>NW_024870719.1:2325000-3737500 GCF_019054845.1 Dipodomys spectabilis | reverse complement strand
TGTGATAAATCTACTATTACTTTAAAGCATCCAAAGCAATGGAAAATAATGATAATAATAAGTTGCATACCTCTTCCACGTGTACAATTCCTGCCTTATGACTTCAAAGAAAGCTCCACAAGCCAGGGGAAGACTCGCCGCTCTGCTAAGAAGGTATTTTATGAAACTGCTACAGCACCTAGGATGTTTCTATCATTCATTATTTGAATCTCCAGATTTCCAGCACCATAGGACACAGAAGACTGGGGATATTCTCAAGATGGGTTTGCTTTTCCTGTAACACAATTAATCAGGCTCACCTTGTTGGCATTCAAAATGAATGCCATTACCTTGTGCTCCACTCAGGGATAGAATCAGAAAAGTCCTTCAAGAAGCCTTGGGTAGAGGAAAGAGCTGGCAGCGTGAGGCTATTTTACTAAATGCCAGGAAGATATCACATGGAACTCACACACAGGGGGAGGTTTAACAGAATCAGTGAAATCTTACAACTTTCCAGGGATGGGAACATTAGGCTTTGCTCCTGATATATGCTCAAAGACATCAAATCATTCATTTGTAGAAGGATTTGACTTCCTTTACTGTCTCCATCCACTTTTCTTCACGCTCCTTGCAACCACATAACAATCAGCTATACCCAAGTCTTTCCCATCCAGTTCAAGCACAGCAGGCATGAATTGAATGACATTTGTTACAAAGAAATACATGTGGAATGTTTTTTCTATATCTCTTTATGTTTCCCCCTCCTAAAATGTAGTCACATAATTCAAACAGACTTAGAGTGTATATCACAGAAGAGATTAACTGGCCAGTCGTCTGCCTTGCAGTAGTTTTTGCAATATACTAACTTTAAAATGGAGGTATCTACTCACACGTCTTAAGAGAAATTCTTTGAAGCAGGTAGAACCTGTGCTAGCACAGCCTGAGTGCTAGGAAGACAAAGGGACAGAGATGTTAAGGAATATGTCTAAAAAGATCTGTAATGAAATCATTATCTCTTATTAGTTATTTGTATACTAAACTCTGTGTGTGTGTGTGTGTGTGTGTGTGTGTGTGTGTTTGTAAAAGTAAGTATGGGCTGAAGTAGGTCACTCATGCCTGTAATCCTAACTACTCAGGAGGCTGAGATCTGAAGATTGAGGTTCAAAACCAGCCCGGGCAGGAATAATATGTGAGAATTATTTCCCATTAACCAGCTCAAAGCCAGAAGTGGGAGTGTGGCTTAAGTGGCAGAGCACCCGTCTTGAGTTAAAAAAGCCAAACTCGAGGCCCTGAATTCAAACCTCAACATAAGCACAAAGTAAGAACAGTAGAACATTTTAAATGTATGTGGTTTCAAAAAGCAAAATCTACAAAAATGAAGTTGTCTATTTCACTGTTACAAATAATTTGTTAATAAAGTTTATTATACTTTCAGTGGGGACAAGATTAAATCTGTCTTACTCAACTATCACATTTCTGAATGCTTGGCAGAGCCTAGGGGAAAAAAGGAATCCTGAAAGAATATTTGTTGAATGAATGAAGGAATAAAGGAGTATGTATCATATTTCACCAAAGTGAGACAAAGACTTTACATATCTCTTGTGGATAGCCTCTCATTGATCATGCAACAACCACATAATACAAATACTGTAATCCCCACTTAACAGACAAAGAAACAAGATGGAAAGCATTACCCCAGCATGTGTTAGGCATAAATAAAAGTGAGACTAGGTCCCAGGGTGTTTTCATTTCATCAGCTGTCTAACTCTTTACACAACTTCACTCACTCTGTTAGGGCAGACATGCCTGGTACTTTACAACTTGCAAAGCCTCTTAGATCATTCGGTCTCTTCAGTTACCATTCAAAGCAAGAGGGTTGTCTCAATTTTATAGATGAAGAAACTCGGCCCAAGTCACATGACAACTGAGATGAAAGGAACTTGGTCCATCTTAGATTTTCTGACTATAAACATCATTTGGTTTCTACACACAACTGTGTATACCACTCCCTTTTTTGTCCCCTGCCTCATTCCACTAAGCAGATACTGGTCCTTCATCTTTTACATTTTCTTAAGCATATACATGTCCATTTGGACAGCATGACATCTTGTGGACATACCACATATTATACATTTATATCATTCTTGTCATTGTCTCTCTTACTACTTCCCTTTTCTCCTTTATATTACTAATTCTCTCTTTAGAGGTAAATGGAGCATAGCAGACGCGGCTGTCTGTCTGTCTGGGTATACCACGTCTGAATATTGGATGGCTTGTTTCTTAACAGGAACTGAGATAGGCCCAGAGTAGGGATTTGTGTTATTTTTCTGGTCTACATTATTATGCATCAAAGGTAATTTGCTGTTTTAAAGGCTGTCATAAAATATTTTATATTTCTAAAACTAAACAAGAAAAAAAAACATGGTTGGGAGAAAAAAATGGCTGGGGAAGCAGTAATCACTTAGATGATAATAGATGATGAAATTCTGACACAGATCACTTTGGGCTCACACATACTCATGCACACCTCTTCTAAATTTCATTCCATAAAACAAACTTTACCAGCTTTAGTGTTTCTAGATTAATTTCTAATGAGAGTCTAAAAGAGTTGGATATAGGATTCTCTTCAATTGGGTCTTGAATTCAGGTCTCAGCAATGTGAGAATATAAGTTTGAAGTATTTACCCCCACTGCATCCTTGGAAAATTACTTTGAGACATTTGTAAAGTTGGCATTCGAGGGAGGATGGGTGGGTAGGAGCATTTTTATTATGCACGTTCTTTTATGGGTTGTGGCCAGATATTTTCAATGTGCTATTATCCTAGGTTTTATGGAGTTCTTGGACCCTGTGGATATAAACATCTGGGAATAAATTGCTGAATGTGAGCAAAGCTATTTTGCTTAGGAAGAAATACATTGGTATTGTTTAAAATATAATGTATTATCCACAAGGGAAGTAATAATTGAATACGTGTACTAACTACGTATAAGTCAAATAAAGAGATTTAAAAAAAAAAAGCCCTTCTATGGCCTGAATATAAATGTTTCATTGTGTTTTTATCTACTTGCATATGATTAGATCACACAGTTCTTGTGTTCACCAATAGCCAGGTCTGTGACTGGAGACTCAGTCAAGGAGATTAATTAGTGAATGAAAGAAAAGGTTTTGCCACTTAAGTACTTCCAGGGGTTAAGTGGAGATGGGAAATGAAATTAGATTTCATGGCACTCACTTTTAGAGGGGAGAAAATCAATATGTCTATGATGAATTCCTCTTTTGAAAGTCTTGCTGATTCTATTCTTTCTCAGACCTTAGTGGTGTGATTAAATAGCTCTAAAAATGTCTTTTAGTACTGAGCCTGTTTCTTCTTTTAGCCCTATTTTCTCTGTCTCTACTGTTCTACCTTCATTCTTCTCTCTTTTTTTCTTAGACTCTCTATAGGAAGCTTTGGCTAGCTCAACGTGAGGGCATTATAAACACCATTTTATATGTGCTTGCTGAGCCAGCCTATTTACCATTGTGGGCTCCTATTCTGCTCAGCTAGTTTTGTTTGCATTCCCATTCTGATTTGGGTATGGACAGTGATCCTTTTTCAGTTCTACAGTAGGATAATCTCTCTGGTCACAGATCAACCAGGGAATATGTGTTTCCCATAGTTACACTTTACCTGGAACAGGCTGTCTGAGGGGCCTTGAGGATGGAGCTGGAAGATAGGGCTATTTCTTCTCTTTGGTAGCTGCAGCACTAATGGGTAATGGGGAACTATCATCAAATAATAGATCCCAGGGTAACAGAAGCTCAGATACTTATGGGAGAATTGAGGCTGGGTTCTTTCCAACGTTGACTCTATTCTTCTGATTGAAATTGATCCAAGCTGAGGAAAGGAAGGTGTCACAGAGGGAAAAGAAGGAGAGGGAGAGAGAGAAGGAGAAAGAGGACAAGAACACATGTGCTTGTTCAAAACTCTAATAGGATTGGGTGAGAGCCATTGAGTACCTGGTCCACTGCAATTGTAAAGTCTGCTTTCACCATCAGGAGTGGGGTTTGGCATCTGGAAGTGATTTCATTTTGTGATTACCTTTGGACTGCAATGCTTGTTGGTTCTTTGCTAACAAGCAAGCACAGACCAAGGAAGCCTTTCATGCTAACAAGCAAACAGGCAGATTTCAAATCTGCAGATTTCAAAACCAGAGGCAGAAGGCGGATGTAAAGTAGGTCGAAATTTGTGCCACTTCTCAGGAGGAAAGGAGTTAAGAGAGAGAGAGGGAGACCTTGGGGGAGGGTGGCGTCTTTGTCCTCCTAAGCCCTTTTTCAAAATGCATGGAAAGTCAACAATTATTCTAAAGATCAGCTGTACTCCTAAGCTTGTGGAGTGCAACTGACACTGTCTCAGGCAAGTGATAAAAAAACACTCAGCTCTCTTCAACTCCAAAATAAAACATGGGCAAGTGATATATCTGTGGGTCATCTTCCCTCTAAAACAATTGAGGCCTCCAGTCCCCTGAGGTCTGCGACGATATCCCTTCTTCATGTGAACTCCTCTCAGAATGGCCAAAAGTGCCCAGGTAACTCTAACTGCTACAAGTCATCCATTCAAAATATGAACAAACAAATGTGAATAGTAATATTTCTTTCTCCGATTCTAGGATATTCTATTGCATGAAAACTTCCTTTATAACTCATTCTAATTTTAAGCAGTCCTATGTTGGTGAAAGTCTACTACCAGGAGTAGCTCTCCAAAAACTATCATTCATATACATTGGTTTCATACAAAGTACCTGTCCCTTTGTTTTTAATGTGGACCCAGTTTAAAGAATCTTATGAGGGGGCTGGGAAGGTGGCTCAGTGGTAGAGCGCTTGCCTTGCATGCTCAAGGCCCTGGGTTCGATTCCTCAGCACGACATAAGCAAAAAGAAAAAGCCGGAAGTGGCGCTGTGGCTCAGATGGTAGAGTGCTAGCCTTGAGCTGAAGAGCTGAGGGACAGTGCCCAGGCCCAGAGTTCAGACCCCACGACCGGACCCCCCCCAAAAAAATAAAAAATAAATAAAAAAAAAGAATCTTATGAGGAGACAATGTAGGCTTTAAGAACAGGAGGTTTGAAAAGACAGCCTCTTCAGTAAATGGTGCTGGCAAAATTGGTTAAACACCTGTAGAAAACTAAAGCTAAACCCTTCTATATCACCCTGCACCAGAATCAATTCCCAATGGATCAAAGACCTCAAAATAAAAGCAGACTCCCTGAAAATATTGCAGGATGGAATAGGAGAAACTCTAGGTCTCCCAGGCACAGGCTGAAATTTTCTCAATAGAGACCCAGAATCACAACAAATCAAAGAAAGATCAGACAAATGGGACTGCATGAAGCTGCAGAGCTTCTGCATGGCAAAGGACATAGCTAGCAAGATCAAGAGAAAGCCCACAGAGTGGGAGAAGATCTTCACCAGGTATACAACAGACAAAGGTCTCTTATCTAAAGTATACTTGGAACTCCAAAAGTTAAATCTCCCAACAATAAATCCTCAAAGAAACAACTGCCCGATAAATAAGTGGGCTAAAGACTTAAAGAGAAACTTCTCTGAAGAGGAATTAAGACTGGCCAATAGACATATGAAGAAATGCTCAACCTTTCTACCAAAAAAAAAATGCAAATCAAAACAACATTGAGATTCCACCTCACCCCAGTTAGAACTCTAATAACAACAGATGCTGGAGGAGATGTGGCCAAAAGGGAACCCTACTGCATTGTTGGTGGGAATGTAAACTTGTTCAACCACTTTGGAAAGCAGTATGGAGGTTCCTCAAAAGACTCCACATAGAGCTCCCCTATAACCCAGCAATCCTACTTTTGGGCATTTACCCAAATGATCACAAACAAGACCATACTAAAGCTACCAGCACAACTATGTTTATTGCAGCATTATTTACCATAGCTAAGATATGGAACCAACTCAGATGCCCCTCAGTAGATGAATGGATCAAGAAAATGTGATATATATATATAGGTATAAATATACCTATATATATATAATGGAATTCTATGCCTCCATCAGAAAGAATGACATCACCCCATTTGTTAGGAAAAAATTATATTAAGTGAAGTAAGGCAGGCCCAAAGAAACATAGGTCCCATGGTTTCCCTTATTTGCAATAACTAGTATGTCTGGGACAAGCAGAAAAGGTCAAAAGCTATGTACATATGACCAGATAGGATGATGTTAAGTGAAATGAACCCCAAGATAGGGACACAAGTGATTTCTTGCTTGCTTGCTATTGTTCCTAATGTATTTATAATGTACTATGTGATTTTTTTTTTTGTTTCTTTGTATGTTCTTCCCTCACCGTATAATCCTGTTTTCACTGTATTTGATGTCAGTGCCCAGAATCTTGTGTATACACTTCTCTAGCTTGGGGAGGGGAAGGGGAAAAAATGCTTAAATAGGAATACAGGCTGATCCATTGTAACAATGAGATGTACAAGACACTATGTTGAAAAACGAACTTTACAATTTAGTCAGGGAGGGGGGAAGGGAGGGGGGAGTGTAGTGTAGAGGTGGGAGGGCAGGGATGATAGGGGAAAAACAAAGGAGGAGGCAACAATGCTTGATAAGAAATGTACTCATGACCTTGCTCATGTAACTGTAACCTCTTTGTACAGTATTTTTACAATAAAAACATTTTAAAAATGCAAAAAATAAACTATATTGCTAAGAAAAAAAGAGCAGAAGGTTTGAAAGGGGATGCATTAGAGAATAGTAATGGATCCCTAATGAAATAATGGGCACCAAGATTTCTTTAGTATATATAATGTACCAGGCACCATGCTAGGCCTTCATATATATATACATATACATATATATAGATATCTCCATTTGCATTTAATCCCACCCAAATTCAGCGATGTGGTTTGGTATTATTATGGCAGCTTTACCGGCAGTGAAGTGAAGCTTTAGAAAAACTTCTTGCCTAGAAGCTAGTGAAGGACAAAACCAGAGTTCAAATCCAGAAGACAGGAAAAGGAGGGGAAACTCCATCATGTGTGTTCTTAAAAAATAGAACTATAGGATGATTCAACTTTCCCCAGGAAGTCCATAGAAGGTGTATACCCAAGATACATGTGGTTAGCTATAGCAGTGTTTGATTCTTCTAGGAACATAGTTGCTAACAGACAATTATGTATATCCACTATTCAAAGTGAAGAGCCAGAGTCCTGTTCAGAGTGACCAGACTGCCACATTGCTGCTTGGGTCCTTTGTGAGTACTGAATAAAAAGGCTGAATTAAAACTTCAGTGATCCCCACCTCCTGACCTTCAAGCTCTGTAGGATCTTCTATTGAATGTATGAAGAACCTAGTTACTTGCTTCTGATTACAGAATAGGGCCAAATAAATGAGATGTCATCATTAAGATTATCATACCGCTGGGAGTTGGTGGCTCATGCCTGTAATCCTAGCTATTCAGAAGACTGAGATTTGAGGATCTGGTTCGAAGCCAACTCTGGGTAGGAAAGTCTATGAGACTCTTATCTCCAATTAACTACAAAAAAACAAAAAGAACAAAAAGACAGAGTAGAGCTGTGTTCCAAGTGGTAGAGTGCTAGCCTTAAGCAAAGAAAAGTTCAGGGACCATTCTCAAGCCTTGAGTTCAAGCCCCAGAACTGGCACACACAAAATTAGAATATAAAAAGGCTAGCTTGCTCTGAAGAAAGATAGCTGCCATTTGATGAACTGAAGGTATGGAGAGACCCACATGGCAAGGAATGGTAACTCTAGTCAACAGCTAGTGAGGACTTTAAGACCAGGCAACCAACAGCGAGAAAGTGTGTTTAGAAGTGACCCCATATTGAGTCATACATTGAGATGTATGTCTTGGCTGCTGCCTTGGGAGACCTTACCTGGGCCACACAACTGCACGGCACCAGGATTTCTCACAATCAGACACGTGGCACTGAAATTCCTTTGTACAACTACTTAAAAAGATAATCCAAAAAAGTACAATAAAGATATTAAGGTAATAACTGCTTGATTTTTAATCTGCTAAATTCAGGCTAGGATTTTACATAGCAGAGAAGGAGACTTAGGGTGAAAGGAGATTAAAGCCTGCCCTTGATCAGTACCTTACAAATAGCTGACCCTGGCTGAAGGAGTTAGGCAAAATGTGCCTTGTACAAGCCATTTTTAGCGCTTACGCACAGCCTTTGGAGACAGGCGCAGCACAAGGGGAGTCTACTCTATCGTTACTAATTGGCATATTCCTTGGCTTTCTCCTGCTCTGATTATTATATTGTCATCAATTGCACCCATTGGCCAGGGAAAAGTGGAAGTGCATTAAAAGAGAATGGGGACTAAGGGGAACATTGAGAGGAGCCAAACAAGTCCTCATCCTGCCGTCAGGTGTGACTGGCAGACACAACCCATGATGACACAGGTGATGTCATGCATAGAGAAGCTGGCAGCCATGTGACTCTAATGATGTGGAGTCATCCCAGAGCCAGCTCAAAGCCACACCGTCTGCCAGTCAAAGAGCACAAATGTTTATTCACAGCCAAACATCTTTAATACCCACTCACTATTGGTAATTTAGGACTGTTCTCAAGTTAAGACTCTTAAACCTAGCTTTTTACATGCCACTCTCCCTATCTTTCCTGGTCCCTTATACCATCTTACCCAGCACTACAAAGTTGTGATCTGGGGCCACAACTGGCTTGCAGGTGGTTTTGTTTGGCTTCTGCAATAACCAAGAAACTTTGTACAGGGCTGGGGATGTACTTTAATAGTATAGTGCTTGCCTAACATGTACCAAGTCCTGATTTTGATCCCTAGCACTTATAGATAGGTAATAGATAGATAGCTAGATTATATAGATCATAAAATATATTACAGGTTATATTATCTATAATGTATTACAGATTATATAAATACACCATATATAATATATAATATTTATAACATGTATATTAAACATAAATATTTACAAGCTATGATATATTAAATAAAATATATAACCTATAATACATTATATATTAACATATTTTACATATACATATATAAACTTTGGTACAGAATTCCAAATTTGGGGATTTACATGAAAAATGATTCAATACAGGCAAAGCAGGCTTATATCTTACCTAGCAACATTTGGCTGAGTTAACCTGAGTTCAGTACTTTGTCTTCCTCTTACTTCATAGGCCTCACCTCTCTGCTGCTTCTATATTCTTCCTTCCACCCATTACCTCCCGACCAGTATTGCTTTTCATTACTTCTTTCTGGCTTCACACTTTGCTCCTCACTCTTTGCCCAAAATGGAAGAGAAAGGAATGTTCCAAATGGTATAATGCCAGGATATATATTTTTTTAATGGACAGAGTAGAGGAAGTAAGGTAGTACAGAATAGAGACAGATAAACAAAATTGTCATATTTTTGCTCGTACACTTGCTATCTTTGATAAATGCAATGAAGAAAAGGTATAGATGTACACTCTGGTCCTGAAAAAACAATTCTTGTGATAGCAAAGCGGTCAGGGCTGCGGCCAGAGGCTGAAGGATATTTGGGAGCTCCTGTGCCCAAGTCAACACTGATGCTGTGGGAATCCTGTAGAGAGCAGTCAGAGAGCATTGGCTCTGCGGAATGTCGTGGCTCAGCTCTGTTTGCGGAAGGAAACCAGGAATGAGCTGATGGGTTTGCTCTGGCAACAAGAGGCAGCACTGACTCAGGAAAGGAAGACTAAGGTTTATTATGATTGGGTAAAGCCCTTAATTGCCACTTTGGATAGGGCTTAACATTTAAATTCATATTCTGTAGCCAAGGGGCCTCTCTTTATACAAAAAACGCAACAGCTAATTAGTGGCTGGGCATTCATGTACGAAATGGCTATTCGCTTTGAGTGAAAAGCATTTTGGAACTTGCCTGAGTTCAGCCTGCCTTCAGTTCTCCTAGATACCAGTGCATGTGGACAGGAATGAACATGGTCAAATTTTGCTTACTGCCTGGTAGCCCTTGCCAGAGACGTGTTTTGTCTCTGGGGAAGAGAGTGTGGCTTCTTACTCTTTCCAAAATCGACTTTGCCTGTTGGCTTCAAGACCAGATTCCAATGATGGGCCCTTTGGTTACACCCCAAAGATAATAGAGCTTTTCCTTCTAGGGAATGGATGCTAGCAGGGCATAGAGAGATGGATATGCCCTTGTAAAAAGGGCATGGATGTGTGGTAAGGCACCCAGCATCTCATGGATGTCTCCTCTTTGATACTACCTTTATATACCTTGTTCTGGATACTAGCAGGGTTCACTTGTATGGGCCATATCAAACAGCTTCATGGTCCTCTGGGTTCTTTGTGGGGGGATGGGGAGGGCAGACAAATGCAGTACACAGTAGGAGGTTGTTTGCAAAGGTATATATGCACTCATTTCCTGGCTCCTATACCAGAGCTTGTAGCACCTGTGAAGAAACCTTCTTCAAGGGCCCGGATGTAGCTCAGTGGTATAGCAGTTGCCCAATATGGGCAGGTCCTGAGTTTGACTCTTTATACAGCTTGTTCCATTTGGGTTCTAGGAACCACATCCTCCTTTCACTAATGGAACCCACTATAACCAGCTCCACACTTGCATCTAACCTTTGCGAATAGTTGGCTATTAAGCTTCCTCAGTCCAGTGTGTCATCTGCTCCCTGCATAAACATTCACTTTAGAAATTGATAAGCAGGGGCTGGGAAGGTGGCTTAGTGGTAGAGCGCTTGCCTTGCATGCCTGAGGCCCTGGGTTCAATTCCTCAGCACCACATAAGCAAAAAGAAAAAAGCAGAAGTGGCGCTGTGGCTCAAGTGGTAGAGCGCTTAGCCTTGAGCTGAAGAGCTAAGGGACAGCGCCCAGGCCCAGAGTTCAGGCCCCACGACCGGACCCAAAAAAAAAAAAAAAAGAAATTGATAAGCAGATTCTAATATTTGTAAGAAAATATAAATTCCAGAATACACAAAACAAATTTGAAAAGGAAGAACACACGTACAGGATACAAACTTGATTCTACCTGATGTCAAGACAATATGAAGTACCAGGGGCTGGTGGCTCATGCCTGTAATCCTAGCTACTCAGGAGGATGAGATCTAAGGACTGAGGTTCAAAGCCAGCCCAAGCAGACAAATCCAAGAGACTCATCACCAATTAACTAGCAAAAGGCTGGAAGTAAAGGTGTGGCTCAAGTGGTAGAGCACCACCTTTGAGTAAAAAAAAAATAAAAGAGTGCAAGGCCCTTAATTCAAGCTCCAGTACTAACACACACACACACACACACACACACACACACACACACACACACACGACAATATAAAATTACAATAATAAAAACAATATAGTCTTACCATATGAATAGTCATGGATGGATAAAGAATTCAGAAATAGGTCTATATAAACAGTCAATTACCTTCTTTTTTTTATACCTAGATTATTGAAAGAATCTCACTATGTAAGCCCAGGCTGTTCTTGAACTTAAAATCTTCTGCCTCAGTTTTCTGGGATTTAGCACCAGGCTCTACTACAGGATAGATTTTTTTTTTTTTTTTTACAGGATAGATTTTTGATAAATAGAATTGGAATAACAAGAATTGTTAGATACCTACAGGAGAAAATTAGAGAGCTCTTCAACCATTATCTTACATAAAAATAAGCTTAAAAATGGTTTGTAGACATAAATTTTAGAGCAAAAAATTAAAGGACTTTGTAAATTTTTTAAATTTAAATTTATACTAATAAGGAGAAAAAGAGAAGCCAAATAATGGGAGTAAATCTTTGCAATATCTGGAAACTAAACAAAGTAGCTTTCATAGAACAGAGTAATAAAGCCACTTAGAGACTAGGAGGGGTAAGAAGTAGAGGGAAATTTCCATTTTATTGCATATAAATTATTCTTCTATTGAACTGACTTTAATTTTTTAATTTTTTTATTTTTAATTATTTATTTATTTATTTATTTTTTGGGTCCGGTCATGGGGCCTGAACTCTGGGCCTGGGCGCTGTCCCTCAGCTCTTCAGCTCAAGGCTAGCGCTCTACCACTTGAGCCACAGCGCCACTTCTGGCTTTTTTCTTTTTGCTTATGTGGTGCTGAGGAATCGAACCCAGGGCCTCATGCATGCAAGGCAAGCGCTCTACCACTGAGTCACCTTCCCAGGCCTGAACTGACTTTAAAAAAGACGATGACATACAAGTTTCTCCCTGATCTGTTACTTGACTAAAACCTACCAATTGATTAATACAAGCTTTTAAAAAAACAGCACAATCTAATCTTTAGTCTCACCTGCTTCAAAGAGGAGAAGAAATGATTAGTACCAGGTAATAATTATAGATAATATTATTCCTACTAGCAGGGAAATAATTGTATTCTAAATACATAAAAATACAAATCAGTACCACCACATACCTTATAGAATGGCTAAAATTTGAAAGTTTGAGAATAGCAAGTACAGACAAGAACATAGTGCATTTAGAAATCTCATCCATTACTAGTGGTATGGAATAACCACTGGGAGAACAGTTTAGTGCTTTATTATAAAATTAGGCTTTTTATGTCAAGCTCAGAGAGACAGATAGTGCATGTTTTCTCTCATATGTGCAATTAGATGTAAATTATCACCATATATGAAAATATATGTTGATGAATATATGATACATCATATGCAGATATGCACTATTGACTGCAAAACAATGGACTATAGTGTGAAATACATAGGGAGGTGTCTAATGGTGTAAGTCCCATGAACAACTAACTTAAAGTTTTACAAAATGAACACCAGGAAACTGAAACATGTTTTGTCAAGTGAGGAGGTCAAAGGGAAGGTAAACAAATGAAACAAGGAAGGGTGGGTGAAAATAGTCAAAATATTCTATTGTGAGTGAGTGAGTGTGTGTGTGTGTGTGTGTGTGTGTGTGTGTGTGTGAAAATAGAAGTAGGCAACTTGCGAGGGATGGAGAGGTTGGGAGAAAATGATAGATAGGGTGACATTGACCAAGATGCATTGTACTCATAAATTGACATGCTACATTGAAGCCCTTTTATGAAACGACTTAAAGATTAGTTAATTAATTAATAAGTTTAAGCTTCTGTTATCACCCTGTCCAATACTCTTACTCCGAGTGCTTACACACCAGAGGCTTCAGGCAAATGTTACTAGTGATTTTAATCATAAAGTCACAAAACAACAGCAACTGGTCAAGTAAACAAATCACGCTCTATATTCACATATGTGAAAATCATCCAGAACTAAAACTAAATATTAACTTTGGTAAATATAACAGATAAATCCTAAAACACTGTACTGAGTAGAAGAAGATAAATACACAAAAACCATATATTTCTGATTCCATTTATATGACATTCTACAAAAGACAATAATATATACTTGTCAGGAGCTGGGGTGTTGGGAGGAAGGCATTCACTGTACAGGGACAGAGTAAAAGCATTTTTTTTTACATTTTAAAAAACGACACATAATAAGCTGGGTACTAGTGGCTCACTCATGTAGTTCTAGCTACTCGGGAGGCTGAGATTTTTTTCTTTTCTTTTTTTATTGTGAAAATACTGTACAGAGGGATTACAATTACATGGGCATGATAACGAGTACATTTCTTATCAAGCATTGTAGCCTCCTCCTTTGTTTCCCCTTCCCATCCCTCCCCCCCCCCAAAGTTGTAAAGTTTGTTTTCAACATAATGACTTGTATTTCTCATTGTTGCAATGGGTCCACCTGTATCCCTATTTAAATGATTTGTTTTTCCCTCCACAAATTATAACAACATCAAATACAGTGAAAGCAGTGGTTATACTGTGGGGGAGGGACATACAAAGCAACAAATAAATAATATTATAAATGTGTTAGAAACAATCGCATGAAAGAAAAAAACATTTGAATACATATCTTAGGGTTCATTTCCCTAACATCAACTTAACTGACCTTTTCTGCTTGACTCAGACATATACTAGTTTTTGCAAATAAGGAAAACCATGGGACCTATGTTTCTTTGGGCCTGGCTTACTTCACTTAATATAATTTTTTCCAAGTCTTTCCATTTCCTAACAAATGGGGCAATGTCATTCTTTTTGATGGAGGCATAGAATTCCATTGTGTATATATACCACATTTTCTTGATCTATTCATCTAGGAGGCTGAGATTTGAGGACCATGATTCAAAGCCAGGATGGGCAGAAAAGTCCTCAAAACTCGTTATTTCTTATTAACCAGCAAAACACTAAAACCAGAAAAGAAAATGGTAGAAAGAGTAATGTTAATACCAAGAAATGCATATTCTAAAGGTTTTGATAGTTGAGATGAATTATGAGTTTGGGTTTGAAGTTTTTGATAAATTTAACACAAGGAAGTTCCATTGAACTCCAAGGATCATGCTCTCCACTGGCTACGCACAAACTGGGTCTTGAGGCAAGAGCCACCTTCCTCTTCCACCCAAGGAAACTCACACAGAAAAAGGCAGATGTAACCCCAATTGCCCCAAAAATTTAACAGTGAATCTCTCCTAAAACTCTTCAGTGTAGGCCGAAGCAGAGATCTACACTGCAACAAAAACCAGGAGAATCACAATGCCTGGTGTAATCCTAAGATAAAAATGGTAAATATGCTAGAAGAATGTCTGCCTGTCCTTAGAAACTGGACACTTTTTGAAACTGACCTTTGAGAAGTTTTGGAGAACAGAACTGGACATGGTGATGTCTGGCATGAATCTGAGCAGTGAATAGTTTGACTTGTTAATGAAGGAAAGAACAATCAATGGGTTCATGTAGTTAAAAAAAATCTCCTGGGCATTGGAAGTCTAACCAAAATCCACCTCTGCTTGAAGGTAGGATGATGCAGACCATGAGCAGGTTTCGACAAAACTCCAAAGACAAAATCCTGGGCCCTCAGATCCACTGAGAAGCAGGATTGTGAACCCCAAATTTCTAAACTATAGCATCAGGCCATAATGATTTTAGCCTGGAAAGTTTTCAGAGCATATGTTAACAATTGCTCACCATAGGAGGACGGGGGCGGGGGAGGAGCTCAATAAAGTACGCATAGCATTTCTAATTTTAAGCAGCGTAGATTCTGGTCAAACACTTCAAGATGAATTTAGTTGCAAATCATATGCTCAGATAGTGGAATAATTTGCCAAGTGACAGGGAATTGTTGGATGGAATCCCCATCTGCCAGGGATGATGAACTTCCAGCACATGCCAGAGGAATTTCTGGAAAGAATTGGACTGCACCATCATGAGAGGAGCTGAGTCCAATAGGACTACCTGGAAAAGCAGACTGTGCAAACTCTGAGCTGAAAGGAAAGCTGGTAGACCAACTTCAGTGGAAGAGACATCATCCAAGTGAAGATCTCTATCGGCGATTGATCTCCAAGGAATCCACCAACTCCCTGCAATCACACATCAGCATTTGGAGTCCACATACCACATGGTTCCAATGTGCCAGTGCAGTTAGATCAGTTGTAGTGCATGCTGTCATGCTCTACCTAGCTCCTCCTTTCTGGGCTCACTTCACAGCCTTGTCAGGAATTGCTCTTGGAAGAATGTCACATCTTCCCTCTGGAGACAGCCTGAACCTAGCTTCCTTCAGAAACAGTTGTTTGGCCTTTGTGGTATTCATGAAAGGCCATCCCAGCTTCAGAGCACCCAACAGATGGCTGAAACTCTGTGGCAATCACATTGCAGTGCACATGGCCTACTGCCCAGCCTCATTTATCTCACTGAACACCTCCATCCAAACTTACCCAAATCCCCGCTTTAGTCTGTTTCCCATGAACTGACATTAGTCAAGTAAGACTCCTCTACATTGTTCTTCCTTCCTTCCCCTCTTACAGCTTAGAAGAGCAGGGGTGCTGGAATGAGAAGCCATAAAGAGTCAACTAAAGTTCTCTTCTTCACTGCTGAGTTTGAAGGCTGGTGCGGGTGAAGGGAGATACTTAACTCTCTGAGGTTTTGATATTATCTGATCATTGTGTCAGACGTGGTGTGGTGTGGTGTGGTGTGTGTGTGTGCGTGTTTGTGTGTGTGTTTTAAAGGAAATAGCCACATTGCTAGGTTAGCCCAGGGTCTGTTCTTTTGCCAAATAAAAAAGCCAGATTTCTGATTTTTTTCTTTAGAGTTGTAATTACACTAGTAATCCCTTAAGATTAGCCACTGATTATGATTATGAGCAGTGAAAAATATTTGCATTTCTGCAAAGCTGTCTCTAAGGCTTCATTCATTTCCTGATGCACTCATGCCTAAGAGCTTTGTGCAGCCCTGGCTGTGTCTTTTACAAATTGCAAGGGCATGTGCCCCTGTGACTCAGGCTTTGAAGGTGGCTGTGGATCGGATGCTGGACTCCCGTCCAGCAGTACCCTTAAATGACCATTGCATTATCTCTAGGGATCTTTGAACTGGTGTTACGCAATATTGGAGTTTATAATAGCTCACTATTAACATTTTAGTTTCTGGTATTAAATTTTAAATATGTTCCTAATGCTTTATCAACATTTTAGCAACACTTTATAATGTTTTATTGATGTTTTACCAATGCACTAAAAAAAAACCCTGAACTCCACTGTTTTAGCCTTAGATGAAGATGTTACCGTTATTAGCAAAACACAACTGGCAAAAGGCATCATTTCACTCTTCTGTAAAGTGCCCTTTATGTACAATCCAAAAGCCAACAGATTGGAGAGATCTAAGATTGGCCATACCATTTAAAGGAAAGGATATTCTGAACTGGGAATGAAACCTGGAAGTAGAACATTCACCTGGCTTCAATGTTTAGCACCATACCCCACCCCACCCCCAAATCCTATCATTGGGATTATGTGGATGGAATTAGAGAATGCAGTGTAGTAAGTAGTAAGTCAGGTGCAGAAAAACAGATTCTAGCAGGACACTGGTGGCTCTTGCTAATCAGGAGACTGAGATATGAGGATCCTGGTTCAAAGCTAGCCTAAGCAGACAAACCTCTGAAACTCTTACTATAGCTACATATATATGTATATATAGTATACATATAAAATGATCATCCATAATAATTTATTATATATCATACATCTCAAAGTAACTGGTCGAAGACATTTCAAAGGAACTTGAAGGTCCATAACATAAAGAAATACTAGTATGTATATATATATCATAATATACTATAATATAATATATATTATATAACATATGTTATATATTTTATATATAACACATAACATAAAATATATATACATCAAACTGTCCCACTGTACCCAATAGTATGTATTATTATAGAAGAGTACAGGGTTTTTTGTTTTGTTTGCTTTTTGTTTTTGCTGGTCCTGGGGCTTGAACTCAGGGCCTGGGTGCTGTCTCTGAGCCTCTTTGTGCTCAAATCTAGTGCTCCACCACTTGAGCCATAACACCACTTCAGCTTTTTTGAGTTGTTTTCTGGAGACAAAGAGTCCCACCGGTGCTTTTCTGCATGGGCTGGCTTCAAATTGCAGTACTCAGATCTCAGCCTCCTGAGTGGCTAGGATTACAACGTGAGCCACCAGCAACCAGCTAGGTTTTTTGTTTTTAAGAAAAAAGTTTAACTATAGACCTGAGATCATTTAGGGTTGGTGTATCATTTCAGAAGAGGTAAAATATGGGATGCCTCTATTTCCAGCTGTTAAGCTTCTGCCCAGCAGTCCTGTGTATGCAGGTTCAAGCAGAGCTCTGGGTTTTTTTTGTTTTATCTTGTTTTGTTTCGGTTGTTTTATTTTTGGTATACTTCTCTTGGACGTAACACAAGAAAAGCAACTGGGATTATTTTTTATAAGCATTGCCTTCAAAGATTACAACAGTTTATCCTCTCCAGTGCCCCTGAAAAACTCACTCCAAGGATCCCTTCTGCCAAGCACATGGGTGGGCTTACTTAATTCCAACAGCCACTGCCCCACACAGGAAGAATTGGGGTGGGAGTGGGAATGGATGGGAGGACTTCGGAATAAACAATTAAATTGAACTAGATTGTGTCAGATGTGAATGGAACAAACATGCCAGAGATAAATCATGTGTTGGGGAGGAGGGGGGGGGGGGGGAATGAAGGTCCCTGGAACATTAGGAAGTTGCCAGACTCCAAGTCTCAAAACCAGGAAATGTTTCATTTGAAGACTTTTCTATGAAATTCTTGCAGATTTCAAGCCGAGCTCCAGAGGGCAGCAGAGACACAGTTTCGCTGATGAAATAAATCCACATTCCTATCTGCATGATACTATTTTTTTTATTTTTATTTTTGCACACTCTGCCATTTGTACGTGTGTGTGTGTATGTGTGTTGTCCTGGGGCTTGAACTCAGAGCATGAGGACTGTTCCTGGGCTTTTGTGCTCAAGACTAGCACTCTATACTTCGGGCTTTTGGGGGGAAGTTAATTGGAGATAAGAGTCTTATGGACTTTCCTACATGGGCTGTCTTCAAACCGTGATCCTCAGCTCTCAGCCTCTAGAGTGACTAGGATTACCATTTGGCTTTGCCAATTTGCTTGACAGATTGATGACTAGGGCTTACAATGGAGTTTAAGATTATTTATAAAAGCAGAATTTTAGGGCCTAGAAAGTTTCTAGCATTGTCAAATGGTTCATTCCTGTGTTAAATAAAAGGAAGGGGCCCAAGGGGGGTCATTTTCCCAATGTCATCTGTCTGCACAGGGGCAGCTAAGACCTCCTGCATCGGCTCTGCACACACTTGGACACACTCTTAGTCAAGGCTTTGGTCAGAAACAGCTGGTGTTTTTCTCCACCCTGAAATAATTTACTCATCATGGAGATTTAAATTCTGACACTCATTCAAATCCCATGAGAAAGAACGGATTGCCCTTGGTAAACCTGAAACTGGTGGTTTTTAAGTGCCCTAAACTTGGACAACAGAGATTGGCTTCCAGGAGCCAGGTCAATTTAAATTTCCTTAGCCGATACTTCCAGGCTTCGGACTCTAGGTGGCGACATAGGACCTTTGTTTTGCTTTCTAGACTCAGCCCTGTGGAGATGCCTGATTACCCTCAGTGGACTAAGAGCATTTTCTCCTAGCTAAACTAATGATCAGGGCCTGGATACTTGCTGCTCAGATGCTATAATTATTTTCACTATAATCCACTGACAATGACTGTTATTTAACGGGTTTTACTTGCCGTTATGCCATACGTTTGGCAGGGTCATATCTTGAAAGAAGAGTATTTCTATTGATTTTTAAATTTCACAACATTCATTTGGCTCCTGCCTCTCCTCTTCCCTGAGCCACTTTTGCCTCTGCTCTCCAGCGTCCTCAGCCCAGTGACATTGTATGGCTCCTCCTCCCCTCACTTCCTACCCACTATATTAATCCAGCAGAATTGGCTTTAAAAAAAAAAAAAAAAAAAAAAGAGGTGGGGTGGGGTGGAGGAAGATTGCAGTAGTGGCTCACAACTGTAATCCTGTAATCTCAGCCACTAAGGCTGAGATCTGAGAATCACAGTTGGAGGCCAGCCTGTGCAGGAAAGTCATGAGATTCTTATCTCCAATAAACTACCAAAAAAAAAAAAAGTTGGTCAAGGAACTGTGGCTCAAGTGGTAGAGCATTAGCAGGCGGGAGGGTGGGGGAGGAGAAAGAGGGGAGGAAGGGAGGGAGGGAGAGAGAGCAGCTCAGGGGCAGCACCCAGACCCTGAGTTCAAGCCTTAGGACCTGCACAAAAGAAAAAGAAGGGAGGGGGCTGGGAAGGTGGCTCAGTGGTAGAGTGCTTGCCTTGCATGCACGAGGCCCTGGGTTCGATTCCTCAGCAACACATAAGCAAAAAGAGTAAAGCCAGAAGTGGCGCTGTGGCTCAAGTGGTAGAGCACTAGCTGAAGAGCTGAGGGACAGCGCCCAGGCCCAGAGTTCAGGCCCCACGACCGGACTTCCTCTCCCCCCCCCCAAAAAAAAAAGAAAAAAGAAAAAGAAGGGAGAATTGCTGAAGAATGGTCCAGCAAGTTGGACAGGGAAAAGGTGGAACTTTCATACATTTGGTTTATGGGTCCTGAACATAGATAGAGCAAGGCTTCTCAAGAGAGCCCAAGAACAAACAGCATGTAGTGCTTGGAGATATACAGAGCTCAGAATTCTCATACCTCTGACCTACCCTATTGCAGTCTGTGGGGTTGGAGCATAGAGTCCCCCTTTCAGATCTGTAAGCCAGAGCTGCCAAGGAGCTGAAGATATTTTAAGACCAGCGGATGGCTGATCTCCCTCAGAGCCTCTGACTTCCTGAAGGGTACTTGATGTTTGCTGTTGAATGAGAGCCTTAATTGTCATGAACCAATACAATCACCCCATTCCTACATCCTGTTCTTCCCTCCTCTGCCCCTGACCAGACGGGACCCTATAACACCCAGGGATTCAAGACTGGGAATGTGATCTGACATGGAGCCAAAGGATATGAACTTGGAGAAGAAGTGGGGGAGAATGCAATAAAAAATTCAGTGCATATCCTACAAAATGAAGAAAAGCAAGGGAAAGGATAGGTTGGGATGGATGGGTGAGAATGTTGAAAGGGGTGACATTGATCAAGATGCATTGTATACATAAACTGCTTTATTGAGTGGTAGCTCCTTTGTACAGCTACTTAAAATACTTATCAAAGAAGTAAAAAGCACATACAGTTGGGAGTCATTTGCAGTAATTTGCTCCTTTCTTTATTCTAAATTTTTAAAATCTGATTTAAAAATTTACATTCTATAAATACACTTTCATCACAGAAACTCCAACTATATAGAAGAAATTTAAAAAACCCTTAATTTCTTCCCAAATTGCACTGTACTCTACAGGACATGGTTTTGAAACATGCTTTCAGGATAAAATGCCACATTTTAGAAAGCTTCTTATACAAGCACCATAAACCTATGCCATTCTGAACTGCTTCAGAAAAGCAGTCTCTTCCTGAAGACAAGTACATTCAGTTTTGTACATTCAGATTTCACCTTACCTTTTTCCTCTCATGGTATGCTATGGATATTTTCCCAACTCATTATACATTCTTCAGAAACATTCTAATAATTGTGTAGTATACTGACATATAATTATACAAAATTCAACTTGTTAAATGGTTTAATAATTCTTCAAATCTTGGATAGATTGTTGGCAATTTTTGTTTGTTTTGTTTGTTGTTGTTGTTGTTGGTCATGGGACTTGAACTCTAGGCTTGGGCGCTGTCCCTGTGCTCTTCAGCTCAAGGCGAGCGTTCTTCCACTTGAACCACAGTACCACTTCTCATTTTCCAGTGGTTTATTGGAGATAAGAGTCTCAGTGACTTTCCTGCCTGATCTGGTTTTGAACCATGATCCTCAGATCTCAGCCTCCTGAGTAGCTAGGATTATAGGCCACTGGCACCCAGCTTTGCCAGTTTTTTTTTTTTAATAATTACTGTTTTTATAATAATGAGCTCAAAGGCTCCTTGCACTACTCTCCCGACTGTCCTCTTAATTAGGGATGAGAACTAAAAAACTGAGCGCTTGCAAATCAGATGATAAGGAAGGGGTCAAAGGCCATTTTATAATTTTTCCACTCACTTCAGATACAAATTTGCATCATTTATGAATGGAGGTGGTGGTTGAATTTTAACTTCTTAAGCTTCTGTGAAAACTCCACTCCCCACTGCCCAATAACTGAAGAAAATGAAGGCATCTTTCCAGAACTGTTTAGTGTGAACAGATGAGCATTTCACAATTAGAAGGGAAGTTTGCAATCAGTTTCTTTAATGGAAAAGGTGCTCTTATAGAATTAAACCATGCAAGGTTCAGGGGGAATAAGACTCTTGGCAATTGATTGGATTAGAGGGCTCCTTAAAATCAGAAATACTCATCGCCTCTGCTGGGTGATTGACAGAGGCCTTTAAACCATCATCCTTCATGGGAGGTACTTGGCACAGAATCAGTGCAATTTCAGAGCCTTCTAGATTATAATCATTTAAAACTATAAATAGAAATGTGTTACTATTATTTTCCCTAAAACTGATCACCTTACAACCTTTGCCTGTTTCCTATATGATGCAGGTGTTTACAAAGACGCTCATGGAGCCTAGAGAGACACAGCGAAATACAAATGAACTGAATACAAGCCGCAGAAGGATGTGCTTTAAGTAAGATATGAAGTTCAGCCTCTTTGCCCTTCTAAAAATATGAGGAAAGCACGAGACCTTGAAATTAGTCAACTATCACTGTGTTCAACAATATTTAAAACATTAAACTAGAAGCCTTTACAAGCAAAATAAAGTGAAAGCATGACTAGTGGTACTTGGAGAGGAAAATAACAGAGTTGATCGATATTATTCTCATTTGCCACAGGAAAAAATAATATGGCTATTCCAAGTCTCTCAATGTTCCTCTTAGAAAGTCAATGTTCCTTGAGTCAGAAGCATTTAAAGAGTCTGGGGTCCAGTGTAGGTTGTAGGAGTTTCATTGTTTGACACGTGCTGTCTTTGGAGTATGATTAAAGCGAGGAATGGGTACCTTAGTTAAGAAGAAACCCATCTTTGTTCTTTGCCTCTGTCGGTTCTCTTTGCCTCACCCCTGCTTCTACATTCACCTGGACTTAGATGGGGGAGAATGGCAAGACATTAGGCCCTCTGTACGTCTGCAGCATTGTCGCTTGGGAATCAGATTCTCCTTGGTGAGGTGGGAAACTGCTGTCTCCATTTTCACCTCAAAAGGGTGAATGGCTTGCTGGCCACCCAGCAAGACTCCAGACAGCCAAGCTAGGATTAGGACACAGGGCTTTTTAAATTCCAAAGTCCTCTTCTTTTCTCTTTGCCCTTCTTTTACGTTTTGGGCTAAAAGCTTTCTTTTCTTTTCTGGTTTAAAAACATTTCTTTCACAAGAAAGAAATTTGGCTTGTCGGGGGTTTTTTGTTTTTTCCTCCACAAGTCAAAAACCTACCCTTCCACCATGTCCTGAGTGGAACTTTGTTTTCCATCATTCACTTCTGACTCCAAGGGTGATAAGACATGGAGTGTCCAGGGAATTTGTGCTGGTAGCCTGAGGGTGAAAGGTCATCCCCCTGTCCAACCCCTGCTCTTCCTTTTTGAGTTGTCAGGCAGCCTCTCAACCATTGATCAATCAACCCTTGACCACCAACTGCCCACCATGTGGCTAGCTGGTTCTGTCAAAACAAGACTTCCTCCCTCCCTGCCTTTCCCACCATTCTTTCGCTACCATATTTACCTCCTTTCCCCGCTCCTGAGCCTCACAGCTGGGCTAATTTTAACCTCAGGAATAAGTGGCCAACTTTCTGCCGGTGTGGAAGTTTCCATGGATTCGCACCCAGCACCTCATACAGCTCAGTCAGCCATCCACAAAAGTGGGGTTTTATGCATATGAGAAAAAAAATGAATGAACCAATGGATAAAAGCCAAGAGGAAACTTTGGAGATCCTCTGGTTGAACTAATTCATTTTTACAATTGAAGAAAAAGAAAAGACAAAAAAGGAGGCCCAACAACTGTCCTTAGTTGTAGAATTACTGACACAAATATT
Source organism: Dipodomys spectabilis (assembly GCF_019054845.1). Classification (NCBI taxonomy): domain Eukaryota; kingdom Metazoa; phylum Chordata; class Mammalia; order Rodentia; family Heteromyidae; genus Dipodomys; species Dipodomys spectabilis. Next base: position 3,714,038 of record NW_024870719.1, on the reverse strand, counting down.
ATGAACCAGATTTTCTGACATCTCATGTGTCTTCTTCTCCCTCATGAAGTCATTCAGCTTGTACCTATTATAACTCCTTTATGGGAAATTTCTTTAATTCTGTTTAATTTTTCCTTGCATAATGGTACACTTTTTTTAAATTTAAGAAGTGCACAATATCTTTCAACTTTGACAGTAGAAGCATGTTATCACTCACATAGTATTTCTTTAATTCTTCTCCAAAACTAAAGCAATCTAAGCTTAGTGTATAAAATTTGGGAAGTAAAGGAACCTATAAAGGAAAACAAATTCCCAATTCATCAATCAGAGACAATCACTATAAATGTTTTCATATATTTCCTTTTCCATTTCAGCTATTTCTTACCTTGTTGAAATTGTGCTGCTTCTAGAATTTTATAATCTATGGTTTTGTTGGTATTTCAAACATTTAACTTTGTCCTTAAAAATTCTTGGTCCCCAAGGTACAAATAGTAGGCTACCTATACCCTTGTTTCCTAACCCTGACCATTTACATTGCTTCAACAAGCCAGAGAACATCTGGCCTGCAGGCCCTGTAAGGTTTGAGAAATTATTTGGTTCAAGATGGGACAGATTTGTCTACTTTTGTTGGCTGCCTGAGCCCGTCTGCCTGTACAGATAATTTTGTATGGCCTGATGTGATAAATGTTATAAACACTCAAATGGCTGTTGGCAGGAAAAAAAAGATCCCTATCCCTCAAAGGTGCTTGCAATAAAAGTTCTGTATATATTTCTATATACTTCTGATTTTTACTCAGAAGAACTCTTAGAAGTACTGGGTCAAAAACTGTATTTTTAAGACCCTTGATTCATTTTACCCATTTGCAACCAGGAATGTCAACTACCAGCAAGGTTCTTAGCATTTCTATTGTTATTGTTGTTGTTATTATCTTTAAGTAGTTGCACAAAGGAGTTGGCATTTAACAAAGCAATTTATGGGGGCTGGGAAGGTGGCTCAGTGGTAGAGTGCTTGCCTTGCATGCATGAGGCCCCGGGTTCGATTCCTCAGCACCACATAAGCAGAAAAAGCCAGAAGTGGTGCTGTAGCTCAAGTGATAGCATGCTCGCCTTGAGCTGAAGAGCTGAGGGACAGCGCCCAGGCTCAGAGTTCAAGCCCGTGACCAGAAAAAAATAAATAAAAAGAAACAATTTATGAATACAATATATCTTGATCAATGTCATCCCTTCAACATTCTCTCATCCCTCCCCTCCCCGCCATCTTCTTAATTTTTAGGATATACATTGGATATTTGACTGTATTTTCCTTCTCTCCTCCTCTTCATTTGTCTACTCCTTTCCCCTTGACCCTGACTCACCCCTTTCAAGTACCAACTTCCTTGTGTTTTATTATGCATTTCTTAAAGTATTTTTCTAGACCATTCTCTCATTTGTATCACAGTCTTGACTGACTATGGTCTAAAAGAGGTGGTATATCAAAGAACAGTTCTAAATTAAAATTGCCCACACAGTCCACTCTGTCCTATATTTCTTTAGTAGCAAACTAAGGTCAGCAGTAATTTTGGATTTGCTCAGTATACCTACTACTAGACAGACCTGGCAGTGTGCTAGAAGTGAGAGAAAAGTCAGCCTCAAGTTGTTCTCAATCTAGAGAGAAAAAGCTAAGCATGCCACTCGTGAGCCAGAGTGCCTAGTGCTGCTTGAGTGGCCGAGTAGACGAGGTGTGGGAGATACCAGAACTGGTGCCCCAACTCCAGCCTTCCAAAGCACAGGCAGTGGGAAGTGAGGAGACTTTGAAGCAAACCACAACACTCTTTTAGGAGTACTGTGAAACACATGTCCTTGGAAAAGCCACTACAGTTCTTTGTTACCTTAGATTCCCATATAGTTAGATAGATAGATAGATAGATATAGATCTATATATAAATACTTAGGGGAAAAACAAAGGAGGGGGTAACAATGTTAGATAAGAAATGTACTCATTACCTTACTCATGTAACCGTAGCCCCTCTGTACAGTATCTTTACAATAATATATTTTTTATTGTAAAAATACTGTACAGAAACAAGGTGCTGGTGACTCACGCTTATAATCCTAGCTACTCAGGGAGCTGACATCTAGGATTGCAGTTCAAATCCAGCCAGGGCAGGAAAGTCCGTGAGACTTTTATCTCCAATAAACCACCAGAAAACCAGAAGTGTCACTGTGGCTCAAGTGGTAGAGTGCTAGCCTTGAGCTGAATTGCTGAGGGACAGTGCCCAGGCCCAGAGTTCAAGCCCCACAACTAATAATAATAATAATAATGAAAAAAAGATACTGTATGAGGGGTTACAGTTATATGAGTAAGGTAATGAGTACACTTCCTATAGAGCATTGTTACCCCTCCTTTGTTTTTCCCTACTATCCCTTCCCTTCCACCTCCCCATCTCCTCCCTCCTGCCTTGCCCAAGTTGTAAAGTTCCTTTTCAACATAGTGTCTTGTACATCTCATTGCTACAATGGGTCAACCTGTATACTTATTACAGTATTTTGTTATTTCCCTTCCAGTTCCCAAAGTAGAAAAATGTATAAACAAGATGCAGGGCACCAACATCAAATACAGCGACAACAGAGGTTGTATCATAGGGGAAGAACATACAAAAGAAACAAAAAAAAAATCACATAGTACATGATAATCACATAAAAAGAACAGCAACAAAGATAAAACCTCTTGTGTCCCTATCTTGCGGTTCATTTTGCTTAACATCATCTTATATGGTCATATATACATATCTTTACAATAAAAAATATTAAAAATACTAGCATAACCCACAATTCCAACACAGTCTGTGTTCTTTGGAATTTGCATTAGTTATCTCTGCTGGGGTGAAAATGATTCCTTTAATAATATAAAAGCATATAATTAAGGAATAAATTCCTGATTGGGGAGTATATAAAAAAATACTGAGTGCTGGTGGTTCATACCTGTAATCCTAGCTACTCAGGTAGCTTAGATCTGAGGATCTTGGTTCAAAGCCAAGTGGGCAAGAAAGAAAAAAAAAGCTCAGAATAGTGCCTATAGCCCCCCCCCCCCCCCACACACACAGTTAAAACAAAACAAAACAAATTTACTATTATCTCCTCCTACACTTCCTCAAAAAAAAAAAATCTAGGAATTTTGAGCTACTGACAGCTTGATTTTACTGGAAGGGAACATGAGATAAGATGTACTGATTTTGTCCAATGAGTAGAACATCTGTTTTTTTTCCTTCTCCTTTCTCTTGTTAATTCAAATAAAGCAACAGAGAGACAGCCATTGCACAGCTACCAGCATCCACTAGCCACTCGCACTACCTACATTTAGCTTCATCTCAGATTAACTGGTTGGTACACATGGGTACGGATACTTCCTTCAGACCTCTCTCCCTCATCCTGCCTTTCTGCTTCATACTTCTCAGCTATGCCCAGCTTCTGTGAAGGCAAATATGCCTTTGGAGATATATTTGCTTTCTCCTAGGGCAGCCAGGCTGGGAGATAAGGGAAAGAACCATGCAGAAGACCAGCTATCCATCCAGTTGTGCTGGCCTATTGTAATGAGACCTTTCTCTCTCAAAAGTGTCCCATTGGAATAACAAATTATACATAAGCCTCGTGATTGTGTGCATATTAGGTACTTAGCCCCACAAGGCTGAGGACTGAGTTTCTTTTTCATATTGGATGGAGTGACACCATAAAGCATCTGGTAATTGTCTATATTTGGCTCTGGTTCACTGTGAATGAGTCTTGGCCTTATTAAGGTTCTGGGATCTGAACCTCAGTATCTACATCTGTAAAATGGACATACTACTAATTGCTTTATAGGTTAAAAACAAGAGAATCTATTTTACATTCTGAAAATTGCAAACATACAAATACGATGTTCTAGAACTTAACATAGAAATGTTACATGTAGGGAATCTATAACTGTTAGTTGATTGACTGACAAGATAAATAAACCAGTAATAATAAATTAACATCCCTCTACAGGGAAATGATTGATTCTCTTAAATTAGAATGCCATTTAGCAAACAAAATTTTGATTTATTGATAAATGAGATAACATAATAAATATTTCCTATAAGGACATAAGGACCAGGAAGGAAATAAATAAATAAGAATGATTAAGACAGGTGGTAAATAAAGCTAAAGCTTGATCAGAAGTGACACAGAAGGTAAGGCCCCATAAATCAGCTCTTTCTGTCATCCTACAACTGGCAAGTGACAAGAGAGGAACAAGCCTATTTTTCCTGCTGTTCTAGTAAAGGTCGTAACCTTTAGGCAGTGGTGAGCCAGCCGTGATGGTGATTCAGGCTGGATTTCCTGATTCTTGTTTCACTTGAGCCAGTTTATGACCCTAGGAAGTTCATTGTTATGCCCTATGGAAATTCAGCTGCCTGGTGCACTTTTATGACCTAACTGGTTCCTCACTAACAGATGCCATAAAATGCTAATTGAGCCTTTTCCTGATTGAAAAAGGAAAATGCAGCTGAGTGTCAGAAGCTCATGCCTGTAATTCTAGCAATTATCTCAGGAGGTTGACATCTGAGGATCATAGTTTGAAGCCAGCCCAGGCAGGAAAGTTCATGAGACCCTTATCTCCAATGTACTGCATGCACATCCACACATGCACACACACACACACACACACACACACACACACACGCACACGCACGCGCACACACACACGCACGCGCACACACACACACGAGTTATCTGATTGGGTTGAGGAGACATAAAAAGAGAGGCAGTATGGTTAGTAAGACATGACAACCATTCAACTGCTGTAACATGATAAAAGCAGAGAGGCAAACCTTGTCAAACAAGCTGAAGCAGATGGAGTACTTTGGTGCGCTGATAGTTAGGCATGTCTCTCCTACTTGCACAAAATCATCAAACACCTCCTGGTGTAAGAAAAACCCCTTACCTGCCACTTTATCTTAGTTCTTATTATCTCATTAAAATTTCTTATATTGATTACAGAAATCTGTAACCAATTCCTGTGCCTATGCTCAGATGCTAGGGCTTGTTTTCTCTTTTCCAAATCACAATAGTGCTCTGACTTCTGCTTTTTTGATTATCTAGGGAACCCGTTGTTCAAGATATTTTAGGGAAGGATGAATGCTGCGAACTCCTGATCAATGCAGGTCTCCAAGTTATTAATCTAGTCACATGACCAATATATACACTTCATAGAAATACAGCAATATGGCAAACACCAGCGGAACTGAAGCAACACAGAAAGTGTTCTGACATAAGAGAGATAGCAGCACAGGGCCAGGTACTAGTGATCTCTTCCAAAGATAGGGGCTTTAGACTCTCTCAAAGTTTCTGTATTTTCATCTATAAGAATATCATAGAGTATAACTTCCAGTGTTCGGTCTGAAAGAGCTTCCTTTTATAAATATCCATCAATATATGCTCAGCATACAGTGTTGTCTCTTTTTATTAGAAGCAAGGATAGAATGACATAAAATAGAAAATAATTGACCCTCAAATATGATGGAAAGCTGTGGAGAGATTTTGTTCACCTGAGAAGACCCATCTACAATTAGTGGAGCAATAATAGCAATGAAGTCCTTGAAGAGAAGCATTAATACCTAGGCAAGATCGTGAACTTTGGCTTGTCAGAAATAATGGAAGAATGAGGTATTCTGGATAAATGGATAGTCTGGCCTAATGGAGTCCTGGTCACATTGTTGTCACAGAATGGAAACATGACTATTTCTTGAGTAGGCTATACAGTAATATGATATTCATCATACATGAATTCTTAATTTTTAAATAACATAATATTCTATCTATAATGTTAAAAGCATACAATATTCAGGTTACTCTTGGAAGAAAGATAGGTAATTCAAGCTCCATTCAAGGACATTACCTTGTATATTAATTCTCACTGGACATAGTGGGTTGAATTGTATTCCCAGAAAAAAATATACATTCAAATCACAACTTTTAGTATCAGTGAGTGTAACCATACTTGGAAATAGAATCTGCTACAGTTTAGTCTAAAATGTTCCCCAAAGGTAAAACCTTGGACCCTAGTGAGGTGTTAGTTGGAGATGGTAGAACCTTTAAGATGTAGAGTCTTAGTCCGTCAGAGGTATGGCTTTGGAAGAGATAGTGAGATCCTAGCTCCTTCCTCCTCTTTGCTTCCCAGCCATGAGGTGAGATCACTGTAGTCCCCAAAGCAATTGATCTTAGATCGCCATCTTCAAAACTGGAAAACTAAATAAAACTTTTCTCCTTGTAAGTTAATTATCTCAAGCTTTTGGTTATAGTAACAGGAAACACAGGGTCTTAGCCGATGGAATTAGTTAAGATGAACTCATATTTGATTAGGATGCTAAAAAATCCAATGACTGTGTTCTTTTGAGAAGAGGAGAAACTACACAGACACTGATACAGATGAAAAGAAACCAAATGACCATGAAGGCAGAGACTGGACCAATGTAGCTGCATAGTAAGGAGCACCAAAGATTGCCAGGAATCACTAAAAGAAGTTACTAAAAAAAAGGAAAAATTATTCTATAGGAATTTCTTCTGGAACTTGAATATCCCTATACATATCTTGACTTTAGATTTCTAACCACCAGAACTGTAAGAAAACCAACTTCTTTTAAGTTACCAAATCGGTGGTAATTGGTTAGAGTCCAGAAAACTTTTTTTTTTTTTTTTTTTTTTTGTCAGTCACGGGGCTTGAACTCTGGGACTGGGCACTGTCCCTCAGCTCTTCAGCTCAAGGCTAGCACTCTACCACTTGAGCCACAGCGCCACTCCCGAGTCCAGAAAACTTTATAGCAAGCAATACCTGGTTGGAAGTTTTGTTGCCCAGTTACATTTTCTTATTTTCAGAGTAGAATGGCTAGGTTTTAAGGAAAAATGTTCATTAGTATACTTGGAAGTACACACATTTAGTATCTTACAATTTTAAACTGATGATTCATTGTTGAAAAACTATGTGTATATCAAATTATAGAAAATAAAATGATGTGCTAATTTCCCTGAAAGAATTCACCACTAAACACCTCCATTTCTCAAAAGTAGTTGTGAAGCAATTCATCATCCTTGTGTAGAGAATTTCCAGGAGTAAAAGTTTGGCCTCTTTATTTCTTCACAGCCAGCTATCTTTACTTTAAGACATTTGCTTTTACTTTATTAAATTAGTGGTTATTTGAACTTTCATGAATCAAAAGTACATATCATTTTGAATTCAATTCTCTTTTTTTTAACCATAAAAACTTAGCATAAAACTCTAAGCATGAGAAAGTTCAGGTTGCCATTTATTTACAGTCTTTATCAAGCAAATAATATTCATATTTTGAATTATGCAAATAAGCATTTACATGATAAATCGTAATTGCTCTCAGACAGCTGTTTATAATTGGGTAAATGAGGCACACTTTTAAATTGTCTAAATACATACTTACCCATGTTTACATATTTATACACTAGACTGTAACTATTCTGAATCAGCTGTTATCATCTATTGTGTCCTATAGATCAAGGAGAGAGAACTTTGGGGCATAAACAACATTAGCCACTGAACTTGCACTGAGAGCAAAAGGATTACCAATTTTTCCAAAATCATGACCCCTTACCTCTGCGCTGGCAGCTCACACCTATAATCCCAGCTACTCGAGAGGCTGAGATATGAGGATAGAGGTTCAAAGCCAGCCTGTGAGACTCTTATCTTCAATTAACCATCAAAAAGCTGCTAGTGAAGCTATGGTTCTATTGGTAGAGTGCTACTAGCCTTGGGCAAAAAAAAAATCTCAGAAGCAGCACCCAGGTCCTGAGTACAAGCCTAGGACCAACACACACAAAAGGGAGATGAGGTAACCTCTCAGCTCCCCCTTGCTTGTGCTAGTCCATAAAACTTCAAGTAGGAAATGCTTTTATACCGACTTAGGCAGGAAATAATTCCAGACTCATGTTCTTATCTGATTAAATACATTAGATATAAAAGTCCATAGTTTTTGTCCAATTAAATATTGTTACAATTGAAAAAAGCCCCTTGCTTCACATTAAGCAGTTTATTCTTGTGACAATAAAAAAAATTAACAAATATTTCTTTAGAGAATACAAGAGAAATTCATAGTAGTATGCCTGTCCTGGAAAGGATTACAATCTAATTAGGAAGATGGAATTAGCACATTTGACGTGTTCAGGGAGCAATTAAGAGGAAAATTGCTGTGACTATCAGCTAAAAGAGCTTAGAAGACAAAAGAAGGGAACAGGCTGTGTGGCCTGGGCTTGGAGCACAGACTCTAGGAGCTAATTTACTTCTCCCAACAGAGTGAGGACCCTCCAGCCCTGGGAGGGCAGGAACAGATGGAAATGTAGAAGCCTTTTCCCATTGTACTCACACAGTCTTCCAGGGAAGGCCAAGTGTCTGATGGGAGTGACATAGATAAGCTCCAAGCTCTCTTAATTTTTTTCCAGTAGGCAAACAATTCTGCCTCTTTTCCTGTTATCCTTAATGCGTTTCTGTTTGCTTTTTCTAAAGCAATCAACGTTTGCCTGTGTCTGGTCCCTCCTAGGCAAATGCATCTGTCTCTAATTGATTTGCTTTCGTTTTCATGAGTGTGTCATATGTGCCAAAGAGACAAGACTTCACTAGAGGATGCTCTGGCTGAAAGGAGATGATTTAAATGCTACCTCAGAGCATCACCTGCTATTATGAATGAGTCCAAAAGCAGAGCCACTGGGACAGGGGAATGAAGAATCTGAAGAAGCTACAGGGGCTCCCCAAAATGAAAACATCAGAGCAGGAGACCCTCTCCTTCCTTTAAGCACATAAGAGCCTGTACCATGCCAGTGGACTTGACAGCAGAGAAGTAAGTAAGCCTGAGGCTCCCCAATCAGGAGATTGGAGAGTCTGGGTAGTTATGTCACTGAGTTTAAGAAAATCTTTTCTACAAATAGTATTTCCCTTTCTTTGTTAGAAGATGAATATCTACAGAGAATGTTTGAGTAAAAAAGAACAGTAGATTAGGGAAATCTGGGCTCCAACTGGATCCTTTGCAATGCCAGCCAAATCGCTCACTTATCATAGGACAGCTCCCAATTGGTTATATACAGACAAAACTCAGTTATTTCCATATGTATCTCACCTCCCTCATATCCTTTAGTATAACAGCAACAATTGCAACAATTACTGAGCACCTACTATGCATAGGCCCTGCATACAAAGTATCTCATGAGTCCTCAGAAGACCTTGTGAACTGTTATTTCTGTTTTATATGTAAGGAAATTGTGGCTTAAAGAAATTGTAAAACTAGGGCTGGGAAGGTGGCTCAGTGGTAGAGCGCTTGCCTTGCATGCTCAAGGCCCTGGGTTCGATTCCTCAGCACCACATAAGCAAAAAGAAAAAAGCCAGAAGTGGCGCTGTGGCTCAAGTGGTAGAGCGCTAGCCTTGAGCTGAAGAGCTGAGGAACAGCGCCCAGGCCCAGAGTTCAGGCCCACGACCAGACCCCCCCCCCCCAAAAAAAAAAGAAATTGTAAAACTTCCCAGGCATCTGTTGCTCACATCTGTAATGTTATCTACTCAGGAGGCTGAGACATAAGGATTGAAATCTGAAGCCATTCCAGGCAGGAAAATCAATGAGATTCTTACTTCCAAATGGCCACCAAAGAAAGCTGGCAGTAAATCTGTGGCTCAAGTGGTAGAGTGCCAGCTTTGAGTGTAAAAGCTCAGGGACAGCATTCAAGTTCAAGCCCCAGGACCTTCCTGACCCAGGTCATTCAGCTGTATTTGAGTCACACTTTAAACCCAGATCTGGTTCTGTCTTTGTAATCCCCAAATAGGGTGCAAGTCAGAAAGAGAACCAGGTTGCTTATTCTAGGCTGTTTCTTACACTTGACTAGATCCACCTCAGGAATAGCTCAGAGCCCAGTGTTTGTGGGCTATGTAACATATATTTGTGGATTATGTTCTTTTTCCCTCAAAATTCTGCCACATGGAGGACCTACAAACTAGTGATAATAGAGCTCTGTGGGTGGGCAGTGTTGAGGTGGGGGTGGGGTTGTGTATTTGTGTGATTCAATTGACTCTAGTCTAGTTAGAGCCTGGTCATCCTCATTAACAACCTTTGGGATCCACTAGGAATGTCATAGCTGGCAACAGAAGCCAGCTTAGACCTGTTGCTATTTTGGCTGGACTAGGAAAAGAAAATGATCTGTAGGTACAGTTTAGCATAGAACAGGACTAAGACAATATTCGATTCTCCTTGTTTCAGACTCTGGGTGGCTGGCCTTGTCCAGCTCCAGGTCCCAAGTCTCTAGCCAGTCCCCAGAAACTGACTCTAACACCTTGGGTGGTCTCTCTGGAGCTCATTGTGCACGTGGCTGCTGCCTATTGACATTAGGGGACCCCTAAAGTGTTTTACCTTCCCTTGGCTCATCTTCCATTTAAGGCACATTTGTTCTCACTGGCCTGTAACTGGTTTTCAATCTATGTCCATTGCTAGGAAGATTTAACTTTTTTTAAAATTGCACCTTCTAAAGGGTTTCTGTGCCACCCAATTAGCATTGTAAGAGACTGAGTTGTTTGGAAACAAATAGACTTTTGAGTTTGGAAACAAATAGACCTTAAGCCACATGCGATCACACTTTGCTGGTCACAGGAATTAAAAAAAAAAAAAGCCACAATAGGCTTCTTAGATATTAGGCTCTGTAAAAAAAAAAATGGCATCTGGAAAAACCACAGCTTTCCCTTCTCTGCTATGTGCTTCTGGTATCCAGAGGCGACACAGCTGATCCCCTGTTTTTCTGATGCTGGCCAGCAACAGAAAAAGCCAGCAGAGCCAGCCTTGATGATCACCAAAATGAGAGGAGCACTGGCTCTCTCCCCTTCGCCTCCCTCCTTCCCTCCCTCCTCATTCCCATCTCCCTTTGCTCTCTTGAATTCAGGTAGAGATGTTGGCAGGTTTCCGAAGCCTCTACCACAAACTGCTTCTTAGAGATATTCTTGTGATCAATCAGAATTTCACCTGACCTCTCTAGGATCTGAATAACAGAACCAACCCTCCCCCCACCACAGAAAAGCGGTATGATTCATGAAAAGAGTTATGTACTTTTTTTGGTAGTTGTATAAAATGAATGATTAAAATGCTAACTTAGGGAATATGGGTGGTTTTCATTTTATTATTTTTACAGATAAACCAGAAGAGCGGGAAGAACCTGCTAGTGATGCTATACAACTCCCTGAATTTTGGCACCTCGGTTTTCATCAGTATAAGATCATTTTAATAGCATGTAAGACAGAGACTGTTTAAATGTAATCATATACAAGATATCCTGAAAATTTCCCTCTCAATTTTTTTACTCAGTTCTTTTTTTCTCTTTTTGTTTATTTATTTACTCATTTTCATGACACCATCATGACTCAATTCTTTAGCTTAAAAATGCTTCCTTCTCAGGGGGTATAAGTAAGTTTTTGTTTTTCATTTTATTTTAATCTTTAAATAGTTGTACAAAGTAGTATATGAATACAAGGAATCTGGATCAATCTCACTCCTTTCAACACTTTTTCCCATTCCTTCCAATACCACCCTTTCTGTCACTTTTTCTTAATTTTATAAGATATGTATTGAATTTTCTAACTGTATTCTCCCATACCTTTCTCCATTCACAAGGTACATTCACAAGGAAATCAATGTCTAGTTTCATACTTATATTGTACTATAGACCAATGATTAATTCAACCACAACAGCAATACCATACAAAATAAAACTCCTGGTGCACTGGCATTTTGGTCATATGCAGTTTACAATGCATCTTGATCAATGTCATTCTTTTTAATATTCTCACCCACCGTTGGCTGTACTTTGATATAGCACTAGAAGACCCAGTTGATTGAGTTAGCAGTTCAAAGGAATAGTTTTGGAAGCACTGATATTTATAGAAAAGATCAATTACCAAGGAAATTGCTTGATAATATTAAAACTAAAATATATTCTATTCTTTTATCCTTTAGGTCTTTTCCCCTTCACTCTGTAAAAGTTACCAACCTAGAAATTGGAAATGACTAAGACAAGAGTTGATGGTTCTTCACCAGGAAAAAAAAAATCTCTTCAAAATTGAACAAAATACAATGGAACAACTTGCACCTTTAAGGATACCTTGTGTGTGATTTTCTTACATGTCATATAAACAATCATGACTTTCAAGAAGACTGATAAATATGGTCTCATTTCTCTTCTATATGTAAATCTCACTGATGCTTTTTGTAGGTTTTTTGTTTGCTTGTTTGTTTTTGGGTTGTGGGGCTTGAACTCTGGGCCTGAGCGCTGTCCCTCACTCTTCAGCGCAAGGTGAGCTCTCAACCACTTGAGCCACAATGCCAATTCTGGTTTCCTGGTGGTTTGTTGGAGATATGAGTCTCAAAGACTTTCCTGCCCAGGTTGGCTTTGAACCGTGATCCTCAGATCTCAGTCTTCTGAGGAGCTAGGATTACAGGTGTGAGCCACTGGTGCCTGGCAACTTTTTGTACCTTGTAAATTAGGAAAAGAAAGTTTTGATTTTATTTTGAAGTCATCAAACTCAAACAAGTAACTACAACCCACCGCCTGACTGATCTGTTCCTGTGTCATACTACAAAGCACTCAAGCGTACACCTATTTCCTAAAACAGGTGAGAGGCTTGTGGTGAGAATGAGCAGCACAAACTCATTATTTGTGGGCAACATGGAGGAGGTGGATGCTCAGGTGGCACACAGACAGAGGAAAGCTGAAAGCAGACTTTCTGAGAATCCTGAAGGAGAAACCTGGAGCTGGCTATAGTTAAAGGAAGACTTGACACACAAGCAGAATTAAAAAATATAGATATCATGAAAAGTTGGTGAGTGTGCTCTCATTTTCTCAGGCTCATGTGACAAAGCAAAATTGTGTGTGTGTGTGTGTGTGTGTGTGTGTGTGTGTGTGTATTGTGCCATTACTAGGGCTTGAATTCAGGATTTGGCTGTCCTCTCCAAGCTTTTCCTGGCAAGGGTGATGCTCTACCACTTGAGTTACAACTCCATTTCTGGCTTTTTTGCTGATTACTTGGAAATAAGAGTGTCACAAACTTTCGTTCAAACTTCGATCCTCAGATCTCAATCTCTGTAGCTATGATTACAAGCATGAACATGTAAGAGCAGCCAAAATACTGTTGTAAAGATAAGCCAATGATAGTCTACAGTAGATCTGCAAGAAAAGAAGCATGCTCTGTAGAAAAGACTTTGGAATTATGAAGTTTTTTTTTCCCAATTAATGAAGATTCAAAAACAATTCAAACAAGCTGCATCTATCTATGTGATAAAGAAGTTATCATTTTAAAAAGCCATCCATAAAATGTATAGCTTTACACATAAATTGTGTTAAGCCTATAGCACATATATTTTAGTACAAAGAGAATATCTTTAGATGGGGTCACTTTTCAGTTGCTTCCTAACTTGAATAAGTTCAGTTTATGGGGTTTTAGATTCAGGGTAAGACAAACAGAACAATAAATTTCTCAAGAAGTTCTAAATATCCTTCTTCATCTCCTGTCTGAGAGAAAGCTAAACCTAAACGACCCAGTGTTTAGCTTTGTCATTTATAGATTTGCCTGATGGCTCCAGGGGTAGTTTCCATGGTAAGCTCCCAGTGCACAAGAAGCAGGGTGAGTGGAATGTCTCCTTGCAGTGAGGGACATTTCACTGACAGTGATAAAGACCAACAACCTCCCTCACACAAATGATTGAAAAACAGAACACGAAGGACATTTTTATTTTGTTTTGTTCCCTTTGTGTGGTATGCGACTTCAGTGCAAACAACCATTTCATCAAGAGCACAAAGACAGCCACCTTTGCTGGGTAAGGGATTTCCAGAAGCTGCCCATAAACAGATACAAAAGCCTAGTTTTAAAAGTCTATATATTTATATATATATATATACATACATATGTATATATATATATATATATAAAGAGAGAGAGACTCACTATGTAAAATTATATGAGATTGTGTAAATAAATATTTTAACTTCACTAGTTTCCACAAGGTTCCCACTCATGTTTTCCCCGCTTTGGAGTTGCTAAGTTACCCGCTTTCTCTTTCACTTTTTAATCATTCTTTCCCCAAACCTTATATTAGACAGACTCTCCTTAGGGCCTCTTTATGTTCTCAACTAAATTCTTCAATACTAGAAATATCACAGTCTATTTGCCTTCAAGAGTCCCCTAAAGTTTTGCCTCTCTTGATTATCTATCCTGACTCAGGTTGAGAAAGCAAGTATGAGTGCATACTGAAAATATTCTCAAATGGATAATAAAATAGAGCGATGCTTTTATTACTGCTATTTTCATCAGAACTGTTTTAAAAATTGAACATTTGAATCTCCAGTCCTTAAGAGATGATCTTCACTAAATATTAACAAAACAATTAGTTTAATAGTTGGAGTGTTGTCAAATAAAAAAATACTATCTCATTAATAATGAATAATGATTTCCAAAGTGGAACTCAAGCAAAGTAAAGGTATTTTTTTAAGCTCCATTATAACTCATGCGTGGTTTCTTAAAAAAAAATGACTTGAACTGAAATGCTGGTGGTCGGTATAAGCACACACTATAAGCAATCCTTTGAAAAATACATTAAAATGTTTTCTGGGATCAGCCTTCCTTGTCAGTGTCTCTCTGTAACACTAAGTCTAGGCCTGGACCTTTATTATTTAAAATCAATAAGGATTCTATATTTTAGAAGCTATATACCTACATCAGTCAAGCAAAAAAGTAGCAATTTGTACCTTTATAAAACAAAGATTAGAGAAAAATAAGAACTTTTCAGCTCTGGATAGATGACATTTGACACCATATTCTCCAAAGTTTTATAATCATCTCTGTTCTGATAATTTACATTCTAGGCCACATATGAGAGAACAAAAATGTTTAATAAACTAATTAGCTACTTAAAACTTAAAAACATATTTGTTATTTTTTAAGGAAATGGAAAATGTAGAAATTTAGTTAAATATTCTAAAAAAATTTACAGAACCATTTCACCCACTATATTTTTTTTTGCATATAAGTGCATACTTAAACCATTAGATAAGTATGTGAGGGAAGAAACACTTTTCTCCTAGAGATCAGGATCAACCACAGAGTCAATGGAAAATCAATAACTTGAGAGACTTAAGACAGAATTGGTTGAAATCTGTCATTTGGCATTAAACAGTAAAATCTAAAGCCCATTTCAAAGATAGACTAAATTCCCAGCCAGAAAGTAATTGCTGTTCCTTGTCCTCTGTGTATATATCATGAATACAGCTAAGAAAGAACTGCAGTCAGGCCTGGACCACCACCAAGCAATTGATTATTAGCCATTAAAAGAGGAATGTTTACTTTTTCATGGCAACTAGTTTTCCGAAGGAAAAGCAAAGAGGTCTACTCTAAATGCTGTCTTTTCTTCCCATCCTATGACCAATCAAGATCATCTACTTCTTGGAAGTGTCAAAAGCCCATTTTTATTTTCTTTTCCCTATTTTAACCAGAATACTGATAAAGAAGAGAGAGCAGTTGCTATGAGGCAAAGAAAAATGCCCTGGCAGTTGAGAGTCCTCCATCTATCAAGGGGAATTTGCAATGTTGCCTCTCTTCAATACTGTATAGATTTGCGGGATTTTGTGCAACACTTAACCAAAATGGAAGGATTTAAGAACAGAATGCAATATATAGACACGATCTTTTACTTTAGTTTTATTTTAGAATTTACTAGTCTTAAATTCTTCAGCATGCTGCTGTGATAATCATCTCTGGATAATACTTTGGAAAGGCAGATTAATGAAGACAGCTTAAATATATACACCATACCATAGATTTTTGTTAAGATTCACAACTCTTACTGAATTCAGATGTGCTATACCCACATACTGAGCTTATTAAGTAATGATATTCACAAACTATGTTGAGTTATAAAGTAATGTTAAGTGTCTGCAACACCAAGAAACATTTGAAAATCTGGAAAGAATGTCCAGGGAGCTATTAACTTGTGACTCTAAGCATCTTTTGTGAGTAGGAGAGCATTTACACATATGTAGTTTCTGTATTTTTTTCAGAAAAACTAATAATTAGCTAAGCACAGCTGGTTCATGTCTATAATCCTCACTACTCAGTCTGAGATCTGAGGATCACAGTTTGAAGCCAGCCTGGGCAGGAAAGTCTGTGAAACTCTTATCTCCAATAAACTACTGGGAAAAAGCTAGAAATGGTGCTGTGGCTCAAGTGGTAGAGCACTAGCCTTGAGTACAAAGAGGCTCAGAGACAGCACCCAGCCCTTGAATTTAAATCTCAGAACTGGCAAAACAAACAACAGCAAAAACAAAAACAAGTATCTTCACCATTTTTTTTTCCTACTGACTCAGTATCAAAATAAATTTCTAGCTCTGTGCAGGTTCATACCTATAATCCTAAATATTAAGTAGTCTGGGATCTGAGGTTCAGGGTTCAAAGCCAGTCCAAGCAGGAAATTCCATAAGACCCTTATGTCTAATTAACCAGAAAAAGAGAAGCAGAGCTAGAATTCAAGTAAGTGGTAGAGTGGAATTCAAGTAAGTGGTAGAGTGCCAGCCTTGAGTAAAAGTGGCTAAGGGACAGCACCCAGGCCCTGAGTGTAAGCCTCAGTACTGGCATATACACACATGATCTCTCTCTCTGTCTCTCTGTCTCTGTCTCTGTCTCTCTCTGTCTCTGTCTCTGTCTCTCTGTCCTGTTAAAAGTTTCTGAGTTTGTGGATGTGAGGAGACAATAAAGACAGCATCTTTCCCTAGTGATTCTGGGTTCTCTCCACCTTCAGAAGGCACAGTCCATCTGGAACAGCCTCCTGGAGTCATTAGGTTCCAACTCTTGAAGAGAATTTATATCAAATCCCAGAACAGAAATAGGAAGAATTTGGGCTATTACCATGGTACTTGAGGAAGGGGAGTGAGCCAGGATAAAAACAGGTGAGTTGTAGTGCTTTGTAGAACAAAGGGGTTGTTATTATTATTGTTGTTGTTAGTCTGTTTGTTTCCAGTTATCCACAGGCACACTAGGACTCAAGAACATTGTTCTCAGGCCAAGGAATTTGAAGCAAAAGGTAATATGTGGAGCTTATCCCAGATTGAACTTCTCCCCAGAGCACAATTGCTAGATGGGGGATACATCTCTGCTTTGGGAGCCAAACACTAAGAGTAAAAGCAAATATTTGATGCTGGAGAGCTCTTAAGAACTGAAGAGTTCCATTTACTTATTTCTACACATCAGTGTGGTCTTAGGATGTTAAATAGATTAAAAGGCTAAGAGAGGTCAGTCACTCCAGGGAAGACTCTTCTGCTCTGACTTGATTTTTCTTTCCAAAATTGTTATCTGCCCTACTCTCCTTCACTGGAGGGTTCTTGGTAAGCTCAGAAGGTGACATACCCTCTCCTAGAACATTCTAGAGAAGGTGGAATCCAGTCCTGCAAACCAGAAACTGAGAAATGCAGGAAGGAAGGAGTCCAAAAGTCCCTTGGCAAACGCCATAATGAAGAAAAAAATCACAGGTGTAGGAAATTTCCAGAGAAATGATGTCTTAAAACTGGTTGATTCCTTAAAATGACCAAATCTATTCCTTTAGCACAAAGTGAGGTTCAGAGGAGTGGAGTGACTAGAGCTATCTAGAGTCAGTGCTAGGATGCAAAGCGTTTCCAGGCTTGAGCAGCTTCTACTTGACACAGCTTGGAAGTTCAGCCATTCTTTGTGACTCTGTCTGAAGGCTTTTCTAGAACCCGGTCCCCCGTCCCCCATCCCCCCCTCAGGCCCCCGCCCCAGTCATGTCTGCAGAGAGGACGGCCCAGTCATTTCAATTTAATCTTATTTAAAAAGACATAACTAATAAATCTATTGCCCGGGCCCGCAGAAAGACGGCCAGCAGAGTCGATCGTGTTCCCAATCCTATTGAACCCCATTGAAAACCATGACAACACAGGACAAGCTCCGATTTATTCCAGCGAGCTAAAGAGCATTGTGTGCAAACGTCAATCACGTATTATTCCCCACTGAACAAATGCAAAATCTTGACTGGAACAAACACTTCCAACAGGTCCGGGGCGTCGAGCTCCATTTCCCTTTTGTCCTCGGCCTAGCAGTTGTCCTGTATTGGGGGTGAGCCTGTGCCCGACCACCCAGCGCGCCCTGAAGCCCTGAAGGCCGGGGCGACTGTGGGCACGCTTGGCCGGGGAGGAGACTGGGGGAAGGCTGCGGGTCTGGGCGGAGCCTTGTCCACACCTCCAAGTCAGGTTGGAGCTCGGCTCTTGGATTTGGGGGTGGTGGGCGCAGAGCTTAAGGCAGTTCCCATCTCTGAGATTTAGAAAGCAGTTGGGTTTCTAGCTGCAGGAGATGCAGTTGCTGAGCCGAAGCCTGGCCAAACCAGGCAGTGGGCCAACAGAATGTATCCACACCTGCGCCTCCTCCCATAGATCATTTTCTCTGCTGAGCTGTGGGGACCAGATTCTGCAGAAACACTGGCCGTTTTATTTATTTTTCCTTCTGCTGGGTGGGCCCCATGCGAATGAGACCACTCTGGTATCCGGCCGGGCAGCGGTGCCTATGTCTTCCAGCAGCTCAGGCCACTCTCTGCTAGACGTGACCCACCCGGCAGCCCTGGCACGGGGGTGGGGTGGGGAGCTGAAGTTATAGGGCTGAGGTGCACAAATGACTCCAGGGTGTCTGGCGATGTCAAGAAACTTCAAAGCCCTTGTAGGCTGCCCTAGGAAGCCCTACCACCCATAGGTCCCAGAATAGATGTGGCTTCAGCCTTGCAAAACTGGGCTACGGAGCCTACCCCAGACAGGTAGCAGTTATACTAGGCAGGAAACTTCAAAACTGAGTAGCGTGACCATATTCTTGTATCGGTTTTGCCAGCCTGGGAAGATGGACAGGCACTGATCTGGAGCTCTATGCATACCCCCAAGTCTTTCCTTGTACCACCCTCCTCTCCCCGGGGGGAAGTGTTGGGACATTCCTATACTCTTCAAAACTCTGGTCTCAGATCGCTGCGAGAGCAGACCACTGCTTGTTCCTAGAACGTCTGGCCTAGCATCCTTAGAGAGGGCTCTAGCAAAAAGAGAAAGGGGAATGTGCCAGCATTTAACGCTGTGATTTATAAATCACACTCTAGATAATTGCCAGAAACTAACACGCCAGCAAATAAACTCGAGGGATAAAACAAACAGGGAATAAATACCAGGAGCTCATAAACCTAGCCACGCTGGCCCTACCCGGCCCGGGGCTCCGCACGTCCGCCCCGGGCCGGTGGAGGAAGTTGGATCTGGGTCGGGAGGGTGTGTCCACCGCTCGCCACCCAAGACGTTATTCACTGGTAACAATCCCCATTATCTGTCCCCACTTTGGGCTAATCAGACAATCGCTAATGCCGAAGGCTGCTTCCTGCAGCCTCGGGGAGGGGGGTGGTGGTAGGGGGGCCCCGAGGGGTGGGGGACAGGGCGGGGCAGGCGCGGAGGTGGCACCTTCCGGACTAGTTCAGGCTTTGGTCCAGCACTCATTCAGGTACTTAACACCCTTGGAGTCTCAGAGACCTCGGCTTTGAAAACGGACAGGGTGGGAAGGGCTGTTTATATAAACAGGGATCCCGCTGGTAAATGCGCTAATATCCCTGCGGCCAGCACTGGGCCAGCGCCTCCCACGTCCACCCGTAGGAGCGGCGTCCCTGGCTGCCCCTCAATTCTCTCGGCCTTGCCCCCTCACCCCACCCCCCGTCCAGGTCTCCTCCAGCTCTTCGGCCATGGCCACCTCCAGACGCCTCAGCTTCACCGTGCGCAGCCTCCTGAATTTACCCGAGCCGGACGCACAGCTTCGGGGCAGGCAAGACTCTGAGCCACGCGTCCCGCAGGCCGAGCCCTGCGGCTCCTGGCTGGAATCCGAGCGCAGCCACTACCCCTGTGAGTGAGCGCAGCACTGCGGTGCGTGGGGAGGAGGGCGGCGGGGGTGGGGTGGGGGGAAACAAGCGCCCGACCTCCTCAAAGCCAAACACAGGTCGGGGTTCACCTATTCTGAGAGTAGATCATTGCACCTGGGTGTGGGTTTCAAGGTGTTCTGGAGATGCTTAAGAATCAAATACTAAATATTTATGTTCCTGCCGGTCCTGGGGCTTGAACTCGGCGCCTGGGAGCTGTCCTTGAGATTTATATTTATTTATTTTTCTCACAAGGATAGCGCTCTGTGGTTAGAGCCACAGCTCCACGTCTAGATTTTTGGTCATGAATTGGAGAGATAAAGAGTCTCACGGGCTTTCCTGCCCTGGCTGGCTTTGAGCCCTGATCCTCAGATCTCAGCCTCCTGAATAGCTAGGAGCCTGGAGGCGCCTGGCCGGAAATATTAAGGATTTGCCACACCTCCCTCACAGCCCCCCCCCCCCCCATCGAGGGCTTCGCCAGCCTCCGCAAACCGTGGCGCGGTCCACCTGGGCCGAGGTGGCCCCATGTCGCTGACCTCGCTTGGGGTCAACTGGTCCAGTAGTAGTAAGTAGCGCAGCTACTGGTGCGGCTGTTTTAAGAAAGCCCTCCGGGTGGGTTTCTCTTGGGGGGGAGAGATATCTCGGACTCGAGGGACGAGTGTTGTAGAATGGACGAGGTCACTGCGTCCAGAGAGGTGGTGATGCGAACTCATCAGAGGAAACAGCCCGGCTGGGAAAGCCGGGCGCCCAAGGGGACGCGGCGCTCGCGGGACGAGGGCTCCCGCACCCCGGTACTCGGAGGGGGTCGGCATCTCACCAGATCGGGGTTGTCTTTCCATGATTGTCATTATTTATCTTTCCATTCCTAGCATCGGACGAGAGCTGCGTGGAGCCCAGCCCGCCCGAGTCGTCGCCGCGGGCGTCGGATCGGCCGGCATCTCCGGGCTGGGACGGCGAGAAGCGGAAGAAGCGGCGTGTGCTGTTCTCCAAGGCGCAGACCCTGGAGCTGGAGCGGCGCTTCCGGCAGCAGCGCTACCTGTCGGCGCCCGAGCGGGAGCAGCTGGCCCGGCTGCTGCGCCTCACACCCACGCAGGTCAAGATCTGGTTCCAGAACCATCGCTATAAGCTGAAACGCGCGCGCCTTCCGGGCACTGCCGAGTCGCCCGATCTGGTCGGGTCGGTGGAGCTGCGCGCCGCGCCCGGCCTGCTGCGCCGCGTGGTGGTGCCGGTGCTGGTGCACGACGCGCAGCTGGGCGGTGGTGGCGGCGGCGGCGGCGGCGGGGGTGACGGCCGGGACAAGTGCCGCGCGCCCCGAACTGCCGCCTGCCCTCTGCCCGGGTACACACCCTTCGGGCCCGGCTCAGCGCTCGGCCTCTTCCCGGCTTATCAGCACTTAGCGCCCCCCACTCTGGTCTCCTGGAACTGGTGAGGCCGTCGCGGGGTGTCTGGGATCCCCCCTCACAGACTCCATGGACTTTTGTTCCCCCCGGTGCGGACGGCGCAGTGGGGCTAGATCCAAAGACTTGGACTGCTCCGGGGCCACGTCCCCGTAAGGTCCACCCACCCCCCTCCACCAACTCACCGTCTCCACCCGCGGGTCCCCTTGGTCTACCTTAACCAGCCGTCGCGAAAGCAAACGCCGGGAACGTTCACCGAGATGCCCCGTCTCCCTTTTCTCCCCTCAGTGCCGAATCCCAGAGCTAGATTGCATTGCTTGAGCCTTATTTGTATATTTTAAAATAGCGATTTGTATGAGGAACGACTTATTTTTTTTTTTTTAAAGAAATAGAATAACTTTTTTTCCTTTTTGTGGTGCGAGAATTAAATGTGTGCGTCGGTGCCGGGGCGCTCCTGGCTCGTGGAGCGTGGGTCATAAACTGGACTGGAGTTTGGAGCGCCCGCCCGCTCCTGGACCTGCTAAATTAGGGCCCACTGCCTCCAGTGGGCTGAAAGGAAGGTCGCAGTCCCAACACAACTGTGTCGCCCAGAGGCAGGGCGTAGAGCACCAGGGAGTTTGTGTCCTGGATGGGGTCTCTGGGATTTCTGGGGCAGGGGCGGCGGGGGCCCGGCGGGGGTGCGGGGGAAGGGATGGACTCGAAGAACACTGGAGAACGCAGATGAGCAGATCTCGGGGGGACATGCAGAGATCTACCTGGCTGGGCTGGGGATGCTGTGGGAGACATGGCACCGCTCCAAGGCCCTGGGGAGACTATGGCACCTGCTGAAGGGGAGCCAGTGGCCTGATGTTGGGGGTGGGATCAGCTAGTATGCCTCATTTCACCAGGGCACACGAGGCTCACGGACTGGTGCACAACTGCTTCTTGCCAGGTTATCTGGAGCCGAAGGGAATGTTATTCGGTCAGTCATTCTTGGAGAAGTGATGGCCTTGCGCCCCAACCCCTGCGCGCGCGCGCACGCGCGCGCGCGCGCACACACACACACACACACACACACACGCACGCACGCACACGCGCGCACACGCACACAGGCTCCCATAGCAGAAAGATGCGCGCTTGAGGTGAGCCGGCTTCAGCCCCAGTTGCAAGGACCAGAACAAAGCCCCAAAAGAAGTCTGAGAAGGGTTGGCATCTGAGGGCAGGGCGTTTCCAACCAAGGAGGAGCCAAGGGGAGGGGCAGTGTCATCACCTGGGATTTTAGGGGTGGCGAGAGCAAAGGGGGAAAGGGAGTGGAGTGTTTGGGTCTCAGCTGTCGGGCCACCTAGCCTTCCATATGGATGCGGTTATCTTAGAAGAATCTCGATCCTTAAACCTCCTTTTGTCTTGGGAACAGAAAGGGGTATTGTCGAGCCTGAAAAGGACCTAGACAAAATCCGCACTGTTTTGATTCAGGACTGTTTAATCAGTCCCTGGTGACAATGCAGTGGGTGTTAGAGAGGACAATAGTATCTTTTTAAACCTTGTGGCCTTCAGGAAGACAAAGAGCTTGAATTTTATGGGCTTACAACTTCAATTAGAACAGTGCCAACGTGCATAGGAGATTATCAAATTTGTATCATAAAACCCCTTTTTCTAATAAACCACTGCTAGGAGGGAGCCTGAACATTGTAAGATATATATGAGGAGCCACCAGAAGCTTCCGGGCAAACACTGGCCGAGCAGATGGAAAAGAAAAGGAGGAGAGGATTTCTGTGCAAGGCTTCAGTTGAGAGCTGTGGTCAGCTGGGTGGGCGCTTGGCTTTTCCATGCTCTTCCTCCATGAATGGAGGTTAAAGAGTTTTTGCTTGTTTATTGCCATTGTCACTGAAAACTGACGTGCTGAATATCCTTGAGGAAGTTCAAAAGAAAGCCTTACCTGTTCTGTTCCTCACCTTTTCTTTTTCTAGAGCTCTGGAGAAGGTAGATCTGGGAGTGTGCAATATATATATATATACAGCCTATTAAATTTGAGGCCCATAGGACTAAGGGATTACTTTACAGGAAGGGGTTTGTTTTTAAGAGAATGTATCCTCAATAAAATTCATCATAGTCCTAAATGGTAAGGGAGAGGCCCCTGCAAGGTAGTTAGAGTCACAGCACCCATTCAATGAGCCAACAATGTCCTGGGCATAATGTATGAACTGTGAGCCTTTTTCTTTTAGGCTGGGAAAGCCCATTAAGGAGGAGAAACCATCAGAGAGAGTGGAAAATGCACTTTCATCCCACTAATCCATTTTAGAGACCCAGGCGGCCATATTTTCTTCCTGTTCACACCTGTAATGAGCTGGGAGACAAATGTCAAATTTCCTTTGTGACCTAAAATGTCAATTCTGGGTTCTGACAAAAGCAGAAACCAAGGCCTCTCTGCTAGCAGCTGTGAAAGCAGTGAGGCTCTCCCTTCCCAAAAGGAAGTATTCAGACCTGCTACCCATCCTCAGCCTCACAAGGCAGATGCACCCCCCCCCCCCCGAAAACGTTTAGTGAAACTCAGTGTTCCCGTTATTTTTCTAGGCGCTTGCTCAGTTCCCAGCACAGAAACCTTATAGATACAATAAACCTGTATAGATATAATATCCTTCCATTGCATTGATAAGAAACTGAAGCTCAATGGATGGGGAGCAAGTTACTTGCCCCAAATAGGTTAACTCACATTTAAAGAGTCTACAAGCTGCCATTAAGGAGGATGAATGTCATCTTGATGGGGTGGCAAGATATAATACTATATAAACGTCATACGAAGAATGCAAGCACATGCCCGAAGTGCTCTATGCAACTAAGGACCAGTCTCAGAGACAGTTGCTAACACTTACTGATGTTCCCCCACATAATAGTAAATTCATTTCTATTGTTACTGAGCATGTGTACTGAGCATATTCAGTCCTTACATCTCTGAGAGTTAGTACTTGTGCCTCTATTTACAGTCAAGAAACAGGAGGTCAAAGGTTAGAAGTCACTAGTGGAGGATCATGCCGCTAGTGAATCCACACAGTTGAGCTCCACACCTTATGCGCTTAACCACAGGATGGTAATTATTTTCCATTCTTTATGTTCTGTTGCTTTCAGTCGATAGCCCTGGTTACCTCCTTCATAGATACTTCTCTAAATATGCTTTTTATTAAGGCATCTTTTGGTCTCTGTCTCTGTTCCCTCCATTCCACCCCATTTCTCACATCCCCAGCTTTGGGACACAGTCTCTGTGTTTCCTCTGGGTCTGTTTGTGTGCATTCTTGTTCAGCTGTCAATGAAACACGGCCCTTGTCTGTAGGTCACAATATTCTCCTGTGACTATCATTCCACCATTCTTCTTCCAGAAAAAAAATATCTGCTACTGTTGCCTTGACACCAGTTGTCTACCCAGTGTTCACTGCTGACTCTAATACACTCCTCTAAGCTTTTCCTAAACCTCTTGGCCCAGATCTCTGTCAAGCTTTATGATTTTGGCTTTTTTCCAGCCATCTTTTTTGCTTCCTAGGTTTCCAGTTATATCTTTATTATTAAATATCATCCTCTTCACATTTTCTCTTCTTCCATTGTAAACATTTTCACTTCATCTCACTTAAATCTCTTGTAGGTGGAGATTGCAATTTTCACTTCAATGTTCTTTCTTCATTGTTCAGAGGATCTCACATCTTAGCACATCTCTTGTCTGACCAATTTAGCACTTTAGTATCTTAGATAATGTGCCACTGATGGGTGAGAAGGAAGTTATTTGAGCCCAACTTAACCTATACCTTCCTTTTCAACAATGATGTTTAGATGTTTATTGTTCTCTTGCATTGCTGATACAATTGATTTGCCTGCTCTCTCTTTCTTTCCCTTACACATATACAAACACTTACATGCAGAGAGACATACCATTACCTTATAACATTTTAAAGTTATGAATAAGATATATGAGCAAGCTGATTACAGGCTTTTAATAGTTTTAATTGAATAGTTTGTTAACTGTGTGTTATCTCTTTGAGGTATTTCAGCTAACCACCCTAAATATGATAGTCAAAGAAACTGAGACAGAACTATCCCTATCCCTGTCCTAGATCATAGCAATTTCTATGGGTGTCATTTTATCATTTAAGATTAAAGATCAACATCAGAAGTTGTTTCCCTCAGGTTATTCAACATGTAAATGATGTGAATGACTCCTTGTTATTTTTCGAATTCCAATTCTGCCACCTGTTCACTGCTTTCTGATCCTCTTTCCCCCGCCCCCACCCACACGAGAATAATTAAAGGTATTCCACATTCCTCTTTTTCCTTTGTACTTACCAAGTGTGTTATGTAGTCTGTAAGTTCACAGAGAATCGAACAATCCCTTCAATGGTTTGCCACAGAATAGTGTTTTCAATTTAGAAGGAGGCCAGGAAGAACTGCATAGGCTAGTCAACAATCAAGTTCTCCTTCTACCCCAACTGCTTTCCTCATCTACTTCAAATTTTCAAGCACAGAGATTCCCATCTCCCCAATCATATCCAGTAAAAAAAAGTTTTAGTATTTATTCAAGGAATAACAAAAATAATTAGAGGCAGAAGATAATTTTGTTCGCAATAACCCTATGGGCCAATTAAAAACAATCTCTGTCCACACTAAGGTCATGTAATTGCAAAGCTGCTATAGTCTCACATAGCTTCTGTGAGCAGTGTGATGGAAGGACCATCTGAGGGGCTTTGGTCATGCTTAACTTCCTCCTGTATTCTGACTGGGTGGTCCTTTATGAGTCAACAGTTTTTCAAATGCTTTTTCTTAGCTAAAAGCTCTGAATTGGAGGGTTTTTCTTTTCTGCTCCTAATACCAATTGCTCTGTCATTCTTTTCTCTCTTCCCCTTCTAGGGACGGCATAGGATATTTGGAGGAATTCATTGGGAGGGGAATGGATGCTGTTTACAAATTAAACTGGAGACAAAAATGTTGAGGAAATCCACTGAAGGCCCTTGAATCTCTTACCCAAGATATGGCATCCTGTTCCATCTTCCTCCTCCAACCTTGCTGAAAGAGAATGAGGAAACAGCAATTCTTCCAGCCCTAAAGCAATTATCAGTTTATATTTAAATTACTACTTGGGGAATAATTCTTAACTAGAGGCAACCCTGAATTATCAAAAACTTCTCAGGGTCTGATGTTGTCATGTATACCAGTACAATGATGATGAAATTAAAATGTAGAATAAGAGATATGAATGTTAGGGATAAAACAAAGAAACCTATGGTCAGTAAAGAATCAACTGTTTTTCTGGTGAATTATTTTTACTGTGTACTCACACTGATGGCTGCAGTGGTCCATCTGATCAATAGTTCAACATGCTACTAATTCTTCATTGGAAATATTTCATATTTAACTCCAGTTAAAGTGTGGAGGTAGGGCCAGGTGCAAGTGGCTCACGCCTGTAATCTTAGCTAGTCAAGAGACTGAGATTTGAGGATCTGGGTTCAAAGCCAACCTAGGCAAGAAAATCTGTGAGACTTTTAGCTCTAAGCCCCAGGACTGGACCGCGCACACACACAAATTTATTGTGTGTGATAGAGATAGGATAGAGATAGAGATAGGATAGATTTTCTTTTTCTTTTCTTTTCTTTTTGTTCCCTGGTCTTAGAGCTTGAACTTAGAGCCTGGGCACTCTTCTTAGGATTTTTTTTTTGTTTAAGGCTAGTGTTCTGCCACTTGAACCATAGCTCCACTTTTACCTTTTTTTATGGTTAATTAGAGATAAAAGTCTCATGGACTTTCCTACCTGCACTAGCTTGGAAATGAGATCCTCAGATTTCAGTTTCCTGAATAGCTAGGATATCAGGCATAAGCCATCAGTGTTCAGCAGGTAGATTTTCTTGTTGCTCATATTTGGGAATGAAGTGTGATCTTAAATAAGGCCAATTTAAGACTATGTGAGAGCAAAGATAATTTAGTGAATAGAGAACTCAAAATTTTGTTGTCCAGCAGCAACTACAAGAGTACTCAATCTCTTCACTGAACTGGTAATTAAGAGAAAAGTGAGTATATTCTCAAATGTAACAGACATGCCTAACAGCCAAATTTGAGTTACATTTTAATTATATCACTCTACACACATGCATATAACACACATGAAAGTTGGTGTGAAGATTTGGGAAATGTGTTCTTTTTCCTAAAGAAAAAGAAAAACTATGATTTATAAATCTACTTGTCAGACCCATATGGGATGGACATTTTGGGTTTGGGTTTTTTTTTTTGACATTTTTCTTTTTCTCATTCTGAAAATGACATGCTCTCTTCATAAGCCACAGAACCATGTACATAATGTTCATAATGATGTATGATTTCTCATTACTAGAACACTGGTTTAATGAATAGGAGACTTGGGTTAAGCTACTAAAGAGCAGAGAGGAAATCTTTTGTAAATTACTGCCAACTAGAGCTACAATGAAGTGACTGAGATCATGTTGGTTTGGAAAGAATTATTCCACTTTATCCTTCACTTTCTTTCCTCTTTTCAGTAACATCAGAGTTCCTATCAACCAAGAACCACAGCAAGGTTCTGACAGTAACAAGGTAAAAACCAAACTAGGGAGAAGGATGAAGAACCGAGAAGCAGCTACTGTTCATTTCTCACTTGGCTGGACTCATGAGTTTCATGAAGACTATAAGGTTTCTTGGAAACTCTACGTCTGTAGCTACTAAAAATCACGGACTTCTGAAACTTCTACAACCCCAAACCTATGTCTCTCAGGCTTAGCACATAGGTGAATAATTAATTCTAAATTGCCCGTAGAATGCTTTTTGTTACCTTCAGTCCATTTGGAAGACATCATTGAAGTGTATGTAGCATGAACTTTCTCCCATCGCTGTCTCCATATGATACCTCACCCAATTTACAGACCTCACAGGAAGGCTTACAAATATGTTAAGCTTAGAAACCTAGACTGGGGATCAGAGGTCATTTGGACTCCAAGGAAGAGTGAGAACCCTGTCTTCTTAGCAGCTAATAATGCCTTGGGGGTATAGGAAAATAAAAAAAAATTCTGATCTTACTCGCTCAAATGAGATAGAGTAGAAGAAAGTAGTTTGTTAGCAGGGTGCCAGTGGCTCATGCTGTGATCCTAGTAGCTTGGAAGGGTGAGATTGTTGAGACTGGTTTGAGGAAAAGACTTGCAAGACTCTTTCTCAGTAAAGTGGAAGATGGAGTGGCACATCCCCCCTTCCTCTCCCCCTTATCTTAGCCGCAGGGAATCCCAACAGAGGCAATCATATCCATTCATGTCCTGGGGAAGAAGCAAAACCTTACTTCAAAAATAATGAGCAAAAGTCAAGGCTGGAGGTGCAATATAACAGGAAGAGTATCTGTCTAACAAGTACGAAGACCAGAGTTCAAATCATAGTACTGCCAAAAAAGAAAAGGAAAGCAACTTGTGCAAAGATGTGACAATAGTTCTTCATTGTGTATCAAGGGAAACAATGGAGAAAAAGAAAAAGCCTCTTACAGAATGGGAACATATATCCACACGTTATATATGTGATCAGGATCAGTATCATAAATATATGTGAGGAACTCACACATCTCAATACTCTCCTCACCTCAAATCAACCAAATAATAACAAAACACAAAAATCCAATCAAATGAACAAATCCCCAATAATTCTACTTAAGAATAGGCAAAGGACTTGAATTGACATCCTCTACCAAAGAAAAGATAGAAAGATAGCCAACAGATCTGTGAAAAGGTACTCAATATTACTATTACCAGAGAATTATAAATCAAAACCAGTGAACTATCATCTCATGTCTAATAGAATGGGTGCGTATGGAAAATATGAGCAATAAGTATTGGTTAGATAGCA
Organism: Dipodomys spectabilis; assembly: GCF_019054845.1. Lineage (NCBI taxonomy): Eukaryota > Metazoa > Chordata > Mammalia > Rodentia > Heteromyidae > Dipodomys > Dipodomys spectabilis. The sequence continues at coordinate 3,684,853 of NW_024870719.1, read as the reverse complement.
AAGGGAAGGAAAAGCTACACTGTCGGTACACTTAGTGTTCTCTTGTCTTGATGACACATTTGATTCACCTACTTTCTCTCTCTTTCTCTCTGTCATGGGGCTTGTACTCTGGACCTGGGCGCTATCTCTGAGCTTTAATGCTCAAGGCTGACACTCTACCACTTTGAACCACAGCTCTACTTCCAGTTTTCTGGTGGTTAATTGGAGATAAGAGTCCCACAGACTTTGCTGCCCCTGCTGGTTTGAACTATGATTCAGAAGGCCGGGATTATAGGTGTGAGCCACTCAGGAGACTGTGATCTGAGGATCATGATTCGAAGCCAGCCCAGTCAGAAAAGTCTGTGAAACTGTTATCTTCAATAAACTATGAAAAATCTGGAAGTGGTGCTATGGCTCAAGTGATAGAGCGCTAGCCTAGAGCACAAAAAGACTCAGGGACAGTGCTCAGGCCCTGAGCCTCTTCAAGCCACAGGACCAGCCTGGGTCATGGATGTCACTGCCCCCCCCCCCCCCCAAAAAAGGCAAAAAGTTAGCTGGGCCCTGGTGGCTCATCTCATGCCTATAATCCTAGCTGTTCAGAAGACTGAGATCTGAGGCTAATGGTTTGAAACCAAACCCATACGGAAAATCCATGAGATTCTTATCTCCAGTTAGCTACCAAAAAACCCAAAGTAGAGCTGTGGCTCAAGTGGTAGAGTGATAACCTTGAGCAAAAGAAGCTCAGTGTGCGGGCCCAGAGTTCAAGCCCCAGCAACAACAAAACAAAAAACAGGGACAGTGCCCGGGCCCTGAAACCCCAGGACCAGCACAAAACAAACAAACAACAAAAAGCCCAAAACAAATAAATAAAAACCCAAATACTTCAAGGACTCAACTGCATTTTCATCATACTAGGTAGTTTCGAATGATGTTAGGACAATGCCAGGATAAGCAAGCGTAACATGAAATGTCAGCACATTTGTCTGTCTAGCTCTCAAATCAAAGCACAGAATGCCTTATGTATAACCCAATTGATAACACACAGCCTCCAAGCCTGTGTTTAATTAAGGACCATAATTCATTTAATGAAGTCTCAAATGACAAATGTTTATGATTATTTAATTTTTACTATTATATGAAATACTGAAATAAAATTCTCATAGGTATTATACATTGTATAATGTATACATTTACCATAATATACTCATAAACAACATATATACTGTGTATATGTATATACATATATACACGTATATATGTATGTATATGTATGTATATACGTATATACGTATATACATATACACAGTATATATGTTGATGTTTACCTGGGAATTGAGCCAGGGCCTCATCCCTATTAGAAAAATGCTCTACCACTTGAACTATGTCCCCAGCCCTTTTATCCTGAGCTTCAAAAGGTTGTACCAGGGGGTTATAATTTAGCATGTCCGGGCTGGGAAGGTGGCTCAGTGGTAGAGCACTTGCCTTGCATGCATGAAGCCCTGGGTTCAATTCCTCAGCACCACATAAGCAAAAAAAAAAAAGCCGGAAGTGGCGCTGTGGCTCAAGTGGTAGAGCGCTAGCCTTGAGCTGAAGAGCAGAGGGACAGCGCCAGGCCCAGAGTTCAGGCCCCACAACCGGACCCCCCCCCAAAAAAATAATAATTTAGCATGTCCCTCTAAGTGTCCCGTGCTTCTTGATCCGGGTCACCCCTCCTATCATTCACCCCATCCCATCTGTTCCCTCCCTCTAGATTAGTTTCCTATTTCCTTTATCACATGTGTACATTGAATTTTTTTGTTTTACTCCATTTGTCACCAAGTCCATTTTTCACTCATCCTCCCTCTCACTAGCTCCCACTCACAATCTTGTTTCAGCTCCCTGGTACTCATTTTTTTGATCTGTTTGTTAATTGTTTAAAAGTTTTACTCCATGCAATTTCACCCCTACATATATTACACGTCAGCCATCTAATTGTGTATGCTAGCAAGTCTCTGTTTTTGAGACGGGAGCTTGCTATTTTTTCCTGGGCTGACCTCAAACTCGTGATCCTCCTGTCTCTGCCTCCCGGTAAGCTGGGATTGCCGGCATGCGACATCATTACAAATATTTCATAAGGAAATATTCATAAATAAGATTGTTCACTGAAGTGTTATGCACATCTTTAAGGCTTTTTTGGTACCAGTCCTAGTGCCTTAACTCAGGACCTGGATACGCTCCCTGAGCTTTTTTGCTCAAGGTTGGCATTCTACCGTTTGAGCCGCAGCTCCACTTTTTTGGTTTTGTTGGTGGTTAATTGAAGATAAGAGTCTCACAGGCTTTCCTGCTGGAGCTGGCTTTGAACTGAGGATGATCCTCAGTTCTCAGCCTCTTGAGTAGCTAGGATTACAGGCGTGAGTCACTGGTGCCTGGTTTTTTAAGGCTTTTGTTGCCAGTCCATTGCATTCATTCTCTCTAATTCTTCAATGCTTCACTTACCTCCTTACCCAACTTAGTTCCACAACAAATCATTTTAACAGCTGCAAGACATACCCTTAGCCCATCACCCCTTCTTACAAAATTCAACTCTTCCCACTATTCTGCCCTTCAACCAGGCAACACAACATGGCTACAGCAACAGCCACGTTGACTAGTCTTACTTGAACTTGTAACAAGTCTTTAATATCACCAGACCATCATCAGCCTAGATGTCTGGAGATCTTTTCTTACTACCCTCTTGAACTATTTCACACCAGTTCATTTCTCCTCAATTGCCTCCTCTCCACCCTTCTCAGGTTTCGATCTCACTGTGAAAACCAGTGCAACCAGGAGATGGAATTTCTGTAGGCTCTGCTGCCCCATTACAGTTCTGATCATGTGAAGTCACGTGAACAACCACCACAATGAAGACGTGGAACATTTCTATCACTCCCAAAAGGTGCCATTTATAATTGATTCCCTCTCCTTGGGCGCAGCTTTGGTGATCTTTGATCTTCTTCCTGTAACTATACTTCTGGTTTTTTTTCCCCCCTAATTTTTATACAAATGGAATCATAAGACATGTAGTCTTTTTGTAAGACTCCTTTCAGTCAGCATAATACTTTGTGATTTATTTATGTGGTTTTCCCCATTTTAATTGCAGAGTATTATTCCACTATAGTGCTATGATCCAATTTGCTTTTCAGTTCAATAGTTCATAGGTATTTGAGTCATTACTAGATTTAGCAATTATGAATAAAGCTGCTATGAACATTCAAAAACAAGTCTTTGACTGTACACATGGGTCTGTTTCTCTTAGGTAAATGTTTGCAAATGAGATTGGTGGGTCATATAAGTATCTATTTAATTATAAAAGAAACCTCTAAGCTGTTTTCCCAATTGCCTGTACCATTTTGTATTTCTGGTACAAATAAAAACTAGAATGATACTTATTGATGCTCTTCATACTCAATAACATCAAGATTGTCAATTTTTTAAATTGTATCTAGTCTAGGGCTTGATATACCTCATAATGCCTTTTATTTTTTTCATTCAGCTACTGACTAATGAGGTTAGGCATTTTATGGGATTATTTACCATAACATGCTTTCTTTAGTTAAACATCTCTTTAAACCCTATTAGCATTAAAAAGTGTTACCTATTGTTGTTCAATGATTAATATTTTATGAAGTATGGACTAAAATCCTCTTTGATCAGATATAAGATTTTGTAGATATCTTCTCTCAATAACTTATATTCTCATTTTCTTAGTGATATGTTTAAAATTTTCATATGTTTTAAGCGTTTGTGAAGTCTAATTTATTGGTCATTTCTTTTTTATTCAAAATTATATGTGCTAAGAAATTTTTTATTAACCCTAAAATCATGAAGATATTCTTCTGGAAGCTTTATGCTTTTTTCATTTAATTTTTGTTGAGAAATAAGAGTTGAAGTTCTCTTTTTCACCTATATATTGAATTGCTTTATCAGTGTTACTTTATGCTTAGTATTCTAACCATACCACAATTTATTATTAAAAATGATCATCTCTTTTTTACTATCTTAAAACTATGCTCAATATAAATTGATTATACTTGTAGATCTGTTGCTGGACAAGACACATACTTCTGTATTTGGATGAACACTATAATTCTTTGATCATCTGACTTTACAATAAGATATGAAATTAGGTAATGGAAATCCAAAAATGTAATTTAACTTTTTCACAATAGTTTTTTTTCTTTTTTTTTCTTTCTTTCTTTTTTTTTTTGTCAATCACGGGGCTTTAACTCTGGGCCTGGGTGCTATGCCTCAGCTCAAGGAGAGTGCTCTACCACAGTGCCACTTCCAGTTTTCTGAGTGGTTTATTGGAGATAAGAGTCTCATGGACTTTTCTGCCTGGGCTGGCTTTGAACTGAGATCCTCAGATCTCAGTCTCCTGAGTAGCTAGAATTATAGGTGTGAGCCACTGGTGCCCACACAATAATTTTTTTCTAGAGGTGAATTCTAGGAAATTTTCATTTCAAAAATACCTTTTAGAATAAGCTTTTCAATTTGTATTTTTAAAAGTGTGTTAGAACCTTGACTGAGATGGCTTTGAATTTATAAACCGAATTGCAAGAATTGAATTGGATAGTGAAAATAATACATTTTCCAGTATGGTTATTTCCATATGGTTTGAACAACACTGCAATGAAGGTAAAGGCATAGATATTTCCTCAATATACTGACTTCATTTTCTTCACCTATAAAACTCAAAGTGAAATGCTTGGCTCATATATTTTAAATGTTTGAGGAAACTTTGTACTGTTTTCCATAGTGATAATTCATTTATATTCCCACCAACAATGCACCAGTGTTCCTTTTACCCATTCTTGCCTACTCTTGGTTTTTCTTATAGTTTTGATAATAGCCATCTTATCAGGTGATAACTCACTGTGACTTTGATTGGCATTTTTCTGATGATTTGATCACTACCATTTGTTTATTAGCTATATGCACTTTGTTTTTCTAAAAATGATGGTTTTCACATGTATTTTAAACTTAACTCAGTTGACTTTCATGTATAGTTTAGAACTTCACAATAGTACATATCTAAATCCCCCTTTTGCTTTGTGCTATTGTTTTCAGATGTTTTGCTTCTTCTTCTTTTTTCAGTTGGTTGTGGGGCTTGAACTCAGGACCTGGGTGCGGTCCCTGAGCATCTTTGTGCTCAAGGCTAGCACTCTACCACTTGAGCCACAGTGCCACTTCTGGTTTTTTCGTGGCTAATTGGAGATAAGAGGGACTTTCCTGCACAGGCCGGCTTCTAACTGCAATCCTCAGATGCTAGCCTCCTGAGTAGCTAGCATCACAGGCATGAACCACTGGCACCTAGCTGTTTTGCTTCTTTATATGCTACAAACTATGTAATTCAGTATTTTTAGTTTTACTTTAACTATCTTTTAGATGAGTTTTCTAGATGGAAAAAAATCTTTCACACCCACATAATTACTATTTCTTCATTTTGTGTGTGTATATATTCAAAGAATTATTTATTATTTATTGTATGGGGTTACTCACAATAACCTTTCTCAGCTTTTTATTGTGTGGGGCTACTGACAATATAACCTTTCTCAGCTTTTATAAAAATTGTGGTAAGGTTATTTAAAACAGGATCTACCACCATCGTTGCATAAAATTTTATACTATAATTGTCTGTAGGCACAAAGCTGTGCAACCAATATCCTGAACTTCATTTTGCACAACTCAGGTTTTATATTCATTGAATAGTCTTACTTTCCCTTTCCCTTTTGTTGGTTTTATTAGATTTTATCACAATTTTTTATTCTAAAATATATTTGCATGGACGTGGAATTCTGGGTTAATAGTATTTTTTTATGTCATCATGTTAAAGATGTTTAGTTATCTTCTGACTATGGTTTCTGATACATCTGCTGTATCAATGGATTTCATTAATTTGATTTTGGTGTGCCTAAAGTGGTTTAATATATACTTATTCTGTTTGGGGATTTGGGATCTGATTTTTTTCTAAGAAACTTTGAATTTTTGGTCATTGTTTCTGAAAGGTATAGCCCAGGCTCATCTTGAACTTACAATTCTCCTGCTTCACTCTCTCCCCCCCCCCCCCCCCCATCAATTACTGGCACATGCCACTATGGCTAGAATGAATTCTTCAATTGTATTTTATGTTCTTTCTCTCTCTAAAAGTCTCTTCTCTCTAGAACTCCAGTTGTATATATTTAAACATTTCATTCTCCACAACTTGTGAGATGCATCTTGTTTAAAAATGTACCTGGGATTATTATTATTAATTCATCTATCTAGGGTGAGGACAAGGAATGTATTCGGAGACAATTGCCATTGAAAAGGCAGTTTGTTACTCACAATTTCAAAGTTCCAAGTTCTACCACACAGGACTATGTGGAAAAGCATGAAGTGATAGGAAAGAATGAGCAGGATTCTTCATAGTGCTGTTCGGTGGATAGAGATGAGAGAGGCAGGCAAGTGGCTCTTCAGGGTAATAACCGTATAGGATTATAGTTTCAGTGTGATCTTGACTTTTGGGGTGGTTGCTAGCCCTGGGGTGATTAGGGTAGACGATATTGCTCTCTGGAGTATACAATCCAGATATCGAAGGTGGTTTGGAGGAGGACTCTGGATTGGCTGGCTTGCATATAAGAGATGTGCTTGCAGGACTTAAAGCATCATAAAATAGAGATGATAGAAGATGTAATATATATATATATAGATATATATATATCTATATATATATCTGCAAAGACAAAAACAAAAACATCTCTGCATCTCACAGAGATTTGTCTTCAGCAGGGAATGAGAGAGATGTGATTCTTGGAGAGTTTGGTCCAGCCATGGGTCCAGAGTCACAAGACCATCAGTGAATGGATACTTACTGCTTCTTCTCAGCTGGGGTGCTGTAGTCTCCTCCTTGCTTCTAACTTTACTGCTCTTCTCCACACTGTCCTCACAGTGATGTTTCTATAATGTATGTCCAATTGTGTCACTCACCTGTCCAACACCCCATGGTGGCTACCTACTATTTGTAGAATCAAGTAGGGAATACAGCTACACTCACTAAGCCTCTTTTCTCATACACACACACACACACACACACACACACACACACACACACACACACACACACTACAATACACACAGCTATACAGTAAGTTCACTTTCTTCAAAGATTTTATTAAATGTAGTTTTGACCAAGCATAATCAAAAGACTAACTAAACAAAATGTTAAAACAAAAATTTTATCCAGGTGCCAGTGGCTCACACCTGTATTTCAAGCTACTCCAGGAGGCTGAGATCTGAGGATCCTAGTATAAAGCCAGGCCAGGCAGGAAAGTCTGTGAGACTCTTCTCTCCAATTAAACCACCAAAAAGCGGGAAGCAGAGCTATGGTTCCAGTGGTAGAACACTAGTCTTGAACAAAAAGGCTCAGAGACAGTGTGCACACACCTACACCCCCCACACTCACATACACACACGTTCTAATTCCTATGCAGCTCAGTTGATGCACAGAAGTTCTCAATCTCAAGCTGGGAAGGTGGCTCAGTGGTACAGTGCTTGCCTTGAGTGCATGAGGCCTTGGGTTCGATTCCTCAGCACCACTAAGCAGAAAAGCTGGAAGTGGTAGAGTGCTCAATTTGAGCTGAAGAGCTCAGGGACAGCACCCAGGCCCAGCATTCAGGCGCCAAGACCAACAACAACAAAAAAGGAGTTCTCAGTCTTAGTTATCATCAGTTGCGTTAGAATCATTTTGTGATCTCCTAAGTGTATCCCTGCTCTTCATTTTATGAAAATATGCTTCCCAAAAAGCAAGTTGTACCCCGCACCGAAGTAAGGTAAAAGTGATTGTGTTTAAAGTGACAAAGTGATGATCCTGGATTTGTGAAAGATGGTGTGTGATAAGCAGAAGTTGGGCGGTGCCATGGGAAAAATGAGTCTACCATTCATAGTACAACACTGAATTCTATGGATCCTGAGCATTTGTGGATTTCCCTCAGTAGTGGCCTCCTTGAAATCTTACACCTGTGGATACCAAGTGTCTACCGTGGTTCCCCATTTCTTTCAAAACATCAAACTTTTCTCTCGTGCTTTTTATACTTGTTCCCTCTTGTTCTAGCTTCAAAGGGCCTGTAGAATAGATTTGCCCATATGCTGCTCAGAGAAATTTGATTGGCTTTCTCCAACCAGGCCAGCTTTAGGAGATCTCCTGTCTCCACACAGTACTCTCTGTGTCCCTTTCCTGGTACTAGCCACACTTCCATAATTGCTGTTTACTTCTCTTATTTACCATAATGACAAGGACCATGAAAATAATAAATGTACCTCTGTGTTAACCAAAGAGAGAAAGAATAAGAAATACAGTGCGTTTTCATTTTCTTGGGAAATATCTTCCAAGTTTATTCTGGGTCTTTTAATCCTTTATTTCAGTTTTTTTTGGTGTCTGTTCTGGGGCTTGAACTCAGGGCCTGGGTGTTATCCCTAAGTTTTTTTGTTATTGTTGTTTGTTTTGTTTATTTTTGTTCAAAGCCAGTTCTCTGCCATTTGAGCTACAGCTTCACTTCCAATTATTTTGATGGTTCATTGAAGATAAGAGTCCCATAGACTTTCTTGCCTGGATTGGCTTTGAACCATAATCTTTAGATCTTAGCCTCCTGAGTAGCTAGGATTGCAGGCATGAGCCACTGGTACCAGTTCTTTATTCTTAAACAAGTTAATGTACCCATCAGTATTAATGAGTGCTTTGATTTTCCATTGATTTACAAGGAAAGTAGGGAAAACTACAATTGGCAAATGAGTTATAAGAAATCCATTGTTAAAATTCTATTATGTACTACAAATATGTTTATGAATGCTGTAATGTTTCTCTTTATTTTTAGTATTAAATAAAGCTGACAAATATCACATCCTCATTTTTCTGAATTTATAACTGAAGCCCTATTTTCAGCAGAAAAATTAAATGTGTTTGATTATGGTTACCATTATGGTGATGATTCTTAAAACTGAGTCTTGAAACTGGGGATTTGAGCAAACTAGGCAAGCACCCAACCACTTGAGCCCTTCCCTCAGCCCTTTTAGTTTCTTTTTTAGATCAGGACTCATTAACTTTGCCTGGACTTCAAAAGATCCTCCTGCCTCTACTTCATGAGTAATTGAGATTATGGAACTACACTAGCACATCTGGCCTGAGGATGAAATATATAAAAGACTTAAGACAGATACCTTGAAAGTCTAAAGGAACCCCTCAATTAGAAAGGAAGTTCCTAAGACATCTACAAAGGATCAGGAAGAGGTGTGGAGGGGCTGAATAGCTGTGGCACATTTTGACTGAGGGCTGGCCTAGAAAACTGACCTGACATTGAAGCAGGGTATACTAGGTTAGGGATCAAGAAAAGTGGTCTTGGAAATCAGAAAAGTGGTTATTGGCAGACACATGGCTCTGTGTCTGTGCCTCTGTCTCTGTAGCTCTGTCCCCCTCCCCTTTTCTCTGCCCTCTCCCTACTCTTCTCTCTCTCCTCTCCCTCCCTCTTTCTTTCTTTTCCTCTCTCCTCTATCGTCTCTCTCCCTCTTTCTTTCCTGTCTCTTCTCTTTCTTTCCCTCCTTCTCTCCTCTCTTTCTCTCTTACACACTCACATACACCACCACCACCAATTAATTTGTACATTTGGGAGGAAGAAGTTGGTCAGTCATGGTTCTTGAACTCAGGGCTTGAGTGCTGTCCCTGAGCTTTTGTGCTCAAGGCTAGTGCTCAACTTCAGGTTTTCTGGTGGTTAATTGGAAAGAAAAGCCTCATGGACTTGCCTACTGGCTTCAAACCATGATCCTCAGATCTCAGCCTCCTGAGTAGCTAGGATTATAGGTGTGAGCCACCAGCATCCAGCTCCATACTGTTATTTTAAAAGCGTCTCCTATTCAAAGCATCACTTGCCACTTTTGGGACAACTTGAAGCAATCCATAATGCATTTTTCTCCCTCCCTCCAGAGTTTCTTTTTTTGTACACTTTTTATTGTAAAAATGCTGTACAGAGGGGTTACAGTTACATGAGCAAGGTAATGAGTACATTTCCTATCAAGTATTGTTGCCTCTTCCTTTGTTTTTCCCCTACCATCCCTTCTCTCCCACCTCCACAACTGCCTGTGCTCCTGCCTGGTGCCGAATCTGTAAAGTTTGTTTTCAACATAGTGTCTTGTACATCTCATTGTTACAATGGGTCAACCTGTATCCCTATTTAAGCATTTTGTTTTTTCCTTCCCCTCCCCAAATTAGAGAAGTGTATATACAAGATGCAGGGCACTGACATCAAATACAGTGAAAACAGGGGTTATACCATGGGGGAGGAACATACAAAGAAACAAAAAAAATCACATAGTACATTACAAATACATTAGAAACAATAGCAAGAAAGAAAAAGAATATTTGTGTCCCTATCTTGGGGTTCATTTCACTTAACATCACCCTATATGGTCATATGTGCATAGCTTTTGAGCTTTTCTGCTTGTTCTAGACATGTACTAGTTATTGCAAATAACTATAGGCCATAGGGCCTATGTTTCTTTGGGCCTGGCTTACTTCACTTAATATAATTTTTTCCAAGTCTTTCCATTTCCTAACAAATTCCCTCCAGAGTTTCTCATCCAAAAGAAGATCTTACACTTATGATTCATACTCTCTAGAGCTTTCTCAGCACTGCTTTACCACACTAAGGAGACATTTTCTTTTCTTTTATTGAAAAGATGTGTACAGAGGGGTTACAGTTACATGAGTAGGGTAATGAGTACATTTCATAGTGAGCATTGTTACCTCCTCCTTTATTTTCCCCCTACCATCACTTCCCTCCCTACCTCCCCAACTCCCTTGCCCCACCTCCACCCCGTCATTAGAAAGTTCGTGTTCAACATAGTGTCCTGTACATCTCAGTGTCACAATGGGTCAACCTACATCCTCATTTAAGTGTTCTGCAATATCTAAGGAGACATTTTCAGAAAATATGAACATTACTGTTGACATCAACTCTCACCAGAAAAGCAACCCGGTGGGTATGCATGTACCCTGAACACTTGGGTCCAAAGTATTCACATTATGAATGGATCCATGGTCGAGAGGAGCAGTATCACCCAGAGTGCGGGTGGAGATATAATGGACCTGAATTTAAGAAAGTTTTAGCTAACTGTTAAGTAACCATAGGAACTAGCAGATGTGAAGGCAGATTTAAGTGAATGCAATTATCAAGGGCTTGCTAAATGTCAGAGATTGCTAGGAAATTCTTTTTGGATCCTTACATTTCAAAACCAAGTGGGCAAGTATTTTCAAGTTGAAGACTCTGTGATGCTGTTATTTATTCGTGTGGGCTGGCGGTGTGTAAAGCAACAGCTGCCACTGTTTGCTGCTCTGAGAATGGTTTCCGTATCCTGTGTTCTGCCTTCCTCTCTCTGCTCCCTGTCCGGTAACATAGCTGCAAAGAGGGTTTTACAGCCTTCCCTGCTCTTTGTGCTGTGATGGACATTGTTTTGGGGGAGAAAGGCAGGGGACAGAAGACAGGGGATAGGCAGGGGACAGCTGGGGTAACAATCTCCAGGGAGAGCACATACTACCTAGAAAGATCCAGGACTCTCATCTGTCCTCCAGTGCTGGCTAAAGCACCTGGCCACCGGGGTCTCATTGTCCTTTTTATTTTATGTCACCTTTTGTAGTTTACCCTGTGTTTACAGTCTTATTTTTGTTTTATCACCAGAGTAGAGGTATGTATGTATATGTGTGTGTGTGTGTGTGTGTGTGTGTGTGTGTGAGTCAGTATTGGGGCTTGAACTTAGGGCCTGGACACTGTCCTTAGCTTTTCTCCTCAAGGCTATCACTCTTTCACTTGAGCTGCAGCTCCACTTCTGGCTTTTTGGTGGTTAATTGGAGATAAGAGTCTCATAGGAGGAAAAAAAAAGAGTCTTGTAGACTTTCCTAACTGGGCTGGCTGGGATCTTCAGATCTCAGCCTCCTGAGTAGCTAGGATTACAGGTGTGAGCCAGTGGCGTCTGGCTTAGAATAGAGTCTTTAAGACTTGAATTTGTCTCTAGCCCTTGGTCTTTACTTCAGATCCAATGTTTATATTTGGTTTTCATTCTTGGTTAGGTCAACAAAGTTGGAAATTAGGAGTATGTGTCACCAAATATTAAAATGTATGATTGTTATATATTTGTTTTACTTATAAAACCTCTTATTTATTAAAAAAAACCCTAATATCATGACTTATGCACAACATCAGAAGCATTCAGTAGAAAGAGCCAAATAGCCAGTCATTTAAAAAGCTATATAATAGCCAGTTTGTTTTTCTAGGGGCAAAATGGAAAGTGCACTGGCTCTGGAATAAGGAACATGAAGTTCAGATTCTGCTCCTGCATTTCATGGCTGTGTGGTTTAAAACAGTAAGCCATAGAAATAGCTAGAAAGCTAAAAAATAGCCATAGACCCCCACTCCAGCATGGGTGTTAGCAAAAGAGTTCACAAGTTCAAGAGTGTGTGGACAGCATCTTATTTCTTCAGGCACCCAAGTAAAACAAATCGAATCCGAAAGCATCAATCTAGTGACATGCAGGATGAAGGAGGGTTTATTATTGTGATGTACTGGTTCCTGATTGAATGTCAAGTGCTTTGTTGATTCCATTTACTCACATAAAAATCTCTGTAAAATGGAAGCAAAAGTTAAATGTAGCATACACATAGAAGAGCCTCCTGGAACTAGCTACCCAGTAAAGGTTAAGAGGTTGTTAGTGGGACTCCAGTGGCTCAAGCCTGTAATCTTAGCTACTCAAGAGCTGAGATCCAGAAGATCATGGTTCAAGGCTATCTCTGGCAGAAAAGTGCTTGAGACTCCATCTCCAAAATAACCAGCAAAAAGCAGGTTTAGAGACATGGTTCAAGAATCCAGAGTTCAAATATTGGTCCAGGAAATGAAGGAAGGAAGGAAGGAAGGCAGGAAGGGAGGAAGGGAGGAAGAGAGATAGGAAGGAAGGGAGGAAGGGAGGGAGGGAGGGAGAAAGGGAGGAAGGAAAGAAAGAAAGAAGGAAGGAAAGAAGGAAGGAAGGAAGGAAAAAGAAAGGGAAGGGAGGGCAAAAAAACTGCTGTAACTGTTTTGCACTGAATAGTCAGGAACTAAGGGTACTGGCTTTTGAAATATCTGTACATTGTCACTCAGTCCCTAGTCCACTTTGTAATAGATTTATTGGTTGCTTTGTTGGTTTGTTTTGTGGTGCTGGGGGTCAAAGTAGAACGTCATACATATGGGGCAAGCACTCTACAATGGAGCCACATCCTTAGCCTTACTTGGAAGACCTCAAGAAGAGAAAAAGAAGCCAGGCAGTGGTGGCTCACACCTGTAATCCTAGGATTAGGATTACATGAGCCAGCTGGGCCGAAAAGTCTGTGAGACTCTTCAATTAACCTCTAAAAAGCCAGAAATAGAGTTGTGGCTTAAGTGGTAGAGTACTAGCCTTGAGCACAAAAAAGCTCAGAGACAGTGCCCATGTCTTTAATTCAAGTCCCAGGACTGGTACACACACACACACACACACACACACACACACACACACAGGATGAGAGAGACAGAAATAAACAGAGACAGAGAGGGACAGAGATATGTTAACACATTAATAATAGTTGGACACATTAAGAATAGTTGGAAGTGGCACTGTGGCTCAAGTGGTAGAGTGCTTGCCTTAAGCTGAAGAGCTCAGGGACAGCACCCAGGCCCAGAGTTCAAGCCCCATGACCAATAATAAAAAGAATAGTTGATGTGTCAGGTGCTGGTGGCTCATGTCTGTAATCCTAGCTTCTCATGATCTGAGTATCATGGTTCAAAGCCAACCCAAACAGGAAAGTCTGAGAGTCTTATCTCCAATTAACCACCAGAAACTCGGAAGTGATGCTGTGGTACAGTGGTAGTCTTAAGCAAGAAAAAGCTCTGGGATAGTGCCTAGGATATGAGTTCAAACCCCACAACTGACAAACAAAACAAAATAAAATGAAACTCAAGGTCAGCACCCACAACCAACAAAAGAACAAAACAAAACGAAGAGAATAGTTGATACTTTCTATGAAACAATGATTATTTTCCAAAGTTAAACTTCACTGGGAGAAAGGATTGAACCATTTTCATGAATAAATGAACAAGTCTGGGAGAATATTTCCTTCTGTCCAAGGACCTCCTTTCACCTTTTCTGAAATGCTCTGCTAAACTGTTTGCTTCCACCTCTAGAGGGCAGCATGTCCCCAAAGAAGTGTACAAGGGCCCCATTACAACCCATTCAAATGACCAATTACTTTCCACCCATCTTAAAAAACAAAACAAACAACAACAACAAAAACCTAGAAAAATCTCCTTAAGACATATAGTCAGGGATTTAAGACAGTACTCCTGTCTTTTCCAGACTACTCCAAACCCTTGGGTGAGTGACAAGGACAGAGCCAAAGGTCTCTGCCCCTCCTCCTGTCCAACTCACTTGCCTCCTGCACTTCCTCCCTGGCACTTCCCTTCATTCTTAGCTCATGAAACATAAGGTCTTAGGGCACCTTATGGCACCTTGACTGTTGTTTCTTTCTTTCTAGAATCAGTTCCTCCTTCCTCCCCAGCTCTGAAGTCACTATGTATGGAAAGGGCAGGGACACCCCCAAAGGCAGACCACAATGCCACAATAGAATGAAATTCATTGCAAAGCACACAATACCTTGGAGCCTCCACTCCAGCTATCCTTCCACGCTTTCTGGATTCTTGGCACGGACACTTACACCCGAGTCTCCATTCTGCTTCCTCTGGGTTTGCTTTCTTCAGGAGCTTCAGCATTGCAATCTAGGCTCAACTACTAATTAGACTTTCATAGTTCTAATATGTAAAAATGATGCCAAGTGCCTTTGCCAACCACATTGTAGAGGGCAGAAAAGGGGTTGTCAGGTGCTTTGATGCTAAAATGATTGTGAGCAAATCTAACACAATTTATTCTATTCACTGAGACCTGCCATTGAGGTTTCTATACTAATTCTAGTTGACTTGGAATTTCAGTGATGCCCTTCTGTCTTTCTCAAAAGATATCTGGGATTAGATGGATAAAACAGCTTTCATCTATATATGGGTTGTTGTCAAAACAGGACACTAGAGGGATTTTTTTTAATGAAAAATAACTTTTCCAATATTGAAAGGCAGTATCCATTAATTCAATCGAACATTATTTTCATAAGCGAAAATGTTTGAAAAAATTAGCAAGTAAATGCATAAATAAATTCCCTGCATTGAAAGCTGTTACTGGCAGGTTTGATAGCATGTTTCCCGTTAACTAGTTTACATTTCTTTTGAAGTGAATTTCTGGCTGACAGTGTTTATGTCCCAGATGCTACCTTCACCTGCTTCATTAAGGCCTGTTTAGAATACACTTCTAATGTAGGTTTTATTCCATGTAAAGCCACCTTGAGATAATTTTAAATGATCATATCGACTAACAAACACGTAATCAAGAAGCTCTTAAAATTTTATTAAAATTCAGGTCTTTCACCATTAGCAAACCTGCTTCATTAACATATTAATAGATAGTGTTCCTGCTCATCATTATCGTGTATTTTCTTTGCATCATTGTAGTTGAAAGAATTCAGGTGGAGTTGGATAGAAAAGTTGTTTTTCTTTAATTTTTTTTTTTTCTGTCCACAAAGCAAAGGACAACAGTAACTCCTGGCCACCATTTTCAATTCTAGTCAGCTGCTTCCTCCTCTGAAAAGTTTTTTTCTCCCTAAAGTCAATTTTATGATTATGTCTCTCCTAGAATGAATTGTAGGCATGATAAACTACAAACTATATGCGAATGGATGAGAATTTGGCCCCATACACAAGGGTGAATGCTACATGTGAGCAAAACATGCACAGAAACATTCTCATACACAGTTTGAAAAAAGAATGGCACATAGAACTGAGAAAGCTCATATTTTTCTTTGAAAGAACAATAATTTTAAATATAAATGATTTAAATATATAATATAAATATAAATTATTTAAATAAATAATTAAAAATAATCATTTAAAAACCCCAGTTGTTCCAAATGTAAATGAGTAGAACAGAGAATACTCTCCATGTCTATACTTCTATGAAAATATATCCTTCAGAGAGAGGCTATTCTATTTTGTTTTCTAATGACCACTAAAGTAAATCTACAATAGGAGTCCACAGAATAAAGTCATATGTTATTTTGAAATATTTTCACCTAAATATGTTCTAGTTGTGACTTTTTAGAAACAATTAGTATTATCCCCTCCCAGAGGACAATCAGAGAAAGCATAAATTATATTTATAGTAAAAATAGCATTTGTCTTCTAATATATTGGTCTTCCTTCCCCAGCCAATTCTGTTTACAACAATCTTTTTTTTTTTGGTCAGTCATGGGGCTTGAATTCTGTGCCTGGCATTGTCCCTCAGCTCTTCAGCTCAAGGTTCTACCACTTGAGCCACAGTGCCACTTCTGGTTTTCTGAGTAGCTAATTGGAGATAAGAGTCTCATGGACTTTCTTGTCCGGGCTGGCTTTGAACCGTGATCCTCAGATCTCAGCCTCCTGAGTAGCTAGGATTACAGGTATGAGCCACCACACCCAGCTCAACAATCATTCTGGTACCTTATTTTCTTTAACTTTGGAGTTCATGTTTTCAGGAGACAAAAGTTGCTGAAAGGATCATTAATATTATACATTATAGGAGCAAGAAGTGGGTTTTACATGTAAGAATTACCCACTGAAGCCAGGACCTGGTGGTTCATGCTTGTAATCCTAGGTACTAAGAAAACTGAGATCTGAGGTTTAGAGGTTCAAAGCCAGCTTGGGAAGGAAAGTCTGTGAGACTGGTATCTCCAATTAACCACCAAAAAGCCAGGAGTGGAGATGTGGGTCAAATAGTAGAGCACTAACCTTGAGCACAAAAGTTCAGAGACAGTGCCCATGCCCTATGTTCAAGCCCCAGGACCAGCGCGCACGCGCACGCGCGCACGCGCACATACACACACACACACACACACACACACACACACACACACACACACACACACACACACACACCACACTTTATATCCAGGAGCAAGTGCAGACCTAGTTGAAATCTTCACTAATTTTAATCTATGTTTATCAGCTTGTTCAGGTGCACAGTTGACAAAGTTAAGGTCTGATTTCTTTTTTCTTTTTCTTTACCACATCTCTGTTTTACACTTTGTCGGCTCCAGCTTTCTCAGTAAGAGGGAAATGATGTGAGATATATGAATTATGAGAACAAAGTGGTATAACATGCTGATTCTGAGGAAATATTAAGTTGGATATAACCAGGAAGAACATTCTCCTCAACCACAGCACACACCTGAAGAGAAAACTTAAACACCATACTGGAGAGGTGCTCTCTCTTTATCCTTTTAACACTTTGATCCTGACTTCCATTTCTATGCTTATGAATCAAATTCAGAGGATGTAGTTCAGCAGTGTGACCATACCAGCTTTTTGGCCGAAAATATTGTCCAATATGGGAGTCATGTGTATATGTGGCTACTGAACATGCAAAACATGGTTAGAGCAACTGAGGAAAAACTTTCTGATTCAATATTAACTAAAATTTAGGTAGCTACCTGTAGCTAGCTAGTGGCTTCTGTACTGGACAGCATCAATTTAGCATATTCCATGAAAGTTAGATTCAGATAATTTCAGGGAGCTAGAGACCTCTAGTGGAGGGGAATGTTATCTACAAGATGTGCAGAGCAACTTTTAAGTAAGGTGGGTGATTTTGTGGTGTTGTTTGTTTTCTTTTTTTAAGTTACACATTGCAGAATTCTTCTCATATTATAGTGCTAATACCACCACTGGGACAGGCAGGTTCTCTAGGCTCCAAGGCGAGTTTTAATGAAGAATGTAGGGAGTGATTACACTGATTAATGTGCCCCCAGGTGGTATCAAGTTTCTGTCATTAGGCTTATTGACAGGATACTAGGAAGAAAGACAACTAAATCTGATTTAAAGCACTGTGTTTTACTACTTGTAACAGGGCCCTAGGAAGACTATCTTCAGGATAGAAGATGGTCTAAAGTTGTATTCTTTCTTTTGGAGATTGGTTGAAATTTGCACCAATATTAAGACAAGACACGAGCTATTTGATTACCTGGCTAGAAAAGAAAACACAGACACTCCTCTTCACTGACACACAACCACACACAGGTCCCTCCATCGAGCTAATGTAGCCCGATGTTCTTGTATTGGGTTTGTATTTTGTTAGTATTTATATTGTTTTTATAGAGCATGTATATTTGTTAGTATTTATATTGGGATAGTACTTTTTCTCTCTCAAATCATTCACAGATTTAAAATACAGTTCACAGATACATATGGTTCCTTTCTGACTGTAGCCATTTCAACTCCAACTGTTCAAACCATGGTTTTCTTTCATTCTCCACAGACTATGATGTGAAGGCTCCTGTTCCAACCCTTGTCTTCCCCTCCCTTTTGTCCTTCTCTTTCTTTCCCAACTTCCTGTCTTCTTTCTTGCTTTTTTTGTTTGGACTGGGGATTAAACATGGAGATTCAAGCACACTCTAACACTAAGCTACATCTCTAGCCCTTCATGTGTGTTGTTTGTTTTTGAGACAGTCTTGCTATGTAGCCCAGGCTAGCCTTGAGCATATCATCCTCCTGCCTCAGCCTCTCAAGTAGCTAGGATTACAGTCATGCAGCATGATATACATCTTCTCATCTCCCCTTAAATCTCATATTTGCTGGCTTCAGTCTCAAGATTAAGCTTCCAAGATTGAAAATGCCCAAAGTACAAAGACTGCCTGCCAGCTGACTCCAATCACTACCAATTTCTAGTTAGCATATCTCAAACACTAAGTATATTTTAAAAAGAAGAATGTCAGTGTATCTAGTTGTTGTTATTATGTGGAAATGAAAAAAATATATGTCACAAAATGCAGCATTTATGGCTTTTGAGTTTCTAACTCATCTAAGAAGCCTTTCCTATCTTAAAGTTATCCATACATAGTCCTAATACCTGAGGATGATTTGATTACATACTTAGAAATATATATATGTATATAAACATATATTATCTAGTTAAATGAAAATTCAGTAACAACTAATTAGAACTGGAAATAAATTCTACTGTTTAGTTTCAATTTAAATTTAGATGGTCACATGTGACTATTGTACCAGACAACACAGATTTAGTGTGTCCCATACAACAGTTAAATTCAATGATATGACACATACACATGGATCAAACAAAATAAATCTATAGATAAAAAAAGTCTCAGCATTTTGTTACTGGGCATAAATAAGATACAAATAAATGTTAAAACAGACTGTCTTAATGGAAGATGGCATACTAAATATGTCACTTTTTTAACATCTAATTCAATTTCAGCTTTTGGGAACTGAAAAAGAAATGGAGGCATTACACTTTAGGGGTTTAGGGGGAATGGACTTCTGATATGAAGCCATTAAGAATTTGAGGAATTCCTAATACTTTCAATAATAGGCTATACTTTGTGAAAGTACTGAGTACAAGTCCTACTAGAGAAACCCTAGCAAAGTTTATATATGAAATTACCATCTTAATGGACAGGGATATGTGACAAGTGACAATATAAAACCTACAAATGCTACTTATTTACAAATAAAGACACTCAATGAATTTACTCATTATTTTACTGCTTTCACACAATGACTTCCCAACTGTTGGAAGTTAGCTACCTAGAGGGATGTTATATCATCACACACACACACACACACACACACACACACACACACACACACACACACACACACGTAAGGTCTGCTCGGGCCATGCAGGCCCTGTACAGACACCACCCTACCTCTTGGCTAAGTTTCTGCCCAGTGTCTGTGTTACCTAGGTAACTGGCACACCTGGTAGCAGTCAACTCCTCCTCCTGCTAGGTCACATTCTGGGCTGCCTCTGGTCACGTTTCCCAGCTGACCATAAGAGGGTCTCAGACCCTGAGGTCACATCCAGCTCCAATGTGGCCACATCTTTCCTCCACCTGGCCACACCTCTTCCTGTCCCTGGCCTAGATAAGTCCTGGCCTGGGGTGGGTTGCTCCCTTTCAGCCAAGCCTCTCCACCATGCCGGGTGGGGGCAGTAGTTAAATAAACTTGTTTCCTGCCTGAATAGCGCATGGTGTTCTCTTTATCGGCTACCTGATTAAACCTAGCATATTGGGGGCTTGAACTCAGGGCCTGGACATTATAGTGGTAGAACTACCACTTTGAGCTACAGATCCACTTTTAGCATTCTGGTGGTTAATTGAAAATAAGAGTTTCACAGACTTTCTTATTAGTGCTGGCTTTGAACCACAATGCTCAGATTCGGCCTCCTGAGTAGCTAGGATTACAGGTGTGAGCCACCAGTACCCAGTCATCCCGTGGATAATTTTAAAGAATATAAAGAAAACGCTTATTGACAACAAGGGGTTTTATTTCTGATTTCTGTCAACAGTTTAAGGTTAGAAAATGACTTTATAGTATCACTGGGCCCTTCAGCTTAAAAAGTGGAATTAAATTCAACCACCCTGTGCAATGGCTTGCTCTTTCCACTTGTTTGGGAATACAAGGCTGAAAAAAGTGCACTTACTTTACCTACTTCAATGGATAGATGACGATGGAGTACTTACTTCATGTGATTTTTCCTCTGTAACTGGTCATACCTTGCCTCTCTAAACAAAACAAGAGTGTACAGCAGACTATCAATATTTTCATTTCTTCTTCAGCCTCTCACATATCAAACCTTTTAGATGTTAATATATAGTGTAATTAGATATAATCCAATATATCCAAACAGACAGATAATTCAATATTAGAAATGTAATGTCTTGCCTTAGCGATTGGAAGGCTCACTAGACAAACTCAGTGCTGCCTCACAGGCCTGGGGTAAGAGTGAGAGCTTCCAACAACTCAACACTAGCAATCATACCCTAGCAGCCATTCCCTTCCCTCCAGCTGTACTGGTTTCTGATTGGAGATGGGAAAGACAACTCCCTTTCCCATGATCCTTAGCCACAAACCAGGTGGATGCATGCTACCTATAGGACTGCAACCTCCACGCTTGGAAAGCACTGAGTACTTGAATGGGGGGTGGACAGGAGACTCACCACACCAAATAAGCCATGCAGCTGCTAATCCTGGTTGACAGTTGCTTACTGTTAGCATGCCCTCCATCTCAGCCCCTCCCATTTCACTTCCTGGAGCAGCTGGTATGTCTAGCCCCCAGCTGAATCATCAGAACTCCCTCTACCCAGACCTGAACTCCACGCTCCCCTTCACAAAGAAACTATCCTGGGATAGATCCACACACTCTTCCACCTAGCTGCATACCTACTGCCTCTAGCCCGATATTATAAGATGCCCCTGGGTAGGGACAGGTGTCATTTCTCCCTCTCCCAGGGGGGATATGGCCTTGTCAGCCTTGGCTGGCAAATAAACCCCTTTCCTGTACATGACTGTGTCTGTGAAGTCTTCTGGGATGGGTACTTTCACTTAGTATTTCACTTACGCAAAGAGGAAGTGTCCAACTCTGATCTTCCCAGCAGGATCTAAGAGCAAACAGAAGGTCATCTCCTCCCTCCCCTCCCCCCCACTTCTCTGATATTGTTGTACAGTGAGAAAACTGAGAAGCCACCTTTTTTTTTTTTTTTTTTTTTGGTCAGTCATGGGCCTGAACTCTGGGCCTAGGCGATATCCCTCAGCTCTTCAGCTCAAGGCTAGCGCTCTACCACTTGAGCCACAATGCCACTTCTGGCTTTTATTGCTTATGTGGTGCTGAGGAATTGAACCCAGGGCCTCATGCATGCAAGGCAAGCACTCTACCACTGAGCCATCTTCCCAGCTCCGAGAAGCCACATTTTGAGAGGTCAAGTTGAGAGTCTTCAAGAGAAGGCCAGGGAATGCAGGAGGACTTGTCCCAAAGACCTGCAGTTCCATGAACATACTTAACACTGTCAGAAAACAGCCATGAGAGCTGGGGAGGAAAGAAAGAGCAGGAAAGCATTATCAACAAATCAGATCAGCTCCAAAGGAGAGCTGAAGTAGGATGCCACATAGACCAGAGAAGAGCCAGGAGCCAGGAGCCAGGACACAAACATGGACACAGGCGGCATGATGTAATGGTGCCTGAGCTGGCCTAAATACAGTCAGGTCAGGGGGCAGGGTCACAGAGAGCTTGAGCGTTCACTGACCCAAGTCTGGCAGGTCCAGTAACCTATTGTCCAAGTCCCCACCCCTGCCTCTAGGAATTCAGGCTTGCCCATCATCTGGGAGGTGGGATTTCCCTGCCTCTACCATGAAGACAGATGGTACTGGTTAAACCCAATACTGTATTATCCACCACGTGGCCAAGATGGTGTGGTTAGATTTAGCATTCCTACTTCAATATGATCAGGTTTGCAGGAGACTGAGAAACCTTGGGGGAGGTTGGACCAGGTGTGAGTAGAAGTCCCCAAGCCTCTGGCACAGACTCCATGGTCCCATCAGAAGTCATTTAAAAACAGAATTCATTTAAAAACAGAACTCAAAAGTAAAATTGTTAACAGTTTTAAGTTAGAGTCACAGAGCATTAAATCTTAAGTGTAGATGAAATTTAAACCCAGGGGACTGTGCTGGCAGCAGGCCCTGGAGGCCTATTTTGGTGGCTTGATCCCCTGTGTGACCTTTGTACTAGTTTTGCATCTTCTTGACTAGCTCTAGAGACCACTTTTAGCTTGGCACCTTGACTTTGTTGTTTGCTACTTGCTTTTCTAAGAGCCAGACAATTCATACATGGCTTTGAAACCGATGAAAGGTCAGCAGTGTTTGTATTTATAACACAGCAGACCAATCCTGAAGATTTGGGCTACTGCTCTGCTTCAGGTCACAGAAAAGCCCAAGCAAACACATCAGCTTCAAAGCTACTTTTATTCAGAAAAACCTAAGTCCTCAATTATTAATGCTGCTGCTCCAAATACCACTGCACAGAAGCAAGGAGAGCAAATTGTACTAGCCATAGCCTGGAGCTGATCACCATGTATACTGTCCTCTGTACATGCACGACTGAATTTCTAATTATCTGGATTAACCCATCTGATGAATCCTTGTGACACTTGACTTATCCCCAAAGGCCTTCTATGCTCTTTGGCTTTGGCTGGTCACTCAAGTGAGAGGGGCAATCAACATTTCAGCAATGGGTTCTGGCCCACACATTCAGGTCCTCCTTAATATGTCGTTACTGCCATCTCTTCTGACTTGGTACCAATGGAATATAATTTATAAACCCCAAGAAGTTTTGTTCCTGTTGACTGCTATCATGCTCCTGGGTTGAGCTCTGAGAAAGTTCGACACTCTGTCGTAATGAGTTTTTGGTTTTGTTCTTTTGAAATGGCTATTCCTCTAAATCTCTTGGTAATTTGCGCAATTGTTAGTGTGGTTATCTAAATCTTTTGGCATTTTAAGTCTCTGATTTAATCAAAAGTTTGCTCCAGAAATAAGTAGGTTGCTTGGGAACTAAGGGTTTTTTGGTTTTTGTTTGTTTTGTTGGTCATGGGGCTTGAACTCGGCCTGGGCACTGTCCCTCACCTCCTCAGCTCAAAGCTAGCACTCTACCATTTGAGCCACAGTGCCACTTTCAGTTTTGTGAGTGCTTTATTGGAGATAAGAGTCTCATGGACTTTCCTGCCAGGGCTGGCCTTGAACCGTGATCCTCAGATCTCAGCCTGCTGAGTAGCTAGGATTACAGATGTGAGCCACTGGCGCCCGGCTTATTCACTTTTTAGAATGAAATGTTTTGAAGAAAAATGTTTTGAAATTTTATCGGAATTTATATCAGAATTTATCAAATTTATCAAATTTATATCAAAATTTATGGGAAATTATATCAGAAACAATTGTAGTGTTTATACACACACACACAGATACAAAAGAAACCTTCCCTTGCACCAAATTATACCTTATGGTACCTATATACCCCCAAATTAACAATTTCTTAGGATTAATATTGTATTTTACAGATGTTAAAAATATAAATATGCATGGGATGAAAGAAAAAACTCTTTCAGGGAATATCTCAATGTTAGCAGGGGTCCTACTGATGCTCCTCCAGGAAAGGACAGAAAGGACTTAGGAAGGACCAGGTAGAGAAGGAGATTGGGGATGTGGTTCAGTGACATAGCACTTACCTTGCATGTGTGAGAACCTGAGTTCAAACCCCAGTACCACAAGAAAGAAAGAAAAAAGAAAGAAGGAAGGAAGGAAGGAACGAAGGAAGGAAGGAAGGAACGAAGGAAGGAAGGAAGGAAGGAAGGAAGGAAGGAAGGAAGGAAGGAAGGAAGGGTTTTTGCTATAAATGCTAGTTTGGAACTTAAAAATTAAGTAAAATTAAGTTAAAACTTAACCAAAACTTTAAAATCAATTGAGAAAGAAATCCATTGGGAAATCAGACAATTAGAGGCTAGAGTGCAGAACAAAGCTGTGGGCGGGACACCTTGTCCTCTAATAAATGTCACCCGTCCTTCCTTTGGTACATCATGAGTACATGTTAGTTACTGATGCATTCATTCATTGATTCACTACATTTCTTTCCAATAATCTGGGGAAACTTTCCTAACTACTACCTTATCCTCATTCTAATCACACAAGAAAAGATTCTCTCTCATCTAGCTTCTGTATTCAAGGATCCTCCTCAATTAATATTAGTACCAAGCAACCCTATTACCCTTTAAGAGTCAAATCTACTATATATCTAAAGCTATTTCTTCCTTTTGTTAAAGTCACTGATTAAAATATACTGTTGTATGCAGGATATTTTAGCTCTTACAATGTACTGTTGTCACACTTCTCACCAGAGACTTAAAGTTAGACATTAAAATAAAATTAACAAACTTTTCTTTAAAAAGATCAATGGATTCTAGAAGAGCAACACAGTGATGCAGTACACCCTTAGCATGTGCAAGACCTGAATTCAATCCTCATCCCTAAAATCCTCAATCACTAGAAGGAATGAAAAACTGATACAAAAGGAATCATATCATAATACTTACCTTATGCCACCTGCTGGAGTGCTGTGATTTGTCCATCTTTGATGGATGCACCTCAGAAACATTATGCTAAATGAAAGAATCCAGATAGGAAAAATGTATATATTGCTTAATTCCATTTATATGAAATATATAGAATAGTCAAATCCATATATTAAGAGAGTAAAATAGTGGTTAGTTAAGGCTGAGATAAGATGGTATGTGATGACTAATGGGCATGGGGTTTCTTATGAGCTGATGGACATACTTAAAAATTATATTATACCCAGTGCTTCATGCCTGTAATCCTAGCTAATCTGAGATCTGAGGAGCAATGTTCGAAGCCAGCCTAAGCAGAAAAGTCCATGAGACTCTTGTTGTCAATTAACCACCAAAAAGCTAGAAGCAAAGATGTGACTTAAGTGGTAGCGCATCCATCTTGAGCCAAAGAAGTAAAAGACACTGCTCAAACTTGGTTCAAGCTCCAGCACTGGCACAAAAATAAAACAGATTATGATGAATGCACAATTCTGAAAATATACCACAGTCACTGAATTATGAATTTACAATAGCAAGATTTTATAGTGTGAAAATTATACCTCAATAAAGTAGTTTGAAAAAATACACATAATATGGGTGCTAGTGACTCACATCTATAATCCTAGCTACTCAGAAGGCTGAGATCTGGGGATTGATGTTTGAAGCCAGCCCAGATATGAAAGTCTGTGTGACTGTGGGGGATCAGGGTTCAAACCAGCCTGGAAAAAAAGTCCCTGAGACTCTTATCTCCAATTGACCACCAAAAAGCTAGAAGTGAAGCTGTGGTTCAAATGGTAGAGCCTTGAACAGAAAAGTTCAGAGATGGTCCCTGGCCCCTGAGTTCAAGTCCTACGACCAGCACAAAAAAGAAAAAGAAAATAAATACAAGTATATGAGAAAAAATAAAATGAAGAAAAATAGGGAACTATCACAATTATAAAGTTATGGCTTGTTTCATAAAATATTCCTTAGTTTTTTAAACTGGTAATTTATCTGATAAAAATTTAACTATGCCTGTTTATAGGAAAGATGGATCTGAGTTCTTATGAAAATGCACTCATTCTATAAAAACACATCCAGGCAGGATATCTTAGTTTACTTTGTGCTGTTAGAAAGCTATACATGAGAGGAGGTAATTTCTAAGAATGGAGATTTTTCTTACAGCTTAGAAGGCTGCAAACCATGCCCACATCTGTCTAGGCCTTCAATGGCATGTCACTCCATGGAGGAAGGCAGAAGAGAAGACAACATGGTGGGTTTGAAGGTGGAGACTTGGGCAAAGGAGACCAAAACTCATTGTTTTATCAGGGACTCTTAACTCATGACAAATAACCCACTCCTTTGATGACAGTAATCCATTCAGGGGGTGCTGAGTCCTTTGACTCGATCACCTCCTAAAGGTCACACCTCTCAACAGTTGCATCAGGGATAAGCTTCTAGGACATGAGTTTTGGGAGACACATTCAAACCATAGCACAGGGGTGGAAATAGGATCTAGTCCAGAATCATGCTGTTAGGGTAAGCAAAGCCAGGATCCCAAGCATCCACAACCACCGGGACAGAGCCATGATAGCATCAAAAGCTTTGATTCTAAGCAATTCCCAAACACATAGTATGTGTCTGGCTGCAGAAACACAAGTAGGGGAAAGCAAAATATAAATTAATGAATAATATCAACTGCCACCATGGTTCATTATATGCCAGGCACTGCACTAAGTGCCACACACACATTCAATGAATCCATTCAATCATTCTGTGTCTTGTCTCTAAGAGTCAGGTGATGAAACTGAGGCCTATAGAAGTTATATGTCTATCCCAAAGCTCATAGCTAGCTAGTAGAGATCCCTATCCATATGTTGTTTATGAGATGTACGTTTAGTTCATGCAATGTAATATCACATGTAGTAATATATGTTAGTCAAGAAGGTATCAGATGATTGATTCAGGAAAGACCCACAGAAAACTACTTATGCAGACTCAAGTTCTATTTTGGAACTCAGTAGTTACATAATACTGAATTAGACTGTTTTTTACCAATGAAGTAGCTCTTGTTTGTTTGTTTTATGTGTGAATGCCAGTACTGGGGTTTGAACTTGGGGCCTAGGTACTATCCCTTAGTTTTTCTGCTCAAGGCTAGCACTTCTAGCTTTTTTTGTGGTTAATTGAAGACAAGCATCTCATGAACTTCTCTTCCCAGTCTGTCTTTGAACCACAATCATCAGATCTCAGATTCTTGAGTAGCTAGGGTTACAGGAATAAACCAGCAGTGCCTGTTTTTTTAATATATAGTTTATTGTAAAGATACTCTACAGATGGGTTACAGTTACATGAGTAAGGTAATGAGTACATTTCCTATGAGCATTGTTGCCCCCTCCTTTATTTTCCCCCTATCATCCCTTCCCTCCCCATCTTCCCAACTCTTCCCTTCTCCACCAAGTTGCAAAGTTCGTTTTCAACATAGTGTCTTGTACATCTCATTGTTACAATGGCTCAACCTGTATCCTTGTTTCAACATTTTGTTATTTCCTTTTCCCTCCCCAAATTAGAAATATATATATACAAGAATCAAATGCATATACATGGAATCAAATACAGTGAAAACAGGGGTTATACCATGGGGGAAGAACATACAAAAGCAACAAAAAATCAGATAGTACATTAAAAGTAACAGCGACAAAGATAAAACCTTTTGTGTCCCTATCTTGGGGTTCATTTCACTTAGTATCACCTTATATGGTCACATGTGCAGAGCTTTAGACCTTTTCTGCTTGTCTGGTAAGATTATCCTAGACGTATACTAGTTATTGCAAATAAGGGAAACCAAGGGACCTATGTTTCTTTGAGTCTGACTTACTGCACTTAATATAATATTTTCCATATCTTTCCATTTCCTAACAAATGGGGCAGGACAGTGTCATTCTTTCTGATAGAGGCATAGAATTCCATTGTATATATGTACATATATATGTATATGTGTATATATATACATATCACATTTTCTTGATCCATTCATCTACTGAGAGGCATCTGGGTTGGTTATGTATCTTAGCTATGGTGAATAATGCTGTGATAAACATAGTTGTGCTGGTAGCTTTTAATAGCCTTGTTTGTGATTGTTTGGATAAATGCCCAAAAGTGGAATTGCTGGGTCACAGGGGAGATCTATGTGTAGTCTTTTGAGGAACCTCCATTCTGCTTTCCAGAGTGGTTGAACAAGCTTACACTCCCACCAACAATCCTAGCACTATTTTCTTTTCGGAGAGTGAGGTCTTTAATTTTTATTGGCAGACAGTAACTCTACTACAGTGTGACATTGTAAAATAGAGTGTCACCTCAATACATGTATATAATGTGTAATGATGAAATGAGGATAATCAGCATACCTGTCACCTCAGACACTTGGTGTTGGGAACATTCAAAATCCCACAGGAATCCTGCTGATCTAGCACTAATTTTAAATATATATTTGCTTGCTCTATTCCATAGTGTTAAATCTTTTCTCCTCACAGTATAAAAATTACCAGAGAGCTTTAACTCATAACGTGTCATATTAACTACAACTTATTTTAAGTCACTCCCTGTAGTGCTGTAATTTTTGTCCATCTTTGACCAAAGCTTCTTCCCAAGAAGGCTGATTTTATGAAATTTCCAGAACTATGTTAAATGGCATCACATTAGCATCCGCATGAATGAGGAATGTGGGGTGGGATTGTCACAAAAGCATGACCTCTTATTAGTTGCTATTCTAATACTTTATTTGTCAGCACTGATTTAATGGCAGGGAGAGAAGGCTCATGGGAGATTATGCAGAAAGACTATGCTACACTCCACAGCCTTTCTCAAGCCATCGGGGTAAAGAATTGACTGCCTCACACATCTATAATTATGTATGGCATTTTGGCTCTGTAATTAAATTCAAAATAAATCACATGCAGCAATTGGTTAGATTTCAATACTGTTACAAAAGAGTAAAAAGATCAGTGAATGAAATGAGCTTCTGAACTTAGGGATATCATTTGAAGAAAGATCATCATTCACTCAAACTAGCAGGATATGTGGCTGCAAAAATAAACCTAGTGACATTTAAACTCTGCTAATTCTTAGATTTGATGAGGCCATTAGAATTTATGCCATGGAACTGAATGACAGACAATAATTGCAATAAACTCTCTTGTATAGGAAGTTCAGAATTTTGTTTAAAATGAGAAATGTTCATAGTCTGATTTCAATATAATTTCCAAATGATCTACTAACCCTTAAAAATTGCAAATACTGCTGGGCATTGGTGGCTTACACCTGTAATCCTAGCTCCTCAGGAAGCTGAGATCTGAGGATTGCCGTTCAAAACCAGGCTAAGCAGGAAAGTCCATGAGACTCTTATCTCCAATTAGCTACCAGAAAAAGCCAGAGATAGAGCCGTGGCTCAGGTGGTGGAGTACTAGCCTTGAGCACAAACAAAGCCTAGGGGCAGCACCCAAGTCTTGAGTTCAAGCCCCAAGACTGACCTGCACGTGGGTGCACGCACACACACAAAGTTGCACATAATGCTTATTAAAAGCTAGTTGGAGCTGGATGCCAGTGGCTGATACCTAGCAACTTGGGAGGCTGAGCTCTGAGAAACTTGGTTCAAAGGCAGCCCTGGAAGGAATGTCTTTGAGACTCTTAGCTCCAATTAACCAACAAAAATCCAGAAGTTGGGCTGAGAATGTGGCTTATTGGTAGAGTGCTTGCTTTGCATGCATGAAGCCTTTGGTTCAATTCCTCAGCACCACATAAACAGAAAAAGCAGGAAGTAGCCCTGTGGCTCAAGTAGTAGAGTATTAGCCTTGAGCAAAAGAAGCTCAGGGACAGTGCCAGGGCCCTGAGTTCAAGCCCCAGGCCTGAACAACAACAACAACAAAAATCCCGAAGTGCAGCTGTGATTCAAGTGCAAAAAGTCAGCCCTGAGTGAGAAATCGAAGGATCAATGCAAATGCCCTGAGCTCAAGCCTCAGCACAATACAATTACAAAAACAAAAAGCTAATAGAAGTTTTCCTTAGCTTTTTGAAGACAGATTTCATTAAATTAGTATCTATAACTATGTGGTAATAACAAGGACATTTCAGGATTTTTGAACATTTTGTTTGGCCAAAAGTGCTCTCATATACTTTAAATAGTAAATGTATTCCTAAAATGTCTAGAAAAAGTCTTGATTTATGATCACCTTAAGGTACTCACTGCTGTTGGAGCTGTGGCTTTAGAGGTAGAGCATCTGCCTAGCAAGTGCAAGGCCTTGAGTTCAAAAACGAAGGAGGATGGGGGATAGAGGAGGGGAATGCTCACTGTCATTTGGGGTCAATAGACCCCAGGTCTAAGTTTAGCCCAGGACTAAACTTGTGCAGGGACTTGGACTGTGGAACAGGAGTTAATAAGAGATTTCCATCTCTATTTTTTGTTGCTATTGTTGTTCTTGTTCTTGTTCTTGTTGTATGTGGGGCTTGAACTTTGGGCCTGGGTGCTGTCCCTGAGCTCTTCAGCAGAGAGGATTCTGCTACTTGAGCCAAAGCACTACTTCCAGTTTTCTGCCCAGGCTGGCTGTGAACTGCGATCCTCAGATCTCAACCTCCTGAGTAACTAGGATTACAGGCATGAGCCACCAGCACTTGGCACCATACCTGGTTTTATGATTAAAAAAGAACTTTGTGGATGGGGGAGAGGAGAGTAGTGGAAGGTGATTATGATCAAGAAGCAATTGTACACATAAATGGCCCAGTGAAATGAAACCCTCTTGTATGACTAATTGATGTCAATTTAATAAAGAAAAGAGTTAAGACCCAGAATCTGGACATTATGCATGAATAATGTCCAGAATTACTGTTTTGTGGAGGGGTAAACTGTGTGCTGGTTTGTGTGGCTCATGTTTTAAAGAGCTTCATTTCTCAATCTGAATTAAGCATCTCACTTTGGGCTGGCTAATAAGAGGACATTTAGTATATCTCACAGAGATGTGAAGGAGGCCATAGGAAATCATATTTGCCTGCCTACATCTTTATCACATATATAAACTCTTACTGGCTGCTTGAGGGAAAAATCAAAATAATATCAACATTGATTGAACCAAGATAGTTATTGTTCTTGCCCATCTTTGAACCTGAACCAAACTTTGTGGTCTGCTGAATACATTGTAATCAAGCTCCCATGGGCCCAAACCAGGCTCCCTCAAATCCTTTCAATCTAAAGTTGCATTTTAAAAACAAGTAAATATAATTCTCCAGCTTCTCATGGGAACAATCCACTAAGGTAAGCACCTGGTGCAATCAGACTTGAAATTTTCTGTTTTATCCAAGAAAACCTGGCAGATAGTTACCATTTTTTGTTACAAAGTATTGATCCTGATTATTCCAAAATGGAAAAAGTTTGTTCAAAAGGTTAATTGTCAGCTGGGCACCAGTGGCTTATGTCTTTAATCCTAACTACTTAGAAGCCTGAGATCTGAAGATCCTGGTTCAAAGCCAGCCTGGGCAAGAATATCTATGAGATTCTTGTATCCAATGAACTACCTGCCCCCAAAAAGCTAGAAATGGAGCTGTGGTTCAAGAGATAGAGCACTAGCCTTGCAGACAAAAGCTCAGAGACAGTGCCCAGGCCTTGAGTTCAAGACCCAGGAGAAGCACAATTAGATAGATAGATAGATAGATAGATAGATAGATAGATAGATAGATAGATAGATAGATAGATAGATAGATAAGTAGATAGATAGAATAACATATAGTTGAAGACAGATATGCCTCTCTTATATGTTTTACGCTCTGTTAGAAGCAAATCTAGTCTATAGTCAGAAAAAGTGGATCATACAAAAGAAAGTCAGCAGGAATCACTGCTCACTTTCCAGGCTTCCTACCACAATATCCAACCTCATTGAGGTCAAAGAAACATAGATTAAAATAGCATTCCAATTCACTCTTTTACACTGAAATATTTTTGAAATAACACCATAAAGTTGCCAAGACAATCTGAAACACGTTTTGTTACTTGGAAAGCAATTTATAATATACATTACAACCCATAAAAATAATCGAATCCTGCTCGGTACCAGTGCCTTATATCTGTATTCCTAGTTACTCAGGAGGCTCAGATCTGAGGATTGAGGCTTGAAACCACTCTGGGTAGGAAAGTCCATAAGACTATTATCTCCAATTAAGTACCACAATAAACAGCTGGAAGTGGGGCTGTGGCTCAAGTGGTAGAGCACTAGCCTTGAGCAAAAAAGCTCAGAGACAGTACCCAGGCCCTGAGTTCAAGCCCCAGCACCGGCACAAAAAAGAATTTTAATGAAACAAAAATCAAAATAGAACTTGTTATTTATGACATGAAAAATTATTTGTAACAAAAAAATTGAAGGGGAATGGTAAAGTAATATTGAGAAAGAAATTGTGGCATAAAGGTTATTAACTTTACAAAATACTACATAATTATGTTGAAATCATGAAATAATGTGATAAACAATCTAATATAAAATGAAAAATAAGGATATAAAACTCTATGTAAATTATAACTGTTACCAAATAAAAATACTTATAAAGGCTAAAATTGCCATGCTCACTAGACTGTATCATTCCATTTATATGTCATTCTGGAAAAGGCAAAATAAGAGCAACAGAAAACAGAATATAGTTGCCAGAGGCTTGGGAGGGTTCACAAGATGAGGGAATTGGGAGGTGACAACCTGTGCTATGTCATGGTTCATACATAACTGTGCTTTGAGACAAAACACGCTGTACCACAAGGACGGTTCTTTACTCTCTATAAAAAGAGTAAGTGGGCCAGGTGCCAGTGGTTCATGCCAATATTCCTAGCTGCTTAGACGGCTGAGAGCTGAGCATTATAGCTTGAAACCAGCTGGGGAAGGAAAGTCTGTGAGATTCCAATGAATCTCACATTAGTGAAGCTGTGGCTCAAGTGGTAGAGTGCTAGCCTTGAACAATTAAGCTAAGGGACAGCAACTCCCAGGTCATGAGTTCAACCACCAAAACCAGCACAACAAAAAGAAATGGAAAAGAAAAAGGTTAAATGGTCTGACTAGAATCATTAAACGAGCTCAGTTTACAATATACATTATTTATTTCGGGAAGCATTATCTTTTCATTCATAAAATACAACTGCATCTTATTAAAGATATTTCAGGCACCAGCAGACAGGTTGAGGAAGTTTTGGTGAGCTGTGATTCCTAGAAGGATGACCATGAAAAACGTCACTCTTGTGAGTTTAGAGTGACTGGGGGCAAAAGATAGGAAGTCAATCCAATCCAAGTCATGGCCCTTTCCTTTTAAAGATCTCCTGCACTCTTGGAGATAGACATTCTCATTACTTCAACATTCAGATTTTCCTCTGGAGAAAGAAAATCAATGTATTATTGAACTATTGAACTATCATTTTATTGCTAAAGTAAGTTGAGAACATCTTATACATATTAGCTCACTTTATCCTCACAATAGTTTTTCAAACCAAGATTTTACATGTAAGCAAACTGAGGCTAATAGTGATTAAGTAATTCACCAAGAATACATTCAGGGACCTCTATTTTATAATGGGTCTTACTTCACCTGAACACAATTGACACACAGCCTGTTCCAAGTACTCAGCTAGAAAATGTAACAGTGTTCTATCCTGCTGCAGCCATGAGGATCCCCAGCCCAATGCCTAGCACAGTTTCTTTAACTCTGGTTGGACATTGCCTGGTCTTAACAGAATGGAAGAATGTCAACTGAAAAGTCTTTTAATAGATCTTCTGTTGGATTCATGATCAAGCATGGCAGAAAGAAAGAGGGAGGGAAGAAGGAAGTGTGTGGGGGAGGCAGAGACAGAGAGACAGAGACAGACAAAGAGGAGGGGGAGGAAGAAGAGGAGAGGGTTGGGGGGAGAGGAGGGGGACGGGGAGGTGGAAGAAGGAAGGAAGGAAGGAAGGAAGGAAGGAAGGAAGGAAGGAAGGGAGGGAGGGAGGGAGGAAGGGAGGGAGGGAGGGAGGAAGGGAGGGAGGGAGGGAGGGAGGGAGGGAGGAAGGAAGGAAGGAAGGGAGGGAGGAAGGAAGGAAGGAGGAAGAGAGGGAGGGAAGGGAAGTAAAGAAGGAATCTTCACCTGAACCTTCAGAACAAGAGTAAATTTAGACAAATTGCATCATATGAAATGTAAGTCTCAACTAAAGAAAGTAAAAAAAGCAAGGTGATATGAGCTCCTTCAACAATATCCCTACCACTATGACCACCACCACAGGCCTTGGGGAAAAAAGGAATGCACAGCCTATTTAATAGAGACTTTGACAATTTTTTAACTAGAAGGAGAAATGAAACCCAGCAGTAATAGATTGCTTAGCTAGTGGTACAGGTAGAAGCTCTGTTGAGATATATTGTCTAGAAGGTTAAGCTTTGTTCCTTACAGTATTTATATTCATTTGTAGCTGAACGAGGACTTGAACTCGGGGCTTCAAGCTTGCTATACAGAAGCTCTACCACTTGAGCCATGCCTCCAGCCCCTTTTTGCATTGGTTCCTTTTAAGAAAATTATTACTCCATTCAGTTGCTTTATTTTATTTTTAAAAATTATATTTAAGGGCTGGGAAGGTGGCTCAGTGGTAGAGCGCTTTCTTTGCATGCATGAGGCCCTGGGTTCGATTCCTCAGCACCACATAAGCAAAAGACAAAAGCCGGAAGTGGCGTTGTGGCTCAAGTGGTAGAGTGCTAGCCTTGAGCTGAAGAACTGAGGGACAGTGCCCAGGCCCAGAGTTCAAGCCCCACAACCGGACCCCCCCAAAAAATTATATTTAAGTAATTGCACAATGGGTTTCGATTCAACATGTCAGTGTGTGTATCATGCATCTTTTTTTCCTATCATGAATATTAATTTATGAGCTTTCTTTTGATTTAATTTTAGTTCTGCTTGAGTTCTGTGTTGTTTTTATTTTGCTGGAAATTAGGGTGGGGGTGGGGGGTGGAAATGTTATGGGAATGTTTTGTTTTGTCCAGAAATTCAGTTATTTTATATTATGGTGATTGACAATTAAAAAAAATTGGAAGAATCTCCAGACTGCTTTCCACAGTGGCACTAGTTTTGTTTTTTGTTTTTTTTTGGGGGGGGAGGTCCAGTCGTGGGGCCTGAACTCTGGGTCTGGGCGCTGTCCCTCAGCTCTTCAGCTCAAGGCTAGCACTCTACCACTTGAGCCATAGCGCCACTTCTGGCTTTTTTTCTTTTTGCTTATGTGGTGCTGAGGAATTGAACCCAGGGCCTCAGGCATGCAAGGCAAGCGCTCTACCACTGAGCCACCTTCCCAGCCCCTTGGCACTAGTTTTTTCCCTCTCTCTCTCTCTGTCTCTCTCTCTGTCTCTCTGTCTCTGTCTCTCTCTCTCTCTCTCTCTTCTTTCTCTCTCTTTGTGGGGTGATGGAGGGAAGAAAGTCCCTATGCTTGGGATTGTGCTGCTTCTTTTTTTTTCAATAAGGCTATTTTCTATTACAGGTTAGCTTGATGGCCTTTAAAAATATAAGGGTACTATTAGTGGATGAGTGCATATGAAGCACCTTCACTATTTACAAAGGAAAGAAATAGTGTCATATGTGACTATGAGAAAGAATCTTTGTCTCTTGGTGATGTATATATGAAAGTTTATTTATACTCATTGCTTGTTGGCCTTGAATGTAACATTCATCATAAAAGCAACATATTAATAAAGGGAACGGCTATCTCTGAAAATTATTTAAAAGTAAGGTATTTCTATTTCTAAATTGCATATAATTCATGTGGTTCTTTATATTTAAAGGCACATTATTTTGTGCAAATGTCTGTATATGAATACTTTTATCTGAGATTAGAGATTAATATCTTTTATTTATTCAATAAATGTGATATACAAGTAATATATTAAAAGTCATATATCATACTTAGTGGAAGCTTTAATCAATTCCAAAATAACCCAAAACAAAATGCAAGCATTGGATGGATCCTTTTGTTGATCCATTCTACTTTTCTTCTTTTGATAGAATTGAGTCCATTAATATTTAGGGTTAGAGAGATGTGTCATGTTTCCTGCCATTTCCTTGATTTCCTGTATTTTTTCTTTCCTCTTTCTGTGTTTACTAAATTGATCTTCTAGTGATTTTTATCTGATGTATTTCTTTGATTTTGATTGTTTTCTTCAGATTATATTCCTCTCCTTAAAATTCTTTTTAATGCTAGTTTAGTGATTAATTTTTGTTTGTAATGGAAGGTTTTGGTTTCACCATCTAATGTAAATGATAGTTTATATGGGTAGATCAGTTTGGGCTGGCAGTTATTAATCTTCAGTGCTTGGATTATACCATTCCAGGTTCTCCTTGCATTGAGGGTTTGTGTGGAGTGATCTGCAGTGATTCTGGTTTTCTTTCCTTTGTAATATAGCTCCTTCTTTAATTTTGAGACATTTACAATCACTTCCTTGCTATTCATGTTTTCACTATGATGTGTCTAGTTGTGTTTCTTCTTGGATCCAGTCTACTGGGGATTCTATATGCAGGTAAGATTTTCCTTCTTAAGAGTGGATTTAAAAAAGCAAATCATTAAAATAGGGTTACAGGTGGATCCATTGCAACAATGAGATGTACAAGTCGTTATGTGGAAAAACGAACTTTACAACTTTGGTGGGGAGGGAGGAAGATTGGGTGGGGGGGGATGGAGGGGATGGGAACAGATGGGAAGGGGAAAAAAAGGAGGAGGCTACAATGCTTGATAAGAAATATACTCATTATCTTGCCCATGTAATTGTAACCTCTCTGTACAGTATTTTCACAATTAAAAAAAAAAAAAAGAATGGATAAGCTGGGTGCTGGTGGTTCACACCTGTGATCCTAGCTACCCAGGAGGCTGAAATCTGAGGATGACAGTTAAAGCCAGCCTAGGCAGGAAAGTCGTGAGTCTCTTAGCTCCAATTAACCACCAGAAAACTGGAAGTGGTGCTGTGGCTCAAGTGGTAGAGCGCTCTTCTTGAGCTGAAGAGCTTGGGGACAGCACCCAGGCCTAGAGTTCAAGCCCCACAAAAAGAAAGAAAAAAGCAAGAAAGCAAGCAAGCAAGAAAGAGTATAAGTTCTCAGTTATTATTTTACTGAATAAGTTTTAGATGCCTTTACTATTAAATTCTTCCCCTTCGTTGATTTCAATTATGCTTGGATCTGATTTCTTTGCTGAGTCTGCCAATTCCTGGACTTTGGTAGGTTTTGAGTACTTCTTTTCCAAAACTTTTAACTTTTTGTTCTAGATCCTCTGTTTTATCCTTGACTTCTGAAGTTCTATTTTCCATTTCACTTATTCTGTTACCTGTGGATTCCTCTGTGGTTAGCATTGCAGAAGCTGAACCTCGTATGGTTCTGAGATCAGTTCTCATAGTGTTTATTTCACCTTTTAATGCAATATATAACATGTCTATTTCTCTCTCTCTCTCTGTATCTTTCTGCGAGTCTTAGATTTTCTTTGTCATTTCTTCTTTGTGCTCTTGAAGTTATTTTTGCATGTTCCCTTTTATTTTATTGACCAATTCTGTTATCATTTCTTTCTTTCTTTTCTTTTCTTTTTTTTTTTTGGTCAGTCGTGGGGCCTGAACTCTGGGCCTGGGCACTGTCCCTCAGTTCTTCAGCTCAAGGCTAGCGCTCTACCACTTGAGCCACAGTGCCACTTCCGGCTTTTTCTGCTTATGTGGTGCTGAGGAATCGTACCCAGGGCCTCATGCATGCAAGGCAAGCGCTCTACCACTGAGCCACCTTCCCAGCCCCTC
The DNA here is from genome assembly GCF_019054845.1 of Dipodomys spectabilis. Lineage (NCBI taxonomy): Eukaryota > Metazoa > Chordata > Mammalia > Rodentia > Heteromyidae > Dipodomys > Dipodomys spectabilis. Next base: position 3,647,031 of record NW_024870719.1, on the reverse strand, counting down.
ATCATTTCTTTAATGGTTCTTTTGTCTTCCATCTCTCCTATATTCTGTAAGAATGAAAAAGGGATGGAAGACAACGTGCTTTTTGATCGATGCCATCTCTTTCATTATTCTGCCCTATTTCTCCTATTGGTTATTTTTAAGGAAGGGTCTAGCTTTATTTCAAGCCCACCTGGGCTTTGAACCTCCTGCTTGTTCTTCCCCTATGTCACTGAGATGACCTGAACATACTGCTGTGCCTAGCCATTGGTTGAGATGCAACCTTAAAAACTTCTTTTTGCATGGTTAACCTCAAACCAACCACTCTCCCATCTCTACCTGCCAAGGAGCTAGGTTTGAAGATTTGAGCTATCATGCCCAGTTACTTTAGAGTCTATTTGTATTAATTCCAAGCAGTAGTCATCTAGAAGTCTGTTTGTATTAACTTAATTCTCTTTTGATCCTGAGAATTATCTCCTAAGTCTTCATATACCTAATATTTTTCCCCTTTTATCTGGCCACTGCAATTAATACATTTTGGAATGTCTGGGTTCCTCTGTTCTACTGCCTAAATATTTGACACATTTTTCCAAAGCCCTGATATTTACCCTTTGATACCTCAAATCACAAACAGTGGCCCTCTTTGCTTGCATTCCCTGTCCTGTGCTGTGTAATATAAGAGGTGTTCAGAACAGCCTTGTACACTTGTCTCTCATCTGGTTAGTAGTTCCATTGAAGTCTAGAACTTCCGTAGTCTCTGGCTGCTTTTGACCACTTTCTGTTGCCTTTAAGTAATTGTGTGTATGTGTTTGCAAGTGCATGTGTGGGTGTGTGTTGTCTAAGGTTTGTAATTGTCATCTGGGAAAGGCATAGTCTGATATAAGGTGCTGTCTATTACTGTAATCAGAACTCCCATTCAAGAATATGCTCTTCAAACAAGCTTTTGGGGTAATTCTTATGTACTCTAAAGCTTGAGAGCCGCTGTCTTAGATGAAATTCTGTGTTTAACTTCATCTTTTGAGAAGTCTTTTTTTTCTTTATTGCAAAGAATTTAAACTCTTCAAGTACATTAGTCATACTCCTTTAAAGCTGAAAGCAAAGTCCTATAAACATGTCAGCCATGCTCTTCTCCTCACTGTGTTCTTTATTGCTAAGTTTTCCTAAATGGACTGGAAACTGTTGCAAGTCACCTAAACCTTGTAATGGATAATTGCAGTAATAAGTCTAATCCTGTAACACCTTGGTTTTTAATGTGATAATGCCTGAGATTAAAATCTAATAAGATCCAAATTTCCCTAGAGCATATATAAAATAGTGACAGTATTTATGGATATAATTTGACAGAGTGATTTTTTTTGTTTATACTGAAGTTTGTGATCTGTGATGCTAGGAAAAAAGGAAGTAATACAAAAAATTCTCTAAGTAGATGCATGGATGTTCAAGTCATTTATCCATCAAAATAACCAAGATATGAATCAAAATCCCAACATGTGAGTGGTGGACAGGTAAAGAATCTTTTGATCACTTGTTTATCTTGCTTTGCTTTGCTTTTTTGAGGCAACATCTCACTATGTAGCCCAAGTTGGGCTTGAACTTGGTCCTTCTGCTGCTGTCTAAATGCTGGGATTGCAAGCATGTGCCATCATTCCCAGTGGAGAATTCTAAGTTCCTATTTATTTGGGAATGATTGTTCTTGTGTTTTAGGATACAGGTTTACAAACAAAAATCAGTGTAAGAATTACTAGCTATCTAATACTATTTTTAGAGATTTACTTAAACTTTCTGAGTTTCGGTTTCATCTAAAAAACTGTAAAGTACATTACCTCTCTCTTGTAATATGAATGCCAGAAATGCTACAAGTATTTCCTGGATCACGTGAGAAGGAAGACTCAGTCAGGAGCTAGAGGCTCATGCCTGTAATCCTAGCTACTCAGGAGGCTGAGACTTGGAGGAGTAAGATTCAAAGTCAGCCTAGACAGAAAAGTTTGCAAGACTCCATCTCCAAATTAGACATAAGAAAATCCTGGACTGGAGCGTGACTCAAGTGGTAGAGAGCCATCCATAAGCAAGTGATCTGAGCAAGGACACAGGCCCTGAGTTCAAACCAGGATCCCAACAGAAAAAAAAAATCCTTTAACCTTTATCTAAGAGTAGTACATAAACCTGGCTCTCAAAGAGCCCAGGAAAATGCATTGATTATGATTCATTTGGAATTCAACCTATCTAATACTTTTTTAGTAAAGGGGGCCAGGCTTCAATGAACAATTTTTATTTGTCGAGGCACAAAGGTAATCTTTTGAAAGCTTATTTTGTAATTTCCTCCATGTCATGTTTAAAGTAATCTTGAGAATAATTTCTATGAGTTGGGTAAGAGAAAGATAACATAATAATGATAATTACATCCTGAAAGGGACTTAAAATAGGGATTATAAAGAATGCTCAAGTCTGGCATTTCCACACAGAAATACATTTGCTGTTGCTCTGGACACAATTAGAAGTTCCATCTTCATCTTTTAGAGGACGAAGTTCAGAAAACCAATCACATCGTCTCTTGATGGATGAGAAGCAGAATTATGAAGTAACACTGACACTAACACAGGGAATTAAAAATAAACTTTCCAGCCAGGTACTGGGGGCTCACACCTATAATTCTAGCTATTCAGGAGGCTGAGATCTAAGGATGGAAGTTCAAAGCCAGTCCTGGGAGGAAAGTCTGTGAGATTCTTATCTCCAATTAAATACCAAAAAGCCAGAAGTGGAGCTGTGGCTAAAGTGGCAAAAGAGTGCTAGCCTTGAGCATAAAAGTTCACCTGGGACAGCACCCAAGCCCTGAGTTCAAACTCCAGGTCCAGCACAGAAAAATAAGCAATAACTTTCCATATCAGAGTCTGGAAGAAGTAGTGGAGAAAGCTAAAGACACTCATGCTGTCCCTGGAAACAAGGGAAAGCAGAAGACAATGGAGCATCTTTAAAGTGCTGAAAGGAGAAAAAAAAATACATTGTCAACCTATAATCCTATACCTAATGAAAATGCCTTTGAAAAAGGAAAATGAAATAAAGACATTTTCAAACATGTAAAAGCAAAAAAAAAAAAAGAACTCATCACCACTCGACCTCAACTACAAAAAAACGCTTGAAAGAAATTCTTTAGACAGAAGGAAAATAATACCAGAGAGAAATAAGAATCTACACAAAAGAATGTAAAGCACCAGAAATAGAACATACGAAATATGAAGGACTTCTTTTTCTTCAGTGTTTAAGTCTCTTTGAGAGACTCCTGCATGAAATAAAGGTTGATAATATGTTTAGAAGCATGATATGTGAGAACAGTACAAAAACCAGTGGGAGAAGAGATAGAAGTATACATGAGTACTTTGATAGTGGTAAGTTAGACAGTCAGTGATAAGTTTAAATCTCAAAGCAACTACTGAAATAACACAATCGTACCTAATAGTTTTTTTTTAAGAGCAACTCAGAAAAATAAAATTCAGATGTATTGTCGGACAACATTGTTTCACAATGTTCATGCATTCAAACAGGCATAAATAAATAAATAAACAATAACTTCACACACAAAAAAGAAAAAAAGAAACCAAAAATTTTATCTTAGCCTTCTGCACTTACCTCATACAAACCCACTTTTTTTTTTTTGGTCCAGTTCTGGGCTTGAACTCAGAGGCTGGGTACTGACCCCGTGCTTTTTTTGTTCAAGGTTAGAGCTCTACCACTTGAGCCACAGCACCACTTCCAGATTTTTCTGTTAGATGGTAGTACTAAGGAATCCAACCCAGGGCTTCATGCATGCTAGGCAAGCACTCTACCACAAAGCCACGTTCCCAAGCCCAAATCAACTCTTTTATAGTACAATTAACTATATGTACAAAAAGGCTCCTGGATTGCTTGCAATTAAGTTGTTTCTCGTGTTATTGCTTCGGGTTTGTTTTTTAAACAAATCCGTGTTTTTTCCCTTGAGTTCATAATAAACTTGCTCACACCACGAGCTTGGTTGAAAGTAAGACAGAATGCTCGGAAGGCTGGCTTGCTCATTTGCCATCATTACAGATGACTCCTTAACAACATGTGTACAATTATAAAAATGTACATAAAATACAAACAAGCTTTCCCTTTTCAAGTACTTTTAAGAAATAAAAGTAGGGACTTGGAAGTTCCGTGGTTTTTTGTTGTTTTTATTTTGTCCTCCCACATTGTGGTTTTGGTGAGTGGTAGAAAGCTTCCTCGGCGCGGCCTTCACTACAAGTGCCAGACTAGATGGTTAGGCAGGAAGTGGAGCGTGAATATGTCATTATTGTTTAGTTTATCTTATCTTTTCTTTCTTTTTTCTTTCTTCCTTTTTATTGCTGTCTCAACATCCTTATTTGTCTTCTGCTCCTTGATATCACCTCCTCCTCCTTCACCTCCTCTATTCCTCCTCCTTTTCCCCCTCCTCCTTCTCCTCCTTCCCCTCCTGCCCTTTCTCCCCCTTCTCTTCCTCCTCCTTCTGCTTCTTTAGGTGCCTGTTTACCTCTAATGACCTTAGCCCCCTCATCTCTATCCTCTTCTTTACCATCCTCTTCTTCCTCTTCCCTCTCCTCTCCCTTCTTCATCTCCATCCCACTCCTCACCATCCCCTTCCTCCTCCTGCAATCCTCCACCTTCTTCACCTACTTCATCTGCTTCATTCTCAGCCTCCTGCTCTCCATTTTCCTCATGAGCATTCCTATGAGCAGGGGGATCTCTTCCATCCTGTGCCTCCTCTACAACTTCCTTCTCCCTAAGGCCCTTGGTGATCTGGGAACTGGTGGTTGGTGTAGCTATGCAGTGAGGGGGGAAAAAAAAGAGCTCAGAGCGTGTAGGGAGGGATGCTGCCCAAGTCCATAGAAGGAGAAGATAGAGATGGCTGCCAGCCCACAGACCCACAGATCAATGCAAAGATGGCTTTCACAGCGGCCAGTGGATGCCAACAAGTTTTGTTTTGTTCTGTTTTGTTTTAGAGATTAAAGGAATTGTAGAAAACAATCCAAAAGAAGGTAAAAAGAAAAGAGACCAGGTGAAAAGCCTCAAACAGAATTCCAACAAGAACCTGGCAGGTATAAACTCAATAGTACCAAGGCAAGGGATAAAGCTCAGTGGTAGAGCACTTGTGTAGTTTGTGTGAGGCACTGGCTTATCCTTTAACCACACACACACACACACACACACACACACACACACACACACACACACACCAAATATCAGTGATAATAATCACAAATGGAACAAGGATAAATACCTCAATTATAGGAAAGGATTGTCAAACAGAACAAAAATAAATAAAATTTATAAGAATCCACAAGGGCTGAGAAGGTGGCTCAGTGGTAGAGTGCTAACCTCACATGCATGAGGCTCTGAATTCAACTCCTCAGCACCTGAGGAAAAGGCCGGAAGTGGCGCTGTAGCTCAAGTGGTAGAGCACTCGCCTTGAGCTGGAGAGCTGAGGGACAGCGCCCAGGCCCAGAGTTCAAACCCCATGGCTGACAAAGAAAAATAAAGGAATCCACATTAATCACATAGACTAAAAGTAAAAGGCAGCAGACATGCTAAAGTGTAAAATGTAAAGCTATCTTTATATTAGAAAGGAAGAAGGGTTCTGACAATGGCATCTTGGCAAAGATAAAAGTAGGACTATTTGATAATGATAAAATGTCGAATGCAAGAGGTAATAACAATTGATCTTGCTAGCTATGTCCTTTGCCATGCAGAAACTCTGCAGTTTCATGCAATCCCATTTATCCAGCCTTTCTTTGATTTGTTGTGTTTCTGGGTCTTCATTAAGAAAATTTCGGCTGGGCACTGGTAACTCATGTCTATAATCCTAGCTACTCAGGAGGCTGAGATCTGAGGATCGCGGTTCAAAGCCAGCCCAGGCAGGAAAAGTTCCTGAGACTCTTATCTCCAATAAATCACTCAGAAAACCAGAAGTGGCACTGTGGCTCAAGTGGTAGAGCGCTAGCCTTGAGCTGAAGAGCTCATGGACAGCACCCACACCCAGAGTTCAAGCCCCATGACCACCACCACCAACAACAACAACAGGAAGAACAGGAAGAAAGAAAGAAAGAAAGAAAAAGAAAAGAAAATTTTGGCCTGCGCCAAGGAGACCTAGAGTTTCTCCTATTCCATCCTGTAATGTTTTCAGAGTGTCTGCTTTGACTTCAAGGTCTTTGATCCATTTGGAGTTGATTCTGGTTCAGGGTGATATATAAGGATCTAGCTCTAGTTTTCTACAGGTGTTTAAACAATTTTCCCCACACTATTTACTGAAGAGGCTGTCTTTCTTCCATTCTTTTATTTTTTAGCTCCCTTATTGAAGATTAAGTGGCTATAGGTCTTTGGGTTCATTTCTGGGTCTTCAGTCCTATTCCATTGATCCTCAAGTCTGTTCTTGTGCCAGTACCAAGCTGTTTTGATTACTGTGGCATTGTAGTAGAGTTTGAAATTGGGTATTGATATTCCTCCAGCACTGTTCTTTCTGCTAAAGATTGTTTTTGCCCATGGTCTGGGAGAAGGTCTTCACTAGCCATACAACAGACAAGGAAAGATGGATTACAAAGGAGCAAGAGAAATTTCTGCAATGTTAGACATGCTCATTATCTTAATTGTGATTATATTTTCATGATTATGTACAAAGAAAAAATACCTAATTTCACACTGTGAACATGTATGGTTTCTTGCATATCAGGTATACTCTGATAAAGCTGTACAAAATGGAAAAAAATGGTGAGGAATTTATAGCAGCTGGAGAGTGGGCTGGGAAGGGGTAGACAGGAGGATGGGGAGAATTAGTTTGGAGAAATAAATTAGATTCTGCCTAGTGGACAGATATATGGACTGGACAGCAGAAAGTCCAAGCATAGAAACCAGAGTTAAATAATGAAGCACTAGATGATGGATGGCCATGGGGAAAGCAATTAAAGGAAAGAAGATCTGGTTATGAGGCAGTGGGACTGGCCTTGGAAGATACTGAAGATGTGGATTGAAATGAGTTTAGGGGAGGAGGAGTGTTTGTCTTGGGAGCTGCTGTGAACTGAACTGTGTTCTCTTGAAATCCATAGGTTGAAGTCCTATCCCACTGATTATATTTGTAGAGAGACCTTTCAAAGGTATCTTCGTACATTTGCATTACTATAATAGAATAACGGAGACCAAGTCCTTTGAAAAAAATTATTTCTTACAGTTCTAGGAGCTATGAAGTCCAAGACCATGGGTCAGCATCTGGTGAGGGCTTTGCTGCATCCTCTAGAAGTGAGAGACCGGTTGGCAGACAAGGGCACTCAGGCCAAATGATGCCTCAACTCTCCCTTATCAGGGATTTAACCCCATTAATTAGAGAGAAGCTCTTCTTGACTTATTATCTCTTTGAGGTCCCATCTCTTAGGCAGGTGCCAGTGCATGCTTGTAACCCTACCTATTGGAGAGGCTGAGATTAGAGGATCATGGCTCAAAAACAGCTCAGGCAGAAAAGTCCATAAGACACCTATCTCCAGTTAACTACCAAAAACTTCTGAAGTGGAGTTGTGGCTCGAGTGGTTCAATGATAGCCTTGTGCAAAAAAAAAAGCTCAGGGACAGTGCTCAGGTCCTGATTTCAAGCCTCATGAGGTTAAGCGGTTCCATCTCTTGATTCTATTACATTGGTAGCAGCTGAGCCTTGAACAGGGGATACTTGAACCATAGCAGGAGATCTCAAGTAAGGTTAAATGAAGTCCATGTTTATACATGGAGATCTAATCTGATTTTGTCTTATAATAAGATCTTTTTCTCTTTGCTCTGTGAAGACACATGAAGAAGGTGGCCATCTACAAATCAGGAAGAGTCCTTACCAGAAAATGAAGCATGCTGGATCTTGACCTTAGACTTCCCAGACTTTAGAACTGCAAACTCTAGAGAGAAGATTGGCTGAACAAGAACTTGGAAACCATCACGAGTAGGTGGCAATTGAAGAGCCATGGCACACAGGGCGGGATGGAAGTCCAATACTGGAATCTGAGAAGTGTCAAGAGACAGAGGAAGAAATCCATGACAGTCTGGTGCCTCTGGAGCTTACAAGATGCCTGGAAGAAAAAAAAAAAAACCATGAGCCACAGATAGAAAATTATTCAGTAGGAATGATTTATGATATGAACTTAATAGATAAGTACTGGAGATTCACCCACTTATTCTGCAAATGTTCATTGCACTCCTATTGTGTGTCAACCATTTAGTAGTTGAAAGGGGCTATTGGGCTTAAAAAGAAGAAGGGTATGATGTACTTCTGAGGATAGAAGGAATGGTGTTCTGGATAAACAGAAAAGAACAAAAACAGAGTAGTTTAGGTATATAGTGTGGGATGGGGTAGGGTGATGGAAAGAATTCTGCCTTGAGAAGAGTTCAAAGAGAGTAGGGAGAAGAGTTGGGGGAAAAGCCTACCTAGATAAGCTGGTATCAGAGATGAATGGCTGAAAAGAATCCTGCAGAATGTAGCTAGTCCTAGAACTGTTCTTACTGTACTATTTTCTGGGGCTGCTCCTCTACTGCTTCCATACAAAGCTGCCAAGAAAGGATTGCTGTTTTCTCCTGGCTCTGGAAACACAGAAAGTGAAAGTTATTCTATCACCATATACATGCCCAATTGCCCTCACACTTAGATAAGGATTGTAGGTATCACATTTCCTAGGGCCCATGTATTCGACTTTTTCTAATAGCTTAATGCAGGAGGCTTGCTAATTCCAAGGTCAATCATAACTTCCATTGAAGTGGATTTGGGTAGACCTTTAGAAGGCTCGACATGGAGTAACATAGATATATGGTGACTAGTTAGGGTGAGCAAAATGCATGAGTAAAATCTACTAAAAATCTTCTGGTCCACAATCTACTAAGTAGCAAAGCTTCCCCAGACTGTTCTAAGCCTGTAGTTCTACAGATGACCGGAAGAGGGTGCTGTGGCTCGCCTCCTCTCCAAGTCTCCTGTAAGTCTTGAGGTTGGGGGTGGAGAAGCGCGGAGTTGGGGGGGGGGGGCGGGGAGAGGGAGGGGTGTGTGGAGATCCAGCCTTCGTTGCGTCGCAGAAAACCCTGAGCCTTTGCGATTCCCCAAGCAGGCTCGAAGACGGCACTGCAGCCACCAGAATATTTTACTGGGGGAAAAAGTGGCAAAAAGAGCAAGGGGGTGGTTGCCAAGAAAAGTCACTGAGAAGGGAACACTCCACCACCCTGCGCTGTTGCGAACCCCACGGAAAATGCAAACATCGTGGTGCACGGCTTGGAGACGTGGTCTGATGGGGGCTGGGGTGGAGGCGTGGAGGCAGAACTGCACATTTTGATCACCTAAAGTTGAGGGGCAGGGTGGGAGGGGGGAGCTGAAGTATGATGCAGCTTGGAGACCCTGGGTGTGGTCCCTAAGACCCTAAAATAATAATAAATTGTCTGAAGCTGCCGGGGCAAACTCGCTGCGCCCTGGTTTAGGCTGTGGGAGCACGTGTAAAACTTTCTCCAGCGCTGCCCTCTCTTGAGAGCACCTCCGCCCGAGGTTCCTGCCTATTGGGATGGGGGAGGGATCCCCTTTCCTCCCAGATCACCCCCCACACCCCACCCCGGGCTCTTGATTTAAACAGTAACTGAGAACTGTGAGGACAGGGTAAAGGCCAGGCTCGCGGAGAGCGAGGCCGAGCGCGCGTCCCTCACCGTCCTACACCTCGTACCCGCCTAAGTTTGCTCCTTGGATCAAGGAAGGTGCTGAGTTACCACTTCTCTGGGCTTTGTAACACCCCCACTCACCCCCCCCCCAATTCGCTGCAGGTTCACACGGTGTCCCGCCAGGGGGCTTCCCTGGAGCCCCTGCAGAGAATTGGGCCTCGGGATGTGACTTGGGACAACTTGGATCTAGGTTTGAACTGTGTGACCGGTGACACAGGCACGTGGACCACAAGTGTCCACCTTAGGGAGGGCTCGATGTGGCAGAAAACCGAGTTCTTCCACCCCACGTGCCTGAGGACCGACTCTCCTCTCACCCAGGCTGGTCTCCATACATGCTTCCATTCGGATTCCACACCACCACAGGGCCAGGGAACTGTCCGGAGAGGTCATCTTTCAATCCCCGCCACAACACCCCCTGCACCCCATTCCATTCTGGGTCTACTCAGAGGCCACAACTTGAGAAAGCCTTCCTCAAAGGTCCTAGATGGTCAAACCAAGGGATCTCTATTGTGCGCCACCTCTGCGAAAAGCTGCGGGGTTGGCTGTACGTCCCGTCTGGCCTGGGCTCTTCTGAGGGTTTCATTTCGATGCTGGTGCTCGAGTCCGTCGGTGGAGGGAACCCGTGAGACCTTGTAGGAAGCCCACGCTGGGAAGACACCTTTCAGAGGCAATTCCTCCCGTCTCCGGGGTGGGAAGCAGCGACGCCCAGTGTTGGGTTTCCTTCCCGTTTTCTGGGCCCTGGGCACAGTTGCCCCGACGGCATTCGTGAGTTCAGCTCAGTCCAGGCCGGGACCCTGCACCCTGGGAGTATGGGAGAGGCTCAAGTACCTTTCACAGAGAGCCCAGAGGCTTTTGGTTTCTGCAAACTCAGAATACAGAGTGAGAAGTAATAACTCCTGCTCTTCACTGATTCAGAACGCGAGCACGCGCTATCACCCCGCAACCCAGAAACGCTCAACACAGGCTGTCCGCACAGGACTGAAGCTTAGTTTTCTTCATATCTCTAGAGGTTCTTGAGAGCAGAAAACACAGTCAGGCTCTGGTAAGGCAAGAGCATGGTGGCACCCACACCGCTGGTAGGAAAATGGCAAAGCTAGGGCTCAAACTCCTCGATTCTGACTTCTGTGCCTGGCACAGCTTGAGAAAGGGTGGAGAAGCGCACAGGTGCAACTTCACTCGAATCCTCTCTCTCTGGACACGCTGGTAACAAACTAGGGACTTAGTGTTGGAGTGATTTGTTGTTAATCTATAAATTATGGGTAGAGAGGAGCAGCGTCTAGATTGTTGGAGGCTGAAACTGCCGCCTTCAAACAGCACCGGATACCGTCCACGTTCAATAAATATTCGTTGCCACTAAAACTTTGCGCTAAAACTTGGGGGCAAAATGGCACTACCAGGAAACTCATTTAGGGCACTGGAAAGGGGTGAAGGACATCAGGGGACTTAGAAGAAAAGCAGTTGAGCGAGGCCCCCTACTCAATATCCCATCCTGGCTCAGCTACACATCCCCGTAGCCGTCACATTAGCCTTCCGCGTGAGCTCCCTGATCTTGTCTCTCAAGTGACCCCAGAAGGAAAGAAGGGTTTGTCTGAGACCACGCAGTGTATGGCGCAGAGGCTAATGGCGCTCGCGGTTTTCTAGGGCTGGGCCTGCGCCTCCGCAGCTCCGGGATTCCGGGTGGAGCTGCAGCCAGCCAAGCACTGTGGTCGGGGATTACTGCAGTGTGGTATGGGGTCGCGCCAAGGGGCCCCGCGCTGGGCTCTACCCAGTCCACTCGCCATTGAGCCCCACTTCACCTGAGAGCAAGTGAGTTCCAGAAGAAAGGAAGATGCGTGGGTCACGAGAGGTGGGCTGAAGAGTTTTGAGGGCGACTTGCAGCCATAGAACAATCACTGTTTTGACCCAATCGACCCTATTCTGGATGAAGGGGGGGGCAGCAGAAAGAAAGGATGCCCTTCTCTTTAAAAGAGGTGTTGGGGTAGGGGGAGAAATTGTAGGGGCTTGGCTCTATCCTCCTACAGGGCGCCTGAGTCTTCAGCCTTATTCTTGGCAGTGTGGCAAGCCTGGAAAAGATGTCGGAGGGGTGGGTATTTATGAAGGAAGCAGGGCTAAGAGAGGGGCCTGGGTCTGACCACAGGGCACCGCCGCCGAGACCGCCTAGGTAGGGCAGGAGCTGGTGATCAGGGGAGAGATGGAAGCATAGCGCTAGTTTGGGGAACAGGTGAAACCGGGCCCCACCCTGGTTCCAGTTTTGCGTCCCCCCCCCCCACCCCCCCTTCCCGCTGTGTAGTTCGAATCCAGGTCCAGAGTGGCAACCCGGATTGTTCGCACTCTTGGAACTGGAGGCCCGGGAGTTGCCAGTCATGTGCGGCTGCCTGGGACCAAGGCCAACGCAGTGAGACCCAGGGGCTGTGGAAGATGCAAGTCTTCCCTCAGGTCCGGAAGAGCTAAAGAAGAGGAAAATATCGTCATGAAAATAACGACAGGAATCTCCCGTCTGACCGTGAATTCAATTTGTTTACAAGGCATGGAAGCATTTTGATATGCCTAATCTCGTTTGACTCTTGCAGAAAAACCTTGCGAAGAATGATCTCCATCTCTAAATAGTATTGAGGCTAGAGCGACCAAGGAACGACATTCTGCACTTGATGTTTCTTATGTCTAGCAGCAAGTGTGGTATAATGGAGAGGGTGAGAGAGAAAGGAGACGAGTGGCTTGGGAACCTATCCCGCCTTCGCAGGAACACTCCACTGGAGACGCAGCCTGGCCTGGTCGCGCTTGCACATAAGGTCTGCATTCAGCTTTGCCCGCTCTTTCTTAGCGTTCAGTTGAGCTCGGGGTCGCCTCCCCTCTCTACTCCCGGGATAGCACAATGGCCAAAGCGCAGTGGATAGGGTCAGCGTGCTTCCTGACAGCGCCCCCCACAGAAGTCCCCGGGAAAGGACACAGCCGCTCGTGGAAGCTCACCTGTCCTTCGCCACACAAGCACCTCTGCCCGCGTCTCAGCGCGCGCACGCAGGGCGGCCTGTTCCAACGCAGCCGGGGAAACGCCGGCCCAGAGGGGGACAGTGGGGAGTGTGTGCCCCGAGCTTTCCCTCTCCTCTGAAACCCAGGTAGATGTGGAGGAAAACGATGGTATCGAAGTTAGTTTGGTATCGAGCAAGTGCAAAGCACTCTTCAAGAAGAGGATTGAAACCGTACAAGGCAAATACACAGAACAACTTTCCCTTCTCTAATTGCTATTCGTTTTTAAGCCCATCCTTCTGGTTTAAATAGTTCAAAACGGCCCGTTTATTCCAGGGTACTACCTCACGACAAAGAAGGGGAGGGAGGGGAGTATGGAGACAAAAATCCAAACCAAGAAGCCTCCAAGACTGGCGGGCCCAGGGTGGTGGAGGCGCCTCCCGGCCCCGAGCGCTCGCTCCGCCCTCCCAGCCTCCCTGCGGCCTGTGGGGAAAGCCGAAACCGCCCCGGAGCAAGCAAAACAACCCCAGCGAACCACAACGAAAACATTCCCAATCCACGCACGCAAAAAGTCCTGGATGGTCTCAAAATCTGCCCCGCGCAGGACTCCGCAGAGAAGTCCGCTGGGCTACGGGGTCCCGGCCTGGTCACGGCTACGCGGCTGGCGCCCCCGGGCCCCGCTGGGGAGCGCAGCCCACAGCTCCCCCTCACCAGGCGCCCAAGGACCCTCAAGGAGCGGGGCTCACACTTGAAGCCTGGAAACGCGCAGACAGGAAGCCCACTTCCTCCTAAGCGGTTTCTTGCTCGCGGGATGAGAGGCGCCCAATTGAAGCAGAATGATCCTCATCTACTAATATCCAGCGTGGCCACAAAGCGACTGGCCATTTAGGCCGCCACTTTAAACAAAGATATTTGGTTATTCCCGGGGAAGCAAGTGCACTTTTGCATGGCTGAGCTGCGGGAGGAGGCGAGCCTTCGCCCAGCCTCCCGCCCGTGGGCTGCGGGGCGCTCGGGTACCGGCCCCTCCCGGCCAGCCCGTCCTGCCCCGGGTCAGGCTCAGGGCGGCGGGGCCGTGGGGCAGGCGGGTACAGGCAGTGTGAAGCATCAGAGAGGGGCAAACAGCGGGGCTCTGGGCTGGGGCTGGGGCAGTGATGCCCGGGGAAAGCTCTTGCCCCAGAAATCGCATGTGCGGGCAAATGGGCAGGGGTCGGAGACAGCAGGTTTGCTCCAGACAGGATGGCTGCAGCGATGGACTCTCATACTAATCACCCCCCCCCCACACACACACAAGCACACACACAAGCACACGTCCTTACTGCCGCTTAGCAGACTGAATGTGGTATCAGCCTGGGCCGGGGAAGGGGGTGGGGACAGGGAGCGTGGGGGTGTGGGGGTGTTGCGGGGAGGGGGGTACCTGGCCCGCTGAGAAGCCCAGATCTGACGCGGGAGGGGGCGCGGGGATCCGCGACAGCCTCCCCGCGGCAGTCCTTCCCTTCCTCAGCCTCCCCTCCGCCCGCTGGGAGTCTCTCTGGTAAGGGGAAAGGGGGCGGGGAGCAGAGGTGTCCCCTTCTGACGGCGGCGGCCGAGGAGGCAGACAGACGGACAGACTTCTAGACCAACAGTGCGGCCCCAGGGTTCCTCCCCAGCCTCGCCGGCACCGTTCGTGGCGACCCGGGGCTGGGCACCGGGAAGCCCCGATGTGGTCCGGAGGCGGTGGGAAGGCGCGGGGCTGGGAGGCCTCGGCGGGAGGGAGGAGCAGCCCCAGCAGGCTCAGGTGAACCCCCTCCCCGGCCCCATCCCTTCGGCTCCCTCTTCCTAAAAGACCGGTCCTAGCCCGGGGATCCCCCGACTGAATGGCACAGAGGTTCCACTTTGTAACTCCTCAAGTTGGCTGCAAAGCAGCGCGCACCTTCTTCCCTCCACCCCATCCCTCCCCGGCTACTCTTCACCCCACCTCCGGCCCTCCCTGCTATCGGTTCCCTCCTCCTTCCCCTCCCCTGCCTCCTCCTCCCCGCGCGCCAACGGCACCCCACAAAAATGGGGGTGGGGGGTGTCCAGGAAAGGGGGAAAGCAATGCTTTTGGGTCTCTCTCTCTCTCTCTCTCTTTCTCTCTCTCTCTCTCTCCTCCCTCTCTGAGACCTAAAAATCCTGACAAGTGAAACTTAAAGGTGTTTACCTTGTCATCAGCATGTAAGCTAATTATCTCGGGCAAGATGTAGGCTTCTATTGTCTTGTTGCTTTAGCGCTTATGCCCCGCCTCTGGTGGCTGCCTAAAACCTGGCGCCGGGCTAAAACAAACGCGAGCCCCCGAGCCTCCACTCAAGCCAATTAAGGCGGACTCGGTCCACTCCGTTACGTGTACATCCAACAAGATCGGCGTTAAGGTAACACCAGAATATTTGGCAAAGGGAGAGGAAAAAAAAAAAGTAGCGAGGCTTCGCCTTCCCCCTCTCCTTTTTTTTTTTTTTTCCTCCTCTTCCTTCCTCCTCCAGCCGCCGCCGAATCATGTCGATGAGTCCAAAGCACACGACTCCGTTCTCAGTGTCTGACATCTTGAGTCCCCTGGAGGAAAGCTACAAGAAAGTGGGCATGGAGGGCGGCGGCCTCGGGGCTCCGCTGGCGGCGTACAGGCAAGGCCAGGCGGCGCCGCCGGCCGCGGCCATGCAGCAGCACGCCGTGGGGCACCACGGCGCAGTCACCGCCGCCTACCACATGACGGCGGCGGGGGTGCCCCAGCTCTCGCACTCCGCCGTGGGGGGCTACTGCAACGGCAACCTGGGCAACATGAGCGAGCTACCACCCTACCAGGACACCATGAGAAACAGCGCTTCGGGCCCCGGATGGTACGGCGCCAACCCAGACCCGCGCTTCCCCGCCAGTAAGTCACGCCGCCCCCACTGCGGGGCCGCGGGTTCGGCACCCGAGGCTCGGTCCGTACCGCCGGGGCTGCGCGCTAGGCATCGGGGTGGGCACCCGGGCCAGCGGCGCCTGGGGAGTTGGGTGCGGGCGTTGGGGATGCTGCCTCCGGCTGGGTTAGGGCATCCCGGAAGAAGCACTTGGTAGCGCGGGGTCTTGAGGTCAGGGGCCGACGGGACCTGGCATCTCCAGGCGCGGCCGACGGTGAATGAACTCTGCTCCACACGGCCGAAGACCTCGGACAACCGAGGGAGGCCACCGCACCCCCCCCCACCCCCAACTAGCGCGGGGAACGGCCAGGCCTGGTCCCAGGTTAGAACGCAGTCAGGCGACGGTGGGCCTGGACTGGAGTCCGGGACAGAGGGGAGGGCGCCCGGCTCCGGAGGGGGCCGAGTCCTGGTGCCAAACAGGTGCACTCAGTGGGGCCAGCAGGAGAGAAACCAAGGCACTGTATAGCCTTGGAGGCTGGAGTTTTCAGACGTGAACACCTTCCTCCCCGAACCTCCCAAAGTTAGGGTCTACCGTCGGAACCCCAACTCCCGACCCGAGCTCAGTTCTCCGCCTGTGGCCGGCTAACTCCAATGCCTCTGGGCCCCGCCTTGGGCCGGAAAAGACCAGGAGTGGCCTTTCTCCCACTGCGATTTCGGGGGTCCAAAGAGGGTGTTGAAACTTTGGGGGGTGGGGTGGGCAGGGTTGAAGCGAAGAGCCCTCCAGTACATTCCTCGGCAGCTGGGCCGGGACGGGCGCTAGCAATCCCCAGTAGCAGGGCCTCGGGATGCAGGGTGCCGTCGGGGGAGGGCCGGGCGGGCCTAGGGCTCCAAGGCTGGGCTGGCCTGGCCCGGCTCCGGCCCGACGCTGTGCGTTTGTCGCTTACAGTCTCCCGATTCATGGGCCCGGCGAGCGGCATGAACATGAGCGGCATGGGCGGCCTGGGCTCGCTGGGGGACGTGAGCAAGAACATGACCCCGCTGCCCAGCGCGCCGCGCCGGAAGCGCCGGGTGCTCTTCTCCCAGGCACAGGTGTATGAGCTGGAGCGACGCTTCAAGCAACAGAAGTACCTGTCGGCACCGGAACGCGAGCACCTGGCCAGCATGATCCACCTGACCCCCACGCAGGTCAAGATCTGGTTCCAGAATCACCGCTACAAAATGAAACGCCAAGCCAAGGACAAGGCGGCCCAGCAGCAACTGCAACAGGACAGCGGCGGCGGCGGCGGCGGGGGAGGCGGGGGCGCCGGCTGCCCGCAGCAGCAACAGGCTCAGCAGCAATCGCCACGCCGCGTGGCGGTGCCGGTCCTGGTGAAAGACGGCAAACCGTGCCAGGCGGGCGCCTCCGCTCCTGGGGCGGCCACCCTACAAGGCCACGCGCAGCAGCAGGCGCAGCAGCAGGCGCAGGCTGCTCAGGCGGCGGCCGCGGCGATCTCGGTGGGCAGCGGTGGCGCCGGCTTGGGCGCGCACCCGGGTCACCAGCCTGGCAGCGCAGGCCAATCTCCGGACCTGGCGCACCACGCCGCCAGCCCCGCGGCGCTGCAGGGCCAGGTCTCCAGCCTGTCCCACCTGAACTCCTCGGGCTCGGACTATGGCACCATGTCCTGCTCCACCTTGCTATATGGTCGGACCTGGTGAGAAGACATGGTGTAGCCCCTAGCCCAGCGCATTGCTCACCGGCTTCCTTCCATCCGCCACAGACCACCATCCACCCGCTGCTCCACGCGCTTCGAGTCCCCCTCCTTATCCATAAGAACCTATCCTCGATTAAATCAAGGAAAAAAAAAATACACACAAAGGCCAAACTGCTGGAAATCTTTTCTTTTTTTTTTTTCTCCCTATCTAAAATTTGTGGATTTTTTTTTTTTTTTTAGAAAAGAGTAAAAGGAAATAAAAACAGCCAAACAAATTCAATTCCTTTTGGAGTCTTTAAACAGTGAAGGACATAGAAAGAACAGCTTTAGGGGTGTCTTTCGGCGGTGATTCTAATGGGTTTGCACGCTGGGGTGTGTGTGCAGTTTGGGAAGGGCTTTATGCTATCTTGGCTTTGGACTTTAACCATCTCAAACTTCACTCTGGTCCACTCTGCCAGCAGCAGAGTGGACTCACTTGTAAATACCACGATTTTTTTTTTTTAAGAAAAGAGGATGGGAGCCAGGGAGAGGAAAGATTCTTCGACATAACCCACGAGTCCCTGTCACAAAGGACATGCCCCCTTCTAGGCTCCCTCTGGCCATAAGGGTAGCCTGGAATGTCCCCTCAGAAAAATTGTTTTATGTTTGATGTGAACTTGTAGCTGTAAAGCGCTGTCAAAAGTTGAACTAAACGCCTAGTTTTTAGCAATTTGTACATTTTATTGTAAAAAGAAACCCACACCCTGTCCCCTGCCCCTCACATTTTTTTTTAAAAAATGGGCATTGACAAATCTGTGTATATTATTTGGCAGTTTGGTATTTGCAGCATCAGTCTTTTTTTTTCTGTTGTAACTTATGTAGATATTTGGCTTAAATATAGTTCTTAAGAAGCTTCTAATAAATTATACAAATTAAAAAGATTCTTTTTCTGATTAAAAAAAACCTTTCTTTTGGTTTGGTTTTTGATTTGGCTTTAAATGGCTGCCCCACTCCACCTGGGAGGGTTCCTCATTGCCTGGTGGGGTTGGAATTGTTTGGGGTTTAGTTGGTAGGCTCAGGAGGCCAGGCTCAGAGGAAGCAGAAATTGTATTCTGCCGGTAGTTCAGTGGAACCAAATTATGAACAGTTCTGGAAATCGGCAACCGAAAAGAGAAAAGACTAAACAACTTCTGTGAGGAGAGAGAAGGAAAGAGGAAGGAAAAACACCTTTTCATAGAATCCATTTTTTAGAGCCAGGCTTCTGTGTTTAGAGATCTCAAAAACTGGTCTTCTAGGGCTGAGCCAAGTTTTAAAACAGTGAACTAGGACATCTCATTTAAAATAACCAAGTAAGTTGCTGTATTTCAGTGAAGATCATTTCTATAAATTTGAACAGCAAACTTATATTTCTAGTTTCTAGCCAAGAGTACTCCCAATTAGAATGGAGCAAGGGGGAAGGGTTGTCTTCAAAAGCAAAGTTGTTCTGGGTTTTAGTTTTGCTCTAAACTAGCCATTCCTGCTCTAAGATCAGCAGCCCTCACCTCTACCCCAGATGTGGCTTCTCAGTCCTCCGTCAGTGTGGGACTGGGTGCTGGGAATGGCTCCAGCAGGACTTTACAAGTAGAGGTTTCACTTTTTATTCCAGCATCTTCTTCCACTTGTGTGTTTCTAAATCTTTACAAGAAAAAGCTATTTTTTTTTCCTGCTTACTACTCTATCTCTCCTCTTCCCAGGAAAGGAAATGGTTTTAAACTCTTTTCTTCAATTTCTAATTTTCTAATTTCTTGGATATATATGTTGGAGAACTATTAAGATTGTGGTGGGAGGCAGGTGGTGATTGTGGATAGGGATAAAAATTATAGTTGTCCCTTCTCTATCGTCTTTGATAAACCCACAAGTCAATGGAAGTCCAGTGGGTTGCCTAGAGCTTTCCCTCTAGATCAGGAAGTGTTATGGGAATTGCTTTATATTTGGTATGTGCCCACTTCTTCCATCATTTCCAACTTTCTTTTAGCTTTTTCTGACCTTCTCTCTTCTTCCAGTTCATCCTGTCTTCAACTTCCTTTACCCAGATGTCCCAGCACCCCTACCCTTAGGACCTTGTTAGGGAAGTAGAATGTTACTAGCCGTTGCCTCCAACCTAGCAGTCTTTTTTCCTTGATTTTCAGAGGGACTCTTACCCTGTGGTGCCTGAGGACTCCAAGCTAGCACCAGGAAGGCCTCTCTCCCTCAGAACTCTCCAATGTGGCTACTGAGCTAAGGTTTTCAATATCCAGAAAAGACTTGAATATTGCAAAAGTGTAGGTGGGCTGGGTTCTAGGGAGTGTGCTGCAGGGGGAGGGAGGGGGAAGCTCATCAGGCCTTCTATTTTGTAAAGAAAAGCAGAAAGTTTGTCTCTAGATTGGGAGTCAGGAATGTTGATGAGCAGAATCCCAGGGCTAAGCCCGGGGTCTGGCCGGGGAGATGAGGGCAGGTGGCTGGCCTGGGGACGTGACTAGTACATCTGCTATTTGGTTTAGAGATGGGACCTTTGTTCAGACAGCCCACTTCCTAGCACAAACCTGGACTGGACAGGGCAGAGAGTGCGGCTTGCGGCCTGGCGCTGTCACCTTGTCTGGCAGTCACTTTTTTTTTTTAAGTGTAGTGTGATGCTGAGCTCTCTGTCTTGTCACTTTTGTACCGGTAGAGTCCTATCAAATACACTCTTCTCCCGGCCAGTTTCGTTTGATGTCTGTTTACTTGTCCCGAGTAAAGGTGAATTTGGCCGGGTCTGCAGTTGGGGGCGAGAGACTAACAAGGCCAGGCCGCTGCTTGCCACCAATCAATCACTCAGGCTCCGCGAGGCTCCCGCTCCGTGCTTGGGGGACTTGTCGCCTGCAGGAAGACCCTTGGAATGCAGTCTGAAGCGTCTCTTGGAAGGAAATAGGTGCTGGGCTCAGCACAAGGGTTCTGAAACTTGGGAGCGCCCTGCACACACGGCCCTTGGCAACCTCTGGGAAGCCAGCGGTCATCCTTTCCGCGGAGTCTCTAATGTTAGGTCTCCAGCATCCCGGACCTTGGTGGGACCTGACTTCCCAGGAGGAGAAATAGGGATGCCTCTGGAAGTGAGGTGCTAGAAGAATTACCCCCACGTGAGGGAGCAGAACAGTTCATCCCGAGGTCCCCCCGAAGAAACTTGGCCCCCTCCAAACCTCGGCCCCCGTGAGCTGGAGAGAATTTTCAGGCAGCATCCCCCACACCTTTTCTTCTCTCCCCCACCCCCACCCCGCCGTGTAAACACGAGGACTTTCTCGAGAGCCCTGGAGAGTCACTCTAGTGGCTTCGGGGCCTGAAACCCCAGGCTTGGCTTGTTTGATGTTTAGCATCCCAAAGCGGCTCCCCACCCCCGCCCCAGCCTGGGAACCCCCAAGCTACGGGGCCAGAGACTGAGGAAAGAAGCTCAGCTGGCGGAGCGGTGGACTGGGCCTGGCTGGGGCGGGGAGGGAGGCGACAGAGATGCCCAGAGCAGGAGAGGAAGGGTCCCCAGGTTACTGCCGCCACCAACAGGGACACAAGCTGGAGTTTTCTTCGGGGCCGCGCCACGAGACCCGTGCGGAAAAGAAACGGTCCGGCAGCCCTGGACAGCGGTTCGGGACAAGGGCGGGCCGAGTGGAAGTGGGGCCCGAGAGAAACATCCAAGTTCGATCGGGGCCACTGGGCGAGAGTCGCTCCGGGCATCACTTCTGGGGATCCAGGAGACCTCCCCCCTCCTCCCAGCTCGCTTCACCCCGAGGGCCTGGCAGGAGACAGAGCTCCCTGCTGCCAGCTTTTTGCCTTGGATAGGGAAAGACTTGCTTGGGAGCTTTCCAAGAGATTTCAAGTCTTCCAGAGCCGGGGCTAGGGTAGCTCCGGGGAAAGTGTTTGGATCTGGCCTTGTAGTCTTTGATTTGGAGACCCCCAGGAAGAACTCTCAGACTTTAGAGGCCGCGCACCCCTCCAGCGCGCGCTCCCGGCGTCTGGGCGCCGCGTTGGGGCTATCTCCAAGTCGCAAGTGCACAAAAGGTAGCGCGAGTCTCTTCTCAGGCGATCCGAGATAAGAGGAAATGAGAGCGAGGTTCTCTGACTTCCACCTCATTAGGGACCAGGTAAGGTCAATGCTTTCTCTATTATGTCTTTATCTTAAAAGCGGGTCAATTTGAGATAAGGGAGAAAAAAAAAAAGGATCCAGGATCTGTGTGAACTGTGTTGATAAAGACTGACCCCTTTTCCTGAACTAAAGCCAGCCAGGCAGACATTCATTTTCTATAAACAAGAGAGTGGTGAGGAGCTGCCTGGAATTCTGATCGGTTGTCTCCCGTCTCTCCAGGCAGAGCTCTCTCACCCCACCCCCACCCCACCCCAATTATGAAACTGAAGCGGAGTGAGCAGGCAGTTTTATTTGTGGAAAACTAAGAAGCCCATTGGGAAATGTGAATCTGAGGTGGTCTGGTTCTTGGGTGGTTGACTGACTTGTTTATTTCAAAAGCTGCTTGCATTCCTTGCAAATGGAAGTGACAGGAGGGGACTAGAAGGGTTGAGACCTAATGTTTTCTGTGCTTAAACAGAGCCGGGTTAGGAGATGGTAGACACTTCTTTCCTTCCACCTCATCCTGGACCACAGATGGCCATCTCTGCCATGCCGGTAGCTTTGTGTTTTCCTATGCAGTAGTGTGCTTGGGGCTATAGGCCACCCCATGGGGGGGGGGGACCAATTTGGGAACCTGCCTCAATTTGGTGGAGCATAGTAAGTGTTCTGGTGTTTCTTCAGTGAGTGACCTCTCCTGCCAGCTTGTGTACCTAAGTGGCTGGAGGAATGCGTTTGTGGATGTGTGTACTTTATGAGAATCAAGGACCACATGAATCCCCCACCCCCACCCCCACAGGGTTCTGTATCTGAACTTTACTTGGATGAGTCTTAAAGGAATGAAAGAAGAGACTCAATAACTTGACAGTACAGCTTCTGCCTAATCTGAAACTATAGCTGAAGCGATGGGCTGCACTTGCTTCAGAGAATGACCTAATACCCAAGTTGGAGGTTATTTAGGCACAGTCCTAGGCTTCTGTTCCTCTCCTCACTTGATCGTATTTCCCATCTCATCTCCTTTCCAGACACTTTTACCTGTGTTATCATGAGTTGTGGCAAAGTTTTGGAAAGGGTGGGGTGAGGTTTCAGTACATATTCCTGTTTAGTCTCCCCCCCCCATTTTATTTCTTTTTCTTTTCTTTTCAAGGCACTACAATATCAATTGATCACTGTAGTATAATTGTCAGAAAGAGAAATAAAATGTCAACATAAATGTTACAGGCAGTAAAACTTGGTAAACTTTGTCCTCCAACATAACATTCACATCTGACTCTCTGCCTTCTTTGTATGTAGGAATGAATGATTGATGACAGATGTCTAAATAAGGACATATAGAAGTCTATAGACATAAATATCTACCTTATCCACATGCATATTTATCTTACATATCTAAGATAATTTAAAGAAATTTTTAACATAGAATTGGATATCCCAGAACCAGTTAGATGCCAGTAGCTGGATGGATTCATTCCCTCTGTTAAACTGCCATATGAAATGAGTTTCTTTTTTTAAAAAAAAAAAGTTATTTAGTTTTGCTCATTTTGAATTGGAACATTTATTTGTTACCATGGAAAACTCTGGAGATATAATTATGCTTAAAGAAATAGATAATATTTGTTTTAAAGAAATTGAACATGGTGCCCAAGACACAGCTATGGCTGAGACTTTTGGGAAAAACCTAAAAAGGGCAAAAATGATCATCATTTGCTGCTAAATGTCCAGTATGCACTAGCAGACACCAAAAACCAAACAAATAATGGAAAGGTTTCCTCTCTTCATTTGTTGAAAATGTCCTCTCCATCTCAGTCATCATAATGTGGAAATAGGAGAGAAGGCTCGCTGTTCTGGAAGCAAAAGAAGAAAAACTTCCCTGCACTGATTTTCACATTTCCTAATTTTCACATTTGAGGGAATCTCTTTTTTAACTATTATGTTGCGGCTGCCAGTTGCTGACTGTTAGGAGAGTACTAAACCTTGTATTTCTGAGGTTTTGGGGGTGTTTGTGGATAATTTCACTTCTATACTAGCCATGAGAAGTGCCTTGGCATACCGTTCCCTTGTTGTTGAGCCCTGGAGCTGTTCTGAGGGGGGAAAAAATCACAGACTGGGAGCTGTTCTGGGAGTGTGTGTGTGATGGAGGGGGGGGCGGGAAATCACAGACCAGAAAGCCTGCATCATTCTCCCAGAGCTGCTACTCAAAGGTGCCTAAAGCACTAGGAAAACAAAGCTTTATTTGACTCTCATGCTACTGATTTACCTGATCTCCCAGGCACACACTCTCCTGAGTGTGCATGCAATTGCAAATCTGAGAATTACTGTATTGACATGAAGGAGACTGGGCTGGGAGCTTCTGGGCTGGCTGCTTCCTCTGCCTTAACTCAGAAGACCAGGACCATACTTAAAGAACTAACTGTGATTGTGTGTAGAGCAAACTCCAGAAAGTTAGGGTCCCCTGGGCCTGGCTGAGTTGCCAGAGAACCTGGGTCTCTAAAAGACTTACACATTTTCTGAGGAGACTCAGAAGCCACAGAGGATTAAGGGCCTCTCCCCACCCAGCCACTCCAAGGTGCCTTCAGGTCTGCGGGCCTGGGTGGGGACTAAGTGGCCTGGGAGGGCTGGGCAATGACAGATTCTCCTCTTCCTTCTGTCCTTCAGAAAGAATTGCTACACAACACAGGCGTGCACAAAGCACACATCTCTACCTCTTAGCCAGGGCAGACAGAAGTTGAGGCTAGTTCATTGCTATCTCCCCACTTGTATTAGTACCTAGAATGCTGGTTATTGTTTCTGGCAGTACTGCTTCCTGACAAGACTGCTGAGGCCTGGATGTAGTCAATCTAGGAAGTACTGCGTTGTATCATCTGTACATTTCATCAAACACATTAAAGCTCAGATTACTCTCTCCACACCCACATAGTCCATTGACTTGATACTGAAATTCGGTGGGATTCCAGTATAAAATGTTTTTAAAAATCTCATTTAAAAACTTAACTTACCCCAAACCTACAACCTAGCCCTGGATGGAAAATTTCTGAGATCCATGGCAACATACAAGCATCTTGACCATTGAACTTTTCTCTATGAACCATTTTCTAACAACTACAATGCCAAATACCAACACAAAATTAGTAGTAAACAATTCTTGACATGGCTAGATACTTAAGATTCAGTTATATGTATTTCTAAAAGTTAGGGAGGGGACAGGATTCTACTCCTGGGAAAGAAAGCAGAGGGGAGGAAAGGAAAGAGGAATAGAAGGAAGGAGAGAGGAGAGGAAAACCTATATCAGGTAAAGGGAACTGTGGGATTCTGTTGATAGTTGTTGGCACCTGGGAAGTGCTGGTTCTTGCTGGGGTCCAAGTGTTGGGGTGGATTGGATGGGTGGGTGTAGGGAGTTGTGGTGTGTAAGTGGTTTAAGAGGTAATGTTGGTGGTGGGAGCCCGGGAGATGGCTAGGGGGTGTGTATACCGTCTACACTTTGGGTCAGCAACACAATGGTAATGTAATTATCTGGCTGAAATAGGCTCAAATGGCAAAAAGTTGCAAAATAGATCGACCTCCCTGAGAAGCGAGGGAGAAGCGAGGGAGCTGGTTACAGAGGTCTGCAACCATCATCCTTTTTTCAATACATTTTAAACAAGAGGATCTAGCGAGTGATTCTGATTCAATACACATAATCAGTTCGCAAGTCTTATTTCCATTTGAAAACAGGGCCATTTGCAATCATAAGAGCCGGACACGCTGAAAGATTCAGAGTGCGCCTTCCGAGTAGATGATGGGTGACAGAATCTGTAGGCAAGCACTAAATATTTTCTTCTAGTCTCAGACCTTGTGTGTCTGGTGTGTCTTTAGTCCCAACGTATTTTAAATGGAATATTCTTGTTGAATATATTACTTAATTGCTTAAAACGGGAACTCCACAGTTGGGGAGAGAAAACTGCCCAGAAAGGTAACCGAGAAACAGTATTGATTGTGCGTTTTGGTCTGCTTGATTGTTGTGCCATGTCTTTTACTGGGTAAAAAGAAAAAAAAATCAGTAAAAAAATTCGAATTTGTTTGTAAAGAATGGTGGCAGAAGGTGTTATTTGGGTTACAACTTACAGGCTGGATCCAAGAAGTCCGTAGGTAGTGTGGGGACAGAAGTGTAGAGCCTGGAACAAAATCAGGGAGCAACTGGGGGAACTTGCCACCACACTGCTAAAGACATGGGGGTTCTTCCTGGCCTGGTGTTTCCAAATTGGTTTCCAGAGGTTTCAAGAAAAGTGTAGGTACTTGAAATCTGGAGCTAAAAAGAAATTCTCTGGTTGTGGAAACTTTTGGTTTCTAGGACAAGGGAAAGCAGCTGCTCTGCACCTCCCACGTCCTGCCTTCAGCCCCCCTCTCCCCACCCCACCCCAACTTCTCACCCCCCCCCACCAGCCCCACCACGGGCCACCCCTTCACATCACAGCTCACTCACGCACAAGTAGCCCTTCCCCAGCCCAGTGGTGACTCCCTACCTGTCCTAAACAGGGGTCCAACCTCTGCTACACACACACACACACACACACACACACACACACTTCCTAACCCCCAGATTATTCTACTATTAGTTCATTGGAGTTCTGACAATAATGCAACTTTTACACATAAGATTTTAAAGAACCATGTTTAAGAGAACCAGTGCTGAAGTCAATCAGCCCTAAGTTTTCTTCAGGAAATAACAACAAAGTGGTTGTCTGCCCAATGTCTAAAGAACTTTCTAGTAGGCTGAAATTCAGTCTAATAATACTATTTGCTTATTGTCAATTCCATTTTTATTTCAATAGGGATCATTTTTGAACTTCAAGTTGGTGCTTCTTTGGGCAGGTATTGTGGTTTTAGACCTGTAGGAAATGCTTCTGCTCTGGGAAGATCTCAGGAGAGCCAGCAGATGCAGTTTGGGTGTGTATGGGGGACTGGGAAGGGTTCAGCACAGCTACCAGCCTGGCTTGCTTAGTTCCCTAAAAATACTCTTCTAAACAAACCAGCAAACCAAAACAATCCAAGCATTCTTTTTACCATGTGCCAAGTGACAGGGACTCTAAACACAGCCGTCCTTCCACACCTTCCTTCATCATCCACCAAACCCTTTATGTCCCCCCCCCCCAACCTATTCCTTGGTTGAGAAAGTTTGGAGGCAAGAGAAGGAGAGATGAAGGTGGAGGTAAAGCCTTCCACAGCTGAAAAACTCCTGGCTCCCTCGGTCTGCAAACTGGCCAGACAAAAGTGCTACTGGGAGCAGGTGTGCAGGTGCAAGTCCTGCCAGAGATAAGAAACTACAGCATCCTTTCCCAGGAGGCCATCTTCCCTGCCTTCCAACGCTGACAGAGGAGACTCCACTAAAACCAGAAGTAGCATCTTAATTCACATATTTATAGCTCAGTCTGACTTCATTACGTACTTGCTTCCTCATTCTCCATTTTTTTTTTTTACTTCAGTGCCTGTCTTGCTTTCTTGTTCAACTCTAGTTTCATAGCTGCATTCTGGCCATCTTAATTTTGTATGTAATTTGGAATCATCTTCCCCAATACTGTTTCTAAAAGGAAAGGCAGATAAAGCAGATAGGCTAAACCATAACGAATAAAACTCAGTAAGGTCCATATGGGAGGCAAATTGGGGAGTAAGAAGACTAAAGAATGGCCAAGGTCAGCCTATCAGAGGACTAGCAAGAAAAATGATGGAAGAAACAAGGAGAAGCCTCAGTCTGTAGAAATTCAATTAATGCCAGTAGATGGGAGGAAGGAACGCAGCCTGGACAGAAGGCACACACTTAGGCTGGCCAGGCATAGAGCCGGATGAAGAGGAAGCAGATGTGTGTACAGTAGTGTATCTCTAGGCTGAGGGCAAATCTAGAAAATACTGCTTTTCCTCCTGCCAGGCTTTAAGAATGGGGACCATCTTGCCAGAGCAAATTAAACAACTCCAAAGGGTCCTAAAGGGTTGGGGTATAAGCTCCCGCACAGCCTGGGGCTCTGTACCCAGTATAAATGAGGGGGAAACTGTGGCCAGAAGGTGGAGTCACAGATAGAGAACATAGTAGCTTCTGGAAACTTCCATAGGAGCAGACAAAACTCCTTTCTTTTGGATAGACGCCCCACCCTCTTCCCGGCCGATGGGAGAAGGGGTTTTGGAAAAGTGGGAGCTTGCGCGCGCGCACTCTCTCTGTCGCTCTCTCTCTCTGTCTCTGTCTCTCTCGGTCTCCTTCTTTTTCTTTTTCTTTTTTCTTTTCCTTTGTGACCCTGGTCTCTAAGCTACGCCCCCTGTAGTCCCTGCGGGCGTAGCTCTGAAGGAGGTATCACGTGGAGGGCGCCCCAGCCGCTTGGGAACTTGCCTGGGGGCGTTCTATTGGGGCTAGGAGCACCCTCAACCCTGACGTCCTGAGCGACTTTCTGAGATGAAAGGCGGGTCCTGCGAAGAAGATCCTCACTGGAAACCCCGCAAAACTTCGTGTATTGGAAAGCTCCCTCCCTTCCTCCCCACCCAATAAAGCAGCCTCTCGGGCTAGCGGGGCTCCACCGGGAGCTCCCAGCCTCGGGCCGCCTGTGCTGGGGGAGGGTCTGCACCGCGCGAAGAGAGTCCCCTCCACTCGAACCCGAACCCGTTTGAGGGGCTTCTGGGCAGAGTCTGGGGATCCGAGGTCCTTCCTGTTTAAGGTTCCGACACGCTGTGGCCTATTTTTTGGCTGCCTCACAAACCTTTTCACGCCCCAGCAGGATATCGATTGCGTTCCCTAGGTCCTCCTGGGGTTAGTGACGGCCGAAGCGCACGGTGAGGTGGCTCCGGAGCTGAGGGCGCAGGGCTTCCCACGCACGGACCCCGGGGCGGCGGGTGAGGTCGCGGAGGCGGTGGGCGGCCCCGAGCCGGCTGGGCAGTGCAGGAACGCGGCCTCAGGATTGTCCGCGATCCGTCGGTGCCCTCGGTTCTTCTCCAGCAGCCAGCAGCCTTGCGCACCCCGGCTCCCGCCCGGGCGCGACTCCATCGATGGGGGGGGGGGAACTTAAAGAACACAGCGGCGCCCCCAAAAGTCGGACAGGGGCCAATTCCTGGGGGTCCATCATCTCCTTCCCGGCCTCCCCTTCCCTCCAGCTCAAGGACGCGCCCGCGCCCTCCGTGCGCGATCAGAGGCGCGCTCGCCCGCCTTCCTTCCCGGGTTCATAGTCTCTGAGAATTCCGAGGCCAAGATTTCCATCTCTGGGATGCATTTGTTTCATCTCTCCTAATTTCAGAAACGGAGTCTCCCCAAAGTCTTAATGTGTGTGTTTATTTGTTTATTATTTTCTAGCGGTCGGACGAATGCGAAGCCACGGATCGAATCCCGTCAACTCTTTTGGGGGTTAGCTTCTCCCGATATTTCACACGGAAAACAAAACTGGGTCCCACTTATTTGTACTTGTCCTTAACCTTTGCGGCAACTGCTGTAGATGCGGCTCTGTCGATTCTCTAATAGATTTTGCCAGGGGCTGGTGACAGAGAACTGATTTCTTTTCTATTAGGGTTTAGCACATCTTTGTTGAAGGCCTGTAGAATGACCAGGGATTAGATTTGCATCTCTTAGACGCCCTGTGTGGTCTTTGTGCGAAGCTTGTAACTGTTAAAAATGACTTGTTGGGGAGCGTGTGGGCTCTCGTCGCTCTCCTTTTGACAGAATGATTGTGAAATTCAGATTGGCCCTGTAGGATTTAGCCCGCAGATTCCACCTGAACCCTAAGCAATTAGACCCTAATCTCACTGCAATCATATTTGAGTTAGGATTTGTTGCACTTTGTTTACTTCAATTAAAAGCAGGGGAATGATTCATCCCCCCCCCCCCACCACACACACTAGCTTTTAAAAGTGAAATGTCTAGGAATAAAAATCTCAGGACTTTCTAGGGAAAGGGTTGGATAGAGATGGGGTTTTCTTGTCTCCTGTGGGTTCCTTTTAGTCCTCATGTCTGTCCCCTCCCCCATTTAAATGACTCTTCCCCCCTCCCCCTTCTTCTTCCCGGGTTGCTAGCTGATGCCCCTGCGTCTTTGCCAGCGCTGAATGGCGATCTTCAGGGACAAACCGCTTGGAGGTGACTGCATACATTTCGGGTGTGTCCCGCGAAGTCCACAACTGGGCAGGCACCTCCTTTCGATTTCCACGCTGGGCTGGGCCTTCGCTCCTTGCATTCCTGCGGGCTGAGCCCCGCGTGGGCAGTGGGCACCGATCGGGTGTCGGTCATTTGGGGACAGCAGCCGAGGCGGCGTGGTCAGCCCGACGTCTGCGCCCGTGCTGGCTGAGTTTTGGGGCTGCGAGCCCAGTAGGCACACCCATAGTAGAACGTGAAGTGGCTTCTTTCCCGACAGGTCTTTCTCTGGCCGGGCTTTCTGGCGCCGGCTGTCCCCCTCAGGCCCAGGGTCGCCCGTGGCTGGCCTCGTGTTGTCCTCGTCTCCAAGCCCAGGCCTCCGGGTAATACCTTCGTTCACGCTGAGGACGGCCAGCCAGTCACCCAAGTCTTCAGGAGCTCAGCTGTTTAATTCCCCTGCCCTTCCTGCAGCTCCTCCTGTCAAGTCAGGTCACTTTAGTATTTCTCCATCTGTGGCGAGTTTATCGTCTTCATTTGCTTCCGTGGCGCCTGACACTTTTACTCCCAACTTCTCTTCATTGGGGAGAAATGACAAAAGACTGAGTTATTGCTTCGTCCATTTTGATACCTGACCACTTACAGTTGTTTGATTCTGTTCTCAGTTCCTGCCTCACCTTTCCCAGTGAATACTAAAGAGCCCAGCGACAAAGGATGTAAAGAACTGGACTTTTGGACAAGGAGAATTAGATGCCATCTGTTTGGGAGGGCGAAGCGGGAGACACCACTATTTGAGCTATCCAGTAAACTTCAAAATAGACTTTCACAGGTCACTTGTCAAGATTTTTTTTTCTTAGTATTTAATCCCATCAGAATGAGGAGTGAAAGTCACCCTGTCACCCAACTTTACCTGCATTTGTAACTGAAAAATTTTAAGAGGGGAGAAAGTATCTTGCTGACACAAAGTGCTCCATGGATGGAGAGAGAGAGGTTGGGGGGGAGGGAAGAAGACTTGTTTAAACAAGTAATGCTCTCTTCAAATATTTTCTGGAAGACGAAATAGGTCCATCTCTTTGATAATTCTCATTATTGCTTATTATTGAAAAATTTTAAAGATTCTGGGCAATAAATGAGAGTTCGTGTTTTGAGCCTGGATAGGGAGAGATGGAATGGGTGGGAAGGGAAGGAGAGAGGCTTCACTGGGGTAATAATCTCTCTGAGATCTATCAGAAGTCTTGGTTTACTGATTAAGGATCCCAGCTTTAAACCAGTTATGTGTGCAGTTTAGTGCAGTCTTTCATTTGTGAATAGGAACTGTATCAAACCCTGGTGTGACCATGACAATTGGGTAATCACACACAAGGCATCTTTGCTAATGGAGAGATTCTGTAAATACGTTTCTAGTGAATGCACAGATAAACAGTCGCGGTGGAAAGGTCAGGTGCCACAAATCATAGATTACTCTGCCAAGGGTTGCCAGCCATCTGAGGTTTGGAAGGACATTAACTGCCTTTGCATCCTCAGAATACACTCCTCAGTTCGCGATTTCACTTACTTGACCCTACTTCTGTTATTAAAAAGCTGGCAGGCACAATCAAGGGCAAGCAGGTTGGCTACCTACCCTTCTGGCAGCTCTCCAATATTCCCATTTAGCTGCCAGGAGACAGGGAGAGGAGTGAATCACTCGTGTATTCCAGCAGGAGCATCTAGAAGCATCTAGAAACTTCAGTGGCAGTGAGCAGGTCCACCAGTCAGCCCTGTTTATGCATAGAAGAGGCCACTGGGGAATTCATTCCTGGGAAGAGCAAGGAGAGGGATGATCTAAAAGTAACTCAGGTAGAGTTTCCTTGGAAAGTTAGTTGTAAGTGCCCTCCTTACTTGATAGTCATATTTTTGAAAACTACCATCAATCAAAGGCGGTTTCTCATGATCAATAGTGAAAAAACTAGGAAATGTCCCTTATCAGGTCAAGGTGTGTGTGTGTGTGTGTGTGTGTGTGTGTGTGTGTGTGTGTGTGTGTGTGTGTGTGTGTGTGTTGGGGGGGGGGTGATCAAGAGCTCTCAATGCCATTTGGAGGCATAAAACTTTACTTTCAGAATAAATGTAGATTTGAAATTGTATGTCATTTTTCTGCTACTTCAGACAGGTATTTTTGGCATGGAAGAGCATTGTCAAAACAAAATACATCTCTCAAGCTTACTTATCTCTTGTGGAGACTGAAAAAATTCCAGAATGTACCATAAAAGAATGCTGAGGGTAAAATAAGAGTTTTGGGGTCCTTGTGTTGGGAGGATAGTTCCCCCCCGCCCCCCCCCCCCCCCCCCCGTCCACCATATATTCTTATTTTGGAAGTTGTTTGGGAATCTAATATGACCTCTCATCACTAAACATAAAACCAGACTTCAGCAATGAAGTTTTCTCCAGAGAGTTTGCTTATGTGAGAGGTCTTGTAGCACTTTTTGAGCAAAAATGTCCAAGTCACTAAAGTATGAGAAGCCTAGCAAAAGTTGTTTTTTTTTTGAAGATTATGCTATTTTCTAATATTACAAGGGTGGTCTTTAGATGTGAGACAGAAAAGAAACTAATTTAGTTTTTCTTCCAAATTATATTATCATATTAGTGTATTCTAAAGAATGGAGATAGATATTAGTCATCTACATTACCAAAAGGGCGAAATATTTTAAAACCAATGACAAATTTTTGCCTTGTAATTTTAACAATACCGAATAACAAACCATTTTCCAAGTTCATTGAAGCAGAAATGAGGATGTCTAAATAGGGAGTGAAAAGACTTTATTGTAAAAATATGTCTAACCTCACATTTATAAACTTATAATGCAAATCATTACTTGTCCTTGCTACTAAGAGTCATTTTAATGTGATGGCCTCATTCTTACTTTAATCAACAAAGCCCATAAGTTCATGAAGAACTTTCAAATGGCCCCACCCAAGTAAAAGACATCATTATATGTTTTCTTGACTATTAAGTTATAAAGTTGAAATTTATGCTCATTTTCATCATTAGTAATTATCCATGTTAGGGAAATTTTTCTTTCAAGAGAACAGAGAGCAAGTAGAGAAAGGAAATTCTAAGCCAATATGATTTGATAAGTGGTCCCTTTTCACATTCTTAAATTTAAACTTCAAGCTTTTTCTCCTTCTGTATATCTGCCAGTAGTTTGTATCTTGTATAATGCTTGACATGTACTATTTGTGCAATCAATATTTTCAGATTGAATTTGTAAAAAACTAATTATTTCCCTTGTATTTTTTTCTGATAGGCAAAATATGGAAATAAGGGAGAATTATGCATATTTTTCTTTTTTATATTTTCCTTTGTTTATTTTATGTGGACATTTTCTTTTTTCTATTAGCTTAGTTAAAAGTTGTTAAAATTCTAGATGAGTTTGACTCAAGATGGCAGAAAAAAGGGCCTCATTTTTTGCTACTTTGGCAGAGAGAAGTTGTTACATTTCCCTGCCTATTCAAACTAAAAGCATATGAGGTGATTCTGTGATGTTTAGCATAAACACAAATACAGTATTCCAAGCACAGTAACAACATGAATTTTAAGAAACAATAACTAGGAAAAACTTGAGAGTTAACCTTTCAGGTTTGTTATAACATTTCAGAAGGAAACCTGTAGCTTATCCATCATGTAAGACCTTTACCATTCTAATGGATAGCCCTCTAAGATCACAATCCTATCATCCTTTTATGGTTAGAAGTGTGAACAGACACTGTGGCTTCATCAACCAGAAAAGAACTGAAAACTGATGTTGGTTGTTAGTGGTACTTCCACATAGAGCTACTATGTGGAAGGTGATCTGTTGAGATGGTGAGTGGTAAAAATGTCTATTATTACCATACTTCTAAACTTCTGACCCGTAGGGAGCACTCTTTACCTTGAGTAGGGGCTGTAGCACTGAGGCACAATGGAGCCAACAGAATGAAGTGTGTCATGGGGGAATCTTGAAATTAGAAGTGGCCCAGTCTTGGCTCAAAAAGCTACTGAAACATCTCTTCATTAATTTAGGGGCCAGGGTCAAGATCATTTACACATTTTGTTTAGTTTTTATGGCCATACTGGATTTGAACTCAAGACCTGGGCAATATTCCTGAGCTTTTTCATTCAAGACTGGTGCTCTTCTACTTGCTCCACCTCTAGCTTTTTGCTGGTTAATTGGAAATAAGAATCTCAAAGACTTTTCTGTCCAGGCTGGCTAGGAACAATGATCCTTAGATCTCAGCCTTCTGAGTATCTAGGATTATAGACAGGAGTAGCTGGCTCATTTTCATATTAAAAGGGAAGACTGTACTAGCAAATTCTTTACTGTTCAAAATGTGAATTCTTTTACCAATAAATACAAAGGTATCATTTCCCATAGAAATTATGCAGTTACGCACCACATACATCTATGGCTTCACCCAGGCAGGCTCCTTCAGAAGTCATTTGCACCTGGGAAGTATTTGCTCACAAAGACCAGGAGACTGGAAGCAGTCAAATAAAGCCCCAGACAAGCAAAATCTTCAGTTTGAATTCCATTTGTTTAAAACTGAAAGTTCTTTTTTAAAGCATTTGCTACCTGTAAACTTACTGATTCCACCTTATGTGCTTATAGACTTCATGGGGTGCACCCCCTCTACTTGTTTTCCTATTAAGAAAAGGAGAAGTAAAAGGTGACATTCTTTGTCAATTTCTAGAACAAACAATGACTTATTGTCTATCCAAGAACGTTTCTCTTTGTTCATATGAAAGTAGAAGCCAGTATTTCACCCCTAACAACGATAGGGAAAGTTAATTCCCTATTATGAGACTGATTTAAAACAATAATTGTGCATGGAGAAAATGCTTGATAAGAATGAAAAATGAATTGGTTCAGATCTCCTGCTGTCAGTTTGGACATTCTACAGGAAAACTAGGAAGTATTATCCCAAGACTTAAAATATTTTGTGATAACAAGAAAATGTAGTAGTCTATTTATTGAATTGTTTATTCATTCATTCAGTCACTAAACATGCACTGAGCCCTTACCTAGGCAAAGTGCTGAGCACAAAGAGAAAGACACATCTTTGACCTCAAAGACACATGTGTGAGAGGACAGGAAATCAGTTCAATGCAAGACACAGGGGAATAAGTTTGATAAGAAGAGAAACAAGATGATATCTGAGTTCACTCTTGAAGGAGGAACAGAGTTTTATCAGGCACTGTGGGTGGAGAAAGCAACATGTTCAAAGGCCCAGACACAATGGGAATCACACCTAGTGACATTAGCAGAGCATAAACTGTGAGGGGATTGGTGGCAATAAGACTCAAGGGGATTGGTGGCAGTAAGACTCAAGGGTGGTGCAGTCTAAGTATTTTGAAGATAGTTGAGTGTTATCTTCTGCTGCAGGTGGAAGGCCATGGGGGAAAACATCTGAACATAGCTGTGAATTTTAGAAAGGCTTTGCTGTCAGCAGAGTAGAACAAATTGGAAGTGGGGAACAAACTAGCCACAGTGAGACTATGTAGTGGCTCTTTTCACCTGCTGCTTAGTAGGTAGAGTGTTAAAGAGAAATACCTTTAAAAATTGAATAGATATAAATCCTCAAAGTGTGACAAGAAATGAAGACATAAATGTTTTTTTAAAGAAGTATCGTGTGTGTGTGTGTGTGTGTGTGTGTGTGTGTGTGTGTGTGTGTGTGTGTGTGTGTGCCAGTCCTAGGGAT
The DNA here is from genome assembly GCF_019054845.1 of Dipodomys spectabilis. Classification (NCBI taxonomy): domain Eukaryota; kingdom Metazoa; phylum Chordata; class Mammalia; order Rodentia; family Heteromyidae; genus Dipodomys; species Dipodomys spectabilis. Next base: position 3,611,989 of record NW_024870719.1, on the reverse strand, counting down.
TGAACTCAGGCTCTGGGAGCTTTTTTGCTCAAGGTTAGTGCTCTACCATCTGAGCCACAGCTTCACTTGTTACTTTTTGGTGATTAATCAAAGATAAGAATCTCACAGACTTTCTTGCCCAGGCTAGCTTTGAAACAAGATCCTCATATTTCAGCCTCCTGCGTAGCTAGGATTACAGACATGAGCCACAGGTGTCCAGCTAGAGAAGCATTCATTCATGTTGAGTAGAGATGGCTGAGTAATTTAGTGTGGCCTACACATACCTTTGCATGCATGTATTATTGTACTTAATTGTGGATTGACAGGAGCCTGAGTATACCTCTAGGCTAATGTATGGAAAGACTGCTGCAGAAAGAATGCTAGCAGGAGTGGAGTGACTTGCCTGTGGTTTAGTTTTACATCCCAGTCTTTGAAAGACCTTGGGAAAGTCACTTTAATTTTCCCCAACGCAAAGTGTGAGTTATTTGTAATGCCACTTATATCGTTCTGTGATTCGCAACTGTGTTTGTACTTAATACTCTTCCCTGATGTTATTTCTTACTCCATCTTAATGTTTTCTTTTTCACCATCTTAAGAGGGACAGAAATATTGAGAGCTAACTCTTAAATATGTAATTTACAATAAGATTCTGTTTTGATTGTTTTATACTTAATACACTAGGTCTTCCCTGGTCAAGGGTAAGGATACTGATATTTGTTTTGAACCAATGGACTTTCTGCTCACATAAATCACATTTTATCTTTCTATAATTAAGAAAAAGAGTCCCATTTAGTCACTTTCAAGGTTTTGTAGGCTAAATGAATAACTGAGCTCTAGTATTTTGTTATGGACTTTTCTGCCTGAAATGATTCTATTGCTCAGACCAAATGACTGCATGTTCTCAGGAAGCTAGTTGTGTGGATAAAATTGTAACCCTTAAAATTAGAGAAATTATGCTGGCTCCATATTTTACATTGTGTATTTCTTTGGAAACTTCCTGTTCTTTAAAGTTTTTCCCCACACTTGAAGGCCTGTTTACATTAGTAATATATCTTCTAGAGCTCTGGGAGTTCATGGGTTTGTACCCACAAAAAAAATCAGAACACTGTTACTGTGCTTCAGAGACATGCAGGGGTCCCAGGACAAATCAAAATGTTTTTAAATGTATGACATGTGTGAAGTTGATGAAAATTCATGACTTCCCTCTGCCAGAGCTGCTTCAGCTTAAATCATCAGAGAAAGGTGAGTGCAAAGAATTTCATTTAATACTTTTAATTCTGGAATCCTTCCAGTCCTTGCTCATTGTTTTGTGTTTTGGGTCTGTCCTGCTTAGTTGTCTTTGTAAAAAAATAAAAACAAAAACTAGCTGCATGCTCAAAATTTACCTTTCAGAATTTTCTGTTTTTATCATTGCTCAGACCTGTAACCTGTGAAGAGGAACGGAAATATGATTAGAAAATTTAGTATCTAACTTATAAAACAAAAAAGTAGATGTGAAGGACCATGTGAATGCTATGAAATTTTAGTAGAACATACATTATTTTTTAGAAATACTCTCAACTTTATCTTTTAAAATTGAAAAGAAAATATTGCAAGAAAATTTTGATAAATAAAAAGCCCAAATGCTGTGGATATTGAGATCAGCTGTTTTAAAGTAAAAAAAAAAAATCCATTCAAAGCAAAATAAAAGGCATTGTGTAGTGTGTGCCGGCTAAAACTGAGAACACAAGGGCATTGCAGTTAATTAGAACCAATCATTAGGATGCTTTGCAACATTTCTCACATCAGTGCGCCATCTGATCTTCATAATACAAATTTCCCACAGCCTTGATGCAAAAAGGGCTGGAAATAAATATTTGACTCATTAAAACCTATGATCCATTTTAATTGCTCTTTCTTTTCATTACTTTTTAGTCACTACTATGAAAATAAGATTTTGAAAAAATCCACAAATATTCTATTTGTTTCTTAAGATACTCTGAATTTCATTTTGGTTTTCATTTTATGTCTATTTGAAACAAGACTGAGTTTTAAATACACAAGTTAGAACATGAATTTGATTTATTATATACTTTATGTAGGACTATTATGAAAGATAACGGGTCTTTTTCCTGGGATGTCGAATCCAAGAATATTATAAATGACTAATTAATACATTACAAAAGATCAAGTGCTACATTATAGCTATCCTCATATGAATATAATACTAAATTAAGTGGCATTAACAGTTACATCATATATCTCGTAAAAGAATAGACAATACGTAACATTATTCTATTTTATAATTCCTTCAATGCCTAGTTCTACCCAGAAAAGTTGACTTTTCCTTCCATTTACTGAAAATATTAGTAATAAAATTCTACTTAGGAAAAATACTGCTTTTGTCCTATTTTCATGGAGATTACAGACTGTTCATTATAAGCAACTTTGTCTTTCTTCTTCTCCCTCGTATCCAACTTTTTTCCTTAAAAAAATAATTTTCAGTTGATTCTTTGTTACCTTACTCTCTAGCATTAAACTTAGAACTCTCCCTGGGTCAGATAGTTTGTTAAAAATATGTGAAACTTGAGGCAATATAAAATATATATCTTGACAATAGATTACTGCTCCCTCCTGAAGACTCATTTGTGAGTGGCTAGCAGGTACCCCCTTCCTTTTTAGAGGCAAACTAGTTGTGAAACTGGTAGTATTAATGAGAGGATTGTCTTCCAAACGAAACCATGATCCAGTCTCCGATTTTCATGAAGCACAGCTCATCCACTGGAGCGATTTTCTTCAGCCTGCAGTCATCTCTCAGTGAAAGGAAATATGCTTTAGAAGAAAACAAATGCAGCCTGGTATTAACTGTTTTGTTTTTGTTTGTTTATTTTGTTCAGGTCTGTATTTTTTCTTCTCTCACATAGCACAAGAGCTTTTTTCCCCTTCCTGCTTTTAACAAAAAAAGCTTATTGTGAAGTATTTTCTTTCTTGAACATTCATGTTTGGGTAAAAAGAGGGAAAAATAGTTTTAAAGAACCATTTTCTCTTTAGCACTAAACTTTTTTCTTTGTTCTCTGCAGAAGGAGAATATCTTTGAGTTGGAGTCTCTTTAGTAAATTTATTTTCTGCTACTTTTACAGAGACAAACAACTTCGATGGCAGATAACTTATTTAGAATATTCTACAACCATAAAAAGAAATTGGTGCTAGAATGCAGTTTTTTTCTTTATTAAAGAACCTATTACAATGCTTATGTGCCTCTGATCAGATAAGATAATATTTATCAAAATGAACTCCAGGAAATGGAAACAAAGAAAAAGAACCTACTAAAGACTTAGTAATATTTGTGTTTAAATTAAAAAAAATTGATATGCTTGTCTGTCAAGATTGGAGTGTTAGTTATAAATACTAACTGTATCCATGAAAAGCAGTTTCAACAGATAGCAGCCTTAAAATTGTCTCTGTTGCCTACAATTTGTCTTATAGGAATTGGAATAATAATGTCCTAAACTTTGAGTTTCTGCTTTCCTCTTTAATTGGTATTTCTTAAAGCAAACAATTTAAGTAGAAAAGTCATTTAATAAAAGTAATTGGTTTGGGTAAAATAGGACTCACATTCTCTGCCAGATAACAATTCAGCTGCTGGTCTAACTTCAGTGGTACTTCATTAGACACAGATCTCATTCATCTTAAAGTCTGAAGAAAGACCTTATTTTTAAATTTTATTTTTTTAAAGAAGTAAACAAATAAGGGGAGGAGCTGGAATAGAACCTATAACAGATTTGCTCACTGTTCTTCAATTCCTTAAAAATGTTTCTTAGGGGACAAGAATGTACTATATTTAGTTTCATGACAAAGGAGCCTTTTAACACGAAGAGCTTAAAAAAATTCCAAAGAAGTTTGCTTAAAGCAGGTAGGCTAAGCTCATGCCAGTAAGAGTTATCTAGATTCCAATATTAGTATAAAAACTAAAAGTTTATAAAGTTTAAAACGAATGTAAGCCTTGTCCTGAATAAATATCCTCTTTGAAAAAAGAATGAAAACAGTTCAAGCAATGTCTGGGATTCACCTTGGGCAACGTGTTCAGCGACATGTTATTTTGCTGTTCTCTGAACTTGAGAATAAATGAAAATTATGTAATTTTAGAATGTTGTCAGACAGCAGTCTTGTGCAAGATGGTATGTAGTTAAAATAAATGCTCACTGATAAGCAACCTTAGCTCACTTAGTAATTAAAATTTATCATTAATACTGTTATTTGTTTTGGTAAATGCTAAGCTGTACAGGTTGTATATTAAGACAATTCAGGTTCTTAGCTATATAAGACAAGTGTTCTTTGAATAGTGAAGCAATTAATAAAAAGCCCCTTGTATCTGATTCATTAATATGCAGTTTTGTATCTTGTGATTTATATGGATTTAAATTTCACTGATCAGTAAATGCTTTTAACTACATATTTTATCAAGGTTAAAATATTTACTGGAAGTTAGTTTAGTTGATTGAAGAGAATTCTTATATTTAATGCTGCTTTTTTCCAACAGAAAGAAAAGAAGTTATTAGATACAGTGCAAGGCTATTGCTAATTTGCTAAAGTTGTACATATTTTGTTAAAATGTTTAATTTGGTTATGAACACAATTTCATTGATGCTAATAAATCCTCACTTTTTTGAACTCTATTTCTTTAAAAGTACACTTTTTTTTTTTAAAGGACTGAGTAAATGCACTTAGAATTCAAATTCACTCTTACAGATAAGTTTGAAGTCCTCAGCAGGATAATGAAACTATTTACTTGGCTTCAAGTTATCAGTTTGATATATAAAATGATTTAACAGAACTAACTAGTACATGCTAACCCAAACTAGAAACCAGCTGAGAGAATAGCCTAGAAGGAAAAAGGAAGAGTTTCAGGAAATGATGTTTTCCCATCAGTGGATCGGTATGCATACATTAGGGGCATAAAAGGCAGCAGGGGGAGAAACAAAAGCCGTAAGCTAAGGATCCTGCAAGTCTGAATTAACTAAATGGAAAAAAAAATGAAATCATTCTGCTTAAACTTGTTCACTAATAAAAGGAGAATCGCTTTTGTTAAATATGCTTGTTGTGATTACCAAGCAAAAATTTTCTCCCAGACATCTATGAATAAAACATGCGTTTGAGCATTAGGTAAACAAACAATAAATGGATGAGTTCAGTTGCAACATAATAACATTTTATTTAGAAAACATATATAATCATATTTGTATTGGCAATCCAAATTTAATGACTTCTTTTAGTAAAATCAAAGTGCCTCACAAATAACATCTGATGTATAAGGATTGCTTATTCTTTGCCCATTTCCCCCTCTATTTTCTCATAGAAACAGATTTTAGAGGTTTCTACTGAACCAAACATAAACTAGATAAAGTGTGACTTTTTAAAAAACAAAATAACACTTCTTTTAAATCATCTTAATTTTAGGTTACATATGGTATAAAAAATAAATTTTTAAAAAGTACATTTTTTTTTCAGACTGGGTAGAAAACATTTCCAGTCTATGTAGTTTGAGCTAATTTGAAGAAGACTCTGTGTGGCTGAACCACAGTCTTCGGCTTAATATCCATTTCATTAACACGACATCTGTAAAATATGAATGAAAAGAAACCATTTACAATAAGGAAAGCAAACAACAGAATGAATTTCCTCTGTTGGTGTTTTATAAGACTGTTAAACAGAAAATGGAGGGAAGAACTCTCTTTAGACGATATCACTTAATTAAGTAAAGCATCCTAATCAGAGTCCCCTCCAATTGTAATGACTGTAGGGAGTCAAGTACATTTCTGTCTATATTAGAGTATCTAACTGCAATGATTTATTGATATTTATTTTAGAAGTACAACACAAAAGCAATAAAGCAGCAGAAGCAGAGAGAGAGGAATGTGCCATTGCTTACTGCAGGTACAGCTAGAACACGTTAATAAAAGTCCTGATTTTCTCATGGGAGGTTTTGCTTTCTCACATCAGAGCACACTGTTAGAAGGAATACTCCTTTACTACATGTGCTTCCCACCCCCCACCCCCCTCCGCCAAATGCTCACTGTGACGTTTCTTTGTCCATTGGTGAATCATTGATTCACTTTCTTCACTGCAAGAATCACTGCAAATGAGTGGATGAGCACCTGCTGTTTTCTGCAGTGACATTACTGGATTGCATTCAACACTGATTTTAGTCTTAAAATACAGCTTCTCTGTATGGGAGAGAGATTGGAGGTGGAGAGTAAATATACAGTATAGGCAGGAAGACATTGGCTGCCTTCCAAGTTGCACACAGCATAAACCTGTTTATCTGCCACATTTCACAAATCTTAAAAACATGCGAATAATCAGGAGAGCAACTGGATAAGTGATTCACACTAGGGAACCTCACCAATATTCTGATGTGAGGACACTATGAGTCCAAGACACTGGCACAACTAGACTTGTATTGCAGAAAACTGAACATAATAAAGTTGATTAGTGGTTCAGAAAAGAAAACAGCCTATACTCAAATGAATTTGAAGAGTTATCTCAAGTTTATGGCTTGTTATATTTATGTGCAAGGATTGAATAAAAATACACTTTCACTCACAACTATGGGGATCATGCACATTCGGACTTCACATCGGTTGCTAAGATTATTTATTTCTAGGAACCCAAATGTAAATATTTGGAGCCAATTACACCAACACACTTTTTTTTTTGAAATTAAATCACAAATGAAGCTCAGAATCAATTTATTTTGGATTCTTCATTTTGAAGAAGCAACTTTTCTTAGAAAGCTGTATTCACTTTTATAACTACAGAGGGTGATTTTTTTCTTTTTTTGCTACTAAGTGAACCAGGCAAACAAGGCTGTCATTATTGCTACTGCACAGCTTTCTCTGTTTTCCCCCTCAATTCCTGTTGTTTCTTCTTTATTTGCTGGTCTTTTAATCCCCCTTTGCTTTATTCCAGCGATTATTGTGCATTAGCACTAAGCTGCAAAGTAGAAGCTAAGATTGAGGGGCCAACTTCAGAAGTATGCTTGGAGAATTCTCTTAAGATTATTTATGAAGTTCAGTCATGGGTCACTCCATAAACTGGACCTTGGGCCACTCTATAAACATAATTACAGTAAAATGGCCTTGCTTGATACATCCATCAATCGGCTTATAATTCAGACCTATCATCTTACTATCCCCCAAAAGATGACTTTCTCTACATTCCAATATTGAAGGCAGAGGAATAATAATTTAGCAAGGCAGATAAATAAATTTGTATATGCTATTTGTTGTTTTTGCTTTGTAAAAATGCAAATTGCTAAAACTTTATTTATTTAGGCCAGTTTTGGAGCTTGAACTCAGGGCCTGTGTGCTGTCCCTGAGTTTCTTTGTGTTCAAGGCTAGCACTCTACCACTTGAATCACAGCAGCACCATTTCTGGCTTTTTCTTAGTAGTTTATTGGTGGTAACAGTCTCACAGACTTTCTGGCTTCAAACCATGAGCCTCAGATCTCAGGCTCCTGAATAGCTAGGATTACAGGCGTGAGCCATCAGTGCCCAACTGCTAAAACTTTTTGACACTGGAAAATTTTGTTAAATGTTAACTAACCAAGTCATCATCATCATCTTCTTAGCAACAGGCAATCCTGCAAAAGGTAGGTGACCTGAAGATTGATGTTCTGAATGATACTCTGCTACCTTTCAGTTTCTTCATTAAAGCCTTGTGTCATTAAAGCCTTACATCAAGACAATGTACATGGGATCTATTGCCAATGTATCTGCCTCCAGTTTCTCTTGTCTTGACATTTCCTCATCTTCTTGCTTCTTGTCTCAGGTTCTCTTTCTTCAAGATCAGGCACAGAGACTCATGGAATGGCTCCAAGGATCAGAATGTGAACACCTAAATCAGAACATACCACTTTGTGTAAGTCTGTCCTGATTAGTCTTTTTAGAAACAGGACACTTGGAAGTGGTGCTGTTGCTCAAGTGGTAGTGCACCAGCCTTAAGCCAAATTAAAGCAAAAGCGTAAGGCTCTGACCTCAAGTCCCAGTGTCAGCAAAATAAAAGCGAGAAAGAGAGAAAGAAAGGAAGGAAGGAAGGAAGGAAGGAAAAAAGAAAGAGGACACTTCATAATATGGGTTCATCTTTCCCTTCCATCTTGTAAAATAGGGTAATTTTTAAAAGTAAGCATATGGTAGATCTTGTAGGAAACACCATGCATAAACTGAAAAGCATCCATAAAAGATGTGTCCAGGTAAGTGACAAATGGCAGTTTGTGGGCACTTAAGGGTGGTACTAAATTTATTTGTAATCTTATCTGCTGCCTGGGACACTACACGTTGATTTTGTAATCACATGAAGTTTTACTAAGTTTTCTGCATGAATTAGGTTTTGAGTATATACCCACAGAACTGAAGTCAGTTTCATGAACCTCAGTTAAGGTCAACCACAGCTGTTTAGTCAGCTACAGCAAGCTCCTTTACAGAGTTTCAAAGTGATGGTTATTCTGAGTAAAAAATGATCACCAAACCCTATACAACATGTACACTAAAAGAACCTAAGAAATATCCTGGTTTTCAATGGCCATTGTAATTATAAAGGCAATATAAAAAAAAAGCATAGAACATCAAAAGTGTAAGTCCCTTTTCCTCGCCTTGTCCCCTCAGTAGTTTTCTATTCCTCAGTGGTGACCATTAGTAACAGTCTCTCGGTCTTATTTCTAATATTTCACATTGATACACAAGCATATCTTATTGTAAATAACAAATGCAGTTATGTAGTTCATTAGCTATTTTCAGCTTGCTTTAATTCATTTAGCAATGTAGGTTGGCCATTTCCCCATGTTCTCCACAGTAAGGATGGTACATCCATTACCACACTGATGGATATTTACATTACTTTATTTGATCTTTGCTTTTCAAAATAATGCTTCAGCAAACATATGCGTACTTTCTGTGTACCTTCACTAAGTGTACTTAAGAAACACATTTACATTTCTCAAATGAGATCGCCAACATTCCTGCTACTTACTAAAGAAGTTGTACTAATGTACCTTTCGCCGATGGCTTTTGAGAGGCAGGGGTTTTGACAATGGCACAAGGGCCATGGTGCATCCTGCCATTCCCTCCCTTCAAATTGGGCTACTTGTAGTTCAATGGCAAGTGTGATGGTTAGGGATGACTTTGTAGGGGGAGAAAACTCCTCCAAAATACCTGCTGTGGATAGAGCAGAGTTGGGGTGTGTGGGGTGTGGGTACTGTTCTAGAGGGAGGAAGGAAAGAGTTGGAGAAGCACAGCTTCCATGGGTTTGGGAACTGGTCTGAGTTTCCTCCTCAGCTTTTTGCTCATAGCCTTCTAGCAAAGTGTGGGCACTGCAGAGCAAAACCTGGAATTTGTCACGAGAATGTGTGTGAGAAGGAGATTTAGAACCGTGTTCTCTCTGTCTCTGTCTGTCTCTCTCTCTGCCTCTGTCTTCTTCCCTCTGCTTCTCTGTCTCTGTCTCTTTCAATCTCTCCCTTTTTTTCCTCATCTCTGCACAGGTTGTACTTTGAGGGCTAAGTTACCTTCTTCCCTATCTTGGTCTGGCTTCTGAGGAAGTGCTATTCTCAGTCACCTGTGGCTGATCTCCAGCAGGCAGGAGTTTCCTAAGCTTCCTTTCAATTTTGCCATTCAGCTTTTGTCTGTGATTAACCCAGAAATGTACCCGACATTGACCCAGTCCCTGAATTTGAAGAGATAGCCTCATCCTTGAAACTGCCACTCTTTATTCAGTACTTTTATCTTGATAAGTCCCATTTTCATCTCGAAATAGAAACTGAGAAGTGCTGCAATCTACACCTGGTTCTCAGCCTTTAAGTTGAGGGGTTACTTCAGTGTCCTTAGGGTTATAGCTACACTAGGAAGTTTAGTTGGGATTCAGCTCTAGCATGCTAAGTACTATGGTAAGGATTGTAGATATGAAGATGAGTGAAACACAATATGTGCCCTCCAATCGTTCATAAAATAGCAAGGAGACAGACAGCACTAACCAAATAAAGGCTACTCTCATAGGTATTAAAACAGAGGTCTTGAATCACAAGTCTATGGAGTCTCAGATCTGGAAATTTAGCCTACAAATATATCTGTGCCTGTACAAAAGGGGAAATCTTTGCTATAGCATTGTATGTAATAGCAAGGATCAAGATATTTTGCCCTGGGCATAGTAGTAATTCCAGCATCATTTCCAGCATTTGAAAGGCCAAGATAGGAAGACCATGAGTCCAATCTCACCCTGGGCTACATTGTGAGTTAGAGGCTATCCTGAAATAATAGTGAAAATAAAGGAAATTATAGAATGTGTATGATGTATATTGCTATGTGTATAGTAGATCTAAGAAATAATAGGGCTTAATATTTGCCTATGTGGTCATGCTAGAATAATGCTAATTGGGTCAGCAATGGATCACATCCACAAGAGCGGTTCCATAGATGACAGTAGAGCTAAAAACATCTTTTCCCTTCATGCCAGCCTCACCATGGTAAGCTAGTGCCATGTAGTGTTTGCATTTGTGGTGACACAAATTCAGTGGGTTAAGCAAACCCACTGAATAGAGTTATGGTAATACAACTATGAAAAACTTGGTGATGATGATGATGATGATAAACAGCTATTGCTAGTTTATTATTGCAGCAAATAAAGATCTTTAAATAAAAATCTTACATTACAAATAAGACAAGTTAGCCCTGCCTTGCCATCTATACTTACTTTACTAAGCTAGACTTTTATAGGTATTCTACAAAGTAATCCTTATTTCTACTTACTATTATTTTTCAAATTTGTAATCTTTTTTTTTTTGTTGTTGTTGTTGGTCATAGGGCTTGAACTCTGGGCCTGGGCTCTGTCCCTCAGCTCTTCAGCTCAAGGCTAATGCTATACCATTTGAGCCACAGCACCACTTCCAGTTTTCTGGTGGTTAATTGGAGATAATAGTCTCATGGACTTTCTTGTCAGGCGTGGCTTTGAACCATGATGTTCAGATCTCAGCCTCTCGATTAGCTAGGATTACAGGCGTGAGCCACTGGTGCCGGCTTGTAATTTTTTATTTATCAGAAGTCCACTGTAAAAGAGTGTGGGATCTTACCTAGAAGTAGCCTTATACTTCTTATGTTAACCTCATGTCTTTTTTCTTTCCCTCCCTCCCTTCCTTCCTTCCTTCCTTCCTTCCTTCCTTCCCTGTTCTGTTTTTTGGTGCCAGTACTGAGCCTTGAACTCACAAAGGTGCTCTCACTTGTCTTTTTTATTTTCTATTTTTTGCTTGAAGCTGACCCTCTACCACTTGAGCCACACCTCCATTTCTGGCTGTTTGCTGATTAGTTGGAGATAAGTCTCTTAGATTTGTCTGCCCAGGTTGACTTTGAATCATGATCCTCAGATCTTAGCCTCCTGAGTAGCTAGGATTGCAGGAGTGATCTACTAGTCTTGATTGGCTCCCCTACAGTCCCATTGCATCAAGGAGGACATGTGACATAATTCCCTATAATAACTAGGTCTGTGTAACTACACTTTATACGTGACCCATAATGCTTAAGGATGCATTTCTCAGAACTTACCTTTTTCATTAAGTGATGCACGAAAACAATGTGAGTGCTAATGGTTTTGAAGACATCAGATAGGGGTAAGGGGTAAAACACTGCCTTCAATATAAATTTCCATGCTATTTTAATTTTTGAATTATATGAATGAATATATTATCTACTAAACAATCATAGTAAATCATTTAAAATTTTATCTTTCTCCCCTCATCTTGTACTTTCTGAGATGTTTCAAAGTTCTTGGCTACACATACTTTAGGTAAAGAATATTATGTAGGATTAAAGAAGATGTCTCTGAATAGGAGGAAGAGGCCTTGTAAGGAAGCACTGGCTGTTTTCTTCCTCATCCATGACCCCCAGTCTCAAGGAAATGATTATTTTTATGTGTGCCAGTCCTGGGCTTTGAACTGAGGACCTGGGCTTCTGTGCTCAAGGCTAGTGTTCTACCATTTGGGCCACAGCTCCAATTCCAGAGTTTTGGTAATTAATTAGAGAAGACTTGAAGGACTTTCCTGCCTCGGCTGGCTTTGAACTAAAACTTTCAGATCTCAGCCTGCTGAGTAGCTAGGAGTATAGTGTGACCCACCAGTGCCTAGCAATGGGAATTATTTTGAACAGGGATGGGAGGGAGGAAGAAATTGTTCTTACAATGTTCTCAGAGAATTGAATTTTTTTTTTTTTTTTTTTGCCAATCCTGGACCTTGATCTCAGGGCCTGGGCACTGTCCCTGAGGTTCTTTTGCTCAAGACTAGTGTTCTACCACGTGAACGATAGCACCACTTCTGGCCTTTTCTGTTTATGTGGTGCTGAGGAATCAAACACAAGGCTTCATGTATGCTAGGCAAGCACTCTACCACTGAGCCACATTCCCAGCCCTGAATTTGAATTTCTTGTGACTAGGAGACAACCTTAGATTTCATTCTTCTAACTATTTTGGGGGGTGGGCAGTCCTGGGTTTGAACTCAGGGCCTGGTTGCTGTCCTTGAGCTTTTTCACCTCAAGGTTAGTGCTCTATCACTTTGAGCCATAGTTCTGTTTCCGGTGGTTCTGGTAGCTAATTGGAGATAAGAGTGTCCTGGACTTTCCTTCCAGGGTAGGCTTCAAAACACAATCCTCAGATCTCAAGACTCCTGAAAAGTTAGGATTACAGGTGTGAGCCACTAGCGCTCAGATTTTTTCCAGCTTCTTATTGCTAAGTAGTTCAGGGTAGCCACCTCTGGTGTCCCTGCACGACTCTGACATAAGAAATGTGATTGTCCTGTTTAAGTCATGAAGTTGAACAAGGAGAAATTTACTTAGGTAAGCTTTAAATAAAGGGCTTATATTGAGTTACAAATAAGAGAAGTTAACTGCCTTGCCATTAAAAAAATGCTACTTTTCTTCAAGGATGTCTACCTAAATTTCTCAGAATATCCCATTAAAGTGATCTGGGTGAGGTACTGGGATAGAATTAAATCTTGAGAATTTTCTGGTTACTTCCTTGAACTGAAATTAGGACAATTTACAAGACAGTAGGAGAGAATAAGCAACCCTGAGAAGAAATGTTGGTGATTCCATGATTAGAAATGATAGTGCTACACTGGTGGAGTCCCGATCATCACACAAGTCATCCAAGGACACTTCATCCATGGTGGATGAGGGGTACATCATTGCTCATGTATATGTGCATGAAATCCTATCACCATTACCACCACCCCTTCTTTTTGGTTTCTTCTAGTCATTACTGCCCTGAAGACAGCCATGGCTTGCCCAGGGCATAGGAATTGGCTACCCAGAAAGGTAGTGGCAAATGACTATAAGCATGAAGGTGGTAGCTTCCAGTTTCTTTTGTCACTCCCCTTGACCTCTTACATAAAATATATAAAATCAGTGAGCCTCAAATCAGTCCTGTTGAAAGGGTAAAAAAATCCACTCTTCCCCCCACTTTTTTTGTGCTAGTCCTTGGGCCTGAACTCAGGGCTTGAGCATTGTCCTTGAGCTTTGGTGCTTTACCAAAGTGCTCTACCACTTGAACTACAGCTCCACTTCTGTCATTTTTGGTGGTTAATTAGAAATAATAATCTCATGGGCTTTCCTACCTGGGATGGCTTTGAACTCTGATCCTCAGATGTTAGCCTTCTGAGTAGCTATGTTACAGGCTTGAGCCACCAGCACCCAGCTAAGTCTTGGTGATTTAGAAATGGGATTTTTCAGAGATGATCAAGTGACCCTATAACTTATCTAGTCTACAGCTAATGGCAGTTTCTTTTGGGTAGGACTAGTGAGCCATTACTTTATTTTTTGTAGTTTGCCACACAAATGTGAGCCTGTTAAAGTGAGTTACTGCCAGCAATCAGGACCACTTGTTACACAACACAAGTAAGAGGGACTCAGGTGAGAAGCAACTCTGATTATATGTATTGAGCCCAACTGTACATCAGTTGTAACTCCTTAACTGTATTTCCTTTAGCCGCTAATTGAAATACTTTATCAGTGAAAGTCTTGACATAACAGTTATACAAACATACACATAAGAACATGGGGAAAATTAAATGAGACTTATAATATACACCTTAACAAAATGATGGCTTAATTTGTACTCTCTTTGTAAAGTTAACTAAATATTGTGAAGAGTAGTTCTTGCTTTAAATCGTAAGTATATGGGCATTTATTGAACACAATATGCAAATACTTCAGGAGGCTTGTGATTAGCACAGTGGTATTCAGGTTTGGTTTGTAGAGACTTTCAATCAAAAACAAAAGGCCCAAGCAGATGATAAAACACGTAGATGAGATGATTGCCAAAAAGGGCCCAATCCTGTCTCACTCATATCAGTTCTAGATCCTGGTTTCTTAGCATGTCCCTAAACAGGAATTCTCTGAGCTGGTTGTGGGTTTCCTATGGATTAGCATGAAGGAAAGGGTGGCCAAATGAAATACAGAATGCCCAATTAAATTTTATTTCAGATAAACAATGAATGTTTTAACACATCTTGGCCCAAAATATTGCATGTACCATATTATATTTTAAAATCAGTTGCTGATTAGAAATCAAAATATCAGTTTCATTTTTCTAAATCTGGAACATTTAGCCTCAGGGATGATGATATATTTTTTTTCAGTCCTGAGGCTTGAACTCAGAACCTTGCATCTGCTGTGTGTGAGATCTACCACTTGAGCTACACTCCAGACATTTTTTTTACATTTATTTATTTTTTAGATAGGGTTTTGGACTTTTAGCTTTATGCAGCCTTTGACTGGAATCATCCTACCTATACCTGTGTGGCTGGGATTGTAGGTATGAACCACCATGCTCATCTGTTTGTTGGCATGGAGTCTCACTAGTTTTTGTTTGTTGGTTTGTTTGTTTGTTTGTCTTTTACACTGGCTACCTTTGAACCCTGATTCTACCTATCTCAGTCATCTAAGATGAGATCACAGGTATATGCCATCATGCCTGGCCCTCAGATAATCTTTAAATTTTCTTTTTCTTTTGATGATACTGGATTTTAGATTCAAGACCTCAGGTTTGCTAGGAAAGTACTTTACTACTTGAGCCATGATCCCAATCTCCAACATCCCTTCTTTTTCCTGCTTTCCACGGGTAAACTTGTGGTCTCAGTTATGTAGATATTTCCCCTAGCATTATGTGCTTACTCTTTGAAACAAGGTGTCTGACAGATTTTAAAGTCTCAAACCCAGAATTTCCATCCAGCTATGTGGTCTGAATCTCTTTGCTGCTTACTGTGGTTTGGATGTGTGTTTTGGTCCTTGATGGTTCATGTGTAGAAGGCCTGCTTCTCAGCATGGCAGAGCAGAGATAGTGGGAATTTTAGGACATGGGGGCCTAGAGGTCAGTCATTAGATCATTGCCAGCACTGACCTTGAATACGATTCATGAACTGATCATGGACATGAGTTACATAGAGGACATGTTGATGAGATTGATGTTGAGCTCATCCATTTACTCAGTAATAAAATAAGGAGTAAGCTGAGTATGTAGTGCATGCTTATAATCCCAGCTACTCCTCTGAAGAATGATTGAGAATTGGAGACTGGCCCAAACTTAGTGAGACTACCTCAAAAGCAAAAATAGACTCAAAAGGGCTGGGGGTGTAGCTCGAGTGATTGAGTGCTGGCCTAGCAATTGTGATGCCCTGAGTTCACTCCCCTGTACCTTTCTCTGTCTCCTTTGGTCTCTCTTTGTCTCGTCTCCCTCCCTCTCCCAAGAAAGAGTGAGAGCCAGATGTCCAGCCTTTAATAGATTTTAGCACTTAAATCCTAGGCTAAAGGAGGAGAAGGTGGGGAGCCCTGGGGCCAATTTGGGTGAATGCCACAGGAGGACTGAGCCCTCAGTCCTCTGGAGCCCAGTGCCCACTATGAAGAGTATTTAGCCTTGTTTAATTTCATGACATAGCCAATTTGTATATATGATAGGTAATTAGAGCATATGGGTGAGTAAGAAAGAGAGCAAACCCACTACCATTTCTGGCTCTACTCTCCAGAGATTTGGAAGGCTTGGTGACATCACCTTGCACTGCCCAGTGCTCCATGTGAGGAAGTGAGTTCACTGAAGGATCTTTTCTGACAAAGGCATTACACAGCAAATGCATGACAATCAAGGTTTTAAAGTGGTATGGCTAAAATTGCACTCAGTATGTGTGTGTGTGTGTGTGTGTGTGTGTGTGTGTGTGTGTGTGTGTGTGTGTTTGTGTTGTGTGTATGTATTAGGGCTTTAACTCAGAGCCAGGATGTTCTCCTTCAGCCTTTCACTCAAGGCTGCCTCTTTACCAATTGAACCACACTGTCATTTCTGACCTTTTGGTGGTTACTTGTAGATAAGAGTGTCATTGTGGGTGCTGGTGGCTCATGCCTATCTATAATCCTAGCTACACAGGAGGTTGAGATCTGAGGATCATGGTTCAAAGCCAGCCAGGCAGGAAAGTCTGTGAGAATCTTCTTTCCAATAAACTACCAAAAAAGCCAGAAGGGTATCTGTGGCTCAAGTGGTAAAACACGAGCCTTGAGCAAAAGAAGCCCAAGTATAGTGTCCAGGCCCTGAGTTCAAGCCCTAGAACCGAAACAAAAACCAAAAACCAAAGAAAAGTCTCATGAATTTTTCTGCCTGGGCTGGCTTTGATGGCAATCATAAAATCTCATCTTCTTGAATAGCTAGGATTACAAGTGTGAGTCACCGGAACCCAGCTCTACTTAGTTCTTGAAACAATAGGACAGAGAGAAACTAAGGCTCTAGATTTTAAAATTGTACTTCTTTATCTTCTTTTATGACATGCCCCAAGGTTTTTTTTTAAATTCTTTTATTGTAAAGATATTGTAAGAGGGAGTTACAGTTACATGAGTAAGGTAATGAGTACATTTCTTTCTTTCTTTTTTTTTAATTGTGAAAATACCGTACAGAGGGGTTACAATTACATGGGCAAGATAATGAGTACATTTCTTATCAAGCATTGCAGCCTCCTCCTTTTTTTCCCCTTCCTAATGAGTACATTTCTTATGGAGCATTGTTACCCCCTCCTTGGTTTTTCCCCTACCAACCTTTCCTTCCCCAACTCCCCAACTCCTCCCTCACCCCCCAAGTTGTAAAGTTCATTTTCAACATAGTGTCTTGTACATCTCATTGTTGCAATGGGTCAACCTGTATCCTTGTTATTTCCCTTCCTCTCCCCAAATTAGAAAAATGTATATACAAAATACAGTGCAATGGAACCAAATACAGTGAAAACAGAAGTTATGCCATGGGGGAAGAACATACAAAAGGAACAAAAAAGTCACATAGTACATTATAAGTACTTTTAAAAGCAACAGCAACAAAGATAAAAACTCTGTGTCCCTGTCCTGGGCTTCACTTAGCATCATCTTATATGGTGATATGTACATAGCTTTTGACCTTTTCTGCTTGTCTGGTAAGATTATCCTAGACGTATAGTAGTTACTGCAAATAAGAGAAACCATGGGACCTATGTTTCTTTGGGTCTGGTTACTTTACTTAATATAATTTTTTCCAAGTCTTCCCATTTCCTAAAAAATGGGATGCCCAAGGTTTTGAATATGAAGAAAAAAATTTCCAGAGAAACCTAGAATATAAGTTAATGCCCAGAGTCTTTGTTACCAAGTCCTAAGTTCTATCCTTCATGCTAGTTTCAATTGCTTTCATTCATTTTATTTTCTGTACATGGTTGGAGGTAGAGTTTTAGCTCTGATCACAAGTGTCCACCTTTCCAACTTCAGAAGAACTAAGGAGAGAAGCATCTAGCAGAATAAATGATTATAAAGTTTTACTTGTCGCTCAGCGTAGTTATTCCTACACTCCTGACTCAGATTTCTCTGAGTTCCATTGAAGAGAAAGGAATGTGCTGGAAAAGCAAAGAAGCAACTTTGCTGCAGCCTCTCAAGACTGTGAAGATCTGGCCAGTATTGATGCCAGGAGAAAATGGATAAAGCATTCTCCTTCAAAGTCAACCAGCCAATGGCACCACTGGCCTGTTGGTGTTCCAGGCCTTCTGTAGCAGTGCTCAGCAGAGGGAGGAGCAGCTGGCCTGAGGCCTGTGGAGGAGGTAGCTAGGCCACAGAGATGCAACCATGGTGGAGTCCTGAAATGCCATTCCAGTGGTAGATGTGACTGTACCTGCAGGATAAAATGGTATTTAAGTATAAAAATGGCATCGTTCACATTTATGATGATGCGCTTGCAAGAGATAACTGAAGACATGTGTGTCCATGTCTGTGTGTGTGTGTGTGTGTGTGTGGTGTGGTGTATACCTGTCTCTGCATGTTTGTTTGTATGTGGGAAGGCAAACTCAAGAAAGGATTTTATGTTAGACACCTCAGTCTTCTTTCCTAACACCAGTCCTAAAGTGACAAAATGATGGCCCTTTCCAATCGTTTGAGTCCATGGCTCCTGGACTCAAAGACTTTCTCTGGTTTATATAATGCCTGATTTAGATTTAGACATCTTTTTCCCTCATCCTAGAATTTCTGAACAAATAATCATATTTAACTTACATGAATGGTAGGATGACTAACTAATATAATGCTCACTAAGTTCCTGATGCATAGTAAACCATCTTTAGTATAAATTCTTAACAGGACGGCTGCCTAATTTCACCTCTTAGTAGGCCTTGTTTTGTGCTCAGGGTTCTGGGAGAAAGACTTAGGCATAAAGGATATGATTTGGCTTTGCATGTTCTTGGATGAATGACTAAACCTCTTGGTGATGTGAGTTAAAGCCATAGAGATGGAGCATGCTGAGGGATAGGCATCGTGCTGGATGCTGCAGTTGGTCAGCCCTGCCTGCGAGTGCTCAATGTCTAGGAGGTGGGGGACAGGCAACTAATAAATGACTATAGTAGAGACCTAGAAGGATATGAAATGCTCGTCTTGAGTTGGACCAACAGCTAATAGATTAATCAAAAGAGTCAGTAAAGTGGAGAGTCATAAAAATGTTTTCTGCTTGCTTTAAATGTCCTATTTCAACTTAAAGCAGATTAGGGGTTGCCAGGAGACAGGAAAGGGGACATAAGGAATAATTACTTAAAAGTACAGGGTGTTCTTCTGATGTGATGAAAAGAGTAGAACTAGAGGGAGGTGGTGTATGTACAATAATATGAATATACTAAATATAATTGAGTTGTAAACTTTCAAGTGTTGGCTAGTATGTTCTATAAATATTACCTCAATAAAAAAGTACACATGCTGGATGGCTCATGCCTATAATCCTAGCTACTCAGGAGGGTCAGATCAGGAGAATTAAATTTCAAAACCCATCTGGACAGAAAAGTCCACAAGACTCCATTTCCAAAATAACCAGCAAAAATCTTAACTAGAAGTATGGCTCTAGTGCTAGCTGTGAGTAATTAACCCAAACATGATCAAGAAGCCCTGAGTTCAAAACCACAGCAGTGTCTCAAAAAATTACAGGTGTATATTACTTTGACAATCTATTGATATGGAACAAATGAATTATCTTTAGGTTTAAGCCCAAATATTGAAGTCTTAGGTCATGTTTCAGGTATAAACCACAGTCATAATTGATATTTTATAATTTTATTTTTTGTTATAAAGGTGATGTACAGAGGGGCTACTGTTACATAAGTCAGGTAAAGAATACATTTCTTTCTGGACAATGTCACCCCATCCTTTGCTCTCTGCCAATTTTTCCTGCCAGTTCCCACCCACAAGTTGTGTAGTTCATTTTCAACATGGTGTCTGTTGAGTACACTGCTGCATTTGTTCACCCTTTGTACGTTCATTTCTCTGCCCCTTTGCTCTCCCAAAGACAGGTAAATGAAAAACAAGACAAAAAGAAAACAAAAACAGCAACAAAGAAAAATCTCTTGTTTTCATTTCCTGGAGTTCATTTAAATACAATTTTATATAATCAGATGCACATAGGTACTGTGCCTTTGTGTTCCTCTCCCAAGAGGATCCTACTTTAGTCTCATTGTGTGTGAATGCCTAGAATCCTGTGTCATTTATCATGTCCTAGTGTTTTGTTTTTTGTTTTTTTTTTCCTTTTTTACCATCCAGTGTGTCTGCTTGTAGATTTATAGGCATATTCTAGCTACCACAAATGAGGGAAACCATGCAATCTTTGTTTCTCTGGGTCTGGCTTACTTTGCTTAATATAAAATTTTCCAAGCTTTTCCATTTCCTTATAAATTGTACAATATCATTCTTTCTGATTGATGAGTAGAATTCCTTTTTGTATATATACCACATTAGTTTGATCCATTTGTGATTGAGGGGCATCAAGACTGACCCTTATCTTGGCTATGGCACATAATAGTGCAATGAACATGGCTGTGCTGGTAGCTTTAGTGTGCCTTATTTGACTTCTAGTATTTATTTATTTTTTATTGTGAGAATACCATACAGAGGAGTTACAATCACATGGGCAAGATAATGAGTACATTTCTTATCAAGCATTGTTGCCTCCTCCTTTGTTTCCCCTTCCCATCCATTCCCATTTTCCCCCCACCCTGTTCCCCCTTGTCCCCTCCCGTCCCCCCTTTTCCTCCCCCCTCCCCACCAAAGTTGTAAAGTTCATAACGACTTGTACATCTCATTGTCGCAATGGGTCCACCTGTATCCCTATTTAAATGATTTGTTTTTTCTTGACTTCTAGCTTTAATGTCTTTCATTGGAATAAGAACTCACTACCTATAAATCTATTTCAGGGTAGAATCTTCTTAGGTACTTTAATGTTTTGTTTTTTGTTTGTTTGTTTTGTTGGTAGAAGAGCTTCAGCTCTGGGCTTGGGTGCTAATCTTGCGCTCTTCAGCTCAAGGCTAGCTCTCTACTGCTTGAGCCACAGCACCACTTCTGGTTTTCTACGGGTTAATTGGAGATAAGAGTGTCACGGACTGGCTGGGAAGGGATGTGAAGGATAAACAAAGGAGGAGGCTGCAATGCTTGGTAAGAAATGTATGCATTATCCTGCCCATGTAACTGTAACTCCTCTGTACAGTATGTTCACAAATAAAATTAAATTAAATTAAAAAAAAAAAAAAGAGTGTCACGGACTTTCCTGCCCAGGCTGGGTTTGAACCCTGATCCTCTGAACTCAGCCTCCTCAGTAGCTAGGATGACAGGCATGAGCCACCAGCACCTGGCTTAATGTTTTCTTCTAGGTACAACTTTTTGTCCTCAGAGCAATTTCCTTAGCCAGTCCCTACAATACTGGAATGGTGAACAGGGAACAAGGGCAGACTAGGGGAGAAGATAAATTCAGCTTGGAACACCCTCTAGAAAGAAGGAGGCACAGACAACTGATGGGAAGGGCTGAGAGTGTAGGCATGAAATGAACAGGTATATGGAATCAGAGTGTTTGGGCAGGACAGGATAGGGGGCACAACAGGAGGAGAGTGAGGGATGAAGAGGACCATTCATAATTACTGGGATCCACTGATATAGAAAGCAAAGGTTGCAAGTACAAATGAGAAGGGGGAACAAGGGAAGCACATGGAGAAAGCTGTACTTGTTATGTAGTGCACTGAGTCTGGCCACATAAAACACCAAGCATAAGGCACATACATGGCCCATTAATTCCTCCTATTGGCTATGCATGGCTCAATATCTTGTTTTGCCTCCATTTGTCTTTACCTGCAATCTCATCCATATGCACTGGTCTGTGCCCTTTGGGCTAGACATCTGTTTTCAAAAGTTACCACATAATTCCACATGGGCATTTAGGGCAGGAAACTTGTAAAGATGGGCCTGATGTCTTCTTCGTCCTTTCTTCCTAATGGTATCTACAATACCAAAATGAGCCCCACTTCACACATTCTTAGTCTTATCTTCAGTCATATTCAGCTGGTCAGCAGAGACCCAGTCTCCTATTTGCGGCTGAGTTGTTTCATATTTCTTAGACTTTGTTTAGAATATCCTCCCTTTTTGTTTCCTTCACCAAGCTGAAATGAGAAATATTTGTTCACTATGGAAAAACATTCTCTTCTCCTCAGAACCTTGTTTGAATAATTATCTTTAATTTTAAAATTAATTATTAATAGGATAACATCATATCTAGTGTTCTCACGCAGAATTCAAAAAGCAATAGTTTCATCTGGGCACTGGTGGCTCACGCCTGTCATCCTAGTTACTCAGGAGGCTGAAATATGGAGGATAATAGTTCAAGGTCAGCCCTGGCAGAAGAGTCCACAAGATTCCATCTCTTGCCTTGTGTGAAGCCAGGCTCAAGATGTAGCTCGAGTAGTGGAGCACCAGCCTTGCAAGACCTAAGTTTAAAAGAAAGAAAGAGAGAGAGAGAGAGAGAGAGAGAGAGAGAGAGAGAGAGAGAGAGAGAGAGAGAAAGTTAAGAAAAGAAGAAAAAGCAAGCAAGTAGTAGCTTTTCTTTCCTTAGAGCTATCTGACACATACCATCTCCTCATTGTGCACCTCTAAGCCATTTCTCATCTGTCAGATATTATTTCCTCCAATAATTTTTTTTTGGCATTTGGTGTATTTGCCTTCCCCAGACCCCATGCTTTAGAAAAACAGTTGAAAAGATATTGTTTCCTTTTCCCTACTATTTTATTTTTATTTTACTTCATTTTATTTTATTTTTCTTTTTTGGTCAGTCATGGGGCCTGAACTCTGGGCCTGGGCAACGTCCCTCAGCTTTTAATCTCAAGGATATCTCTCTACCACTTGAGCCACAATGCCACTTCTGGCTTTTTCTGTTTATATGGTGCTGAGGAATCGAACTCAGGGCCTCATGCATGCAAGGCAAGCACTCTACCATTGAGCCACCTTCCTAGCCCTCCCCACTATTTTAATTTAAGCACTTTCCTGCTGACATTTTTAACTATGATTTTTTGATGACTGCTCAATATTTCATCTCCCAGGTATCACCTTTTCTTGGTCATTACCCCATAGTAGGCACAAGGCTGTGCATATGTTTACACATAGGTCTTCATTTACACTGCTGAGTTTTTCCTTACACTAGGCTTGTAGAAGTGGGATTGTGATGGGAAACGTTTTAAGAAGAATAAGAAAGCTAGTTTCACATTAAGAATTGGAAGTGATCTTGTTTTCTCACCAACAGAGTACTTAACATTTCAATTCTCATCAGTATGATGACAAAAAAGAATGACACAAAATTTCACACATATTTTACACAGTAAAATATGTACTACCCTCTTTATGTTGAAAATTTTAACTGTTTATAGTGTTGCACAGTGTTCAGAGAAAACTACGTGATCCTCATGTTCTAAAAGCTCACTAGTCCAAGGAAGACATATGGATTTCAGCACATATGGAGACTCACTGAGCACAGACAAGAATCAAGAGAACTGGGGCTGGGAAGGTGGCTCAGTGGTAGAGTGCTTGCCTTGCATGCATGAGGCCCTGGGTTTGATTCCTCAGCACCACATAAACAGAAAAAGCCAGAAGTGGTGCTGTGGCTCAGGGGTAGAGCGCTAGCCTTGAGCTGAAGAGCTGAGGGACAGTGCCCAGGCCCAGAGTTCAGGCCCCACGACCAACAACAACAGCAAAAGAATTATGAAAATCGTCCTGGCTGACCCACCATGAAGGAGTCTCAGGGAAATCACATTTAAAGGATCAGGAACACAGTGCATTTTACCAGTAGAGTCCAGTGGAACACCCAGCCTTCATCTGGGTCAGATGTAAGGCACAAATAAATGTATGTCTGCTCATTCATTACAGGTCTTCCAGAACTTAGTGTAAAGCAGCAGCTGCCAGAAAGGTACTGTAACCACCACTTGCTCAGGTCTCTTCCTCCCCTGCTTCCTTTTAGACTCATCTTTCCTAAATCATCTTCTTCCGCCCCCCACCCCCCCCCAGTCCTGGCCCAGCTCCAGACAAATCCTGCCTTTCGTGATGGGGGATAGTAGATGGAACTGGTACAAATATCTTACAGGATATCTTCAAGCTAGACAGCCTGGAGTTGGGAAATCACAGCTCCAGCCTGTGGCTGCCAAAACTTCCAGACACCACTGCTGGCTGGCTGGCTGTCATCAGCATCTGTACTGGGCTCCTCCTCCTCCCATGACTCCATGCTGCAGCTGGCCCACAACTGCCCACCTTCCCCGATAACACAAGAGAGCCCATCTAGATTCCAGCAATAAACCCATCTTTGTCTTCCTCATTCCCACTGAAGATAAAAATAGCAACAATAAATATCTTACTTAAAGCTGGGCGCTGGTAGCTCAGGCCTGTAATCCTAACTACTCAGGAGGCTAAGATCTGAGGATTGCGGTTCAAAGCCAGCCCCGGTAGGAAAGTCCATGAGACTCTATTCTCCAATAAACCACTAGAAAACTGGAAGTGGCGCTGTGGCTCAGGTGGTAGAGTACTAGCCTTGAGCTAAAGAGCTGAGGGGCAGCATTCAGGCCCAGAGTTCAAGCCCCATGACCACCACCACCAATAAAAACCAAAACCAAAAAAACCCCCAAACCTTACTTAGGATTATGCATTTAATTGGTGTCCATGGCATATGGCATGCAGTACTTGAAGAGCTCTGATGACTCATGTGGGCATGTGATCATATTGCACATGTGATCATACTGGTATGGGAGCTCATATCCAGTCTATCCAACACAGGCATAAGGGAGAGGGAAAGGCAGAATACCTACCCATATATCAGGTAGATATAATACTAGCTCCTGTATCAGATTCAGAAATGGAGCTTTCCTCAACAGCCCCACATAACACAGTCTCAAGGAAGCCAAGGTGTTATCACACAGAAGTTTATCAAAATAGAGGCACTGACTTCTTGGGCAGAATCTTTTCTCATGGGGTATCTGGTCAACTTGCCTAGATTTCCTGTCCCTCCAGAGTCTGACCTGCATCTGTTTTTACTGTTTTCTAGCCACCAGAGGAGTAGAGGTAAATTGGAAAGAATTCTCAATAGCTTTTTCACTCTGATCTGAAAATAAGTTTCATTTTGTTTTGGTTTGATTGGCTGGGAACAGTAGTCATTCATACTAGGTCTCTAGTATGACAGAGTTATTAACTCTGACTGAGAGTTAATTATCATCAAGCATTCATCTGCCCAGAATGAGTTATAAGTTTTACCAGATGTTTGGTCAATAATACTAATGTGATTTATCTCACTATTTACTCTCTCATTTTAAGGAAATCAGCTAGTAAAGAAAAAATATAGCTAGGTGCTGGTGGCTCACACCTGTAATCCTAGCTACTCAGGAGGCTGAGATCTGAGGGTTGTGGTTCAAAGCCAGCCCTGGCAGGAAAGACCTTGAGACTCTTATCTTCAATAAACCATCAGAAACGCTGTGGCTCAAGCAGTAGAGTGCTAGCCTTGAACTGAAGAATTGAGGGAATGCCCAGGCCCAGAGTTCAAGTCCCACGACCAACAAAGAAAGAAAGGCAAGAAAGAAAGAAAGGCAAGAAAGAAAGAAAGAAAGAAAGAAAGAAAGAAAGAAAGAAAGAAAGAAAGAAAGAAAGAAAGAAAGAAAGGAAGGAAGGAAGGAAGGAAGGAAGGAAGGAAGGAAGGAAGGAAGGAAGAGAGAGAGAGAAAGAGAGAAAGAGAAAAAAGGAAAATAAGAAAGGGAAGAGAAAAAGAAAATGATGGAGTCCCTGAATTTAAACAGCTGAAAGAAAGAAAGAAAGGAAGAAAGAAAGAAAGAAGAGAGAAAGAGAGAGAGAAAGAAAGGAAGGAGGGAAGGAAAGAAGAGAGAAAGAAAAAGAGAAAGAGAGAGGGAAAGAGAAAGAAAGAAAGAAAAAGAAAGAAAGAAAAGAAAAGAAAGAAAGAATACAGATTGATTTTTAATGTGTTGTTTGTAAGGCTTCAGTCCCATTTGTATGATTTTTGAACTACCTTACAAGTTACCATTCATGGTTCTTATGAAGGGACCATGAACCAATTGTGTTCTTTCAAGGTATCACTAGTGTTCATATGTCTGTTCATTCATATATTTGAAGTTGATGACTATTTTCCATTTGTTTGAGTACGCTTTTGTTTTTATTATTTTCTCTTCTGCTTAGGGTGTCAATGTGTAAAACTATATCTAACCATTTTATCTCATTTTGAATCTCTCCTTTTGTGCCAATTGTAAGCAGTGTACCACTTTAAGCTAGGATTCTAGCTCCACCATCACTGAGAACAGACTCCATGTGCCCTGATCTCATAACTCTTTAGCACATTATTTTCAAAAAGGGTGAAATACTTGTGTGATGACTGACTAGCTATAAGCGAGGAATTTATTGTCCTCTTGCATTTGGATATTCCTATGTATTCTATTCAATTTCACACACTTTTTTTTTGGTCAGTCGTGGGGCTTGAACTCAGGGCCTGCATGCTGTCCCTAAGCTTTTCACTCAAAGCTAGTGCTCTACCACTTGAGCCACAGTGGCATTTATGGTTTTCTGGTCTTACATTTTCCTACTTGGGCTGGCTCCAAACCATGATCCTCAGATCTCAGCCTCCTGAGCAGCTAGGATTATAGGCATGAGCCACTGGCACCTAGCTTCACACTCAATTTTGCTCATTCACTTATTAACATACTCACATATTCTCTTATTCTGTCATTTATAACATTTGACCCCCAGAATGTAGGGACATGGGGAGCACCCTGCCTTCTGGTGCTCACATTTAAGTGTGGGTAGGACCTGTAGTTTGCTTCTAATAGATTGAACATGGGAACAGTTATAGGCTGTCTTTTCTGGGATTGTACTCATTCTAGAGATTCTATCCTGGCTTGGTGAAGTAATCTGCCATATTGAGGAGATCCACACAGTGAGGAACTTCAAGCATACTCCAGCCAATAGCTGATAAAAGTCTAGTTTTTTGGTCTTAGAGGCACATGGAAATGAATTTCGTCAGGAACTTTTTTTTCATTATTTAGAGAATATTAGTTTCTGTAATCAAACCCACGTAGATAAGACCTTACATATTTAATACAGTACAGTTACCCCTGTACAAATGGGAAAAATTAAGTTTAATGTTTCTAGACCAATATGGTTATTAATTTCTGTACAATACCAACTCAACAAGATAAACATGGATACTTTCCCCAAAGTTGACAGCCCAGCTAAAGTTTCCAAAAATTCAAATTATATAGGTATATATTTGCATTTATATAAAAGAGCAATAATAGTAGTATGTTATGCATCAATAGCAGCAACAGCATTTCTAGGTTCTGCAGTCATCTGAATGAAATTAGGCATCCAGCACATTCCATTAATAAAAAGACAAAAAAAAATGAAGTTCTGTTATTGTTGTGGTACCTGGCACCATTTTAATGATGCTACTCAAAAATATTTTCTGCCAAGAACTTGAGTGAGCTTGGAATGGGCTTCTTGTCCAGTTGAGTTCCAGATGCCCATGGAGTTTAGAAGACACTCCTTAATCACAGCCTGTGATGCCTTATCAGAAGATCTGTGGAAGCCATGACCAGGGAAACAATGAGATAATAAATGGTTGTTGTTTTAAACCACTATGATGCAGTCATTGTTAGGCAGAAGTAGAAAATGGACTGGGTGCATTGGCTTAAGCCTGTGATCTGTTACTAGAGAGGCAGAGATTGGTGGGATCTCAGTTCAAGGTCAGCAAACTTATCTCAGCAAATAAGCCTGGTGATACAGGTAACAGGATCCCAGCTATGCTGGAGAGGTAGATAGAAGAATCATGATATAGGCTGGCACCAGGCAAAAAGGCGAGATATTATCTGAAAAATAACTAAAGCAAATAAAAACAAAACAACAACAATAAAAAACTTAAACCAGCCAACCAACCAACCAAACAAACAAAACAGCTGGGGGCATGCATCATGTGGAAGAGCACCTGCCTAGCAAGCATGAGGCCCTGTCAAATCCTAGTACCCTATCCTCTCCAAATAGAGTTCAAACACACTGCTGTATATACTAAATGCCAAATGTGCACCTATAGTGATGTCACTATCACTTTACAGATGAAGAAACTGAAGTTGAGAAACTGAACTACAAAGCATTCTGTTCTTCACCATTGTGTTGTCATGATGGTATATTTTGTTTCCATGTGTTTCATTATTTCCTGTTTTGTTTCAGCTCATGGCTTAAGATACAGCTCCTAAATTACATTCAGGAAAAGTCCTACTGGCACACAATGAACAGAAGGTAGGATTTTCCCCTCTATATTTTATAGAAATAACAATAGATACCTGGATGGGAAAGTTTCTGTTTGTGTTAAAAGTGATGGGTGGGAATATATTTGGAATTAAAGCTTTCGGGGAAACATGGGAACATGCTGGATTTGGAATCTGTCTCTAAATGTAGAAAGATTAAAAACCTCATGTATGTCCTTTTCTGTTTCTAATCAGGTACAGGGAAAAATCAGAGCATGGAGAGATGTAAGGAAACAAGTCTTATATGGTTCAGTGTTGCAAGAAGGGCTGGTGGGTTTGGAGCTCTAGCTCTGTGTCTTCTAATGAGACTTTTTCTATTCTGCATTTATCAGCTGTTAATTATTCATACTACATGATTGAAGATCTGGAGTCAGAGATTCACCTGCAATGTTTGGAATACCGGTGGAGGCTACATCAACACAGAATTTATACAGCAGCTGGTGCTAGTCAAATTTAATGATGGAATTTCTGCTTAATAAAAAGACCCCCACTGAGCACGCCATCTTGAAAACAGTATACTTATCAAACAGCTTTCAATCAGCTCAAGAGAGGCACCTTAATTGGGAAGAGGAAGAATTGCAGTTTGTCATTGTGCCAATTCCAGATCAATAACTGCATGGCTGCTCTTCAGTAGACACAGCTTCTGGTCTGTAGTAACTAACCACACCTACTTCCTCTCCCTCCATTGGGATAAGGAGATCTTTATTTTGTCTAAGAGTGTGTAATGACATTTTCTTTTAATTTACCTATGTCTTCCTAATAAACATGAGTAAAATTTATAAAGGTCAACCTATATTTTTTTATTCTTTAAGTATTTCATGTCTTACAATTGGAAACTAGTGCCTATAAAACTTGATATTTTCAAAAACTTGTTTTGTTGAAATAAAACTACAAAATTAATTTGTGGTGGCTTTGCCACAGAATAGAGTACTGAGCAATGATCACTAAAAGACAGTATGACATAGATAGCAAATTGGCTCAGTGGTAGAGCACTTGCCTTGCATGCCTGAGGCCCTGGGTTCGATTCCTCAGCACCACATAAGCAAAAAGAAAAAAGCTGGAAGTGGCACTGTGGCTCAAGTGGTAGAGTGCTAGCCTTGAGCTGAAGAGCTGAGGGACAGCGCCCAGGCCCAGAGTTCAGACCCCACAACCAGACCCCCCCCCCAAAAAAAAGGGAGTTATTCAATTTATTTGCGAATGACTAGTTTCAAAATATTTTAGGAGGCTCCGGCTGGCTGGGGGGTGGGGGTGGGGGAGGGGGAGAAACCCACTTGGTGGTTAAGGCAAAACATGAGGGAGGCGTCTGGAATTCTTTTATTTTGCTTCATTCATGCATTATCTTTTCCCTCTCTCCCTTCTTCCCTCCTTTGCCTCTTTCCTTTCCTCCCTTCTTTCCTTACCTCTCTTCCTCCTTTCCTTTTCCTCCCTTCCTTCCTTCCTTCCTTCTTTTCTTCCTTCCTTCCCTCCCTCTCTTATTTCTGTATCTATATACAGTAGACATACACTTAGATATAGAAATATTGAGCCTCAATATAAGCTTTTTTTAATGTAGGGTTTTACTGCTAAAATCGTTTGAAGAATCATCGGGCTAGACAACTCTAAGTCTTTTTCCTTCCATGTTTCAATTATGGTTAGGATTTCAAGAGCCAGGTAAAAATAGAAGGGGAGGCTGAAAAATGTTTGGGACTATACAAGAGACTATCATGTGTGAGTTGCCGTTCTGGTGAGGTAAAAGCATGGGTGAAATGATATATTGTCCCCTCCCCAGATACAAGGGGTGGTGATACAGGTACAGTGATTTTGCAGAGTAACTGTAGAACAAAGTTCTTTTCACTTAGGCAATTGTTTACTAGATGGTATTTGGGCAAAGGGACAGAATTATGATTTTTTTAAAATAAAAGCTTTATGTAGTTGAAGATTCTTATACTGTTAGAGCTGGTAGAATAATTGAGTTTATTTCCCTCACCTTGCCCATAGACTCCTTAATTAAAGCAATATTTTTTTTTTTTTTTTGGGTCTGGTCATGGGGCCTGAACTCTGGGCCTGGGCGCTGTCCCTCAGCTCTTCAGCTCAAGGCTAGCACTCTACCACTTGAGCCTCAGTGCCACTTCTGTTTTTTTTTCTTTTTTGCTTATGTGGTGTTGAGGAATCGAACCCATGGCCTCACGCATGCAAGGCAAGCGCTCTACCACTGAGCCACCTTCCCAGCAAAAGCAATACTTTTTTTATATACTGAATTATATACATATATAATTATATATACATATATACTGAATATATGTCAACCATCATGCTGGATGTTGAGTCTACAGTACAATGTCCCTATTCACATAAGGGTTATGCTTCAGTGGAAGAGGCAGGTGATTGCACAATCATACAGATGAGCATATACTTACAAACTTTATGTGCTAGTAAGCAAGAGAGCAGGGTTCTCTGAAATGGTATGTTAGAAAAATATATGGCAATGCTGGGCTGGAGAGAGCAAGTGATGTGCCTCAAGTAGTTGAGCATGCACTGCAGGGCTATATTAGACTCAGGCAAGTGTTCTCTGTCTCAGTAGCGAAGGTGGGGAGAATAGGTTAATGGTAAGCACTAAGTGGGGGACTCTTATCTATGAGCGCCTCTCATTGCTTACTATGTGGATAACTAATGGTAAGAATGGTTGGCATAGGTCATGAAGTCTATGATGAAAGAAAAGCAATACCTTCATCATTGCTTATTATAAACTGTAACCAAGTTCAAGAGCTTTCTTTTTTTAAAATGTTTTGTTCCTATAGATCAGGAAATCTAACCTCCAATATTCATCCATTTCCATTACAAATCTTCTTCCAGGTAAGTTTCTCAGACCTACCAAGGATTAAGAGAACCCAAGTTAAACCATTGGTATTAAAATTATTTATTAACAGATCATAAGGAAGCCCTTCTTTTATTTGGAAGCTGGGCCAAATGGCTTTCAGCACATATGGACAGCAGAAGCTCCAGGTTCTTTTCTTTCATAAGAACTGGAAGAGTAGGGGTATAGTGGATCTGGTTGGATCTGGTTGACTGCGGGTCAAACATGCAGCAAAGCTGCTCTCCTTGTACTTACACTGAGATACTAGACTGCTTGGATACCATCCTCTGGGAGCCACCTGCCTCAGGACTAGTTGAGATTGTAGGCATGAACCACAGTGTCCAGCACCCATACATTCTTGAAGAAAAATATGTCATATATGTCTACATACAAAGTATGTATATGTATATAATTTTTTTTTTGGGGTCCGGTCGTGGGGCCTGAACTCTGGGCCTGGGTGCTGTCCCTCAGCTCTTCAGCTCAAGGCTAGTGCTCTACCACTTGAGCCACAGCACCACTTCCGGCTTTTTTCTTTTTGCTTATGCGGTGCTGAGGAATCGAGCCCAGGGCCTCAGGCATGCAAGGCAAGCGCTCTACCACTGAGCCAACTTCCCAGCCCCATATGTATATAATTTTTGGTGCTGAGGATTAGACCTAAGACCTTACACATGCTAAGCACATGTTCTACCACTGAACTATAGCCCCATTCTAATTTTATTTTTATACATTTTAATCCTTCTTATTCTTGTTTAACTTATTTCTTTAGACCATTAAAACTACCCATTGGGCTAAGAATGTAGCTCAGTGGTATAGATCTTATCTAGCATGTATGAAACCCTGGATTTAACTCCCAGTATCACATAAGTAGACAAACAAGTAAATAAATAAATAAGTAAATAATCTACTTTTACAGAATTGGATTGTCATCAGACCTTAAATTTTCATATATAGTGGGATGGGTTTTATGCCCTATTTCTCTGATTTACTTGCCTTTGCAAATTCCTGATTAGTTTTTACAGTCTTTATGTATCTTCTGGGTTTTTTGGTTGTTTGTTCTTTTTTGGTGGTTCTAGGACTTGAACTCAGGGCTCATACATGCTAAATTTTTTTTCTGATTATTTTCCATATAGATGATCTCAAACTTCGTTGTCTAGGCTAGCCTTGAACCCAGATCCTTCCACTCTCCTGAGTATTGAGGACTACAGATATAATCTCCAATCATCTTCTGATCAATATTTAATAAGGCATGCCTTCCTAAGGCTTTCTTCTTTTTACTTTGACTTAACAAGTACCTTTTAGATATTTCTCTAAGCAAGCTTTTTGGAACATAAGCAGTTGTCTGTGTTTCTCCTGAACAGAAGCATTAGGAGTCAGTCTCTGGTAATCCTCATTCATGCTCTATTCTTGGCTGGACAGTGGCAGTAGCACTGGGTGATATAAGCCTTCTTTCAGTCTGGGTTTGTGAACGACAATGAAGTGCAGAATGAGCCTGGTAACCCACGTTGGACATATGTTCTCTGTGAGAAGGAAACTTTGGTTTTGTTACAGAGACTGTGATTTGTTACTGCAGCAGTACCTGATGTGAGGCTGAAGTCAGACATGACAACATAGATCCAAAGTTAGAGATTAAAGGTCAATAAGTAGTAGCCAAGATCATTCAAATTATTAAAGATTCACAATAGTGAAGCAAACTTCTTTCTCCAAAGCACATGGTACCTACTGGTTATCTTGTTTCACTTTAGGTGATTAAAAGACCTATGTTCTAGCAGAAATATTTGCCCTGCCTGCTCAGCACTGACCACACTGTAGACCATTTCACACTGCTCATAGCCTATTCATACAAGGAGAGGAACTTAAAACACAGTTGAAGGTGATGATTTTTGTTTGTTTTCTTGAGACAGTATCTCTGTGTAGCCTGACTGGCCTTGAACTCATCACCATCCTTCTACCTCAGCCTTCCAAGTGCTGGGATTACAGATATGCATCACCATACCTGACTAAGATGATGATTTCTATTAGAGATTGTAAACTGGTAGTCCATGGGCCAGTCCCCTTCCTCCCCCCCACCTCTCTCTCTCCCTCTCTCTCTCTCTCTCTCACACACACACACATATACATACACAAATACATACACACAGTCCTAATTTCTCTTGAAAAACAATTAGGAGATATTAGAACTCTAAAATCACATTTCTGTAAGACCAGTCTGTGGAGCTTGCATCTGCATTAGGCTAGCTTATCTGAATATCTTCAGCTCCAATCTTTTATCTACACAGCATCTGCCTGTCCATTTCCCCTTCCTACTGGCCTAAGTCTGCATAGGAATATATGACTCTTGGCTATCTATATGATTATTTCTTTAGTAGTAGGGTACAATTGAGCCATAAGCATGGAGCGTAACACTTTCCAAAGGAGAGAAACATGAGGGACTGAAGCCTGAGCTATGTGTTAGTGTTTTGATAGAAGCAACTAGGAGAGGAAGCACATTTCTCTCCAGGCAGAAAAGAGTAAAATTAGATGGGTGATACTTAGGTAGCAATTTCTCATCATCGAATCAGAGAGACCACACAGGCTCAGCCCCTCATAGGGTGAAAAGTCTAGAAATACCCTTTATCAGAAAAAAAAAAAAACTTACGGACACATTTGCAACAAAAAAAAATTCTGTCACAGCTGGGGAAGAATTCCAATTCAAGAAGCTCCTGCGTTCTTATTAAAGCCTGTAAACAGAACTTCCTCTGTGTCTTGTTCATTTGGGAAGGGGATCATAACAGAAAGGGGATTGGATAGAAAGGTCTAAAAAATCTAGATTCTCACTGTATAATTCCTATGCAATTGCTTGCACATTATCTAAACC
This sequence comes from Dipodomys spectabilis, assembly GCF_019054845.1. NCBI lineage: Eukaryota > Metazoa > Chordata > Mammalia > Rodentia > Heteromyidae > Dipodomys > Dipodomys spectabilis. Next base: position 3,578,197 of record NW_024870719.1, on the reverse strand, counting down.
CCTTCACATTTGTATGCCTTGAAATCCCTTTTATATTAATCACATTCATCATTTTGGCTTCATTTTCATTAACAGAGAAGACATCTCAATTCCCCAATCACCTTTGCGTCTGTTAACTGACTCAGTTTTCAAAGGCAGAATCTCCCACTACAAATTCATCTCTTGTTACCTGTTCAGCTAATGAAAGAAAATCAGGCTTTACAATGCATGGTAACTTATGGTGCCTTATCACACTATTTTGTTGGAGGTTATCCCACAACACACCAGGGAAGTTGTTTGCGTATTTGTATTCTGAGACATGATCTCACTGTGTAGCCTCAGCTGGCCTTAAACTCAAGACCCTCCAGTTTCAGCCTCCTGAGTGCTGGGATTATAGACAGCTGCAACTATAGCTGGCTCTTATCATTATTTTATTAAAGTCTTAATTTAATTTAAGATTTGAGAATCAGAGTATTAGATATGGCTCCAAGGGGGCAGCAATGGCTTCTGAATTCTCTGGCAGTGGTGGTGTGTTTGAGAGAGGGCATCCCAGAATCTCTGGTGAGATACTCTAGTGAGCTGGTAGAGAAAGAAGAGAACATGAAAGAGGAAATGAGGTCTTTCTTACCTTCATTTTTCAGACACAACCTTAAAAAAATCCCCTTAGAAAGTTGCATTATCACTGAAAGAATATTAAAATAACTTTTTTCTTCTCCAAATATAATAAAGATCAGTCTCAGATCTGTTGCATAACTTCAAATGGAATAAATACAATAGACAAATGAGCTTCTTTCCATTTTCATTCCAGTTATAGTGAGGGCAGGGTTTTTTTTTTTCTCTCTTTTTCTTTTCATTCTACATTAGTTTCCTTTTTAAAAATACACTGGAAATCCTCTCTAAATGAAAGGAATGTGTATAGTATGCAAATTCAAAGTGTGCTGTCCTCATTTACCCAGTGGAATTCAAAATAAGCCCCAACTTGTGAACATATTAAAGCAGATTGAAATGGATATTAGCGAGATTTGTAAGGAGAGCCACTCCAGTCAGTCAAACACGCTATGCACGAGAACTTTGATAATGTTGTTTTACTGATAATTACCTGCCGGCTGTCACCTCAAAGTGGGATTTCATGCAGGTTCCAGTATTTAAATATTATGTTCAGTGCCAAGCCTGCAAAGACACTTACACCAATCTGACCAGGTCCATTTTTTATTTCTCTCACAATTATCGGTTTCTCTTTTCATGAGAAGCAAGGTAGTTAACTCCCTTTTAATTGTGTTTGAACTGTGTGGGCAAAGGAAGCCCAGCACCAGCATCCTCTTCCCTTTTCCTGGTCCAGAGCAGGTTCTGTCTCCCAGCCCCCTCTCCACTCCAGATGTCAGCAGACACCAGAATTACTGGAAAGCAGCACTTTCTGACTAGCATGAATGAATATTCATTTGACCTCAGACAGTAGCACTGGGCAGAGCAAACGCCCCACACTTAACTAGCTATAGATAGTTTAAGGAAGGGCCATCTTATGTACCCCCTCCCTCCTTGGCTGCTATTGCCTGCTGGTCTTTCCAGCCCTACACAAGACTTCCTTCCCTCTATCACCACCCCCACTCACTCACTCCCCCCACCCATACTGAACTCCTAATTAAATTTAACAGTTTCAAGAGTTCAAACTGTATACCTTTTTAATTGTGTCCTACTTTGTATTGGCTGATGCACAAGTCTGAAAATGGATATTACAGCTTTTTATGATATAATATCACCCTAATTGGTGCTTCATAGGCCGTGGCTGAATTCTTTTCAATTAAGCTCTAACATACAGTAACTGTTTTTCTCTGCAAATGCTGGAAAGCCATTCACAAGAGAAGACTGGTACTGCACAATTCCGAAGTACCTTAATGTGTCAAAAATGTTTTGTGAAGAAAGCTACACTGTAAATGCAATCACCTACATTGGTGTTCCCATTGTTAACAGGGACTGAAAGTATTGCTAATTGTCCTGCGTTTTAGCTGGGTTTTTAAAGCATTATGTAGTAAGTACACCGGAGGGTCAATTTGTGAAGTGAAATACTTAGCATGCAAAGCGTAATACAAGATGCTGTGTAATACTTGACCTCTCCGCATAATAAATGTAGCAGTGAAACGCCGTGCATTCAGTATTCACTGAATAGAGCCTTCGCAGTGGAACAAAACCAGAAAATGTTCTCTTCATTCCTTTTTTTTTTTCACTAAGCGAAAATTATTCTTTATAATGGCCATTGCAGCAATTAGCTGGCATTTGGTAGAATAAATGTGCAGAAATAGCAATTTCTTATTTTAAATGAGATTTTGTATGGAGCCTGCAAATTACTTGAGGTATATGAATAATTGTGCTTTAGCTTTATGCTACAGAATAGGGTGTGGGTTGGGTATAAAGATTTCCTATTTGCAGTTAAATGTTTAGACATTTTATTATTTTAATTTCACTCACAGTCTGCCTGGATTGACCCTGCTTTTCCATTGATCATTTCATGTGCGCCTGGAAACGAGTGTGCAGATGGCGGGAGTCCCCCAATTAGTGGACCATGTTTTTATGAATGTGACATGTAAGCGCGATCAGGTCTCCTGTGAAGACAGCGACACTGTTTACAGAGTTTGGGATACTAAATCAATACAATTTAATCATCTGCGTGGAATGAATACTTATCAATATTCTCTGTGATCAAATGCAATGGAAACTTCATTACATTTTTATCCAAAGTTTTTTTTTTTACCTTATTGAAATGCATCATTCCAGGCTTTTATGATTCATCTAATTAGCCTTAAGTAGAGTAGTTTTTTCCCCCTCTCTTGCAAAGTGATTCAGTTAATTATGTCCATATATTCCGTAATTATAAGGTGGATGAGTTGGGTAAAACTAAAATTATGAAATCTGCAGGAAGAGTCTATGAGATTTAGAATGTGAACTATTAAAAAAAAAGTCAGCACAAAGAAATACTTTATTTGAATTCTCCTCAGTCTACCTCATCCGAATTGCTTCTCATGTGTTTTCTACATTAACTTATTTCCTTATTTTTAATCCAACAACTTTCCACTTGATTTGTAGGATAGAGTGAACAATCTAAAAAACAGACAACAAACCAGTGCAAATACCAAGAGCATTTGGTTCATGCCTCAAAATGTTGTTTTTTAAAATTTAAAATAATTTTAAGATAATAATATGTGATGAATTAAAGGTAAACTATTCAAAGACTTGAAGAACGTTCTGAAATGAAAACCAGTACCCATGTCACTACTTTAGTCAGTTTCTTGTATGTTCTCTTGCCATAGTTTAAGTATTTTTTTTGCTTATTTGCTCACAGTGCTCTATCATTTGAGCCATGCCTCCAGTCCATCTTTTTTGTTGGTTAATTGGAGATTGCAGTCTTTAGAACTTTGGCAGAGAAGGCTAGCTTCAAACCACAATCCTCCAGATCTTAGCATCCTGAGTAGGCTTATGGGCACGAGTCACCAGTGCCCAGATCAAGTTGTTTCTATTTTCATGCCTCACACAATTTCCTTTCCTTTCCTTTTTTTTCCTTTCCTTTCCTTTCCTTTCCTTTCCTTTCCTTTCCTTTCCTTTCCTTTCATCTTTCCTTCCTTCCTTTCCCTGTCCACCCTCCCCCACTGCCACTTTTGGTGCCAGTCCTGGGACTTAACTCAGGGCTTGAGCACTGTCCCTTAACTTCACTCACGGCTAGTGCTCTACCATTTGAGCTATGGCTCCACTTCTAGTTTTTTTGTGTGTGTGGTTAATTAGAGGTCAGAGTCTCATGGATTTTCTTGTCCATGTTGGCTTTGAACCCTGATCCTTAGAGATCCTTACCTAGCTTCCTGAATAGCTAGGATTACAGGCATGAACCACCAGTGCCTTCATACATTTTACTGAATATTGTAATTTGTATATATATATATATATATATAATACACAATTTCTTATGTTTCAAGCATTTAAAAAATTCCTGTTAGTCATTGGTGGCTTATACTGATAATAACAGATTTTCTGGAGATTGTGAACTGGAGGCTCCAAGTTTGAAGCCAGTCAAGGCAAGAGTGTACTATTCCATCTCTAATTAATCAGCAAAAAGCTGAACTGGAGCATGGTTCAAGTTGAAGAGTGCCAGCCATGAGCAAAACAAGCTGAGCAAGATGAGCAAGAGCCCGAGGCTCTGAGTTTAAGCCCAAGTACTGGCACATGCACACACACACACACACACACACACACACACACACACACACAATTTTTTTAGTCTAAGAATATTTTTTGTCTTATGTTTTTTTCATACAAAGAGCACTCTATCTCACTTTTCATTTATCTATGGCATAAACTTATAAAACTTTTTACTAATGAATTTTCTTTCTACCACTGACTGATTCCAAAAAAATTCCTCTGTTAATGTTATAAAGTCCTCATTAGCAAATGATGCAGTTCATCTGTTACATTCTATGCTACTATAAAATTGGAAATCACCCCTTAATGGTTATTGTTAACTTACTCTGAGCAAAGTGCTGTTCTTCTACATTAAAAAACTGTCAGGAGTGGTACTATGGCTCAAGTGGTTGAGTGCTTGCCTTGAGCTGAAGAGCTTAGGGACAGTGCCCAGGCCCAGAGTTCAGGCCCCACGACCAAAAAAAAAAAAAAAAAAAAGAAAAAGAAAAAAAATTGCTAAGTCTTGTTGCTCCATAAACAATTCTTGACATCTATAGTCTTCACCATGAATTACTTCACTCTTTGCCTGATGGTCCTGTTCATAGTTTCTAGCATATTGCATAGTCACTGGCCAGAGAAATCATGTAGGTTTTTTGCTCCATTTTAAATCTTCATGATATTTTATTTTTCAATAGGGCAAATAGCTAGTCTCAACCATAGTTTTCATATTTGGAATGGCTTAGAATAGACTAGTTAACTATAAGTTCAATTTTTAAAATTCTATATATGAAATGAAAGAATGTGAGCTAGAACTTTTTTCTTTGGGTACTGGGGATTAAACTCAAGGCCTCACATTTTCTAGACAGAGGCTCTATCACTTAAGTCATGCATGCCTCTAATCCTTTTTCTCATTCATTATTTTTCTAAGAAGGGTCTTACTTTATGCCTGGGTTACAGTCCTCTTGCTTCTGTTTCCTCCTGTTGTACCCAGCCATTGCGTTTCCCTAGTAACTGGCACAAGCCATTGCACCTAGCCATTGGTGGAGACAGTCTCATGATCTTTTATGCCAAGGCTGCCCTCAAACAAATGCAAGCCCTCCTAAGGGGCTAGGATTATAGGCTTGAGCCACCCTGCCCTGCTCTGTCATAGTTCATTCAGACTAAATGCTTTCCCATTTCCTCTGTCCACCCTTGCTCCCTTCCATCCTGCTTTACATGATTTGATCTCCTCTGCCTGTCATTTCCTTCTCCTGTTTAAGGGCTATGCCAATGCCCTTTCCTTTGTGAAGCTTTCTCTGAGGTACCAGTTGGAAGGAATCCCTGTATTCCAAACCAGAAGAGCCATCATTTGTATTGATGCATATTTTATCATCCCTGCTTGACTCCAGAAAATTCCTGGGTGCAGAATTCACCATCTGAACAAATTCCCAGGCCTTACACATTATGAACACACAATAACTACTTCTTGAAAAAGTTAATCCATTTATCAAGTGAATAAACTGGTAAAATTTCTTCATTAAAATCATTTCTGGCACAAATTATAGCACATTTTTTTGTTGGCCAAGGATCAATTCTTGTATACGGCAAAAAGTTTTCACAAACAAGGAGGTGTAAATATTCCACATTCCAGACTACACATTGAGCTTTCCTAGTATTCTTACACGTTTCTAGACAGCAAGTGATTTGTGCTCCCTTGGATGGATTTGGATTAAAGATGAACTAATTGGAAGCTCAGCTGGGATCCTCATTACCAGCAGGACTACTGTGTAGAGCAATTAAAAATATAAATTAGTAACTTTTTTTCCAGATATCTCTCAATCATAGAACACCATATAGACCAACTTTTTTGTGACCTTGAACAAGCTGTATAATCTTGCTAAGCCTCAGTTCCCCCCATCTATAAACTGGGGGTAACAATGTCTACCTCATATGATTGTTTGAATGAGTAAATGAAATTTAAAAAATGCCTAAATGTAAATGGTACTACAGAAAATGGAACTGTTGTGGCAGGGTTGAAGAAAGCTACAGGGTGTCCTGTTGTTTATAGACAGAGGAGCTCCTTTTGCGTCTTTCAGTAAAGTATTCTCATAAATGTTCAAATCTATGCCTGCAAAGAACTTGGTACCCTCACCCTTGGCATGATGGCCAAGTACCCTGATGATACTAATTACAATGAAGATGTGTGGGAATATACTTAGACGAAGAGCTTTAAGACCATATGACATGTTTTTCCAAGGAATGGTTGATATGTCAGCAATGTTTCTGGTCTCAACAATGATCACACATGAGGATCCCTGAGACATGAAAATTATGTAGATCCTCCATGACCTACAAGAAAGTTTAATTTATGGCTTCATATTAAGACTGCATGTACAGTAGAAGTGGTATTGTTCCCTGGTTAAGCTCCATTTGACTTTCTTTCCATTATTAATTGCAATAGTCTGTAAAGCTAACAGCCTAAGCAAAGCAACAAGAAACAAGGCAGGATCACTGTTCTCTGGATGCAGTCCTGCATGGTTGTTGAGTACATGGGTGTTCTGAGCCATTTCACTTCAAGACCACAACAATGATGGTACTCTTTCTGTTCTTTCATTTTGAAACAAAGTATTTACATGTAACCCATGCTGGCCTCAAATTCATGATCTTCCTCTCACAGCCTCTCTAGTCAGGGATTAGGGTAGGCATGTACTACCATGCCTAGCTTGAGTCTCTTTATCATTAGGCACTATTCTTGTAACCTAGGATCTGAGAAACAGGCCTATTTTTATTAACACATATCACTGTGCATTCTAATTATTTGAATATTCTTCTGTCTCCATTACTAGTGTTTATGATGTAAGGACAGGGATCAAGATGCTATTTCCCTGAACACTATCTTTTTTTTTTTTGCCAGTCATGGAGCTTGAATTCAGGGCCTAGGCACTGACCTTGAGCTTTTTCATTCAAGGCTAGTGCTGTACCACTTTGAGCTACAGCACCACTTCTGGTTTGGAGATAAGCGTCTCACAGACTTCCCTGTTGAGGCGGGCTTCAAACTGTGATCTTCGGATCTCAGCCTCTGGAGATGATAGGATCACAGGCATGAGCTGCCACTGCCTGGCTCCAGCATACTCTTGTATGGTATATAGTAAAAGCTCAGTGAAAGCTGGCTAAGTGAGGAGTTAAGCTTGTATCTTCACCACACTTCAGCTACTTGTTTCTCCCCAACACACACATATTTAGTGTCAGACAAAAAGATCACATCCACACCCGTGTACACCAGCCCGAGAACCTGTTCACCAATCTGTTATTATCAACCTATTATTTTACTCTTGGTGTTTTGAGAGATGGTGATATCACTGTTTTTCTTGTGTGAATTACTTCCCTTGCATCAGTGTGATCTGAAGTTAAAAATGTTTATCAAACACCACAGTTACTAATAAGGATCACACCTGAGACACAAAGAGAAATTCTGCATAGATTTCTGAATGGTTGGGGCTTGCGAACTGAGGGCAAGAGTAATGTTCTCACTTTTGGCTTTTGGCTTCTTCCCATGGTGGGGATTTCTGGAAAGACATCAGAATAGATTGCTGGCACGTGATTAGGAGGGAAAATGGCAGAAGAAGTCATTAAACAGCTTCCCCATTTGGACTAGAGTTCTAGGCTTTGTCCTTGTTTCTCAACAGTTCTCTGTGCTTGCTTTTTCCTTCTTTCAATGTTTTCAATATTAAAATAAACCCTTTACACTAAATAACCACAATATAAGTGTGAACACTTGTTCAATCATTCCTGATGTTTAGGCTTTCTTGTCTTACTTCTCATAGTGTTTCTAGTCTGAACATTTCAAAGTCACATGAAATCCATGAGCTTTTATTTTGTCCTTTTCTAGGGCAAAACGCTAATGTCCACTGCAAGGTGACATCATAGTTTTTCTCATAGTTTTCCAGGTCATGTTGAAGTTATATAAACTCTAATAATTCCTAGCTTCTTTCATGGATATTTATTTGCCATTTTGGGGCACTTGATAGAAAAAGACAGTTTATTAGGAAAACAGTACAAGCTAATTAACATTTCTGAGGATTCTGTAGCAGGAGTTGAACCAAGGACTTTACAGAGGTTGTCTTCTTGAGTTTTGTCATATTATGATTCTCAAAAAGAACTGAATAAGCATGTTTCCATTCAGAATAAGAGGCCCGCATTCTTACTCTTCCTTCTCTCCAGCGTTCTCACCCCCTTCTCTCAGTGAACTTTGCACAGAATCCTTCAACCAAGAGGGTGTTTGTACACCTTCTGGCACCTGCTCAAGAAGAGAGAGCAAAGTTTCAGAAGCTATGTGTTAACCAGCAAAACACACCATTTTCTACCAAAAAGAATAAGCAGAAAATGTCTTCTCTACTGAATTCTGTGTTAAGTGGGTGGTGTGGGAGAACAAAGGAAGCCAGGGATCAGGAGGTGACAGTTCTATAATCCACAAAGACTATGGGCAAGACAGATTTTTCTCTTCATGCCTGAGGGAGAGCACACTCACAAATGAGCAGGATATGGGAGGAAGGTCCAGGTGTGAAAGAGATGACCTACTAATACACCTGGGAGCTGTGGCCCAGGATGCCCCAAACTCTGGATTGGGCAAAGGGAATTTCTGCTGACCTGTACAACCCAGCACTTGGCTCTTGGAGTGGACTTTTGGGCAGTCTAATGACATATTGGATTTGGGGGAAGCAAGGGATAAAACAGCCATACTCCTCAGCCTGACCTCAAACTGGCAATATGAAGGAGAGAGTCATTCAAAGAAACAGGTCAAATCCCAGCTTGACAACCCCTCAAATTCTGTTCATTTGACATTTATATTAGCTGCTCTCAAAATTTGGGGGTACAAAATCACCTGGACTGTAGAGCTACTGCCTAGCAGCACAAGGCTCTGAGTTGGTACACTGACACTATGAAAAAATATATTCATGTGTCTCCAACCTATCCCCCACAGTTACAATTTCAATTACAAGTGCCATCACAATGACAATCTTGAGGGTATAGGAAGGATTTCTGGATTCTGTATTTTAACAGAATTTTAGTGCCCACCAAGCAAGTAAGCCAAGCAGAGTGTGAGGCCTGAGTGCCAGCCCCATGATTCAAGCTCTAAGATATGCTTTTTTTTTTTAATCACAGAAGTAAACTTGGAGAAATAATCTTAGCAGTAGGGAAATGCCTAGAGAGCTGACATTCTGTGGGCTTTTTTAGGGCACAGACTTTTAACAATATTATTCTCATGTTTGGAGAGTTGGTGATGATTGACAGTACCTGTGGCCATTGACAGGAAGGTTCCTGTACTCATTCAACACCTACTTGTAGGAAACTTTGAAACAGGACTACAAGTGGGTGAGTTTGCACTCCAGTGTATCCCCTGTTGGTCTTAGCTGTGCAGACCTTTCTGTGGACATTATGACTGGGACAGCTGTAGGTCACCCCCACAGCTTTCAGGAGGGCTGCCTTATTGAGTGTATAGTCTCTCTGCAGTCTTTACCAACAAACCATCCATTCATTCATTCTACACTTGTAGAGGGCTTCTTTTGTATACACTAAATTTTAGACTTGGCTTTGCTCATACTTTTCGCTCTTCTTAGAAAGCTCTAAGTTTGGAAGTGGCGCTGTGGCTCAAGTGGTAGAGTGCTTGCCTTGAGATGATGAGATGAAGAAAGCTCTAAGTTTATTGGAACAATCTCATCCTATGTGGAATCTGAAATTTAACATTTTAATTGCTAGTGACAAAATTGAATTCACCATGCCATTGTGTGATGATAGGATATAGTCATGAGATATAATTTGAGAAGAAAAGAAAATGACAGAAATTAAAATAGATGAAGAAAAAAATGCTCACTTTTATTTTCCAACAAGGATAACTTGAGATTGTTTACCTTGGATGTAGTGTACCAAAAGATATGAAGTGAAAGGCAAACATGTTCACAGATGCATAGGAGAAGGACTAGCAGAATGAAATGAATAATAACAAGACTTCAAATTTAATTTCTATATTACCATAACTCTAGACTTGTGAACAACAAAAATTAAAATATTTGTTAAGAATCCTAAAAACTCTGAAAGTTGGACAGACTAAATATGAACTAGGAAAGAATGAAGCAACAAAGGTCAGTTGGACTCTTAGAAAATTTTAATTTTAATTAAAACTGGCATAAAGTAAGTAGTTTGCTAAGTAGTTGACAAAACTGTAATTGACTTAAAAATGTGTATGGGACTGAATATTTCTAAAAAAACTAAGTATAATTTTAAATAAAAATATATTAAAATGTTTTATGAGTATAAAGTGTATAAACTCATAAGCAAAGAACAGAATGGTGGTTAGGAGAGACTGCAAGGGATGGAGGAAGAAGTGGAAAAGGGAGCTGTCAATCAAAAAGTTTAAAGTTTCAAGCCAGGCACTGGTGGTTAACATCTGTCATCCTAGCTATTCAGGAGGCTGATATCTGAGCATCAAGATTTGAAGCCTGCCCAGGCAGGAAAGTTTGTGATATTCTTATCTTTAATTAACTACCAAAAAAAGCCAAACTGGAGAAGTACAGCTGTGGTTCAAGTGGTAGAGTGCTAGCCTTGAGCAAAAAAGCTAAGGGACAATGCCCAGGCTCTGAGTGAGTTCAAACCCCAGGACTGGCACACACACACACACACACACACACACACACACACACACACACACACACACACACAGAAGTATGACATTTCAGCTGGACTGGAGGAATAAGCATAAATGATGTAGTTCACAAGAAATAATATGCTATTTCAAAATTGTGGAAAGATTAGATTTTAAATGTTCTCACCACAAAAAACAAGTATGCAAAGTAATGGACATGTTAATCATTCCAGCATGTAAGCAGATTTCAAAACATCACATTCTACGCACATATATTATTATTCAATGAAAAATACAAGCAAAATTTCTCATAAGATAAATATGCCTTAACTTTCCCTCAAAATGCTATCAGGAACAAATGAAGACTATCTGTGCAGAAACAATCTCAAAATACACAAATTGTTGCAAATTTTACAATTACAAGAAGCATATTTTTGTGATTTCATTGGAAAAATTTGAAGCATTAGTGATTCAGTAATTGATTGTTTGATGAACTATTGATTTGTTTGAGGTAAATAACTGACCAACTAGATAATTTCTTTTCTTTGGGAAAGCAGTTAAATTCATCATGTCCAAAGTTTGCTATACATAGTAAATAGTTAATAGTCCTTAGTGAAGAATTAATGAATGAGGAAATGAATGAGGGAATTAATTGTTCTGAATGAAAGGCATACATATCTGCTGGCTTCATGGAGCTTATGTTCTAGTTATAGCTTGGGTATTTTCTGTTGTTAGTTAAATAACTACCGTGCAACTTCTGCATTTTGTACTTACTCTTTGATTCACAGGAATGAGCACACTTCATCGTTTCACCACATTTAGGGCCTATTTAAATGTACATATAGTTTCACTTCATAGAGAGAGAAAATCATTTTTCCAAATAGGCCAAAGTAAGGCAATATTATGTAGGGCTGTTTGACAGTTACATTTCTAATAAAATGTTTAAAACTCACAAGGTAAGTTCTTGTATATGTGACATTAGCATTGCACTCCATTCTGAAGTGATTGCCAAACAGACTTGAGTGAGAAAAGCAAGCAGAGAGGAAGGAAGAGCCTGGCGGCCCACTCGACCCAATGAATCATGAAGGAAGTGCTCAAGCAACTATCATCCCAGGAAGTCACAGCAGGCTACTATCTTTTTTTTTCCTCTTTTTTCTTTCTACTCCATCATCTCACCACCTCCTTGTCCATAATCAATCATGAAAGGACATGAAATGAGGTGGTCTAGTCTAAGCACATGGAGGATAGAAGACAGGGAAAAGGTATAAGGAATGAGCCAGGCTTCTTGGGCACAGCCCACGCTGTCCGGAGCTGGAGTAGAACTGGTACAGTAAGAGCAAGAAGCTTTTCCTGTGCAGTGAGTTGGAATTAAACATGCTAATTTGAGGTCTCTTTTTAAGCATTTTGTTTAACTCTATTGGCCTTTAATTCCTTTATATTGCATCCTTTAATGTAATGTTATTTATATATGAAGCATGTTATGCTTATTAACCAATGTGCAAAAATCTAAAGTACAGATTTTCTGTAATGGGCTAATTACAGGACTTTAAAGCCACCTACTGAGTTTTGCTGAGCTTCACAACAGGTTCACTGAACTGGATAAATTTATTCAAACGTGTGGAAATGAACCCCATTCTATGTGCAAGGGTACTGGGAAAACACACAAATTATACCTCAATACCAGTTTAATGGGTCAAACAGTGAACCTGAATACTGAACTTATCTACATCTTAACATAGTGGGGAAGCCTGTGGCAAGAATGGGGAATGCACTCCCAGGGAGCTTCTCCCTGTTTGTAAACAGTGGCAATAAAACAATAAGCCTGGCAATTAGGAGCACATTCTCAGGGCTCTGGAAGCAGAGGTGGCTGCCTTTGGGTGACCTCTGCAAATACACAACTTTCATAACCGAGCCCCAGAGTGGAAGGGAGGGACGAAAGCCCAGCAAACACATGCCTCAAGGCAGCAGCCCTTTCATCTTTCCCAGTGAGAACGAGAAGCATGTTTTCTTGTGCCCTGCTTTAGAGGAATTTAGCACAGAGTGTTCTGTTAGAAATACAAATATGGTATAAATAAAGAGAGGTGGAATTGAACACTCTCTTCAAACCAGTCTCCATCACCCCCCCCCCCCCCAGCTTGATCAAAACAGTGGGGATCTTTTGATAGGTTTGTAGTATTTCTTTATGAATTCATCTTCACATTTTCTTCCTCCAGAGGACTTTAAGTTTTAATAGTAACATAGTTAGAACTTATTTCTTTAGGAAAGTTTCAATGAGGAAAAGGAGGGGAATGGAGGCAGAGAAAGATTTGAGAACCTAAGCAGAGACAGAGTAGAAAGATCCTATTTCTTATGGTATGTCATTGCCAATAGAAGTACACATACACACTCATCTACGATCATTTTTATATTTATATGCCTGATGAAGATAGACCTTGCTTTTATTCTTTGGTAGGTTGCTGTAGCAGTGATCTATTAATTTTGTCATCAAAAAGAAACCACTATCATTTCCAAGCCTGTAAGAGTTCTGGTCTTGTCCTCAGGGCACCTTATTTACAATGCACAGTGTACACCCTGTGGATGACAGTTGGGTGTTGATACCCTAATTCACGTTTTTCTCTTCTAGGAGGCACTGGTGTGCCCAGCTCTAAAAACAGTAAAGGCTGGAATTTTTTTTTGCATGTGCTACATACACCAATAAAAAGAGAGTTCTTTAGGAAATGAGGTGTGATACAGGCCAACTTCCTCAAAACTCTCGGACCAAGGAACAAGAATTTAAATATGAAATAATAAAATTTAACACATGACTGAAACAAAATAAATGGTGTACTATTGAAAGCATTTGAGGTAATTAATCAATGCTGTGTTTGTACATATCATTAAATATATTATACTCAGTTTAGATTTGATTTCTATGCTCCTTTTATAAAGAGTTAAAAGAAAATACATTTGAATTCATGCTGATACCGAAAACATGCTCCTAGCTTCTCGTTTTTTGGATTTCAAATGATTTCCATTAACAAACAGCTATTTGCCCTCTAATAAAATATGTCATTATGCTTTATTCACATTGCACAAAAGAATCACTGAAAAATCGCCCCAATGATGGCCAATAATTACACATTTTGCTCCTGTGCTAGCGATGAAGAAATCTGTTCATTGGAGAAAGCAGGTGCTGGGGCATCAAGCTAATAGTCAATGTGTGCCGTGGTAATTAGCCACTGCGATTGCTAAAATTAACAATTAGCTAACATGCAATTCTCTTTTTTGCAGGCTGCAGTTTACTTTGTATAATCCTTGCATGTTCTTAGTAATTACTCTGACAGCTTATTATTTTTATTTTTTCTGGTTTGAACACAGCTTTAACCGTTTGCATGGGGCGACCCAAATGTTCAACAGGCAGAAGTGAAACAACTGCTTGACTAGGCATTTTTTTCTGAGGCCCACATTTGGTTGTTGGCTGAACTTTTCATTGTTGGGGAGGGGAGCGATTTGGATGAGATCTATGATTCTTTTATAGTGATTGTCTTCTCCCCCCAGGGCCTTCCCTCCAGGGCAGCACATTCAGGCATCCTAGAGCTTTTAGAGGGAAACGGCCCAGTCAGCGGCATTTAGACTCTAGGGAACAACTCCAGGGATGAAGTGCCACAGTCATGCTGGTCAAAACATCTTCTTTTCATTCTTCCTCCCTGGAGTGTGTCTTTGGTTAATGCATTCGCTGGCCCTGCACAAGACCCCTCCACCCCACTTACTGAGGGAGAAAAAGTAGCATCCTGTGTGGATTGTTCTTGTCCAGGGCTATATGCTGAGATAATATTGCTAGAGCCTTTTAGTGAATAGAATAAGGCCCCAGCCTACGTGTGAAAGAAAAAAAGAAGAAGAAGAAAATTAAAAGGCAAGGCAATAATTTGTTTCCAGAAAACCCACAGGAAGAAAGAAATGTAATGAAAGCTCTCAAAACATTCAGGGAAGATAAATTATGGTGACAAATTTAGCCAACCGCTAGTATACACTGTATTACTTTCCTATGGGGGCCAACAAATGATCACAGATTAAATTGTATAAATAATACAAATGTATTATCTTACAGTTCTGCAGGCCAGAATTTTTTTTCTTTCTGGAGGATGTAGAAGAGAATCTAGTTCCTGCCTTTTCCAGTTTCAAAAGGCTGCTCACACTCCTTGGCTAGTGGCTGCTGTGAGCTTTGAGGCTGATTTCATTGTATTTCTCACACTGTTCTGTGGTCATGTTTCTCTCTGACTGGATTTACCTGGGCAATCCAGATAAATGTTTATTTCCTCCCTCCTCCTTCTCCCCACCAGTGCTGGGATTTTAACTCAAGGCTTCATGTTTGCTAAGTAGGCACTCTACAGCTTGAGCAGTGCCCTCAGCCCTTTTTGCTCTAGTTAGTTTTGAAGTAGGGCCCCACTTTTTGTCTAAGCTAGCCTGTCCCACTATCAGCCTATTTATATAAACTGTGGCTAGAATGGCAGACATGTGCCACCATGTCTAGGTTTCTTTGTTGAGAGGAGGTTTTATGATCGTTTTTTTTTGGCCTGGTATTACCTGGAACTACAATCCTCTTTATCTCAGTCCCCTACTGGGAGAGAAGTACCTGTCATCTGCTCGGCTATTGGTTGAGAAGGGGTCTTTGAACAGACATCCTCCAGATATCTGCTTCCCAAATCATAGGATTATAGTGGTGAGCTGTGCCTGGCCTCAGAGTCCTCAACTGAGTCATATCTACAATGTCTCTTTGGCCATGAAAGGTAGCAAATTCATAGGTTCTAAGGACTAGAACATGTCTTTTTTTTTTTCTTTCACCTTTTCTTTTTTTTTTTTTTGTTAGTTCTGGACTTTGAATTCAGCCTTGGCACTGTCCCAAAGCACCTTTTGCTCAAGGCTAGCGCTCTACCACTTGAGCTACAGCACTACTTTTGTGAGTTTTTTTTTCCTGTGATTAATTGGAGATAAGAGTCTCATAGACTTTCCTACCTGGGCTGGCATTGAACCTTGATCCTCAGATCTCCGTCTCCTGAGTAACAACTAGGATTATAGGTGTTAGGAACTTGCTCCTGGCTTTGGTCATGTTTTTGACAGAGGGGGTCATTACTCCTCCTACCACAAAAACCAAAGAAAAATATATACTTATGATAAGTTTATGTCTCTTTGTATCTGTGAGTCATTGTATATTTGATGTCAGAAAATTACATTACTTGGTATGGTGGTAGCCAGGATAAGGGTGGAGCAGTAGATTTCCATGGATTCCATAGACCTTTACTCCTATGGTTCCCTTGTGCCAGGCCCCTTTCCTGACCTGTGCAGCCCGTGCAGACATGCTCTGTGCACACAGGAACTGGCTGGCTCCTGAGTCTGGAGAGCTATTCACCTTCTTGATAAGAGTGCAGCCTTTTAAGAGTGTAGACTTGGCCTGCCTGGGAGCTAGCACCTGATAAGGCTGGCCTGCAAACAAGTGACAGAGGCTGCTGTCCACAGAACTCTGAACATTATGAAGACATCTGGAACACTGAGAAGGCAGGATTGCAACCCTAGATTCTAAAATGTAGCAACACAGAAAGCACTGAATTCCCCCAAAGTGCTGTGGCTTTGTACATGTATTAGTGGGAGACATAAAGAACCCAGAGAACACAGGCCCATCTCTGCAGGGTACAGAGACTGAGAAAGGACCTTTCTTAGCAGGAAAGGTCAGGGAAGTGAGCAGAACTTGGGACCAGACTTGTAGTGGTAAAACACAGCAACATGCTCTGCTAGTTTGTGTGTAGGAAAACTGGAATGGACAGAAGTTGACCCATTGTAACAATGAGATGTACAAGACACTGTTGAACAATGAACTTTACAATTTAGGCAGGGGTGGAGGGGAGAATGTAGTTGTGGAAGTGGGAGGGAAGGGATGGTAGGGGAAAAAACAAAGGAGGAGGCAACAATGCTTGATAAGAAATGTACTCATTACCTTGCTCATGTAAGTATAATCCCTCTGTACAGTAGTTTCACAAGAAAAAACTTATTTTTTAAAACAGTTCTTTACCAAAAAACAAGACAAAAGGGAGTGTTGAGGTAATCCTTGTTTTGAAAATCTACTCTTCTAAATGTGTTGGAAACACATTAGATTGTTACTTCATAAAGGAAGCTATCCAATGGACTGACAAAACAGTATTTAAAATAGATTTCTATCCACCAAAAATGAATTGTGTACAACCAATAACGCATTTGTTCTGTAAAGCAGACCATTCATACATGCAAGCTAACATTCTTGAAAAACAATGAATAGAGAGATCTTTGGGAAAGATGTCACCAAATCTTCAAAGTAAACTTCACTAAAATCTCGAAGTTCTTGCTTAAACTCAAGAAGCTGGCAAAGATGTGGGCACTAAGGCTTGCGACATGCCAAAGGGAAAGTATAGTCCAATATGAACATATCTTACCATAGAGTTTTGAAAATCCCATAAAGGAACAATTTAATTTTACAGAGAGAAGCTATAACTGACTTTAGAGCATGAATTAATCTTTTTTTAATTCAAGACCTAGCAGTATTTCTCCACCTATGACATCTCCCAAGTATTCAGATTGTTATTTATTTATTTATTCACTTTACTTATAGATGGAGAAGCCAGGACACTATGGGTTAGATGTTTGGGCTTCCAGAACCAGTCTTGATAGAACTAAGAGTAGAATCTAGACTTTCTAAGTTGCACACTGAAATTGGGCTCCTTGAGCTATTCATAATAATAAGGATATGTGGAGAGAAAGAGAGAGAGAGAGACAAAGAGAGAGGGGAAGAAAGGAGAGAGAAGGGAAGGGAAGGGAAGGGAGGAGAAGAGAGGGGAGGGCAGGAGAGGGAAGGGAAGGGGATGGGAAGAGAGGAAAGGAGAGGAGAGGAGAGGAGAGGAGAGGAGAGGAGAGGAGAGAAGAGGAGAAGAGAGGAGAGAGGAGAAGAGGAAAGGAGAGGAGAGGAGAGAAGAGAAGAGAAGAGATTCTAGATATATAGGCATGAAATACGGAGGTTAAAAAAAAGAGAGGTTGGCATTATTTAGGAAACAGTGAAACACAGAAGCCATACAATCTTAGGTTTTAGGCAACATAGAAAATTATCAAAGGCATGCTTCAGTGGATAAAAAAATGATCAGCCCATCCACTCACTACCATCTTGTGATCAGAAAAGGCTGAAGAAAATGAAATGATAACAAAAAGGGTTACCATAACACTATAAGTGTTGTGTGAACACATGATATTTATTTATCCATTAAAAAAATAAAACAAAGCCAGGCACTGGTGGCTCATACCTGGAATCCTAGCTACTCAGTGAGATGTGAGGATTGCTATTCAAAGCCAGCCAGAAATTAGAAACAAGAAGGAGAAGCTGTAGTTTGCCTTGGAAAAGTAGAATACTTTAATGGGAAAAAAGTATTTGTCATTCTAGTTTTAACCAAGGAAGAAATGCAGCCTTACCAGTGTATACATTAAATGCAAATAGAGGAGCTTACCAGTGTATACATTAAATGCAAATAGAGGAGTCTAAATTTCTATAAAAACCAAGACTGACACCAAATGAACAACAACCAAGACAACAAGTGTTTTAAGGTTCCTAACACACACACACCCATCCCTCCTCCATATTTTTTATTATTTCTCTTTGATATTTACCCTGGGCTAGACTTCATCTATTCCAAGTGAACCATAATGAACTTACTTCCATCTTTCCCTCGACCACCCTGTGTGTTCTAGAGACAGAGAATGAACTTTCTCCTGGCAGGAAAGAAGATGAAAAGATGATGAGGCTGAAGGACACTGGCACAGAAGCTTGGAGGCTGGAAAAGATGGAGATGGGTCTGGGGCAGACCTGTGATATACATATTCAGCCAGCAAACTACTTTTTGCCGGTTACAACATTTCTTTATTTTTAAACTATTTTTTTTTTTGGGTCCGGTCATGGGGCCTGAACTCTGGGCCGGGGCCTGAACTCTGGGCCTGGGCGCTGTCCCTCAGCTCTTCAGCTCAAGGCTAGCGCTCTACCACTTGAGCTACAGCGCCACTTCCGGCTTTTTGCTTATGTGGTGCTGAGGAATCGAACCCAGGGCCTTGAGCATGCAAGGCAAGCGCTCTACCACTGAGCCACCTTCCCAGCCCATTTTTAAACTATTTTATTGTAAAGATGCTATACAGAGGGGTTACAGTTACATGAGTAAGGCAATGAGTCCATTTCTTGTCAAGCATTGTTACCCCTTCCCTTATTGTTCACTTCTCTCCCCTACCTCCTGCCCCCTAAAGTTGTAAAGTCCATTTCCAATATACTGTCTTGTGGATATCATTGTTGCAATGGGTCATCCTATGTCCTTTTTTCAGCGTTTTATTATTCCCCTTCCCCTCCCCAAATTAGACAACTGTATATACAAGATGCAGGGTACCAAAATCAAGTACAGTAACAATAGGGGATATGCCATAGGGAAGAACATACAAAGGAAACAAAAAAAATCACATAGTGCATTAAAACCAACAACAACAAAGAAAGACCTTTTGTGTTCATATCTTGGGGCTCATTTCACTTAGCAACATCTTATATGGTCATATGTACATAGCTTTTGAGCTTTTCTGCTCATCTGATAAAATTCCCTTAGATGTACACTAATTATTGCAAATGAGGGAAACCATGGGACCTATATTTCTTTGGGTCTGGTTTACTTCAGAATTTCCTAACAAATGGGGCGATGTCATTCTTTCTGATGGAAGCATAGAATTTCATTATATATATACAACATTTCTTACATTGGGAAACTTTAGGAATTATGACAGCTCTGTGCTGCACATAGCAACTAAGCAAGTTAAATGATTTTAGCATGAATAAACTTGACTCTTTTTACAGAAACTATCTAGAGTAAAGGCAGTAATCCTCTGCCTATGAGCACCATATCCTTAATTTCTGTTATAATGGCATTTGTGAATAGGACTATTTATTTATTTATTTGTTTGTTTGTTTGTTTATTGTCAGTCATAGGGCGTGACTCGGGTCCTGAGCACTGTCCCTGAGCTTTATTTCGCTCAAAACTAGCAATCAACCACTTTGAGCCATAGTACCACTTCTGGTTTTCCTGGTGGTTAATTAGAGATGAGCCTCACACACTTTCCTACCCAGGCTGGCTTCAAACTGCAATCCTCAGGTCTCAGCTTCCTGAGTAGCTAGGATTGCAGGCATGAACCACCAGTGCTTGGCTCTCCAGTAGCAAATGTTGTTGTTGTTGTTGTTGTTATTATTATTTGCTAGTCCTGGGCCTGGGCACTGTCCGTGAGCTTCTTTTGCTCAAGGCTAGCACTCCACTTGAGCCATAGCACCACTTCCAGCTTTTTCTGTTTATGTGGTACTGAGGAATCAAAGCCAGGGCTTCATGCATGCAAGGCCAACACTTTACCATGAAGCCACATCCCCAGCTTCTCCAATAGCAAATATTTTAAAAATTCTTTTTAGATGGCTGTGTAAAACAACACAGGAGGGAACACAGATCCTAGTGGGAAGAGCAGGAGCAGAGCCAGAGTGGCCTCACTAGGCCAGCAGCTTCCTGCTTCCCCCCTTCTTTTCAGTATGCCCTCTTTGATATCTCATGACCAACAAAAATTGATGTAAAGCAAAATTAAGAATTTAAATTTAAGTATATGAATCTATCAGAATGTTCTAAAAAGAGTGCATAAAAACAACCATCATTGCCGGCCACCGGTGGCTCACGCCTGTAATCCTAGCTACTCAGGAGGCTGAGATCTGAGGATCACGGTTCAAAGCCAGCCCAAGCAGGAAAGTCCATGAGACTCTTATCTTCAATAAACCAGTAGAAAACCGGAAGTGGCACTGAGGCTCAAGCTGTAGAGCACTCGCCTTGAGCTGAAGAACTCAGGGACAGCACCCAAGCCCAGAGTTCAAGCCCCAGGACCTACAAAAACAAAAAACAAAAAAAAAAAGACAGGGGTTGGGAAGGTGGCTCAGTGGCAGAGCACTTGCCTTGCATTCATGAGGCCCTGGGTTCGATTCCTCAGCACCACATAAGCAAAAAGAAAAAAGCTGGAAGTGGCTATGTGGGTCAAGTGGTAGAGCACTAGCCTTGAGCTGAAGAGCTGAGGGATATTGCCCAGACCCAGAGTTCAGGCCCCACGACCGACCAAAACAAAAAAAAAAATCCTGAAAGATTTCTATCTCAATAATGATCCTATTCTATATGCCCACATCTTCAAATTTCCTGGGTAAGAGTCAGGGAAAATATTGTTTGGGGCTCCTACTTGTCCCGTGGTTATCAGTCTGTGATTTGTGAGGTTTTTCTTGTGTATTGACTAGTCAGTTTTCAAGAATTGTGGGTTTAGGTTGGGCATAGTGGCTCATGCCTGTAATTCTAGTACTCCAGGAGGTTGATGTGAGAGGCTCTCAAGTTGGAGACTAGTCTAATCTACATAGTGTCCCATGTTAAAAAACAATAGAAAAAACTCCACAAGAAAATAAAAGACAATCTGGGTTCAGATGAGGACACTGACTACTGTGGAAACAGGAAACATTATGAGTTAGATTGAGGAAAAGAGTGGTTTGGATCAGAAATGTCTCCTTGTATGCACAAATTTCCTATGTCATTATTCAGGAATTGGTTGGGTAGCATTGACCATGAGTTTCCCAACAACTGGTGTCATAGCTCAGAGTCTTGTCAGACAACAAAATCCTACTGGTTTTACACCTCCCCTTTAAACCTTAGGCAGTCAGGGAATTTTACTGAGCCTTCTAAATGTAGAAATCTAATTTTTAAATCTTGCCATTAAATGTCTAGTGTTTTGGATGCTTTAATGAGTGGCAGAATTTATAGGACACAAGGTTATAATCTGAATGTATGAACTATAAAGAAAGTACCAGTAATGCTGACTAACTAATGAGCTTTTTAATGATGAGAAATAGATAAAGCTTTAAAATGCAGAATGCTTATCAAGGACTTCAGACAATGGCAAAGTGGAGCAATTTAGAAGTACTTACCAGTGCTACTGCTGTGCCAGTGAGAAGTGAACTATTTTCTTTCATTTTAAAGCACTGCTTTTCATACATGGGAGTAATTTCTATATTTTCTTAACTAAAATTAAATGCCCTGGTATAATCCTCTTTTCAATGGAGTTCAAAATATAAATAACCTATTGATACCACTTGTGACAGAGCAAGAGAACTCTACAAAAGGGAGAAATATCTGAGGATCAGCCTGGAAAGATGGGGTCTAGGGTTTAGATGGGGTCTGACAGTGGAGATGTATTTCAGAGAGCTGTGCCTTGGTGTATCTTTCCACACAGCTGTGTTCCCTCTGGGAAGATGGCAGACCTCTGCCTGGGCTGATACTGCATCAGCATCTCAGGCATTTGAAGACAAGCCTGGACTTCCTGAGAGAAGACCTGGAATCACTGTGGTTGCCTTGCCCTGTGCTCTGTGGCATACAGAGCAATAATAAGATAACACCTTTCCTTTGCTCTAGAGGCTCTTCCTCTGGTACTGCAGACATCTCTGTGAGGTAGCACCGGCATGGAAGAAATGAGGTGACTTCGGAACACACAGGGCCACTGATGCTATTGGGATCCAGAGAGCCCTCCCCAGTTTTAAAATCCAAGTCTAAATTCACAGGACCCAAGAAAGATCTGTTGGTATGATGGGACTTGGCTTTGCATCGTTGTTGATAAGGAACTGGATTGAGCTTGTCTGTTTCCTTTCCCTAGAAGTGAGCTTTCCAGGATGAATTGCTCTCTCTTGGACAATGGAAGGATCCCATAGAGTAGGGGCCTTCATAGATTTTGACACATAGCACAGAGATACTGGCCCTGATAGCTTCCACTGTATAAAACAAACCAGGTAGCAATAGGAGGAGTAGAGGTAGTAAAACCTGGGCCATTAGCGGCTACAGGGGCAGTGGGTCACTAGGTGTGGTAGCAGGACTGGCAACTTCCTGACTGGGCACAGTCACAAGTTACTTAATCTCCTTGAGCCTTGGTTTCTTGGTCTCTTGGGAACATTAAGTATCTCCGGAGTATCAGGGCAGAGTGGTGGTCAAGAGAGACAGCAATGAAGTCCAGGACGGCCAGATGCTGCTTTGTCCTGGACATTGTCAGGATTGTTCTGTGCCCTTTTCCCTCCAGCTTGTTGACTACCTCATTCCTCATTTCTTAGTTCCCTCCTACCTTTCTGTTCCCCTTTCCCCACTCCTCTTTATTTTTAAAGTGAATTGCTTTTCATCGCAGTTTTTATTTGCTATTTGTGACTTCAGTTCAAATTATTTGACTAGCTCAACAAATTATCTCATGCCACCTAATTATAATCTATCATTGGGCATACTTACCTTACATTATATGTTAATTTAGGATTTCTAGATAAAATAGACAACAACCAGTAAAAGCTGGGTTTCAGATAAATAAGACATAGTTGTTTTAAATAACTTTGTGTTTTAGTTCCTAAAACTGGCAACTCTAATGAACTAAACAGAACCAGGATAACACCTTTACTCTATCATTTTATTTTCATAAAATTGAATATCTTCTTGTAAACTTGTGCAAGTCATGTAATCAAACTCCTACAATACAAAGAATTAAAAATATTATTGCTTCTGTATTTTGCTTTTTCTAGGCTCTTCTCTTTTCATATGTCATGATGCGAGCCTTTGATTTATATGTTCATGAGGTTTTGATAAATTTATTTCAATATAATTGGTTTCTTTGTAATCTTAGGGATTTGTGTATTTAATAATCTTATTCTGAGGGCTGGGGGTACAGATCTGTAGTAGAGCCTGTATGTTTAGCACGTACCATTAGGCCCTGCACACACACACACACACACACACACACACACACACACACACACACACACACACGCTTACCAAACCTCCCCCCCCCCACTCTCTGGGAAGGGGTCTAACAATCTTCTGATTGTCAAAAGATTCTATCGCACCATGTAATGCACACACTACACATACATGCATTTGCACACTCATGCATGCATGCACATTAGAATTTGTTTTTTGAGAAGTCCATAAACCTTTGGAGACCCTTGGGAGTAAAATCTATAATGAAAAAGGAACTGATAACCAGGATTCAAGTTTACCTTCACTGCTAAGTTATGTTTTTAAAACGTTGGCTGTCAGCCTCACTATATAGTCCAATATAGCACCAAAGTACATGAGAGAAAATATCAAGTATGTAAATAGGTGAGGAGTACAACAAAACTGTATTTATTGTGCAGTTTTTCAGCCATTTGCTTGTGCGTGAGGTTGAAGGCTGAGCAAAGAATGGGCTCAGCTTAGGAGGGAGGTAACTGATTGCAGAAAAAGGGAATCTTTTACCACCTACACCCCTTTGTTATTTGTGAGCTTCCAAGGGCTCAGAGAAGGTCGTGGAGAGGCAAGGGGCCTAGAGACAGGGGCTGTCCACTGGAAAATGCTTGCTTGCTGGGTGGGAAGTGGGGGTGCCTGATCTTGGCTTGGGAGGGTGACTGGGGGGGACGTGAATGAATGCCTGGGGGTTGGACCAGGAGAATAAAGCCATGAAGGGACTGGTCTCATTAAAGAATCCATTTCCCATTTTCAGCAGTTTGCTACATTAACAAGCTGAGCTGTGAAAGGATTAGATCCGCTAAGTGAGTGCCTGTTCTGTGCACCATTGCAAAACACATTTCAGAAAGCAGTGGATTCGCCTTAAATGAGTATCTGCTGGAGGAGCAAAGCCCTAGGAAAACAAAGGGGCACGCCAGGGTAAGCTAATAATTCCTGCTGTGCTTTGAGGCCAATGAAATGACTGCAGCCCTGAGAACTTTTTCTCCCTCCCCTGCAGTTGGTATAAACATAAGAGCCATTTTGATGATCATATCGACACCTCAGCCACAAGTACTTCCCAGGTGCCAACAAAATGTCACTTTCCAAAGGGTTAAATGAACCAAAAGGCCTTGGCCTCAACCAGTCCGTTTCTGCACACATTTCGTATGCATATCTATTAAGCAAAACAATGGGCAGAGATTCATATCCTGTCTACAAATAATCATATGATACAAGAACACATCTACCACCAGCTGCTTCCTCCCAGGCTCTGCTTTGACTAGGAGGAGAAAGCCAAGTTTTGAGCTGAGTCTAGCCTGACTCAGGCCTTAACTTGCAAGTCCTGCTATTCTAACCCTTTCTCTTGATCTGCTTTTCAGCCTGTCTAGGAGCACACAGCTCAGAGCAGCAGGGAAGTTGCTTAGCAAAGGGCCACCCACTTGCCTATTATTCCTTCCTCGCCTGTGACATGACACAAGAACAAAGTAGACATTAACCGCTACATTAAACCCAGAAAGAAAGTAATCAGTAACCTGTTATTCCCTTAATAAAGGGAAACACATGCAGTGTGAAATCCAGAAGACTAATCAATAGCCCCAGACAATGCAATGTGCCAAACAAATTGCAAATCAATTAGAATCCTTGTTTTCTTTGAAATGGTTCACTATATCTAAAGCAATTACTCCTTCATTAGACCTAATTTAACAGCATGACTGCCCTGGCTACAACTGGCAGCGTCTGGCTATCAAGCCAAAGAATGGCAGCTTATTTCTGTCTGTCTGTGAGTCTAGCACCAATCAAAAAAAAAATGAATTCCTTTATATGAGAGAAACTTTTAATGAATGGGGGGATATTTGTTTTAATCAAAATATCTATACCAGTGAAGTTTTCTTGCCCCTTCCCCCATGCCAGGGAAATTTTAAAAACTAAGGAAATACTGAATAAAATTCAGTAAAAGATGTGTATTCCTCTTTTTCAGCTAGCTTCAAGAAGATAAAAATGTCCTTTTAGTATATAAAGTCTTTCTAGCTCTTCAAATCTTAACACATCAATTGGTGTTAGTTTTAGGACTAGGAGAGAAGAATTCTTCTGGGTCTTTTAGAACTTGGAATATCCTTGGAAATAGTTATCCAAAGTTTTTTTTTCCCTTTGTTATGGTTAAAGTTATTTCCAATCATTTTAATGGAGCATAGCTTATGTAGAGAAAATGCAGACATTTTAAAGATGCATTTGGTGAATGTTGGCAAATGTATGGATAGTCATATAACAACAAATACACAACAGTTATGCCATTCTAGTAAATTCTTGGGTCCCCTGTCTCTGGTTCCAGGCGACCAAAGGCAAAAGGGGTCTGCTTTCTATCAGCCCACTTCACTTTTAAGAACGCTTTCCCATCCTGCAGAGGTATGGGAATGGAGAAATAATTGAAATAAGGCTTTTCTACCAGATCGGGGGGGGGGGGGGGGGAATGGTTCCATCTTGTTTGAAGCTGCAAACAAAGAACTAAAGGAGATTACAAACTTTTGTGAAAGCAGATATGCTGTAAGAGATTAAACTATTTCTGGAACCTGGAGTACATATTCCCAAACAAACTGAAAAAATTCATAGCCACAACTTGTTTTATAGCATTAAACCGCATAGTTTGATACTCTTCGGGGATAGTCACAACTCCAACAGTGGTTTTTTCATAATAAATTTTGCTTTTTCTGCTTGGCAAAGCAAGACATTTTGATTCTATAAAGTGTCATTAGAAATTATAAAAAGTAGTAGGATAGGGATCTCCCTATCCTCCCTGTAATTTTCAAAAGTACCCAAAGTTATAGGTACAAGGATATTCTTTAAAGCATTGTGCCAATACAAAAAAACAAGCGAACACTAGGAAGAGTTTGAGCCCTAAATTAAGTCATGGGCCTGTTTCCCTTCTTCCTTCCTTTGCTTCCCCCCTAACAGCTTTTCTCTCCTTCCCCTCCCCCTAATCCTTCCTCTTCACCTCACATCAAATGGCTTTTCATTCTCTGTATCCTTTGCCTTTCTTCTTTTTTTTTTTCTTTAGAGCTCAGTTTAGAAAAGAAAAATCTTTCACTGAGGGTACCATATCTTCCGCTGGCCAATCAACCCATTTCATCTGCTACTCTTCAAAAGAAACTATTTCTCAAAGCTCCCACGTTCTTAACACAAACTTGTGCTACCTTATACTGTACCCCATCC
This sequence comes from Dipodomys spectabilis, assembly GCF_019054845.1. Lineage (NCBI taxonomy): Eukaryota > Metazoa > Chordata > Mammalia > Rodentia > Heteromyidae > Dipodomys > Dipodomys spectabilis. Next base: position 3,551,419 of record NW_024870719.1, on the reverse strand, counting down.
TGCCTTCTCTCACCTTTCCCTGGTAACACTGTGAAAGTCAAATTATGTTCTGTTTCTATGTTCTTCTCACACTCATGATTTTCACCCTAATTTGTCCATCAAGTAATCTATGAAAATACATTGAAGGCCTGCTTCCCTAGAGTTGTTTCACTCAGATTGACTGTTTCTAGAAGTGATTTAAAAAAACAAAAGGTTTTCAATATCTTTAAGTAGTTAGACAAAGGAGTTGCCATTCACCAAAGCAGTTTATGAATACAATGCATCTTGATCAGTGTCATCCTTTTTTAACATTCTCACCCATCCCTCCCAGCTCACCCCTTCCCTTACGTAATTTATGTATTCCTTTGCCATTGAACAAAGCAGCTAATCTGTACAGTGCATCTTGATCTGTGTCAACTTCAATATCTTCACCCCCCTTTGACCCACCCCTTCCTTTATATTTCTGTGGTATATACAATGAAATTTTGCCCGCATTCTTCCCCCTTCCTCTCTTCATTCTTCCACAGCTCTAGGTACTTGCAAGAGTGAGGGTAGGGCTTAAGAGTTGATTTTTAACTGCAATGAAAAACATTTGTGGTGATGAAGGAGCATGGGGAGAAGTGGAAACATTTAATTACTTCCTGAAGGTGATGTCATCTGCAGTGTACATTAAACAGAAGATGAGGTGAAGGCAGAGGGGAAAGAGGGCATCCTTCCATCCTACTTTCTTCATGCTGGGCATGGAAAGCCATTTTATCATGGAGGTCTCAGCTGCTCTAGTTCTCGGGCTTGGCTCAAAATGGAGAGGAGGTCTTTGAAAGATGTCACTATCGCAGGAGGCTGATTTGGGGGTTGTTTTGCTTTCTTTTGTATAAATTTAGATACTAATCCTCCTTAAACTATCGTAACTTTAGATTCCCAGCATACAGAGACACTTGGTCTTACTGTAGCCTCCTCCAAGCGAGTGCTTTGCCGTTTCTACAACACTTGTCAACTAACTGGTAGGTGAACACTTAAGCCAGGCCCAGAGATGAGGATTGGGCTCCCACCACGAACATGGTTACCATCATTCAATTAAACACTAACTAAATCCATGTGAGCTCTTCTAAGGAAGGGAATGATAATTTCCATTCTTCAGGTGGTAAGGACACAAGGATCTATTGATTTTCAGGCAGTTCCCCCCCCCCCCTCCCCCCCAAAAAAAGATAAATAAATCAGACCCTAACAGTTTTCACTAGAGAGACTTAATTGAAAAAAAAAAAAACACCTTTTTATTCATCATTTTATGTCCTGTAACATTCAATAGGTCAGTTACTGTTGGTAAGTTTTGTATTGTCAGCACTCCTTTCAATATTTTTACAAAGCCAAGCTACCAGATAGTTTACCAAAATCTGGTGGCCCTGGTTCATGTGCTCCACATCATGACTGCACACCGTGCCGTGTGGAGACCTGAGTCTTGCTAATGCACAGATAAAAGCTATCACAGACTGGTGACAGAACAAATGAGGCCTGTTCTTCCAAGTAAGCACTTCCCTTTTGTTTGTTCTACTATAGAAGCAGTGAATAGACGGGTCTTTTTTTCTTTTCTTTTTTCCTTTTTTTTTTTTGCAAACTTTCAGGGTACCAACTTTTTATCCCCTACCCCCACTACTGGGAATAACTCATCTTGATTGTTGGATATTTTTCTTTTCATCTCTTATTGACTATTACTATGAGTATTTTTATCTACCATGGTTGAATACTTAACTAATACAGTTCTTCATACAAATGCAAACTTCCTATTTACCAGCCTCTGGTGACTCTGTGTCTTACACCAGAGTGGTATCATTCAGCTACAGTTGCTATAGCATTTTCAAGAACCTCTCTGTTCTTGTCATAAATTATCTTTAAGTGAAAAAAGCTCAAAGGAGGTCTGTAGCAAACTGTATCAAATAATGAATTTGTAAGCTGTGAAGGAAAACACTTATCTTACTTATGCTCTTCTCCCATTGATTGTTCTGTGACCCTTCTTTGGGATACAGATGAGCATAACCCTGAAAAATGTTTGTGTTGTCTTTCTGTAACTGGCAGCCTGCGGGCTGCATGATCTAATAAATATTGGCAGGGCCAAATGAAATAATATAGAAGAGCTTCTCTTCTTTAAAGTCCACAGACCAAGAGACTCTTGTCACTTGTTAATATCTCCATCAAACACTGAAGTGTTAACATATGTGATACGACCACGCAATCAAGTAAGGACCGATTTGTTGACTAATTAAACCAACACAACAAGCTCTTTAGCACCTACAAGTGACAAGTTTAGAGCAGGCAAGTGGAAACTCTCAATTGAGCCCCCTTTTATGAGACTATCATGCCAAATTCAATTCTGACTGAGTAGTATTTGAATGTACTTGACTTCCACCATGTGCTGACATGCTTACAATAATTCATCATGGGTGACAATAGCCCAATATTAGAGATTTATGATATGTACAAAACAGTTACAAATGAAATGTAGCCTTTACATGGGTTTGCTTTCCTTACCCAGTGCCTATTGATATTATAATTAATGGTCAATTACTCAGGAAAAAGAAAATAGAAAATAGTCATTACTGGTTTCAGTCATCATGGGATCTTTTTTTTAAAAAAAATTCAAATTCTGGAGGTAAATGAAACCATTTCCACAGTGTTTGGCAATTGCTTCAAAATAATTAATGGACACAGATGCCTGGTATTTGTCACTCATTTTAGCTACAAGAATGAGTTCCTGATGTTTTTAAAGGAAACTGTAAATTAAGTTGTTAAGTAAAAAAGTATTCCAACATGGATTTTTGCAAAAATAGATAACATACCTGCTTTTTTGTGTGCATATATTTTAAATTACATTTCCTTATTTATAAAATGAGGCAACTCCACTGGTTTGTTTCTAACAATCCTCCAATACTCAAACTTTTGTGGTAAGCAAAGCAGAACTCATGCTGGATTGTGTTTTTAGCATGCTCTCTTTTCTCACGGTTTTTATGTAGACTTACTCAAAATTTCTGGATCCATTGCCACATTCCAATTTCCCTCATCCTTGAAAGCTGGACAATCCTACTTGTGTATCATCAAGAATTGACTGTACCCCAAAAAGCATCCTATGCATATCCATAGATATATATCAGCCATATTTTCCCATCTTTTCATGCCTATAAACAACTAAGGCACACTAACAGAAGTAGATCCTTCTAGGAGCTATTGAATTAGTAGAGGCTGTTACAGGTCTTGATTACTTAATCTGAGCCTGAGCCCCGCTATAGGGGCTCTGTTTATACACAGCCTCAGTTTTGTACATTTCAGAGCTTGTATCTCAGGACTTAGATGGCTTCTGTGTCCCACTAGTAGTATAGATCTGGCTTGGAAGCGAGGGCTAAAACCTGGTAAGATAGTAGTATATAGGTTCTTGGTGAGCCTATTTAGGTTTACCCTTAGGTCCTAAATGGGTACATCCTGTCCATCAAAAGAATTTTCTCAGGGTTGGAGGTATGGTTTCAACCAATGAGTGCCAGCCAATAAGTGAACGTGTTAGGTACTGAGTTTGAGTGTCAGTCTTGGACAAAAAAAAAGAACTTTCCCATACTTGTCTCACTTGTGATGGAAATGAATGGCTGTACCACCCACAAGTTCTCCTACCTTCCGTTCCCTACTTGTATTTTCTAGAGATACACACGTGTCTATCTACCCCAAAGATGTTTTACTTTTCCTGTAAATTTCTGGCAGAATTTTGTTTATTTTGAATAGACATATAATCACATAGTTTAACATTTAAAATAACTTAAAATGTATTAAATTTTTAGTATCTAATTTTAATTGTACAAAATGAGCCTCATTGTGGCATTATTGTATCTATTATATACCTTGATCATATTCACTCTTGTATTCATAGCTCATAGCTTCATCTCTGTTTACTTCGTTTCCCATCTCTCCTTTTGATTAACCTAAAAAAAAATATTTTCTTGTGTATCTTCCTAAAGTTTCTTTCAGTAAATTTAAATGTGTGTATGTGTGTGTGATTTAGGATTTTCTTTCTCTTATTAAACAAAATTAGTATGCTGGTTTGCATTCTGTACCTTAGGTTTTCTTTCTTAATGATGTGCACTAGAGACTTTTTTCAAATTAGTGCAAAGAAAACTTCACTGAAAACCAAAATTATTCCTGAACAGCGTTTCTGCCCAGAATCTTTGCCTTCTTTCTTTCTCAGTTAAAGAGCTAATTGGAGTCTCTTCCTTAAGCCAGTACTTCAGAGCCATCCACTGCTTCAGGGTTCCTGGCTCTCAACTCTGTCCTAGCTGGCCAGCATGACCTCTTTAAGAGAACACAGAACCTCTGAGGAGCGGATAGAAGAGGACAGTGCAGGAAAGACGCTGCAGAATTCCTCTAGGAATTATAATATAACCTTCTAAAAATCATTTTTTTTTTCTCCAGAAATATCACTAAGCTCAGGGCCGGGGCTCACCCATCCTGAGTTTTTTGCCCCATGGTTCCTGAAGTCTAGATTACTTTGGGGCCACAAGGGACTTTTATCCCTCCACACATACTCCAATCTAAGTGTTTGTTTTTTTTTAAGACAATAGTTGTATTCTTCTGGTTTTAAAATTACCATGCTTTTCATTTAGAAGTATGAAGTACGAAAAAAAGAAACATGAAGTACATAGAAACATGTAAAGAAGAATATTTGTATTCCTTACAACATGGAGAGAAAAATCCAATAACAATATTCTCCTACATAGACTTTTGGTTTCATAAATAGGGATGGCACATTTATAATTTTATTTTTAGTTCACATAGTTTTTTTTAAAAAATGATTTTCTTGTTTAAAACAGTTTAGATTTACAAAAAAGTAAGTAAGAGGTACAGAAAGTTCCCACTGCCTCGGTGGTCCTTGTTTCTTGCTTATTAAGTCATGAATAATTTTGAAAGTTTTTTTGACTTGATTTTTAAAAAAGATTGTAATATTTCATCACATGTAAGTACAATTCTTTAAACATCTTCTATAGCTCAGATTGATTATATTCACATTTCTTAGGTTCATTATTATAAGCAAGACCATAATCAACATCCTCATAAATTAATATTCACCCAGATCTTTGATTATTTCCTAGAATAGAGTCTTCAAAGTGGAATTGCTAGGTCAAACAACATGTGTTTTTTTTTTTTATAGCTTTTAATACATATCACCAAGTTAATCTGAATCTATGATAGAAGAAAAATACAAGGTAGTTTGAGAGACCTGAAAAAGGAAGCAGCTAAGGTTTGTTGGATTCAATGTCACGATAAGGGAGACACTTCAGAAAGGGAAACACTTGTCCAAGTGAGTGGAGGTCCCTATCATGAGCAGGTCAGCAGGGCCCACTCTAGAAGACTGGAAAATATGCTTGCACTAAGATCTCAGTATAGGGCTTTAGTCTAGGAGAGTACTGACAAATGTAACAGTGGAAGATGTGGGACAAGGTTCATCCATATATGCCACCAGACTTCTGACCCTTACAAAAATGGAAGGACATACACAGTTATCTTGTAAACTGGTCATGATGCTTTATACCTATAATACCAGCCCTTGGGAAGTGGAGGCAGAAGATTACAAATTTCAGGCCAACTGGAGCTACAGCAAAACCCTGTCTCAAAACAAAACAAAATGAAGCATAACTTTCAATGATAGCATTCACAAAAGTAAAATGTATGTATCAGTATTTTTCAGATTATAGGCATAGAAAATATTTATTGTAATAGTTAGAACTTGATGTTATTAATACCAGAAAAGTCAATAGAAAGAATCAGAACAATAACAAATTGGGCACTGGTGGCTCCTGTCTGTAATCTTAGCTATTCAGGAGGCTGAGATATGAGGATCAAGATTCAAAGGCAGCTGGAGCAGGAAAGTGTCAGAAAAAAAAAAAAAAAGCTAAAAGTGGAGCTATGGCTCAAGTTGTAGAATACAAGCCTTGAGCAGAAAAGCTCAGGGACAACACTTGAGTTGTACCTGGGTACCAGTACCAAAAAATAAAATAAAATAAATAAATACCAGTAACAAAAGTGACTTAGTTTAAAGTCATTTGGCAGAAAACCATAATATAAATAAGGAATTCTTGATGTACAGACACAGCATAAACATGAATGAAAAAACGAATTTGAGAAATGTTGCTCTACACAGTGCTTATATTTCCAAAAAATACAAAGCATTTCCAAGTCAAATTGTTTACAATTTTTTAAGAAAACCACTTAAAAACTGTGGTAAGCCTTTCTGTAACTTGAATTGTCACCATAATATAATCACGCTTCATGTTTTGGCTTCAAGTTGCTTCATGAGAAAGACATATTATACATTTTAGCTATTAATCCTAATATAGAGATAGATGAACAGCTAATGAGTTTTTAGACATTGGAAGCATGTGAGGGACATTATAATTCCTTTTTTCAAAAAAGTATGCATTTCACTCTTTAGAAAGATAAGTACAGATAGAGAACTTTCAGCTTGTAGGCTGGTGAAGTAATTCAAAGACAATTTAAAATGTTTGAAAATATGGTAATTCCCTTAATAAATATGAAATAAAAAGTTTAGTACAAGAATAAAGTATTTGGGTTTTTGTATGTACAGACACGCACATTTTTACTTTGTTTTGAGATGAAAATTACTGAAAGGAGGCATCTCTTCATGCTTGAAAAACTGAGAGCATAGATTTAAAAAAAACATTAATTTTAGTTTCGTTCAAGGTCCAGAGGATTTTTTTAGACTGCTATTGCGATCAGATGGTCTCTAAAGAAATCAACTCAATTTCAATAGAAGAGCTATGCTGTGTTGGGATTTTTCATATAATCCAGTTGCTAAATGATACCTGGGCTACTTTGATTGAAAAGAAGAAATACAGATATCATTGTTCTCAAACCTCTCCATTTTCACAAGATCAGCTGACCAAAAATCTTTCCCTAAAGAAAAAGAATGCATTTTCATGATCAAGGAAAATCAACATTAATAAAATAATATCTCTACCGACACAGGATGTTATTTATTTGATGATATCACAAATAGTGCTACTGCCCTAAGTGAAAGCCACAAGAGAAAGGATGAAGTATATGAAACCCATTTCTGAGTTGTTACTGAAATGTTACTCCACTCCTGAGACCAGCAGGTGCTTCTTTAGCCTCTTGACTCAGAGGAAACCATAACTATACTCTCTAGATTTAGCAGAGAATAAGGTCGTGAATAGAGGGTCATCATCAAATCTAAATCTGAACAAAAAAGATTTCTATTGCACAGGGAGAAAGAAGTTATTCTCCTTATTACAAACCCTCTTAAATAAAGATTTTAATAGTTCAGTCTAGCACATGTAACGCAATCTCTTTTATTGATGTGTTGTTGTACTGGTTTATAAGATACAAGATTCCATTTCCCAGGATGTTCAGTTATAATTTCTACTAGCAATTCTTTGTCTCCTTCACCTCTGTCAGCCCTTCTCTCCCTACCAAAATGTATTTAATCACTCTTGTGAGAAGGCACATTCTGAAAGGCTCTTGATAGCTGTGATTTATAATTTTGAAAATGTCTAGATCAGATTTTACAAATTAGATTTCCTGGAACTTAAGTCCTTGATGATATTAATAGATGTTCCTTGAAAAAAAGATTTAGTGTGAGACCCAAGATGGTCAAAAGGCACCCATGATCCTTATCAGACATATCAGTAGAGGAAACCACTTGCAAGAATCTCAGGTTTCCTTTTGCTAAAGCCTATGCTGCCCGAACAGTCAAAGTTAGGAAATCTGGTATAAAGAATAACTTTACTATGTCTTCTTCAATTCATGTCAAGTAGCAAATATCACACAAATAGAACATTTTCATTGTGTAAAAATATAAGCCAGTGCTTGTAGCTCACACCTGTGATCTTAGCTACTGAAGAGGCTGAGATTGACAGAACACCATTTGTAGCCAGCCAAGGCAAAAAGATCCATGACATTCTTATCTCCAGTCAAATGGAAAATGCTTAGTCTGCACACATGGGATGCATGTATGCACACACCCATATCAATCTATCTTATCCATATCTATCTATCTATCTATCTATCTTGATCTCCTTGTACATATCTATGTATATATACTGTATAATTTATAGTATATATGTAAATATATAATATAGATACACATTTATAATAAAGCTGCTATATTTCATTGCCTTGAAATATCTACTGACAAAACTTTTGTCTAAGTTCTGTTTTTCTTCCTGAGCATCTACGTGCATGCACACATACTTTCTTTGTAAAAATATAATCACGTTGATGTTTTCCCAGTTTGAAATTGTTCACTCAATGTCAATTTTAATGGTTATACATGTTTCAATTACAATTCTTCCACAATATACTAATTAATGCCCTGATGTATACTCATAGCTTTTGAAGTTTCAGTAGCTTGGAAAATAATTCCATCTAATGAAGACATTTCAAACTATACAAATTACCTCCAGGTCTTCAAGATGTATGGCCATATTTTTAGAAGATGTGTTATATTTATGTACCACTCACTGGCTAGTGTTGCCACATTTAAAAAATCTTGAAAAAGATTTCTATACTTATTGGTTGCCAAGTATGCTAGTATAATGAAACTGCCCTATTTTTAAAGCTGGTCAAAAACTATACTGGTAAGATTTGATAAACAAACATCAGCATTATTAAAAAAATAATTTTATCAGGTAAATGACTCCATGGAATAGTGAACAGAGAAGTTCCAAGTTAACTAATTTTAGTGCTCACTTTTCATTCTTCTCCTCAATACATATTCTGCACCAGCTAAATCAAACTATTCAAAGTTCTTGCACAAGTATTACTACCTTCATGCTTTAATTTATGAATGATTTTTTCCCATTTCATCTGCACCTTGCACTGGTATACTAATTCCACCAGGTTTTATTTCTTTTCTGTTCTGTTTCTTTTTTTGTGTTGGTACTGGATTTGAAACTCAAGGTCTCTGTGCTTGCCAAATGAGATTTCTAATACTTGGCCACACCCACAGCTCTTTTAGTTTTATTTTTCATTTAGGGTCTCACATTTTTGCTCAGGGCCCTACTTAGATCATGCTTCTCTTTTCTATTTCTTCCACATAGCTAGAATTTCAGATGTGCACCACCATACCCAGCCTCTAGTTCTACTAGGTTTTAAAAATCCATTATAAGTTTGAGATAAATAACTATCCAAGTAGGTATTAAAAATGTTGTACATTTAACTGCCCAAATATCAGAACTTAGTTCCTAGGTTAGGTGTTCCACAAATGTTTTTGCATAAAAATAATTCGTATTAGGTGCTAAATACCTGCCATTAGGTAACTCACAAGTACTTTTTGATAAAAAAATAATTTGTCTTTCCTTTCAATTTGATATAACAATATATCACTTCTATAATTCTCTTTTACTATTATATAATGATCTGTTTTTATCTCTTTTATCTCTCCTTATATTGTGAAATTTTGGTGAGCAAAGTTTGTCTTTGGTTCGCTCTTGGGTCATGAGAGCAACTGGAGGTTTTTAGGGTCTGAATGAATGCTTAAGGAATCATCACATTATTAATTATTCTATCTCTGCAAAACTTTCATTGTGTCACATGTAGGCTTAGGGAATGGGATGGTAGTGATTGGAGTTAAGAAGGCCTAAGTAGGAAATGCTGATGTAGGAGATCATTCTTGCATCAAATGCAAGTATGTGTGTATATTAAATGGAAATAACACGTGTATGTCCCAGCTTATGTCAGTCTTTACCCAAGGTAAAGGCAAAGGTATTTTCCTGAATTCTTCATAAAATCTCTGTGTCCATTAGTAGTACCAATACCCACTGAAATGCTCTCCTTCAGCCCCTCCTCCCCTTGTCATTTAGTCCAACTAATTTTCTGTCTTGAATATTTCTTGGATCGTTCTCTTCTTTTCATTTCCTATATTACCCCCTTCATTCTTTGTCACCCAAGCCGCAATAGCAACCCTATTCACTTGTTTGTTTCAAACCTGTGCCCCTTAACCTGATCTAATAACCATGGTCATCTTTCCTACATGCAAGTCTTGCCTTTATTCCTTTTCTTTCAACCTTCAGTAACTCCTCACCACCAGGATGCACACCAAGCTCCCCCCAAGGAGGTATTCCATGGTAAGCTTCCGGTCTACCGTTCAAGCTGTTTCTCTCTCTCTTTTTTGTCTGAACTCTGGGCCTGGATGCTGTCCCTCATCTCTACCGCTCAATGTTAGCACTCTACCACGTGAGCCACAAGCCACTTCCAGCCTTTTCTGCTTATGTGGTGCTGAGGAATAGACCCCAGGGCCTCATGCATGCAAGGCAAGCACTCTACCACTGAGCCACCAGCCCCCAAGCTGAAAACTTTGTGGCTCAACTGCAATGAGCTATCATTTCCTAAACATAATTAATGGCATTGGAAATGTGATTTATTCATCTCCCAACCTGAATATTTCTCTTCCCTTGGTCAAATTCCACGGAATCCTTCTTAGTTCAGACATTCTATTTCTCAGAAAACTTCCTTAACTAGGCCTTCTACAGGACTATGCAATGTCCTTCCACCGCACTCCGCGTGCCACTTTCTATTTCAAAGAGTATCACCTTCTGTCTTTCCCGATTAAATGTGAATTCTTTTAAATGAGGTCTGCTGTATTGGCTTCCATCTCCCAAGTGTTCATCAAGACCTTGGCACAGAATCATCACTCAAAAACTACAGTCCACCTTACCAGAGCTCTACAGCTATGTTTGTTTGCTGTAATAAAATGCTTAACTTGTTTTTCCTTTCCAAGTTTGGCTAAAATGGATGAACAAAAAGAATTTTTAAAGAGGAAAGAAAACAATAGGTACTGATGATAAAGAATGGCAATAATAGAATGGAATTCTGACAATATATTTTGAGAGTGACTGGAAAATTTTGGTAACACATAAGAATTACGATAAATGTATTTGGAAATCTAAAACAGCCAGATGTGTTTATGAAAAAAATGCCAGTAACCAACTCTATAGGAACATAGTAAAATATGTTTACATGGAATGTTAGCATTTTTCTTTTTATGTTAATATTTTCCAATTACAGTATTACAGTGAACACTTACAATAACCTTCTGAAGTGGACATTGCCCACAGACATTAGTACATGTAGATGATATTGCACATTCAACATGTCCAAAATCAAGTTGTCAAATTTCTTTCCCAGTCTTGCTCTGTCTATAGTCTTCATCACTATGGTAAGTAGTAATTGTTTTGAATGATTCAGCTACAAACATTATATTCATTCTCTTCCAAACGCCTTATTGATATGCTGTATTAATTCTTTTTTTTTTTTTTTTGGTCGGTCGTGGGGCTTGAACTCTGGGCCTGGGTGCTGTCCCTCAGCTCTTCAGCTCAAGGCGAGCGCTCTACCACTTGAGCTACAGCGCCACTTCCATAATTCTTTTTTTTTATTGCAAGAATACCATTCAGAGGAATTACAATTACATGGGCAAGATAATGAGTACATTTCTTATCAAGCATTGTAGCCTCCTCTTTGTTTCCCCTTCCCATCCCTTCCCATACTCCTCCCCTCCCCCACCCGATCCTCCCTCCCCCCCCCCCCCAACCAAAGCTGTAAAGTTCGTTTTTCGACATAACGACTTGTACATCTCATTGTTGCAATGGGTTGATGTTGGTATAATTTGTGAAGGGGAAGGGAAAAAACAAATCGTTTAACTAGGGATACAAGTGGACCCATTGCAACAATGCTGTGTTTAATATATATCCAGATCAAACATCTTTTTATCTTCTCCGCCATGGCTACCTGTGGTAGTGATCACCTTTTCTTCCTTCTCCCTGTCATTGTGATAACTTCCCATCGAATTTTGCAATCAGCCCAAGTTCTTCTTGTAAGAAAATTATGTAAGCCAAATTACGTCACTTTTATTTCTCATATGCTCCAGGACCTCCCCTCTTTTGACCAAAGAATAAGGCCTAAACATTCTCTACAAGGCCTAGCTCTCCTTCATCACTGAGCGCGTCCCTCCTAATATCTATGATGCCTATCCTACCAGCCACACTAGTCTCTTTCCTCTGCTCATGTAGTTCTTCCTGATGCCACCTCTGGGTCTTTATACTTATCCTTTTGGCGCACAGTGTTCTTCCAGACACAAGCATGCCTTCCGTGTTTACACAAATATTGTATTTTTAATAAGTTCTTTTACCATTCTACCTATGGTAGGTTGAAAAACATGACCATATTATTTTGCAGTTCTTCTCAACAAGAGGTAGGATATATTTCCCACCCATTGAATCTGAACTGATCTTCGGACTCGTTTGAATGAACAGAATGTGGGACAAGTGCTGCTTGTTGAAAGAAATTGTTTTTTGTAGCTAGCTCTCTTGGGGTGCTCCCACAACTGTGTAAAGTTCTTCCCAGCCCTGGAAGGATGAGAGTCCACAGGAAAGCAAAGGCCCGGCGAACAGCCATAGCAAGGTACCAGACATGTAAAGGAGACTATCTTACACTCCTTAGCCTCTTACTGGCTAGGCCTGGGTTAGCTCTTTGAAAGGACCTTTTCTTCTTCAAATAGAGTAAGTTCCCTGTGAAAAGGAAGGTTCTCTACCAGAAGAGTGGAGGTAAGGTGTTTCAGATACACTAAAACTCCAGATATCCATTTTTTTTTGGTAGAATAGTGTAACTAACTATAGATAAGCCTTCACCAATCATAGAAAAGATGCAGATGTTGTTGATTTTCCTTATGAAGAAGAATCAGTAATGCAGGAGACATTTGACTGTTTAAGGGAAAAGTAAGCAGAAGTGATTGCAAGTCTATCAACTGATCAACTAATAAATCAATAATAAAAGAAAGGAAAGAAAGGAAAAAAGGAGAAAGAAAAAAGAAAAAAGAAGAAAGAAAGAAAGAAAAGAAAGCAAAAGAAAGAGTAAAGAGAAAGAAAGGGATTGAGTTTCTTGATTGTCTCAGACCAGTTTTCTACACAGCAGTTTTGGAATTTAAGGCTGGAGTGGGGAGGAGTCCATGCTGTTGGGAATCCATGTCAAATTGAGTACTCACAGTGACACCTACTCCTGGACTAAAAATTGAAGTGTTTCAGGAAAGCCCGCCTTGAGGAGAGAGATGGGGGATGAAGGGGAAGACACTACATTTTTATCAGAAAAAAAAATCACCATGTTTAACAAAGATTTTGAGAACAAGCTACAATGAGAATCTACATCGTCCATTATAGGGCGGCACTGAGATGAGAGAAGGGAATCAATATGCCTCAGCAATACTTAAGAGATGTTTTTCATCTGAAAAATGATCTTAGGACCACTTTTGCTATTTTGAAATCCGGCCCAAGCACTTGTGAGAAGATGACCTTTTATATATTGCATTTTGCCAAGAACTATAGATAGTTGGATACAATATCTTGACCTAAAGGGGAAAAATGAAATAGAAAGAAAAATAGTATCGCTGGGTTTTCAACCAAAAAGCAATACAAGGCAGAAAAGAGCGAGTAAAGGCTGCAAACTTGGCGGAGTAGAACACGCTGGCTGAAATGTCATTATCTGAAGGATTCTAGACATCTGCATTATTTTGCATGAGCTACCATCAGCAAGTGACTTAGAGCAGAGCCTGGAAACACTGGCTTTTCCCCCCCCTTTCATTTCTTAAAACCATCTTGTCCTGATTCTTGGCTTTGCATGCTTTGGAGGGGGAGGGGATGCTCAGGGGGGAAAAAAGTTACTGATTTCTGAAAGGTTAGAGGTTCTTTTTATATTTAAAGAATAACATTTCAGCGTGATATTATTTTAGTATTTACCACTCTGTATTGTCTTAGACCTCATCTTGGCAAAGGGCTCCTAAACAACTGCCACTTTTAGCATTGCTGCCAAAAGGCGCCCTTTCACAATAAAGCATGCTGTGCTTTGGCAGGAAATCAATAAAGTGAAAATCTGTTCTCATCATCCATACATTTACCATCACAATCAACAATCAAAGGCAAGACCTGGGTTCTTTATCCACAGGCTCCAGCCTCCCAATTTTCTGCTATGAAAGGCAGCATAAATTAGAACCCTTGGTTCCTGTTAGCTGGGCTTAATGGGTATGATTTATGAACCATTAAATGAGGTTATGTAAATTGATCCTTAGCAGAATGCTAGCGCCCAGGTGACAGGTGCAGTGCGCGCGTCCACAAGGGCTCTGCACAAATCAGATTTCAGTGACATTCAGTTTGAGGAAAGAGAAATATGTTGTCAACAAGGAAGTGATTTAAATAGTGCCCTGGGTTTGTCAGCAATTATGCCTTTCTCCTTAATTGCTGCAAACTATATAAATTCTAATAGGAAATAAATTAGTAATTTACTAGTTAATGACAAGGGGTATAAAGGAGAAGGGCTTAAATATTTTAAAAGCCATATTACCAGTGAGGCCATACACTTGGTTGATTTCACTGATGCTGTTAAAGTTGAAGAGATGCTTTAAAGCAGGAGTATAAACTTTGACACATGATAACTAAAATTACATGCACTGCAGCAGAAAAGAAGACTAGATCCACATAGCGAATGCCATTACAGAACTTCTTGGATTCCACAGAAATGAAGAAGTCACTGGGGCGTCTATTTTCCACTGTTAACATTGGAAGCTTTAAACAAGCAGGCTTTTCCACTCAGGTGCAAATAACTGCCTTTATGCTTAAAAACTTTTTGGAAACCCGGCTTTCTGATCATTAAGTAAAATAAATGCAAATGTGTAATCCTAGATAATTAGAGACAAAGTGGGTGCTGTGCCTGACACTGCAAAGCTTTTGGCTTGCCCCATGTCTTAAACAACAGAAGACAACAACATTCTTTCTGCTATACCTGTGAAAGAAGCTGACTTTGGGCCTGATGGTGGACACCTCAACTCAAATGCCCAAACTAAAGTCATAGCTTGTTTGCTTTTTTTTTTTTTAAGAACCTGAAGGGAGTATATCAGAATTAATTTTATCAGCTTTAAAAATGGGAAAAAAAATTCTCAAATCCATTTCTCCTCTTAGGCTTGCTGTCCCTAATCAAGATGTAGTAGCCTTCTGAGAAAGATTTCTCTAGGGAAAGTCAGCTCAATATCATCCCCGGGCTTTGTCTGAAGCTATTATGTGTCTGTTTCCATGAGGCTGACCCCGGTAAGAGGACACATATGGATGTGATAGTAATGTTCCCTGGACCCTGGCAGAGCCTATTAGAGCTCTCCACAGGGGGTCTCTACCACTCTCTTTAGTACTCATTTCTACTTCCCAAGTGCAGTTGTTTATGGACAGTGGAGATGATTTGACCCACTGTGGTGCCATAGGAAGGAGTGACGACAGGGCAAAGGTCAGACATTTAAAGACTTGGGACTGTGGCTCACTTGTAGAGGCCCTCCACAGCAACAGAAAATACTAGAATGTCATTTGTGAACTGAGAAGGGGACTGAGAGGCCACAAGCAAGGAAGTATATTGCCATTGACACGTACTGATGATTTTAGGGCTAGGGGTAATGATAACTTGGAAATAAAGAAGTGCTATGAAAGCATTTTAAAACTAGTATAGGCAAAGAACTCTTAGGAATCCATGTGGAACTAAGGTCCTTCTAGCTGTTTCAAGCACTAATACTGTTATCTACTAAGCATGTGGCTATGGGCTAGTCATTGACTTTCCTCAGGTTCTAGATAACATTCCTACTCCAAGGATTCTGTTGGGAAGTTTAAATAAAGGCCTGAATAAAGAAACTCGATATATGGTAGTTTGAGATGTTTGTAAGTAGACATATATTATACATATGCACGCATATTTATACAGAAAATGAGATATGGAAAGACATGACATAGTTATATACACTTATGTCAGTAGAGTGAGAAGGTTTTGTTTTCTCTGCATTAGAACCTGAGCAACTTGTCTCCTGGGTGTCCAATGCCCTTCAAAGCCAGATCTACTTGTTCTTCTCACTCAAATCAAGCGAGCAACACCATCACCATCACCCCCTGCAAAGTTTGGTTCTTCTTAGTTTCCTCTCTGTTCCTTTGCAGAAATGGGGCACTGATGGAGAAGGGCATGCTCCTGAGTCACATCACTGGGATATTATTCCAGTTTCCCTACTTGTGAGGTCTGTGACCTTAAGCAATGTATTGCCTCAATCTGTGCTTGAGAATACTTCCTTAGATAAAACAAGGGCTTAAAAATCCCCACTGATAAGCCAGGCTTGAGTAATTGATGCCTACAATCCTAGCTATTCAGGAAGCTGAGATCTGATGATCACAGTTTGAAACTAGCCTGGGCAAAAAAGTCCAAGAGACTCTTACCTCCAATTAACCAGCAAAATGCTAGATTGGTAGATGGCTCAAGTGGTAGAGCCAGTCATGAGTGAAAAAAGACAAGCCGAAGTGCAAAACCCTGAGATCAAGCCTCAGTATGGGTATACACACACATACACACACAGTATCAACACACACACACGTGAGCACACACACACATACAATATAAACACATACATACACATTTACACACAGACACAAATTTCCCTGTGCTGCTGGGTACTGGTGGCACTCATGTCTATAAAACTAGCTACTTGGGAGGCCAACATTTGAGATCATTGAGATGTAAGTTTGGTGTCTGCCTATGCAGAAAAAAATATGATGGCATTAAGAAAATAAAATGAATTAACATATGTGAAGTGTACAGACTAGAACTGGTTGCAAGGAAAGTATTATTATTACTATTATTATGACAGTTTCTTTTGCCTCTCTGTATATCTATGTTCCAATGCTCATGGGCCTGCCAGGAAGAGGATGATAACATTGCACAGAGCATTAAATATCACATCAGACATTTTTTATACATTGCTAGGGTTTAAAATGTGAATACTATACCAACACAATAAAAGAACTGGTGGGTCAATGAGATTCATTCACCTAAGTTTTAAAGTCTGTTATGCAAGATGAATGAATTCTGCTCTATAACATGGTACCTATAGTTAGCAACACAGTATTGTGCACATTAAAATATGTTAGGAAGATAGATCTCAGGGTAACTATTTTTAACAAATAAACACAAACCACAAACACACACATATACACATGAACATAAGGAAAATTTTGTGGATGATTGATATGCTTCCACCTTAATTGTAGTAAAGGTACCATGAAGATATGCATATATTCAAACTCATCAGGATATATTGTATTAATAAACTGCTTTGTGGAATGAAAACTCCTTTGTATAACTACTTGAAGATAATAAAAAGATGTATACATTCAATGGGTGTAATATTTAAAATATTAATTATACCTCGAAAAAGCTTTTAAAAACAAAGAAAAATCACTATGAAATAAAAAGAAATTGTTCAACTAAAGAATACAGGACAAATAAAAGAAATGCAAATCAAAACAACATTGAGATTCCACCTCATCCCAGTTAGAATGGCTATAATCAAGAACTCTAATAACAACAGATGCTGGAGGGGATGTGGCTAAAAGGGAATGCTACCACACTGTTGGTTGGAATGTAAACTGGTTCAACCACCCTAGAAAGCAATATGAAGGTTCCTCAAAAGACTAAACTAGAACTCCTCTATGATCTAGCAATCCCACTCTGGGGCATTTACTCCAACGGTCACAAGCAAGGCCATACTAAAGCTACCAGAACAATTATGCTCATTGCAGCATTATTTACCATAGCTAAGATATGGAACTAACCCAGATCCCCTCAATATATGACTGGATCAAGAAAATATACATAATGGAATTCTATGCTTCCATCAGAAAGAATGACATTGCTCCATTTGTAAGGAAAAGACTTGGAAAAAATCATATAATGAAGTAATCCAGATGCAAAGAAACATAGGTCCATGGTTTCCCTCATTTATAATAATTAGTATATGTCTTGGAGAGTCCAAGCAGAAGATCACAATAGCTCAATAACTATGTACCTATGACCATTTAAAATGATGCTAATAGAAATGAACTCTCAGATATGGAAACAAGACAGCATTTTGTTTTCTTTAATGTACTGTGTGCAGCTGTTTTGTTTTTATTTCATTTTTTCCTTTTATCTCCTGTTGTCACTGTTTTTTATTTTGGTACCCTGTGTCTTGTATATACTTTATCTGATTTGAAGAAGGGAAGAGACATCACAGAAATGGTGAGAAAAAGCACAAAAGGTGAACCAATGCAACAGTGATACTCACAAGATACTATGTTGGAAATGAACTTTATAACTTGGGGGGAGGGGAATTGAGGGGAAGGGCAAGTGGAAGAAAATAAGAGAAGGGGTGACACTGTTCAACAAGAAAGGTACTCATTATCTGACTTATGTAACTGTGACTCCTCTGTACATCACCTTTGCAATAAAATTAAATTAAAATTAAAAAAAAAGAATACAGAGCAAATAAGTGCAGAGCTAGCTTTCAGATCCAGGTTAGACTGATCCCCAAACCTCCTGTCTCGTGATATCTCATAATTCCAGGACAACACATGAACAAACACATCAAGAAATAAACAGGTGTCCCTCTGGTAGGGTCTTACCTCCATATGGTAGAAAGAGCCACTTAGCTTGACTCCTACACTCCTTAAATTTTAGTTTCCTCACCTATAAAATCGGGTACTAGACTGGAGCCTTCTGAATTATGCTTCCCTAAGCCCTTGGGTTTCTTCAAGATTACTCAGGAGCCACTACAGCAGGAAGACAGGCAGAATCCAGGCCCTCCTGAGATGCTCATCCCATCTAAACAGAGTAAGAATTGCAATTCAAGAGATGTTTGACAATAGCGACATCCTCTTCAGCTCTATATTCGGAGTATCTTCTGCAAATTATAGAGTGAGGATAGGAGCCCGATCTACGCTAAAATAATTTTTGATCCAACAAATATTTCTCTTGTTCTTTTATGAAAAGCACTAAGTTGGGTGTTGAATAACCCACCTCTCCTCAAAAAAATAACCCTATCTTATAAGAACTCCCTGCTCTTCCTGAGTGCACTCTCAAGATGCATTTCTTTCAGAAATTGTGTTTTCAATTTACTTAAAAGCCAGAATGTGCAATGTTCCCCTAAAGCTCCTAACCTTTGCACTGAGCACCCCCATTTACCCGAAGACTAATTTTATCCCTATCCCATCTCTATGTCCTCTCTGTGTACTTTGAACAGCTTCGGATCCTAGACAGCCTAATGCATTGGAAATTTCTCTATAAATAATTCAAAAGTGAACAGCTACCACCCCTTAGGAGGCAGGCTCCAAGCAATATTTTTTTCTATTTGAAGTGTGGGCTCCTGTCTTTGTGGTTCTCGCTACTAACTAGGAGAGGGCATCACTTACTAATTGAATTAGCCTCCCTAATTGTGTTCTGCTTCAATGAAGAACTCAGCAGCTCCACTGTGACTTTGTATCTATCAGCAATAGAGACTATTCCTCTCCCCAATCCTCAGTTCTTGGAATAGGGATCCACTAAGATTGTGGATTCCAGAGAATACTGCTGAGTGAAGAATGTTAGGATGCAAAGGAAGGCTTGTCATTAAAGTGAGGAAAACAACAAAAAAATAGCTTCCAGCTATTACTGGGTTGGAAGGAAGGACTCATCCACATTTAGGAAAACTGATTTTAAAGAACATCACGATATTTGGGGAAGGTACTATGTTGCAATAGTATTCAGGTTTAAGGAAACCTTTGAGACGAGTCTTACCATGGATTAAAGAATGTAGAAATCCTAAGAGCCTGACAGTCCCAGGATATTTGTGCATTTTTCTATTTATAATAAAAAAATAAGCAAGCTTTATTTTCCCAGAAGAGAGAGAGAGTATGTATGTGTGTGTGCACATGCATGCACGCATGTGTGTGTGTGTGTGTGTACATTTCTGTGTGACAACATCGCAGCTTTGCAATCTAAGTCAATGGTTCACGAGACCAGTTGTATGTCAGACTCATCCGGGGTACCTAAAAAGATGACATAAACACAGACAAATTGAGACTCCATTTTTGGAGATTCAGATTTTGGCAAGGGCTCTGCATCTCTTATCTTTGAAAAGGCCCTCAAGAGATTAAGATGCCCAACCAGAGCTGAGAATCACTAGTCTAAGCAGTAACAGGCACCGGAGGCTCTCATCATAACATCATTGGCTCCACTTATGGTTTTGTACCCTGCTGAGTGTCAATCAGCTGGATGCCGCAGTGTGGTGACAAGATGACAGACAGGTTGATTGCACATATGGAATATACTCATCACTTTCTTGGATCTGTAAATTCACTGCTTGGGGCTTATTTCTAAAATAATGCTCCTTTCTGCCAAAATACAACTAATTCCTGCAAAAGTAAAACTCTGTCTTAATTAATACAATTGCCATTTTTAGTGAAGTCATTTAATCTCCTCTGGATAAATGTTCTGTTTGAGGTTTACAAAGAACTACCACTCATCTTTAGCATTCAAGTCCTATATAAACATTTTGTTGAACATAATAAATGACACTGATCACTCATAACTTCTTGAATCAAGCTGATCCTCCTTTATTTTTTAATACCGGACCTGGGGCTTGAACTCTGGGCCTGGGCACTATTCTTTGAGCTTTTTTGCTCAAGGCTAGCATTCAATCACTGCAACCGCAGATCTAGTTCGAGTTTTTGTTTTTTTTTTTAATTGGGGAGGGACAGTCTGAACTGGAAATAAGAGTCAGACTTTCCTGCAGGGACTGGCTTTGAACTATAAATCTCAGCCTCCTGAGTAGCTGGCATGATCATCAACACCCAGGAACCCAACAACCTTTTTTTTTTAACTTGCAAAGTTGATGCCTACTATAATGAACCAGGAAGCTTAATCCCATGGCTTAGTTCCAGACACTAAACCCTTGCTTTACCGTCAGGTCAGAAAACAGTGTTCCTGTACCCTCATGCACACATAGTGTCTTTCTCCTTCAACCTACTTGACCACAATAAGCTTTGTTTAAACTCCTTTGCATAATGTCATTTCTTTCTCAAGAACTTCAGGGGTGACAGTTCAAATGGAAACTTACCTAGCAAGTCCAACCTTTCAACTCCAAGGACAGATGTTTAATTGCTCCTCAGCATAGATATTCCCTTGCCTTATCTAGGCCAGCGATACTCGTGGTTAATAATGCCCATGTTGGTCCCAGAAAATGCCTTTCTTCTATCTAAATCCTCACAGCACCAATTCATGACTCAACATTCATTCTTCCACAGAAACTTCCCTATGCTTCATTTCACATGTGAACTAGCCTGCCTGCACTGCTTCCATTTCATTTGCATGGACCTAAATTGTTGTCCATGCCAGATTCCACATCACTGGTTAGATGGTAATTTCAACAGTCTGACCACTGTGTTATGCCGTATTTGTGTCCCTCTAAATTTTGATTTTGAAAAGAAGTCAAAACTGCTGATGTTCTTGGGAAGCAAGTAGCCCTGCAGCACTGAGTAGGTGGAGGCCCACTCTGCACTTGGATGCTCCTGGGGATGGTAACAATGTTGGAGAACTGTAACCCACTCAGAAATGAAGTAGAGTCAGTCAGAACACAGCAACCACACACATGCGGGGCGTAGAAAGTGCCCCCAGAAGCACAGCTGTAGCTGGGCCTCTCCACTGACCTCACTCAGGAGAAAGCTCTCCTAAAATGGTTCCCTTGGCCTACTCCCATACAGCCTCCTCCCATTACTGAGCTAACGCATGTCCCATCCTTGGAGAGAGAAAGTAAAAGGCGCTGTTTTTCTTAGCCTTAGGAACACACAGTAAAGTTAATTTATTTGTGTCTTACATCATTTGAATTATTATACTCTTGCACTCAAGTAGGATTTCAGCTTTTCTGATTCAGCAAGGGGTTTGAAAGTTTCTCACACTCACTATCAGATTGATAAGCCCTAGCTCCCAAACTTTTTGGGTTGGCATAGGTGCTGTGCTCATACCAGCCAATATTTTTTTTGCCAGTTATGGGGCTTAAACTTGGGGCTGGCATCGAACTGCAATTCCCAGATCTCAGCCTTCTAAGAAGCTAGGATTACAGGTGTGAGCCACCAGCACCCAGCTACACCAGCCAACTTTAAATCAGATCAGATCGGTCATTTCAGTCCAGCTGATAAATTGGATTTTAAAATAAAACAGCTTCAAAATGTTTGATCTGAACATTTCTCAACTGTGGCATCCTTCCTCTGCTAATATTCTGTTAACTTCCTCATCTCATCCTGTTTGCAAACATATAGCCTAACCACTAGTAATATAAGAAGAGACTTGGTAAAATTGTCTGTATTCTGAACCAGTTAGGTGAAGTTTTTCTAATCAAGAAATAAAACATATCAAATGAAGTCCACAAGACCTCTTTAAGCTCCCCTCATCTTACTGAAGCCAAGTACATGATCTAAGTCAGTCCCAGGAAGACCTAGGTGTTTCTTGACATGGGCTAGGGAGAAAAATGGTATTTTTCATTTCTTCTTTCCTATACTTAAGAATAACTGCTCAAGAATAACTGCTTTGAGCTGGGCACTGGTGGCTCAAACCTGTAATCCTAGCTACTCAGAAGGCTGAGATCATGCTTTGAAGCCAGACTGGACAGGAAGAATCTGTGAGATTCTTTTTTTTAAAAAAAATAAGTTTTTTATTGTGAGAATACTGTATAGAGAAGGGGTTACAGTTACATGAGCAAGGTAATGAGTACGTGGTTGAATCCTCCTTTGTTTTTCCCCTTACCATCTTCCCTCCCATCTCCACAACTACACTCCCCCTGCAAACCTAAATTGTAAAGTTCGTTTTTCGACATAGCATCTTGTACATCTCATTGTTGCAATGGGTCAACCTGTATCCCTGTTTAAACAATTTGTTTATCTCCACTTATCTACAAGAAAAAACAAACAAAAACAAAACCTCAAAAGCCAGATGTAGAGCTGTGGCTCTACTAGCATCCGCCTTGAAAGTAAAAGCTCAGGGACAGTGCCTAGGCCCAGAGTTCAAGCTCCAGCAACAGAA
Source organism: Dipodomys spectabilis (assembly GCF_019054845.1). Classification (NCBI taxonomy): domain Eukaryota; kingdom Metazoa; phylum Chordata; class Mammalia; order Rodentia; family Heteromyidae; genus Dipodomys; species Dipodomys spectabilis. Next base: position 3,528,502 of record NW_024870719.1, on the reverse strand, counting down.
AAAAAAAAAAAAGAACTACATTGGTTTCTCCTCTTATTTTGTATCCATATTTCTATTTAGTACTATTTGTATCAGTCATTGCCCATAGGTACATTTTAATACCCTCAAGTAATCTTTTTTTTTTTTTTTTTGGGTCAGGTCGTGGGGCCTGAACTCTGGGCCTGGGCGCTGTCCCTCAGCTCTTCAGCTCAAGGCTAACGCTCTACCACTTGAGCCACAGCGCCACTTCCGGCTTTTTTCTGTTTGCTTATGTGGTGCTGAGGAATCGAACCCAGGGCCTCAGGCATGCAAGGCAAGCACTCTACCACTGAGCCAACTTCCCAGCCCCCTCAAGTAATCTTTCATTGCTTCTAGAAACACCTGGTTCTATAACCATGAGGATTCTACCTTCTGACTACTTGCTGCTCCCCCAAAGACATCTTAATATGTTTTATTTTTGCAATACTTGAGTTTGAATTCAGGGCCTTATACTTTCAACTACTCTACTACTTGAGCCATACCCCCAGCTGTTTTTGGTTTAGATCATTTTCAGGTAAAGCCTTGTGCTCTATATGCCTCCACCACCGCTAGCATTACAGGCATGTGGCATCATGGTTGGTCACTGCAACAGACCATCTTGAATACTGTTTAAAAACATGAGGAACAAATAGACCTCCATAATCAGCACTTGTCGTTTCAAACATGCTTTGTCTTTCAGTGTGATTGGTGAGAAGGTGCTAATGTGTCTTTAAGAGAATGACTCTTGTAATAGAAAAAAACAAACAAACAAGGGGGAGGGAAGGCACAGGGGGACCACAACATGGGAAGGGGTAAAAATAATTGACAAGTAATGTACTCATTGCCTTACTCATGTAACTGTAACCTTCTGTACAGCATCTTTACAATAAATTTTTTTAAAAAGTAAAAACACATGAAGCATTAAAACAGAAATGAAAACATAAAATAAATTGGTAGAAATAAAAATGTACATTGATTTTAGCAGTAAATACGCAAAATCAATTCCCTTGTAAAAATAAAAAAGAAACAAAATCTGGAAAATGCAATGGCCAAAAATCAGAATAAATTCCTTAACTTAAAACTGTTGTACACTGGAGGACATGGCTTTGGTGGAGGGAATTGTGAAAGAAGAAAAACAAAATCCCTTCCACCTAGTGGTTTTCTAGGAAGTTGTCATTACAAATTTTAAATCTGGTAAAATATTTTAGGTTTTGTACATTGGAAAACATAGCACAGATACAATAAAAGTGTCTGTTCTACAGGGGGCTGATACCAGCTGTCAGGACCTGTGAGCTCTGAGGTTTTGTGTGGCGATTCAAACTCCTTCACTCAAACTCCTTCACTCACAGTATCATATTTCTTTCATCTTTAACAGGGATGGCCATTTAGGTGATCAAGAATGCCACCAGAATATTATCAATATTAAATGCATTGACCACATTTGTTAAATATAGAAGAATATAAAATATTATTTACTCTAAATGAACCAAAGATGACAGTAGATTCAGCTAAGGTTTACTTTCAGGTGGCTACAGACAGTTAAGGGAAAGATCTGGATAAATTCTAGAGTTTTTGGCCTTTGTGTTTTCCTAAAAGGGGTGTGCACAGTGTGGAAATAATTGCAAACACCTCTAACATATATAAAAACTGCCAAATAGTAGTGACATTAAAGACATTAGATTTAATGTGATGTCTCATTCTCAGCTGCATTTTATTTTTCTACCTGTTGTCATTCCTTGGCCTCTACCTCCTCATTCATTTCACCTTTGATCTTATATTTATACATATGTAACATCCCAAATGCTTTCTTATAACAAGTAAGGTGTCCATAAAATAAATAGGGTTCGTATTGTTGATGACTTCAGAGCCAGAGCAAGAAGCGTGATGTTTTACTTGGAAAATAAACTACCTCTGCAATTGGAAACTCATCTGCATTTCAAGGAAAACACCTCAAGGTGATTTCTTAACCTGAGTGAAGAGAAACAGCTTTCTCAGATCCTGTGAATAACCTAACACAGATAGAGCATCCTACTCTTATGTCTCTCCTGAATGTACTTCATACCAAAGTGTCAGGCATAGGCACTTGTATGAGCCATTCAGTTTGCATTTGTGTTACTTCATGGCATTTCTGCTCTAAATTAGAATATTCTATTTTAAGGTTGACTCTCAAGCAACCTAAACCCATGTTAATAAAAAATGAAATTTCTAAGAGGTGGGGTCTAATAGAGGGTCTTCAGGTTATTCGGGGTGAGCCCTTGAAGAGCATTGTACTCCTGCCTCCTTTGTCTCTCTTTCATGTCCTAGCCAGGCAGAGAGTGGTTTTGCTCTGTTAGGTGCCCTCTGCCATGATGTGCTGACTCACTCACCAAAGGCTTTCCTCTTCCTCTTTATAGAAATTGATTATATTGGGTATTTGTTATCGTCATGAAAAGCTAGCTAACAAGGCTCAATTTTACGGATGAGAAAAAAAATGTTCCATACCTTTACGTGAGTCTACAAAGATTGGGTTTATCAGTGGAGGCAGACCTGAGAAACAGATACGTTCTTCAGTCAAAGGGAGACCTGTACCTTTGAAGCTGGAACTCTGGAGCAGATCAGAGACGATTGCTGTCTCAGCCTATGAGAGGTCACTTTCTGCTGCTGAATTCTCCCAGTGCTCTGCTTTCTCTTTAGGCTCGTCCTTGTGGTTCTCTGGTAGCACTGTCAGGGCTGCCATCGACTGGTTGGGACATTGGTGAAGAGGAGTCCAGATCTGTGACACCCATGTGACACTGCTGGTTTCTACATAGCCTACATAGTATTTGAATTAGGACCTTCTCCTCCGCCCTAATAGCTGTCTCCTAAAGCACCAGTAATTCTTGATAAAAGACTCCTACTCCTATTTCTCATCATAAATGTATGTATGGATGTGTGTATGTGTGTGTGTGTGTGTGAGAGAGAGAGAGAGAGAGAGAGACAGAGACAGAGACAGAGACAGAGACAGAGAGACAGAGAGAGAACCTGTTAGGACTAGCTTCTTTCCTTTTTGCTGGAAAACATAATAGATCACTAGGCTATGATTGGGCCACATCCAGGTGCCACTCCTGGTCTATAAGTTGTGAGGGGTTCTTAGGATCTTTTTTTGTCAGGTGTAGGGCTTGAACTCTGGGCCTGGGCGCTGTCCCTCAGCTCTTCAGCTTAAGGCTAGCATTCTACCACTTGAGCCACAGTGCCACAGTGCCATTTCCGGCTTTTTTCTGTTTACATGGTGCTGAGGAATCGAACCCGGGCCTCACGCATGTGAGGCAAGCACTCTACCTCTGAGCCACCTTCTCAGCCCTGGATCTTAGGATCTTAAAGGATCTTTTGTTTGTTGTCTTGTTGATGTTACTTGGCATTGTGACTGGCATCTAGCAGGTGGGACTAAAATGAGGACAATCCTATATTGAGAATTGTGCCTCAAATGCCCATGGGCCTTCATTGTGAAACGCTGAGGTAGACATTGAAGCCTTCAATGTCAGTGCCAAAGAATTTGTATTTCTTTTAGCCCCAAAAAAGGTGGTAGGTGAGAATGAGGAATCTAAAGTGGTTTCCAGGAATTAGCTTGGCCAATTGGCTGGATGCTGAATCTAATCATTGAGGCTGGGATGATGGAGAGAGGAGAACAGAAGTAAAAAACAGTAACCAGAAAGATGATTAATTCAAATTGCACATAGCAACATATAGGTAAAGATTCCAAGGAGTCAGATGGAATGTACAGCACAGATCCAGAGAGGGGCTGGAGGGAGATACTGATTTGGACATCAGAGCATTTAGGGGTAAGTAAAACTATGAGTATATAGGAAAATACCCAGAGAGAATATGAAATTTGGATTATCCAAGGTCAATTTTTAATCTCAAGCAGGTTTTCCTGCTTCCTACTCAGTGTGTTCATAGGAAACACCAATTAAAATTAATTTCAACATAAGTAAAACATAATTAGCAAGATAAATTTGCTGCCAAAATTATAATGAACTCCAGAATGAAATGTAAAATGTTTTTAGCTCATTTATCTGATATTTTTTATACGATGCGATGCCTTTGTAGGTTCTATGAAGGCTAGTAAGTTAGAGCAGAAATATTTTAGTGATTTCAAGGAGCTTAGTAACAGAAAATAACACAAAAGTTAGGTCTTGTTCCTCTTTTTAAGGGCTCTCTCCTACTTTGTCCAGATGGGAAACCGTATGTGTCTCTGATTATTCATTTAGCTAGTGGTTTTCTGATATATTATACAGAAACTTCCTCAGCTGGTTAGAAATAAGGAATATACCAGGTACAAACTTTATTTCTTTCCTTTTGTCACAGAAAGCGTATTTTCCCACTGTTGTCAATCTACATACGCCTACTCAGAGGGACAAAGTATGGTATAAGTTTTGTTATCTAGTGTTATTTAGTGATTTAAATCTCAAATTTTAGTGGAGAAGATGGAACATAGCTATACATTGATATTTAAAGAGTATTCATTGATTGATTTAATCAATAGATGTTATTTCCAATAATGAAAACAGTGTTTCTGACAGCTTAGTCCATCTTGTGTTGCTATTCCTGAATAGCTGATACTATATAATGTATGAAGAAAAGAGGCATATTCAACTCATGATTCTGGAAGTCCAAGAGCATGATGCTAACATTGGCTCTTGAGGTAGCAACCTAGTAGATAGTATCACGTGGTATAAGCATCCTCATAAGTGGTTAAATGTATAAGCAGCATAATGCCTGGATGAGCAGCAAAAAGTGAGAGCAGTCCAGTCTTGAAAGGATGAATCCGGCCCTAAGACTTGACCCATTCCTAAAAGGAATCATGAATCCATTCATGAAGATGTATCCCTTATTACCTAACTACCCTCCACTAGGTTCCATCTCTTAAAAGTCCCATCACCTCAACACTCAGTGCTATGCTGAGGAACAAACTTCTAGTACATGAATCTTTGAAGACAAACCATATCCATGCAATCTTCCAAAATGCAAAAAGGTGCTAAATGATAAAATGTGGAATTGTTATGTTGTTGTTGTTGTTGTTTTTATAAAACTCTGAGACAAAGTTTCTTCGCTGAAGGAATTCTTAAGACCCTTTCATTTATGTATCTCCAAATATCCAAACAGAAGGTTCTGTGTATACAGAATTTCTGAAATGTACTTATTCTGAGAACTTTTTGTTTCAATCTAATTAAAAAGGAGATTCATGCACTTCAAGGCACATTTGTTCTAGATGTAACTTTTATCCAAGGAATAAACCATGTCTTCAGAATTCTGAAGGCTGGGATATTTTACCTTAGCCTCTCTTGTCATAGATTTACTTTAAATTTATAAGTATGTGATGTGTCTGAATTGAAAGACCTTGTCAAAAATACCTCTATAGGGCTGGGAAGGTGGCTCAGTGGTAGAGCACTTGCCTTGCATGCATGAGGCCCTGGGTTCCATTCCTCAGCACCACATAAACAAACAAAAAAAAAAGCCGGAAGTGGCGCTGTGGCTCAAGTGGTAGAGCACTAGCCTTGAGCTGAAGAGCTGAGGGACAGTACCCAGGCCCAGAGTTCAGGTCCCACGACCGGACCAAAAAAAAAAAAAAATACCTCTATAGCATTTATTTACTATTTACAGAGGCCTTGGTAAACACTGTCTGTGGCCCAGCTAGTAACTCTGTGAATATCCACGGGGACATTTCTTTTAAATCAACACAGAGACATTTCTTACAAATCAACAGTACAGAGATAGTTGTACTTTATCTGCGTAACTTTTATTTTTAAAGTTTTCAGATGCTAAACATTTTACCACTATTTTTAAAATTTGATTTGGCTGTAAGAAGTTCACATAATGGCAGTGTATATACATTGTACAAATTTCATCTTGGTTTGTATATGATTTATTTCCAAGACTTTGTATTTGTTTGATTCATAAATTTTAAAATTCTGCTTACTTTTCAAAAAATAATTACATGGTGCCTTCTTTGGGACAAGTTCTCGGGGAGATATTGGAAATATAATGGCATAAAAGATACATGAGGTCTTATCATTCCTCTTTTCTTTTCTCCTCCTCGTCCTCCTCCTCCTCTTCCTTGTCCTCCTCCTTTTCCTCCTCCTCCTCTTCTTCTCCCTCTTCTTCCTCCTCCTCCTCTTCCTCCTCCTCTTCCTTCTTTTTGCAGTGCTAAGGCTCAAACCCAGAACCTTATACACAGGAGGCAAAAGACACATTCCCAATCCTATTGTTCCTCTTTCCCATGAACAGAATCTGAGTCCTCAGCAGCCCTATCCATTCTAAAGGTAGATATAGACTAGTAAATATACAATTTATTGTGTCCAGTGTGATAACTCATTGGAAAGGTAACAGAGATTGGGGAACACTATTAAAGCTAATGTACAACCAACAGAATAAATTTCTTCAAGCATACTTGCATGATTATTTTCAACTCCTATTTTATATTAAGGTTAAAGTCTTGGTACCCATCTTAAGATTCTTCCAACATTTCGACCAAGTGTTGCATTCCCCTGTAGGTTTTCCTTATTTGGTGCTTGGCCCAATACCTATTCTTGTTCTCATTCCCTGGAAGGAGATTGTGCAAAAGGCTAAGGTTAAATATACTTGCCTTGGAAATTAGGGTTTCCAACATTTCTGTCTAAGGGCACTTCTGAATTGAATAAATTAAGTGTAGTGAAGAGAAGATACAAGGAGGGAAAAGATTATGAGGACAATACACTTTTTGAGGGAAGGGAAAGAAAAATAGCCAAAGAAAGATTTAGAGGAGAAGCCCTGAGAAATATAGCCCATAATGGCTTAAGGTCACTGAGATCTTGGAAGGAGAGGATTTTTTTCAGGCACTTAATACTAGAGAGGTATAAAGATGAAAGATTGTCATGTGCCACTGCATTTGGTGATATTACAGGAGAATGATTTTAGCTGGGTGTAAAGAAAATGCAAAGAGTTAATTAAGGCTTATATAGTTTTTGTGATTGTGGGTAGTTAGGCAGTAGAAACAGCAAGTATGGACAGGCCTCTGGATAATTTAGGGAGTCGAGGGAAAGTGTAAGTTAGGGTGGTATCTGAAGGCAATGGTAGGGGAGGGGCAAGTTGGTGCTTTTTTGATGACTGAATGTTTTACCCACACGCATCTCTTCTTACAAAAGACTGATTAAATAAATGTAGCTATGCCATGGTTGCTGGGCACTGGGATAATGCATACAGTCAACTTTCTGAAATACTTTTTAAAAGAGCACTTGAATCATAACCTAAATTTTTAGGAGGGGCAGTGATTTCTTATCCACCATATCTTGATCAAACTTTAGATAGCCTTAATCTAATATTTGAAAAGTGAATAGTTTAAACTCATTTGAGTTGTTCCTTTGCAGTGGGGTAATAGCCAAACAATGACAACCAAACAGAAAATTTTGTAAGCAGAGCACCTCTGCTGGCAGCAGTTGCTATTTTGGATGGAAGTCATGGACTTAACTTCCAGGGAACACAGGAAAAGCTCAGAGGATGAAGACAATCACCGAAGTCTTCTTACGCTTTATGTACAGAATATATAGGACAATAAGATCATAGGGCAATAGGACAAAGAACTACTGGTGACTTCTGCACACACACACACACACACACACACACACACACACACACACACACACACCACAAATTGTCCCACTGGTCTTTATGTTTTCCTGCTGAGACTCAAGCTTGCCCACACACAGAGGTCATTCTGTTTCCAGGGAGGAGGCAAAAAACCAAGTCCTGGATGGTTTCCCTCAGATTCTTTGCTTGGCTCACTCTGGAGTCAGCTGCTTAGATGGTCTCTGACCCCTGCTACCCTCTCATCTACTCCTTCTTTGCTGAGTCCGCATGGGCTCTCTCTCATTCCCTCTATAGATGCTTATCCCACAAACCCTTGTTTGGGTCATTGCTCATCCTGGGAGCCTTCTCTTCATTCTGTCACTTTCCCTTTCACTGGCTGCCAGTCTCTCTAAGGACCAGGGTTAACTTACAAGGCCAGGGAAATGCTAGGATGAATGTCAGCAAATGTTAGTGAGTGCTTACCATGTGCCAGGTACTGTTCTGTTTTAAATTATTTTAAATATTATCATCCTTTTTTCCCCATTAGTCCTGGAGCTTGAGTTCTGGGCCTGGGCACTGTCCCTGAGCTCTTTTACTCAAGGCTAGTGCTCTACCTCTGAAGCCACAGTGCTATTTCTGGCTTTTTCTGTGATTAATTGGAGATAAGAGTTTCATGAATTTTCCTGTCCGACTGGCTTCTAACTGTGCTCCTCAGATCTCAGCCTCATGAGTAGCTAGGATTACAAGCATGAGCCACTGGCACCTGGCTAATACTATCATCTTATCAACTCTTTTAGGTGATAACACGTGAGGAAATACGTTATATGCAGCGTAAGTAACTCGTCAAAAGTCATAATATATCTAAAGAGTTTCAGAGCTGAAATCCTGATTGTAGCGTTCATGTTCTGTATTATAATGCCTGTGGTGTAAGTTTGATGAAAAAGACCAGGAGTATAGACAACTCATCTTCACTGGGAGTTAGGTACTTAGCGTTAGAATCAGTGGAACATAGTATTGAAGAATCAGAATCCAGACATAGCATTTGAAAATAGGTCCAAGGCCTCAGTAGACAGAGGAAAGCTCTCCGTTCTAAACCAATAGGGGCCTCCTTTGCGAAAGCCCCTCCATGGGATGACTTGACTGGGCTACAGAATCAGGAAACATGTGGCAAGCTAAGAAGGGAGGGACATTAAGAATATACCTGCCCAATTCAATTGCTCATATTATTTTCCTTGGAACTACATTAGAAGCCCTGTTACCAGTGGAATGTGTCCCTCCAAAAAAATGCTAAAAGTCCTAGCCCTCAGTACCTGTAAATGCATCCTTATTTGGAAAGAAGCTCTTTGCTCTAGTGAAGTAGAGCTTAAACCAATATGATATTTCATTATAAAAAATAGGTGTGTGTGTGGGGGGGGAATTAGGTGGAGCACACACACATAGAAAGAGAGGGAGAGGTAAAGATGAAGGTGAAAATTATTATGATGCATCTATCAGTCAAAGATAGGTAAAGATTTCAGAAAAACTGCAGAAGCTAGGAAAGAGACACAGGAGCATACTCTTCCTCATAGCTTCCAGAAGGATCCAACCATGCTAACACCTTGATCTTGTACTTCTCGTTTCCAGAAAGAGATTGTTATCCTGAATGTGGGATGTTGGACAATTCAATCTCTTCCCTCATTTGCAAAAAAAATGGTTTTTATTGAATAAATGGATTTTTGTTGAATAAACTCAAAAGTAACCTTTGATTCTAAAATTCACAATGGTGTCTTTAGTCCCAATGTTCATATGATATTGTACAAATAATATGTGATTTTATTCAGTATGTTTACAAGTATTCATTTTAAAAGTCAGAAAAAAGGACAAAATTAATTGCTTTCATGGTGAAAACACACTTCACCTTTCTTTTCTATCTTTTTATGACCTAATTTAGTGTGTCATTATAAATTACCTGACTTCTACTAACAAAGAAAATATTTTAATAATAGTAATGATACGTTATATTGTTTAATATCGTCAATAATTAGTCATCAACTGGGCAGTTATCTGTGATATAACTTGGGACTAAGAAGAAAAGGCAGGACAAAATTATCTAGCTTGAGACCAATTCTTTATTTCAGTTGTTCATATAGCTTCGGTGGAATTTTTGCCACGTTTCTATCCAGAACTTTTGCATCATTTTCTATCATTATCAAAATGGCTAGTTGCTCTGTTCTCAAAGAGAAAATGTCATTCCAAAGATTAAAATTCTGTTTTTGTCTACAAAGTCCATCGCAGCATCTTCTTCATTGTATAATTACTGTTGAAAATTAGCTATGCAATATTAGATTGTATCGGACGCTGTGAAACTTTTTCCTGGTTTCCAAAGGGGGGACACATAATATGGCTCTGATTATCTGCCAACTCCTGGGACAGCCAAGGCTTTCAGTGAATGGTCTTTGAGCTGACAAGTTCTTAAAAGGTTGTGTGCTTGGCCCTTAGCCCTTGAACATGGCAAATGTTTGCCATGGATAGCAGCTTTGAAAACCCTATGGCCCATAACAAAAGGAGAATTTCCCCCCTTTAATGGGGTCAACCATATGCAGCATACTTCCCTGTCAGCCCTGACCACAGACAAGTTCCTTTCATAGTGCAGCATGTATAAAGCCTGTAATTATCAGCCACAGGTAGTGGCCACCTGCTCGTGGAATACATAGAAATAGGGGGAAAAAAAGGTGAAAGAATCTGTAGCAAGAATGTTCCCTTTGAATTGGCCCTGAGAGGCCTTGCCTTGAGAGTTTTAGAATAGATAGGACTTTTTAGTCCTTTTGTTTACTGAACTGACAATTTTCATAGTCAGAAGGTAATAATAGATAGACAATTACAGCTTCACGAACTTCAGGGCAAGGCTCCATTGAATTTCGTACTACCATATTATCTGGGCTAACAGCATGATGCTTTCAGCATTGTGTTGCATTTGTTTGGTATTCATTTTGATGTAGATGTTATTGTGCACTACCTATATCTCCTTCAAGAAGCAAGGTACTTCTCTGTTAGCTACTGGGAGTGTTGCCAGCTGACTATCTATCGCTGAGCTCCTTTCTAGGATTTTCTTCATCCTAAAGGAAAGCCCTTCCTCTGGCAGTCTATGTCTAGTGATGTGTTTGTGCAGTGGCACAAGGCCTAACATCTTAATCTCAATTCTGGAAAACTCTGAAGAGTTAAGCCAGGTTGAGCTACTCAGGAAGCTGAGATCTGAGGATCTCAGTTGAAAGCTAGACAGGGCAGAAGTCCATGAGACTCTTATCTCCAATTAACCACCAAAAAAGAAGATGAAGAAGAAAAAGGAAGAGGAGGAGGAGGAAATCAAGGAGGAAGAGGAGGAAGGGGTGGCAGTAGCTGAAAGTGAAGCAGTAACTCAAGTGGTAGAGCCACTAATCTTGAGCAAAAAAGCTCAGGGGCAGCACCTAGATCCAGCGCACTCTCTCTCTCTCTCTCTCTCTCTCTCACTCACTCACTCACACACACACACACACACACACACACACACACTCACTCTCACACCCCGCCCACAAAACTCTAAAGAGTCATGTCAGGTTCAGAGCTCCGCAGAGGATCTTTGAGGTCCTTGCTGTTTCTCCTTTTGCTCTCCTTTCACTCCCTTACTGTAACAGACAATATTCACCCACAAAGTTATCTGCATGTGATGTAATACAGACTTAGAAGAATTATTTTATGTTTGAAGTCTTATTTTTCTAAATCATTAAAATTCAGATCTGTGATCAGACATTTCAATGGCAATCTCAGACTTAGATTCCTGAAATGAAAGGGTCCAGCCATCTATTGCCTGCTTCCCATGTGATCTTAGTCTCCAAGGACTTGAATCACAGTGAATCCATTAGACTTTGTCTACAACTCTTAGGATTAGGGAAAGCTGAAAGTTAGCTTTCTACACACATTCCTCGCATTGTTCTTAGCCACTTGCAAATTTCTAAAATAAGGCTTACAATACTATCTTCTCAACATCTCCCTTTGATGTCAGTTAAAGGCTACAAATTATCAGTTCGGCTGGAAGAATAAGTTCAAGAGATCTAATACAGAACGTGGTGGCTGACTCCAGTTAGTAACAATGGATTCTTGAAATTTGCTAAGAGATTAAATTTTAAGTATTCTAACCACAAAAAAAAAATCTGTGAGGGAATGTATATGATAATTGGATTTAGCCATTCCACAGTGTGTACATATTTCAAAACATGTTACATATGATTGATGCTTAAAACTTGTGTTTGTCAAAAAAATTTTACAAAAGAGAAAATATGTTCCTGTGCCTCGATCTAGATATAATCTCATCTGCTCTAAGAGTTCAAATCCAGGCTGCCACTGATCCTGCTCCAAGAATACTGGGGTGATAAGATCTGAGTTTAGATCTATCTGAATACATCCAGACTATTCCAATCCCAGGTTAAGGGTCAACCCTGGTCATCTCCCAGTCCCAAAAGACTGAGAAGCGGACTCGTTTTTGAGGGTGGTTTGAGGGAGTTATTTTACACTTGGATAGAGTTGAGAATATTTGGAGCTAATAAAGCGAAAGTAATAGTTCTCAGGTTTCCCAAGTACTGAACCTAATTTCTGAAAATCATTTTTTACTAAGACTGGACCAGAGCAGGCTTATCCATTCTCTCTGTCTCTCTGTCTCTCTCTGTCTCTCTCTGTCTCTCTCTCTCTCTATATATATACATACACACATATATATTTATATATACATATAGACACACACACAGACACACACACACAAATACATCTCCTGACTGGACCAGCTTGGAACCATGATCCTCAGATTTTAGCCTCATGAGTATGAGGGATCACAGATGTGAGTCACCACCATTGCCTGGTTTGACTGTATTTTTTCTAGTGCTCAACAAATCATACTGAAGTGTCGCCCCCACACCATCTTTTCTGCCTATCCTGGGCCTGAGGAGAGACACAGCCTAAGTTAAGAGTGAGAGTTGGCCACGGCATAGGTGGGTGTAGAGAAAGGACAGGTTATGGCCTCTGTGTAGCCTTAGATCAGCAAAATATTGAAAAGTAGTGTGGAAGAATATGAAGAAGACTGCACCATTAGCAAGGGTGCTTTGTCTATATTCAATGAGGGAAGGACAAGGCAGATACAGGCTTCAGAGCCAGAGCTGTGTTTAAACCTATGTAAAACAAATAGTTTTAGGTGCTTAAAGAGTGTCCAACTTGGGGCAATTTATTTAATTTCGCTTAGCTTAAAAAGTTAAAATCTGTGAATTGAGTGAAATAATAATAAGCACCTATAAATTAAATGAAGTAACATATATACACGGCGCTTAATACAGTCCTAGTAGTAGTAGTAGCCATTTAATAAATGTGTAATTGAATTATAGCTATTAGTTAATAAGAAAGAAGATTTCCTAGAGACCAGAGAAAAGGAGACACCAGCTATGAATTGAGAAAAGCTCTGGCTCACCTGAAGTAGGAACTAGGGTCTTGGGTGAGGAATGTGTCTTCAGCAAGGACTAGAAACCATGAAGCACAAAGAAAGAAAGGAGGAGAGTATAACCCAAGGGCCTAGATCTTATTTGATCCATGAGATGGAGGTTACTATCAAGAAAGGGCTAATTCTTCCTTGGACCACAAAAAAATGGTATTATTTTTTCTTTCTTTGTAAAGGTGATGTACAGAGAGGTTGCAGTAACATAAGCCAGCCAAAGAGTACATTTCTTTTTGGAAAGTGTCAGCCCTTTCCTTGCTCTCTCCCAATTTTCCCCTCCCATTTCCACCCACAAATGGTATAGTTCATTTTCAACATAGTATCCAGTGAGGACCACTGCTGCCTTGCTCACGGTTGGTCCCTCTAAAAATAGTATTCTTAACCAGGCACCAGTGGCTTATGCCTCAATCCTATTTGTGAGGGTGAGATCAGGAAGACTAGAAGAGTCGCAGGCAGAAACATGCAAGGGAGACTCCATCCTAACAAAAGAAGCTGGGTGTGATGGAGCATGCCTGTCACCAACTTCTGTGAGAAGTAAAAATATAGGAGGAGTGCGGTCCAGGCAGAAAGTAAGCCCCTCTCAAACAACCAGTGAAAGAAAGGGTTGGAGGCATGCTTCAACAGTAGAGCACTTGCACAGCAAGCACAAGGCCTTGAGTTTAAAGCTAGTGCTGCCCCCAAAATTGGTATATCCGGAAAAAAAATAATGTTTTTGTTTTGCTTACATTAGGCTGTTTATGGGCTAGGGTGTGGCTCTAGTGGTAGAACATCAGTCTAAAAAAGCATGAGGCCCTGAATTTAAATGCTAGTAAACCTGCAAATCTGTTTGGTAAATATAATGTAAGTACTAATAACTAAAAATGCTGATGTCATAGGAAAAATGTTATTTTAGCATACCCAGCCACAGCTTCTAAACACCTGTGTCTGATGAGTCTGGGCATGCCCTTTTGGAGACAGTGGTAGAGAAAGGGCAAAACTGTTCTGTCTACTAGAGGAAGGAAGAAAGCCCATGAGATTGAACCCAATGGGGGAATGGAGGCCTCCCGAAACCAAATGTCTTGATCAGAATTTTAATGGCTCAACCGCCACTAGTCCATTTACAAAATTTTCAGTGAAGTCAGCATTGATTACTTATGCTGCGGTGTGGATGAATCCTTTCTCGAGAACACAAAGCATTCCGGGTTTGTTTCTATTGGGAGAAAAGTGAGGCTGCACCTAGGGGACACTGCCATCAAATTTCCTGACATTTTCATGTTCTGACTGCATGTTCATCCCTTAAATCAGGCCACCTGGAGAATCTGCTTTTTCAAGTGAAGGTGTGTTCGGTTTAGAGGAAGAATCGTCCTGGGGCCACTCATCAAGCGACAAATGAAGTGAGCACCTGCCACATGTCGGAAGCCATGCTGTGACCTAGGAACCATGATCAGAGATATGTCTACACTGCCCAGAAACTCTCAGTGTAATGAGGAAGACTGAGAGATGCTGTATAAGGGATGTGGTAGAACATGCAGGGGGCGATGGGAACATATAAGAAAATATTAGCAAAGACCCTGAAGCCCAGGGGAATTCGGGGCTGAAGAATACATCATTTATACTGTTTGACTAAACATTTCCCTGGAAAACACTAACTTTGCAGCATAGAATGAAGCAATTGGGACACAGCATTCTAAGTAGAAGGTTGTTGGGATTTTTGTTTTCTGTTTTTGTGTGAGTCCTGGGGCTTGAATTCAAGGCCTGGGCACTGTCTTTGAGTCTTTTCACTCAAGCCTAGACCTCTATCACTTGAGCCATGGCTCAGATTTCCAGTTCTTTAGTGGTTAATTAATCTTACCTGGGCTGGTTTTGAGCTGCAATCCTCAGATCTCAGCCTCCTCAGTAGCTAGGATTACAGGTGTGGGCCACTGGTGACCACCTTAAGTATTAGAAAATTGTTCTTTTGAACTCCTGGTTTCTTTACTTTTTTTTTAACCCCATTTTTCTCATGGTATCTGTTCAGGTATTTTGTTTCCAGAGTAACCTGCCTCCAGAGAGAAGCCCTTAAACACACTATAGAACTTGTGGATTTTCAAAGGAGGCTTAAAAGAAAAAGGTAGTTAATTAATAGCCAAAGAAGAGACTCTTAAATGACAGGTTAGTTTTATCCAAGTACAATGAAGCATGTAGCCAAATTGACTTCATAATGAGCTTGCTTCTTTCCAATGCATTTAACATAATTTGTATAAAACCAGAATAGAACAATTTTAGAATAAAAATGTGTATATTTAGGTACACATTTTTTAAATAAAGCAATTCTTCAATATAAACAAGATAACTAAATTAATGATATTTTATAATTAATATAGCACAGATTTTACATTTCCGATGAATTGTAACTTTGTATATTAGTTTGGGAAAATAAAATATCTGTTTCAACATTTATTAAAGTCATCAGAAAATATTCTTGAAGTTTTCACATGGAATTTTAACCAAGAAACTAGAAACTTGATTTTATAGTATTGAGACACATGTAGTACAGTAGAACCAGAAAAACTCAAATTCCAGTCCTAGCTCTACTATTTACTATGTAACCTTAGGAAAGCTTACTCTTCCAGTGTCTCAATTGGCTCATTTCTAAAATGAGAATAAAAATGTTAGCATTTTCAGAATTTCCAGAACTGATAGGCTACAAGTATCTAGCAGAGCATAGTAGCTGCTCAATATCAAGTTTTTTTTTACACAAAAAATCCTTTCAGAAATGTATTCTGAGGGAGGGAAACCAGGAGGAGGACACAGAACTAGAGGGAATCAGGAGAAAACACAACAGCGGGACCCATCAGCTGCACTGGACATTGATCAAAATGAACTAAGCAACTCAATGGCAGTGATGGGAGGAAGGGAACAAGTGGGAAAGAGGGAACAGCTGATGCTATGCAAAACAAAAGAAATAGACATATCACCCAATGTGGAAGAAATAACTGTATCGCAAAGCTCATAGAACTCATAAATGTTATAGACCACGATAGACAATTTGCCCCATCAAAGTTAGAATGTGCTTGTGACTTTAACTAAGCATCACTATCCCATGATACTGTGAAATTTGGGAAATTATGAATCACTTAATCACAATAAAGAATTTGAAAAAAAATGTGTTCTATTTAAGCTGGGTGCTGGTGGCTTAAGCCTCACTCCTGGGGGCTCTACATTCAATACCAGGTTGGGCAGAAGAGTCTGCAAGACTCCATCACCAATTAATGAACAAAATGTTGGACTAAAGTTCTAAGTCTAGTGGTGGAGTGCCAGCAATAAGCAGAAAAGCCAAGTCAGAGTTTTCAATAAATGCTTTAAAGGTGAAATTAAGCAGTTTGAACAATGTCTACATTCAGAAGTAATTGTTTTACATTGCCAATCATAATTCATTTGGAAAGCATGTGGTTCCTAGTTCACCATGGGGGGAAAAAAACCCCAGGAACTTAGAGTGATACTTCAATTTAAGCCTACTATAGAGTCTAGTTTTGACCCTACAAACCATTCATATGTATTATACATATAATTACATCTCTGTGATGTGCTTCTTAAAATGCCCACTGTCCATATGATGATTCCCTTACTGAGTTACTAAGATACCAAAAAAATCAATTCTTCTAGTTGAACTTTTTCAGTTTTAGTTAGTATTTAATATTCACATGTTGTATTGAAGACCCACTTATTTGTTCCTGCAGCATGTCAAAAGCCTGTCAGAAGATTTCTATAATTTTTTTATTGTTTTCTATTTTTCCTACAGGATTTGGCTCCTTCCAGAACTCTATCTTGGTAACTCAGTTTCCAAATGCATTCCTCAATGTCAGACACACAAAAAGATTTCAATTTGGGCTTATTAATTGATTGAACATTTCTCAGGGGAAAAAAACACATAGAAACTAGATATATTGTTTCTACTTCAACTATTGAGAAGTTGAAATGAAGAAATACATGTGACTTTACAAAATACAGCATTTTGTAAACTAGAAACTTTTGTATAAATGCACATGATTGTAATTAGAAGGTAAATTATTTTCCCAGATTATTTCCAATGGTAGTTTTTTTTTTTTTTGTTGGTTGTGGGGCTTGAACTCTGGGCTTGGGCATTGTCCCTCAGCTCTTCAGCTCAAGGTGAGCACTCTACTGCTTGAGCCACTGCGCCACTTCCAGTTTTCTAGTGCTTTTTTTTTTTTTTTTTACTGGAGATAAGAGTCTCACGGAGTTTCCTGCCCAGGCTGGCTTTGAACCGTGATCCTCAGCTCTCAGCCTACTGAGTAGCTAGGATTACAGGCGTGAGCCACCAGCACCCGCCTTCCAATGGTAGATTATAATGGGTAGAGGTATGCTATTCTGAATCTTCTCTACCTGATAATGACACAAAGCTCTGACCCATCCTCTAGCTCTTTGCATTTTAATGAGTCCAATTTCTCAATGGACGGCTATGGAAAAAAAGGATTGCTATGAAGAAAAAGTAATACGTGTTTCACTTCAGGACAAAGCAAGCATGAGTAAATGGAGAAGGATTGTCTGGGAGCAAGGTATAAGAATATACATAAAGCGTGTCCTAAAACCCTCAAATAGAACTTTTGGTCTATTCCAGACCTTGGTCAGTGACACTTCTTTATTTGAGATGGAGTTTTTTGGGGCAAGGGACTTTTGTCCCTGATTAAGGCATGTCTTGGCTTTCTAGGCTGCAAAGAAAATGTGTAAAAGTTGAATTTTGTGATTAGTTTCCCAGGAAACCATTTTGGTTCTGACGCTAATGCGTGTACCTGACTTGTTTTCATTGAAAGGAGTGCCACTGTTCTAGGGTAAGGGAAGCAGAACTGACTACTTTGGGTTTCTGCCCACCAAAGGGGTGCCGGGCTGAGAGCGCCAAGTTGACTCAGTTCCACTGCATGCCCAGTGCCAGCTGGCACCACACACCTTGATTGAGATCACCACTGCATGGGGTTGGAGGATGGAGAACTATTTTCTTTCTTTTATTTATTTTTTCTTTTCTTTTTCTAGTTCTGACCCCAATAGTGTAGAGGTTGGGCCCAGCAAACACTTAACTTCAGTCGGAGTTAGGTAGAGCCAACAGACAGGCCCGAGCAAGACAAACAGCTCATGTTTTGAATGGTGCTAGTTTCCTGCTGGAGAAATTTCTTTCTCTCTCCTCCCTCAGATGGAATGATGTTCCTCCAGGGTGTGGGTACCTGAAGCTCCCCTCTACCAAGGCGTCCACAAGCCAACTGTGTTTACATTTCTCCATGTGTATGTGTGAGGGGAGGTGATGATGGCATTGGAAGGTGTGGCTTTGCACCCCCAAAATGCGTAGTGCCTTAGATATTTCCCCAGGGTGACAGCATGTTTGTGCATTTCAGCTCAAAAGACCTGGTTGGGAAGTCGGTCTGTTGTCTGCTAACAAGTCCTGCTGCTTTTCTTTTCTCTTTGGCAGTTCACACACAGATGCTCATGACCACACTTGCCTTCACATCTCTGTGCAGTACACCAAGAAGTCCAAGGTTGACAAAAATCTTGGTTAAAAAATAAAAGACATTAACCAGGTGCTGGTGGCTCACGCCTGTAATTCTAGCTACTCAGGAGGCTGAGAGCTGAAGAGCACAGTTAAAAAACAAAGTAAGCCTGGGTAGGAAAATCCATGAGACTCTTATCTCGCCAAAAGGCTGGAAGTAGAGCTGTGGCTCAAGTGGCACCCCTGCCATTAAAGTGCTCCATAACTACAAAGTAAGGGGCATTATCTAAACTGCTGCTTTCCCTTTTGCATTTTACTCAAAGGTAAACTTTGAGGTCTAGAATGGACTGTCCAGTATTATGTCACTAGCCACAGAACACTTGAAGTGTGACTAGTCTGGTTGAGACATGCTGTTCAGTATGAAATACATAATGAAACTCTAAAGACCCAACATGAAAAAATAACATGAAATACATCAAGTACTTATTTGTGTGGTTATATATTGAAATGATAGTATTTTAATAGTTTAGGTTAAGGATATATAAATAGAATTAATTTCACTTGTGTCTACCTTTTTTTATGTGGCTACCAGAAAATAAAAAATGACATGCATTATCCTTTGGCTGGACAGAGCTAGTTTATTTGTTTTGTTTGGCTTTGTTTTATTGGTCGTGGAGCCTGAACTCTAGGTCTGGGCACTGTCTCTCAGTTCTTCAGCTCAAGGCTAGCATTCTACCACTTGAGTTACAATGCCACTTTTGGCTTTTTCTGCTTATGTGATGCTGAGGAATTGAACCCAGGGCCTCATGCATGCAAGGCAAGCTCTCTACCACCGAGCCACTTTCCCAGCACTAGAGCTGGTTTAGAGTGAGTATCATATGCTAATTTATTTGTTCAACTGATGTTTGAGTACCTTGACATTCTGGGATCCAACCACCCAGCAGTCTTTTGGAGAGGATCTAGTCTAGGGGAGAGCCATAATAATACTTACACGTGTACTAGGCCAAGTGCTGACAGAACACCAGGATGAGTGTTGGGGACCCCAGGAAAGAAGGACACTGGTGAAGAGTTCGATCAGGGTAGACTTCAAGGAGGAAGTGTGCGTGTTATAACATGTAGTGGTTTTAGCAGTCAGAGTTTCCAAAGGGTACGGATGTGGAGGCATGCTTGGTCTGTTTCAGCAAAACACAAATAGTTCCACTGGATGAAGCTCTCAATACAAATAAGGGGAAATGAATGGTAGAGACTTTGATCCTGTGAGTTGGGCCTTGCAGAGATTGGGAAACTTATCACATCATTCAAGATAAGTATGATACTTATCACATCATTCAAGAACCATACAAAATTATTAATACAGGAAGGCAGCCATAGCCAGTGAACAAGAAGCGTACAACAAACATAGGCATGAGAAGCACTCATGTCTTTCTCATCATATACCAAATGGTATATACATGCTCACAGGTCAGAGTCAACAACTTGGTCAGCGTCCCAGTTGCAGAGACCTCTTCAGAAAACAAAACATCAGGGAAGGAATGCTTAGTAAGGCCGTGATATGATCATGTCTGCATTTAAGGAAGATATCCAGAGAATGGATCTTCAAAGGAAATGAATGGGGAGTCTCCTTAGCATAAAAGCTATTTCAATGATCCAAAAATGATTTTGCTAAAGGCTGTATAAAAAAAAACATTAAAAAGGCTGCCTTTGTCTTAGTCTGTCATAGTCTATACCACAGGGGGCTCAAGCAACAGAAATTTATTCTTCATATTTCGGAAGGTTGAGGAATCCCTGAGATCAAGGTGCCAACCCATTTGTTTCCTGATGGGGATCCCATTCCTGACCTACAAAATTGTGTCCTCACATGGGAAGGGAGGGAAAGAAGAAGAGGGAAATTTGGGGAAAGCAAAACAGAGAGGAGGGAGGGAGGAAGGAAGGCAGATGAGAAGGAGGAAGGGAGGGAGAGGGACAGAGAGAGGAGAGAAGAGAGGAGAGGAGAAGAGAGAAGAAAAGAGAGGAGAGAGGAGAGGAGAGGAGAGGTGAAAAGAGGTGAGGAGAGACAGCGAGACAGAGAGTTGTGGATAGAACCCAGGGCCTCAAGCATACATAATTACAAATTCTGAGGAATAATATTTACACCAAAAGAAAACCCTTCATAACTTCTAAAACACCAGTATTGATGTCAAATAGAACATCCCTTCAGAATTCAATTAGACTAGTGTATATTGGAAGTTAAAGTATATTAAGAAAGGCATTTCAAATTAGCCCAGAAATAATGGCCCATTCAATTAAAAACATTAGACAATGATCATTTTTAATAGTGAAATTAAGGATACTAACTCATATCTCACCCCAAATGAATTCCAAGTGGATTTAAAAAAAATCTAAGGATTAAAACATATGCCTTCACCTGGTCTCTTTTCTCTAGATAGTTTCCTTTCTCTCCTTTCTTCCTCTGTCTCTCCCTCTTCTCATAGAACAGGTAGTAAATGCTGCAGTACACTTTTAGATTCTTTTTCAGGAGCCAGGTGCAATTCTTTCAGCTTCTTGAGGAGTTAACTGTTAATGGAAAAGAGATGTGGTCTCTTTCTTTCTTCCATTATTTCTTCTTCTTTCATGACATGACCTTAACTTGGGTGGCTCTCAGCTGGTCACAACTATATCCTCTGGAGAAGTTTTGGTTGATACAGGGAGACAAGTTCTTCTGGAATTAAGTAGGTGCAGATAATACTATCAAGAGTGCACAGGATAGTCTCTTTCCTTCCAAAGTAACTGTGATCCAGAATGTCAATAGCACTGCTGGAGAAACTTGGACTTAGCCAAAGGAAGGTTTTTTTTTCTTGTTTTACACAACATTACACTCTCTCAGATGACACTGGTCTCTTTGTCTCCATTTGGAATAACTGAAAAGGACTGTGCCAGCACATTACTTCTTAGGGGATCGGCTGATGTTTCTATTACAAGTGTGTACAGTTCTAGTTCTGTTCAGTCATGTTTCCTTCCCTTCCTCCCTGGTGGGTAGTTTTTCCAAACAAATTTCCCCCAATAAACATCCTACAAGAAACGTTTGGTCTCAAGGTCTATTTCCTGGGAAACTATCCTAAGATTGTAGGTACCAGGAACGGATGAGGTAGTGAAAGGGAATGTCCTGACTAGAGCTCTGGATCATGTGCTTCTGGAGACTCCCACTGCACCGCTCTCTGTCAAGGTGATAAGAAGCTTGCTGGTGAGGGGTGAACAGCATAGCTGAGAAGCTGCTCCAGGGCCAGGGCCCCTCAGTGAGACCTCCACAGCAACTACATCCTAACGTTCACTGCGGAGTCTTGTTTCTCATTCCTTTATCCTCCTCAAAGTATACTTCCCAATAAACCTTTTGCATACAATCTCCAGCCCACTGTATATTTCCAGAGAAACTGACTTCAAACAAGAAGCAATGCAGTTCTATAATAATTTCATAGGGTATGAATTTTCTAGTAGAATTAGCTATGCCGCCTGAATGCGACTGGAAGACAATATCACATTTTCTATTTCATTGTATATCTCTTACACAAGCTACCTTAATGTATAGTTTTCAATAGGTCCTACATAGATCATTAACAACGGGCTAGCTAATTTGGTACTTGGGTCTCAATGGATATCTGGGAACCAAACATTCTTCCTGATATTTCTTGACACCTTTATTTTTCTTCAAACAATTCTAAAAGTTTCAGCTTCACTGGGTACCAGTAGTTCACTCTTGTAATCCTAGCTACTCAGGAGCCTAAGATATGAGGATCATGGTTCAAAGCCAACCTGGACAGGAAAGTCTATAAAACTTTTATCTCCATTACCACCAAAAAGCTGGAAGTGGAGCTGTGGTTCAAGTGGTAGAGTGTTACCCTTGAGCTAAAAAGCTTAGGGACAGATCAAGGGCCCAGGCCCTGAATTCAAGTTCCAGAGCTAGCAAGGGCACACGCATATACATGTTTCAGACTAACAGAAACCACAAAAGTCAAACACAGCAAATCAAATGTGGAGAGGCAGAGAGGATATTACTTTTTTCACTCATACTAAATCGACCACTTAGAAGAAGGCTTTAAACAAACAGGAAGTGAGTTTCATAACAAAAAAGACAATCTTGAATGAGGGCAAGCGTACCTATTATCTAGAACTGAAATGGAGAGATATTTGCATTTCATAATTTTTCTTGCTACACTCATTAAGCCATGGAAGTTACTTAGATTCTCTCAAATTTAAGACATATCGCTCCAAAATTTACTATGATCCGTAATTAAGGTTGATTTAAGTTCCCTAGTGAGCATAGTACTGTGTCAAGGGCTGTACCAAACAAGGTAAGCAAATTTGGATGTAGCGACAATACAGTCAATGAAAATAGCCCCCCCTTTCTTATTTACTTATGCTAGATCTGTCTCCAGCCTAATGTCTAGACCAGTGATGCATGTGAGCCCTGTCAAAATCAGCAGCGGGCCCCACTGCCACCTTCACCAAGACCACAAATAAGTGCCATGTGATCTCTACAAGCTTTTAACAGGCTATCAGGTCACACACAGTACTTTGCTGGGAAAAACTCACTTATGTATCTCATCACTGATCAAATTCAAGTACTTCATATTTACAGTTTAAAAGCCCAAAATGGGTTAGTTTATCATAGCCCAGCTTCATGAAACTGATGCATGTGCTTGTACTGAGTGGCTATGAGCTTGGTGCTCTTTGATTTAAGTGCAGGAAGCTTTTATTTTTGAATTTCTACCTACTCATGGCAATACATCAAACAATCAGTTTTAATATCTTTAGGGTTAAGTGCACTCATGTAATTTAGAATTAAATGATTTTTATTAAGCACTTTTACAGACTACATGCTATACAACTCCGCTGATTAAGGATCATGGTG
Source organism: Dipodomys spectabilis (assembly GCF_019054845.1). Classification (NCBI taxonomy): domain Eukaryota; kingdom Metazoa; phylum Chordata; class Mammalia; order Rodentia; family Heteromyidae; genus Dipodomys; species Dipodomys spectabilis. Next base: position 3,505,114 of record NW_024870719.1, on the reverse strand, counting down.
ACTGGTAAAACAGCAGCCCCCATGAATTAGGGAAACATTAGTGAAATGCATTTTCTGAACCCACCACAAAATGCATTCAGTATTAAGTAACTCAAATGTCACAAGACATTTGAAAATATCCCATTGCAAAGCAGATACAGATGAACCCTGTGGGCCATATTGAATTCTAACAGTGACATTTCCTTGGTTTGTGGTCCTTCTGATTCTTCTGTTTACATTCTCCTTAACTCAATTCTCCCCCTCAGTCCCATCTAGAACTCAACTTTGAAGTTTAGAAAGGTTATTTCTCTCTGAAGATGCTAGAAAGTAGGACTAGGGGTGGGGAAATTCAAATTTCCTCAGGCACCGTCCCCCTTCTAAAAATTTTCCGTAGAGCTATTCACCAGCAGAGGGCAGCATAAATCTGTCGCCTTGCACATGCTCAGAGAGGCCTTAGGCGGCCCTTTAAAAGCAGACTGAAGAATGGGGGATGCATTTAGCAGATGCCACTAGAACACCATTGACTGTGTCTGTGGTTGAACCAGATCATATCTTTAGGTCATAGTGACTTGAACAAAACTAATGAGATCTTCTCTTGCCTACCATTTCAGCTGTGCATGGTTCTGGAGGCTCAAATACATACCTAGGTTTACTCAGGTCTTTGGAGCCTTTGAAGAGTCATGGGGGTTCATTGTCCGCTCATAGGTTTGTTGCTGTGATTGTTGCTTTTCACTGTTGTTGTGGTTTTACTGAGAGGGGCTTGAGGAAATTCTCTCCCCAACCCCAAAATTATCCAACTTGTGCCTGAGTGAATGGACAAACCTTTCTCTTTACCTTCATCTGAAAGCTATGTACAGTCAAAAGAATCTTAATTGGAGCTACCCCATGTGAACTAGCATCAACTATCTCAAGTAGCTGCTTTTGTAAAGCTGCCAGTTCTCAGCTGTAAAAGAAAAATGGTTCTCAACATAATGATGGCAGAGGTTGATGGTACTAGTGATCCCTAAGGGTCAAGGTCAAAAGAAGGCTAATAGACATGTTCTTTCCTTTATGGATAGTTAGGATACTAAGATGAATGATTTTTTTTTTTTTTACAAATTGCACTTATTTCACTGGTGACATATCTCTCACCATTGGTAGATCATACGGTTGCAAGCTATTTCTTCAGTAAATGAAAGTAGTCCTTTGGATATTACAGAATGAGCGGAGAATGTCCACCCACGTCTATGTCATAGCTCAAATGCAATTTGAGTTAGCACACTTGCAAAGGAGCTAAAAGAAGAAACTTCCTCCTGGGGTGATGAGGTAAGGGTAAGACTATTTCCAAAGAGAGCAATGAACTTATCTGTGTGGGAAACTTGGAGATCTGAGATGGGTGCAGGGGTGGAGACTCCCACAGGAGGGAAGAGATCCTAGATAATTTCATATGTACAGAAAAATAGCAAAATAGCTTACTGAATTCTTCTGATCTAAATACTTAGGATTACCAATGTAGCTACCAACAGTTCATTCCATATTATCCTATCCCGTATCACTTTCCCCGCCTCTGCCCCGCTAGATTATGTTAAAATAATTATATCATTTTCTATCATTAGTGTTGACCATCACCATAGTTGTGCAACACTTCATTTTTGTGTAGTCTAATGTAATAGTATTTTACTTATGGTTGCTGGTGTTTGGATCATTTGGTGGATGAAGATACACATAAACACACACATATGGATGTGTATTGAGTTGAGTAAACCTAAAGATGATGAAAATGAGCCATAGAGAAGTTAGTGTACTTTGCCTAAAGTGGCATAGCTTGTAAAGAATAGGAGATAGGACCAAACTCCAGGAACTTAATACAAGGCTCCTTCTCCTGAACGTCATACTTTAACAGCTGAGCCAAGAATGACTGAGACTTCACATTGGCACACATGATCATTCATGGAGGAACAGTGAAGTCACACATAAGGAGTATATTCCACAGTGGCTGTTTTTATAAGCCTTGGAAGGCAGTAAATTTGGGAAGAGGAGGTCTGTCATAGATCTCCTTGAGAATCTCAATGGAAGTTCTTGTATTCTGTCCATAGGAAACAGACATATCTTGATCCACATGTGCACACACACACACACACACACACACACACACACACACACACACTCATATGTCAACCCCAAGGATAGCCTCTGGGGACTAGCGAATTTTTTTATTGTGAAAATACTGTACAGAGGGATTACAATTACATGGGCAAGGTAATGAGTACATTTCTTATCAAGCATTGTTGCCTCCTCCTTTGTTTCCCCTTCCCATCCCTTCCCATCCTTCCCCCGCCCCCCCTGCCCTCCACCCAATCCTTGGGGACTAACTAATTTTTACTTTATCATCTCTGTATTAGAACTGTTAACATGCTTTCAGTTATCATAAACCTAGCCTGGGTACTTAGCAGGATTTTGTTGTCATTCAGTTCCCTAGAGACCAGTGCAGTTTGATTATATTTATATTTGTAGCCAAGTAAGGATGACCTATTAATCAATACATCTAAAAGCTGAGAGGTAAGCTACAGTATTCAGGTTCTCTAACAAAGCATATGCTAATTTAACTGACATATAACATGTCAGTTTAATATGGTTTGGACTATATGTATCATTTATCATTTTTAGAAATTGATGTTTTTGTTGCTGGTTTCTCCTGACATTTCTGAATTATAATATGGATTGCAATACTTCTCTAACAAAGAAGGTAATTCTCAGTAGTGAGGGTAATTAATGGTTGTTTGATCATATTACAGCATAGAAATGATGTTTTTGCCACACAATAGGCTTCCTAATTGGTGATCTAAGGATGACCATGTTCATTTTCTGCCCGTAGAGATTTCCTACTGTGCATGGCATTATCTCTTAATACTGTGATAGCAGCAAATGATGGTCATAGTCAGTAAGAAAATTAATTTACATGCTTCAACAATCATTATAAGAGACCTAATAATGCTAATTGAGATTTGGGATGAGTCACCTAATTAGTTCATAAATAGGAACTTGCTGCCAGTCTCCTACAATGGAGCAAATGTGCTGTAGTTGTTTGGTAAAGATGAACAATGCAGAGGGAAGTAAATGAGTACACATTGACCCCCATAAAAACGTGATGTTCATAGTTGTAAAAAAAAAAAAAAGACAAGCAAAAGGCAATTGCTTTGCTCAAAATCAGAACCAAACAGCCAAATTTTAAGTAATTATTATTTTGTCCCCACTTCACAAGGAAAAATGTTACTGCTCTATTTGCTAGTTTTATTACCTCCTCAAAATGTCTTTAAATCTTGATTTGAGAGCTGAAGTTAAAAATGCTCTCATAAATGTATTGCCCTTTGGATTTTCTTAAGAATAAAAAAAAATCACTGCCATCAGGTTGAAAATTACCAATATTTCCATCCAGTCTGGGTCTCAATACTTATCTCTAAATTGCAAATGGTGATAAACAAAAATGAGGATGGGGGTTTCTAATTTTAATTAGCTTGTCTAGCTAGCTGGTGGTCCCACATAGCTGGGGATTCAGAGGACCTAGTTATTTCTTCCTTTCAGCTTTTGTTATTTCACACTAATAGGTTTTTGTATTTTCAGTCTGTTTCAGTGAGTTTCACTGCTTCCCCTAGGTCTTGCCAGATGTCTGTATTCTTTCTTAAGGGTGGGTATTAGGGGGTGAGCACTGGAACAACCAGAAAATCACGTATTTCTTATTTGAATGCAACATCATTGCTTAGAAAAAAATAGAACATCTATCTTCACCAATAGGGTGCAATGTTCATTTTCTTTTTTTTTTTTTTGCAATGTTCATTTTCTAACTGCCATCTTAAAATAACTAATTTAAAATGTTTTGTATTATAAAGTAGGAAATGGTTTCTTTTCTTTAAAAAGGTATTGAACATGACTACAATAAAAGCTATCTAATGATTGAATGGAAGTTCAATACTTTCTTACAGAGTTTCGAAAGCCACAATAGATTTTCTGTCAATTCAAATATTCCTAGGTCATCCAGTCTGTCCTTCTGCTGCAGTGTACCTATAAATCCTTATTTAAAATATTAATTAACTTTTAAACGTAAGTCCTTTAGCTTTGGATACAGTACTGCCTATACGAAGGAAATAACGTGAGTGAGGTGAAGAATGGTGTTTCTTGGAATAGGTATTGTTTGCCAAGCTGAATCCAAGAGCCCTAGAAAAAGTAGAAAAAGACATTATAGAAGAGTGAGCAGACATTTTTACAAGGTCACTTCATTCAGACTGGAAAGTGGCCAGCACAATGTCATTATTTACAACAGGATCTGGGAACACTTGAGGAAATTACAGACCATTTAGTTTTGATTCCATTGTGGGGGGCAAAGTCCTAGGAAGTATTTTAGGAGATTAAATGGGGAACATTGAGAAAAGCACAGCTTGATTAAGGATAGCCAATGCAGTCTCTGGAATGAAAGTCATGCTTCGATAATTTTTTGACTTCTTTTAAGGAAGTAAATGCCAAGAAAAGCAAGTGAATGCTTTAAAATTCTCTGTTCTAAATTTCCAGGAGATGTTTGTTAAAAATTTTTGCTTGACAAATTAGCACCTACAAAGATGTGGTTCTTAAAAGGGAAGAAATATAAAGGACAAAGATTAATTGTACATTACATTGTTTTTACAACAAGAAGAAATTAGGGAAATATACCTTAGAAGTGAAAGAATTTTACTGAGACAAAGGTAGTGTACTAATCTGAGCACTAGCACTAAGTTTTTGTGCATCTATTATGTGGCTAGACAGAATATTTCTATAAGGCAATCGGAAAGTAAAAATTCTTAACTTTGTTAACTTTCAAGAATATATAGTCTAATAAAAAATAACACTGATTAAGATATATCTAGGTAGAGAACTAGTCAAACTAAGACAAAAATTACTAAGATTGAAACTTAGATTTCTAACATTGATTTTTAAAATGAGGCCTAGTAATTGTAGAAATCTGTTTAGAAATTGTAAAAACTGTTCAGGGGAGACAAGACTGTGATAAGGTTTGGTTGAGGAGAAGATTCTATAACTATCATAGAAATAACAGGTATTTTCTTGGCATGGAAAAAATGCTGTCTGGGAAGTCCCTAGATGGAAAGTAAAAGGATGATGACCCTAGAATAATGTCCACAACTAATCTAACTAGAGTTAACTAAAATCAGATAGAAGAGACCAAAAGATGAGCACATGACATTAGTCCTAGATTATAAACTTTTGAATCTTTTCTGATTCTAAAATATTATGAGCTGATAGAGAATCCTCAGACAAACTTTTCTAATTGGCCAGGTTGGCTATCCTGGATAAAGTGTACTAGGAACATAGAATATCTCCAAAAGGCACATTTGCTGGTATAACAAAAGAAAAGTGTTTTCCATCTAGCCTACATTTACTGGATATTTACTAGGTCCCAGGTATTTTGTTAAGTGTTTAACATGCAGGATCACTTACTGTAATCCTGTCCAAAATCTTAAAAATAGGTGGTTACTACAATTATCTCTATTTGGCTGGTGAGAAAACTTAAGTGAATTAGAGAGGGGATGTAACTTGCTTAAGATTCACATCACCCAACTTAAGAGGCTAAAAATAAGAAGACTCTGGTTCAAGGCCAACCCATAAAGAAAAGTTAGAAAGACTCATTCTCAACCCACAGCTGAGTATGTCTGTCATCCTGACTGGGAGGGAGGCTAAGTTGAGAGAATCATGATGCCAGGCCAGGTCAACCCATGCAGAAAAGTACAAAACTCTAGTTCCACAAACGGAAGCTATACACAGTGGCATAGGCCTGTAATTCTAATAACAACAGAAAGCCTGAATGCAGACAAATCACAGCTCAGCCTCCCTCCTCTATCTTAAAAATAGCCAGTGAAAATCAGGGCTGGCTAATAGTACATAGCCCCAAAGTGCAAGTTAATGGAGCCTTATTTTAAGCGACCATATCAAAGGGTTCCAGTTCATCTAATCATAATTTACCTGAGGTGCTTGGTATAAACATTATTTCAGGCTTTTCCATTACAGCATCTAGAAATAGATTCTAGGGTAGGGATTGAGGAAAACTTTTTTTACAAGCATTCCAAATGAGTCTTATGATCAGCCCAGTAAGAGAAATAGTGCCCTAATAGCATGATGCCTCCCAGGAAATCAGTTCTAAAGTCTAACAAGTGCTAAAAGTTGGGCAGCTATGTGATGGGGAAGTGAAGATTATCTATCCTCTCTAGGTAGAGCACCATGGCAACACCTCTGCTCAAGACTCCAGCTATCCATTGGCCTACAAAGCACACTCACCCTCTTGGCTTGATCCTATGTAAGGGAACTCCTCTTAGCTTAAAACAGATTCTCTTGATAAATCATAGTTGAGAGAATTAGTTTCCCGCATTCTTTTAAAATTCTTACACCAAGTAAAAGTAAAAAGAACAAAGAGGACCATGTGAATTTATCTAGGGAGGAATTACTCCCAACCAAAATGCTTAAAAGAAGTAATATAAACGGGGTTGGGAAGGTGGCTCAGTGGTAGAGGGCTTGCTTTGCATGCCTGAGGCCCTGGGTTCTATTCCCCAGCACCACATAAGCAAAAAGAAAAAGCCGGAAGTGGCGCTGTGGCTCAAGTGGTAGAGCGCTAGCCTTGAGCTGAAGAGCTGAGGGACAGTGCCCAGGCCCAGAGTTCAGGCCCCATGACTGGACCCCCCCATCCAAAAAAAAAAGAAATAAAATAGAACAGAAAAAAAAGCATCACATTTTAGGGTTACTAGTTAATACATTGGTATCTTTGTTAACTCAATATTTAAATAGATGCATTGTTGGCAGGGAGAGAATAATGATGAATACATTATAATGCAAATCTTTTGATATAAGAACTATAAAGTAATAACACAATGCACCAAACTTCAAAGAGCTTCTAATGTATCAACACACTTTTCAAAAGATCCAGGGGGTGGATATCAATTACAAATCCAAATGAACATATTCAGAGCTGGAAACAGTGGCTCAAGCCTGTTAACCCAGCCATTTGGGAGGTAGATATTGGGGAATTGGGGCTCAAGGCCAACTTGAACTCAGTTTGTGAGACTCCATCTCAATGAAAGGCTAGGCATGGTAGTGATACCTGTTACCTCAGCTCCGGGGTAAGTGCAATGGCTGGGAACAGTGGCACCTGCCTTTCATCCCTAGCAACACAGGGAATCACAAATAGGAAGATCACAATCTAGGCTAACTCAGGCATGAAGACAGACTCTATCTCAAAAATAATCAGTGTAGAAAGGTTCCAGTGGTAGAGCACCTGTTTCGCAAGTGGGAAACCCCAAGTTTAATCTCTGTATTGCAAATAAAAGAACCCTAAAACAAACAAGCATACCCATAGTAGACTAGGGTTTATTAAGATTTTTAGACTTAAACCAATTCATAAAACAGTTTTTAAGCTGGGTGCCAATGGCTCACACCTATAATCCTAGCCACTCAAGAGGCTGAGCTATGAAGGATTGTGGTTTGAAGTCAATCTAGGCAGTAAAGTTCTTTATACTCCATCTCCCAAATAACCAGCTAAATGTATGACTGGAGGCATGACCCAAGTGACAAAGCAGACAGTTAAATAATCTCAAGACCTTGAGTTTACACTCCAGACATAAGGAAAAAATACAGAAACGGTGATTCCTTTCTTTACATCTGTAAATGTGCTCTGTGGGGAATGTAAAGATGAATAAATAACCTCTGTCTTAAACATTTTATAAAGAAGATAAGTGACTAAAATACAAGCTCTAAATATCATGAAAGAGTGTAAGTATCTAGAGAGTTCAGATTACCTCTGGACTCTAAAAATTCCTCAAGAGAGAAGAGGACATTTGAGAGAAGACTGGCAAGATGGGCAGAATTTTATAAAGAAAACATGAAATTCCTATTTTAAACTTTTATGTTTTTATCTATTAAACAGGACTAATAATAATAGTTCCCACCAGCTACTCAATAGTAATGTTGACAGAGTTAATCTAAATTCATGAACATTTAGTAGTAGAAATAACTTCTTGTAAATGTGGTATATATACACAATGGAATTCTATGCCTCCATCAGAAAGAATGACATTGCCCCATTTGTTAGGAAATGGAAAGGCTTGGAAAAAATTATATTAAGTGAAGTAAGCCAAGCCCAAAGGTCCCATGGTTTCCCTTATTTTCAATATCTAGTGTATGTATGAGTCAAACAGAAAAGGTCAGATAATGTGATGTGAGGAAAATTAACCCTTAGATAAGTATTTAAATGTTTTTTTTTTCTTTCATGCATTTGTTTCTAACGCATTTATAAGATTAGTTCTTTGTTGCTTTGTATGTCCCTCTCCCACAGTATAACCCCTGCTTTCACTATATTTGATGTCGGTATAATCTGTGGAGGAGAAGGGGAAAAACAAGTTGTTTAAGGATACAGGTGGACCCATTCCAACAATGAGAAGTACAAGTTGTCATGTCAAAAACGAACTTTACAACTTTGGTGGTGAGGGGGGGAGGAGTGGGAGGGGGCAGGGGGAGGCTGGGAAGGGATGTGAAGGGTAAACAAAGGAGGAGGCTGCAATGCTTGATAAGAAATGTACTCATTATCTTGCCCATGTAACTGTAACCCCTCTGCACAGTATGTTCACAAAAAAAAATAAATAAAATTAAAAAAAAAAAAGAAATAACTTCTTGTCAAAAATGTGTATACTTAGTTCAGGTATGATGGTTAATGCCTATATCCAAGAACTTCACAGGCTAAGAGAGGAGGATTGAAAGTTCCAGGCCAGACTGAGCTACATAGCAAGATCCTATCTCAAAGAAAAGGGAGGAAGGGAAGAAGAAAGGAAGAAAGGAGGGAAGGAAGGAAAGAAGGAAGGAAGGAAGGAAGGAAGGAAGGAAGGAGGGAAGGAAGGAAGGAAGGAAGGAAGGAAGGAAAGAAAGAAGAGGAAGAAAAAAAGGAGGAAGGAGAAGAAAGGAAAATGTGTATACTTGTCATAATCTACCATTAACCTACTTCCTATTCCTAATATTTCCATTGTCATTTTTCAAAGATTTTAAAGTGTATAATAAGCCTTACAGAGAATCCCACAAAAAACATACCATAAGATGAATGTACTGAATACCTGTGTTGGAATCTTTTCTTTCTTTCTTTCTTTCTTTCTTTCTTTCTTTCTTTCTTTCTTTCTTTCTTTCTTTCTTTCTTTCTTTCTTTCTTTCTTTCTTTCTTTCTTTCTTTCTTTCTTTCTTTCTTTCTTTGCCTTCCTTCCTTCCTTCCTTCCTTCCTTCCTTCCTTTCTTCCTTCCTATATTAGTTGCTAGGTTTGAAAATGAAGTGGGTGGGTAGCCTCTCACCTTTGTTACAACTCTTCTGTCCTACCTTCCTAGTTTGTCTGGGGTCTGTATCACTTCACCTCCAGAGTACTGCATATTTCTTTCTGATGAGCTCTGGATTCCTAAGCCTTGTTTTACACAGCCTTCTAGGGGATTTTTATCTTAAAAAAACAACAACACAAACTACTACTGTCAGTCTCATTTTCCTAAAGTGGTGCTCTGTTTATGTCAGTTTGCTCAAAAGTCCTTCAGCAGCTCTCTCCTGCTTTCCAGAGAGAATCTGGACTCTTATGGCCTGCCATTGTAGACTCATTACAACTAGGACATTTGTCCCAGTGCATTTGTCTAGCTTTAAATCCCATGACACTCTTATGTCTTTGTCTCCACTTAGTTCTTCTTGCTGAAAAACATTCATCCTAAATCTTAGCTCTTTAGGAGGCCGAGATTTGAGAATCGTAATTCAGAGCCAGCCCAGGTAGACAAATCTGAAAGACTCTTATCTCCATTTAGCCAGCAAAAAGGTGTAAAGTGTATAAGTGGTGACAGGGCTCAAGTGGTAGAATATTGCCAACCATGAGCAAAAAAAGCTAAGTGAGCAGTCAGGCCCTGGGTTCAAGCCTCAATTCCTGTGTAAAACAAAACAAAACCTCCAAAATAAAACACACAAAATCATTCCATCTTTGTTTTCCTATATCAAAATACATAGAAACCACATCGCAGTGCCTGTCCAGCTCAACTCCAACTGTTTAATTGCTTTCTGTACTTACTGTGTGATACTGTTTATAAGTACACGGCTACTTATTAAGATAGGAAAAATTAGTTGTCTACAATTCAGTACAATTAAACACAATATATTAGTATTTTTCCTGTGCCGACCTTTGCTTATTTTAGGCACTCTGTACATGGTCTAATTTATGTGATATTTAATAATAATTAATATTTACTAACCCTTATGTTTCATGTATTCATCTTCTTAACCACCCTCTGGTATAATGACATTAGCTACCATTGAGGGCTGAAGAAACTAAGGCAAAAAGAGAATTTGCCTGAAGTTACACAGCTAGTAAGTTAGGCTCACGTAGTTTTACTGCTGATGCTCTTCGTAAATATGCTATTCTGGCTTCAATATTTTTAAGGTCTTTGACAGTCTATAAAATCCTTTTACTTGCATGATCTTCATTTTATATTCACAACAAAATAATGAGGTTTGGAATTATTAAACCTCCAGAAGTGGCAATTGGGTGTCAGGTCCAAAGTTGTCTATTGACTCTTAAGACTGAGGCTTTGAATACTAAAGGTCATTCCCCCTAGTGCTGTAAATAATCAGCACAAATATCCTTACAATGAAAATGAGGTAAGAAATGCTAATAACTCAGAATGTGGTCTGAATGTTTTTCCATCTACCCTTTGTAGAAGGTTTCCTAAATTGTGATTTTTGTAAAATGTTCTCTAATTTGGATTTGCCAAATGTTGTTTCCTCATAAGTCCTCATAGCCAAGTAAAGAATATTTTTCTGCCTGGTGCTAGTGGTTCATGCCTGTAATCTTAGCTACTCAGGATACTAAGATCTGAGACTAGCGGTTCAAAGCTAGCCTAAGTTCATGAGATTCTTTTATCTAATTTACCACCAGAAAACCAGATATGGCACAGTGGCTCAAAGTGGTAGAACACTAGCTTTGGGGTCTTATATCTAAAATATACTTGGAACTCAAAAAATTAAATTGCCCAACAACAAATCCTCAAGGAAGTAACAGCCCGATAAAAAAATGGGCTAAAGACTTAAAGAGAAACTTCTCTGAAGAGGAACTAAGAATGGCCAATACACCCATGAAGAAATGCTCAACCTCCCTAGCCATGAAAGAAATGCAAATTAAAACAACATTGAGTTTCCACCTCACTCCAGTTAGAATGGCTAGAATCAAGAACTCTAATAACAACAGATGCTGGAAGGATGTGGTCAGAAAGGAACCCTACTGCATTCGTGGGAGTGTAAACTTGTTCAACCACTTTGGAAAACAGTATGGAGGTTCCTCAAAAGACTCCACATAGAGCTCCCCTATGACCCAGCAATCCCACTTTTGGGCATTTACCCAAATGATCACAAACAAGACCATGCTAAAGCTACCAGCATGACTATGTTTATTGCAGCATTATTTACAATAGCTAAGATATGGAACCAACTATACACACACACACACACACACACACACACACACATGAATTCTATGCCTCCATCAGAAAGAATGACATTGCCCCATTTGTTAGGAAATGGAAAGACTTGGAAAAAATTATATTAAGTGAAGTAAGCCAGGCCCAAAGAAACATAGGTGCCTTGGATTCCCTTATTTCAATAACTAGTACATGTGTAGGACAAGCAGAAAAGGCCAAAAACAATGTACATATGACCATATAAGATGATGTGAAGCAAAATGAACCCCAAGATAGGGACAAAAATATTTTTTTTCTTGCTTGCTATTGTTTCTAACGTATTTATAACGTACCATGTGATTTTTTTTGGTTTCTTTGTATGTTCCTCCCCTATGGTATAACCCCTGTTTTCACTGTATTTGATATCTGGGCCCTGCATCTTGTATATACACTTCTTTAATTTGATGAGGGGAAGGGAAAAAACAAAATGTTTAAAGAGGGATACAGGTGAACCCATTGTAACAACAAGATGTACAAGACACTATGTTGAAAACGAACTTTACAACTTTGGGGGATGGGGCAGTAGTTGTATAGGGAGAGAAGGGATGGTAGGGGAAAAACAAAGGAAAAGGCCACAATGCTCCATAGGAAATGTACTCATTACCTTGCTCATGTAACTGTAACCCCTCTGTGCAGTATTTTTACAATAAAAAATGTACAAAAAATGCTAATCGTGTGTGGCGTGAGCCCATGTGGTGGATTTTTTGTTGTTGTTAAAAAAAAAAAGAGCTCAAGGACCCAGTCCTGAGTTCAACCACAATGACTGACAAAAAAATATCTAGAGTACCACAAGAAGGTGTTGAATTCTTTACATTGCATAACAGCTCACAATTTCAATTTTGTTTTATTATTAATATTCATGTTGAGTATTTGAATTAAATGATTATGCCAGGCTTACTCTAGTTTTACTGTAGCTTTAAAACTGTGACCATCACATTCCATATCATATCTTTCATCAATTGATCCATTTATTTAATCAGCAAGTACTTGCTTGTCGTTTAATTCAACTTTTGACACTCAAACTGTTCCAGATTCCTCCACTAGAAATCCCTTCAGTTTGGCATGTATGTGCATGTGCACATGTGTGTTGTTTTATTTTTTTAACATAGCTCCATTATTACTTGAGCATTTCTTTATTTTCTAGCACAATAAGATGTCTGGGTTGATGTACTTGCCCTCAAATGCTGAAATCAATCATTATACCAAAGAGCTTTTTGTTGCTGCTCTTTATACCAATTCATATTACTGTTTGGGTTCACTTGCTCTCAGTCTGAAAAATTTCCTTTATTTTTTAAAAATTAATTTTATATATTTATTTAATTAGTACTTTTGAGCTAGAGTCTCACTACATAGCTTAAGTTGGCCCTGAACTCATGATATTCCTGTTTCAGACTCCCAAGTACCAAGATTAGAGGTATATGTTATAACATCTAAAACTGCTTTGATTTTTCCCCCCAAAAGATAGTTTCACTGGGCGTAGGACTCTTGGATGACAGGTGCATCTTCCCACCCCAACAATTTGCCTATGTTACTCCATTGTCTTGTGACTTCTATTATTTCTCCCTAGAAGTCTCTTTATAACCTTATTGCAACCGATTTACTGTTTTTATCATGTGTCATTCAAGATTTTCTCTTTGTTTGACTTCTTGCATTCTTCTGGGCATTGTCCCTAGGGTCCTTTTGCTCAAGGCTAACACTCTATCACTTGAGCTACAGCATCACTTCTGGCTTTTTCTGTGATTAATTGGAGCAAGGAGTCTAACAGTTTCCTGCCCAGGCTGGCTTCAAACTGTGATCCTGAGATCTCAGCCTCTTGAATAGCTAGGATTACAGACATGAGCCATCAGTGCCCAGCAAAGCTCTAGCACCACTGTTTTTTTTTTTTTTTTGAACTGTGTTCTTTTTGTCTTTGCTTTTTTGGCACTGGGGATTGAACCCAGGAGGTTGCACTTTCTAAGTAAGTGCTTTGCCACTGAGCTACATCTCAGCCCAGTTTTTGTGTGTTTTATTAAAAATAAATTTTGGAAAATGTTCAGCCATTATTGTTTAAGAGATTATTTTCCCTTCTGATACTCTCATTGCTCATATGATAATACACCCAATGCTGAGGCACATTTCTTTTTTAATATATATATATTTTTCTTATCTTTAAGTAGTTATAAAAAGGAGTTACCATTCAATCAGTTTAAGGTATCTTAACCAGTGTCACCCCCTTCCGACATTCTCCCCGATCCCTACCAACTCAATCTCTCCCCTCAATTTTTTAATGTCATAGGATACACATTGAATATTATGACTGCATTCTCTCCCCTTCCTCTCTTCATTATTCTACCCCACACCCTTGACCACCCTCACACCCATTTCTCTTTATTTATATTTTCTATATGATTGGCCATTGATACACCTTTGTTTACTTCTTTACTTCTTTCTTTTTTTTTGTCCAGTTGTGGGGCCTGAACTCTGGGCCTGGGCGCTGTCCCTCAGCTCTTCAGCTCAAGGCTAGCGCTCTACCACTTGAGCCACAGTGCCACTTCTGGCTTTTTTCTTTTTGCTTATGTGGTGCTGAGGAATCGAACCCAGGGCCTCAGGCATGCAAGGCAAGCCCTCTACCACTGAGCCACCTTCCCAGCCCCACTTCTTTACTTCTTTAATTATATATTCCTTTAGTTCTGTGGGCATATTATAATAGGTACTTTCAACATATATATATATATAGTTATAGTTATAGTTATATGTATAGTTATATATTCCTATTTCTTTGTATATTTCATGATATTTTTCTGCAAACTAGACTTTTAGATAAGGTATTATAGCAACTCTACTTAATCTTATCCTTCACCTTCAAGGCTTACTATTGCTTATTTGAGTTGTAGGTCTATTTATTTTAGTAAGGTCTGTTTTTTCTCCCACAGTGGTAAACTGTTAATATAGCTCCTCAGAGAAGTTTAGCTTTGGGTTTATTCATGGTCATTCTTTTCCCTAACCACATCCAAATGTTATACTCTACTAGCTGCTGGCTGTTCGCGCCTATTGTTTCCAAACCTACTCAGGGATGTGAAGACCTCTAAAACTAATTCAGTCAAACGGTGCCTCCTCTGAAGGAATAGTTTCTGATGTCAGAGTTTGTTTGACCTAGGATAGCTCTTCCTAGCAGTGTTTGTGATGCTGGTTCTCAGGTTTCCAATTTGAGCTGATTAAAGAAAGATATCAGGCATGATAAGTAAGGATGAATGATCATGCTTCTATTCTCAAGCTCTCCTGTGCAGAGACTCAACAGCAGCAACTCTCCATAGGTACAAATTGTGTTCATCAGCACACATGTAGCCCACTGTGCAATAATGATAACTGTGTTATACTCTAACTAGACAAAAGTGGCATTTGACCAAATATGGCCACACAAGACCATTCATGTGTACCCAGTCTCAAGGCTACATGCAGGGTTCTTTAAGGTAGCATATATAACTTAAGGTTATATAAATATGCTAAAGTAACTGAATCCCAGTCTTTGAGCATAAAGCCCTCTAGAAGATATGGGCCAGAAAGCCTGACTACCTCTGCTTACCCTACATTGACTTATTTACCTTTCTCTTCTGCAAACCTCTCAGCCTACAGCCCTGTTACATACTTTTTACATTCAAAAATTCCCTCCCAACTGCTTCCTCAAACTTCGTTATTCTAGAGATCACCTTTAGGCTTAAACTTTTCCATTTACTATTTGGCAAATGAAGTTCCTTTGGGAAGAGATTAGGAGCTATCTGGTTCATGACCTGAATCTCCCTCAGGCAAATCTATTAGTCAGAACTCTAGAGGTGTAATAAAGAAGATGGTATGCCTTAGCCTGCTTAATACTCAAGCTACAGAAACTGAATGCTTGGTATGGGGCATAGCCTGAACTTCTCTCAACTTTGCTTCTCCTGGCATAGACTTACTACTTCAGGGGCCAGAAAATGAGTTATTAGTATTCTGGTGTTCTACCTCATCAAGGTAGCTCAAGGTAGAGACTCTACCACCTCCACAATTAAAAATTGGACAGAGGAAGAGAGCCATTATTTCTCAACTTCAGTCACTTGGGACATTAAACCAACTACAGGTGTTGAGGGCTGGGAAATGCTAAAACCCTACTTCTCTGGAGTCCAGTGGGGATCCAGGAGACAAGAATGTCCTATACTTTTGGCTGGAGTGAATTCTTCCTTAGTGATATAGGAAAGGAGAGTGAAGGAGATCAAATACTTCAGATTTCCACTTCTCTCCCTTCATTTTCATGGATTTTCTTCCACGGATGTTAATTCATATCGCTACTTGCCCTTAGGACCATTAGGATTTCTTTGTGTGTGTGTGTGTGAAAATACTGTACAGAAGGATTACAATTAAATGGGCAAGATAATGAGTACATGTCTTATCAAGCATTGTAGCCTCCTCCTTTGTTTCCCCTTCACATCCCTTCCCATCCTCCCTCCCAGGCCCCCCCATCCTCCCCCTCCCACCAAAGTTGTAAAGTTCGTTTCGACATAACAACTTGTACATCTCATTGTTGCAATGGGTCCACCTGTACCCTATTTAAATGATTTGTTTTTTCCCTTCCCCTCCACAAATTATACCAACATCAAATACAGTGAAAGCAGGGGTTATACCGTGGGGGAGGGACATACAAAGCAACAAAGAAATAATCTTATAAATGTGTTAGAAACAATCGCATGAAAGGAAAAAACATTTGAATACATATCTTAGGTTTCATTTCCCTAACATCAACTTATCTGACCTTTTCTGCTTGACTCAGACATATACTAGTTATTGCAAATAAGAGAAACCATGGGACCTATGTTTCTTTGGGCCTGGCTTACTTCACTTAATATAATTTTTTCAAAGCCTTTCCATTTCCTAACAAATGAGGCAATGCCATTCTTTCTGATGGAGGCTTAGAATTCCATTGTGTATATATACCACATTTTCTTGATCCATTCATCTACTGAGAGGCATCTGGGTTGGTTCCATATCCTAGCTATAGTAAATAATGCTGCAATGAACATAGTTGTGCTGGTAGCTTTAGTGTGGTCTTGATTGTGAACATTTGGGTAAATGCCCAAAAGTGGAATTGCTGGGTCATAGGGGAGCTCTATTGGAGTCTTTTGAGAAACCTCCATACTATTTTCCAAAGTGGTTGAACAAGTTTACACTCCCACCAACAACGCAGTTAGGTTCCCTTCTGTCCACATCCCCTCCAGCATCTGTTGTTATTAGAGTTCTTAATTATAGCTATTCTAACTGGGGTGAGTTGGTATCTCAATGTTGTTTTGATTTCCATTTCTTTTATGGCTAGGGAAGTTTAGCATTTCTTCATGTGTCTGTTGGCCATTCTTCTTTCCTCTTTAGAGAAGTTTCTCTTTAAGTCTTTAGCCCACTTATTTATTGAGCAGTTGTTTCTTTGAAGATTTGTTGTTGGGGGATTGACTTTTTTGAGTTCCAGGTATATTTTAGATATGAGACCCTTGTCGGTTGTATGGCTAGTGAAGCTCTTCTCCCAATCTGTGGGTTTTCTATTGATCTTGCTAGCTATGAGGACCATTAGGTTTTCAATGGTTGATTTCGATTTTGTTTTGTTTTTCACTTTTAAAAATTAGGTCAGTTTTATTGTACAGTGGGTTATCAACTCTTTGTACTATTATGCTGAAGTTGTTCTTATGACTTACCTTCTTAATTAGCTGCACTTTTTTTTTTTGAAGCAAGGTCTCACCATGTGGCCCATTCTGGCCTCCAACTCAAGATGCTCCTATCTTAGCCTTTCTAGTAATGGGTTTATAGATGTGGACCATCATGTCTGGCTTAAACTGCATGGTTTTTGGATGGGTATGGCCTATAGCCCTATAAAGTTCTACCTGTCAGAGTCATCTTCAGGCTATGCACATTTCATTGTCTTTATCAGACAATGAAACATTATCAAGTTTGTTTTTTATATTATCCATAGATGCAGCTTTCCCCCAAAGTCTTTCACTATTCTCTTCCTAAAACTACCTTACCACAGGTATTTGCATGCTTGCCCCCTCTCCTCCTTCACATAGTAGTTCAATCATCTTTTTGTCAAAGTTTTCTTTCTGTTTAGCAATTACCTCTCCCCTTTCAAACTGGTAACATTATCCTTATCTTTATTTATTTTCCTCCTTCACAAAATTCGTAACTCCCCATAATACTCTAAATTTACTTAGTTATTGTTCAGGGACATAAAAATATGTTATGCATTATTGAATCCTTAATACCTTAAAGTGTCAGGCACATAGTAGGCCCTAGTAGAGATCATTATAATATTCTTGACTTGTTACATTTATTAATTCATCCAGTGCTGAGTTATGATCATGAATAAGTAATCATAACAATAACTAGTAATTAATAATACTTCCTACTCTCCTGATATGAAAGTGTTAGATACAATCAGTCCATAGCAGAGTTAGGATCTGAACCCAAGTCCCTTGACTAGTACATTACACTTCCCTTCATTCTCATTCTGCTCACCCCTAGAAACTTGTTTGCGTTTCAAAGCACTAAACTAATTCCAGTTAGTATGCTAAATGACATTTAATAATACTAGTTAAGATTATTAGATTCCAGGATACTATATTTTAATTATAATGTACCCTTAAAAATAAAATGATTCAAATATTAGAAAATATTTCAAACACAGAACTATATTTTTAAAAGAAAAGACATTTGGTTGGTGGTTCTCATATAAATAAGTAGTGGCCTATTTTCCCTGCTTGTGAGTATCCAACATTATGCCCTGAATTAAATGAGGTATAATAGCTATGAAATGTACAATTAGTGCATACTCTTAAATCTATCCAAATTATGTTAATGCATGTAGGTGTTGTATCAACCAATCTCAATGTAAATTATCAAGAAATCCAAAAGTATACTGCCAACCATACATATGAATTCTAAATTGGAATGGAACTTTAAAACATACTAAAATTGACATTCTTATTCTTGGTAAAATAAACAGAGAAATGGCATTTCCTTGTATTATTGTCTTACCTAACAAATAAAAAATATTAGATGATACCATGAGCTGAATAATAAATATTGTAAATGAATATTTTTTTTAATATTTTATTTTATTTGTGAACATACTGTACAGAGGGGTTACAATTACATGGGCAGGATAATGCGTACATTTCTTACCAAGTATTGCAGCCTCCTCCTTTGTTTACCCTTCACCTCCCTTCTGTAAATGAATATATTTGGGATAACACATGATTTAAAACTTTTTCCTGTATTTTTGTATCTTTACGTATCTATATTCTTTTTGTATGTATATGTATTATATATAGATATGTCTATATTTTTATGTATCTATATTCTTTTTGGAATCAGAAAAAATGGTCAATTGCTGGAAAACAGAAAGCTTGAGCTCATGAGAAGCTAAGTCTAAACATGAAAATAAACCTATTTATCGTCACATAATATATAGTTTTTGCATATTTGAATACTTCAATAACTTATAGGTTCATTTTATATGGGTACAATTTTATATGGGTACAATTAAACTATGTAAAGAACATAATGTGATTCCAATTCCAATGCTGACTAGCCTTCCTTATACAAAGGCTCATTGTTACAATGACCAGAGAGTAAGAACTTGGATTCTGTAACTGCGTAGCTTAAGTTCCAGATGTCTGTTATGCAAAAGTGGAAAAGATAGTCTGTGTGTCTGTGTGTCTTCATCTATAAAATGGAGACAAGAATAGCTTCTATTTCATAGCTCTGATGAGAATACATTAAGAATGAGAATACACTAAGCTCTTGTATGTAAGTTTGTTGTTGTTGCTGCTGTTTTGTCAGTTGTGGGGATTGAACTAGGGGTCTGGGTGCTATCCCTGAGCCTATTTGTGCTTAAGGCTAGTGCTCTACCACTTGAGCCACAGTGCCACTTCTGGTTTTTGAGTTAGTTGGAGACAAGAAACTCATGGGGAATTTTCTGTCCTGGTTTCAAACTATGATCCCAAGATCTTAACCTCCTGAGTAGCTAGGATTATAGGCGGTGTATGTAAGTATTTAATATCATGATGATTTCCAAGTTGTAAGCCTCCTTAAGGTAAGAGGAGCTATTTCATTTATTCATACTAACTACTGTTCCTTATAATGAGGAAACAATAAATTATTATAGGATAAATAATGAAATAAACTAATCTGAGAACTAAGATTAAAATAAGAATTACATAGTCACTAAAGCAAAGAATTAGACTGCTTCATGGACTGTCACATGAGCCCTGTAAAGATTATTCTTTGGGTCTAACTCAGAGCTCTGAGAAAAGGATCTCATTACTAGTTTTTCCCCGTAAACTATAGAAATTGTTCTGAGGACAAAGAAGAAACTTACAATGCTTATTATTCAGGACTCTGTATGAAAGTAATAAAACTCTAATTTTGATACATTCATATAATATAAAAAGTATGTGTGACTGGTTTATGTAGCTAAAACTTGCAAAACTGTCCTTTTGAGACTATTAGAGTCAGGTAGGTCTACTTAGCTGTTTTACCCACACATTAAGTCTTGGTCTTGTTCCTCACTCTGTTTCTTGCCTTTATCCTTTACCACTCCAGTGGAGTTGGGTGAGGGAGAGGACAACCCTAGCTTCAGCTCTGCAGGTCTCCATAAAAGGAGGAGAAAAATCTTACCCAACATATTCTATCTTCAAACATTCCAGGAAAGGTTTACTTGAGCCCTGTAGAGGTATTTTGCCCACTCTTAGATGCACCATAATGAATAAGCAGGAAGACTACACATGATATATACTAGTTTCTCCATTCTGGGGCTTGCTATTGATATTTGCCTTTTAATGTGGACTGCTTATAGTATTTACTCCATTTCCCTCTTACCCCATCAACTAGTGCTGTTCTTTTGGAAGGACATCTTACAGGATGTCTCTCTTTTCATAACCATATTCGCATGCTAAACTCCACTAATATCTAAATGTTCAGAAGAAGTAGCTCCCGCAGAAGAAGGTTGAGAAGTAGCACAGACAGGTTGCTGTAGAAATGTCACATTTCAGGCAACAATTTCAGTTTGTGTCTATTATATGAAACAATTTAAGAGATTTAGGGAGAAAAACTAATGTGTAGACTGTACAACCAGAATAGAACATAGATGCTTATCTGTAAGTATCCCAAAGTAGGAATGTCTCTGATCTTTATGAGGGTTAGATGCAGGATTAATAAGATCAGCAGCTAACTTGTCCCACTTCAAGTTTAATGAGCATGCATATAGTTTTCTGCTTAAAAAGGAGTTAAAGCCCAACAATATCCCAATGTCATGTGTCATTCCCTACTATTTTTCTTAAAGCAAAATGTTTTTGTTTTGCGATCAATGAAAAATATAGAAATTAACATCTTTGGTCCCTCTGTTTCTTAAGAGTCTTCTTATATCAGTTAGAGAAGAATGAAGAAGACTTGAATTAATTATTTGTGAAGTATGGCAAAAACTAATGTATAAAAGTATCTCTAAGTCACAGTGAAAACCAACTGAAATTGGATGGCATAAATTGAAAACAGTCTACAACTAATGGCTTCTGCACTTTTTAAATAAGTAAATTTACCATATTAGAGCCAGAGTTAAAGAGTATATGTATTGTTCTTAAGCATATACTATAGCTCCTTAAATATATGACATTTAAATATTTATCAGAACTCTTTCTAAATAAGCAGTCTAAATAATGGCCCTAATATCTTGAATATTCATATCATGTGCCAGGTATTTTGCATTTAGGATTTAGTGCATAGATTTTATTTACACTGAATATATCATGGCTACAGAAATGATCAGCTTACTAATCAGTTCTTAGATAGACAGAAATATCCAGTTTATTCACAATTTAGTATTTTATTTTATTTTTTTAAATTTAATTTTATTTTATTTGTGAACATACTGTACAGAGGGACAATTTAGTATTTTAAACTTCACTCTTAACTTTAAAAGTCTATCAGCAGTCAAAAATCTCATATCTAAATAAAAGCAGAGTTTCATACTAAAGGCATGAAAAGTGTCTTAACTTTCTGTCATTTGAATAAAATTGCACATATACTTTGATCTAGTATCTCACCACCAGGTGAGATGGACTTAGAATTGCACAAACAAACATGCTCATTACAGTGTGATTTATAGTAGAAAAAAATTGAAAATGTGTTAATTATATAACAATAGACAATTATAAAATGTGGCCCTAAGTATCATTGTACATTGACTCACTGTACATTGACCTGCACCAGAACATTATATAATAACTGAAAATGATGCTGAAGAATTGTGCGTGTGTGTGTGTGTGTGTGTGTGTGTGTGTGTGTGTGTGTATGTGTGTGTGTTTACTTGCTCATTGCTCTATCACTTGAGTATCCCCTAGTGTGGCTTTTTGTATTTAATCAGAGATAGAGTCAGCTTGGCTTTGAACTGCAATCCCCCAGACTTCAGCCTCCTGAAGGATTTTAGAAATGAGCCATTGGTGCCCAGATAGAAATATTTTTTAAAGATGTACTAAGTGCATTATAAAGTTTACTTTAAAAGATAAATATAAAATAATGTAATCCCATCATTTAAAAAACGTTCAGGTATATTTTATATGTACTAATGAAGAAAGAATAAATATGCTACATGCCAAAGTAGTAACAATGTTAATGAACACAGAGAGTAGAAATAAGCATTATATTCTCTTTTATATTGTATGTTTCCTAAATCTTCCATAAAAACAACATTACATTTATGTAAGAAAAAACTAATACTCACAAGTGAGGCTTTAGGTATTTAAAACAATTGAACATTCCTAATCAGAAAGAAACACTTTCCTTTTGCAGATTACCTGTGCTTCTTCGTTGAGATTTCCCTGTGACCATTCTAGACATTTTATAATTTTTCTCTTGGGACTTATCAAAATTGATAGACATACCTATAGACAAAATCTACAGACAAACCGAGCATTGACAGAAATCTTCAGCACACTGGGGACAAGTGCTCTGTCCTCATTTCCATCTTAGATTTCACTATTGGGCTTAGCAGGGCTTTGTGCCTGCCAGTGTTCTGTCATTGAATCCATGTTTAATGAACATTAAACTCTATGTGGGAACTAACTGCCGACAGCATCATACAGGGTCTGCTGTAAGATGTACCTAAACTGAAATCTACCAAAATAAGAACCCAAAACTGTTTCTGGACAATCAAAATTAAGAACACACTGTCTTTACTAACTTGGAATTTGATTTTGAATTCCAAGTAGAATGTGTGCAAAATTCCTTTGTCATGTCTTAGTTGGTATTTTGTTGCACAATGTTAATAGGTCTTCCATCTTTATCTCATCTGCTATTATCTAGAGTGACTACAATAGACAGGATAAACTGTTACTGTGCTAGAAGAACCTATCAGTGTTGGACAATCATGATGATTTTAAAGAGACATCTTTTTTCATGTAGCCCATTGTCCAGTTGTATTTCAACCACAGATATATTTTTCTAAGTTACATTTTTTTAAAATAAGATAAGGAGTCCTTATCTCCAGGCATGCTTTTGTGCTCAGTTATTTCAGTCATTTGAATCATCCACACAAGTTCAAGGAAAGCACTGTGAATGTAACAAGTCCTCATCCCAGTGCAGGGTATTTTGTTCACCTAGTTTACTGCCTTACCATCTGCCCTTCACTTCTGGAGGACTTTCAATAAAGCAGGAGCCAAAGTAAATGCAGATACCCCACTGCTATCTATTTAACTTTCATTAAGTGAGTTGGTGCAGTGCTCAGACGCTTTCTCAAAACCAGCCCATCATCTAAGAGTATTTACATAAGACTCTTTGCATTATATTCCAACCTCTGAAACTCTAGTATTAACTACTGACATCTGCCAAGTCTGACTGGTAAGTGCTTTACAGTATCAATTCATCCCAAGCAAAAAGCATTTCTGAGTGCTGCAGTGCTCTTGTTAATGCCAATAAGAAGTATCACAGCTCATATGACACCTAGCAGAAATTAGTACCCACATTCAAAGAAAAGTCTTTGTTATTTCCCAGAGTATTATGTGGACTTTATTGAGATGACTGCATCTGACACCTGCTGTAATATAAAATGCAGCTATAATTAGCCAACTGATGCTCACTGCAGTTTAGGTCGAATCCCTTCTGTGGGAATTATGCTTTAAAATATTCAGAACTCCAAGTGGCTCTCATTACATTTAATTTTAACTTAGAATTAGGTGGTCTAGAAAAAAAATTTAGGATTGTAATAGCCCCCTGCTGAATGCCACACAGCAACGTGAAAACCCATAGGGTTTTTTTCCCCCTCTAAAAAAAATGAGAACAGCAGACTACACTACAGCCTTCAATTGAAGTCTGGCTTTGCTTAATTGTACTTTTTGCACTCATCAGTCTCTCCTCTTCAGAGCAAGCTACAAAAATTGCCTGAATAGCCAAAGAAAAGTTTCCCACAGTCACTGGCCACAGAAAAACACTATTGTCCTTCCTCACAGTTTGATGGACAACATTTCTATAAATGGGTAGCCAGGCTGTCAATGGTACCCTTGCTGAAAAGGCAAAAGAAGAGAACAGATTCTGCCAATATCTGACAAAGCATGTTAACACATAATCAGGCATTCACTAGTCAGGCAGCTGCCCCTGGGACCTTCATCACACAGGTGCCTTTAAGCCATTTCCTATTCACAGATAAAGGAAACAAGCGGGAGATACCTGGGAAAGGAGCAGTCTATTATGACTTGCCAAATGTCCATCTTCCGGGCTGCATGTACAAAACTAGAAGAGGGGAAAAAAAAGAAACTAATTCCAACTGAGAAATCATAAGACAGCAAAATATATAACCTATAAATTAAGTTATAGATCCCTTTTGTCCTTTCATTTTTCATTTTATTTATTTTAGAGGGCGAGTTTGGTGTTTACATGAAGTAGCTGCAATGCTGTCTAATAACCACAATCCTATTTTCCTCGGTGGTTTAATGAAACACATTTGCCCACAGGCACCTTGACATACTGAAAACGGGCTAAACCCTTGCATAGTCAACTGGGTCACAAAGAATCATCTAGAGACCTTTTTTTCCATGTATATGTATACACATGCACCTCCTGCCCAACTCACACACACACACACACACACACACACACACACACACACACACTCCATTCTAAGATCTATGATCAGTAATGTGAGATTGGTGATAGGTGGATGATTCCCCAGTAAAGTAGAAACTCTGGAGTATCTCTTGGGTAGCCACCAAAACGACTGTCACTTTTATTTCTTCATTAGTGCTCAAATTAAATATTTTTTCCAAATTGTGGACATCACCTAGTGAGTCATTACCACATGATACATAGATATACACTGTATAAATTCATAAGCATATATAAAACATCAAAATATGCACCCTGGCTGGTGTCTGTTCCTATGAAATTGTCATAGTAAAATTGAATGATTACTCAATATTTTATAAGCCTTAAGGTTGTTAAGTATGATTTTTTTTGTTTTATTTCTTCACTTTTGTTTGTATTAATTACTTTACTGTCAAATCTCCTATATTCAAGGTGGAGAAGATATGTAGAAAGAACCAAGAATTTGGGAAGTGCTTTTAAACTAACTTCATAAATAAACAATAGTTATTTTGTATAGCTACTTTATCTGTAAAATAAGAGTGCAATATTCAGTTGTGGGGAATAGTTTCTGTTGAAAATTTCTGTTCTTAGGTTAGGAGAAGAAAACATTTGCAAAGTAGAACAAAGCCAATAAAGAATTGTGAATACTGTATAAGACTGTATTCGTTTATTTTTAAAATTTGTTTCTTTAATAAAGATAAAAACAAGGATTTAAGATTGACTTTAGTTAATAAATAGGTAATATATGAAGAATCACTAATTCTAAAATCCTTACAAATATAAGGACATGAAAAATATTTTCTTAAATTTAGTTCAGTAGTCTTTAATAATTGTTTATCTCCATAATCATTGCCACGACTGCTAGCATATTTGTCACTGTGCAAACTATCTAAGAAAAACAAGTTTAAAAGAGGAAAGATTAATTTTGGCTTAGTATCTCAGAGGTTTAGGAGTTTTGTCATTTGGCTCCATTGCTTTTATATTCAGGGCAGCAGAACGTTATGAGAAGCATGGAACATAGCAAAGTGGCTTACTTCATTATATTAATTAATGAAGATACTACACCCATGAGCCAACACCTTTCAATAGTACCACTTGTTAGGGACTAAACTTTCCTTGAAGGAGTCTTTTGGAGAGACATTTCATATTCAAATTATAACAGTATGTTTACATGTGTACGCACATATGTAAACATGCCTAAATGTATACATGTGTGTAAACACAATAAAGCAAAATTCATACTATTCTGAAATTTTATACTGATCAGAAACTCCACTAAAATCTTCCCACCAGATGGCTTATTTATTGATGGGTATCTACAACTTCCACATATTTCAGACTGGATGTTAAAATATTGTCATGTCTTCATAGGTGCAGTTGCAAAATTATATGCATATTTAGCTTTATTTTGCTGTTGTTATACCTAGGGAGTCAGATTAGAAATCATAGGTTCAAATCCAGGCATCAGTGGTTCAAGCCTGTACTCCTAGTTACTCAGGAGGCTGAGATCTGAAGATGCCATTCAAAGCCAGCCTGGGCAAGAAAATCTGCGAGACTTTTATCTCCAATTAATCATCAGAAAACCAGAAGTGGTATTGTGGCTTAAAGTGGTAGAGCACTAGCCTTGAGCTGAAGAGCTCAGTGACAGCACCCAGGCCCAGAATTCAAGCCCCATGACCACCACCAACAACAAAAAATCATAGATTCACTTTATCAACCTATTTGAGTTGTTTTTTTTTTAAATCAAATTATGACATTAATTCATAGTGCTTTCTTGTTTAAAAAAAGACATATTTAAAGTTTCATAATGAAATATATTCACTTTGTTTTCATTTTTATTCTTTTCTATAGATCAACATGCAGATGGATACATTCCCCTGTGACTAATTGGCTCACCACATACAAGTACTATATAGTGACAAATAAGGAAATAATTAAAGCATGACAAGAGAATGGTACAACTGATTTTTACCCCAATATCTCACTCTTGAAAACTCATTGCAATATTTCCTGCTCTATACTAACTGTGAGAGCTTCTGAGAAGTATTCTTGGAATTCTAATCTTTAGAAAGAATAATGATTCAATTAGAGTTTTTAATCATGATGATTACTTTATGATAATGATCTTACATGGCTAAGATGTTATACTTACATTGCACTTAGATGTAGCATTTCATTTTAGCAAATTCCAAGAACCATCCATGACTTTATTATTGTACCTGGTTTTTTACAAGTTCTTTATCCAAGAACCTCTTCATTCTCTGTCAAAATGGGGAAGCTATTTGGGAAAGTACAGCGATGCCAATGCCAGCTGGAAAAAAAATGAAAAAATGAGAAATATTAGAACAGTCTGAAGGCAAGTCAGAAATCCTCATTTGAAGTCTGAAACAATCTTTCTTAAATTGGTTAAGAAAACTAGTCTTTCTGAGTCCCTTGTGATTTTCCCAAAATTTTACTGCTTAATAATACCTGTGCTATACTTCTTGATCTCTTCTCACAGTAGAAGGAGGAAACATTGGCAAAATCACCATCACCATTTCTAAATGTGTCCATCTAGCTAAAGATAAAGGTAGCCAAATTTCTGATAACTTCATTCATTAGCGTAAGACCTGAATAAAACTAGTATTTAAATGGTTTATTCGAATTATTATATAAAATATTTATACTGCAAAACTATAACTAGTCATTTTCCTGTCATTATCTCCAATTTATCAATGTCATTATCTCCAATTTATCAATTTATCTCCAATTTATCATTGATTATATCAGAGAAATAAAACCCATGGCACTGTGTGGAAGTAGAAGGCAGGTTGGGATATATGTCATAAGAGTTACTCAGCTCATGCGAGTTCTCTCAAAGCTTGGTGTGAAAGATGAGTCTCAAATGAAATCTTAAAAAATAAGTGAGACCTCAGCTTATAGAAACAACAGTGCTAAACAAAAAATGCACACAGATAATATGAGTGGTAAGGAAATGAGTATTCCATAGTAATTGAAGACCACGTATTTAAAAAATGGAGTATGGAAACAGTTTACAAGTCTTCAGGGTTTGGGAGAGTTTTTGTTACTGATGGTGCTGATATGGTGTGTGAGTGTGTGTGTTAAGGTACGACAACTTTTGAGATAGGTGAATCAAGTTATAGAAGATGCAGAAAGGGATGGCATGAGAAATAAAAAATACTTCTTTCTTTGAGATAGAAACTATGGTACATTAAGAAGAAATATATGAAGAAGATCATAGTATCTATTATATGCCTCCTCCCTTTCCTTCTCCTCTCCCCCAAGTATTTTAACCTCTGGAACCAACCTTTTTACTGATACCATTGATGAATGCAGTCTTTTTGTCTATAAGCACTGGGACTAGAACTTAAGGTCTTACATGTGTTAAGCACAATACATTCATTTTAATATTTACTAAGTACCTACTGTGTGCCAGAAATGGTGCTAGGTATGGTGGGTCTAAAGATCAATACCAGCTCCTAGCACAGTGCCTGCTACATTAATAACTCAAATGAAACTTAGCTGCTTTGTGGTAGAGAGTTAAGGGAAATGGGGAAAAAAGGCACGGACTAGCTATCTGTGAATTTCTCAGTAAAGTAGATGGTTATTATCTGGTGAGAATGGAAAGGATAGCGAATTAGATGTGTGAACAGAGAAAGATTTGAAGCACCTGCTAAGGGACGTGTGCTGGGGAATAAATGGGAGATCAATATAGATTGTCAAGCAGCAATGAGAACCCAGTTGGAATAGGATAGATTGATTTTGTAGTAGGTCAGTGGTACACATGGTTGTATGAATTTTTCCTAGAATACCATTTTTAACAAAATCACTATGAGGAGAAAGGTGGTGATTAATAATGTGGTTAGTTGGGAGAAAAGATCGGGGTTTACTAAATACAGAATCTTACATAATTTGCTAAAGGCAAATCATATCTCCTCCAAATAACTTGTTACATAACATTTATGTCGTAGTCTTAATCTGCAAAAGATGAGTTGTTTTATTCTACACCGTTCTATTCTCATATTGCATTCTGACATGAAGTAGCTTTGCCTTTTGTATACTTGTTTTAGAATCTTTGAGCTAAATTTTCTTGAGCTAAGTTCCTATTTTAACTTTCAAAAAATTATAAAAAGTTAAATGCAACATGTTATAAAATTAACATTAAACTAATAAGTACTGTTTACTTTTCTATTGTGAGATTGTAGACATCTCACAACCTATAAATCCATTTTTTGAATGAGCAAGACCTTCTTTTAGAGGACATTAAATCTATACAAATTGGAAAACAGCTTTCACTGATTTAGTTATCATTTTCATTTATGCTGTTAGTCATCTAGTCAGAATTTGCATATTCCCATGTCTTCATATTTGAAATGCTGATAAGAAACTATGGCAAAAATGGCATTTCTTATTCAAAAATGATATGATTGAATACAGTACAATTCTAAAACTCTTTAATGCTGAATTAGTATCTTTTATTTTAACCAATTTTCTGACACCTGGATTTCCTCAGCTTAGATGAAGCCTAGTTTTATAAGAAACTGACTGGCTCTGATTGTTCTCAATTCCTCTCTCTCAGCAAGCCAGGAAGGTGGGTAAAATAAATGGTTAGATCGTTGTCAGAAAAACGCCATTGAAGAGGATAAGAACTCAGAAGTACTTCAAATTTCTTTTGGAAACTACTGTGGTTTGGGTATGGCTTGAGTGTTGCCTAAGAGTTCATTGTGATTGGAGGTCTGGTTTTCCAGAATGATGCTAGTAGGAGGTAGTGGAACTTGTTAACTGGCAGGGGCTTAGTGGCAGTCTTTAGGTTTGGGGGATGGGTATTGACTTACAAAGCATATGGAAACCCAAGTCTGACTTCCAGTTTGGTGATGTAATCGCTCTTTGATGGGATAGTAAATGCTACTGAAGTTTGAGCCTAGGGCCTTGTACTTGCTGGACAGATGCTCTACCCCTAGAACTGCATGTATCCACTCCTTTTTGCTTTCATTGCTTTTCAAATAGATAGTCACTTTTTGCCTGGTAGGCCTGGATCTTAATTCTATTTATCCTCCCCACATAGCTGGGAAGTGTCATGTCAGGCCTGTGCCACTGAGTTTTTTATTGGTTGTGATGAGGAGTTTCACAATTTATTTTTATTTTTACTTTTGGCTTGATCTGGCCACTAACCTCAGTCCTCCTGACTTCAGTCTCCAGAGTAGTTAGGATTATAGGCATGAACCACCCTACCTGGCTCTGGCCATATAATGGTTTCACTCAAGGCTGGAGCTTTACCATTTGAGTTACAACTCACTTCTGAGGCTATGTAATCTCTTCAAGCACACACACATCTCTATCTACCATGATGAGATAGAGCCAACATAGTGGACCCTCACCAGAATCAAGCAGATGACAGTGCCATGTCCTTGTTCCTTCAAAACTGAGCCAAATAAACCTCTTTGCCACATGTAGCCTGGGTTAGATATTTTGTTATAATGATGAAATACTAAGAACCCTAGAATTCCCAGGATAGGGTTGGACTCATCTGAGACACAAGTAAATACAAGTAGATCTGTATCTGACTTCTTCACAGTTGGATCTCTATAGCCTGTCAAAGTAGGATAGATATAATGGACATTGAAGAGGAAAGACACCAGGAGGCCCAAAACAGTTAGCCTCAATTCTAAGAAACTACCTTTTCCTAGGCAGTATGTTGAAAGGGTCAGGCACTGAACAAAACATCTTCAATTTTACAACTGTCTTAATAATAGCTCGTGTTATTAAACACCAAAGAACTTTTGCAACTACTCACATTAAAAAAATTTAGAAAATTGCATTCAAATTATGGGTAATTTACATATGAAATCACTTGCAGTTAATGTGTTGCTTAATAGGCATACATTTGTTCCTGTGAGTTTTGGTGTTTTCTTTGCCTGTGATTTAACAAACTTACCTTTTAGAGAAAGTTGTTATAAAATACAGCATTTCTTTCCTTGTTTCTTTTTATTCTCCCTTAAACATCTTTCTATTTTTGTTGTAGGAAATGAGGTGGCTGTCTGGCTATAAAGAGGTAAAAACCAGCTTAAGAGATTTTGTTTATTACCAACATTCTGACATTTCAAAATAATAACAAAGAGCACAATATAGCTTATCAACCTCATGGAAATGTTTTGAAGCCCATTTTATTAACAAAAATAAATTAGATAAAATTGACCAAAAACAGAGCTCTCCAGTGAGAGTTCACAAGATGAATTATACTACCATTCAGTTATTGATAGTAGGAATACTTTGCTGTTTTAGTTTTATGGTGTATAACATATTTTCACATGATTCCATTTGATACGAACAACTTACAAATTACTAGATCATTGCTTTTACTATTAATTGTGCAAAATAATGGGTTTGATCATGACATTTTCGCACATGTAAACTATGCATTTTGATCTTATCTGCCCCCACCCCTCATCCCACCCCATCATGCTTATATATCCTGCTCCTTTCTCCCACTGGTCCCGTCACCTCTATAATAGTCCTGACACTGACACTGGATGTAGGTGAAGGTTTCTGAAGTTTCCCTGTAAAATAGGGATTCTTCACTTAGGGTCTTTGACATCAATCACAGAATGAGAATATCTGGACAAGTCACAATGGCAAGAAAACTGGGCAGAGCTTTATTGAGTAAGTAAGCAAGCTGGCAAGCAGACAAGCAGAAAAAAGCAAACAGACAAGCAGAAAGGCAGGGGCATACTCTAAATAGAGTGTGGGTGCTCTCAAAGGGAAAAACAGAGCGCTCCTTGGTGGTTAGGGGTATTTATAGGGTAAAGGCAGGAGGTCTGGCTTTAAATTTATGCAAAGATAGTTGTTTTATCTTTGTTCTAATCACTCCTGGTGTTACACTTCCTGAGTTTTCTGGATGTTTGGGGCATTCTTTCCAGGTAAGAATGTATCCTGTCCAAAAAAAAGATCCTTATCCTTGAGATAAGGAAGGCTGCCTGTTGTCTGCATTGGAGTAGGAGGTTGCTTAAGTTTTGGAGGAAGTATTTCTCTCAGGAAGGCATACATCCTGTCAGACAAATGTTAATTCTAGGGTTGAGAAATGCATCTTTCTGGAAGGAATGAATCTGTTGTCTCTCTTTAAAGAAAAGATAGTGCTATTCCTTCTCTCTCTCTCTCCCTTTCTCTCTCTCTCCCTCTCCCTCTCCCTCTCTCTCTCCCTTTCTTTGCTTCTGTGTTTCCAAATACCATATTTCTAAGTTGCCAGGCCTCATTTTTCTCAATTTATTCTGCCTCATTTTCCTCTAAATGACTTTGATCCCTTAATGTGAAGGGGAATAGATGAATGTATTTGCTGTGAGCTTACTATACCTCCTTTCTCCCAGTCTGCTCTGCCTTAGTCTCTCTTCTTTCATGTCTTTACTTTAAAAAAAATGCAGGTGCTACACAGAGAGAAAATGTGATATTCATCTTTCTGAGTCTGGTTTATTTCATTTAACATTGTATCCAGATCCACCAATTTTTTTTGTAAATCACTTTGTTTTTTGTTGTTGTTTTGTTTTGTTTATAAAAACTCAAGGCAGCATACTTGCCAGGCAGGTGCTCCATTGCTTCAATCACACCTCCACCCCTTTTTCTTCTGGTTATTTTTTAAATAAGGTCTTGCTTTTTGCCCTGACTTGCCTGGACTTTTAGCTTCCTATTTAAGCTTCCTAAACTAGCTGGTGATGATAGGCAAGCGCAACTACATCTAGATGTCTCACCAAATTTTTGTCCAGGCTGTCCTTATACTTGTAATCCTACTAATCTCTGTCTCTCAACTAGTTTTGATTAAAGATGTGTGTCATTAATGTACAGACAATTTTGTTCTTTATGGCTAAATAATACTGTTTAAATTTTCACATTTTCCTTACTTAATATTCTGCTAATGGTCACCTAGGTTATTGTGAATAGTGCTATAATAAATATGGGTATTAAAGCATCTCTATTGCATACTGATTCCTTTTGTTATATATTGGAAGGGTTGTAGCATATAGCAGCTCCATTTTTGTTCCATGCTGATTTTCATAGTAGCTGAACTAGTTTATACTCTCATATGCTCACCAGCATGTGTTATACATATTCTGGAAAATAGCCATGTTCACTGGGGTGAGATGGAATATGAATATCTTTGTTCTAATTCAAAAGAAACACTTTCAGTTTTTTACTATTCATTATAATGTTAATTACTGGTTTGTTATATATAGCATTTTTTTATGTTAAGGAATGTTCTTTCCATTTCTAGTTTCTCCAGGACTTAAAAAAAATCATTTTATTTTTTGCCTGTCCTAGGGCTTGAACTTGGCCTAGGAGCTGTCCCTAAGCCTCTTTTGCTCAAACCTAGTGCTCTACCACTTGAGCCACAGCTCCACTTCCAGCTTTTATTGAGTAGCTTACAGGAGATAAGTCTCATGGTCTTTCCTGCCTGGGCTGGCTTTAAACCACAATTCTCAGATCTCAGCCTCTTAAGTAGCTAGGATTACAGGCATGAGCCATAGGTGATCAGTTTCTCCAAGGTTTTTATCATAAAAAGTATGTTGAATTTTGTCCAAAGTTTTTCCTGCATCTAATGAGTTAATCTTGTGATTCTGTCCTTTATTCTGTTGATGTATGCTGTATTATGTTTATTATGTATATGTTGAGTCAACCTTGCATCTCTAGAATGAAATCAACTTGACTGGCATGTATGATATTTTAAATGCCTTGTTGAATTTTGTTTGCAAATATCTTATTAAGGATTTTAATACCTATGTTAGCAAGGAAATGGGTGTATAGCTTTTCCTCTTTCCTTTTTTCCTCTCTTTGTGTGAGTGTAAATCTATGTTCAGTTTTAGTATCAGGGTAATTCTGAGTTTGCACAATAAATTAATTATTTTATGGAATATTTTGAGGAGCATCAAGGTCTGATAGAATTCAGCAATGAGTCTGATTGGTCATAGGCTTTTCTTTGTTGGGAGACTCTTTATTATTGCTTCAATTACATTGCCTTTCAGACTGACTATCCTGAGTACTTTTTTGACTAGCCTTTCCTCTTCATTTACCTATCAGTTTATTTCAACACTTAAAAGTTTAGTAGATGTTACACTCTTACTATAATCGAGGTCAACTCCCCTCCAGAAGATTTCTCTAACTTCCCTCTTTAGGGAAGTAAAATGGCTTGCTCTTTCCAGCAGTGAGCTTTCATACTACCTTGCTGAGTTACCAGCACTGTCATTTTCTCTTAGCCCCCTGGACAGAATGACAACATAGGTCCCTAATATCTGGTACCAGATACATGGTCTAGGTAGTGGAGGAGAAGTCTTCTCTGGTCGAATCTAATATCCAACTCTCCTTAAACCTTCAAACCATCTAGAAACTAGAGTCTAAAACCAATGGTTTATTTGGGAAGTATTGACCAAAGGTATTAGGAGTGTTTAAACAGAGGACAATAGGAATCAATGCAAGATGATGCACATCCAAGCAGAGCACTGCTTCCTGAACATCCTTGAAGAGGCAGAGGAGATAGATCCATGAGCTACTTGTCCCTATAGGTTGTATTGCTGGGGAGAAACAATTTAGCAATTCATGGAACAGAAAGACAGAATTTATTTGCCTGGCTCTCTCCTAGCTACTGTTTCCTACTAGTCAAATTTAACCCCACAGCCATTAACTTCCCTACACTTCTAGGTTGCTTATAGCTATGTGGAATGCAAGATCTCACATGTCTTACAGTAGGACATTGAATCCAAGTCTTAGGAGAAAAAGGCAAAAGTTCTAGGCATGTCGATGGGCAGTGCTTGAGAGAATTTGATATAGTACATATGATGTATCCAGCACAGTCTAATGCTGCTTTTCTCATTTCCCAGAAGATGAAATAAAGTATGATGCTCAAAGACATTTCACAGGGTAACATGGACAAGAGGTATTAAGTTCAAGATTTGAACATAGTTGAGCTCTGAAAACTGTGGAAAAACAGGGTAAAGAATCTGGATTTTATGCAGTAGGGGAAGGTTAAAATGAGGAATAACATAAGACAGCTTTTATCATGAAGCTCTAGGTCTCTGGGCTCTATTCCCAACTGACTACCTGACAGAAGTAAGTGGCTCAAGAGAAGTGAGGTCTTCTGAGACAGTCTTTAGGATTCTTATGTATCCCTGTCAGGGTCCAGAGCTTCGTTTGGATTGCAGCATTGCCCCTCTAATCTCCCTCTGGTTATATCTAAACCAATACCTGACAAAAAGATGAACTGGGTCAGAGGTAAGCAGGATCTATGTAGAGGAGCTAACATAAAAGGAAGAAAAGATGGATATAAGGACCAGGAGCAAGAGAAGATGGATGTAGAGGCCAAGAGCAAGAGGATACTCTACCTGTCCACTGAAGACTTGAGAGTCTAGGGATACTAAGACCCATAAATGAATCCTGAGACGGTCTGAGCTCACAAACTATCAGCCTGATCATGTCTATATGGTCAATATCTGATATATATATATATATATATATATATATGTGTGTGTGTGTGTGTGTGTGTGTGTGTGTGTGTGTGTGTGTGTGTGTGTGGTGGACATCTGATGTTCATCAGCATGTCAACCAAGCTCATCAGAACAAGCAAGACCAGCCTTACCAATTATATCTATAGAACTTCTCCCCTGTATGTTAATGAGACAGGAATGCTGTGATACACATTTCCACAGTTGCTATACCTACAGAAATAAGGCCTTGAAACAGGTACCCTCTTGGGTGCTTCTTCTTGTCTTTCTAGTTTTCTGTTCTCTATGAAGCAGGTGTGGGCTGATTAGGTAGGAAATGACCTACCTGGGTGTCTGACTAGTTCACTAGAAAGTGCTGAGCTCCCCAAATCAGCAATGATTGAAAGCTAGTTGAGGGAGTATCAAAGTCGTTGAGGTCTCTGGAGGGTAACAGGGGTGAATATACCCTGGGCCTCAGAGGGAGGCATGGTTGTGGCAATAGCATTTTAAGTGCTGAAGAAGCTGCAGTGAAAAGTACTGTTGGGAGCACGAATAAAGCATTGCTAGGACACTGGGGTAGAACATCATTAAGATTCTACTGGAAGATGAGTCTGGCAATCCAATGGGGAGTCATTCTTAGTGTCTCACTGAAGCTCATGTTCACTTTTCTATGGGCATTATCTGGGCCACTTTGTAAATCATTGTCCTAGTCTGGAAAAACATTCATTTTTGAAATGTCAATTTCAATTCCTTTCTGAAAATGCAGATTTTATTTTCATGCTACAAAACTGTGCACTAACATGTAAAGATTAAACTGTATATATTTAAATAATCCTCAGATTAAAATATGCAAAGGTAAATCAAAGATAACCCACACATTTAGAGAAAAATCAACCTGCATTGCATTAATTGCTTAGTCAGAAGCTCCATATCAGTGCTCTGATCTAACTGATGTGTACCATTAGGAGTTGCAGGAATGAGGGAGACAAAAAGTCTACATGAAAGATAAAGAATGCTGAGTTTCTAGGCTATCTTTAACAAAAGTAGGACAAAAAAATGTACCCAGTACTAACATCCATGGCAATATAATATTTGCATATAGCAGAAGTAAGCTGGGTAGAGACCTGAGAAAAACATCAATAGGAAGAAAACCATCAGACCTGACACTAAACTTATCTCCTGAATGTAAGTAAAGATGTAACTACTACATTCACATGTAGAAGGTAAAGTTATATGTTGGCAATATAGAATTTTCACATAAATCTATTCCTATTACTCAAATGCCTTAGGTATATTCCTCATGACAGCAAAAGCCTTAGTCAATGGCTTCAGGAGAAAGAGCTGAGAGGGCAGGGAGAATATCATTTTTGCTACTTGATAGTAGTACTTGTCCTCTACACTATGTGCGCACAGGCGCGTGCGCGGCACACACACACACACACACACACACACACACACACACACACACACACACACACAAAGAGATAATGTACAGAGTTAGGTCTCAGCAAATGCTATTGTTTGGGCTTTAAATGTCCTCCAAATGCCTATGTGTTAAAGACTTGCTCTGCAGAAGGAATTACTATTAAGAAGAGGTTGAACTATTAAGAGGTAGGGCAGTGAAAAGTCTTAAAGTCATTAGGAATGAGTCTTTGAAGGGGACAGTGGGACCCTAGCCCCCTCTTCCTCTTTTGTGCCTGGACCATTAGGTCAGCAGTTTTGCTCTGTCACATGCTTCCACTATATTGTGCTGCCTCACTCTAGGTCCAAAGGAACAAAGCCAATTAATCAAGGATGAAATCTCTAAACTAAAACAAGCCTTATATGATTATAAGTTTTTGCCATATACCGTGGGATTTTTTTTTGTTTTATTTTTTTGTTTTTGCCAGTCCTGGGGCTTGAACATTGTCCTTAAGTGAGTTTTTGCTCAAGACTAGCACTCTACCATTTGAGCCACAACACCACTTCCAGCTTTCTCTGGTACTGAGGAATCAAACCCAGGGCTTCATGTACACTAGGCAAGGACTCTACCACTAAGCCACATTCCCAACCCCATATATAGTTTTCATAGGAACAAAAAGCTGACTTAGAACAGAAGATTAACATATAGCTAGTGTTTAACAAGTTTTACTTCATTATTAGTCAAGATTAACATGGAGACTTTTGAACAAGACAATTTAAGGACTTATCCAGTGACTTTGGTTCACGAGCAGGACCAGCATGCCCATAGGAAAACAATGATGGCTATCAAGATCAAGGAGGGTGATTTCATACTATCTTCTTTTGCTAACAGCAAGCTAGCCCTACCCTTAAACGGTTACTCTAAGTTCAGTGTCAGTGCCTCACATCTATAATCCTAGCTACTCAAGAGGCTATGATCTGAGAATCTTCCTTGGGAGCCAGACGGGCCAGACAATTAACCAGAAAAAAATTAAACAAACAAACAAACAAAACAGAAATAGAAGCATGCCTCAGGTGGCAGAGTTCCAGCCATGAGTACAAATGTAGAGCAATATCAGGA
The DNA here is from genome assembly GCF_019054845.1 of Dipodomys spectabilis. Lineage (NCBI taxonomy): Eukaryota > Metazoa > Chordata > Mammalia > Rodentia > Heteromyidae > Dipodomys > Dipodomys spectabilis. The sequence goes on along the minus strand of NW_024870719.1, from coordinate 3,467,507 downwards.
GGCCCTGAGCTCAAGACCCAGTACCAGAAAAAAATCTATTACACAAGTCACATCCCATAATAAGCACACCTCCTTTACATACATTTAAACATCACTAATATTCCAGGCACATTTTCCCTGGAATGTCCATTGCCTTAAAAGTTGAATAGTCTGCTCAGTGAACTCTGTTGCTAATTCACGGCATGACAGCTTCAGCTGTTATTTCACTTGATTAAGGTATCTATGCTCTGGAAATACATATTGAATTGTTAGCTGCCTTAGAAAGATCCTATAAAACAACCCTCATCAGATATGACTTCATCCTATACTTCTTGATATCATTAATTTGTGATTATTTTCTAGTTGACACTATATTTTACTCTTCACAGATATTTAATTTTAACCTAAATTATGATTATCCATGCATACTTTAATTCTCTCCAAGAAGAAAAAGAAGTCATTGCATTTATTGCTGATTTAGATACAAATATTAAAACATTTATGTACTGAAAAACATGATGATTAAGACTATAACAACAGGCTTTACTGAATGCTTATTGAATGCCATGGTCTTCTTTAAACACTGTACATGTAAAAAGACATTCTATCATAAAGTAATAAAAAACAAATCTAAAAGAAATAGTGATAGACCCTATTTCTAACCAAGAGAAGCCATTTATCTTTCCACTTAAACATCGAAAACAAATATGCAAAACAGATAAAAGAAGCAATTGTTTGAAGACAATAGTGTCTTAGGCAATATGGTATCTACGCAAAGACCCCTAAGACTAGGTATTTTGTATAGAGAAGAGGTTTATTGAGCTCATAGTTATGAAGGTTCAAGAGCATGGCACCCTCATTCACTCAGCTATGGGCAACATCTGATGGCTGATGGGTCACAATGGTAGAAGTGCATGTCAGACTATGCAGACCATGAAGACCATGCAGAAAACAGGAAACAAGACCAGAGAAGACAGGATCACTTTTTTTGAAGGGGGGGGAAGGGAGGTTCGGTCGTGCAGCCTGAACTCTGGATCTGGGCCCTGTCCCTCAGCTCTTCAGCTCAAGGCTAGCACTCTACCACTTGAGCTACAGTGCCACGTCCAACTTTTTCTGCTTATGTGGTATTGAGGAATCGAACCTAGGACCTCATGCACTGAAGGCAAGCACTCTACCACTGAGCCACCATCCCAGCCCCACTTTAAAAAAAAAAAAAGAAAAAAAAAAAAAGCTGCCCTCGTGGAACTGATCTACCCCACCTAGACCTCACCACTGTCAAGAAGCAGCAGTAATCCATTCTTTTTTTTTTGGGCCTGGGCACTGTCCCTCAGCTCTTCAGCTCAAGGCTAGCGCTCTACCACTTGAGCCACAGTGCCACTTTCGGCTTTTTTCTTTTTGCTTATGTGGTGCTGAGGGCCTCAGGCATGCAAGGCAAGTGCTCTACCACTGAGCCACCTTCCCAGCCCCAGTAATCCATTCTTGATGGTAAAGTATCCATGACCTAGTTACTTTATAATGTTGCTTGGGTTTTGCCAACTTAACATCAACATACTGGGGACTAAGCTTCTAGCATATGAACCTTTGGGGGAAAATATCTACATCATCAAAAAGAAGAAACACAGGCCCAAATCCCTAAAGAGAAAGGAAACACTTAGCTTGATCCCTAAAATTGCATGAATGTATTTCTTACAGGCAATTTCCAGCATTACATCATGAAAGTGACATGTAAACAAAATCCCGTCAAGCTCCTGGGTTGAGTGGCAGTGATAGAGGTTTGGGGGAGGTGATGTAGATAAAAATCTTAGGACAGAGTATCAGGGAGAATGGGACTCTGCAAAGAAAGCAAGCTCATGGACCACAGAGGACTCCTTGGAGTTTTGGCTAAGAATCAAACCATGGGCATTACAAATTTGCTGCCCCAAAAGAGAGTAAAAAAAAGTTTGCATTATTTGAAAGAAAATTGTTTATAGCATGTTCACTATCTTTTATAACCCTCCAGGAGTAGAAACTTGTTTCCTTTTATTATATTTTATCCACCTGTTAATTTTAGCCAAATAAATTGAGCTGAACAAGCTGACACTGTATTTCCTTCTTGCCTATGTTTCCACAGTTTCAGTTACTTGTGGTCAACCATAGTCTGAAAACATAAGTGAAAATTCCAGAAATAAGCATTTCATGATTCCAAACTGCATACAGTTCTGAGTAACAAGATGAATCCAGTACTATCCTATACCATCCTGTCTGGAACATTATCCCCATTTGTCCAGGGTATCTCAGTATCACATATATATATATGATACATACAGATACTCATAGTTCAGTAGGGAAATATTTATTCAATATATTTGAGTATAAATGTTACAGTATAATAATGGAAGTATATACTAATAGAATGGGTAGATTAGAAGAGGAGAAAATAAGCTCTTTGTGAGAAGGGGTGTTAGGAAAGATTTCCAGGGAAGATCTCCTAATTGGAATTTGGAGACAAAAAGGAGTTCCCAAACAGACAACAAGGGCATAAATGAAAGTCCTGGAGGAAAGATTTGTGAAGTTTTAAAGATGTAAAAAGTCGTTTTGGGAGCACTAGATAGGTTGTGGAAGAAAATGAGCCTGCAAATTCAGGCAAAGGTCATATCATAAAATTGTTAAATGTCATTTTGAGGAACTTGGAGTCCTTTAGTAGGTGATGAGGAGTCAGAGATGATAAATGTATTTCCCCTTTTTGTATTAGGGAAAAAATTGTATTACATACTCAACAAACATTAGTTGAGTACATGTAACATTTTAGGCATTTTTCTGGGTTCTAGATTATTTAATAGAATTACGCCTTTAAAGTCACCATAAAAACATTATTTTTGTTGTTGCTATAAGGTAGGTAGCCTAGATTTTATTTATAGTCTCTATCTTCCCAATTAATTATTGGCATAAACTTGTAGGACAGTATTCTAATTCTGTTGGTAATGCTAACCACACCACTTTGAATCATTTCTGCCAGGCAGCAGATTTTTCAATAACCCACTTCATAAACTGTAATTAGTCTTCTATAAAGGGAAAATTATTTCTTTCTAAATTTCAATCTTCATTATGTTTTTGCCATGCATTATTATCTATGCATTTCTATTTGGAGTTAACCCAAAGGAATTCTCATCTTTTCAGCCTACAAACTCCTCAATTTAAAATAGTTTTCTATTATAAACTTCTATTATATAGAAGAAAGTAAGAATTTCTGAAATTAGCTTAATAGGCATCAGGAAAAAGTAACAACAGTCATTAGTCAGAAAACTATTACATGGAAGAACTAATAAATACTAAGTACTACTAAGAATCAAATGCGCATCAGAATTACAAATAGACTGTGTGTGTGTGTGTGTGTGTGTGTGTGTGTGTGTGTGTGTGTGTGTGTGTATTGACCATCAGTTAATTGTATATTAGGGTTCAGGACTTAAATTTTTAAAATGAGAAATAGCAAAGAAAGAAATAAGCAACATCTTCAGTATTTATTACATGTATACATACTATGTTGTATTTTAACATACAAAGCATATTCCCAAATGTGTTGCATTTGTGTCCTTCATAGATGAAAACAATTCTTCACACTTTGATGAAAAAAAAAAGATCCAAAGTTGACTGTTTGTGGACAAAAATAAGTTATTTTAGGACAAAATCTTGCACACTGTAATTATTCTGTATCAACAAGAGAACCAGCCAGGTGCGAGTGCTCATGCCTGTAATTCTAGCTACTGAGGAGGTTGACTGCTGAGGATAGTGGTTCAAAGTCAGCCCAGGCAGGGAAGTCCGTGAGACTCTTAGCTCCAATAACCACCAGATAACTGGAAGTGGTGCTGTGGCTCAAAGTAGAAGAGCACTAGCCTTGAGCAAAAAAAAAAACAAAAACCCTTAGGGACAGTGCCCAGGCACCTGACCCCCCCCCCCCAAAAAAAAAATAGGAGGAAGAAGAGGGAAGGGGGGGAGAGGGGGGAGGGGGAGGGAGAGGGGAGGGGGAGGGAAGGGGGAGGAGGAGGGGGAGGAGGAGGCGGCAAGTATATGGTAATATGGCAAAGAATTGTGGGTTTACATTAGTTATTAGGATGAGTGACTTGACTGAGAGGGTTGCTCAATTTATCATTGGATTTTCTGAAGGCTTTTTCTATCTCTAGGCATACGCTGACTATCAGCCACATACTTTGCTATTAACAAGGGAAGAGACAGGATTTTTCAAGATCCTGTCAAGCCTGGTGATCCCTTTTTATTTCTTCAGAAATAAAAGCTAACCAAGAGGCTTCCTAGGGACAAGCAAAAGAAGTTCTTTTTTTACTGCTCTTATTCCTATTACCGGAAGCCTATTCCTCTCTTTTTATTCAGTTTATGCTGAAACTTAATACATATTGTACAAGTTTCCACCTTTGCTTTCAGTTCTGTAAATGCATTAGCCTATTAGAATAAAGAGTTTTAAATCCGTTGCCTTACCTTTAACTTATTTAGATTTCAAGCCTCTTCTTTTCCACTAGAGCTCAACACTAAAAAATTTTCTAAACCTTTTCTCCAAATTTTGTAACTTCTAATAAAAGTCTGACCAAAAGGTTACAGTGTTCTTCAGATGTCTTTGTAACAAAGCTATCTGATAAATAATACGTTGTCAAAAAATAATACTTTGTCAAATTTCAATTCAGCTTTATGTTCTTCTGACTTCAAAGATTATGGTCACATTAAATGACCTGTGTTAAATTACTGTTGGATTCAGATGGACAGGTTTTCACTTGGAAACTATTTTAGGAGTGAGTCTCGGTATAATTATCACAACTTGGGGTGGCAAAGGAGGGAAAAACTTGGCGAGCGAGAGACGGGTGACATTGTCCAAAAGGAAATAAAACTCTTTATCTGATTTCTGTTAACTGTGATCCCTCGGTACAGCACTTTTATATTAACAATAAGAAATACAAGTTAAAAAAGAGACTGATGCGTCTTTAAAAGCTTGGCATAATAGTGCCATTCTTTTGTGAAACAGGCCCTACATCCCAACAAACCACATCCACACACACCATCGCAAAGACAGGGTACAACCTCGTGCTCGTTAGTCATTTCCCGCTCTCGAAGCTCAAGGCGAGACTTTGCCCTGATTGGTGCTCGGGCTTGTCAATCACCTAAAGAGAGCGAGCGTGAGGACTGAAGACGGATCTCTGAAACGCGGTGATTTTTACGTCATCGCACAGCGACGAAAGCAGAAGAGGGCGGGGCTGAGCTTCGGCGCGTCGCTCCGCAGCGGCGGTGGGGGCGGCAGCGAAAGTGTCATGGCTGCTGCCGCGGAGCTTAGTTTTCCCAGCAGCGGTGACAGGGACCTGGAACGAAGTTGCAGCCCTCATCTCTCCCAAGAAGTGCTCTGCGAAATTTTTCGGTCGCTGCACACGCTGGCTGGACAGGTGACTGGAAGGCCGGGCTTGGGAAACCCATCGGCCCCTCCTCCTCCGGCATTGCTGGAGGTGGCTGGGCTGGAGGGGGGTGGGGAGTGGGGGGGGGGGAGGCCGGGGGAGCGGGGAAGGGAGCCGGGAGGGGGCCCGAGGGGGGCCGGCCTGGGTGGACCGGGAGGCGGGGAGCAGCGGAGCGGGCTCCGGGTGTGGGCCGCGGCCTGGGGTGGGGGAGCCGAGCCCCGCTGTGTCCGGCCGCCGTGGAGGCCGCTGGATGATGGCCGTACCCGCGTAGCTCGGCCCCGGCTGCCGTGGTCTCGGAGAAATCTGGCTCTGAAAGGAGCACGGAGGCGCCAAAACTGCCCTGAGGAGTTAGGGGGCAACTGGTGCTTAGAGTCCCCCCCCCCCCCCCAGCCCCCTCCAGTTTATCCATCAGACCAGTTGGTTGGTCATTGCAGCCTGAAATTTTGGGAAAAGCTCTCTCTGGACATTGTTGATTTGCTGATTCTCCCCCTTCCCCTCCCCCTTTTTTTTCTGGCTGTTAATGTGCATCTCTTACTCTCTCCGACTGGGAGAAAAGTAAAAGGCATTAAAGTTGATGAGTTCATGCTTGGCGGATGCTAATTGGCATTTTTCTTTAAAAGGTCCTTACACCCCTTGATAAAATCGGTTTCAGCAAATTATCAAAGCAAGTTTTAAATGAGTAAAGTATGTTTTGTTTTAAAAATACATTTCTTATATAATACGAGCCGTTTCTTAGTCTGTTCTTGGGCTGGGACTAGTGAAGGTAATGAACGCAGCCAGGCATTTGTGCCAATTACTATGAAAATGGAATTTGTCTGATAATGTGAGAATTATTTTTACCAGCCTTTGGTGGTTTTAATCTCTTAAAGTCCCCATATATTTGTTGTTTCACATACAGTTTTGTGTAAGAAAGCAATTATTAACAAAAAGATAACTTTCAAACTCAGTTGCTTACCAAAGACAGCAAAAAAAAATGTTAAGTTTAGAGACCTGATTGTTGTTAATATTTCGCTTAAGACTCAAGACCTTTAAGTAGAGGCTCAAAACAGCACTTCATTATAGCATGGATATTGGAGCCTTAAAGTTTATTAATATTGTAACATCAAGAAGGAAAAACAGTTCACTTATTATTTACAGGACTTTGAAAAATTACATTGAGAAATGACGTAAAGATTTGAGGTATTTTTCATACTAAAATTTTCAAACTCGTAGAAAAATTTAAACAATCGGAATTCTTCAAGTTCAGTTAGAAAAGTGATTAAATTTTACTTACTTTACCTGTCAGGTGTTTAACTATTTGTAAGTTTTCAATGACATAGTGAAACGACTTTCTATACAGAGTGTCAAAAATAAGATTATTTCATCAATTAAATGATAGTATTTTGGTATTATTTCTGAGACATATTGGTTAAATGTATTTTGAAAGCCAAACTATACTCCACCTGGGAGTATTTCCTTTTACAACATGCTTAAAGGATTATCAAAATGTATATTGTAATATGTCTTAAATTCATCCTAAATGTTGTATTACTAGCTCTCTTCAATAGAAAACAAAAAATTGAATGTTGAAAAGTACTAACTTAAAATTGCAGTTGCTGGTTTTATCCTTTTTGCTTGCCACTGAATGGCCCAGTTTCACGAAGTTAAAGATTTAGTGTTAACTTGGGTTTTTGTATTTATTTAATGTTCCTACTCAAAGTGTGTGTTTAGTCTATAGAAATTCTCAAGTAATTAATTTACCCCACCAAAATCCACAGGGTAAAAAATGGATACAATTCATATTACTAATGGGGAATTTTTGAATGTATAACTAGGCATATTGAGATCATTTTTTTGTGACATGTAGTTTTCTTAACACACAAGATATCCTTAATTGCATTTGAAAGCTTACATAATTATACTGTGCTGACATGAAAATGTGATCAAGGCATTAAGATTAACTTTCTATAAGTTACATTGTCTAGAAAATGAGATGTGTTGTTTTGGTTTGGGTTTGTCTGCTCTTTCCCAAAACCATATTCATAAAGTTTCTGTAACTGTAGATTTCTTGGAGGACTGTAAAAATATGATAATGAGTTAGACACACAAAAGTTGTCTAACAACATTACATAGGTATTAGAGTAATACCCGTTAGGGCTAATGCATTAATGTGAAATCTCAATTAAATTGATAGAAACTTATCTTTACCAATGAAGCCTACAAAAATTTCCCTTCATGTCTGTCAAACATGGGCTTTAAAGTGCTTCTAGCAAATTTCTGGAAGTAAATTTCTGTCACATAGTATTTATTCAATATTGTTGATCTGGAATCTATTTGATTTTATATGCAGTGATTCTTCTTTTAGTTTTATCATTACAATAAGATCTGTATTTGAACTCATGTAACATGTTTTAGTTTTATAAAAAATATGACTAATTTTTAACAAATTATTCCCTGAAAATTAAAATATAATGTACTTGATTCCATTATAGAATATACCCTTATACTACACAAAAAATGATTACAAAGGGAAGCTCTCTTAACATTTTCATCGATCTTGTATTAATTTTATAGTGAGATTCTTAGTAGTTTTCTGGATATGATTTTGTTCTAATAAATTAAAAACTGATAGGGAATTTTAATGAATAAGACCTCACCTCTTACTAGAAAATACTTTTTAGCCAAAAGCCTGGACATTCTATCCAGTTTCTATTTTACTGTTTTTCAGCTTCAGACTTCTATAACTAAGTAATAGTTTAATTTTTGAAGTAGATAAGCCAGTTGCCATTTATCCCTGGTCTTTATATCTATGAATAATCTTGATTTTTAAGTTCTTCTAAAAATTGAAGTTGGAAACAATAAAAATGTAAATGAAGAATGAAGTATTTTAGGTTTCTATTTGTGCATATGTTTAACAAAGAAAAACATATTAGAACTTTTTAAAAACAGTTGTACGGCTTCTGTTTAATTCCTTGAGTTGGAAGTAAGAGAATTCTGAATAAGACAAGCTTATTTTGGACCCCATCCAAAGGGTTTTTTTAGATGCTGAAGTATCTGAAAAGTCTTCATCTTTTTATCCTTCATGAATAGTCTAATCTCTAAGATGGTCCCATTATACAGACATAAAAATAGAATTCAAACAAGATGTTATTTTTTAAAATGGAAACTACCTTCTGAGCCTTTTAAGATGATAATTAAGTAGAACATTTTATCATTAAAAACTTGATAACAGAGCAGAATAGACATTTGTTACTGCAAAACAATCTTATTTTTGTGACAATCCCAGCTTAATCGTGTAATTTTTGTGATGTTGCTGGTTTGCCCTTTTGAAGCTTAACCTCAAAGATGATGTGGTGAAAATTACAATCGATTGGAACAAGCTCCAGAGCCTCTCAGCATTCCAACCTACATTGCTTTTTAGTGTGCTTGAGCAACACATTTTGCATTTACAGGTAAATTTCTTGTTAGAAATGTTAACTTGATATTGAAAATAGAAATTGATTGCGATTAAATTATCTGAGTATTTCATCAGTTCTATCTTAACACCATATTAGTACTGTTATTAATAAAAGGCTACTTAGACCTAGATTAAATCTAAACCTGTTAATTTCTGTAGTAATCAGGACAGTTTAAGGGAATATAATTCAATAGACCAATGTGAGTGAGACTGGATGAATGTAGTTTTATTCAATTCTAGACTTGCACTGAAAATTCAATACAGTTCCATCTATGGTGGGTTATAATTAAGCAATAAGACACGGCAGGTGTGTGTCATGCTATGATAATGATTCCATGCCTTGGGTGAGTTTGGAGGCTCATGGAGTGCTTTCAGTGGTTCAAGAAGTGGCATTATCCCAGCATGACACATCCTGGAGTGTCTATTGCAATTAAACAGTTTCAGCATAGTTTTTAAAAAGAAAGTAATTTCTGTGACATTAATGTCTCATCTTAGTAAGTAGCCAGTCACTATTTTAACAGTTTGAAATAATTCATCTCTGATATTGGAAGTCAATATTGAATTGAATTTATGAGTTGTTATATTTTTTAGTATTCCAGTTCAATAACTGAACAGTTTATGGCATTGTTTGTTGCAGTTGAACATCTGCAGCTACAGTTGCAGTTTATCTTTAATCAAAGTATAAAATGTGAAGTCTCAAACTGTACTGGTGGCTTTATTCTGATGAAGATGTTATAGGGTTTCAGGAGAGTATTTGGTATGGCTAACAATGGAAGCAAAATTGTAGGTATGAAAAAATTGGAACATTGGTAAGTGTTGGTGTGTTTTGACTAATGGAATAGACATTAATTTTCAATCTTGCATTCAGTGACTTCCAGGGAAAAATTAACTGTGTTTCACATTAAAAGAATAGTTAACCTTGTTTATAAAGGGCAAAGTAAAGAGCTATAGAATTGAAATGAGGCTTGGGAGGAGGGAGAGAGGAATTGAAGTAAAATGAGTAATACAATTTACATTGTACAATAGGATATTTTTTTGTCCCCTCTGTATAGTGATAAGCATGTACCTGTTTTCAGCCGTGGATCTTGTTAGCTTTTTTTTTTTCTTTTCTGTTTCATTTTCTTTTGTAAAATTTAATCTTATGACCCAAGAAGAAGATAGCCTGCCATGTCAGGAAAGGCCAGTGTGTTCACTCAGCATAACACCTATATATTTCATGTCCAAGCTCTCTCATTCACTTTAGGCAACTGCAGTTTCAAGTGGAGAATCTCCAGTGATACAGCGATAATGCAGGGCTTTGCTGAGTGAGAGCTGTGGCTCTCCTGTTAAGGAGGAAAAATACTAAGCCTTAGTGTTCTAAGAAGGCATTTGAATGACATGTTAATTAAGTGGCATTGGTGCCAGAGGCTGAAGGCTTTGATTTGGCACAAAATAAAAGATGACTGACAGAATGATTTTCTCAAAGAAATTTTTAAATTTCCTTAGGTTTTCTTTCTTTTTTTTAAATAAACAAATTTATAGCAAATGGTAATGATCACAATAGCAGAAATTAGCAAGTACTTGTATATGACTAGACATGTATATCCTTGTGTGCCAATTTTTATATTTAATAATTATATTAAAATTTTTACCTAGTGGAAGTTTATATTAGGTATATCATTAATTTTGGTAGTTTGAACCCAGCAGATGCAGTTTTGTTCTTTTCAGCCTTTTTTAGAAAAACTTCAACCTCTGATTAAGGAGGAGAAGCCAGCTGCTGTTGAAGAGATAGAAAAAACAGAAACTATGAACAAGGATGAACTAAATGCCAAATTTCCTAGTGGTGATCAACAAGAGGAAGAAAAGCATAAAGATTGTGATTTAGGAGATGTGAAAAAGGCACAGATCCATTTTGATCCAGAAGTAGTTCAAATAAAAGCTGGAAAAGCAGAAGTAAGACCTTTGGTGGAATGAGGGAAGGGGGGTGGGGTTATTACTTTCTAAAAGCCCTACTGTGTTTATATCAGTAAAACATACTTTTTGCTTGTAGATTGACAGAAGGATATCTGCATTTATTGAAAGAAAACAAGCTGAAATAAATGAAAACAACGTCAGGGAATTTTGCAATGTTATTGATTGTAATCAAGGTAACTACTTAGCAGTTAATTTTCACAGCAATTTTTTAATGTGTGTGTGCTGGACCTGTGGCTTAAACTCAGGGCCTGGGCACTGTCCTGAGTTGTTTTTGTTCAAGGCTAGCACTCTACCACTTGAGCCACAGCTCTATTTTCAGTTTTTTTTTCAGTGGTTAATTGGAGATAACGGTCTCCCAGAATTTTCTTGCCCAGGCTGACTTTGAACTACAGTCCTCAGATCTCAGCCTACTGAGTGGTTAGGATTACAGGTGTGAGCCACCAGTGCCCAGCTCTCATAGCATTTTTAAAGCAATTTTTACAGTTGCTCTATTCCTTTTTTTTTTTTTTAAATGACATTCAGAACACAATTCAGTTTATTTCACAGGTGTTCAATTACTAAGGTAGTGTAATTTCTTTGTATTTAATAATAGTCTATTACAAAACTGGTTTTCATTTTGTTACACAAATAAATATAAGGTGGTTCAGTCTCATTATTATGAAGGTACAGAGCAATATAGATTTCAAGCTTGAAAATGGACTTGTGAAATTATGTTAATATAAAGTGAACTTAGTAAAGTTAATAATTTTCCTCAAGAGGGAGCAGTTTTCTTACTACTCCTGAGCTATATAAAATGTTTTATGTTACAATTCAGCCAGTTTGTCATGAAGACTATGAGGATTTAAGCTTTTTTCCTTTCTCTCATAACATATACATTGCTACTATTCATCACATTTCCCTTTCCCTCTTCATTTGATTGTATAGTACATTTACAGAGCTGTAGGTATGCTGCAGAATACAAACTATTGAGTAGAACTACATCATGTTCAGGAATTTTAGTAATATTTAGGACAAGTAGTCCTTAGAAAAGAAAAACTTATGGAGAAGGATTCATAATTGGGATGAAAATTTTTTTGTTACTTCTGATTATCTCTTGGCTAACTATGAATATAGAACTGTCAAATGAACCTAGAAATGACTCATATCACAGTATACAATGATTCTTTTAATGAAATAATACAGATTCAGTTTGAGTCCTACACTGAATTTTTCTATTAACTTTTACATGTGTATCTCTAAGTTTGGTATATTTTCCCTTTAGCTTTGCAGAACAGGTACAACAGTAGCAAAATCCCAGGTACCACAACCCAGCTGCAAGCAGCTCACAAGAAAGGGTTTGTTGAAAGAGCAAGCACATGTGTTACTAATGTTATTCCTCAGTTCTCCCTGCTAACTCTATTATTATAAACCACCAGGGGATAGAAATTGACAAGAATTGAAATGCTCAGCAGGATTCCTTGGCCTATTCAGTCCTTCACTGGCTCCAAACAGTGCTAGCAAGATTTGCTGTGGAGAGTGGCTAGCACTCATAGGTTCACCGTGCTGAATTCCTCACTGATGGGTCAGTTAATGTATATATTTGGAATATAGTTCTGGAATGGATGAAAGCTTCTTATTTAACCCTTGGCCCAGTGAAAGGGTAGGAAAAGAATGGAGAGGTCACCACCCTTTCAATATACTTTGAGATTCTCCAAATCAAAAGAAAATGACTACATTTAATCTAAAGATGTAAAAGATGACTAGATTTGGAATTATTTACTCAGTTTAACTTACTAATAGAGCAATTAAACTTCAATAAACAGAAATACATTTTAATGTTGGTGTATGTTAGTGTATTCCTTAGAAGACCTCTCAGTTTGACCATAGTATAGACAATGGACTGTTGAAACTCAAAATATATAAAGGAAAACTTTTCTAAATAAAAGAATTTTTCTTCAGTACCTCTTTTACTCACCATTCCTTTACAAAGCAGTTAAAGGAACTTTTCAGCTATTTATTGCCAATTAATGATATTTTTATTTCAAGCATTAGTATGTGTTGCTACAAATTGTATAATATATGACATAATTGTGTTAATATGTAATAGTATCTTGACATTTTTGCAGTCTCCTCCCGCCTCCCCCTGCCCCCAGACAGTTCAACTTCAATATCTAAAGAATGTACTTTTCTACTTGGAGAAGTTTTAGAACAAGTTTTCACAACATATCTTTCCTACTGCATTTAGAAAAAACAAAACAAAAAGGACTGTATGGCTTTTTTTTTTCTTTTTTTGCTTGTGTGCCAGTCCTGGGGCTTGAACTCAGGTCCTGGGTACTATTCCTGAGCTTGTTTGCTCAAAGTTAGTCCTCTACCACTTGAGTTACAGCTTCACTTCCAGCTTTTTGGTGGCTAATTGGAGATAAGAGTCTCATGAACTTTTCTGCCCTCGCTAGTTTTGAATTTTGATCTACAGATCTGTTTCCTGGGTAGCCAAAATTACAGGTATGAGCCATCAGCACCCAGCAGTTATATGCAACATTTTTTATTAGGATTTTTTTTTTAAATGAACATTGGAAATCCTAGAGTGGGAAAGTATGGTTGTACTTGAGATTTCAGGGTCTTTTTTAATGTGTTGTAAAATATGTTAACTATGCAGTTCATTTTTTATTAGATATTTACTAACTTGGTCAGTAATGTCAAAAATCCTGGATTTTAAGTAAATAGTTTGGAAAATATTTTATATTTTAGTACAAAGATTGCAGTGAAAATGAGTTCTGTTTCTAATGATAATGTAAAGTTAAACTATGGTACTATATGTTATATAAATTATTTTCCCCAAAGGCCTAAGAGGTTTTTTTAATAATACTGGCTTTCATTAAAAATGGTATGAAAAAAGAATAGAAACTGGGGCTGGGAAGGTGGCTCAGTGGTAGAGTGTTTGCCTTGCATGCATGAGGCCCCTGGGTTCGATTCCTCAGCACCATATAAGCAAAAAAAAAAAAAAAAACGCCGGAAGTGGTGCTGTGGCTCAAGAGGTAGAGCGCTATCCTTGATCTGAAGAGCTGAGGGACAGTGCCCAGGCCCAGAGTTCAGGCCCCATAACAGACAAAAAAAAAAAAAAAAAAAAGGTATGAAATTATACTACTTAATGGATTTCTGTATGTAAATCTGAACATTCAATTTAAAATAATAGGGGATATGGATTCATTGTAGAAGATAAAATTTACTCAGTTCTAATTTGTATATGATGGTAATTTAATTATTACTACTATTTAAAATTATATTCTTTTATGAGTAATATGAATTACTAGAAGTTTATCAAAATCTCATATATTTGTAATTAAGAATACATTTAAACTAATACTCATCTAAATTCTCCTTAGAAAATAGTTGTGCAAGAACTGATGCCATTTTTACCCCTTACCCTGGATTTAAAAGTCACGTAAAGGGTAAGTACCTACCACACACTATCTTTGTCACTGGCAGAAGTTTATTCTAGAGTACTAGCAAAATAGAAGTTAAAACTTTACCACTTAAATTGTGTTTATTTTAAAACAAAGATAGTGCTTTTCCTCATCCTTGGGTTTGTGATATCTTCATGAAAAGAATATAAAGTACTGTTAGAATTTCTTTTCCTATTTTTGAAATGTAAATTTACACCAGCCTTAAGTTTCTTAACTTAGTTTCTAGAGTTGTGAATACATATGGGCCACAAACTAGACCTGAAGGAATCCAAGGGTCAAGTCATAAACCTGCCAGCATGTTTCGAGATTGTGGTAATCAGGCTGTGGAAGAACGACTACAGAATATTGAGGCTCACTTGCGATTGCACACAGGTAAGCAATGAGTATGCTAAGCCCCATAATGTACGTTTACAAGTGGTTAAGGAAATCCTTACTCAGTTGATCTCCAAATTATTGTTGGATATCCATTATGTCTGATTGGTACAGATATGAAAAAAATATTATTACGTTAAGCAAAGTAAGCCAGATCCAAAGAAACATAGGTTGTATGATTTCCCTCATTTGTAATAATTAGAATGTGCCTGTAAATCTAGAAGTAAACCTAATGGACAGTAAAAAACAAAAAATTACACTTAGACACGATAAAGTAAAAAACAGGATTCTAAACATTCACACAGTGAGACAGAAGGAGGATATTCTTAGGGGAGGATCACAAAGGCTCAATAGCTATGTGTGTATGATCATATAAAGTGATGCTTATGAAATTAACTTCAAGAAATGGAAACTAGATTTTTACTTTTTGTGTTTTGTTTTTTCCCTTTAGTTATTGTTTTTAATTTCTGTAACTTTTCTATGTAAATTTGTCTGATTTGGGAATTGTACACAGAAAGGGTAGAACAAAGGGTGAACTAATTCAGCAGTGTTACTCACTAGACTTTATGTTGAAAATGAACTATACAGCTTATGGAGGAGGGTGGTTGTGAGGGAAAAACCTGGGGGAAAATAAGGGAAGAGGTGACATTGTTCAAAAAGAAATGTACTCATTACCTGACTTATGTAACTGTAACCCCTTTGTACCTCACCTTTACAATTAAAATTTAAAAAAATATACTGTTAACTGATCTCAAGGAATTCAGTTTTTACTTATGCTTTTTCTCTTCATATTTTAACTACTTTCCTAAAATTGAGAAAGTGCTAGTCAGTAAGTAACAGATTCCAAATAGATCTATTAGTCTGTTTATTGAAGTCACAGCTGAAAACTTAAGTGGTCTTTTCCTGTGATCAATTTCAGAACTTAGAATCCTCTCTGACTCTTATCACTTGCTACCAGGTATAGAGTGGTAATACATGTGGTCCTACTTCTCAAGGATCTCTAAGTAAGGATAAGCAAATCAATAAATATATACCATAGGAAAATGAACTAACACTTATTAAACATAACTGCCAGTCACTATGAAAGTGTTATGTATATATCAGCTTAGTGCTTAATAGTGCCCTTTTGAGGTTTTAGTGTTGTTAACAATTGTACAAATAAGGAAAATGAAGTTTAGAGAACTCAAGCAACATTACCAAGAGTGTACATAACAACTGGAAGCCCAGCCCAAATATCAACCTGGAGGTCAAGCCTTAGTCTCCTCCATTTAGTCACCATGTCATGCTGGTTCTGACTTTGAAATGCATTCCATATCTGCCCACTTCTGTCTATCTCCATGACTTTATAGATGAAGCCACCAAGATCTCTGCCTTAGACTGTTGGAAGGATATTAACTACTCTGTTTGCCACTGAACTTTCTCTTTCAGTTCATTACTTACTCTGTGGCCAAGTTGCTTCTTTTTCAGCTTGAACCCAATTTTGTTTCTACACAGATTAATGATTTTCTGTGGCCTTTACGTGCCACAAATTTAGTATTTATACATTTGTGCAACAAATAGTACTGAACTGCTTGAAATGTTAAGATTACATCTGAACAGAAATTCTGTTTGGGGTAGACAGGCACTATAAATAATAAGTTACATGAAATGCTTAAAAAAAGTGGCTGAAGATAAAAGCAACTCTACCAAGAGAAGGGAAAGAATATTGGGGTCAGAGGAAGTCATAATTATAGATACGATACTCCCATATTTTCAGGCATATCTCCGGACTTCACATCATCTGGTGCCCTATGGCCTTTGTGTTCATGCTTCCCTTGCCAAACCTAGACTGGTGTGGATCCCCTTTTTATATGGTTTCATAGCACCTGCTGCTTCCTGCATTCCTTTAAATGAGTTATTATACCTCTATTCATTTAATGTCCATGTTCTATGCTAGCTAATAAGGTCTCATCCAGTTCATTAGTAGCTAGTAGCTAGTACAATGCCTAGAGCAAAGCAGGTACCCAAATGTTTATTGTATAACCGTTTGTTTGTTTTACCACTTTCAGATATGTACACAATATAGAGGAAGATAGAAGTAGCCTTAGCTCTTGGGAGAGGTCAAAGGATGGCATGAAGTGATGTTTGAGCCCTTGAGGTATTAGTAAGAATTTTCCAAGAGCCAGGTATTCTAAAAGGGGGAATAGTGTCTGTAACAAATTTCAGGAGATCAAAATACTGTTCAGGATATTTTAAAGCTAGCCTAGCTGTGATATTTGCTACCTAGAGGTAGAAGATAAGGGAATGATAAGTTTTTAAGAGAAGTAAGGCATTGACATTAAGAATCACTCCCACAAAAGGAAATGAATTCCAGATGCAACTGTATAAAAGAACTGACCAGTTAAATAGTCAAGTAGTTAACTTTTGGATAAATATCTATTGGATGCTTACTATGTACCAAGCACTATTTTAAAGTATAAGAAACACTGAGATGATATGGCTAGAGGCCCTGGCTTCAAAGACTTATAATATAGATCGGAGAAAGATTAATAATGATGTAGAATTTTAAAGGGCAGATACAAAGCATATGGTAGAGGCACAAGGATCCTTGTATAGTCCAGGCAGTGCCTTATGACCTAGTAACTTGAACTAGCTCTGAAAGGTATAAGGGATATGAGAAGCCAACTTAAAAAAAGTTACTCAAATTACCTTATTCAGGAGCACAGTCAAGTTCCTAAGATAAAGAATATATTCTCAACAAAGTCCTAGAGTTTTTAATGCTTAAAAGTAAAAAATAAATGTAATTTAAATTGATGAAATAAGTTATATTCTTTAATGGCATAGTGATTGTCTAATCGTGTATTGATTTAACCAGTAAATATTGAGTGCTTGCTCTGTGCCAAGCATTGTAGTCTTATGGCCCATAGAACAAAACAGAACTCAAAAAAAAAAAAAAAAAACAGAACTCTTTCTAGAGCTTAAATTAGAATAGAGAGATAAATAAACAAGATGTTGGCTGGTAAAGATATAAAGAGGGGCTGGGAAGGTGGCTCAGTGGTAGAGTACTTGTCTTGCATGCATGAGGCCCTGGGTTCGATTCCTCAGCACCACATAAGCAAAAAGAAAAAAAGCCAGAAGTGGCACTGTAGCTCAAGTGGTAGAATACTAGCCTTGAGCTGAAGAGCTGAAGGACAGTGCCCAGGCCCAGAGTTAAGATCCCACGACCGGCCCTTCCCCCCCCCCCCCCCAAAAAAAAAAAAAAGATATAAAGAAAATCAAGAAGATAGGTAGTGCTGAGTATTGGAAAGTAGTAGTAGTAACTGATATTTTTTAAATGGTGTCAGAGAAGGCCTTAGCGATAAAGGTAACTTTTGAGCTAAATCCTGAAACTAGCCAAAGCAACACTTGGAATTATGGAAGTAAATGGAACCACAATTGCGAAAGCTATCATGGTGCTTTATTGAGTTACAGAACAAAAGAAACCTGTCGCTGGAAATCTATAGGGAAAATGTAGGGCCTTGTAGGCTAGTGTACAGATTTATAGACTATTATAAAGGTTTCATTTGAGTGAAATGATAAGTTGGAAATTGAAAGATTTAAACAAATTGAATACACCCTTGATGCAAGGCAGAAACGGGAGATCAATCCAAAGTTGTGGTAATTCAGGGAGCTAATAGTAGTAGTCAGGATTAGAATGATTGCATTGGTGGTGTAAGAGTGAAAGAATATATTCTTTTTTTTTTTTTGGCCAGTCTTGGGTCTTGAATTCTGGGCTTGGGCACTATCCCTCAGCTTTTCAGCTCAAGGCGAGTGCTCTACCAATTGAGCCACAGCGTCACTTCAGGTTTTCTAGTGGTTTATTGGATATTTAAAGAGTCTCACGAACTTTCCTATCCAGGCTGGCTTTGTACTGGGATCATCAGATCTCATTCTCCTGAGTAGCAGGATTACAGGCGTGAGCCACCAGCACCCAGCTTAAGAATATATTCTTGAACTTGAAATTTGAGTGATCTTAATTTACTATTGTTCTTCCCCAAAAGGTTGTTAATTCAGAATTTATTAGAAAGCCTCTTTTTAATATTCTTCTGTTCAAAGAAGGAAAGATAATGGGCCAGGCTCCAGTGGCTCATGCCCTGTACTCCTAGCTACTCAGGAGCCTGAAATCTGAGAATTGTAGTTCAAAGCCAGCTCAGGAAGGAAAGTTTATGAGACTCTTATCTCCTGTTAACCACCAGAAGTGTCACTGACTAGTGGTAAAGCACTAGCCTTGAGCAAAAAGAGCTCAGGGACAATGTACCCAGGCCTAGAGTTCAAGACTCATGGACCAACAAAAAAAAGATTGCATATTGGTAGAAATATGAATTAAATAGTGATAGGACATACTGCAACCACTGAATTAAGTTGTCACTTGTCACTATGCATTTTTCCCCCCAAGTTATTTACATAGCCTATCAGAAATACAAAGTGTTGTATACAGAAACTATTCATTACCTTGTAAAATGAATTTAACACAAAACTAGCATTATACAAAGTATAATGTGACTCAGTAACTCACTGTGACTCAGTGGTAGAGTGCTTGCCTTGCATGCCTGAGGCCCTGGGTTTGATTCCTCAGCACCCCATAAGCAAAAAGAAAAAAGCCAGAAGTGGTGCTGTGGCTCAAGTGGTAGAGCGCTAGCCTTGAGCTGAAGAGCTGAGGGACAGCGCCCAGGCCCAGAGTTTAGGCCCCATGACCGGACCCCCGCCCCCCGCAAAAAAAGAGGAAGTATTAATTTGTCTCATGGCATACCATGTGAAACTATTAACTAAATATTCCATTCTGTTTCACCTTAAGTTGCTTATGTATTTCTAATTTGTTTGCATAAATGTTTGTGCATGGTTGTATAAGAGTAAAAAATTACAAGAAGAAAGAATTAGTCATTGGTGTTTCAAAGTTTTTTTTAATGTCTTTAGGTGGTCCAGTGCCAAGAGATATTTATCAGAGAATTAAAAAACTTGAAGATAAAATCCTTGAATTGGAAGGAATCTCTCCTGAATATTTTCAGTCTATTGTGAGTATCAATGTCTTTTAAAAATAAAGTACTATTGTATTTTCCCGATATTTCATTGTGTAATTCAGTGATCTGTAATGGAAATGATATTTTAATAATTCAAAGATAAAGGGACACGTTCTATGTGTAAGGGGCTAATATACTATTTCTTTTAATTTCTTATTCTCAGGGCTAGGGATGTGGTTCAGTTTAGAACACTTGAACCTAGATGTGCAAGGCCTTGAGTTTGGTCTCCAGCTCCCTCTCCCTCCTGAATATTTTAATATTTACACATTTTAGTAATGGAGACTTTTTATTATACATTTCCCACAATGTCTTAAGCCATTTTCCTGTCATAAGTAGTTGTACAATGGAATTGCCATTTAACAAAGCAGTTTATGAGTACAATGTCTTGATCAATGTCACCCCTTTCAACATTCTCACCCATCCCTCCCCTATCCACCCTCCATCCCTCCCCTATCCACCCTTTGCCTTATTCTTCTTAAATTTGTAGGATATACATTGAATTCTTGTCTGCATTTTCCCTCTCTTCATTCATATGCCCTATTCCCCTTAACCCCACCTCATCTGTTTCAATTACCTGCTTCTGTTGTATGCTGGACTTTGATTATCAGGGTATGGAATCGGTCCAGATTCCCTCTTGATGGATGAATGGATCAAGAAAATGTGGGATATATACACAATGCAAGTTGACTCATCCATCAGAGGAATAGTATTGTGCCATTTGTAAAGAAATGGAAAGACTTGGAAAAAAAAATGTTAAGTAAGTCAGGCCCAGAGAAACAGGATCCTTGTTTATATATATGTATATATATATATATATATATATATATATATATATATTACACATACATACATAGATACGCATACAGTCATAGACACATATATATGTATCTATGTAGAAGCTAGATTTACCTTAAAAACTCATAAGTAAATATGTTGGGTGGTATGCAAATGTATATAAACTTCATTTTTGATAGAGTAGCAATCTTTCCTATGTAGTAGAGTGGATATTACAGTGAGGCACAGAAAAGAACTATTTTTAGAGAAAAGTAAGTCATAACACAAAAGGGCAGCAGATCCTGAAACACAGAAATAGAGTTTTAGTGATATATTGCTCTCAAATATGAAATGAGGTTTATGAAAGTATAAAGGCTGCTGAGGCATGGCTTAAGTGATCCAACACCTTGCCTAACAAGCACATGGCCCTGAGGCCCTAGATTCTCAGTATTAGAGAAAAAAAGTAGTAAGAACTGAAGCACAGATTAATTGAGAAGATAACTAGCACATGGCAAAAAAACTCACTAAATAGTATCATTTATTTAATTCCAGAATTCATCTGTGAAGTAGTGTATAAATGAGGATGAATCAGTCACTTCCTTTATCTTAATTTTAGAAAATGTATTGGTAGTTCTATACCTTAAAAAGATCTTCCTGTAGAATTATTCTTTTTTTTAATTGTAAAAATGTTGTACAGAGGGGTTACAGTTACGTGAGTAGGGTAATGAGCACATTTCATAGCGAGCATTGTTACCTCTGTAGGATTATTCTTTGAATATTTCTCTCTATACAACTTCTTAATAATAGTGATTAAGAACTCAGGTAATTTTTTGCTTCAGATTCATACCTTGTTAATATAAAATTCTTGTTAATAATAGAATTGATATTGCAAGAGAATATGGTAGTGTCAGATGCCTCTAGAAAGACCTTTCTTCATTTATCCCTTTGCTTTTAAATCTGAATCCTAAAGTACCTAGACTTACTTAATAGAAAAATAAGTATTCCATATTATAATTTTGTGGGTGTTTATTTTTATTTTTAAATTTTTTCCGTTGATTTTTACCCACTGTCAGGGTTTGAATTCAGAGCAGTGCACTTGCCTAACACTGGTACCATACCTTCAGCCTTAGTGTATATGTATGTGCTTGAGTGAGTGTGTGTGTAGTACGAATTTATTATACATAGAATGAAATGTTTTGTTAAAGAAATAGAACTGACAGATTGTAGAGGATCATAAATGCAATGCCTACAAGCTTTATATCAGTTTTATTGGCAGGGAAAGTGGGGAGCTTTTGAATATATTTCAGTAGAGAATTGACTCGTGAAAATAGTATTTAGATAGATTTAGCTGATATAGGAGATAACTAAGAATAAGAAGATAATTAAGGATAAGGAGGCAGTATTACACTAGCTTAGATGTGAAGTAAAATTCTGAAATAATGAGAATAGAAAAGATAAATACAAGTAGGAAAGCAAAGTTGAGAGCTACTGAGCAAGTAGAAAGAGGGGACAACAAAGCAAAGTCTAGTTTCTGTCATTGGTTGTATTTAGAAAAATCTAGAGGTGGAATATTTTATGAAAATACAATGTGATTTAAGTTTTTTGAGATATAGGACTTACTCTTGAGACAACTGAGAAGCTGTGTTAAATGCTAGTTAAAACCTCTGTGGATGATAACACTGTAACTGTCACTGAAGTCTGACCCTTGATGTCTGCCTGATTGCAGGATCAGGAAGAACTAAAAATATAGACTATGTTTTTGTATTTCTAAGCCTATAAAATTAGAACCATAGAAAATGAGAAAATTAGCCGGGCGCCGGTGGCTCACGCCTGTAATCCTAGCTACTCAGGAGGCTGAGATCTGAGGATTGAGGTTCAAAGCCAGCCTGGGCAGGAACATCCGTGAGAATCTTATCTCCAATAAACCACCAGAAAACCGGAAGTGGCACTGTAGCTCAAGTGGTAGAGCGTTTGCCTTGAGCTGAAGAGCGCAGGGACAGTGCTCAGGCCCAGAGTTCAAGCGCTATGACCGACAAAAAAAAAAAAGAAAAAAAGTGAAAAAATTAACCTGAGGGATGATAAGACTAATGCTATTTATTTATTATATGTAAAAAATTTTGACAATACTAGGGTTTGACTCAGGACCTCTTCCTACATCCAGTCATCAATATCTATCAGCTTTTCTTACCTATTTTTAGGTATTAATCTTTTCTCATTTATATTCCTATTTCAGGATCTCACTACATATATATATAAGTACAATGTCTTAGATGTTTCAAATTTTTAAGAGGTAGCTTAATAGATTTTAGTGTATTTTTTTTTGAGGGGGGGGCAGTCGTGGAGCCTGAACTCTGGGCCTGGGCACTGTCCCTCAGCTCTTCAGCTCTAGGCTAGCACTCTACCACTTGAGCCACAACGCCACTTTCGGCTTTTTTCTTTTTGCTTATGTGGTGCTGAGGAATCGAACCCAGGGCCTCATGCATGCAAGGCAAGCATTCTGCCACTGAGTCACTTCCCAGCCCAGCTTAATAGATTTTAAAGATAGGATCTTTATGAATATTTCCAAAGACTGGTTTTAAATTATGACATTTGAAAACAGCAAGCATAATGTATTTTATAAGTATATTTGCATAGTACTTCATTTATAATACTTTAGTTGTATAGTTACACTTTTTGTATGGCAGTAATGGGATTTGAACTTCAGTACTGGGTTTTGGATGAATGTGCATAATATCTTTTCATTATGATACAGAAATGATCAATGTAGTTGTAAATTACCTGCCAACATAAAGGAATGGGGGAGAAGAGATCATTTTGAATTGCAGCTGTTTCCCTAATGCTCTGTGCTCCAAGTATTTCCTCTCAAATATCAAACCTTGTTTATATTCAGTTGTCAAAATATACATTTACTAGTTTATCATTCAAAACAAAGTTTAAAGCTAGTTTAGTTTACCAGGCAAGAGTATATGTGGTAAGTACCAGTGAGTCATTTTATTATGTTTTTGAGTTGTTGATCCACTGAGAGCTTTATTTATTCTCCTCATTTTGATTTTTCACTCTGGTTGTATGATAGTAATATTGATAGCTTCTATATCATTAAGCAAACTATTGCTTAATGATATAGAAGCTATCAATATTCTCCTGATTAAAGTGTAATGACATTAAAGGGAAATATATTTTTATTGAATTTATAAAAAAAGCCACTCCTGGGGCTGGGAAGGTGGCTCAGTGGTAGGGCGTTTGCCTTGCATGCCTGAGGCCCTGGGTTTGATTCCTCAGCACCACTGAGGAAAAAAAAAAGCCGGAAGTGGTGCTGTGGCTCAAGTGGTAGAGCGTTAGCCTTGAGCTGAAGAGAGGGTCAGTGCCCAGGCTCAGAGTTCAGGCCCCACGACCAGACCAAAAAAAAAAAAAAAAAAGCCACTCCTTGGATATTTAGGAGACCCAGCAATGGGAAGATTCAACATTCAGTCCTTGCTTACCCAAAGGCCACATGCTAGGTTATCTACAGCATTTTGGCAAAGGAAAGAGCATATCTTTAGCTGCTTTCTATTATTTCACTTAAAATAATTTTAATTTCACAGTGATTTCCTATTTTTTATAATACATAGATATTTGACACAAAAGAAAGTAAGTTTTAATTTCTTTTTTTTGTTTTTGGGTCTGGTTGTGGGGCCTGAACTCGGCTTGGGCGCTGTCCCTCAGCTCTTCAGTTCAAGGCTAGCGCTCTACCACTTGAGCCACAGCGCCACTTCCGGCTTTTTTCTTTTTGCTTATGTGGTGCTGAGGAATCAAACCCAGTGCCTCATGCATGCAAGGCAAGCGCTCTACCACCGAGCCACCTTCCCAGCCCAAGTTTTAATTTTTTATAAATCTCAATGGTCAGAAATGCTCCTGGGAATTTTCATGTATGCATGTATTCACAGACACTGGGGCTTGAACTTAGGGCTTCCACTCTTGTGGTTTTTTTCACACAAGGCTGGTACTCTATACTTGAGGCACAGTTCCACTTCTAACTTTCTGCTATTTAATTAGAGATTAAAGTCTAATGGACTTCCCTTGCCCAGGCTGGCTTCAAATTACCATCCTCTGATATCAGTCTCCTTAGTAGCTTGTATTGTATGAGCAACCAGTGTCTGGCTTCATGGAAAATTTTTCATATACTCAGTCTCTTTGCAAAATATGCCTTTACTAGTTTACCATTCAAAAGCTTGTGATGTTGTACAACTAAGGAATTCATCAGATCAAGGTATAAAAGGCTCAGTAATTGTCAGTTTAAAATATAAGATATCTCTCCCCACATTTTACTGTACTGGGATCGAACCAAGGCCCCTTACATGCTAAGCAAGTGCTGTGCCACTGAGCCACATTCCCACCCCAGATAGAACATACTGAACTAGCCCTAGGTATAAGCTCAATGGCCTGGAAGCTGAGGCAGGAAAATCAAAGTTTGAGGCCAGTCTGGGCTACATAACGAGTTCAGGTCAATCTGGGGTAAATATTCCACCATAGGCAACAAAACAAAACAAAACCTGGCTTACACGGTGGATTGTGAAAAAAGAGTCCAATGATAACACAGTCTTTCAGGGTTTAATTTAGTTAATTGATTTAGGGTCTAAATCTTACTCCTTCATACTGTATTTAGTGCTCACCATTTCTTTCGCTGGCAGATGACAAAATGGCTACAGCACTTTCAGATGTCTCAGTCACATTATAGCAGTGTCCACAATAATTCTTTCTTGAGTACTTTCCTCTCAAAAGATGTAAGGAAGCTTTTTCTAGAAATTCCTTAGTCCTTAGTCCCCTGTAGGCTTGCAGTAAGTAAGGATTGCTCATTGGCCAGAATTGGGCCCATTCCCATTTCAGTCACTGACAAAAGACTTTTGTGGTGGGATCAGCATTCTCTTGAGTCAAACACACAGACAAGCAGCGGATAAAGAAATGCATATTACTTATGATGCCATGATAGTCAAGGGGTGTGTATCTGTGTACCTCCACCTCTTGGCCTAGTCTAGCAAATTCCATTTTTTTCTGGCTATTGCTGCTTTGCTTGTTCAATAAATAGCCTGGAATGGAAAGGAAGGGTTTTTTTTTTTAAAAAAAACAAAACACTCCCATGAATATTTCTTTCCACATCACTCAGGAAAATTAGAAGGTGATAATTAATGTAATAAATGGGAAAGTATGTATTTTCCAGAGACAGACACGTTACTGCAGTGTTCATAGCATTATATATTTAAAAAACATTGGCAGGAAACTTTCAAAGTTTTCAAAGAAAAATATGTTGGTAGAAGATAATGCTTGGTAAGTTTTTCAGCTTATTTTTGTCATATTTCTTCAAGGCTACCCATGTTTTATACAGTATTCTATAAAGGACTTGATGCTTAGATTCTTTTTTTAAGCATTAGTCATTTTTTTTCTTTTTTCTTTTAAACTAGAACTTCTCTGGCAAAAGAAGAAAAGTTCAACCACCTCAAGTAAGTTGAATTGCTGCATCTTCATTTTGACTTCTGTAATGGATTGATGGGTTTTATGCATTGTTAACAAGTGAGTACTCTAGTCACTCTTAAATCATAGCCTGATAAGATTTAGGACTAAAGAAAATGGAAGTTAAGTTAGACAATAATTCATTGCAAGGGCAGTAGATGATGGCAATAGGCAGTAGATGGGTTAACTGAATACAAATATTCCTATCCTGTTTTTAATGTAGACAAATATATCAACAGCAAAATAAATGCTTAGAAATAATTAATGCTCAAGTAACTTCAGTCTCAAGGAGTCTAGGAGTCTCCTCTGCACAAAGATAAAGACTTAATTAGTCGTATATAAATCAAAAAGAAGGTCAGTGCTGGTGATTCATACCTGTAATTTTAACTACTTAGGAGGCTGAAATATGAGGATCCTGGTTCAAAGCCAGCTGGAGGAGGAAAGTCCATGAGACTTTTATTTCTAATTAACCACCAAAAAATGCCAGAAGTAGAGCTGTGATTCAAGTAGTAGAGCACTAGCCTTGAGCAAAAAAAGGGCAAGGACAGTGACCAGGACCTGGGTTTAAGCCCCAGGACCTGCACATACACACAAAGTTAAATAAAAAAAGATGTTTGTTAGAGGATGACTTAAGTCTACCTCTGTTCAAAGTACTTCATTAATTAGGTAAATCTTTGTAAGATTTTTCTAGACCTACTAATGGTAATATACATTTAAAGTTGGGGAAAACTTTTGAAAATGTTTTTAAGACTAGCATGTTATTAAATCGTAAAATTTTAAATAATTTTTTGAGAACAGTCTTTTTTGTTTCCAGTATTAGTGCTTGATTTTAGTTGATTCCTCAGAAGAGAATTGTAAGGTATTTTAAGCAGACTAATCCTAAAATATTTTTTTA
Source organism: Dipodomys spectabilis (assembly GCF_019054845.1). NCBI lineage: Eukaryota > Metazoa > Chordata > Mammalia > Rodentia > Heteromyidae > Dipodomys > Dipodomys spectabilis. Next base: position 3,440,709 of record NW_024870719.1, on the reverse strand, counting down.
AGTATTAGTTTTAAAAATACTCATTTTGGTTAAGAGCTTTCACTTATATCAAAGTACCAAAGGCTCAAGAGCGCTTTGTCACTAGGTAAGAGAAACAAAGTAAGAAATATTTTTAAGCCTTGGTAATTTTTATGCCTTTAAATACATCCTCAGGTCACTCACTATAGACAGTTGTTCAGTTTTACAATTATTCTCATGAAGAAGAAAATAACATCTCATGGTATTGAATATTTTAAATATTTATAGTTCATTTAGCACTTTATCTGCATCAAGATACTTCAGAGTCTTACTCAGCAATTTGTGTTCTTATTGTTTATAGCAGAACTATTCTCTGGCTGAACTTGATGAGAAAATTAGTGCCCTCAGACAAGCCCTACTCAGAAAATCAAGAGAAGCAGAATCCATGGCAGCTCACCACCTTCCTTGAAGAACTCCCCTTTTTGTACTTGTCATTTTCCTTTTTAATATACACATATATAACTTACACTGTAATCAATTAAATGGATGTCTGCTTATCATTGTAAACTTTCTGTGAAATCAAGGTTTGTTTTTAGGTGACTCTCGCTAGCAGCAAGTAATTTTCAAGTATTCCAATAAGATTTGAAATAATGGATGCAATGAAAAAGCATTATTGGAATTTGTTCCCTTCTGTTTTAAAGAAGGACTTTGGAAATCGAAAAGACCTAATTTGAAAGTAGTGGTGTTTCTGTTTGTTTTTGTGAACCACAAAAAGGAAAATTATTTTGATAATATTTAAAGTACTTTATATTTGTAACATTGGGTAACCAGTTTATCAGTTTAAATTAGTATTTTGCACATGAGTACTCAACAAAAATGTATTGCTTGAGATGAATTTTAAATGCAATATATAAACTTTATTTTTTGTTTTTCAGATGTCAGTTTTAATGTAAATAAATAATAGATCCAACTTTATACCTTTATTGGCTGTGTGACTTTGAACAACTTTGTGCCCTAATTTTTTAGTCTATAAAAAGGGGGATGAGCCAGGCGCTGGTGGCTCACGTCTATAATCCTAGCTACTCAGAAGGCTGAGATCTGAGGATCCCAGTTCAAAGCCAGCCTGGGCAAGAAAGTCTGTGAAACTCTTTATTTCCAATAAACCACTAGGAAACCGGAAGTGGCTCTGTGGCTCAAGCAGTAGAGCACTTGCCTTCAGCTGAAGAGCGCAGGGACAGCACCCAAGCCCAGAGTTCAAGCCCCACGACTGACAAAAAGGGGCGGGGGGAAATGATAAGAGAAACTGTTTTGTTGATTGTTAGGGAGAATATGTGAGATCATGTATGTACAGATTTTGAAACTGTCCCAAAGAAATGCTGAGTAAAGGTTAGCAATTATTATAAAACCTGATTTGATTCAACTTGTGGGTGGGAACAGGAGGGAAAAACTGAAAAAGAGTAAAGGAAGAGGTGACATTATCCAAAAAGAAATATACTCCATTACCTGAGTTATGAAATGGTAACCCCTCTGTACATCACATAATAACAATTTTTAAAAACCTCATTTGTCTTTGGACAGAAGGAAAGACATTACAAAGAAATTATATTGCTATAGTGGTGTGCCAAGCAGGCATATAGCATCACGCTTAGACTAGTAAGTTCTCAATTTATTCAAACACTTCAAAAATACCAGTATTAATCCACACCAATAACTAACTCTAATGCCTAATTCTACTAAACATGTCCCACACCCATGGAGTTCATGTGGCACATCACTTGGTCCAGAGGTCGAAGGGAGTCTGTCCAGGGTGTCCTCTGCGCTGCTCCAAATCGCTGGAGGGAGTAGTGTCTGCCCTGCTGAGAGGCTCCAGTGGAGGATCGGTACGACATGGAGTCACCATATTAGGTTGTCTCACTCGGTCTCTGCTGCCCTGGCGTTTTATATGTTTTAGGCTGGGCTTTGCTTCTGGCCGTACCTGGTTATTGTTGTCAGCTGGTTGCCTGATGACTATAGCTGTGTGGTTATTGCTGTTGTCTCTGTAGGCTGTGTAGGCTCCTGGGTTTGTCCTTAACTCTGTATCCCAAACTCCTAATTTTACAGCTTAATATTTCATACTATTTCACAGTACACCTACACTCAATATATTCCTATTCAATAACACACTTGTCAATATTCCATAATACTACAAGTGGAACTCTAACTTTAAAAAATGTAGCCACAGTTATGTCTAAAATATACAACTATTTAAGAATTGTTAGGTGCAAGAATCAAATCTAAAATTTATTGTTAATGGAGAGTTATTTAAAAATGAACAAAAATATGAAAATAGAGAAAGTATAGCTAAATGTGATTTAAAGTAATTATTAGTTCACCTAGTGTACTCTTTCTCTGTGGACTGGTTTTTCCAGTACTCCCCATTTGAAGGCTGAATAAAGGCCTCTTTCACATGGGATAGTTTTATTCCTGTCTTAATAGATTCAGCTTGCTCTGGCTAAGTTTGGTGCAGACTCTGAATCAACTCTGTAGAACCTCACAACTCCAAAACCACTTATTTAATCTTTGTATCTGTTAGTTGAAATTCTTCAGAGATTACATGTGATTGTGTTCAATAACCCTAACAAGTTGTGTTCAGAATGTGGAACAACTGTTAATAGAAACATATAGTATACATAAAACCTTGCAAAACTGGCAGCCTTTAAAGTAGCACTTGGTTTTAAAAAAAAAAACCAGGACTGACCCGGGCACCTGTGGCTCATGCCTGTAATCCTAGCTACTCAAGAGGCTGAGATCTGAGGATCATGGTTCAAAGTCAGCCCGGGCAGGAAAGGCCGTGAGACTTATCTCCAATAAACCACTCAGAACACTGGAAGGGTCACAGTGGCTCACGGTGGTAGAGTGCTCACCTTGAGCTGAAGAACTGAGGGACAGCGCTCAGGCCCAGAGTTCAAGCCCCATGATGGATAAAAAAAAAAAAAATGGGCTGGGAAGGTGGCTCAGTGGTAGAGTGCTTGCCTTGCATGCATGAGGCCCTGGGTTCGATTCCTTAGTACCACATACACAGAAAAAGCTGGAAGTGGTGCTGTGGCTCTAGTGGTAGAATGCTAGCCTTGAGCAAAAGACACTCAGGGACAGAGCCTAGGCCCTGAATTCAAGCCCCAGGACTGGCAAAAAACAAAACAAAACAACAACAACAAAAGCAGGGCTTTGGAATCATTCCTAAGTAGATGTAGGCTAGGTCGTTTCCATTAATGTCTTCTTACTGTATTTCAACTATGCAGAAAATACAACACTTGAAAGTATTTTTGCCAAGTATATTCTAGTATTATAGGTGCAGTTACAAATGACAGATCCATCTACCATTATCCTATCAGAATGTCATCTTCTATAGTTGTACATTTTACTACCAACTTGCCACCAAAATGGTGGAGAAAAATAGCATTAAAAATGATATGTTAGTGACAGAGGTTGATTTGGAGGCAGAGAAGAAACCTAGAAAACAGAATACCTAGAAAAAATAATACAGCAATAAATGCTATAGATCAGTTTCTTGCCTTGACAGGCCTACAAACTGCCATTAAAAGAATTTCCCTTCTCTATTGTCTTTTAGGCCTGTTCTTCTAAAAGACATTAAAAAAGAGTCCTCTCTCTATGTCAGTAAACATTGTTTGGTGCCAGCATTCTTTTCTACTTGAATCTGGAGCCTATAGAAGAGCCTAAGATTTAATACTATGTTGGTATGAGTGATAAAGATGCTTGTTGGAGACTCTAAGGCTCTGGTGATAACTACCTTAGAACTTCAACAGGCTTTCATCAGTTATTTTCTTTTCTTGAGTGCATCATTGACTGTAAGATGAAGCCAGGAATGTCTCAGGTCAGTTTACTCTATTAGTCACCAGGCCCAGAGTTCAAGCCCCATGATGGACAAAAAAAAAAAAAAAAAAAAATGGGCTGGGAAGGTGGCTCAGTGGTAGAGTGCTGCCTTGCATGCATGAGGCCCTGGGTTCGATTCCTTAGTACCACATACACAGAAAAAGCTGGAAGTGGTGCTGTGGCTCTAGTGGTAGAATGCTAGCCTTGAGCAAAAGACACTCAGGGACAGACCATTTTCTTTAGGATTTTTTTTTAATGTTTGCATTTTATTTTATTTTAAATAAGTTTTTTCTTGTTTAAATACTGTACAGAGGGGTTACAATTACATGAGCGAGGTAATGAGTACATTTCTTATCAAGCATTGTTGCCTCCTCCTTTGTTTCCCCTTCCCATCCCTTCCCATCCCTTCCCATCTCCCCCCACTCTGTCCCATTACCCCCCTCCCCCGCTGCCCCCTCTCCCTCCCCGCCCCCTCACAACCCCCCTCCCCACGCCAAAGTTGTAAAGTTCGTTTTTCAACCTAAGATCTTGTACATCTCATTGTTGCAATGGATTCACCTGTATCCCTGTTTAAACAATTGGTTTTTTCCCTTCCTCTCCACAAATTATACCGCCATCAAATACAGTGAAAACAGAGGTTATACCGTGGGGGAGGGACATACAAAGCAACACAATAGCAAGAAAGAATAAACATTTGAATCCTTATTTTGGGGTTCATTTCGCCTAACACCAACTTATCTGACCATTTTTGCTTGTCTCAGACATATACTAGTTATTGCAGATAAGGAAAACCATGGGACCTATGTTTCTTTGGGCCTGGCTTACTTCACTTAATATAATTTTTTCCAAGTCTTTCCATTTCCTAACAAATGGGGCAATGTCATTCTTTCTGATGGAGGCATAGAATTCCATTGTGTATATATGCCACATTTTCTTGATCCATTCATCTACTGAGGGGCCTCTGGGATGGTTCCACATCTTAGCTATGGTGAATAATGTTGCAATAAACATAGTTGTGCTGGTAGCTCTAGTATGGTTTTGTTTGTGGTCATTTGGGTAAATGCCCCAAAGTGGGATTGCTGGATCATAGGGTAGCTCTATGTGGAGTCTTTTGAGGAACCTCCATGCTACTTTCCAAAGTGGTTGAACAAGTGGTTGAACCAACAATGAAGTAGGGTTCCCTTTTGGCCACATCCCCTCCAGCATCTGTTGTTATTAGAGTTCTTGATTATAGCTATTCTAACTGGGGTGAGGTGATAATCTCAATGTTGTTTTGATTTACATTTCTTTTATGGCTAGGGAGGTTGAGCATTTCTTCATTTGTCTATTGGCCATCCTTCTTTCCTCTTCAGAGAAGTTTCTCTTTAAGTCTTTAGCCCACTTATTTATCGGGCAGTTGTTTCTTTGAGGATTTATTGTTGAGGGATTTAATTTTTTGAGTTGCAGGTATATTTTAGATATGAGACCCTTGTCCGTTGTATGGCTAGTGAAGATCTTCTCCCAATCTGTGGGCTTTCTATTGATTTTGCTAGCTATGTGTTAGGATTTGTTGTGGTTGTTGTTCAGCTTTTCTTTAACCCATTGTTTTCTCCTAATGGCCTTGGTCCTCAAGAAATAATAAAAGGACAAGTGATTGGAAAGAGGCTTGCTTGAAGGAAGAGGAAATCATGATCTTTGTCTGTCCCTTTGAACCTTCCTCTGAGGAGTTGGTATTCTAATCTGTGATAATGTTTCACAGGGGTTGAGTTTCCCAAACTTCTGGCTACTGCTAGATAGTTTCAATTGCCAGGCTCTAGAATTTTATAAGTGGACTGTACTATCTGGCCTTCAGCAACATCAGCAGAAATGATCACCTTTTATGAAGCATGACTTTCCTGCCTTCTTGTACTTCAGGCCTGCTCAAGGGTTTTGCTTCATAGTACTGCTGCGAATTATGATCTAGTTCTTTGTTTTTCTTACAATACAAACTTTGGATTCATATTCTCGAAGTGAATGAAGTATATATTCCAGAACAATTACCTTTATCTTGAATGATAGGCTCCACAAGAAAAAAAAAATGTTATATGTTTCTAGACTATTAGGGAATTAAGAAAACTTTGAAAAACACCTCTGATTCTGTGATCTAGACTAAAAACATACAGAGGGTTTCATAAAATTTTGTTCCCTAAAGAGTACTTTTCGTATGTGTCAGTAATTTAAAATGTTTTATGACCAGCTTGTAGTTTGAGGAAATCTAACTATATGAAGTAATAGCTTTTCATCTTTCTCAGTTTATATGTCAAATGACAAATTTTACTTTTGAAAATAAGATAAAACCCATATCTTGCCATTCTTGTTAGATTCTTTTGTCTCTTGTATGCCTATAGATTTTGAAACATTTTGATACTTGATTATCCCAAGAATTTTAATAAACCATCAATTTTTTCAATTATGCTTTTTTTAAAAAAGCATAAGGAAATGAAATGATTGAATCACTTAAAAGAATAAGAACATGAGGGGGAGGGGGGAGATTGGGAAGGGATGTGAAGGGTAAACCAAAGGAGGAGGCTGCAATGCTTGGTAAGAAATGTACGCATTATCCTGCCCATGTAATTGTAACCCCTCTGTACAGTATGTTCACAAATAAAATTAAATTAAATTAAAAAAAAAGAATAAGAACAATAGAAATGTTCGCTGTTATGCCATCCTTCAGTTTTCATGGAGCTCAGACTATTACATCATCATTGAGGAAAGCAAAGAAATCTAGAAGTACCATTTTTTTTTAGTGCCTTCTTTCCCCTAGGCTACCTTAGCTCTCTAGGATTATAGTCGAGAGTAATGAATCTCAGATTTTTTTTGGACCAAGATCTAATCCAGTGACAAGGACCTAGACCATCTATTTTTGTCATAAACATACAGTACATATATATTAACCTGGAAGATGAATATACAGCATCCATTTCATACAATGGATTGTGGGTTTTTGTAATGTGTATCCTCCCAAATATAGAGGCTACAGAGATTTCCTCTATTCTCCTTCCCCCACACATTCACACCTCCTCCATTATCAACTTCCTCCACCAGAGTGGCACATGGGTTACAGTTGATGACTAAGACCTGTTATCACCCAGAGTCCATAGTTTACATTAGTGTTTACTTGTAGTCCTGTACATTATATGAATTCAGTAAAAGATATATATCTATCACTATAGTGTCAGAGTTTTTTCAGTTTTCTCAAAGTTCTCTGCCTGTCCATCCCAATGTTTCCTATTCCCCATCAACTGACAACAGCTGTTATTTTTAGTCTCCATAATTTTGCCTAATTTTTCTCACCTAAAACTTCCTTAAAAAAAAAAAAAGACTGCTTTCAAAACTAACATTCCTGTAAGGCAAAATGCTTCAAATGTTCTTGCTTACTCTTCAAACCTGCAGCTTTTGGTAAATGGACTGTTTGTGAAATCTACTTTATTAAAAGTGCCACTCTCTTGTCTTTAAATGGCTGTTGTAGTATGGTCTAAAAACAATTGTAGTGATGTAAATGCCACTATAAATCACTAGGAAATTGAGTGTTTTTCCAAATGATCTTAAATTTAAGAGTATGAATACTGATACTTTAGATGATCGGTGGGGGCTAATGGTAGATTTTTGCCTTCTAGAATTTTGACATGAGCTTGTCTTTTAAAAAGTGAACTATTGGGGCTGGGTGGTAGGGCGCTTGCCTTGCATGCATGAGGCCCTAGGTTCGATTCCTCAGCACCACATAAGCAGAAAAAAAAAAAGCCGCAAGTGGCGCTGTGGCTCAAGTGGTAGAGCAATAGCCTTGAGCTGAAGAGCTGAGGGACAGCACCCAGGCCTGGAGTTCAGGCCCCATGACAGGACCGCCCCCCCGCCAAGAAAAAGTGAACTATTATAGAGGGAGTGTAGTTGTGGAGGGGGGAGGGAAGGGATGGTAGGGGAAAGACAAAGGAAGAGGCAACAATGCTTGATAAGAAATGTACTCATTACCTTGCTCATGTGATTGTAACTCCTCTGTACAGTATTTTCATAATAAAACATTTATTTTAAACAGTTAACTATTATAAACAATGTTAGTATCTCATCCCCTGTCTACTCTTCCCTTTCTGTGTCTATATCTCTGTCTCTCTCTCCCTCCTTATCTTTATCTCTCCCTCCCTCCTCAGCTCCTCTCTCCTCAGTGCTAGGGATCCAGGGCCTTACATATGCTAGGTAAGCACTTTACTGAGGAGCTCTACCCCCTTCCCACTTTCTTTTTCTGATCTTTAGGTGGAAGACTAGATTGGATAGCTTTCCAAGTACTTGGCTTCTGTCCTTGGAAAACAAGCTACCCTGGAGATGTACTAGAATAATGAAAAGAGAGATTAAATGAACTGTTTGTTTGTTATAGATGAAGTCACATCTATTAAGTGGTTGAAAAGTATAACCAAGGCCTAGTGCCACTGGCTACTTGAGAGGCAGAGATCAGGAGGATAACAATTCTAGGATAGCTTATGCAAAGCGTTCTGGAGGCTATTTTAACAGAAAAACATGGGTGTGGTGGCACCCCTGTCTTTGGTAGAACATACCTAACAGCCCAATGATGGCAGGAAGCATAAATTAGGAAGCTTATAGTCCAGGCTAGCTCAGGCAAAAGACAATATTTTTATATAGTTTATAGGTATCAAAAATAGCAAGAGTATAAGGAACTGGAAATATGGCTCAAATGGTAGAGCATCTGCCAGGCAAACCCAAAGTCCTGGGTTCAAAGCTCACTAATGCTAAAAGGTTAAGAAAAATATAACCAAACATAAAGTGTCCATTTTTAACTGACAATTACATTTGTATTTCTTTCCTATATTATTGTAATGGACAAACACTTAGGCCATGATAGCCTAGGAATTATACTTTGAAAGTCACTGTGTTGGTAAGATTTCCAGCTTTAATGTGAAACCCAATTAAATAGAACTGTTTATCACCTTTTTTCCCCTTTGTTCTCCCACAATCCTCATCTTACTTTTCTATCTCACTAGAATGATAATCAGTAGATGAACTTTCATTCTATTAACAAATCTGGAGGAAAAAAATATGACTGATGCTTAACATGTCATGCCCTTTGACTCTTGTTACCTTTATGAGGAAAATATGGGGCAATGGGAATTAAAAGTATTCTCTTTCCTAAATCTATGAATCCAATGTATTATTGTAATATTAAAATACCATATAGGAAATTGTAGAAATAAACAATTCATACATGTTAAGTTGAACTCCATTCTGAGTACCATAATGAAATCTTTTTTAAATTATATTTTTATTTATTGTCCTTAGAAGTTGTACAAAGGAAAAACATGTCACTTTTTGAGTATAATGGATCTTGATCAACAGTATTCTTTTCAGCATGATGAAATCGTGAACTATCCTGTCCTGAATGTGGACCATCCTTTTGTCTAGTGTCTCTATACTGTGTACACCACCTACCTAAAATTACTTAGTAGCCCTCTCGTTTTTCAAAATTATCACATTATGGGACACATATTCATTCAATATATCTTGAATAATTATCACTATGCTTGGACTGGGCATAGAGTAGTCCCCCTTCAAAGACCTCAATGGATGCTTGAAATCTCAAATCATATGCATATCATCTGCAGAATTCACTCTGAATATACTACCTTTTTCTTATATATACCTATCTGACAAAGCTGAATTTATAAACCAGGCATGGTAAGAGATTAGTAATAGTAAAGTAGAAAAGTATACTATATGGTAACACTACATGGTAATAAAAATACTGTATGGTCTCTCAAAAAATACCTTGCTGTAGACATTCATCCTTATTGATGAGAGATGCTACTGAATTACACATTGAGATGATGGGAGAAGCAGTCTCATGCTTCTATGTGATGGTTACTTGAAGACAAGCACTGCAATATGGCAACAGTCAATTTGGAAAATAAGGGCTACTAAAGAACACTTTGGTGAGTGATATATAGCATAGATACACTGGAAAAAGAGATTGTTTGTGTTTGTGGCTTATTTTAGGCATTTTCCGTGTAATATATTTGAACTATTATTGACTATATGCCACAAAAAAGCAAAGCATCAGATAAGAGAGGCGACAGTATACTGATACATAAAATGGATGAAATTTTTGCTCTCATAAGGCTTAGCTCTTACAACAGCCCCATTTGCTTCTTTTCAAGAAAGCTAGAGGATCTGGAAATGCTCAAGGAATATTAACTAAAACATTCAAGAGAATATATAAATGAAAATAACAAGAAAAGAGTAACATAAGGGTTTATATAGTTGCCATGTTGTTAGGCAAATTACAAAAAGCTCCAAGTAACTGGAGTTCACCAGCTCAGTAACAGCACTATAATCCTAGTTCTTCCTGTGTTTCTACTTTGTCTGCTACCTTTAGGCCATTTCATGGTGGCAAGATGGCTGCTATACTTCCAGCTGATACATCCACGTAAAACATTGTAGGGCATTAGGAGAAGCAATGTTTCAGTTGTCTGTTTATAAGACATCTTACTTCTCATTGGCCAGTTTTCATCATATGATCTCGAAAACCAATCACTAAAATTCAATTTTCATAATTGGCTTAGATGAATGTTCTCTATAAGGGAAAAATATGTACAATCCAAATAAAGGGTAGATATTGTGTAAAGCTCAAATGTATGTAGATATTGAGATAAATAGGAAATTAAAATGGTGATGTTAAATTTGTCAACTAATTTTACTTTTAATGTTGCTATCTGAATATACTAGATGTCTGCAATAAACAAGATTAACATGGGGAGGTGACTGTCCCCTCTGACAAATCACAGATTTTCCTAGTAGGTCCTTGCCCTTGGGAAAATTTTGAATGGAATATAAAATATAAATTAGGTATCACTCAAACTCAATAATAAACACTTGTTTCATTAAGGAAACACTTTTTACTGAAAGAAAACTCTTCCCTCAGGAAAACCAAAGTCTTGTATTCTGTTTTATATTTTTCTGAGTCAAATTTTATGCTTTATGGCAATCATTATAAGAGAAATTCTTGGGTTAAATGAAGGCTGATGTTGAGTATTGTAGAGCATACTTGTAAAGTGTTTGCTTGCATATTAAGAACTACATCTCATAGAAGTAATATATAGGTAGGAAGGAATATATAACTATGGATTACACATTTTTAAGATATAGTAATAGAAATATGTCAAAAATTAAAATACTTGACCAAGGTTTCATATGTAAGTAATGAATTAGAGTTAGAACAGAATTAGTCTATTCTTAATTCAATACTTTGGGAACAATTGAAAAGTTTTATGTAATCTAATATTATTTGACAATGTAAATGCCTATTTAAAACAAAAACTAAGCTAAGTGCCCACGCCTCAAGTTTGTAATCATTGCTACTCAGGAGGCTGAGATCTAAGGATTGTGGTTCTAAGCCACTCAAGGCAGGAAGACCTGTGAGACTTATTTCCAAGTAACCAATGAAAAACTGAATGTGAACCAGTACCACTACTACCTATGGCTTGAAGTGGTAGAGCACAGGTCTTGAGCAAAAACTAAAGGGAGCTGTGCACAGGTTCTGAGTTCAAGCTCCAGTTCCTGGATAAATTTGAATATGATATTTTCCATCAGATGTTACCTTTTCTAGTCCCATCTTTTAGGTTCCTAGAATTTAGGAACTCCTGACCAAATGTTCTATCACCTTCCCCTATTAGAAATTGCTATCTCTTCCATCTAAACTCACATTCAAGGCCTTGGTCTGAATACTGCAGTGACTTTAATCTTATTTAAAGAGCTCTGGAGATTCTGGAAGAGCCAAAAAATCAAAGTAAAAGAATAAGGTTACTGCTGATGTCAGTGGCTCACAACAGTAATCCTAGCTACCCAGGAAGCTGAGATCCAGAGGATCAATTCCTGTCTAAGTAGAAAAGTCTGAGAGTATCCGTCTCCAAACTAACCAGTAAAGGCTGGGATAGAGGCATAGCTCAACTCAGAGCACCAGTGAGCAAACACAGGCCCAAGTTCAAATCCCAGTACTACCAAAAACACTAGGTTATCTACCACTGTACCTTACCAGAAGGAACCTTGTATAGGAAAAATGACTTCCCATTTTTCCAGATTTTAGAGAGGGCAAAACAGCAAAGCAGTTTTATATTACCAGTATCTTCCCAAAATGATGGTTAGATGATGGAAACAAAGCAACAGGTTCACAGAAAGGTAACTTCTAACTAATGCCTGAAAGCAGAAGCAAAATTTTCCAACAGGCCACTTCTCTATGGAAACACTAAGTTAAGTGGAGATTACAGAGAACACAAAACTTACATTGCCTGGAAGGGCAGACTCCAGGATCCAGAGGCCCACCTGAGACCTCCTTTTAGCGGTGTTTAGTCATATCCATTCAGCCCTTCCAAAAGCCAAATCCTGATCTTTTCCTCTGTTGTTCCTGTCAGCTGTCCTATTTCAGTGACAGCAACTCCCCTCTTTTAGGCTCTTAGGTAAACAAACAAACAAACAAACTTGGAGATCATCTTTAACTCTTCGCTTTCATAGGCCACATTCAATTTCATCAGAAAAAAATACAGCTCTTTTTCTTTTAAAATAGAATTCAAGTCTAACCAGTTCTCTATTCCCTGCTACCACTCCAGTTTGAGCCACTGTCATATTAATCTTTTGGATTACTGAGCCATGGTCCCCTGCTTCTGCAGTACCATTTCATTCAGTGCAGTAGTCGGAGCAATCCTGTACAATCAGAAGTCATGTCATGTCACTTCTTTGCTAAAAGCCCTACAATGGATTCTCAGTTCACTCATGAGAAAAAACAAAGTCCTTCCTAAGGCCCCACCCCCTTGCTCTGTCCCCACGTCATTGTCCAGCAGTCTTCTACCCCAGCCAACCAGCCATCCTCTTACCTTTTCCCATAGACACTAATTCCACTTCTCCTTCCTATCTTGGCTCATTCACATTTTCAAGGAAGTATCATCGTCAGATAAGACACTGGGCTACCAGTGAGTTGCAGGTGAATTTCAGATAAGTACTCAATAGTGTTTATCTGAAATCCACACTTAACTGGGTATCCTTTTTTAAAAAAAAAATGAATTCTACAATGAATTCTGTCCTGATGCAAGCACATCCTACCTCCCCTCCATTTCACCTGCTCTAGGTGCATTTTTATTTGCTGTTGTTGTTGTTTCTCCTTCTTCCAATGGCCATAGTTTGCTTACATGTCATGTTTCCCTCCTCTGGAAAATTACCTTCCTGTGAGCAGTTTCAGCATAAATGCAAATTGTGGAGGGAAAAACTGGAAGAGAACAAGGAAAGGGGTGATACTGTGCTCTTTACCTGACTTACATAACTGTAATTCCTCTATGTATCACCTTTATAATAATAATAATAGGAAAATAAACAAGCAAGATATCATTCGTGCCTAAAGAATTTATTTTTAACATCTTTCTTGTCCGTGTGTGTGTGTGTGTGTGTGTGTGTGTGTGTGTGTGTGTGTGTGTGTGTGTGTGTGCTGGTCCTGGAGACTGAACTCAGGGCCTGATCTCTGTCCCTGAGCAATTTTTTTTCTGCAAGGATAGCATTCTAGCACTTGAGCCACACCTCCCCTTTCAGCTTTTGGTAGTTTAATGGAGATAAGAGTCTTACAGATTTTCCTGCTCAGGCTGGCTTTGAACTGCAACTCTCTGATTTCAGCCTCCTAAGCAACTAGGATTATAGGCATCTGACTTTTTTACAACTGAGACATTTTCAGCACAACATAAGCACAACCACACAGAGTTTCTATTCAACCACACAAATCAAAACATAGTCATTTCACCAAGGTACTAATAATGTTAAAGATGAAATGCTTCAAAAAGAAACACACTTATCAATTCATGTAATATAATCTGTCACATACCTTGATACTTGATATTGGCTTCCAAGTCCTCTGAAGGCCAGCTGCATACTGTAGCAGATTTCCCTGCCTGTCAGGTTCACATTCCTTGTACAGGAACCAGTAGATCTCCCCGGAAGAAACTGCTCTTCAGCTTTGTGCCCCAAACTCTGGAAGATAGACTGTCTTTGGAAGGAGAGTTAGTCACTCTAACCTCTTGTTCCTTCTAAGACACAGACAGGTTCATCCAGGGAAAATGGCACCCCTCCCCTTACTCCCCTCCATTGAACTCTGATGAGCTCAGAAAATAACTCTTTCCTAAAACAAGTCTTCTGCTTATGTGATAGGGATCTTGTGTTAGCATGCATGGTTGTGTCATTACTTAACCACCTCACTGACTGGCAAATAAACTACCACAAACTCCACAGAAGGAACATGGGGATGGTGTGGTGTGGACAATGCTAGCTCAGGATAACCTTCCTCGGAAAGAAGCCAGCTAGCAGGAAGTAAGTGAAGAGAATAGGAGCAGCTTGTCCCACATTCTCCAGTGTTGTATACATAGTCCATGTTCAATTTACGTTTCTTATATAATGGTTGACTAATTAGAAGCAGGATTTAGTTGGCAGCTCCCATAGGAAGATTTATTGGACACAATTTTTACTGGCAAAAGTTGCTTATAGGAGCAATGTGGTGGCAAAATAAAGATTATATACACCCTTTCCCCGTGATGTAGTATGAGCTGCAAATGAAATTTGTCCTTCCATACTTTTGTGCTGCTCATTAACAGGGCAGCAAAGAAACAGATGGAGGAGAAAGGCTGAGAGAGCGGCATGACCCAAACTGAATAGTTCTCTTGGCCCCTGTCTGTCTGCTTTCAGACAGAACTACGGAGACAGCCAGTTCAACTGTAAATCAGCACCTTTGTCCCTAAGATGGCCTTTATTAAGAAATACATTTGCCAAGAGACTTAAAGTCAAACTAGCATTAAGTTCCTGGAAATTAAAAGGGCAATTCTTTAAAAATTTCAATCCAGGTTGATGCTGGTGGCTCATGCCTTTAATTCTTAGCTTTTCTGGAGGCTGAGATCTGAGGATTGAGGTTCAAAGCTGGCCTGGGCAGGAGAGACTGTGAGACTCTTATCTCCAATTAACTAGCAAAAAAGTCAGAAGTGGAGCTGTAGCTCAAGTGGTAGAGTGCTAGCCTTGAGAAAATAACACCCAAGCCCCAAGTTCAAGCCTTAGACTAGTACACACACACACACACACACACACACACACACACACACACACACACACACACATACACACACAAATCCAGCACAAAAAGTGAAAACAGATGGAGAAGACACATTTTCCCTGTCAGAGCATTTCACAGATAATGGAAGGACTGTCTTGCAGCAGGATGGTTTTAGCATACCTGACAAAGGGTGTGACTAGAGCTCTCTCCATGTCTCATCCAGGGCATTTATGCTATTAGAGTTCAGAATATCCTACATGGTAGAAAACACTTTTCTTTGAGCTATTCCATTTTCCAATTACTAAAGAGCTTTAAGTTTAAAAGTTCACCAAAAATCCCCATCATGCTCCCATTTCAGACATCCTCCTTGTCTAATGAGAAGTAACTGGATCACCCTTTTAGACACCCAGTGCACATTAC
The DNA here is from genome assembly GCF_019054845.1 of Dipodomys spectabilis. NCBI lineage: Eukaryota > Metazoa > Chordata > Mammalia > Rodentia > Heteromyidae > Dipodomys > Dipodomys spectabilis. The sequence continues at coordinate 3,425,372 of NW_024870719.1, read as the reverse complement.
TTAAACATTGAGCTGCCCTGTTTCACACTTGGAATGGGCTGTGCAATGAACCTATTTGATCTTTCTTTTATTGTCTGCCTCAGGAACATACTCAGGATTTTCTTCTTTGCTATAGGAATGGATTTCTTCTTTGCAGTGTAGGAAGTGATTCACCTCTAGGAGGCTAATTTCTTATAGTTGAGTGCAGGATCTTAATAAATAAACCAAAAAGTGAAGTGCTATTTTGAACAGCCCTCACACCAGCAGGAGGAATCAGTGAATGAGGAACCATGGAAGACTGTTCACTACATAACCCATTTACTCCCAAATATTATTTGGATCAGCATTGGATATTTTTAAATAAATTATAAGTGATTCTTCTTTCTGTATTAATTAAGAACTTACACTACTCCTCAAGTGTTTTAACTCCCCGAGTGCCAAGTCCTCTGTTTTAATCCTAATGCATGAAGAGCTTTGAAAACATAACAATGGTAAGCAACAACCCTGGCTGATTAATATATCAAGATGTGTGCAGGTGCTGACAGAGAGAAAACACACACACACACACACACACACACACACACATGGAAAATAGAAATCTAAAGACTGTTCAGACGTCCTGTTAGCTAAAAAATTTAAGATTGAAATATGCTAGATTTATATCACATCCACTTTAGAAGAAAGTATGGGAAAGAGGATGGTAGAATATTAAAGAGCAAAACTCAATAGAAGGCCTACCACAGAGTAAGTACTCAATAAAAGTTAGCATTAAAACAATAGCAGCAATAACAACAACAACAAAACATGCAACGAAAGATAAAAATGGATACATAGATTTCCAGATCAGGAAGAAGACTCAAAGAATATTTTGTCCAGCTGATGACATTTGATGAAGTAGTCCAAGAATGTTTATCAATGTGTACAGCCTTTTCTATTTTAACTAATCAATCAAATCATCTGTGTGTGTGTGTGTGTGTGTGTGTGTGTGTGTGTGTGTGTGTGTGTGTGTGTATTAAACTCAGGGCCTGGGCACCATCCCTGAGCTTTTTCACTCAAGGCTAGTTAGTACTCTAGCATTTTGACCCACAACTCCACTTCTGGTTTTCTGGCAGTTAATTGGAGATAAGAGCTTCAAAGACTTTCCTGCCCAACCTGGCTTCAAACCGTGATGTTCAGATATCAACCTCTTGAGTAGCTAGGGTTACAGGCCCAGCTCTCAAATCACTTTTGTCATGCCAATGCAATATTCTCTCAAGTCCAAGCCTATTCCTCCACACATTGACTCTTCTCAGTTTGAAGAAACAGTAACAAATGGCTTATTCCATTCATTCTGAGAGGATGGCCACTAGGATTATTATCCCAGAGCCTATAAATTGGAGAGTTCTTTAAGGAAAGGGACAACCAACACAAAGTGCTATGAATGTTTCTCAATGTGATGGAAACGGAACTGAAATTTGTACCTCAGAGCATTATATCAGTCATCTCCCATTCTCATGGTTAGAAAAGCAACCTTGTTAAGTCTTTCATGGAATAAGATTACCTTCTGGGCTGGGAAGGTGGCTCAGTGGTAGAGTGCTTGCCTGGCATGCATGAAGCCCTAGGTTTGATTCCTCAGCACCACATAAGCAGAAAAAGTCAGAAGTGGGGCTGCAGCTCCAGTGGCAGAGCACTAGCTTTGAGCTGAAGAGCTGAGGGACAGCGCCCAGGCCCAGAGTTCAGGCCCCAAGACTGACAAAAAAAAAAGAATAAAGAAAATAAAATAAAGATTATCTTCTGAGGAATGACATTATCCAGAAAATAAATATACCCATAACCTGACTTATGAAATGGTAACCCCTCTGTACACTATTAACAATAAAATTCTATTTTTAAAAATTACCTTCTGAAAAGCTAAAAGTTTCAGACTATTGCTTACTCTTGTCTCCAAATGTGTTTTCTTCATTGATTGGTTGTGTTTATGTGAGTCCATACTTAGGCTTGTACTCAAGACCAAATGTGTTTTCTTCATTGATTGGTTGTGTTTATGTGAGTCCATACTTAGGCTTGTACTCAAGACCTGGGCACTGTCCCTTAAGCTTTTCACTCAAAGCTGGTGTTCTCCCACTTGAGCCACAGCTCTACTTCTAGCTTTTTGGTGGTTAACTGGATATTAGAGGCTCCCAGACTTTCTTGCTGAGGCTAACTTGGATCCTCAGATCTCAGCTGCCAAAGTAGTTAGGATTATAGACATGAGCTGCCAACACATGGTCATTGATTAGATTTTTATTTTTTGTCGGTCATGGGGCTTGAACTATGGGCCTGAGCATTGTCCCTCAGCTCTTCAGCTCAAGGCTAGTGCTCTACCACTTGAGCTACAGCGCCACTTCCAGTTTTCTGGTGGTTTATTGGAGATAAGAGTTTCACAGACTTTCCTGCCCAGGCTGGCTTTGAACCACAATCCTCAGATCTCAGCCTCCTGAGTAGCTAAGATTACAGGTGTGAGCCACTGGTGCCCAGCTTGATTAGGTTTTTGAGGGCAGAAATAAGTAATTTGATAAGACTTTATTGACAAATGCCCAATAGAAAATTAAACAGCATTTCTTTTTGGTTTCTCTTAAGGTAAACCTCTTAAGAGAAATCAGCTTAGTACTGATATTTTTAAACTAAATATATACTCATTTTACTCCTATGATAGCACTCACCTCTACCTAAAAATAACTGAGCAATTAGAATTTTCAGTAGGAGTTACAGTGTAGAAACAAAATACAAGCTAATTTTGTGGAATAATTTTCCTGGGAGGAGACAAACTGCATCAAAACAATCCCTTTTGTAGACTCTCAATTAAATGTACTGTGCCATTGACAAAATATTCATCATAACCAGGATACAATGTATTGTTTCAAACTATTATATACAAATCATCTAATTTTTCAAGGTTAATAAGCCTAATTTACTCATCTTTGGTTACTGAAGGGGTTATATATAATGAACAAAACTTAAAAGAGTTCATCCTTTCATTTCTGTTATTGATTCTCCCACATTTGTTTGGCTTTTATGTCTATGTAATTGATTTGTATAATTCTGTCCAAAGCAGATGGGCAACTGCTCATGACCACTTGCAAGCCATTTAGATTATTATTGTGCTGATGTTTATTCAAGGCCAAATGGAGAGAACATAAAAGGTGTGATGTTCAACTTAGCATAACAATATCATGAAAAGTCTATTTGGTCTCAGCAGCAAAATAGATTCTTGCTACCAATCTATTTTGTTAGTGCAGGTGAATTGCCTCTGTCCATGTGGCTGGACTGGCTGCCGAAATTAATTATGGCATCATTTTCTAGTTGTACAATATAATGCAAACTCACCTAGAGTATAATGAAAGAATAGTCATTTCCAATGGTACTTGATGTGAAAATTCATAATGAAGACTTATACCAATTCTCCTGTTTTTATATCAGGGGATAAAAATATAATCCTTTGTCAAAATATAAATAGACATACATTTGACAACCAGAGAGCCATATTCTACTCAAATGCTTCACCAACAGTCTTGTCTCTGATTTTTTTCAATGAATAGATTAACAAAACAAAACAAAACAAAACAGGAGAAAACTACTTTTGGCCAGACATCAGTGGCTCATGCCTGTAATCCTAGCTACTCAGGAGGCTGAGATCTGAGATTGGGGTGATTTAAAGCCAGCCCCGGCAGGAAAGTCCATGAGACTCTTATCTCCAATAAAACATTCAGAGAACCGGAAGTGGTGCTGTGGCTCAAGTGGTAGAGCACTTGCCCTGAGCCAAGAGCTGAGGGATAACACCCAGGCCCAGAGTTCAAGCCCCATGACCAACCAAAAAAAAAAAAAACCAAACTAATTTAGTACTATATTATGTTAAATTTAACACTTGTATAGTCTTACTTAGAATAATACTTACCATCACTGAAATCCTAAAGTATACATCTATGAAGAATCTTTCATTTTCTTTACTGGAAATTTACTACACTAAATTTATGTTTTATTTATCAGATGTAAACAAATTTAAGGGCCATTATTTGTTAAGTAAATGCTAGTATATAGGGGGGTTTTTTTGCCACTAGAAGTTATGTAAAACTGTTTTCCTAAAAGCCAAATCAGTTAAAATGCTCTGGAAGGGATGAAAATATACTTTAATTTTTTTCCCAAGTGTTAAAGAACAATTGAGTCTACACTGCAGACCAGAGATGTCATACAGACATTTAAGATGAGCACACAGGTCATCCAAGCTTGGAGGTGGTATGCCAAGTAATTGAGAGGAAGAGCAAATTACCCTTAATCATTTGCTAGTGATCACTGAGATTGAGATTATTTGGAAGGTCATCAATTGCTGCTTTCTTTGGGCACAGGAAGATTATATTTCCAAGATTCACTTCAAATTAAATAGAAACCTCAAAACTGAAGTTCCCCCTATGAAATCCGGGTGGGAGTGATCCAAACCATGATATAGGGTATTTCCTGGCCTGATCATAACTCCCTTGATCTCACCAGAGGCCAGTGAAATTTACATGGGGAAATGGATCTGCTTTAAAACTGAGATTGACTTTTAGGTGAATAGGCAAAACTCTAAACCAAAAGCCTTTGGGATCCTAAAAGGACAGAGTAATTTGGGTCAGTATAATAAAAGCCATGATGCATTGTACTTATAGACATGTTGAATCAAAACCCTTTTGTATAACTACTTATAGATATTAAAAAATAAGTTATGAGATGATAAAAATAAAAATGTAAAAGCTATACGTATCACCAAAACAATCCCCATATCTTAAAGACTCAATGACTTCGATATTGAAAATCTACTTATTTACACAATTTCTGGCTATGAAAGACTAAAATATAATAATTAAAAATTCAGGAAAGATTTTTTTTAGTATATACAACTATATACAATTCAGCTTTTTTTCCCCCAGGATTTTTATGAAGACAAATCAGAGTTCCTAAAGTCTCAGATTTGCCATTCTGAACATTGATGCTCTGGGAACAATATTGTTGATTCAGAAGACATCTCTAAGTTGCATTTTGAAATAAAATCCTTAACAGCAAGATTTTAAAAATTACTCCTTTCTATGATACCTCCTAAACACAAACAACTGCAGTTATTTTACCTATTCATTTATGGAAAATGAATGAAAATGTATTATATATAACATTTCAATTTACTTATATAATAAAATCTGTATTCATGCCCTTCCCACAAACACCAATTACTAGACTCTTGCCCTAAGTAAATAAATGATGCCTTGCTTTGTACATATTAGCATTTTTAAAGCCTCAATTTAAAAGGCTTCAGGGCTTGCAATAATGGATATGATGTTTAACCACTTACTCTTCAGTAGTATGTTTTAGGCCCTCTATTTTAATTATAAAAGTTACTTTTTTCTTTTTTTAAATTTAATTTTATTGTAAAGATGCTGTATAGAGGGGTTACAGTTACATGAGTAAGGCAATGAGTCCATTTCTTGTGGAACATTGTTACCCCTTCCCTTGTTGTTCTTCCACTTATAAGTTCTACCCCTTCAAAACATTTCCCTCTTAATATTTAATGTAACTCAATCTTCTGCTTAGGAAATACATTGCTACATTTTTCAATTTTCTTATAAGCTCCTTAAACAACCTCACCTAATAAAACACTAACACAATAATGTAATGTTCTCACGACAATGAAATTACACTTGCATTTCCTTTAAAGTAATAATTACTGGTTAAAGAATAATCAAAGGTTTTGTTTTACTTTTTTCCCCAAAGAAAGCTTTTGAATGCTATGATCCATAATGCCACATGATAATCTCAGAGAATGAATGAGCTTGTCACTAGGACATATAATCCTCTAGGCAATAAAAAAAAATTAAGGAAGGAAGGAAAGAAGGAAGGAAGGAAAGAAAAGAAAAAGGAAAAGGAAAGGAAAATATGTTAATACATAATTAAATACTTTTGGGGGAAAATATAGAAAAAGAAGTTCATCTTTTGTCAAACGCACTTTTGTTAACCTAGACTTAGCCAGATTTGCAGCATGTCAAAACTGGTCTGTTCCCTGGCTATTTAAGTAGAAAGAATGTGCTTTCATTGTTCAGGACTAGTTTCCGCTTGCATGTGACAAAACAGCTAGTTGGAGAGTCAGCCTCAGTCAGTGTCTATTTAGGGCAAAATGTCAAAAAAGAATGTCCTGCATTTGGAGCTCCACAATAATGAACATGGCTAAATCTGAAAATGAACAAAAGAAAGTGAACAGCTTTTTAAATTCTGAAGAACATTAGATTCTGGTGTCCTTTTTGTTCTGATTGTTGTGGTCTAACACTCTGAAAAGACCACCTGTTGGGCAGCCATTTTGTGATTGTATTAAATGCAGTGATTGCATAAAAGAACACTTTCCAAAATAACCTGGCATTATTATTCACTTATTTTATAGTAAATCTGCATTCAAAACTTGCATTAAAATCGGAGGCTTTTCTTGTCAGTGAAATTTAAAGCTATAAGTTTGATATAAATGCATACTCAACCACAAATGCATGATTTGATGGTCAAATGCATTCTGCTTTAAAAGGAGTTCAAGTAAAGCTTTGATATGTCAATTAGAGAGTATGTTGACTCAAATGAAACGGTTAAAAGTGGTGCATTGAGACAGGGAATCCCAGAGGAAATGACACAAAATTGATAGCGTATCATTATTCCACTGACACTGAGAGACATAATGTAGTTAGAGAAAATTACTGTTGTCTATTTAAGAAAAGGTGATATCCCTGGCAATCTTGAAAGCATAGTTTACTCTTACAATACTTTCACATTCGTGAATGAAAGAAAATCTTTGCCTAAAATTCACAGGCTTTCCAATTCATTTATGCTAAAGATCTCCCCTAGAACACAGTATAAATGTAAGAAGTCTTGTTTAAATCCAGCTGAAAGAAATGAAAGTTTATGCTGCAGGTGACACCTAGAAAAATAAAGTAAGAGAACACTCAAAATTAAAAGAGAAACTGTTCCTAAGAAATTTCTTAAGACATATTTTTTTGAATTTTTTTTTGTTATTGTTGTTGGTATAGGGGTTTGAACTCAGGGCCTCACCCTGGCCAAGTGAGTGTTCATTAGTTTTTAAAAACATGCATTTTGACATTAAATTGGACAACAAATTACCTACGATACCTGAACAAATAGTTTAATTAATTCTTGCTTCTAGGATTGAACGGTGGTCATTTCAAGAGTACCGAGACCATTCCTATATTCCCTGGTTTTTACTGATACAGAGTTCTATATAGTCAATGCCTTTTCTGAATTGAGATAACAAAGTAACTTTCAAAATATTTTTTAGATACTACACTGAATACTTTCTTAGTTTTCTCAAATACTTTCCACTTCAGTTTAATAATCCTGATTAGATTATAATTTTTTTCCGCACGATAATTTGTCTCAATTATTTTAAGTTTTCTCTGCTTAATAATCTAGGTTATAGGGATGCATGAAAGATCAAACTATCACAAAAATAGCACTTGGCTGTCACTCAGATACATTGGGAAAGATTTTCCCTATTTTTTAAAGGTTTTCATTAATCTAAGACTAGTTGTCCAGAGTGACAAAGCCCACCGCAACAAAATTGTTAACAAAGAAGCAACTTTATTGAGAAGGTTCCTACACTGACTGGTCAGGGCTGCAGCACAAGCTCGGGAGCTGATACTGCCACCCAGAGCGGCCCCCATTCTTCGGGTTTTAAAGGCAAAATCCATGAGGTCGAGCCTGGTCACATGCAGGTGACCAATGGTATGGTAACACACACAAAGGATTGTACAGTTATACCAGACCACACACACAGGTGGCCAATGAGGTTACAGTTTGTAATGGCTGTTTAAACCAGCCTATCACCTTGGTTTAAAATGGCATGCAAATTTAGTGGGTAAGGCAAAGTCTACCTTTTGGTGGGCAAAAGGTGGAGTTTACCGCAAGCATGTGCAAAAGGCAGGGTTTACCATAAGCAAGTGGTGTTGCCAGTTGGAGCCAGATTACAACCTATCTGTTTTATGGGTCAGTCTTTAACTAAACAATCAAGGGTGGGTTAAGTTGTTCAGGGGAGGGAGATCAGATGCATTTTTTTTTTTTTTAATTCTGGGAACTAGGCCCATCAAGTCTAAAATCCCTAAAACAAAGGCAAAGCTCAAAATGGAATCATACCAGCTTGGGCCCCATCTCAGGGTCCACTTCATTTTTAAAACAACAAAGATTATTTCTGTGCTGAATTAAAAGCAAACTTTCTTCAAAGAAGAAAAATAAAGTCCTTCCCTTAAGCTTTCTTTTCAAAGTTGAAGTCTACCAAAAAACAAACATCCAAGTCATTCTATTTGCAAAGAATCCCATTGTTGATTGATACAAATATTTTGCTATATTCACCAAGTTTCCATTAAGCTCCTTAACTTGTAGAGATTGTATAGTATAAAATCTGAATATTTGGCCAAATAATGTTTTTTGTTGTTGTTGTTGTTATTTTTGGGTCTGGTCGTGGGGCCTGAACTCTGGGCCTGGGCGCTGTCCCTCAGCTCTTCAGCTCAAGGCTAGCACTCTACCACTTGAGCCACAGCACCACTTCCGGCTTTTTTTCTTTTTGCTTATGTGGTGCTGAGGAATCGAACCCAGGGCCTCATGCATGCAAGGCAAGCACTCTACCACTGAGCCACCTTCCCAGCCCCCAACGAATGAGTTTTTTAAAACAACTTTCTACTTTTTAAAAGGCTTTTTAAAAATTATTTTGAGAAAACTCAAGGCCTTTCCCACTCGACTATTTTGCTCACAACTGTTAGTATTATGCTCACCTTTGGTCCTCAGCTCTACCCAGACCTTGACCCCTCCCATTCTTGGAGTTCCCTTCAAACAGCTGGCCCCTCCTTCTCTCCACCCAAACCCTCCTGATCTCCCATCTACCTCACTTCTGATCCCCCAGACCCTCCTGCTACTTAGATGGTAACAGAGGCCGTGTGCTCCCTCTTGGGGGAAATATGGATCCTCTAATAAACCTTACAATAATCTTTCTCCTGTGCGTGCCTGCCTCTGCATGGTCCCATGGGATGGATGTGTGGAATTCTCTTACATTGGTGGTGGCCCATACTGGGGAGAGTCTCCCCAGTGAATTTGCTTCCCCTTCCACTTTGAAAGGGACTTTGACCAGCTGTCCTGGGACCTATTCTGAGAGCCTACACTTTGGTCACCAGAGGACCACCAAGGTAACTTTCTCCTGACCAAGCGCTCTACCAGCCCATTCAACACCACTAATTAAGTCCCACTCCAGGGTAAGTGACCAGTATATCCGAGGTCTGGGTTTCCGATTCCGATATTTCAGTGGTAAGGCCACCTGGCCTTTGTGGGCTAACTGAGCCCCCTTCCTCCCCACCGTCTGATGGAAATCTTGGCCAAGTGCCTGGACTTAGCTGCTAGGGGCTTACCGTGGCCCAAGGACCCCACCTTGGAGCAACATGACGTGAAGAGGGTGCTCTACTGTAGAAGATGCTCTACTGTAGGCGTGTGGCTGCAGGTCACTTACCCTGGGAAGGACACTAAATTTCTTTACATTAAGGCAACCTGGGCCTTGGAGGACTGCTGAGGCACCATCAGAGTCAAATTTGGCCCCAAATTTAAAACTCCCCTTCTGTGAGTGGTCTGACTGGTAGCTCTCTCTCTCTCTCTCTCTCTCTCTCTCTCTCTCTTTCTCTCTCTCCCTTCCTCCCTCCTTAAACTCTGCTGCTTGCTATTCCAAAATTAGCTTCTGGTAAACTCTCCCTTCTTCCAACTAAAGGTATTCACAACTATTTCATATGCTAAATGCCTTGGTAAAGCCCTGGAAGAATGTAGCCAGCAACAGCTTGTTTATACTCCTTGAGATAAAAGAATGGATGAGTTTAAGTTTAAACTCACCCCCACCTCCAAAAAAAGATCAACAAGTTTGGATATTACCAAAAGTGTCTTAAATTCTGTTAAATCTTGTCTCTAGCATTGAGCATGTGGTGGATGCACCCTCTTGGCATTGTGTTGCTTTAGCTGATGTTTCACGCAGACTCAACTTGATTCTGTGACCCTCCCTCCCAACCAGATCTGCAGCGCCATTGTGCTAGGCCATGTGTCCATTTGTGTCTTGTCTCCTGTCCGTTTACTAAGTTTCTTGTTGGCAACAAAGGTTTGTATTTTAAACTTACCATGTGGTTTCATCATAATTAAGAAAATACCACTAAAATTTCAAAACTTTAAAATGACTGATTTAAAAATCTAAGCCTGCTCTATAATCTGTGCACAAACATGTCTGTCTATGTCTATTTGTCAATAGGTAAGTGGTTATGGTTTCAAGGTTACCAAGTATTCTGCTTACTAAAAGATCTTTGTCAATGAAATCTGTGATTTCATCTAAATTGCTTTAAAACTTTGTGACCTGACTAAGCCAAAGAAAAAACAGGCAGTTTTAAAAGGCCTTGGGAAATGAGTTAAAAAAGATGGTTTCCTTTGCAAAGTAAATGAAATAGTAAACTGAGGCTAAAAGTTTAATTCTCTGTTTTCTCCCCTGTATGCCGATCAACTACCTTTAAGATCAAGGGACCAGAGTGACTATAACTAGGCACAGCAGCCTAAAGCAGTGTCACCAGCCTAGAAAAGCCAGTGTACGCTGAAGTACCCTCCAAAAACCACCAGGGAGTTGTCCCCGATGTAAATGCGTGAGAGTTGTTTATTACAGCCCGAGCTGTACTCACAAACCTTCTCTGATGCAGCAGGTCAGAAATTGTGAGCCCCAACCCTTCCTCTAGCAGGGTTTTTTATAGGGTTTTTAGGGATTTCTATGCATCATTGCAACACTTAACAAATCATATCACACCGCGGGAAAATCACAAAATAATTCTAAAAGATGATTAGCATAACCAGTGGGGAACCGACTAGGTACTGGGGATTGGCTGGTTCATGGGGTTGATGCTCTTCAAAATGATTGGCTAAAGCAGATGGTCTGTGCCACAACCAAGTGGTCTTTCACTTGCAGGAACAGCTGGAACTTTGGGTTTTTCCTGTTATCTGCTGATTAGCTGTAGTTAGTGGAATTTACCATAGAGGGTTGTTCCTGGAATTTGGGCCCAAGGGGATCAAGGGGAGTTGCTGACACATTTCCCAGACAAAAAGGAATCCAAACCTAAAATTGCTATATTTTGTTCAGGCTTCATATTCTCCCCTCTACTAGTGACTAAGGAGGCCAATTATGGTCCCTTGATATCTAGTTCAATGTTAACTTCATCTATGGGCTAATACTGAGATCTGAGAACCAGTACCCAGACAGCATTAACCCGCTCTTTTACAAAGGTTACTAGTTGTTAATCATGCAAGGACCAATTGTGAGTATCAGAATTAACAATATCAGGAGTCCAGCCAGAGGCATTATCTATTGGGCCAAAGGATTGTAAAGCCATCCAATGTCCAGGTTGGTAGTGGGACGTTTGTGAAGCCCCTGGCACAATGTTTCCAAGACCCTTACATTTTTTTCTACTAATCCTGACTGCATATCACAGCTAACTTAATTTTATGCCAGCTGTACTCATAAGCTCCTCCAGGTGACTGTCAGGCTGTCGTTGAACTTTACCCATTAGGGTGTACAGCAGCAGCAACAGGGTCTCTCAGTGGCTCCAAGGGACTGTCACACCTCATGCTGGGCTGCAAATTCCTACATAGACTGGATACAGTACATAGACTTGGCAGGCTGTAGCCCCATGGCCCCACTGGTTTTTAAGCCCCTTTAGACAATGGCCCAGAACAAGGTACCAAGACAACAACTTTTTAAACAGACACAGAAGTCTTGGTCTTGTAAATATCTCCTGTTAACACTATTCTATTTCTATTTCTATTTTGCCTCCTATTTCCAAAACTGACTCTGGACTCTTGATCTTCAAAGGGGGTTGATGGGCGAAGGTCCATCTTCTGTAACTTCTTCAAGCTGACTTCAGGGGCACTGATCCTACCTAGCCAGGAACCTATAACCTTAACCTATTTTACAAAGAGGTTACCAGGGTTACATGTCATTAAGAACAACATATTAACTTTTGACAAATGCACAGAACTTTTCTCCAGCTACAGCAGTGTAGCTTGTTTAGCGCTCTGGTTTGCAAACACATCTTTTTGGATAAGTTAGGAATGTAATCTCTAGTGACCCCAACAATGCTAAGTCACTCGTGCAGGCCTTCAGACAGATATCAATAGAAACACACTCTCAGGTTTATAAACTTTTTTTTTTCTAACAGATGAATTTCATGTAGCTCATATCAGCTTAAAAGTTATTGCCAATTAGGGCTTTTGGCACATACAGGGGTTGGGATTTAAACTACCCCCCCACATTTTATAACTTTAGCTTTTTAGTATTATCACAGATAACTGTCAAGCTCCTGTGCCTTACAAAGTAGATAGTCATGGACAATAGGCATGCTTACAAACTATCTTCCTATGATCTCCTGGCTCTGACCAACTTTTGAAGGGCCACGTACAAATGACTCTAGGATCTGACATTATTTCTGCCATCCAAGCAGTCGCTTACTGCCTCTGGATGCTCCTCCATTGCTTTCTTCCCAGGAGTGTCTTCTCCACACTGGGAAAAATGCCTCATTGGCATTTCCCTTAGTTGGTCGCTGGACTTGAACTCAAGGCCTGAGTGCTGTCCCTCAACTCTCCAGCTCAAGGCTAGCACTCTGCCATTTTGAGTCCCAAAGCAACTCCACTTTTCAGCACTCTGCTGGCCGATTAGAGATGACAATCTCACAGGGACCTTTCTCTGCATGGGCTGGCTTTGAACCAGTTTGCAGATCAATGAGTCTTATAAAAGGCCACTTAACTTCAATTGAAAGCATCAACATAGAAGTAGCTTTTAAGCATGCTCTTCTTACCCGAAACGTATTAAGAGCCAAAGTTACTTCTGACAAACTTACAAGAATCCTCACTCCTTTTTGTGGGCCTGGTGGGAATTATTACAAAAAACCTATAAGAGCAAACTGAAATAGCAATTAAGCAATTATTTTGGTAATCCTAATTTTTCTTTTTTGTACTTTGAGGCAAATGTTAAGAACAATTTTACTTTTAAACTTTATATCCAGAAATCCATCCCTAATTTTCTTTAAGCCTCTTATTAATCTCTTTTAATATTTTATACTTTAGTTTTCATTTGCATTTTGAAAAGATCCCTTGAAATCTTGAGGCCAAGTGTCACTCATTGCCTCTTGGATGCTTGTTTTAAAACAGATACACATTAAAAACTTTTAAACTCAAATGACAATTTTTCCTTAATGCAAGAATTACAATCACCATCACTGTACAAAGAAGCTAGACTTACCACCTTTATTACTTTTAAAAACATATCCTAATTATAGAACATCATTGAAAGCAAGTCACATTATACAAATAAACTTTTTAACCCTCTTTTTAAGGCCTTTTTAATTTTAATTTTAACACATCCAAGGGGCAGTTTTAGCAATATCAATCAAATCATCACATCACTAATTTTTAACCATCATGTTTCCAGTGTATCTGCAGGGAAAAGGATAGAACAAAGATGAGCCACTAGGCCTCTCCTTTGGAATGGGCACAACGCAATCCGACTCTTTAGGGTTAGATGAACTATGTTTGTGTCAGCTTGCCCTCCTTCACCATGTGTGGACTCCCCCCAGGGCCTGTCCTACCATGCATGACTGGCTGAACTGCACTTCTGCCTGTTCACCCCTCACCCCTAAAGATAGGTCTTCTGTTGGCTTCTACGTTGTTCCCTTTTCTCTTCTCTTGGTTCTTGAATGAAATAGACAATTTTAGACAGACAGAACAAGTCTTTGACAGTGTTAAACAAACCTTTATATTTAAAATTTTAATATTTATCCCCAATTTTAGCAAAGGGAACTAAATCTCAAAAAGCCAATGCCTTTTTGTTAAGCCAGATAACTTGATTATAGTGTAAACAGCCTTATACATTCTAAAATACCAGGTTTTGAAATACCAGATTTCCTAATTTTCAAGTTAAAGAATCCTTGAAAAGCCTTTTAAAACAATGTGAAGATTCTTTGAAATTCTTGGTAATGTCCAAACCTCATAACCTTTTGAATTTTAAACTTAAACTCATCCAATTGTTACAGCATGCTGACACTTTTTATCTTGAACATGTTCACAAACACATATAAACTCACACAGATCTTAAAGCATGCAAAAATGAAAATCAGTTGTACATACATTTTCTAAAATTCAGTGGCAAGAGATTTTTTTTTTTGCCAGTCTTACTCTTGCAGATGACAAAAATTTAAGACCAGATTTTAAAAGAGCACTTTTTCTAGGCCATATTTTCTTTTTTCAGGGCTTGCTTGTTTAGCCAGGTATTTTACCAATTGGCCTTTTTGAATACTTTCAGTTGGAGGAAGGCTGGCTGGACTGGGGGTGTGGGGACGGGGCTGGGGAGTCACCTGAAACTAAACTGACCTGATTCTGTGTTTCACCCAATTTTAAACAAGCGTACTTTACAAAATGTTACATTGTCAGGACCTGCTGAAAAATCCAAACCAGGCACACAGCCTTCTACACCCTCCCCTCAGGCAGCCTCCACAAGGAGAAAATGCAGCCTGGGGCTCCAACTAGTCCAGCAACCTTCCATGCCCCACAGGGAAGGGGACATAGCAGGTCTGTGACCAAGCCTAGTCGGAGGCTGAAACTTTCATCCCCCCAGAAATGTTCAAATAAGTAACAAAAACACAAATAAACACAAAAACCAAGGATCAACATTTAAAACTGGTACCAATTCTAAAACAGAACAAGAAAAGACAACAACCAAATGTTGAGTTGGGGACTAATGGGCCCTCAGCTCATCCCTACCAGAACTCTGTGCCGCTCTCACTCAGCAAGCTGAATGCAGAGTCTGCTGAGTGAGCCTGCCATTCTAACCCAGAACTTCCCTACCTCAGAAAACATAGAACAAAAAACACACCAAAGTAAACAAGACAGACAAGTGACAACAAAGACAAAAATCAGGTCTCAGTGAATGGGGCAACATCTCACCAACATTTACAAGTAGGACTCAAATCCATTTTATCAGGGGACTCCAACCCCCTCTACTCACCTCCAGAGGATTTTTTTTTTTTTTTAGATTCCTGCAAATGTTGACCCAGGAGCCTTTCAAGGAAGAAGAGAATTTCCAGTCATCTTGGGGAAAAGGAAATGAGTCCCTAGAGGCCGTTCTGTCACACTAGCAGATTCTTCATGCTCAGACACTACCTGCACCCCCACCCCTCCAGCCAAGGTCTGGGGCTAAGATCTTGTTGGAGCCTCTTGGCACTACAGAATGTAATTAGTTTCCCTTTTCTGACAACCACATTTAAGTCCTATCCTCTCTTTTTAACTTTTTAAAAATGGTCAGTCAAAAGTGAAAAGGGAATGGTTTGAGTCTGTTCCATATGGTCCATCACACAGAAATAAAAAGCAATCGACAGACACAAAAGCAAAACTAACACAAAAAAAGACAAACAACAAATTCCTCCTGTTGACTGGAGGTCAACAGGACATCAGGGACATCAGCCTCATGCTGCACTGTGGGAGTAACCCACTTGGTCCTGTCAGAATTCTCAGAGCAAGGAGCCACGCCCCTGATCCTCCACAGTGAGGGGCTGTGCCTCTCCAGAATGAGAAGCTTTATGCTCCTCCTGGAACGTCTTCCAGGACCCACAGCCAGCTGGCAACCTACTAGCAGGTCCACCTAGGTGTGTCAGCCTATTCAGAATTACAGATTTCGGGCCTCAGAAACAGAACAGTAACACAACACACATATTCTAGACAGAGACTAACAGGACTCACCAATTGGTGTCTGACTCTCTGGTTCGGGGTCCCTGCATTTGGGGGATCCCGGATGAGCCCCCAACTGAAGTACCAGGCCATAGACCCCCCCCCAAAGACCACCAGGGAGCTGTCCTTGATGTAAATGCACGAGAGTCGTTTATTAACTCAAGCTGGACTCACAACCATCCCCATCCAACGTAGCGAGTCAGAGTTGAGAGCCCGACCCTTCCTCTAGCAGGGATTTTATAGGGTTTTTAGGGATTTCTATGCATCATTGCAACACTTAACAAATCATATCACACTGCAGGAAAATCAAAATAATTCTAAAAGATGATTAGCATAACCAGTGGTGGGAACTGACCAGGTACTGGGGATTGGCTGGTTCATGGGATTGATGCTCTTCAAAATGATTGGCTAAAGCAGATGGTCTGTGCCACAACCAAGTGGTCTTTCACTTGCAGGAACAGCTGGAACTTTGGGTTTTTCCTGTTATCTGCTGATTAGCTGTAGTTAGTGGAATTTGCCATAAAGAAGGTTGTTCCTGGAATTTGGGCCCAAGGGGATCAAAGGGAATTGCTGACACATTTCCCAGGCAAAATGGAATCCAAACCCCTAAAATTGTTGTATTTTGTTCAGGCTTCACAAAATCAGCTAGAAATTTTTACAGGTAACCAGCGGGAGGTGCGACAGATGCCACACTGTCCTTGGTCCATCACACATGACCAAAGCCTGCTAATTTGGGTAAAACACCAGCCACTTCAGACATTTGGTTCTATAAATGTTAATCCCCACAAGTTAGACCATAAGGGGTGTATGAGCAAAGGATATAAGTTGACTTCTATACTATTTTACAATTGGATATTCCTAAAGGTAACTCAGATTGCAGAAAATTGGCCACTCTTTCTATTCACTGCCCTGCCACCAGGGCAGCCTAGAGGTAAAGGGTGTAGCCCAGGGTTTCAATAAGGTATTTAAATGCAAATTGAAGTAACTTTACAAAAAAGGATTATAGCATCCCCTTTGTAAAAATTTGCGAAGTTGTGGGGAGTGGCTGGGCTCCTAAACAAAAGTTTAAAAGATAAAATTGTCCTAAAGGTTTATTTCAAAGTAAATAAGATATTCTAGTTTGCCCTTAACATTATTTTGTAACAGTTTCCAGCAGGCCCACAGTAAAAAAACTTAGTAAGTTCCAGGTAAAACCATGTGTATAAACCTACTTCCAATGACTATCTTTCTTGCTTTTAATTGGAGTAAAAGTGGCCATTTGTAAAAACTCGTTGATCTGGGTATTAGGTTTTAAAGAGAGGTTACCGAGTAAGAACCACACCATGCATGTGGTATTTAGGTAAGGGATAGGTTTATTCATCATTCTGGCTGGCACCAGGCCATGTTAGCACTCCACACAGCTGGGAAAGATCTGGGAAAGAGAGCGTCTAGCCCTGGACTAGCCCTTATCTAGGGTAGGGGTGGGGAAAGGCATGGTCCCATCAATTCCAGATGTGACCTCAGAGGATACATATGTGACCCCTTCCAGGTGTGCCAGTTGCCTAGGTAATGCAGGCACTGGGCGGAGACTTTGCTGCAAGGAGGTTGGAGTCTGCTTGCCATCCAGGAGAGGACCTTACATTCTAGTCTTTTAATAATCATGAAATAGGGTGTGGATTCTCTCTGGCTACTTCCTGCTGACAAGGGGCATCAACATTAGGGGTAAAAAGCTGGAATGTGGTCCCCTTCCAGAGAAGGCAGTGAGCAGCAGCTGTTCCTTGGTAGGCATGAGTCCTTAGATGAAGTCTGGAGGAAGCAAGTCTTTTGGATGAAGTCTGGAGAAAGTCTCATGAGGCATTGAGAGTCTGGAAAAAAAAAAATAGTAGAGAGCAAATAAATGGCAAGAGGAAGGACTTGGGGCTGAAAATGTTAGTAGAAATGTCCCTAGCAACTTCTGACATCTGGCAACTAGGTAGAGGAGAAATCAGGTAACAAAGGCAAGAATATAAATTCCTGTCCAGTTAAAAGGTAGACAGGTATGGACATTCCATGGGCAGGCTTCTTACTTCTATTGACCTCCCGGCTCTGGTTAATTTTGAAAGGGCAGGCACAAAGTGGCTGATGTGACATCATCTCCTCTTACTCCTCTCCATGTTCCCTTGTTCCCCAGACTGGCTGAGTCTAGGTGCTTGTTGCTGAGATGGCTTGTCTCTGTTACTATTCATGGAGGTTTGAACTCAAGGCCTGGGCACTGTCCCTGAGCACTCTGCCCAAGCTATGCTCTACACTTTGAGTCACAGTACCACTTCCAGTGTTTGGCTGTTTAGAGATAAGAGCCTCTTGAGCCATGCTTCCAGCCTGGCTCTTCGCAGGTTAGTTGGGAGATGAAGTCTCAGGATTTTTTTTTGGTCTGGGCTGGCTTTAAACTGCAATCTTTGCCACAAAAACCCGTTATTATTTCCAATTAAAGCAACAAGGAGATCAAATAGAATAAGTAGAGCTTACCTGCTCCTTATCAAGAATTGATCAACAAATATTCTGCAATGACAAAACTCATTAGATGTGATGAGAATCTATACGCAGATGTGCCCAATATAGTAGTACCATGTAGTCAGTACTAGAATACACAGCATAAAACAAAAAAAAGGTAAAACTCAAAACCTAAAATTTTTGACAATGTTTAGACATCTTTGCTAACAAAGCACATCAGAAGATTGGGTCTCAGTTACCAGGGCCTGTGAAAAGAGCAACTTGTTAGCAAGGCACATTAGAAAAATGGATGGAGGAGTAATAAGCTTGGTGGAAGGGTATATGGGTCAGATGGGGCTAAACCCTTAACCACTATGTGGCCAAGATGATGAATTTCTGAAAAGGTGCAAAGAAAACCTGAACAAATAGATCAAACCTAGATTGGCTAGCCTTTGAGAGAGATCCTAGAGGGTAGTCCCTGAGACCCAGCCTGTGTTGCATTCTAAAAAGTTGTAGAAAAGAGAAAGGGAAAGAGAGAGAAAGTTGGACATGATTAGCAGAGAGAGCAAAGAGAGCCTGAAAGTAAACAGACTTCTGACCATTTACCATTGCAGAGGCAAAAACTGTCCTACTCTGAGAACTGAATAAAAAATGAGGCACTCTGGTTTTCCAGGGAGTGCAGAAGGCATTTCAGAGGGGTTTCACGGCACCGGAGTGACACACAGCACCCCATTAAAGGCATAGGAGAGAAAAAATTAGTGAGTGAAGGAGGGCTTATCTGATGGAAGTGGTGTCCCGACTTACCAACAAGCCATCTAGGAAGGAGTGGCCAAGCAACGAGAGTCAAGGTGACTGGCCTTTCAAGTAAAGGCCTATAGGTTCTCTGGCTTGGTACCACGTTTAGAGAGAGACTGAGCTACAAAGAATCCTTAGAGAGTAGTTCACTCACCAAACCGTAGAAGCGTGGAGGTGGATGAAGAGGCCAGCAATGGTATTGATGTGCTGTGTCCATGACAGACAGACAGGTTCACAAAAGGCTGTCAGAACTGGGGGTATTCCTTACAGCAAAAAAAAAAAAAGGAAAAACAAAACAAAACAAAACAGAGGGGAATACAACCTATCCTGACTTTAAGCCCTTCCTGAGTTCACGGTACCATTTATATTAGGTTTTAAAAGAGAGGCAGCTGAGTAAGAACAGCACCATGCACATGGTATTCATGTAAGGGGTAGGTTTATTCATCGTTCCAGCTGGCATCAGGCCATGTTGGCACTCTATGTGGCTGGGAAAGAGAGCATCCGGCCCTGGGCTAGGCCTTATCTAGGGTAGGAGTGGGGAAAGGTGTGGCCACATTGAATCCAGAGGTGACCTCAGCAGATGCAGTTGTGACCTCTTCCAGGTGTGCCATTACCTAGTTACCTAGGTAATGCAGATACTGGGTGGAGACTGCGAGGAGGGTGGAGTCTGCTCGTCATCCAGGAGCCGACCTTACACTGGGAGCTGCAGTTCAAGCCAGCCTAGGCAGACAAAAGTCCCTGTGATATTATCATCTCTAATCTGCCAGCAGTGTGCTCAAAGCAGCTTTGTTTTGGAGTTCAAATTGGCCAAGTGCTAGCCCTGAGCTGGAGAACTGAGGGATAGCACTCAAACCCTGAGTTCAAGTCCAGCAACTGCCTAAGGAAAATGCTAAGGGTGCATTTATCCCAACCTAAAAAAGACACTCTGGGGACCCCGATAATGTTAAAACATCCAGAGGCAATTACGAGTAATTGCTTGGATGACAAAAATGGTATCAGATCCTGAGTTACTTGAGCTTGGCCCTCCAAAAACATTGATCAAGCCAGGAGGTCATGGAGAGATAGTTTGTAAACATGCCTATTGCCCAGGTTGGTCTAACTGGGCAAAATGTGCCAGTCGTCTGTGATAGTGGGCAGTGAAAGCTAAGGTTGCAAAATGCAAATGTAATTTTATCTCAAACCTCCTGTATCTGCTCAAAGTCCTAATTGGCAGAAACTTTTTTTTTTTTAATTTTATTTTATTTTATTTGAGAACATACTGTACAAAGGGGTAACAATTACATGGGCAGGATAATGCATACATATCTTACCAAGCATTGCAGCCTCCTCCTTTGTTTACCCTTCACATCCCTTCCCAGCCTCCCCCCTCCCCCCCCCAGTCCTCCCCACCCCACACCGACATTGTAAAGCTCATTTTTGACATGACATTTTGTACTTCTCATTGTTGCAACAGGTCCACCTGAATCCTTAAACGACTTGTTTGTCCCCGTCTCCTCCACAAGTTATACTGACATCAAATATAGTGAAAGCGGGGGTTACACTGTGGGGGAGGGACATACAAAGCAACAAAGAAATAATCTTATAAATGCGTTAGAAACACATGCATGAAAGAAACAAAAACATTAAAATACATATTTAAGGGTTCGTTTTCTTAACATCACATTATCTGACCTTTTCCGCTTGACTCATACCTATACTAGATATTGCAAATAAGGGAAAGCATGGGAACTATGTTTCTTTGGGCCTGGCTTACTTCACTTAATATAATTTTTCCAAGCCTTTCCATTTCCTAACAAATGGGGCAATGCCATTCTTTCTGATGGAGGCATAGAATTCCATTGTGTATATATACCACATTTTCTTGATCCATTCATCTACTGAGGGGCATCTGGGTTGGTTCCATATCCTAGCTATGGTAAATAATGCTGCAATAAACATAGTTGTGCTGGTAGCTTTAGTGTGGTCTTTCTTGTAAACATTAGGGTAAATGCCCAAAAGTGGGATTGCTGGGTCATTGGGGAGCTCTATGTGGAGTCTTTTGAGGAACCTCCATACTGCTTTCCAAAGTGGTTGAACAAGTTTGCATTCCCACCAACAATGAAGTAAGGTTCCTTTCTGTCCACATCCCCTCCAGCATCTCTTGTTGTTAGAGTTCTTGATTTTTGCTATTCTAACTGGAGTGAGGTGATATCTCAATGTTGTTTTGATTTGCATTTCTTTTATGGCTAGGGATGTTGAACATTTCTTCATGTGTCTATTGGCCATCCTTCTTTCTTCTTCAGAGAAGCTTCTCTTTAAGTCTTTCGCCCACTTATTTATTGGGCAGTTGTTTCTTTGAGGATTTGTTGTTGGGTGGTTTAATTTTTTGAGTTCCAAGTATATTTTAGATATAAGACCCTTGTCCGTTGTATGGCTAGTAAAGATCTTCTCCCAATCAGTGGGCTTTCTATTGATCTTGCTAGCTATGTCATTTGCCCTGCAGAAGCTCTGCAACCTTATGCAATCCCATTTGTCCAACCTTTTCTTTGATTTGTTGTGATTCCGGGTCTCTATTCAGAAAATTTCGGCCTGAGCCAAGGAGACCTAGGGTTTTTCCTATTCCATCCTGTAATGTTTTCAGAGTGTCTGCTTTGACTTCAAGGTCTTTGATCCATTTGGAGTTGCTTCTGGTGCAGGGTGATATATAAGGATCTAGCTTTAGTTTTCTACATGTAGTTAACCAATTTTGCCAGCACCATTTACTGAAGAGGCTGTCTTTCTTCCATTCTATTGTTTTAGCTCCCTTATCGAAGATTAGATGGCTATAGGTCTGTAGGTTCATTTCTGGGTTTTCAAATCTATTCCATTGGTCCTGAGGTCTGTTCTTATGCCAATACCAAGCTGTTTTGATTACTATGGCTTTATAGTAGAGTTTGAAATTTGGTATTGATATTCCTCCAGCAGTGTTCTTCCCATTGAGGAGCGTTTTTGCTATTCGGGGTCTTTTATTGCTCCATATGAATTTTTGGATTGCCTCTTCTATTTCCTTGAAGAATGAGGGTGGAATTTTGATAGGTATTGCGTTGAATTTGTAGATAGCCTTGGGAAGTATTGCCATTTTCACGATGTCAATCTTTCCAATTGAGGAGCATGGGAGGCTTTGCCGTTTTTTTAGTTCTGTGTTGATTTCCTTTTTCAAGATTTTAAAGTTTTCATCATAGAGGTCCTTCACTTCTTTAGTTAAGTTAATTCCTAGGTATTTTATTTTTTGTGGGGCTATTACAAATGGAGTTGCTTTCCTAATTTCAGCCACACTTTTCTCATTGTTGGCATACAGAAAAGCCATTGATTTTGGGGGGTTAATTTTATAACCTGCTACTTTGCCAAAGTTTTGAATCAGCTTGAGTTATTTGGGAGTGGAGTCTATGGGATTCTTTAAATACAAGATCATGTCATCTGCAAAGAGGGAGAGTTTTATTTCTTCTTTCCCTATTTGGATCTCCTTTATGTCTGCATCTTGTCTTATTGCTGTAGCTAGGCATTCTAATACTAGATTGAAGAGAAGTGGAGAGAGTGGGCATCCTTGTCTTGTTCCTGAGTTAAGAGGAAATGGCTTTAGTTTTTCACCATTGAGTATAATGCTGGCTGTAGGTTTGTCATATACAGCCTTTATTGTATTGAGGAATGTTCCATGGATTCCTAATTTTTCCAAAACCTTCATCATAAACGGGTGTTGGATCTTGTCGAATGCTTTTTCTGCGTCTATTGAGATAACCATGTGGTTCTTATTCTTGCTCCTGTTGATGTGATGAATAGTATTAAGTGATTTGCGTATATTGAACCAGCTTTGCATCCCTGAAATGAATCCTGTTTGATCGTGGTGGATGATTTTTTGGATGAATTGTTGAAGTCGGTTGGCCAAAATTTTGTTGAGAAGTTTTGCATCAATGTTCATCAAAGAAATGGGTTCTCTTTCTTTGATGAGTCCCTGCCTGGTTTTGGGATGAGGGTTATGATGGCTTCATAGAATGTGTTCGGTAGTGAGCTTTCTCTTTCAATTTCATTGAAGAGTTGGAGGAGAATTGGTGTGAGCTCTGCTTTGAAGGCCTTGTAAAATTCCGCTGTAAAACCATCTGGTCCTGGACTTTTCTTAGCTGGGAGGTCTCTTATTGCTGTTTCTATTTCAATGCTTGATATGGACCTGTTAAGATAGTTTAACTCATCTTGGTTTAGTTTTGGCATGTCAATATTTGCTAGGAAGAGGTCCATTTCTGTCAAGGTCTCAAACTTATTAGCATAAAGTTTTGAGAAGTATTCCCTTATAATGTTCTGAATCTTGGTTGTTTCCGTGGTTATGTTTCCATTCTCATCTCTGAGTTTATTAATTTGGGTGTGTTCTCTTCTTTTTCTTATAAGATTTTCTAAGGGTTTGTCAATTTTGTTAAGTTTTTCGAAGAACCAACTCTTTGTTTTGTTGATTCTTTCTATAGTTTTTTGGATTCTAATTCATTTAATTCTGATTTAATTTTGATTATTACTTTCTGTCTACTGGATTGGGGTTTATCTTGCTGCTCTTTTTCAAGGAGGTTTAGATGTGTCATTAAATTGTTAGTTTCAGATCTCTCCAATTTGTTGATGTAGGAGCTCAGAGCTATAAACTTGCCTCTGAGTACTGCCTTTGCTGTGTCCCAGAGGAGCTGGTAATTTGTGTGTTCATTTTTGTTGAATAGCATGAACATTTGAATTTCCTTTCTAATCTCTTCCATGACCCACTCATGATTCAGCAGTGTGTTGTTCAGCCTCCATGTGATACCGGATTTTCTTTGGTGGCTTTTGGTGTTGAGTTCTAATTTTATTCCCTTGTGGTCAGAGAGAATGCAAAGTATAACTTCAATGTTTCTGAATTTAGACAAGTGTGCTTTGTGGCCTAAAATGTGGTCTATTTTAGAAAACGTTCCATGTGCTGCTGAGAAAAACGTGTATTCTGATGCTGCTGGGTGAAATGTTCGGTAGATGTCTGTTAAGTCTAGTTGATCTATGCAGCTGTTTAGATCTGCGGTTTCTCTGTTGAGTTTTTACCGAGTTGATCTATCTAGTGGGGAGAGTGGTGTGTTAAAATCCCCAACAATTAATGTCTTTGGATCTATATGGGATTTGAGGGAAAGTAGTGTTTCTTTGATAAATTTGAGTGCTCCATTGTTTGGCGAATAGATATTTAGAATTGTAATATCCTCCTGAAGGAGAGATCCTTTAATTAGTATGTGGCGACTTTCTTTATCTCTTCTCACGAATTTTAATTTGAAGTCTATTTTATCCAATATTAGGATTGCAACTCCTGCCTGTTTATGGGGTCCGTTTGCTTGGTAGATTTTGTTCCAGCCTTTAACATTGAAAATGTGTTTGTTTTTACGGGCAAGATGTGGCTCCTGGAGGCAGCAGATAGAAGGGTCTTGTTTTTTAATCCAACTAGACAGTCTATGTCGCTTAATTGGAGAGTTCAGTCCGTTAACGTTAAGAGACAGGACTGAGAGGTATTTGGGAGTTCCTGCCATGTTATCTACCTTCTTGGGGGCTGCGAAAACTGGGTTCTTCCTATGGTTCTTGGATTCTCAGTTTGGGTGCAGTTTCTTGGCCTTTATTGCGGTCTTGTTGGTTTTCTATGTGTAGGACATCTTTAAGAATCTTTTGTAGGGCTGGTTTGGTGGAGATGTATTGTTTCAATTTTTCTTTGCTATGGAAGGTTTTTATTTGGCCTTCAGTTATGAAGGAGAGTTTAGCTGGGTACAGTATTCTTGGTTGATAGTTGTTTGTTTTTAGGGCATGGCATACATCATTCCAGGCTCTTCTTGCTTTGATTGTCTCTGCTGAGAAATCTGAGGTGATTCTAATTGGTTTCCCTTTATAGGTGATTACCCTTTTCTCCTTGACAGCTTTAAGGATCTTTTCCTTGTTCTGAGTTGATCCTGTGTGGATTATAATGTGACGGTGGGATGTCCTATTCTGGTCTGGTCTATTTGGGGATCTAAAGGCTTCTTGTATCTGAATAGGCCTATCTTTTTGCATGTTTGGGAAGTTCTCTGCTAGGATCCTATTAAACAAATTTCCTAGACCATTAACTTCTGTTTCTAGGTGCTCCTCTACACCCATTATCCTTAGATTAGGCCTTCTGATGGTGTCTTCCAGGTGTTGAATAGATCTATCATATTTCTTGGACTTGTCTTGGATGGTTGTATGTTCTTTCTCTATAATATCTAGGCTGTCTTCAATCCCTGAGATTCGATCTTCTGCATGGTCTAACCTGCTGTCAAGACTCTCTACTTTGTTTTTTATCTCTTTTCCTTCTAATTGGTCAGCTTTGATGGCTTCAAGTTCTTTGTTGAAGCTCTGTTTTAGGTCTTGTATGAATTTCTTTACTTCCTTAATTTGGTGTTCAGTGTTTGTCCTCATATCACTTAGTTGATTGGTTATGGTTTCTTTGGACTCCCATTCCTTCTGTTGGGTTCCATTCAGCATTCCCTTTGTGGTCTCCCTGACTTCCTTCAGCACTTTGTTAATGGATTCCATGAATGCCTTTAGTGATCTTTGTGTGTTCTCTACCTGGTCTCTCAATTCCTGTATTACTCTTTGATTAGCTTCCTCCCGTTCGTGGGATTCCTGCAGTTCTCTTTGAGTGTTCTCAGCCTGCTCACGCCATTCCTCCCTTTCTCTTTGAGTATTCTCAAGTTGTTCATGCAAATCCTGTATCAGTTTTTGAGTAGCTTCCTCACGCTTATGATATTCCTGTATAAACTTCTGGGATGCCTCCCTATCACGCTCATACAGAGTCCTTTGTACGTTGTCAAACTTCTCATTTATCATGTTTGCCAGCAGTGTTTGTAGAGCTATTTGGGAACTCTCCTCTGGATTATTCATTATCTGTTCTAACCCCTGATTATCAAGATTGGGAATTGAGATACCCGGATTTGCCATTTTTCTTGTGTTTTTCCGGCTTACTCTGTCCATTTGAGATGAAAATAGCACCAGTTTTGTGCTAGAACACTATCTTAAGGCAACCATCAACCAAAGTTTGCATTTGTACAGTCAATAGTCTACAGATACAATCTAGTTCAACAGATACATCTATTCGACATCAAACAACTATATGTTAAAGGACTTCGAACCGCAGAGAAGAATTTGGAAAACCAGAAATTATTAGGGTTAGGGAGAGATGTGGGTAAAAAATAGGAATAGATTGGTGTGGGGAGGCACAGGGAGAGTTAACTATGTCCTAATCACAATGCAGGAAATAGGTTGGGTAGGATGCAAGTAGAGAGAGAAAAAGAAGAAAGGGAAAGGGGAATGAAAAGAGACCAGAAAAAAAATAGAAACGTAAAAATTAATGTTATTATACATATTAAAAGACCATCTATTTAGAGAGGAATGTGAATATGTTGAGAGAAAGGGAGGGACATAGAGGAGATGTGAAAAACTTTAAAAAAAATGCTTAAAATATTATATAGGTATAAAGAGGTAGTACTGCTATTAATGAATTTAAGTCTCAGAGGTTTTGAATTGAGTAATAAAATTGTGGATTAAGTGTGTACACAATGGGGGATAGGGTCTACTAGTTAACTACAGGTTTATCTGAGGATGTGCAGGACAAGAGAGGAAAAGGTGGAAAGGATAGGAAAGTGAGAAGAAAAGATCAGAAGTTCAGTAGAGCTAGACAAAAAACAAAAAGATAATTAAGAAAGAAAGAAAAAGAGAAAGAAGACAAGAAAAGAAAGGAAAACGCACATTCACGTATTCCTAAAATAAAAATTATAAGAGGAGAAAAAAAAAGTTACTGGAAAACAATTATTTTTTCAGAAGAGGCAAAAATTAACGATTAATAAAAGTTTTAGAAAAGGAAAAAAAATTATATATATATATATATAAGGTAACAAAAAACAAAAAAAAAAGAAAAGAAGAAGAAGAAGAAAAAAAAAAGTTCTTTGATTTTTTTGGGGGGGGGGGAGGGGTGGGAAGAGTCCTGTATCTCCCTTTTGTCTGTAACCAGCCTCTTGTTAGAGTCTCTGGTCAGCTTGAGGTCCTGTGGCTTGATTGGTTTCTTAAGTCAGTTTGTTGGAACAGGCAGAAAAAAGCTCTGCTTTACCCAAGATTTTGAGATCCCCCTCCCAGGTTAGTTTACTGGGAGGGTGATCTGCTTTGAGAATCACAAAAGAGGGGGATGCAGTGATGAGGCTAGGTTCTGGGTAGAGTTGAGGCCTTTCAACAAACAGTAGCTTTTCCCTGGGGCTATTTTGTGAAAAAACTCACAGCGCCCAGCCTGGAGCCATTCTCAGGGTTTCTGTTTTTCAATTGATTGTGGAGGCTGCTAGAGGGAGGGGCAGCCTCTGGCTCTGGTTACCTAGTGAGGAGAGCCACTCCAATGGCTGGCGCCTGAGCTGGGTGACTTTTCCCTGGATGGAACTGAGTCTGTGAGGTCACTTCGCTGTTAAGTTCTTGTGACCTGCTAAATGACTCGTTTTATTCCAAGGCCTGAGCTGGAGCTAGCAGTTCCTCCGAGCTTTGTCTGTATCCAAGATGGAGATCACCGGTGCTGGGGGGAGGGGTGGCCTTCCCTCCTCTGCTCCCTGAGAAGGAGTGAGGACGTCAGGCTTCTACTCACGCCCGAGTCTTGGATCCTGGGTCGTCTCTGGTCTGCAAACTGCAGGATGAAGATGTCCGCTCCTTGTCGGTTCTTGCTGGTGTTGAGTAGAATCCGCTCATCTGCTGCGTCTGGCTCCTTGGTCCTGGACTCTCTGTGTATCAGGTATGACCCCGCGGCGGTTGTCACCGCCGCGACCCTGCTGCTGCAGCAGCAGCTGCTGGCAAGTGCTCAGATGTGTCGCCTTTGCTTCCCCTCTCTTGACTAACTCTCTGTCCTGTGATGGCACACTTGGTGTGATTCTCTGGCTTAGGACTGTTCACTGGAACTCTGAAACTGCTTTCTATGCAAGAGCTTGTTCAGATTCCAGCTTCTCCTCCGCCATCTTCCCGGAACTCCTAGGAAGACCTTTCTTCATAAATAGCATACTTAAATTTATTTTTCCTTACTTTGTTTTCTTAGTGAAAAGCTTACAACTTCAACTTCTACAAGCAAAAATCTATACACTTATTCTTAAGGACTTTATTGTTTTCCCTTGGTTTCACAGCCTAATACAAAGACATATATCAAAATATAAGCAATTGGGTCCACATAATAAGAAAGCAGCTATTCAAGAAGAAGGAGAGCATTATAAATGTGATAACTCTCAACAATAAACTAGGAATTTTCATGGTGAAAAATTATTCATTCATTATTGTCCTATGCCTGGAAACTCAAGATACTGAATTTATCTGGTAACTTTTTTTAATTTTAATTTTAATTTTTTAAAATTTTTTATCTGGTAACTTTTGAGTTTAGTCCATCTTTCATATATTTAGCTTCCCAAAGAGTGGGTGTCCTAACAAAAATGCCAATCAGTGCAATATGTGTTATTCTTCCATAAGAAAAAAAAAACAGGAGTGGGGCACTGGTAGCTCACACCTATAATCCTTGCTACTCGGGAGAGCTGAGGATCAAAGTTCCAAGCAGGGAAGTGTGAGACTTATCTCTGATTAACTACCAAAAAGCTGTAAATGGAGGTATAGCTCATGATAAAATTCATCCTTTAGCAAATAAAGTTCATAGATAGCATCCAGGTGCTGAGTTCAAGCCCCAGGATGTGCATGCCTGCACCCTCACTCATACACAGATACATACACACACACACACACACACATATGAAAAACAACAGGACAAAAGGACAAAGAACACTATGTCAAATTCAAATCATGTCCCAGTCTTATGTTAGAGACTAGAGACTCCTAGAAGTCAGGTGATTTTGCAGGTCAATGCATTAGAAAGCTACTGAGCTCTTACACAGTCAGACTGAAATATACTTTATTCTCCTAAAGACAACAGCATCATACAAACACTCTCAAAACATGGGCAAAGTTATATAATATATAACATATTGAGTTCCTGTTTGCTAAAATGATTGAGACTATAATTTAGTTAAATAAACATAGAAACATGAGTTTATGTAGAAAAGTGAAACAAAAGAAAGAAGGCAGAAAGACAGGGAGGGAGGAAGGAAGGAAGGAAGGAAGGAAGGAAGGAAGGAAGGAAGGAAGGAAGGAAGGAAGGAAGGAAGGAAGGGAGGAAGGGAGGGAGGAAGGAAGGAAGGAAGGAAAGAAGGAAGGAAGGGAGGGAGGGAGGGAGGGAGGAAGGGAGGGAGGGAGGGAGGAAGGAAGGAAGGAAGGAAGGCAGGAAGGAAGGAAGGAAGGAAGGCATCTTTATGAGAATTATTATACACCTGGAATTGCAAGGGTTAATAAAAAGTAAGTAAGAGGTAAAGAAGAGTAGAGATGACGAAAATAAGAGAAACTGAGCAGATGATAGAAAGGATTGAATGGAAGGTTTTATTGTCACAACTAGTGGCAGAAGCAAAACTGAAAAATGGAAACTGCTTCAATATTAGAAGAAAAACTTTTAAAAATGAATATATACCACATAGTAAAAAGAAAATAAGAAATAATAAAAAATCTTTCAGGCTTTCTGCAGAGCATATCTGTGGGGGGTGGGGTGGGTGTATACTCATAAAGCAAGCAAGAAAGAAAAGAAACAGTGAAATGGAAATTTTCTCCAAAGGTATCTCATCTGGAAGGCTTCATTGTGCCTTTCCTTTCACAACAAAAATTTAATTTTGCATTCCCTTTGTCTGTCTTGAGGTATACTTCTAATTTACTCCATAGAATTCTTTTTCGTTTAAGCTTCTCCTCATTGGTTTAAAGAAAGGAATAAAAATCAGATCTTTGCTTGGTCTCCTTTGTCCCAAATTTAGGACAGGTGGGAAAGTTTTATTCCTTACTTGAGTGTTTGTTCATTTTCTCTGCTTTACACCTAACAGACACCATTTTCCTTCTCTAGGAGACACATGACACTAATACCATCAGACCCTATTCTATGAAGTCAATGTTAGTTATTAAAGTTCCTTCTATGTGTTAGAATAGAAGAATAAATTACAAATTGAATTTCTTTTTTAATCTCAGAGTTTAGTTCGAAACTGAAGACTTTTTCCCCCAAGGACTTTTCAATCAGCCAGGTTGGGATGATCATTTATTTGGATAAACCAATGTGATCCTAAATCTTGGTTCCAATAAACTCAGATTTATGAATTGGATCTGGAAGGTCTGCATGAACTTACCAAATTCTTGAACGTGTTCGCATCCTGGTGTTAATTCTGATCCAAGCTAGCCTACAATCTAGAAGAATACCTGGCTGTCACCTCGACACAAAATCAGCACATGGGAAGCATCCAGGTTCCAGACAACTGCCTGGTCATCCACTTATCTTCTGTCCCTGTTTATATTGCCTAGCCAATGGATGTTAATTCCTTTCTCTAAATTTTAGAGTAGTCAGTATTTCTCTATTGACAGCAGCATACAAGCACATAGAAGCTAACAGCACATAACATTTTTTGAGGCTTCTTAGTAAAAAGACACCACTAGCCAGCTGACGATGTCCAGCTTTACAAGTACATCACCCTATGTAAACTAGCAGCAGTCCTTTTACAGGGCTTCTCATACTCATGCAACTCTATTAATGTTGCAATATTACTACAGGTGTGTGTGTGTGTGTGTGTGTGTGTGTGTGTCTGTGTGTCTGTGTGTATCTGTGTCTGTGTGTTTGTGTGTGTGCACACGTGTGCACACATGTGGGGTTTGAAATTAGGGTCTATGTTCTGTCTCTGAGCTTCTTTTGCTCAAGGCTAGTACTCTACCACTTGAGCCACAGCACCACTTTCTGCTTTTTCTGAATAGTTTATTGGAGGTAAGAGTTATAAACTTTCCTGTCCCAGCTGCCTTCAAACCACAATCCTCATCTCAGCCTCTTGAGTAACTAAGATTACAGGCATGAGCCACCAGCACCCAGCTCTGGAACCTTTTTGAAATGAAGTAGGGATGCAACAGCTTTTATACTTCTTCAATTTGCGCAGAATTCACAGCCAGAACTTTCAAGCCTGAATCCAATCAGGTTTGCTACACCATCTAAAAGCTGACTTCGGCATCCTTCCTGATTAAACTTGCCATTTAATAAAAGCCTTTTTGCATCTCAGAATTCATTTTCCTCCTTTCGCTAGATTTTTTTCTAATATAGTAGAAAACTATTTTTAGGAGCAAGCTCTTTTGCAAACCTTTACTTCAGATTTATGTGTATGTGTGTATATCCATGCAATATTTGAATGAATTTAAATTTAAAAGCACGCATTCCATATCTAGAACGTTCTACATAGCTTTCTTTTCAATTTACATATTTTTTGTACCAGCATATCAATAAAATAGTAATGTTAAAGACAGAATTTTTAAAATCTCTTTTATGCTAATATAGTTTAGAAGTCACTTATTTGCTCAGTTGAATATTCTGTTTTTTGTTTGTCAGGGATTATAGTGCCCAGGTTCTAGGTTTACAAGCATTCACCACCACAGCTGACTAGCCTACGCATCTCTCCCCACCCCTCTCTCACATGTATGTGTGTGTGTGTGTGTGTGTGTGTGTGAGCGTTGTACATTCTACTACTTGAGCAGCACCCTCAGCCTATTTTATTTTAGCTATTTTTTGAATAGTTGGGGTTTATGGGTCTGGAATTTATGCCCAGGACCTTTGTCCTGTATATTGCTTCTGGCAAAACTGGTATGAAAAGCTCATGACACAACACCCAGCTTTTTATTGATCCACACGGAAGTCTCACAAATTCTTTTGCCTCGGGTATCCTTGAACCTTGATTCTGCCCTTTTCTGCCTCCCAATAGGCCTTGTACCTGGCCTCCATTACACATGCTTTATCATCAATTTTTGGCGAACAATGATAAAATCATCAGTTTCTGAGAATAAATTTGCTGGTGTTCTACAGCCTTTGTTAGTAGTTCCTGGTTTAGTTTCTTTCATTTCAAAACAGAGCCCTACAGCACACTGATTCAGAGTGCTTCTGCTTTCCTTGAAGTTTTTCCTACATTTTTGTTTCTCTTATATACTTACTATTATCTGTTTAAGAAATCTATTTTAAAATTATGCTTATTTAACATGTGTGGCTTTAAGAGATTAAAAAAATCTGTTAGTGGCAAGTCAACTGTTAAATGAACATCATATATATGATATATAGCTATCATCTATCTATCTATCTATCTATCTATCTATCTATCTATCTATCTATCTATCTATCTTCAATAGAATGTCAAGTTGAGTAGAAGAGCCAGAACTCTGTCCTGGAATCACCCACCTCTGAAATGCAGCCAATTCTCCAGTGAAAAGCAACAGCCCTGCTAACACTGAACACCTGGTTAAAACAGGTATTAAAAGAAAGACTTTGTCTACCTGAGTCTGCAGGGGGTATTTTGAAAGATGAAATGGGATAACCCCAAGTTAGAATTTGATCCAAAATCTCAAGGTTAAATCTTGACTAATAATAAAAGATGGATAGGCCATTATTATCAGAGAAAAGTATATCCTTGGGGCAGAGAGAAACACAATCTCCTACAGCATTACTGAGGCTTGCTGTGAGACAATTTTAGTTTCTGGTGTTGACCCTAGTTCAAGCTACCAGGCATTTAGGCAAAATGGTGGGCTGAAATAGTCATACTCAGACGGTGAGAAGCTTTCTGGTTGCTTTTAGAAGGATAGGCAGGCAGGAGGAAATTAAAAATGACAGGTTTTCTAAGCAAGAACCAGGTAGTCTTTCCCTGTGAAATGGTCTATTAATTATCCATACAGGCAAGAATTGTTTCTCTTGAGTAGATACTGATACAGACGTTCAACTCATTAATGAAACCCCATCTGTATAGAGCTTTCCACATGGGAGTATAGGCTGAATTCATTAGTTTCAGATGTGACGCTTTTTTTTTTTCTTAACACAAGGAGAAAACCTACAGTCTAAACAAATGGGATTTGTAAAGTTCTGAAAAGACACTGCAAAAAGAAAAGAATAAATGCTTTTGAGCAAACCCTACTTTCTTTAAAATGAAAAATAATGGTAAAGGTTTCCATATGTAATTAAAATCTCATTCTGAAGTTACCAATGCCTCTGGCTCCAAAAGACTCAATTAACAGGAAACCACAAAGAATATGGTGTTTTCTTTGAGATGCTTTAAGATATTCTCCTAAGTAGACAATAGGGTGGAGAGTAGCTTTTACCTACAAAAGATAATCTATTATGGTTCCTTCAGAGATGAAAAAAGAAGGGGGGGAGGAGGAGGAATAAGACTAAGCAAAGTAGGCTTACACTATGGAAATTAGATTTTCAAACTTGCATATTTATCACTAGATCTACAGTGGAATCCAGGCTACCCAAAATCTAACTTAACTAAAGAAATCATCTGATTAAAAAAAAGAGATTCCAATCCCTCATTTAAAATATTTCACCTGAGGAAGAAGTCCAGCTGAACTCTTTTTTTTTTCTTTTTCTTTGGAGCTGTTCCTGGGTCTTGAATGCAAGGCCTGGGTGCTGTTGAGCTCTCTTACAGACTAAGCACAGTCCTGGGCATTCCTCAACTCCCCAGGAAACTGGTTCTGCCAAGTGTAACTACAGTACCAGGTTTAATTTCAAAGCATTGAAATGAGGCCACCATGGGTGTGTGGAACTGGTACAAAGAACCGGAGGGACAACGCAAGTCACCCTGCATGTGAGTGAAGTTGATTGCCAAAGTGATGTGCAGTGGGTGATTTCATCCGTGCTCAAGGTGTCTGTTGCACTCAGTAAATTCCAGTACCTGAAGCAACCTATGGCCTCCTCTGGGCACTGAGAGATTAGAGGGCTCAGACTATCCTGAATTGACTGCCATGCACACCTAGGGATGAATCAACTTGCAGGAACACCGGGGAGGGGGGGGGGGGTGAAAAAAATTAATTATAAATAAGTGCCAGCAAACTACCTGTTCATCTCTACCTGTAAGATCTTCAATGATTTCCCTTCTTTCCCTTTGATACATAGAAGCAAACGCTGGGAATTTTCCAATCCCTTCTTTTCTTACAGGCTTCCTCTCCCCCTCCTCCTTTCCTGGTCTTTAATGGAGATCTTGAACTACAGAGCCACCGTGTCAGAACTCAGATGGTTAACATTCACTTCTTGCTGTTTTATTGCATATTACTGTGCGCGCCTGAGCAGCGGGAGCAGATTCGGGCAATTACAATCAAGTCAGGGCACACGCCGCGGCGAAGCAACACGAGCATGATGAGGATACTGATGAGGCACTTATCGAAAACCCCACATCATCCACACTCATCAGCCACAACATGTCACCCCAAATGAGGCATCAGCTGCCTTCAAAAGGCTCATTGCACAGTGTTTACCGCTTCCCTCGGACCCACTTTTGATTTTACGGTCAGAGCTAGGTTCAAACAGCAGCTGTCTGGCAAAGGGGCAGGTCTGCAGGCTCCTTTGCAGCTTTCCCCGCGGAGCCCATTGGGGGCTTTGTCTAAGCGAGCTCTGCAGAGCCAGGGCTGGCAGGGCGAAGGGATGCACGGAGGCAGAGAGAAGTGTCCAGTTCCGTTTCTCTCAAAGAGGAATCCCTTTCCCAGAAGGGGCCCTTGATTAATTTCAAGCACTAGCACACAGTGGTGGCATAATGCGGGGGGGGGGGGGGGGGGGAAGAGCCAAATAAGGAGCCTGTCACGGATCTCCTTAAAATAGTAACGGGGTGGGTGGGACCTCTCACACAGACACAAGTCCTAGAAAGGTCAATCCCTTTGGGAAAAGACAGATCCAACCAGGAGAGCCCGTTCAAGTGGTAACCATTTTTAATTCTTTCATCAACTTGTTCTTGGGTGGTTGGGGGAACGGGAAGTATTCATTAACAATTATTCCCAAATCCTTGTCTTTCTGCCATAGGAGAAAGAAGGAAAATTCCAAGACTCTTTGAAACTGTTAGTCTTTGTTATTTTGTGTTAATACAACTTGGAGCTAAACACTTGTTAGAGGATGTCTGTTCACAGAGATAGGACATTTCTGACATTTCTTTTCCAATCTATATCTATCCTGTGGAAGACATGAAGCTGATGTTTCTTTTTCGAGGTGGGGCAGTTTAATATTTTTTATGGTTGGAAAATTAATATTATTTATTTGAACTCATTCTTAATTTTGTAAAAATTCATCCTGAAGTCTAGGCTAATTGTTCAAATACCAACCAAAACCACACAGGCTTTGAGTTTTTCACTCTGGGAGTTTTTGCAACCCTTGTGCCCGAATCCCTAGTAAGTGCTATCTCAAATGTCTGAAATAGAATGACTAGGACCATGTACCATGTGGCCTGGGGCCTGGCACAAAGCAGGCAAGGAAGAAAGGTGGACTTCCTGTCCCCCAAACAAATGAATTATCTTGGAGATAATGCCATGTGGAGAGCACTGTTCTGAGAGAGGTGAGAGATGAAGTAGATTCAGAGGTAGTGTGGCCTCAGGGAGAGCACTGGGCAGAGCCACATACCCCAATGCATATAAAGGCCCCTGAGATAACTCCAGTGTTTAGGACTGAGGTGCTCCTGGGTACTAGGTGTCATGAACCCAATTCTTTGTTCAGTCAAATCACAGCCATGGCTACTCACTGTTTCTTTATTTACTTTTAAGTGTAGTTCACTGTAGTTGGCATTAGACTTTTAGTAACATTTTTAGCAACATTCTGAAGTGGGGAAAT
The DNA here is from genome assembly GCF_019054845.1 of Dipodomys spectabilis. NCBI lineage: Eukaryota > Metazoa > Chordata > Mammalia > Rodentia > Heteromyidae > Dipodomys > Dipodomys spectabilis. The sequence continues at coordinate 3,389,635 of NW_024870719.1, read as the reverse complement.
AAACTCAATACTTAAGTGAAACCTGCATATTTGAAACTCCTTGAATTTTGGGAGAAGGTAATGTGTATAACTTAATTTATATTTTGTGGCTATTTACATAATTTAAAAGTCATTTTTATTAATTTAGAATTGTATTATTATTTGTATGATTTATAAATCATTTCACCCACTCTTAAACATTACACCAAAAATGGTTCCTTGGCCATTTATGACCATTTTGTCTTTTTTCTTTTTTTTCTCCTCCCAAGTCTCTTTCTTTTCTAGAATTTCTAAATCTCATTCCAGGTTACCAATAGGAAGGCATTCCAATATGGTTGGTTCTTCTCTGCCTAAACAAACACATCCATGGTTTCTGGGGGTCTTTCCTGTGTTTAAAACACATAGATTTGTATTACACATTTGAGTTGGAGGGAAAACCTTATGACATGGTCTAGGATGATGACCACAAGCCTCAAAATGACATCAAGCTTTAATATCTCCAGAACAGTCTAGGTAAAAAGAAGCAAACATCTGCCTATATTTCATGTGCCTTTGTTATCTTGGACCCCTCAGATCTTCTGGGCTTGATGCCCTAAAACCTAGTATGTATTACCTGAGAGTCAGCAAACACTACAGAGGAAATCCAGAATGCCAGAGAATGGGTGGGAACTGTGGAGAAGGGACCATTTTGGAGGGTTAAGTTAAAAACTCAAGAATCTCAGATTCCTCTTGGTCCTTCCCTCATTTTCTTATGACTCATTTTCACTAAGTGAGATCTCATGAACCTTACTGTTTCTTTTTAGAGTTCTCTTAGTAGGTGACATCTACTGATGCTACAGGAAAAAAAAAAAGAATACTTAGACTTCAGCAGATTATGCAGAGGATTCATAAATTTATTCTCAGCTGTATTTATTTGAATAAACACACAGTAATAATACCAAGGAGGCCAACCTAAGTTGTTTGTCTAGGGACCATAAACATTACTGGTCATTCTTTAGGAAATTTTAATATAATTGGTCAACAGATATTTTCATTTATGTATACTTGATACCTTTCAATATTTTATTGCTGCTAGGGTATAGTAGGGTAAAGTCTATGGATTAAAACCCAGCATAATAAATTCTAGGTAATTACTCAAAAAGGAATTATTGTTGAAATTTCAGGAGAACTTTCTGGTCAGATGGCTATTGATTTTCCTAGTTCTCAACCTATGATTTAGGAAACTAGAGGAAAACAACTCTATAGGATCCTTGCTAGGAGCACTGAAGAAGATCCAGGCAAGAAAGAAACAGTTTGCATGTGTGCATATACGCATGCACCATGCATGTCTGGAGTGTGCATGTGAGTGAGTGTGTGTGTGTGTGTGTGTGTGTGTGTGTGATCTCTTTGTGGGGTCATCATCTAACGCTCTTTGTGATGCACATTCTAAATTAGGCAAAAGGGATGCATCTTTCAAATGCAGATCATGTTTGCATTAGAAGAGCAATGAGAACACTTGTCAGTTTCAGAACATTTATGTGCTAGAAGTACTGTTAGCAGAAGAGCAGTTTAGATAAATTCAAGACTTTTTTTTGCTGATCACAAACATTAAGCTTCACACCTGAAACCCTCAACCCCCTGCTGCGCTCTAATCCTAGCACCATTCACCCTTAGCGACTCAGAGTGCTGTGCCTCAGCTCTCAAACCTTTGATTGCCCTTAGTTTGAATGCCACCACCTGCAAAAATGCCTTTTTATTCCCTTTGAGCCTCTTGAGAAGGAAGTAAAAATGATAATTCATGACAAACATTAATTAATTGTTTACAAGATGATCTTTTCTTTTTTCCAACTTCTGTTCAGCAGACATGGTGAACTGCGAGAGCCCACTCGCGACGCCAGAATTTGTCAAGAGGCCTGCATTGTTGTTTGGCACTGAGGCATAGGACCCACTACAGGCCATTGTTTCTCTAGCTCAAGTGGGCCTGTCTGGTTTGCCTGGAAAGAATGGGGGTGACATGCGTGAGTTCCCCAGCATAAAAGAACTACCGGTTCTAGGAAGGACTGAGAGTTTTGCACTAATGCAGAGTAAATAAACATTTTTCACCACCTCTTGCTCCATGTGATTTTTAAAGGTCAAGAGCTGCCATTACAGTATTTTAAAAGCTTCAAATTACATTTAAAGAACGTATCACTAAACTCACAGAAACCTTATCAGAATTGAGGAGCCTACTGTGATTGTTTGGTCCTTGAGTTTGTCATCCCTGGAAAGGTTCGGTTGGAAAAGATTTCTGAGATCCTGCAATTTGCTCAATGAAAATGCTGCTCAGGTTCTCCCAAATTTTTCCTACAAAATATGAAAAGTATGGGGACACTTCAATATTTTGCACATTGTGGGTCATTCATTTAAGATCGGCTCTTTCACAGCAAACATGTTCAAAAAGAGCATGGTCCCATAAAATCTCCAAATATATGTGAGGGAAAAGTCAAAGACAGAGGGAGATTTCTTTTTTAAATTAAAGAATAAAAAGCTTACTTCGAGGAAGTGTAGAGTAACCGCAGAAAGACTTCCTCAATGACTAAGGTTTTCAGATTTCAAATTAGGAGCCCTTAGATCACGACTGCTGAGCTAAAAATCAATTCTATATTTTCTGAGTTAATACTAAGGATTGCACTTAACAGACATGGAGACTAATAAGGTATGCAGAAGGAGAAAAGCAGCACACACACACACACAAATTCAGGCCTTAGTTTTGGCCATGATCCAGCACAATGATGTTTCAACCAGATTTGAGAAAAAAAAATCAATAACATCTGTGGTATAATGGTTAATTAAAGCAGCTCTTCAGCAGAGCTCAGGAGGAGAGGTTCGGCCTGAAATTCAGACAGCTGAAGCTTGATTATCAGGAAAGAATGCTTTTTTAGCTGTGAGTGGATAGGCCAAAAGCTGCAATGTGCTGAAATGGGGAGAAAAATTGCTTTTATTTTAACTTTCTTTAAGTAATCAATACATGCTTTTCACCTGCATTAGGACACTGCTCAGCTCCAAAGCCTGTTACTCCACTTCAGCATAAATTCTAGCTACTATCTTTTGAACCTTAGGTTTAAAAAGGAGCTTCCCCCTCCTCCCTATTCCCTGTAAAGCAGAAGAAAAAGAAGCAAAAGAAAAGCATATGCAGGTTTAGGGTGTGTGCTCTTGAGACCAGTTAAAGCTCAGGCTCTAGGATGGTCCGAAGGGTTTAATCCATAAGCTATACACAAAGCTGACCTGACCTTGGGGTATACAGAGGTCATCGCCAAAGCACTAAAGCTGCACAAGAAAATGACTAAAACTCCTCAAGGAAACTGTGAAGAGCAAAGTCAAATTTCCCCCTTCTTATTGTTTTCCTTTTCTTTTGAGTACTGTACTAAGGATTTTTTTTTTTCTAAAACCCTTTAAAGGACAAAGGTCAAAGAATCAACAGTGATGTTTCTAGGTCATAGATGACAAGGTCAGCATGAGACTTTGAAAAAGAAAAAATTACTGGTAACACTCTACCTCACTTTTTTCTTGGCATTTTGCTGTCAAAATTGTTATCAGATTCTGTTGTTCCTGAGCCACAGAGTCTGAATTTTCATCATGGTCCAATTTCAGGAAGACTTTGTACAACTATGTTGCCCTCTCTGAATTGCATGTCTCCTCAGGACTGGATGTGGTTGCCAGTGCTTCACCAGTATGGAGCTGTGGCTCAAGTGAGAGAGTGCTGCCACCCTTAAACTAAAAAGGTCTAAGAGACATCACCCATGCCCCTGAGTTCAAGCTTCAGTACTGGCGCGTGCGCTTGCACACACACACACACACACACACACACACACACACACACATACACACAAACACTGTATATGGGAGTCAGTTGGCCAACTACTGGTTCATTCAGCATCAAATATATGCCTGTCTCTAAACTGTCAGCTTCTGCCTTAGTGCCATGTGTTTGTGAGGGAATAGTTGTAAACACTGTGGGGAAATGGTTTGAAGAGTAGTGTCTAGGACTGCTATGAAGTTGGTAGTTCTTTCCAGTCAATGGCATTGGGAGGAACAGAGTAAAGGTTGGAGCTTTGAGGGGCACTATCATTGAGGTAGATAGAGTCTTGGAAGAGGAAGACAAGGCAGAGTTTCTAGGGAGGGAGAGAAAAGCAAAAGAACATTCATAATTTTGGTATATGCACGTGAACTATGTGGAGTAATTCAGAAGAATGTCTACGGAAGTGCTACAGATGTTATTTGCTGGTATATATTGGTTAGAATTTGCTTCAGCTGTATAAGCAAACTGCATGGTTTAAACACACTTCCTTGCCAAAGCTAGACCAATGCTAGGCAGTTCAGGGGATAGGAGTTCCACATAATCAAGAGCCCCAGAATGAGTCTTTCCTATTTTTGGAATGGGGTGGTAATGGGTTTTGAACTCTAGGCCTGGGCGCTGACCCTCAGCTCTTCAGCTAAAGGCAAGTGCTCTAGCACTTGAGCTACAGTGCCAATTCTGGTTTTCTGGTGGTTAATTACAGATAAGAGTCTCACGGACTTTCCTGCCCAGTCTGGCTTTGAATCAAGATCCTCAGATCTCAGCCTCCTGAGTAGGTAGGATTACAGGCATGAGCCACCAGTGCCCAGCAATCTTTCCTATTTTGTTTTTTTTATTTTGCTACCAGGCTAGCATTTGGGAGGGAAAGTTTTTAATACCTTTTCCTTCTGCCTGATCATTTCCAATTTGCCAGAACTTAGTTGTCTAACTAGCTACAAGAAAAGCTGGAAAATACAGACTATTCTGATTTCACTCATCCAACCAAAAAGTTGGGATTCTGGAACTAAAAAAGAAGAGGAGAATGAATTTTAGGATTCAACTAACTAGTCTGTCTCTCTAAGTGGGTTATTTTAACAAGGAGCTCAGAGTTCAATGAGACATGTGAAATAAATACTGATAATATAGAGAAATTGGTGTTTTATATAGTTATATTTTTATTCTCATTCATTGTTAGGATTAATTCTTCTACACAGCTTTTCTTACTTCTTTCTGCCTCCTATTTCCACCTTCCACTTAGTCCTTGCCATCACTGCGAGAACAAAAACGGGCACAGTGAAGTGTGGCCTGGTCTGATTTCACAAGACATTCTGCCTCCACTAATTTTAGAGACTTCTGTCTGTTACTTCACAAAGTGAGTGGAAGGCAGGGAGCAGGCTGTGGACACATCCTCTAACCTCCTTGGCCTGTATTTTCCCAATAATCCTATCTCATAATTTTGAGCACAGACTAGAATGAAAATGATATTAAAAAATCTTATTTAATATTTCTCTGAATATTTTATAAATCACAGATTGATTGTAGAATTTCTTTTTCCATTTATAAAGAAAAAAGAATATGATGAGGATTATTTTTTGCAGGAATAGTAACACATATCCCAGCCTAGCGATGACTAAATGAACTAGCTGATGTGAAAAATGCTTGACAATGATATTAAGTGATGTTTTTGTATTTTTGTCTGCCTATTTTATGTTAATTTAAGGGGTTATACAATACTTGTTACATTAATAAAATTCTCAGCAGGATTCCAAGAGAAAGTAAAGGAGGTAGCATCTGTTCTTCTAGGGAGTGTGTGTGTGTGTGTGTGTGTGTGTGTGTGTGTGTGTGTGTGTGTGTGTGTAAGAAATCACTGGGGAAAACTTCATTGTGGAACATAAAGACAGACATGATGAAGGGCTTTATATTGAGCAGAGAAGTAGCTCATAAATGTTGAGAATGTTTTAGTTGAAAATCTAGCAACTCATATGATGAGGAACAATTCATTCATTTGACAGTGGTTATCTGTAAGAAATAATGGGAAACAAGAAGGGATATTGGGCCAGAATGAATTGAATTCACTCAGCAAAGGTGATACTGACATGTCACAGGGCCTTGCTACTTGACTATTCAAAACTAGCAGGTCAGATAAACTGCTACTAAATTCATCATTTAATTTTTATTTTCTAGATCTATTTTACTTGGAAGAGTACTACAATAGACTCTAAGCCATTTAGCTAGCAACATGATCAGCTAAGAACTACATATTACAGAAAATTTTAGTCTTTTATCAGAGTATTTCGTTCTTTTGTATACAAGATCCACCATGAACAGAACAGAAAAAACCCTAAGAGTAATGCTTAGCGCCTTTCATTCCCAAATGCCTTTATGAACATTAACAAATTAATCCAAATACTACTCAGTAAAGTAAACACTATACAAAATAAGTCCCATTTTATAGACAGGAAAATAAGGCAAAATATCTAAACTCAAAATAATGTTCACAACAGGGGCAGGTAGAGGTTGGAGTTATTATAGTCACAATTAAATAGGGGGAAACAAATTTCTCAAATATGCTGTGAGCGATGGAATCAAACTTAGTGGCAATTAATCACATCTGTCTTACAACAAGCACTAAGGACCCACTGGGCTGGGCTGTGTCTAGCTCCTTGCAAGTTACCCTTGGGTGTTACAAGTATAACCTAACTCATGATTGCTTGTCTTCCTTTCTGTTTAGTTTCTTTCTCAATTTCATCACACATAAGATCCGCAGAATAGTTTCACATTTATCCAGTAATGATATATACATACCTCACCTGTTCATACGAAACAAAGAACATGAGGTGAAACGCAAGTAACTCCATTCCAAATGTCTTCTATATAGTACAGGTGTATACAGGTGTATGCACTCCCAACTCCTCGAAAGACATACAGACATAGAAATAGAGAGAAAGAGAGAGACAGACAGACAGGCAGAAAGACAGAGACAGAGACAGCGAGAGACAGCAAGAGAGACAGAGAGTCATATTAAAAGTATTCATTTCTGGCATCTTGGGGAAAAATTTTAACAACGCTAAGACTAAGGAATCTATACTAAAAATAATAATAATCAGCCTATGATATGTCAATAAAGAAAACAGCACCTTCTAACCTGTAGTTAGCATTTCTTTTTTTTTTATTGTGAAAATACTGTACAGAGGGGTTACAATTACATGGGCAAAATAATGAATACATTTCTTATCAAACATTGTGCCCTCCTCCTTTGTTTCCCCTTCCCATCCCTTCCCAGCCTCCCCCACACCAAATCTTCCTCCCCCCTCCTCCCCCACCAAAGTTGTAAAGTTAATTGTAAAGTCCCATGTATGGCTAGTGAAGATCTTCTCCCAATCCGTGGGCTTTCTGTTGATCTTGCTAGCTATGTCCTTTGCCATGCAGAAGCTCTGCAATTTCATGAAATCCCATTTGTCCAACCTTTCTTTGATTTGTTGTGTTTCTGGGTCTCTATTAAGAAAATTTCAGCCTGTGCCAAGGAGACCTAAGGTTTCTCCTATTCCATCCTGTAATGTTTTCAGAGTGTCTGCTTTGACTTCGAGGTCTTTGATCCATTTGGAGTTGATTCTGGTGCAGGGTGATATATAAGGATTTAGCTCTAGTTTTCTACAAGTAGTTAACCAATTTTGCCAGCACCATTTACGGAAGAGGCTGTCTTTCTTCCATTCTATTGTTTTAGCTCCCTTATCGAAGATTAGATGGCTATAGGTCTGTAGGTTCATTTCTGGGTTTTCAATTCTATTCCATTGGTCCTGAGGTCTGTTCTTGTGCCAGTACCCAGCTGTTTTGATTATTATGGCTTTGTAGTAGAGTTTGAAATTTAGTATTGATATTCCTCCATCACTGTTCTTTCTGTTGAGGATTGTTTTTGCTATTCAGGGTCTTTTATTGTTCCATATGAATTTTTGGATTGCCTCTTCTATTTCCTTGAAGAATGAGGTTGGAATATTGATAAGTATCACATTGAATTTGTAGATAGCCTTGGGAAGTATTGCCATTTTCATGATGTTGATCTTTTCAATCCAGGAGCATGGGAGTTTTGCCACTTTCTAAGTTCTTTTTGATTTCCTTTTTCAAGTTTTTAAAGTTTTCATCATAGAGGTCCTTCACTTCTTTGGTTAAGTTAATTCCTAGGTATTTTATTTTTTGTGGGGCTATTACAAACGGAGATGCTTTCCTAATTTCAGCCACACTTTTCTCATTGTTGGCATACAGAAAAGCCAATGATTTTTGAGGGTCAATTTTATACCCTGCTACTTTGCCAAAGTTTTGAATCAGCTTGAGTAATTTGGGAGTTGAGTCGATGGGATTCTTTAAATACAAGATCATGTCATCTGCAAAGAGGGAGAGTTTTACTTCTTCTTTCCCTATTTGGATCCCCTTTATGTTTTCATCTTGTCTTATTGCTGTAGCTAGGCATTCTAATACTAGATTGAAGAGAAGTGGAGAGAGTGGACATCCTTGTCTTGTTCCTGAGTTAAGAGGAAATGGCTTTAGGTTTTCACCATTAAGTATAATGCTGGCTGTAGGTTTGTCATATACTGTAGCCTGCATTTCTGACTTACTTATACAACTGCTTCCAAGCCCCTTCTCCCTTGCTCCTAGGCACTTGCTTTCCAGATATACCCACTCAACCCCCTCCTCCTTCCTCCTGCCTTGAATTAAAAAAAGAGAGCTCTCATCTTGAGACGACATGGGGATGTGCATGAAAAGACTAGATTCTAAGGATGGCAGAGCAAAAAAGATGGAGATTGATAACAGTTGCACTTAGAGATCTGTCCTGAAGTTGCCTCCCTCAAGATGTGATGGATAGAATGTTACTACAAGTTATCCAACCATTAGCCTTCCTGTTACTTATAACAGAATGTGCACTTAACTGAAACCACACAGAAAATGGTGGGAAAGTACATGGTCCTACCCATGACTCTCTCCTCTTTGGCTCTAGAAAAAGACCTGGGCAAGCTTTCTACTTCTGTGTAGATACTGTATTTTAAAGTACATCACTTTTATTTCTATGATTATAAAAGTAACTACTATGTATTGGAGGACATATAGAAAGTCCAGAGATTCCAACTAAAAAATGAAATCATCTCACCAACCAGAGATAATAACCATTCATATTTTACCATATAGTTTTTCTATGCATGAATAAATGCATATACATTCTTAATAAGTATATTTGATATCATTTTCTACTTTCTAATATATATAATATATAATGTTTTGTGTATTTATACCTTTGCCTTCTATATTATTTTAATGGCTATATGGTATTTCACAATGTGGTACTATGGGGCTTGAACTTCAGGTCTCATGCTTTCTCTTGGCTTTCTTGTTTATTGCTGACACAGAACTACTTCTTCAGTCTAGCATTTTGCTGGTCAACTGAAGAGAGAATCTCTCTTTGAATAAGGGCTTTCAGTCTTTATCCTTCTAGCAATCTTGGTCCATCTAGATTTAATGTTCTGCCATCAATTCAAACTCACTATGTGTAATGTCAAACTTATATTCCTTCATATTTTCTTCAGTGGGAGCTTCCCATATTTTCTAAGACACTCAGGTTTAAAGCTTCAAGCATGTCTGATTCTTCATTTCTATCCCTTAGATATACTTTCTCCTTCAACCTATGAAATTAACCTATCTCAGAAAGAAAGTGGGAAGAGAATGGCCCAGCGTTCTAGGCTCAGCACTGGCTATGGATAGATGTCTCCCATGTCTCTGTGAATTCAGTCTCATTTTCATATACTTCGAGAACTTAAGAAGCCAATATCCATATGAAAAAAGAGTATTGAGGAAACATGACATGCACTTTTGTGAACCGTGATGAAATTAGGGAATCTTCTGAAAGACATCCCTATCTGAGATGGTCTGCCTTCTAGATACCTGATGTATTGCTGTTTCTCTTCTTTAGTGCTTTTTACCACTCAGATCTTGACATTCGTGTTCTAAATAGGAAGCCACTTAAAAACATAGCTATGCCTTTTAACACCAGTTACTTACTAAATACTAGAGTTTAAAATTGTCTGCTTTTCAGTGAAAAGCAACATACAGCTCTCTTGATTTATAGACTGTCTAAAATGACAGAGAATGGGTTGTCAGCAAAAGGAGGTCATTTAGCCAGAATTCCTGTGCTCTGTGCTTGAGCTATAAACATTATTTGTAAGGGCCTTGTGCACTTTTAAACTTTAATAACTCAGGTTGTTCGTGTTAGAGAAACAATCTGTAAATGGTACTCAAAAGTAAATGTATTAAATTTTTAGGACAACTACATTACACAATTGCACACAATATGTACTCATTTCAGATCCTGTGACAAATGAAATATGGCCAGTAGAATTGAAGTTCATGACAGTTCTAAGAAGAAAATTGAATTTGCCTTTAAATTCCATTTACAGTTTACTATCAAGTCTACCTCGTATGCTTTTGAAGTTAAGTTTTAAAATGGCACAGAGACACAAAGATCCTGTACTTGAATTCAGTGATAAGTATAGTTAGAGAGAACATCATACCACCTCTTAACAAAGATAATATACCTGCTTACTTTGGGTGCTTTTAAAAGAGCTTTAGAAATGGAAAGCATAGTGAGGCTTCACTGTGACTATAGCTCAGTAAACAAGAATAAAATGGAATATCTGAAACAGAGGTCTGGTCTTAGGCGTCACCAATAGCTGACCAAGTGATTCAGGAAAAGCAATCTTCTCATATCCTTCAGGTTTTTTAATCCTCTGTAAAAAATAGGGTTACCTGGGCTACCAATGTATGATCATATGGTTTTTATAGTATGTGTGTGTACACACACATGTAAGCGTGTGCACATGCTGTGTATATACAAGGAAGGATTGATCTTTTACATTTTCCTATTGAAATCTGTTCCATGTATTGGAATATGAGAACAAAACACTAACAAAGAAACACAAAATACATGAAGAGTTACTATTTTCTGTTTGTCTCAGAATCAGAGATTGCAAAATCAAAGCCCCTAAGTACATTAAAAAGTGTGTGTGTGTGTGTGTGTGTGTGTGTGTGTGTGTTTGTGTGTGTGTGTGTGCACGCGCATGCTTTGGAAAGGGAAAACAAGAATGAGACATCTCTTGAAATCTTTGCTAAATACATAGAGCTGAGAGCCAGGACAGAATTACACAATTTATAGATTGCTTTGGCTGATCTCTGGGTGCTTTGCAGAGTGATTCATTTCCTGTATTTGGTCAAGATAGGGGAAAGTTGGGCACACACAAATTTGATGTGGCTGCTGATTAGAGTAGTTTATCAGATAAGTGGGTAAGATTTTATGATAGGAATGAAAAACATTCTTATGATTAAGATCAAAGGTACCGGAAGAAAACGGTATATCCCAAAGGTATATCCCTTCCAGAAATCTTTTCTCTTCCTCATTGCTTTACTGGAGAGGCACCAAATGTTCTGCTCAATCATAACCTTCTTCATAAGCAAACCTGTAAACATCTTCACACTGAGTTGAACATCATTATTAACTCCCTTGGTGGTATTTCATTTTAACAGAATCGAGGCTCAAGAAATAAACCTCTATTTGAACTTTTTTTTTCAGACAACCCTAGCATTGCAGAGGAATTTAGGGAAAATTAATGCAACAAAGTAAGGAGGCTTTGGAACCCCTGAAATGCTGGCATAAGGAGCCCTCATTTCGGGCTAGGAAGGTGGCTCAGTGGTAGAGCGCATGCCTTGCATGCCAGAGGCCCTGGGTTCGATTCCTCAGCACCACATAAGCAGAGTAGATAGGATTAATATATATATATATATATATAAAAAGGAGCCCTCATTTCCAGGCAGGATCACAGGTGGGGAGGGGGGAGGCAGTTCCCACCTGAAATCAACCAAGACCCTTAGAGCCAAATCTAGAAATAAAAACAGTTGGCTTTAATATTTAGAAAAATGAGGACAATATTGTTCTTCTGAATTTTTTTCTTGGCACTGTTGTTACGTCTGTGACAACCAGAAGGATGGCAAAATGAATAAATGTTCAAATTGCTGTTAACTACAAAATAACCAATGAACCTGGCCTCCTCTTAATTTCAGGACTGACATACGAAAACAGTCTTTTCTCCACTTAATAAAACTTAGTCAAACATGAAGATGTTCTGTATTTGTGCATTTTTACACCATTGGAGGCCTAAAATGAAAAGAAGTCATCTATACAGGTCTTGTTTTTGAAAGATTTTGTTCAAGGTTCTCTAAGCTTTGGTGTAGAATCTCTTTCAAATTATTTTGGACTATTGAAATATATTGTTGCCTCTATTCTTTTCTATTCTCCATAAAGTGCCTTCCAAAAACCATGATATGACTTACTGTACTGCCATTTTCTTTGTGGTCATATATTTGTACCATCACTCTAAGCTCTGTTTGTTGGCTTGTTGTAGATAAAATTAACACCAAGCACCTTTATGAACAAGTCAGGTAACCAGAATATCTTAGTGTATTGTATCTTGATGTATTGTTTTCCCAGGAAATGTTTCTAGAATGCTCAAGAGAATTGCAGCATGTAGATGTTTTTAGAACTTTAATTCCAAAGTGCTATCTAATGAATGGGGTGGCTTATTTTTATTGTCAATTGGCATACCTAAGTAATTTTATGGATTTAATTGGGAGCTCATTTGAGTAATAATCTGGAGTTTTTGTTCCTTCAAAGCACTAATGTCAGTCACTCTCATCCTGGTTCTCATAGGTGGTATGCAGAACTTATCTCTTGCCCAATAGATGAATGAGTCTAAGACAAAAATAGAGACAATAATACTAATTGTGTATCATTAAAGATAAAAACCTAATTGACAGGAGAAACACCCACCCACATACCACATAGCTACCATAATGTAGTTATAAATGAAAAATCCCCTATAGAATAGAGGTGAAGACAGCCTTTTCCTCTGGGTTTATTCTGGGATATTCTGCAAACATCAATACTCCTTCCAGAGAGGGCCTTGAAAAGAAACCAAAGCCAGGAAAATATACTTGAACAAACTCTGCGCATCTTTTTAAGGGAGTATTTACCAATACCAGTCTTCTTAGTTCTGGAGCAAAATATAACACTAACATAGATCTGATGTAAGAGAAGAAATCAGTCTGTACCCAGGTGATCCTATACATTCTTATGGTCCTCCTGCCTTAGCCTTCCAAGTGGTGGATCCTGGCCAGGTAGGCACCATCCCAGCTTCTTCTAGTTATTCTGCCTTCAGCTTGGCAGTGTCTGGGAAAGTCCCTGTCCTTCTACAATGGCTCTGAATTCTCATAGAATTAGGTAAGAGGATGCATGTTGAAGTTCTGTGCTGACTAAATACTTTATAAATATGAGGAATTGTTGCAAGTATTACTGTTGTTATTCCAACACACTATAACTCTAATTTGGTGTTAAGGATGACTTTGCTATTACACAAGGAATCAGGTTGTATGCATGCTGTATGTACAGGAAGTTTGGGATTCATATAGTTATTTTCATAAAACAGTATAAAATTTGGAAGAGATTTGTTTAAAGTTCAAGAGTCTTTTCATTTCCACAGCACTTTGTCTCCCATTTTTATTTCCCACGTCTCAGGGTTAGAGGGTAATATAAAACCCCCTACATCAGGCTGGGAAGGTGGCTCAGTGGTAGAGTGATTGCCTAGAATGTATGAGGCCCTGGGTTCGATTCCTCAGCACCACATAAGCAGAAAAAGCCAGAAGTAGTGCTGTGGCTCAAGGGGTAGAACACTAGCCTTGAGCTGAAGAACTGAGGGATAGTGCCTGGGCCCAGAGTTCAGGCCCCACAACTGACAAAAAAAAATCCCCTACACCTAGCTTAAAATATTACTACCTAGGGTCTTCTATCCTGAACATGGGCACTTGGGGGGTATGCCATATAGGAGGCCCATTCTGTCTATACATATTTCCCACCGTGCCTTTTTAATACAATTTCTAAATTCTTACAGAAGCCAGATACTGGTGGCTCAAGAGGTTGAGATATGAGGACTGAAGCCAGCCTGATTAGGAAAGTCCATGAAACTCTTCTCTCCAATTAAGCACCAGAAAGCTGAAAGTAGAACTGACTGGCTCAAGAGGTAGAACACCATTCCCTGAGTGAAAAAGTTAAAGGAGAGCCCCCAGTCCCTGAATTCAAGTCTTAAAATGAATATATAAATATAACAAAAATAAATAAAACATACAGGATAAAATATACTTTTTTGATAATTAGAGGTATTTACATTTATGGTAGAAAGCTTAGAAAATATCAATAAAATATGAAAATGAAAATAAAAAATCATTTATCACAACACCCCAAGCTAACTACGGTGCCTCTCTATTTCCATGCTCTATTCCATGTCCTATTTATGCTCAATGCTCTATCCTGCTTTGTAAAAATTTTGTCAAGGAATTTAAAGGATTTCTTCCAAACCATGTGTTGTTTTTTTCCAGTGTATTACAAGAAAACTTTTCCAAGACATAGGAAAGTTGAATTTATGGACATTCTCTAAATCTGTAGGAGTATTTGCACACAAAATAGTTGATAGGATGTGCTCAGTGAACACATCTTTAGAATGATTTTTCTATTGCTTTTATTTTATTTATTTTCTATTGCTTTTATGTTGTGATTTTTTTTTCTGTTTGTTTTTACCAGTCCCAAGATCAATGAAATAATCACATATTTTCTTATAGATTTTTGGCTTCTTAAAAATTTTAATACATGACTTACTAATCTTCACAAAGTATTATTTTGTCTCTTCTATTTCTGTAGTCATAATTTACTTTATGAATCAGCTAATCAATTTGATATTGATTGACTAGAACTTTCTGAGCAAAGGCATATTAGTTAAATATGCTGTTCAAAAAACTGATTTCAAAACATGCCAACTTAGACCAATAAACACTTATACCCTGATAGTTCCTGAGGGCCAGGGCTTCAGGAAAAGATAGGGTCAGTAATTCTAATGGGCCCCCCTGAGGTTTCAAGCAAGAGGTCAGTTGGGACTGTTAGTCATTTGAGGCCTGACTGAAAGGGAAAGTCTGCCCCTAAGTGAATTTCAGTTTCTGGATATATTTGAAACCATCTAAAATAGTCAACAGTGCTAATAAAAATAATAATAATTCTTATCCTTTAATAAAAAATACTTCTAGAATTTGTATTACGATTTAACTTGAGAAAGATTTCTTTATATTTTTTCAGTATAACATGTTCTTTTGGTTTTGGGGGGGATTTTTTTTTATTGTCAAGATGTTGTACAGAGGGGTTGCAGTTACATGAGCAAGGCAATGAATACATTACTTGTCAATTATTATTACCCCTTCCTTCCTTATTGTTGTCCCGCTATTGCTTCCTCCTTCCCTCCATCATCCCCTACACTTCTCCCCCATCCCCCATCCAAGTTGTAAAGTTTGTTTCCAATATACTGTCCTGTGGGTATCCTCTGCTTCAGCCTTTGCTTCCTGCTTTTGTAGGGCCTCAAGGTCAGCCAGAGGTGAGAATTTATACAGTTTTCTTAGCTCTTTACTGGGTGTGTGTACAATTCTGAACATAAACATTGGCTTCCAGGTCTATGCCAGAACATTTTTGCTTTAGAACTATTCCCTTTGACTTTTTGTTGTTGTTGTTGGGTAAGGGGGTAGATTTCTTGTTGACTCCAATCTTTGTTGTCACTTCAAACAGCTGCAATGTTGAAAAATGACCCCATTTGTTAGGAAATGGAAAGACTTGGAAAAAAATCATATTAAGTGAAGTAAGCCAGACCCAAAGAAATATAGGTCCCATGTTTCCCTCATTTGCAATAATTAGTATAGGTCTAGGATAATTTTTATCAGATGAGCAGCAAAAGCTCAAAAGCTAAGTATATATGACTATATAAGATGATGCTAACCGAAATGAACCCCAAGATATTGGACACAAGAAGTCTTTGTTGTTCTTGTTGTCGTTATTAATGTACTATGTGATTTTTTTTTTTGTTTTCCTTTGTGTGTTCTTCCCCCTATGATATATCCCCTGTTGTCACTGTACTTGATTTTGGTACCCTGCGTCTTGTATATATGTTTATCTAATTTGGGGAGGGAAAGGGAATAACAAAACTCTGAAACAAGAATACAGGATGACCAATTGCAACAATGATACTCACAAGACAGTTGCGGAGGCAGGGGAGGGGGTAAGGGGGAGAGAAGGTCGGGGAGTAGAAGAACAACAAAGGAGTGGGTAACAATGCTCGACAAGAAATGCAAGAAATGTACTCATTACTTTAGTCATGTAACTGTAACGCCTCTGTACAGCATATTTACAATAAAATAAAATTTAGAAAAATTATCACTAGTTGTTTCCACAAATATCCTCAAAGAAATGACTAAGAGTATTGCGCAAGATTTCCATGGAACTACGAGACAGTTCCAATAGTGACAGTTTTGTTTCCTGGGAATGAAGCTCTAAATCCAGTTTCTCTTCTCCAGTGGCTGCTGGGTAGTTCATTCTTAACATGATTGCATGGCTCTTGGTTTTCAGTGCTACCACTGAGTTAGGGAGAGAGATGTACATAGGACAAGTTAAACCATCATAAGGCTCCTGTTCTTAGATCTTGCTATTTTGCTTGAATTGCTCTTGAAATTTTTACAAGCCTTTGATTAATTTCCAGAGCTCTGAAAAAAATTGATTTTGACAATTGTTGCAAATTTTCTCATTGCTTCTATGCAGGAACAATATTTTTTAAAGGTCCTTATCATTCTTACCAATGTCACTGCCATTATTCTCCTTTGTTGGCCTGCAGTTTGAACTTAGAGCCACAATTGATAGAAGAGTGCTCTAGAACTTAAACCATGCCTCTAGCCCAGATTTTTGCTGGCTATTTTAGAGATGGAATCTCTTGGACTTTGTTGCCTAGATTGGCCTCCAATCACAATCTTTGGGATTTTAGTCTCCTAAGTAGCTAGGATTACAGTTGTCAGCCACCAGCACCAAGCTACTCTCATTAGTTCAATCCTCTTTACTCAAGATTGTGTTCTGTGCTGCACCAAAACTCTATTTGCAAAGATTATCAGTAAAATCCACTTCTCCTCTTCCTGAACTACAATTAGTATGTTAGTCTTTCCTTGTGTGACATTCTCCTGGGTCTGTTTTACTATCATCAATATCATTCTCATTATTATTATATTCTTCTAATTCATTATCCACTTCTCTTCCTTACCCATGCTAAGTATGGGCTTTCTCACCAAGAGATGGCTGTATCTCATCTCTTTTGTGATTATTTTAATCTCTGCAGTTTTTAAATAACATGGGACTTAGTTCTTGAATTTACCTGTCAAAAGGATGTCCACTCTCTCCACTTCTCTTCAATCTAGTATTAGAATGCCTCGCTACAGCAATAAGACAAGATGAAAACATAAAGGGGATCCAAATAGGGAAAGAAGAAGTAAAACTCTCCCTCTTTGCAGATGACATGATCTTGTATTTAAAGAATCCCATAGACTCCACTCCCAAATTACTCAAGCTGAGTCAAAACTTTGGCAAAGTAGCAGGGTATAAAATTAACCCCCTAAAATCAATGGTTTTTCTGTATGCCAACAATGAGAAAAGTGTGGCTGAAATTAGGAAAGCAACTCCATTTGTAATAGCCCCACAAAAAATAAAATACCTAGGAATTAACTTAACCAAAGAAGTGAAGGACCTCTATGATGAAAACTTTAAAATCTTGAAAAAGGATATCAAAACAGAACTTAGAAAATAGCAAAAACTCCCATGCTCCTGGATTGGAAAGATCAACATCGTGAAAATGGCAATACTTCCCAAGCCTATCTACAAATTCAATGCAATACCTATCAAAATTCCAAACTCATTCTTCAAGGAAATAGAAGAGGCAATCCAAAAATTCATATGGAACAATAAAAGACCCTGAATAGCAAAAACACTCCTCAACGGAAAGAACACTGCTGGAGGAATATCAATACCAAATTTCACACTCTAGTATAAAGCCATAGTAATCAAAACAGCTTGGTACTGGCACAAGAACAGACCTCAGGACCAACGGAATAGAATTGAAAACCCAGAAATGAACGTACAGACCTATAGCCATCTAATCTTCGATAAGGGAGCTAAAAAAATAGAATGGAAGAAAGACAGCCTCTTCCGTAAATGGTGCTGGCAAAATTGGTTAACTACTTATATATCACCCTGCACCAGAATCAACTCCAAATGGATCAAAGACCTCAGAATCAAAGCAGACACTCTGAAAACATTACAGGATGGAATAGGAGAAACCCTAGGTCTCCTTGGCACAGGCTGAAATTTTCTTAATAGAGACCCAGAAATGCAACAAATTAAAGAAAGGTTGGACAAATGGGATTTCATGAAATTGCAGAGCTTCTGCATGGCAAAGGACATGGGTAGCAAGATCAATAGAAAGCCCACAGATTGGGAGATCTTCACTAGCCATACAATGGACAAGGGTCTCATATCTAAAATATACTTGGAACTCAAAAAATTAAATCCCCCAACAACAAATCCTCAAAGAAACAACAGCCCAATAAATAAGTGGGCTAAAGACTTAAAGAGAAACTTCTCTGAAGAAGAAAGAAGGATGGCCAATAGACACATGAAGAAATGCTCAACCTTCCTAGCCATAAAAGAAATGCAAATCAAAACAACATTGAGATACCAACTCACTCCAGTTAGAATGGCAAAACTCAAGAACTCTAATAACAACAGATGCTGGAGGGGATGTGGACAGAAGGGAACCTTACTGCATTGTTGGTGGGAGTATAAACTTGTTCAGCCACTTTGGAAAGTAGTATGGAAGTTCCTCAAAAGACTCCACATAGAGCTTCCCTATGACCCAGCAATCCCACTTTTGGGCATTTACCCAAATGTTTACAAACAAGACCTCACTAAAGCTACCAGCACAACTATGTTTATTGCAGCATTATTTACTATAACTAAGATATGGAACCAACCCAGATGCCCCTCAGTAGATGAATGGATCAAGAAAATGTGGTATATATACACAATGGAATTCTATGCCTCCATCAGAAAGAATGACATTTCCCCATTTGTTAGGAAATGGAAAGACTTGGAAAAATTATATTAAGTGAAGTAAGCCAAGCCCAAAGAAACATAGGTCCCATGGTTTCCCTTATTTGCAATATCTAGTATATGTCTGAGTCAAGCAGAAAAGGTCAGATAAGGTGATGTTAGGGAAATGAACCTTAAGATATGTATTCAAATTTTTTTTTCTTTCATGCAATTTTTTCTAACACATAAGATTTTTTTTTGTTGCTTTGTATGTCCCTCTCCTACAGTATAACCCCTGCTTTCACTGTATTTGATATTGGTATAATTTGTGGAGGGGAAGGGGAAAAACAAGTCATTTAAATAAGGATACAGGTGGACCCATTGCAACAATGAGAAGTACAAGTTTGTCATGTCGAAAAGGAACTTTACAACTTTGGTGGAGGGGGGGGATTCGGTGGGGGGCGGGAGGAGGCTGGGAAGGGATGGGAAGGGGAAATAAAGGAGGAGGCTACAATGCTTGATAAGAAATGTACTCATTATATTGCCCATGTAATTGTTACCCCTCTGTACAGTATTTTCACAATAAAAAATAAATAAAAATTAAAAAAAAAGAATTTACCTGTCAACATTCACTTTGTTTGAGCTTTCAATCTTATGGGTCCAAATACCATCTGGACAACTTCCTAGATTTCTCCCCCTTGATCTGCCACTTGTATATCCAATTTCCTACTTGACTGATTCACATAGCTATCTAATAAGCAACTTTTACTTGGGATATATGTTCAGAAGCAAATTCTTCCCCCTTTCCCATACCAGAGCTTGAATTCAGGGCCTTATCTCTTACTTGGCTTTTTCATCCACAGTTGGTTAATTGAAAATAGAGGAATTTTCTGTCTAGTCTGGCTTTCAAACTCAATCCTCAGATCTCAGCCTCTTAAGTAGCTAGGATTATAGAAATGAGCCACCAACACCTGAGTCAAAAGTAAACTCTTGATCTCGCCCTTCATTCTTTTTTTCTTTTTTGGGGGTGGTGGGTGGGGGTGGAGGAGTTGGTTGTGGGCCTTGAACTTGGCCTAGGTACTGTCCTTCAGCTTCTTTTGCTCAAGGTACAGGCTCTAACACTTGAGCCACAATGCCACTTCCAGTTTTCTGCTGGTTAATTGGAGATGAAGAGTCTCACAGGGACTTCTCTGCCTGGACTGGCTTTGATCATGATCCTCAGATCTCAGCCTCGTGAGTAGCTAGGATTACAGGTAAAAGCCACTGGGGCCGGGCACTCCCTTCATTCTTATTTCTCTTTGTTTGTTTGGTTGTTGTTGTTGTTATTTGTCCAAGACCAGGACTCAAACTTGATATCTGACACTTTCACTCATTGGCTGGTATTCTACCTCCTAAGACCAGGACTCAAACTTGATATCTGACACTTTCACTCATTGGCTGGTATTCTACCTCCAACCCCTCTCCTTTCATTCTATTATGAGTTCTTCCCATTGTCTTTCTCAATTCAGTGATGGTCAATTCTGTTCTCTACCCAAAGAATTTCAAGTCATTCTTTCTTCCTGTATTTCTCTTGTGCCATATCCAGTCTGTTAGCTCATTCAGTTAGCTTTACCTCTAAGATTTTTTCAGAATCTATCCCTTCTTCCCACCTCCTTTGCCAGCTATTGCAATAGCTGCTTAACTCATATCCCTGACTCTGCCTTTGCTTTGCTTTCTCCTCCCAAAATATATTCTCAATAAAACAGCCAGAGGGATGATTTAAAAGCCATGCCAAGTCATTCATACTACTGGCCCAAAGATTTCAATGGCTTTCCATCCTGCTCAGCATAAAAGCCAAAGTTCTTTGAATAGTCTACAAAGTGTATCTGGTCTAGAATGCATTATGTCACTTACCTCATTTCCCAACTTTCCTGTCCCTGTGCTCTACTTTAGCCATACCTACCTTCTGGCTGCTTCAGGAACATACCAGGCATGCTTCAGTTTTATTAGTTTTGAATTTGCCGTTTCCTCTGCTGGGAACTCTTGCTCAAGATCTCTTCATGACTTTCAGGTCTTAGGCTAACATAATCTTATCAAGGAGGCTTTCTGTGGACATCATTTAGAAAGTGACTTCCCGTTCTCCTTTCCAAGCATTCTTTAGCATTCTTTTCTACTGTATTTTTTATTTATTGTTCCCTCATCATCTTAAATACTTGTGTTATTTAAATGTTTATTTTTCAGTCTTTCCAATTTACAATGCATGTTTCCATAGAACCAGGATATCTAATTTTCCCACCGCTTTAACTCAATCTTCCAGACATGTCTCCATACATAGTGGTATTTGTTATAAAGCTAGCTTCAAAAACATGTCACATATCTGAAAGAAACTTAGATGATAGAAAATAAGACTCCCACTCTTCTGGTCAATCTACTTTCTCTTCAGTTTGCCAAGTAATACAACTGTATCAACATGCTCAGGCTAGTCCTTGATTTCCACTAAAAGCAGCCTCTGCCTTCATCAGACTCTATGATAAAGATGTATTTGGACAGCCTTTTTTTGTATGCCAGTTCTGGCATGAATTCAGGGCCTATGCACTGTCTCTGAGCTTTAATGCTCAAAGCTAGCATTTTGAGCCACAGCTACACTTCAGGCTACTTTTGCTGGCTAATTGGAGATAAGACTCTCACAACCTTAGCCTTTCCTACCCAAGCTGGCTTTGAACCACAATTGTCAGATCTTAGCCTCCTGAGTAACTAGGATTACAGATGTGAACCACCAGTGCCCACTGTATTCAGATAGCTTTAAAGATAGCACTATGTCATACACACAGATAGTAAGCGAGGACTCAAAGCAAGAACTTGGGGAGCTTAGCTGAACCGTGTAGAGCCCTATTACTGCAAGTCACAAGACTCGCCTATATTATTCATTATCTAAAAGGACTAAAAATTCTGCCTTGCCCATACCTATCAAATGATTTGCCTACTATTACAGTTAGTGAAATAGCAATTCATGTGAAAGTATTACTGAGTTATTTGTGCCCTCATCATTCAGAAAACAAGATAGTACTTAACCTCACTTTATATGTGCATATACATCTGTCAATTTATTGATTACTTCAGGTTCATCTGTACTAATTCTACTTTTTGGATACGGCCTGTAAAGGGTTTTTTTTTTTTTCTTTTTTTTCATACTGGGCAAGTCATCTACCACTGAGCTAGATCTCAGCCCAATAGTTCTTTCCCTCTATGTAATAAATCTTTCTTTTAGAAAAGATTGAAAATGAAAGAAAATACAAGAAAAATACAAAACAGTCCTTCTATTTAATGGAGACCACAGTTAGCATGTAGTACTTCTTGATGGCTTTTTGTCTCTTCAGAAGATTTATTTTTTTTCACATAGTCATAACTATTATACTGATTCCCACATTTTCCATTAGAAATATCAAAGATAAAGGCTATACTTTTTTATGGACTTGTAAGTAGCTCCAATGATTTCGGGGCACTTAAAGATGGGTTGAGCAAATAGTTTTTTTTCTGGAGAGTTTCTCTAGGAAGCTGCTTAAGTTAGAGACTAATTAATGTAAAGAAATGGGTACAGACAGTATGATCTTATAAAATAGTATCTGCTCTAATGTGAAACATATGATGACATTAACTTCAGGATCTGGGATTTAGAACCCAAATGCTGACCTATTCCCATTTCTTACTACTTTCATACCTACTAAAGTGTGCTTGGATTGGGACACATTCTGTCTCTTTGAGGCAGGTTAAGAAAAGTCTCTCCTACTGTTATAAGTGGAAATACCACTTTAATTTAATTACAGGTTATCTTAATTGAGATGAATGTTATTAAAGTGATTTTTATCTGTATCATTTCTGCTGAAAGTTTTGTGATCAGTTTGGTTATTCCATAGAATAGTAACAAGTTCTTAATTCTAATTAAGTGACTAGTACCTAAGCAAAATAGTCACTAAAAGTGATAGAAATGTAATTGCTCCACCAACTGGTCAGCTATAATAGTTTAGTAGAGCAACAGAAAGAAAAACAGTATTGTTTACCCTATGAGAAAAGTTTATTTTTAAAAATAATATAAGTGAGATTTTAAAACAAGTTATTTTTTGAAACCCATAATTGTTAAATTGATCACTTTTTGTTGTTGTTGCTTTGATGTTATTTTTTAAACCTATTTTCCTTTCTAAGTCATTTTCTGAATTATCATGTGTTTATTAAACCCACATTCTTGTTCTCTGCTCAATCCAGTAGCTGAGATGGATTTAAGCTAAGACCTTTTTCAAGGCCACTCAATATTAAAAAAAGAACTCTTTTACTATAATTTTATTCAAAAAGAGCTCTTTCTAGTGCCAGTGGCTCATGCCTGTAATCCTACTGCTCAGCAGGCTGATATCTGGGGATCCTGGTTCAAAGCCAGCTTGGGCAGGAAAATCTGTAAGACTCTCATCTCGAATTAACCACCCAAAACAGAGCTGGAAACAGAGCTGTGGCTCAAGTGGTAGAGCTCTAACCTTAAGTGAAAAAGCTCAGGGACAGTCCCTGGAGCCTGAGTCAAGCCCCAGGACCAGCACATCCCACTCCACTCCACCCCAAAGAGAGACAGATAGACAGACAGACAGACAGAGAACTCTTAATTTAATCCCAAAGGATACCAGATACATTAATTTTAATCTGAGATGCCACCACTAAACTCTGTTACTATATGTATAATTTCCACAGATATTGCTCATGGTCAGTATCTTTGGCTTACAGATTAAAAGAAAGAATATGTTAATAATTCCTCACAACTCCTAAATTCCCAATTCCTTTCCAAGACCAACTGCAGTCAGCTCTGTGGCAATCTTTTGTAATGAATGAGCTGCTCAGAGCTGGATGGACTCTGTGGAGAGGATGACTCTTCCTTTCACTGTTGGTTTCTGTTATGATTTGGATATGAGGGTTCCCCAAGAGTCATGTTGAAGGCTTGGGCCCTAGTGCTGCAATGTTCAGAAGTGGAGCTTTTCGGAAATGATTGGATCATGTTAATGTATCAATCCATTGAAAGGTTCATAATTTCACGGCTAACTAGAAAGTGATAAACACACGATATGTAACCTAGTTGAAGGACATGGGTCATTGAGGTCATGTCCTTTAATGATTATATCTTATTCCCCCACCCCTTCCCTTCTCTCTTCTTCCCTCTTTTCTTCTCTCCTATCCTCTCCTCCCCTCCACTCTTCCTTTTTCCCTCTCCTATTCCCTCATTTCCTTCCTGGCTACCATGAGATGAAGAGCTTTGCTCCACCACTTACTTCCTGTCATGGTTTTAAGTGCTGATATTGCAAAGAAAAAATATTGAGCATGAGAAAGCCTTTCATCAACTATTAATTATTACAAGGTGTACTGGTGAACATAGAGGAGGGTGTAGTGGTGGTATTTCAAAGTATCTAGGATGCCATGATATTTCTTGAAAGATAGGAGGTGATAAGATGTCACTTAAAGAGAAGAAATAAATTCCTACGCCTGAAGAGTCAGATTGGAAGCAGTCACTAAGTAAGAAGAATAAACACAAATGCCCAAAACCAAAGCAAGCAGCCTCTGAAACATACCCTCTCATAACAATGGAGTGTCTTAGATAGCAGGAAAGCATTCACAGAGGCTTATGGTCTCTGATTTCCTCCCACTCTTTTGTTACTCAACTTATTACCCACAGAACAGGAGTTCTGCCTGTTCCCACCCACACTGTCTTACACTCTTGTGTTTTCAAGGTGCTGGCCGTGACTCATCCCACACCTCATTTTGCTTTCAAGCCTCCCTATACAATACACTCTTGCCACTACTTCAAGGTTCAGCTTAGCAAGCATGATTCAGGCTGTTTCCATTTTCCACATTTAGCTCTCACCACCTGAGGCCCCTCATCTGTCCTCACTTTTGCAGCAGCAAGATCTGAGTGAATACTGGGGCCACTGAGTGAATAATCAATTGCTTTCTCCATCTTGCTAGATTCCCCAGACATTTCTAGCATTCCCACAGGGCACAGCTTGCCTCCCCTTAGTGCTTTTACGCAAGGTCAAATGGGAAATCACCACATTTCAGGAACTGCTTTTGTAAAAACAGACACCAAGGAAGATAGAACCCACTGCAAACTGCTGGAAAGGCCAGCAACCTTCCAGCAGACAAGGGATGGAGGTGAGATTCCCACTGCTCCTCTTCTTCCCACTGCTCCTCTCCTTCTGTGGCACTGGCAGCTGTACCTAGGCTTCTAGCTATGGCTGCATATATATTTAAGAGAAGGTAAAATAACTTTTATCACTTACATTTTCTATTAGTGTCTACTCATGATATGAAATAGTCAGTCCCATTATAATATTAGATAATATTAGATCCATACATGTATACAAATATTTTGTTCATATTTATCTAGACCTCTCTTCTCTATACTTCTCTTCACCCCATACTTCTTCCCTTGTTCTTCAATAACAATTCCCATACTCTACTTTGAAATCTTTTTTAAAAAGCCCATCTATGAGGGAAAAAAAGCATATGTAATTTTTCTGAGTCTGGCTTATTTCACTTAATATGATGATCTACAGTTCCATCCATTTTCCTGAAAATAAAATGATTTTGTTCTTCTCTATGACTGTATAATACTCTATAGTTTAAATGAGCCACATTTTCTTTATCATTCATCATAAACTTCTAGGCTGACTCCATGACTGGACTCTTATGAATTAGTGCTGCTATAAACATGGGTTGGAGATATTTCTATTGTATGCTGGCTTTGTTTCTTTTGAGTATATATATCCAAGGCTGGTATTGAGACATTCAACATTTGTTCATATATTTGTTGGTTACTGTCTCATTTCATTTGCTGCTTATTTGCTCAGTACCTTTGCCCACTTAGTGATAGTTTTTTTCTTTAATCCAAGCTTTGCACTTCCAAGTAGTCACTTCAAAAAGTTGTACATACATTTGGATGGTGCTAAAGATAGTTTGGAATTCTTATTTTGGAATTTTTCTTTTCTTGTAATGCTAGGGATTGAGCCAGTGCCTTATGAATGATAGACATGCACTCTATCACTGAGCTACATCACTAGATCTCTGTTTAAAAAATTTAAGAACAAATTTATATTCCTAAGAACATCTGGGGCAGTCTATAGCTATTCCTACCCAAAGCTAGTCCCACTCGATGACCTCTGTATGAATTTCCTAATTTAGAAATCAAACCTGTCTTCTCTGAAGGTACTTAAAAGAAAGTACTTTGGAGATCATTCCATTAAGGTGCTTCTATTGCCAAGTTGCAGCACCTCACCTTCCAAGGATACTAGTTCGATTTATTTAGATGAATGAAGGCTGGCATATTTCGCTTAAGAAAATTAGGGATGTGGCTCAGTGTTGAGAGCTTTCCTAACATACACAGGCACTGGGTTTGATTTCCAGGAACACAAAGAAGGGGAAGGAAGGAGGGAGGGAGGGAAGGAGGGAGGAAGGGAGAGAAGACAGAAAAGAGAAAAAAGAAAAAAAAGAAGAAAAGAAAAAGAAGTCATGCAAACCACAATATTTTGTTTCTAGGTATAGACTCTCATTACTCCCTGTAGGGTCAGAAGTCTTAGCAAAACTACAATTTTCTCATTGTCTGAGAATTCCTTACAGTGAAATTTGATCACATCAAAGTTAAATGAAAGTTTATTTCTAATTCAGTTAGTATATTTCCAATTTGTTTAGGAATTTGATCTTTGATCTTTTTCAGATTGGACCAAACATTTATTTAGCATTTACTTTGTTTATTTAGCATTTTCTTTCCTCCCTTCTTTCTTTCTGTTTGGTTGGTTTTACTTTTATTGTTTTTTAAAACACAGAGTCTCACTATGCAGCCAAGGCTGGCTTCAAATTTGCTATGGAGTCCATTCTGGCCTTTAACTTGTAAGCCTTCTGCCTCATCCTCCTAAGAACTGCCTGGTATTATAGTTGTGCTCCATCATGTCTGGCTCTTTTTCTCTCTTTCTAAGGCTTGTTGAACATTTCATTCTTCATTTAAGATGCCATTCAGATGTAACCAACTTTGGAATGTTGTAAATAATACAGGAGGGAAAAAAATCACAGAAATATTTTAATCTGATAAATTAATATATGACTAATATATGACTAAATTAATATGATGACTAATATATAATGATAGGAAAATGTATGTCAGTACTATGGATAAAGTTAAATATCATCTCCTTTTACCTCAACACTGTTACCTACCAATGTATAAGCTCAATGGAAAGTGGGCATTTCCATTAGATATTTTACATGACTAAAAATTCATGTGATTTTTCTTAAATACAACATTATAAACCATCACAGACTGTATAATAGCAGTTTTGTTCAGTAGCAACAGTAATATGGATTCCAAAATGACAGCACTTGGTTGATGATGTAAAATTGTCTCAACAGTGAAATTCTTCCACTATATCATTAGCAAAAATTTCAAACATAAAGTGAAGTTTAAAAGATTTTATCATAGACATCCACATATGTATCATCTAGATTTTACTATTCATGCAAATACTATAGTTTTTTAAAAATTACCTATCCATATGTAGCTATTTCTCTATGCACTTTCTTTTTGAAGCATTTCAAAGTAAACTATATACATTACTCATCATTAATTGGAATTCAAATCTATATATTTTATTTTGTAATAATAATTATACATAATGAAATGCACAGGTAAGTGTTCTGAGCTTTGACAAATGCATACACTGTAGATCCGGACACCCTATAAGATAGCACTCAAGAAAGTGGCATCAGGGCTGGGAAGGTGACTCAGTGGTAGAGCGCTTGCCTTGCATGCATGAGGCCCTGGGTTCGATTCCTCAGCACCACATAAGCAAAAAGAAAAAAGCCAGAAAGTGGCGCTGTGGCTCAAGTGGTATAGCGCTAGCCTTGAGCTGAAGAGCTGAGGGACAGCGCCCAGACCCAGAGTTCAAGCCCACAACTGGACCCAAAAACAAAAACAAACAAAAAAAAAGAAAAAGAAAGTGGCATCATCCCAACTAATCTGTTCACCAATACCAATAAGGTGGTTTTCAAAAATGAATGTTTCTTAACATTCAATATTACTTCTTAATTTGCTATATTCAACTCCTTTTACTAAGGAAGTACCTACACTATGTGAAATATAGTCTGTCATGTTGGAAATTCATTAGATTAAAAAATTGAATGTTTGTATTTGTTGCTGGTATAAGTCAAGAAAGGACAAGGTTAGTTTAGTAGTTAGTGACATATTCCTTGCAAGATTAACAAGTAAACTGTGCTGTCCCTGTACTGCATCTTTCCTACAGATTTTGTATGTAAAAAGGATTCATCACAAGTCCTTTAAAAATAAATGTCAGCCAGATACCAGTGGTTCATGCCTGTAATCCTAGCTACTCAGAAGGCTGAGAACTGAATATAGTTCAAAGCCATCTTAGGCAGGGAAGTCCATGAGACTCTTATTTCTGATAAATTACCAAAAAAGGTGGAAGAAGACCTGTGGTAGAGCACTAACCTTTAGCAAAAGGAGCTCAGAAACAGTGCCTAGGCCCAGAGTTCAAGCCCCAGGACTGGCAAAATAAACAAAGAAATATAAATAAATGTTTTTATCTCTGTTATTTCTATATTGTACAGCATGAGGTTGTAAGATTCATACAGAAAGTAAAATATTACTGTAGTAAAGCAAATTAACCCAAGATATACATATTTATAGAAAGAGGCAATCTACTCATTTGTAAATTGATGACAATAGATTATTATTTATTATAGTCCTGTTGGACATTAGATCTCTGGATTTGTTCACCTATATATCTGTTATTTTGTATCCTTTGGCTTACATGTCCCTATTTCCTCCCCAATTAAAGAGCAGATAGGGAGAAATATTTTCCTATCTCTGTATTTTTGCCTCTGTACAAGTGGTATAGGCCATACGGAAGACCTTATACTGCTACCTTCTCCACTGCTTGATATTTATGGGGCAGTGGTGCAGAAACAAAGCTGTCCACACCCTCTCAGTCCATTCCCGACTGGGGCACCTTTTCCATCTCTATTACCACAAGGCTTTTGCCCTCTACTCTCAATTTTTGAAAAAGAAGACAATATTGCCTAAGGGAAACTGACTTTCAATTGAGCTGTCTAATGGGTCCTAGGACAGAGCGGCATCAATGATGGAAAAACTTCTCTGCCTGAAATGGAATGCAACAGAAGATACAAGTGTATAATCTGACATGGTTTTAGATGAGTAAAACAAAGCAGGTAACATAAGCAATGGAGGAAGATGTAGAAAGCAAAAGATGAACATAGAGATAACCTTTGAGGGGGATTGTCCATTTCTGTCTTCATAAGTTATGTTCTAGTAGCTGATTTTCCGTCCCTGGGGACTAAGGACTTCTTGGATCTGACTCCTAAGACCTGTCCTGAAAACACTTTTATGCTTGCCCTTTCATTCAAGGCAAATTCCCCAAAGCTCAGGAACACTAGCCACTCCTCTTGGGATACAGGGTGATCTGACTATTCCAGCCAGAGAGCAGATAAAGGTGAACAATTGAGCAGAAACAGTCTAGCATTGTTTAGCATTGTAATAATAGTTGGCTTTTATAACTAGAAGAAATATTGCTTAGGCTAAGCAAAGCTGTAGAATTCTGTTATATACCCAATTTTTACATCTTTAATATGAATAGCATTTCTAGTGACTAATTTTGAACTGAACTTTGAATCATTTGAACAGATAGTGTAGTATATAACATGGATGACTATAAACGTTATAATTGTTCAAAGTACTTAGTTTAAATTTCTGAGTTAATTAACAGGCTTATTAATGGGCCAATTCTAATATGTACTTTTTTGAGATAAGAAACTTAGAGACCATGATACCACCCAAAGTCATCAAACTCCCAAGTTGGAAGGATTCAGAAAGACTTAGTCTTTGACTTTAATTGCTTATGTATTTTTTCTCTCCCTATTAAAAATACAATGGTTCTACTTTAGGCAGGACTGTTGGAAATGAAATCTTTCCTTCATTTAATAATCTCCCAAAGGATCATATTATGATAAGTTACACAGAGTTCAATTTCAATTCTACCTCCCCAGGAATTTCACTCCCTCCAACCCAGCACCCCTACAGAAGTAGGGATGGGAGGAATCCAATTAAATAAGAAGTGGGATTTACTCTGATTTTTGATACGGTATCAAGGCACCTAATATAGATGAATTAACAAAAATATAGCTCCTTGGCTCTGTCCATTTATTTCAAAAATATTTTTGAGCTTCTGCAAGATAGCCTTGGGGCTATAGAAAATAGTCCTTCATAGAACTAATAGAGGAAATACATATTAATCAAATTGTCATGTAATTCAAACATTATAATTGTGATAAATGCTGTATAAAAGAGGAATATAGTGTTATGTGACTGAAGGATGGGATTAAGCCCAGTTCTTGGAAGGTTTCCCTGAGGAAGTGAGTTGAAATTGAGATGTGTGTGTGTGGTAGGCAATTTTCTACAATGGTCCGGTGATCTTGGCCCCTTGGCTTAGTGCCTGTACAATCTCCTCTTTTTTAGGATAAGCAGGGACCAATAAGCATATGGCAAAAGTAAGGAGAATTCACTACCATGACTAGGTTGTAATGTACATATGACCAAGAGGTTTGGAGTGTCAATGAGGGAAAAAACAAATGAATTTGAGAAGAACATAGAAGATAAAGATGGAACTATGTGATGGTTTAAAGATGATGGAAGAACAAGAAAAGATGATGGGAAGAACAAGAAATATTAAAGATGGGCTGGGAAGGTGGCTCAGTGGTAGAGTACTAGCCTGGCATGCATGAGGCCCTGGGTTCGATTCCTCAGCACCACGCACACAGAAAAAGCTGGAAGTGTCACTGTGGCTCAAGTGGTTGAGCGCTAACCTTGAGCTAAAGAGCTGAGGGACAGCGCCCAGGCCGAGTTCAGGCCCCACTACCGACAAAAAAAAAAAATCAAAGATAACTCCTTGGATTCTGTGTTTGCTATCCTTGGGAATAGAACATTGAATTGGTCAGATGTAGGGTAAAGGGTCAAAGATTATGAGTTCTATTTGTCTGTTAAGTATGAGATGCCTATGTAACTTCCAAGAGATAACAAGTCATTGCATGTAGCAATCCTGACCTCAGAGAAATGCTCTGGGTAAAAGATGAATATTTTGAGGATTCTGATAGCAAATGAAGCATGAGTGGACACACAATTTCTTGCCCAGGGGAAAGAGAGAGAGAGAAGAAACTTGTATTTGAACTTTGCGGGACTCCTACATTTCATGGCTAAGGAAGGTAGAACATTGGTGGTGGGGACGACAGTTGCTACCAGAACAAAGAAATCAGCAGTACACAGTGATCCTTGCCTGGCTGTCTCTTCCTATGTTTCTTTATGTCATTTAGATATTCTTCTTTCATTATACTTTGCTAACTAGCTCTAAGAGTACACAGAGCACATAGTAGGCACTGGCCAAATACTTCTTGAATAGAATCATTTCCTTGCTATTTAAGAAAGGGTAGAAAGAATAGATGTGGAGACCTAATTCCTTCAAGCATATAAACAAATGGGCAGAGTACAGGATATTATTTCATTTGGTAGAAGGTAAACATACAGCTACGTGACTAAAATAGTTCAAAAGCCATTTCAGTAGTTTCTGTTGCTGAAATGTTTAATCAAATGTTTAATCTCTCAGAGATTTGGAGAGCTGATAACAAAACAGGACATTTTGGCCCCACATTGCAATCAGAAGTTAATTATTGTTCATACCTTCAGTGTTCCTTGTTTCAGAGTCTTCAAGAATGTGAATTCCCAATGCTAGGGTTATTGGGGAAGATTTGTTTACTTATTCAAAAGTAAGAAGAACTTATTGCATTCATAATATAATTAGCCTTTGATTAAAACCTCACCAGCTATAATAGACTTGGGGTCTGTGGGAAGGGGGTAAGACTAAACTTGTACTGGTTTCCTGGTGCCACTATTAAAAAAATACCAAAACTACATGACTTTATTCAACAGAAAAATCTATTGTCTTTACAGATCTAAAAGCTAGAAGTCCAAAATCAAAGTGTAAACAGGGACACATTCCATCAGAAGTTTCATCTAGCTTCTCATGACCCTAGATATAACTCAAATGGACACATCTCTTGGCCTACCTTTTTTTATTTTGCCAGTCCTGGGCTTGAACTCAAGGCCTGGATACTGTCCCTGGGATTATTTTGCTCAAGGCTAGCACTCTACCACGTGAGCCACAGTGCCACTTCTGGCTTTTTCCATTTTTGTGGTACTAAGGAATTGAACTTAGGGCTTCATGCATGCTAGGCAAGCACTCTACCACTAAGCCACATTCCCAGCCTTGGGCTACCTTTTTAATTCATGAAAAACTCCAAACAGTCTCTGAGGACAGCAAGTTTAATTGTTCTCGCATTCAGAAAAGAAGAGAGCAAAATAGATTTTCCAGAATATACAAAAATATTGTCTAACGTAATAAAGGGTTGGACTCAACTTTCTGAAAAGCCTGCCTAGAAAGATGATTTCCTGACATGAAGTAAGGGCTGTGTCAGGAAACCTTTCTACAATGGGATTTGACAACCCTTTTCCCTATATGCTTCTGATCAAAGATCCCTTCTCAGAACCAGTACTTATGACTGAAGCCTGTGATCCTAACTAGTCAGGAGGCTGAGACCTGTGAATCAAGATTTGAAGCCAGCCTGGGCAGAAGAATAGAGCAGTGGCTCAATAGGTAGAGTACCAGCCTTGAAGAAAAAAAAATCCAAGCAATTGTGCAATGCCCTGAGTTCAAGCCCTAGTACTCACTTCCCTGCCCCTCCATTTCCAACCACAAAAGTAACTCCAGGGGCTTGGATGCCCACCATTGGCATCTGAAGGGCCTCTTTGAAATAAACATAGACTAACCTGGCCAGGATGACTAACATGTTAGATTGTCAGACTTATCATGGAGATTAATTTATTTGATTAATTTATATTTTCAAGTTGCCTAATTTACTGTTTGGGAGAATCTAACTCATGCTATCGCTAATCTTTTTTTTTTTTAAGATAAAATTTGAACAAGACAAACTCAGTTTATAACTCAGCTACAGTAGGAATAAGGAGAATAAATGAAACCTTTGAAGCCAATAATTATCAAAATGCTTGAAAACAAAGCATAATTAGACTTCTTGGTTCATGTTGATTGCTCATACTAATCAGCATTTAGGACATGGCTGCAAAGTGGGGAACTATTTACTTAGAGCTAATAGTTAGAAGAGAGCAGAGAACTTTGAACTTACTGGAAATCCTAGTGTCTTTGATTCCATGTTTCTTGGGATCAATCATACTAGCCCCCTAATTAGAAGTCTGAGTTCAGTAAAGGCTCCAAAGTGCCGGGCCCCATGATGAGTGACATAATTTGAACTACAATGCATATAGATGTTCTATGCCTAAAAAACAAACAAAAAACACACAGAACAAAGACGAAGCCACACTCTACCATCCTGCTGAATTTTCCAAGGCACACATCATGTCACTCCTTGTCTTCCAACCTCCAGGTGAAGTCAGAGCACTTTTCTTTTCTTTTCTTTTTTTTATTGTGAACATACTGTACAGAAGGGTTACAATTACATGGGCAACATAATGAGTATATTTCCTATCAAGCATTGTAGCCTCCTCCTTTGTTTACCCTTCACATCCCTTCCCAGCCTCCCCCCACACCCCCCAACCAATCCCCCCCCCAAAGTTGTAAAGTTTGTTTTCAACATAACAACTTGTACTTCTCATTGCTACATCGGGTCCACCTGTATCCTTATTTAAACGACTTGTTTTTCCCCTTCCCCTCCACAAATTATACCCACATCAAATACAGTGAAAGCAGGGGTTATACTGTGGGGGAGGGACATACAAAACAACAAATAAATAATCTTATAAATGCGTTAGAAACAAATGCATGAAAGAAAAAAACATTTAAATACATATCTTAGGGTTCATTTTCCTAACATCACCTTATCTGACCTTTTCTGCTTGACTCAGACATATACTAGATATTGCAAATAAGGGAAACCATGGGACCTATGTTTCTTTGGGCTTGGCTTACTTCACTTAATATAATTTTTTCCAAGTCTTTCCATTTCCTAACAAATGGGGCAATGTCATTCCTTCTGATGGAGGCATAGAATTCCATTGTGTATATATACCACATTTTCTTGATCCATTCATCTACTGAGGGACATCTAGGTTTGTCAGAGCACTTTTCTTGATAAAATCAATTGTTCTTATATTATTAATCCACAAAACTCTAAAAACATGAAAGAAAAAAGTAGCATTTCTAAATTCCAGCACCCATAAATAACCACTGTTCTCTTTTACATTTTGGTACATATTTTTCATAATAGCAACTTGGAAGCAACAAATTAACAGAACTCGGAACTCACATTATTTATTCTAGAAATTCCTAGGGCGACCACCAAAATTAAGGCAAGTACTTAGGTCAGAGTGAAAACTTTGACAGGACATAGGACAAAACCAGCCAGGGAAGGAAGCAGAGACTACATCCAGACGAAAAAGAACCATGGCGAGGAAGAGGACAGTAAATTTCTACAACCTGCTTTCGTCAAGAACTAGACATAGTTCAAGGCTATATATACACAATCTCATTTAGGCTTCCATCATAATTAGAAGGCATGGTATAGAATTCTCATTATACAGATAAAATTGTTAATGCTAGAAAGATTAAATTACTTAAAAAGTGATTATTTAGCTGGATGCAGGTGGCTCACGCCTGTAACCCTAACTATAAAAAAGGCTGAGATCTGAGGATCCTGGTTCAAAGCCAGCTTGGGCAGGAAAGTCTGTAAGACTCTTTTATCTCCAACTAACCACACAAAAAGCCAGAAGTAGAGCTATGGCTCAAGTTAGGTCTAGTTAGGCAGAGTGCCATCCTTTAGTAAAAAAAAAGCTAAGGGGCAACGTCCAGGCCTTGAGTTCAAGCCCCAGTATTGGGGGAAGCAGAAAGGGAGAGAGAGAGATTCAGTAAAAAATTGACAAAGTGTGTTTGATGCCCTTAGATCAGTGCTCTTAACCTCAGGAAACTCACTATTCAGCAAATGAACACTAGTCAAGAGAAGCAGAATGGGGACAATGTGATGTTAGTTCTAAAAGTTTACAAATGCCTTCGTATTCTGGCTTGCTTGCTTGCTTCCTTCCTTCCTTCCTTATTTCCTTCCTTCCTTCTTTTCTTTCTTTCTCTTGGTCTATTTTGTCCAGACCCTTAAAGTCTTTTTGCTGTTTGATTTTCCTACTTCAATGCAGGCATCTGTAGCTTATTCGCTTATCATTTATGCCTATCAGCCTATAGAAAAGCTCCTTCAATAATGTGTTCAATGAATGGCAGATTCCTACATGATTTCAAGCAGGATAGGAATACTTATTGGTATAGGGCTGTAATTAGGTTGGGCAATGATGTGAGTGAGGGACTCATGGGTGGCCTGCAATGTAGACCCCCAGAAGTTGACAACCTCATCATCCTACAATGAAGGCATGAGTAGGGGAAGGTGAATGGTACCCAAATACTTCTTCTCTTGTGAATTTTTTCCTTTCTGATACACTTCAGAATGTGTGAAGCTCCTCCTGGGAAATAAAAGAGGAAGAACTAGATAGGAAGAAACTTGGTTTGGGAGCCTCACACGAATTGTCATACTGCAATGAATTTCCTAGTCTATAAAGACTCTTGCCTTGATGCATGTGCACGACGCCACTGGTTCCCTAAAGCATTTAGGAGCTTAAGGCAATGCCAGGCTCAGTGTTTGTATGCCCAGATTGTTCTCCTGAGGCAAAGTGAAAAGTCCTTTTTGATTCCTGCTTCATCCATAGGAAAAAAAATACATACTAGAGAAGTCCTTAGTGGTAACCACACTGTTCCTGAGCATAATAGAAATATTTTAAAGATAAATGTCTTCCAATTGCTGTGCCCTTTTATCTGGCATCTCAGAGAAGGGTGTTAAAACTGATAAGCAGATTTTCTTCACGGTAAAGTAAAATGTCAGAGACTATAGAAAGAATGATCACACTTAATGTAGTCTAAAATAAGAAGATCTGGCTTTTGTAAAGTGTAGGTCTACTCAAGATATCACTATTTATCTCCTACAAAGCTTATTTAGCTATTTTCTCACCTTTGCACAATAATCTCATAGAAAACCCTCATTTTTCATTTGTATTTGCCTGAAATCTCCAGCAGCATCTGTCCCCGCTTTCCTCAGGAAGGAATCCCTACAACCAATGAGCTCCTTTCCCAATACCCAATCACCAGCCGCTTTGTCCTTAAAGCAAGAAGCTCTTCCAAGATAAACAAACACTTTGGCCAAATCCAAGCCCCCTTCTTAATGGTGATTTGCAAATAAGCGACTGATACTTGTTTTTAGAGACTGGGATTTCTTCTTTATGCTCAGGAGAACAGGTGTTTTTCTCTTTCCTCTGTCTCTATCCTTCCTCCTAAGACAGAGGGAAAGAATGACTCCTTTGCTTCTGGCTCACAATGCACATCAGCCCAAGCTAGGACAGCTGCTCCTCTGGGAGGCTGTTCCCAAGTCTGCTGAAATCCAGCTTCTGTGGCTATTTATCATTCGCCTCTCATGTCCTCCTTCCCAAAGCAAGTTTTACCTAGAGGAGCTAAGGGCCAGAAACAGGTGTTTCCCTTAAAGAACCTTCATGACTTTTGTGTTAGTTAAGGAAGGCTCTGTAATCTAAAGGGTTTCTGTGCTGTAAAGTTCAGAGCTAGAAATTTATACTTCTTTTTGCTAGGATTTCTTTTCTTTCTTTTCCTTCAATTGTTTTTCTCTTATTTCTTCCCTTCCCTCCTTCCTTCCATCCTTCTTTCATCTGTTCTTTCATTCTTTCTTTGTTTTGTTGCCACTACTGGGTCTTGCACTTTTGCTTGCCTCTTTTCCTAAAGAATGGCATTCTACCACTAGAGCCACTTCTGGCTTTTTGCTGGTAATTGGAGATAAAATTCTCTCAGATGTATCTGCCTGGGTTGGCTTTGAAATGGGATCTCAGGTCTCAACCTCCCAAGTAGCTAGGATTATAGGCATGAGCTATCAGCACACAGCCCTTGCTAAGATGTCATGATAGAATTTTTTTTCAAATATCACTTCATGGTATTTTTTGTTGTCTTTTAGCCTCTATTAATGAATATGTTTTATTGAAACCTCATTTCTTCAGTGACTTGCCTCAAATTTGTTTTGAGAAGCAGATAAATTATGAATAGACCCATTAAACACTGCTATTATTCTAACTGTGCTGTTCCTCTCACCTGAGGAAAAATTAACCCAGGAAAAATTTTGTACAACCATGCTACTAGTAAGGGATTTCTAGCTAGAAGCTTTTGGCCCCTCACCAAGATCAAAATAAATAGAATAACTTATTCCTTTATATAGAAAACTTCTTACCGGGGCTGGGAAGGTGGCTCAGTGGTAGAGCACTTGCCTTGCATGCCTGAGGCCCTGAGTTCAATTCCTCAGCACCACATAAGCAAAAAGAAAAAAGCCAGAAGTGGCGCTGTGGCTCAAGTGGTAGAGCGCTAGCCTTGAGCTGAAGAGCTGAGGGACAGCGCCCAGGCCCAGAGTTCAGGCCCCACGAGTGGACCCAAAAAATAAATAAATAAATAAACTTCTTACCATCAATAAA
Organism: Dipodomys spectabilis; assembly: GCF_019054845.1. Classification (NCBI taxonomy): domain Eukaryota; kingdom Metazoa; phylum Chordata; class Mammalia; order Rodentia; family Heteromyidae; genus Dipodomys; species Dipodomys spectabilis. The sequence continues at coordinate 3,352,168 of NW_024870719.1, read as the reverse complement.
CACCTACTTGTGGACTCCAAAAGTTATCAGTTGCCACTTATGATTGAATAAAATAATCTTAATTAGAGTCATTCTACTTGGAAAATGAAAAGAAAAATTTATCCTTGAAGGATAAATACTCAAAACCAGACCATGATATTCATTAAAAATTTCTACCAAATGAACAGAACACAATATATAAAAAAGTGAGAAAAATACAATCAGGTAAGTTGAGACAGAAGTCAGTGTTTATAAAACCTGTTTATGATTTAATTATACCTATAATCAAGAATATGCATATACTCACACTAAAATCTCCTAGGATCAGGAGAAAATCCTAAACGAGGTAAATCAAGGCAAGGAGGAGGAAGTGCTTGATTGACAATTGTGATCAATGAACCCCAAAACATTCTAACAGAAACGAATGGTATATATACCTCACATGACGCTGGATTTGATTGTGTAGGCCTCAAACCCTGTAGCATTCTCCCTTTATTTGTGCCTATATATTTGAAAAAAAGGGGGGAGGGGTAAATATCCAAGTTTACTTTTTTAAAACTAAATAACATTGCCTTGTGGCACTCATATTGTATCTATTACACATTTCACTTCAAAACCTCATCTCCCCTAAACCCTCTTCAATGTGCTTGAAGTAGCACTGCCAAAGGAAAGGAATTTTCTATTTAACTAGAGCACTGACATTCTGTTACACAATTCGATCTTGTCTATTTACCTGCTCTCAAAAACACAAGACACTAAACACGAAATGCTGAATGCGTCGAGTCTGCGGTGCCATAGGTGTCTGAATGCATCTGTAGCTTCCTCTCACTCATCAGTGTAATTGTTGCCATGTTATTCCATTTTTTGATTAGTCTAGTCCCTCAAGCTCAATGCTTTTTTTTTTTTTTTCTGGCCCAACGTTCTTCTGCTGGTTGTCATGGTGACCGAATTGTTAGAGAGGAGAAAGGCTCTGTTGTCTGTCATTGTTCTGTTGTGGTTGAAGTAACGCACGAGGCAACACAAGTGAAGTGGATGGACCTTTTTTGCTCTGCATCATTTCATAGTATTGAAAAATCTCACATAAAAAAGGAGCAAATAGGCCCAACCAAAGAAATAACCAAGCTCTTTCTAAAGGAAAGTGCATATTATTATAAAGAGGCGAAATGGCACTAATGATGAACTGAGTAGTCTATGAAAAATGCTGCCGAATATTTCAATTATTACTAGGAACTATCACTGAAACTTAAACATCACATACAATACCTACCATTTTGCAATTTAGAGTAAATATAGTTTTTAACTATACAATTGGAGCATCAACCCTTTGATTCTGAAAGCTGTGAGACTTTAACCTGATGTTCTGTTTAGCCTAAAGATACTACATTAGACATTAAGACTGAAGCAGAATTAAAAGAATTGGGCAAATTTGTCTTCCATGATCACATACTGTTAGCATCCAATTCTATTTTGGGAATGTAAAAGCATTTAAAAAATGATTAGGACTATAAAGGGGGGTATTTTATTCAAATGGGAAAGTGGGGTTTTTTTTAAGCTAACTAAGGTAAATACATCAATTCTTCCTATTTTTCACATTTCCTGATTTTCTTTTGCTAGAAAATGGGGTCTATACTATAGGAAAATGACAGGTGAAGGGGTATATTATAGTAGAAAAGGAAAAATTAACAATGGTTTCTATAAAAACTACTTTAAACCATGTCCTATCATGGCTTTGGTAGGCATATCTCTTTCTTAATTGGCAATTACTTTCATAAGTATGAGCAAACATATTTTTCACTATAAAGTTTTAAATGATTTTTTGTTGTTGTTGTTGGTCGTGGAGCCTGAACTCTGGGTCTGGGCGCTGTCTCTCAGCTCTTCAGCTCAAGGCTAGTGCTCTACCACTTGAGCCAGCACCACTTCCGGCTTTTTCTGCTTATGTGGTGCTGAAGAATCAAATCCAGGGCCTCATGCATGCAAGGTAAGCACTCTACCACTACCTTCCTAGCTCAAGAATGATTTTCATTTTGCTTTTTCATTTAATTATATAATACAATGTAGGTAATATTTTGGTAAAACATGATTGGAAAATATAAAAAGTTTAAAGTTTACTATGAAAAGAATTCCCTCCCATGCCTGAAAGCTATCTAGTTTCCATATACAATTATCGTTGCTGGAGTTTTACTTCGTTATTGTAGTTCTCTGTTTCTTTATATAGACATTTGAAAATACTAATCGATTCTTATTTTATTTTATTCATAGATAAGTAGCATCATACAATTCACATAGCTTTTCACGTCTTACTTCACACTGCAATTTGTTAACTGTCTGAACACAGAAATCTCTTCCCCAGCCAGGCGCCAGTGGCTCACACCTGTAATCCAAGCTACTCAGGAGGCTGAGATCTGGGGATCACAGTTCAAAGCCAGCACGGACAGGAAAGTCTATGAGACTCCACCAGAAAATGGAAGTGGCACGGTGGCTCAAGTGGTAGAGCATTAACCTTGGGCTGAAGAGCTCAGGGACAGTATTCAGGCCCAGAGTTCAAACAACTGATTAAAAAAAAAAAAGAAAGAAATCTTTTCCCCTTTTTCTTTTTACTTTTTTTTTTTTACAACAGCATAGTATTTCATCATATTCATGCACTATAGTTTATTTAATTTATCCATATGAATGCACATTGGGACCATTCTAAATATTTAGCTTTTACAATGAGTAATGATGTGTATTTGTCATTTCTTATGTATGCAAAAATATGTGAAAGATGAAATCTCAGATGTGAAACTTCTAGGTTAAAGAGTATATTTGCATTTGTAATTTTGATGCAACATTTTAAATTCCTTTCTGTAGAGGTTATTTCAATTTGCACTCCCATCAACAGTGCAAAAAAAAAAATTCCTGTTTCTCCATACCTTGCCAACAAAGGGTAATATTAAAATCCTTGAAATTGTGCTGATCAGATAGCAAAAAATAGCACCATTCTGTAGTTTTAATTTAAATTCCAGTTATTAGTGATCTCAAATATCTTTTCTGTGTTGTAGAAATAATTGTATTTCTTTTCATGATGATTCTTTCCTCAGACACTTTGTCCTTATATCCTTTTGGGGTGTTGATTTTTTAGAATTGATTTCTTGGGGCTCCTCCAGTATTTGGGAAATTTACATTTTGATTGTGTTACAAGTTGAAAATAATTTTCCCAATTTGTCTGTATTTTGATTCTGCATATCTGAAGTATTTCCATGCAGAAGTTCTGAGTTTTATATAATCATATCAATCTCTTTTTGCTTCTGGCTTTTGTCTCATTCCAGGGCTATAAAGAACCTTCCCTCCCATGTATGGGACATTCACAATATTTGGTATATCTTCTTTTCTTTTCTTCTTTCTTTGAGTAGTTTTAATATTAATGTTTACACTGTATATTTACCTAGATCAGGTATGAGATCCAAATTCAGTTTAAGACTTTTCCCTAATAGCTTATCTAATCATCTCTCTCTTTTTTGGGGGGGGGTCCGGTCATGGGGCCTGAACTCTGGGCCTGGGCGCTGTCCCTCAGCTCTTCAGCTCAAGGCTAGCGCTCTACCACTTGAGCCACAGCGCCACTTGCGGATTCTGACGAATCGAACCCAGGGCCTCAGGCATGCAAGGCAAGCACTCTACCACTTAGCCATCTTCCCAGCCCTCTAGTCATCTCTTAACCCATTATGAAGTAGTCCACCTTAGCCTGCCACTGATTTTTTTTAGTCTCCCTTTAGCAGATGTTGAAGTTATGAAGATTTTAGGTTTACTTCCAGACTTCCTCTTTATTCATACAGAGAGTAATACAACATCAATACCTACAAACATTTAACCTTTTATCAGCAAACATTTATCCTTAATACCAGTAACTTAACCTTTAATATCAGCAAAATGAACAGGAAAGTCCAATTCTTGTACTCATTTGATTTAATGATGCATTTTCATAGCCCAAGTAATTTTGTATATTAGCCAATGCTAAGCCCATATAGCTATATAACTCACCATCCAAACATACATTCCTCCTACTTCCCCCAAGAAATAGACCTATTATGCCAAACCAAACATTGATTGTCATTCAATTTCTACAAAAAGGTGGCTGAACTATTACCACTTTTTCTATTAAATGTATGGCAGAAGGTGATTTCCTCTTTCTGCATATGCCTTTAAGAGTTCCAGAGTAGTGGCGCATTCATTCCCCGCTCATGGTAGTTTATGCCAACAGAAATCTGAAAACACACTGCTCTCAGATTTGGAGGGTGCTCCACGATGACTTTAAAGCCTAACCATTAAGGAGCATTTGAAAGGGCACTTACTATTTAGTACCCAGTAAACATATATTTTGATTTTCTTTCATACTGTTTAATGGCATAATATTCAGCAAGGATCTGTGGAAACCAGCTAGCAATCACAACAGACATACTCCAGAGGAGTACCAGCACTTCCCGATTGTGCCTGCCTTCCTCCCACAGCACAAGGGCTTCGGCCGATTCCATCATCACACCAAATATTCACAAGCCTGTTGTCTCTTATTGGTTTAATGTAGAGCATTCGCACAGATTGAAGTTGATTTTCAGAAAAGGCGTATAAATAATACTCTTTGGCTGTGATCTTGAGACATCTGAGCTCAATCTTCCTGCTTCCACCTCTCCTTCTTATCAAGTATTTCAACACTGGGAAGAAAATTAATATCTCACAAAAACAACAGCAGTAAAAAAAAAAAAGTCTTTTGGAGCAGAATCCACCCAATAATCAGAAGTGGCAAATAGAAGAAGGCAAGTGGTGTCCTTTCTCAGTGACACAAACAAGAAGACACCGAGAGCCTTCCCTTTTGCTTAGAAAGTGCCCAGACCACTCATTGCAGGAAACGTTTGCCTACCTATCACTTCTCTCTGAGCCCATTATAAAAGGTGAGCAAAACTGAAAGCTTTCCTCTTCCCTCCCCAATTAGCTCAGATTGCAGTCGACCTTCAAAGGCATCCATTGCAGGGGTATTTTTCTGGTGATGATGCTGTGAAAATAATTTTCCTTTTTTGAAGGGCTTCCTTGCTATTCTCTCCCCATGGCAACTTTTGAAAATTTGTTAAAACACACACATGCACACAAACCTCTCAGACTATCTACAAGCTCTCCAGGTAAGTGGCAACAAATAGCAGCCACAAAGAAATGTGCACCCAGGACAACTGCACTATTGTGATCATTTGGGGACCTTTGCACAGACTTTTCTGTAGGTCCTACTACACCATCAGGAGGGTGTGTGTGTGTGTGTGTGTGTGTGTGTGTAAGTACTGCACCATCAGGAGGGTTAGTGTGTGTGTGTGTAAGTACTGCACCATCAGGAGGGTTAGTGTGTGTGTGTGTAAGTACTACACCATCAGGAGGGTTAGTGTGTGTGTGTGTGTGTGTGTGTGTGTGTGTGTGTGTGTAAGTATACAATCAGAAAAGATAGATTGAGGCCAAGGTTTGTGTGTTTGTTAAATTAAGCAAACAGTAGTTTGGTCCAATTTCTTTAAAAACAGCCAAGAGACGTTTACCATTTACTTATTTAGTGTTGGTAATGAGGCTCGAACTTAGGGCCTGATGCTCTGGCTTGGCTTTTGCAGCTCTAGGTTGGCACTTTCCTATTTGAGCCACACCTTCACCTCCAGCTTTTCAGTGGTTCAGTTGGAAAGAAGAGTTTCATAGACTTTTCTGCCCTGGCTGGTATTCAATTTGATCCTCAAATCACAGCCTTCTAAGCAGCTAAAATTACAGGTGTGACTCACCAGCACCTGACTGATAAAAGACATTTCCTCTGATGCCAGTATCTGCATAGAAAGAATGGGAAGGCTTCTAAATCTTCAGGATATCTGTGCACTTGTTATATGACTAATAGTTGAGTGAGCTTTGGGAAAAAAGGACATTGTTGGAATAGATAATGCTGAGGTTCCGAGGGACTATACATTATTCAGAACTACTGGGTGCTGTGGTATTAGTCACAGTGCTCAAGTCATGATGACACTCCTTATAACAACACATTCTCCCCAATACCCACACATAGTACCACTAAATAGATGCACATCTAATTGATACACAGTGAGAAAATCATGCACATCTCTTATAGTTTTAAGTAAGCACTTGACCCATTTCAGGCATCCTACTTATGTTCCTTTTCTGGGGGCCTTTATCTAAAAATATTCTCTAAGTTAGGTGCACCCAGAGAAGAAAGAAAAAGCGTCCAGCATGTGTTCATGTACTATAGTCTCTAGGAGAGATAAAAATGGCTGTTTTGATTTTATCTTTTCTGCTTAAGAATTTTGCTGGAGCTGGGATTTAATGGCTATACCAAGCATTGGAAACAGCATCCATGGACCAGAATTTAAATCTCATGGATGCTTCTTCCTCTCGATGCTTTCATGGAGAATGAATGAAGAGTTAATTTAAAAATAAGCCCTGCATCCTAATTTTTAAAAGGTAAGAAGGAACTGGATGTGTGTAAATGTTTGGATTAAATGTGGCTGAGAAGTGTAGCATATTTAAATGGCGTGGCACTTTGAAAAGGATGGAATCAAGTTTCATAATGATGCAAGCATCTACCTAATGGAAGTAAATTTGCAACATAGGTGCGTAGTGGAAAAGGGCAGATGAGTGGTACTGAGAATCTAAGTGAGGCAGCACTAAAGAACGAAGCCTGTCAAGTTTAATGACTGACCTTGTTGGGAGCCTTTCAGCTCTGACAATGAGGATGTGAATTATCCTATTATTATAAATAGGGAGATCATCTTTTTAATGCAACTCAGCCTTTCACGTTTTTATTTAACTTTAAATTAAATTGAACAATTTCAGAAGCATCCTCCTGTCTCTTCAAGGAAATAAAAGCTAATGCCGAGAAATAGTTTGTGTAGCTTGATAGATTTTGTGTAGCTTTATATAGTTTTTTTCACGTTCTTTCTTTCCTTCTGTTTCAGAGAGACACTGTCTGCTCTGCCAAACTCTAATGCTTTGGCTTTCATTTGGATATAGCTAAGGTGCCTGGGAAGTTTTTCTGTAAATTCCTTCAAATCCAGAGGAGCTGGAGGAGGTGCTAAAACGCTGGGTTCCTCTTAGTGATTTCACATGAACAACATCTTTGGAATTGTGATTTGGAGACTGGCTGGCCACTTGCTAGCCCTGCTGCCAGTAGCAGCAGATGAGCTACCATCAAATGGTCTCTGAGTTCAGCGCAGTACAACTTTCTTCTTCATCCAAAGTTAGGTAATGAAATAATATTTGTTTAGAAACATTTACCAGGCACCTGCTTAATACTATAAATACTACCCTGGTTTTTTGTGCATAGGAAATCTTTTACTGGAAGATCAATGTCTACAAATATATATATTTTTTAATGGAGTTGTTTCAAATTCTCCCACAAGAGCTTCTGCCTCACCCCCATTCCACTCACTTTTTTTTCTTTTCCTTTTTGGGTTTGTTTCCTTTCAACATATTTTAGGAACTAATCAGCTGTATAAAAGGTACCACTGTTTATCTACTGTTTGTCTTGGTCTTCATTGCTGCTCCTTAAAAGATAGAGTGCAAACAAAACAAGAATTAAGGTCATTCCATTTAGATCCTTCAGAGAGGAAGACAAGGACTAAGTTATTGCTGAGGACAAACAGAGGAAGGCTAAAGGAATCCAGGGGAAAAAAGGGGAAAAAAAAAAAGAAAAAGAAAGCCTCACTGTTTATTATTTGCCAGTATCCAGAGCAACCCCATTCCCCTATTTGTAGAGGGATTACACTCAGATCTTCAGAGATTAATGGAAAGCCTACACAATTCCCTGGCCTACCGTTTCCCCTGCTCCACAGCGCATTCTCCAGGTAGGTGGACTTGGTAGCGCCTCCTCCAGGAATGAAGTATAGGGCATGCACACTACCCAAAGCCTGACATTGTGTGTCTTCCATCTGTGAGATGCACACGAGCACACATGACTGCAAAGCAGATTCCATGGCCAGAACCACCATTAGGAGGTGGTTTCACATGTGAAAATCTTAACAGGCATCTGATTTAAACAAAAACAAAAATCCATGGAAAAGCATTATAGAAACAGGTAATTCTGTCCCCCCTTTTCTTACACATTCTTAGTTGCAACCCTGCTCTCCTTATTTAATTTGAGATAGTCGGTTAACTACAATTGTTCATTAAGTTCCATTAAAATACGTTAGCCTTGAAGTTGTTTAAATACAGCAATAGATGGATGTGTCTGCACCAGTGATGCATTGTAAACATCTGTCTTATAAGGACATTAAGGTTGGGAGGCAGAAATCACCACTGCTAGCTAGCAGAGATAGAAGTCCTATCTTAGTACCTAAATAAGGCACTTTCCATTCTAGTAGGTACTAAACATATACTAAGTATCTGGTGCATAAAGAAGAGTTGGAATGGGGCAGAAGATGTGCTGCAAGTGGTAAAGTACCAACTTATGAACAAAAGCACAAGGTACTGAGTTCAAGTCTCAGTCCCAGAAAAAAGAAAAGTTTTGGCATTTTGGCTGATTTTCCAACAGTAATAATGATTGTAAATGTTTATGGAATGTTTACAATGTACCATGCAGCCTACTGAGCACGTGGCTTCTGTTATCGCTTTGTATCAACATAATAAGGCTATTATCCTCATTTTACAGATGAGGACAATCCAAAGTCCACTGAAGTCAAGTCATTCATCCAAGATCACAGAAGTAGTCAGAAGCAATGTCAGCTGACAGGATCATAGTTGTATGCCAGACATTGCATTTTTATGCTTACAACATTGGTTCCAATGGACCTGTTACCCTCAGAGAGAAGGATGCTACCTTTAATCCAGACATAGGAAAAGAGGAGGCTGCCTTCAGAGAAGCTTCAAATGATTTCCTCAGTTCCCAGAGGAATTTAGCTACTCATAAAGCACAATGTGGTAGTGCAGTATTGAAAATCCTATTGAACAGATCTCCTAAAATATCAATGTCTCCTCCTTCAGCAATATTTGTTCTTTAACTTAACCTAGTTTTCCCCACCCACAGTGTCAAGTTTTCCCAGGCAGGATGAGATCTGTTTGCAAAATGCTTGGCATATGGTGGTTTTGCCCAGCTCTCTACCTTGTTTGAGTATGACTGGTCTGGTTCATTCATTTCATTGCAAACTGGACAGAATTAAATTGCATTTTAAGCTTTCACAAGTCACTGTTGATTTAAATCAAAATAAAGATAAATGAGCTGGGCACTGGTGACTCAAAACTATAATCCTAGCTATTAAGGAGGCTGAGATCTGAGGATCATGATTCAAAGCCTGCCCAGGCAAAATAGTCCACAAGATTCTCATCTTCAATTTCCAATTAAACACCAAAAATTTAGAAATGGAGGTGTAGCTCAAGCGGTAGAACATCGGTTTAATTGTTTTTTAAAAAGCTAAAGGACAACACCTAGACCCTGAATTCAATTTGCCCAATATGGGCGAACACAGACACACAGACAGACAGACACAGACACAGACACAGAACCACAGGCACAGACACACAAACCCACACAGACACACAAACAGACACACAGACACACAAACAGACACACACACACACACACACACACACACACACACACACACACCAGATATTGAGGTGTTTTGTTTTTTGCCAGTCCTGGGACTTGAAATCAGGCCTGAGTCCTTGAGCTTTATGGGTTTTTTGTTTGTTTGTTTGTGTGTGTATTTGTTTCTCCTCTCAAGGGCGCTCTACCACTTGAGCTACAATCTACTTCTGTTTTTGTTTGTTTGTTTGTTTGGTAATTCATTAGAGAAAAGATTTCCTGCCCAGGCTGGCTGAACTGGGATCTCAGATCTTAGCCTCCTGATTAGCCAGGATTATAGGTGTGAACTACTGGCATTCTGCTTTAAGAACATTTCTGATAGAACAGGAATACTTGTCCAGCATCTCTTCCATTCTGTTGGCCTTTGGGATAGGCATCCCTTGTTGTAAGCATGTTAACATCTTAGACCTCTTAGTAATAGATTAAGATTCACAATAGGAGATGAACCAGAGTGGAAATCTAGAGAGGAAATCATTGTGTCTTGAATACTTGAAAAGCAAATTGAATTCAGGGTCTAGGTGTTGATGAAATCTTGTCTTTGTTTTGATGGCGTTATTGGAAGGTGGTGGCATCTTTAGGAGGTGGGTCCTATTGGAAGAAAGTTAAGTCATCAGGTGCATGACTTTGAAGATGTTAGGAACCTGACCCCATCTTCTCTTTCTTTTTGCTTCCCAGTCACCATGACTTGAGCAGCTTCTCTCCACTGAGATGATGTTCTACCTCAACACTGGCGCCAAAACAACGAAGGCAAACAAGAGTATGAATTGAAATCTCTGAAAGTCTGAGTCAAAAGAAACATTGCCTCCTTTAAGTTGATTTTTTTCAGATATCTTTTCAGAACATCAAAAACCTAACATGCACTCTTTGGCATACATCACTTCTCATATTCAATCTGTCAAATCCTGTAGATTGTGATCCATAACACTCATGTCCATTTTGCTCTCTATCCACACTTACCATGCACGTTTATATTGTTATCACCTTTTCCAGAGGGTCTTATCTTGGATTCTTGCACTTTCACGACTGTATAGGTGGACTTCAAGAGATCTGTGAATCACCATATATATGTATATGTATATATGTGTGTACCTGTGTGAAGAATATATGGATATATAAGTCTCAAAAGGGATCAGAACCACCAAAAGGTTAAGAACAATTAGTTTTGCATAACTTCTGCTATGGTGTCTAGTCATTCTTCCTATTTCCAGTTCTTATTTTTACTTCTAACAAGTCCTTCAGCCTGTTGCCTCCCTATTGTGGCTTTCTTATTTTATCATCAATACATATTAATTACATAAATTAATGCCATCCATTGTAATGCTTTCACACACCTATTTGTTGTGCATTGGTCACATCCATCTCCCCACCTTTTTTTCTAAACTCTCATCTACACCCCTTTACCACTACCAGCACACAGACACCATTCCTATTCCCTAGTAATCCCTCTTCTACTATCAGGTTGACATTTTTTTTTTTTTACTTATTATTTAAGTGTTCACATATGACAAAGAAACTTATCATAACGTCCTCCAGTTCCATCTATTTTCTGTAAATTGTATTATATACTCCATTGTGTGGGTGTTATAATATTTTCTTTATCCATCTGCTGATGGGCATCTACACTAAGTCTTTATATGAGTTTCTGTGCATACTGCCATAATAACACAGGGCATATGAATATCTCTTTTGGATGCTGACTTCATTTCCTTGGATACAGATCAAGGAGTGATATCGCTGCTTCATATGGTAGTTCTATTTTGGGGGGCACCACCATATTTTTCCCATAGTGACTGTACTAATTTATGTTCCCATCAACAGTGCATAACAGTTGTCTTTTCTCCATATTCTCACCAGCATTTTTGCATTTTTGTGGATTTTTTTTGTAACACTCATTCAAACTGAGGTATCTTATTTTTTTAATTTGTGCTTTCCAAGTTGGTCATTCTATTTTAAAGTGCTATAACATTTTACATTTGATAGGGTCCTCAATAGGCTTGTTCCTTGCCAATATCTGCCTCAATTTTCTTTCCATACATTTTAATTTAAATACTTAATACTTAAACCTTCTTGGTTCCTTACTTCATAACCTTTCGTCATATTGCTTTCTTTGCCTGGATGCTCTTCTTTACAAAGACATTCTGGTGCTGCTTTTGCCTCTAAGCCCATTAAGCTACTTCCTCTATGCCCAAATATATATTATGCAAACTTTAGCATGATCCCTATCTTCCTTCATGTTGCTTATTTAGTAGTTCCATACTCAGATACTGAGCTATACGCTGCCCAAGGGAAGAGGAAGTGTTTTATTTGTTTCTGTCCCTTTCACAGCAAGTAGCATAGTGATTAGCCCAGGAAAGTACTCCATATGTAGTGTTAAATGCCTTTAAATAACATACTAGTCTAGCTGTTTTTAATCACCACTAACTTTCTATACAGTAAAAAAGATAAGTGGAAGGAGGATTGGAGAGAGAAAGAACATCTCAGATAATAGACTATGATTAGAAATATTTGCTAGGTATAAATAAAGAATGGTGGGAATAATACATCTTCATTTCAAAGGCCAAGATTTCTAAAATCATGTAAAATCATGTAAGGAAAATTACAGAGAATTTTTCAACTTTTGGAATTTAACATAACTTTGTGTTACTTACACCCAAATTTTAATGTAAGATCCCCTCTTCATAATCAAGACATTAGTATTTTCTAGAGGATAGAAAAGCTAAAGGGTAGGACAAGTCGAGAAGATAGAGATTGATACAAAAATACAGCTTGATAGGAAGGGTAAATTCAGATATTCTACAAAAAAAGGAAGTGACTATAGCCTGTAACAATTTATTATGTAATTTTAAAAGAATTAGAAAAGAGGAATTTGAAGTTTACCAAATAATAAATGTTTAGAAGTGTCAATGGTAATGACCAAGATTTTACCACCACATATGATATATATGTATGAATGATGGCACTCCATGAAAGTGTAAAATTTCTATAAATTAATTAAAAACTATAAAGCAATCAGTGTGGTTTACAAGCCATTGGCTAAAGATAACAGAATAGAAAATTGGGACTAAATCTGCCAGCCTTTCATGTTTAAAGTACATGAAAGTGAAATCAGACTTTCTAAGGTATTTATATGTTATAGGTAAGAACATAACTTTAACAACATATATAGATGTCTTACGAACTAAAGCTAATTCTTCAAGTCTTATTATGGTACCTTTGTGTATGATCAAATGTTGAAGGCAGAAAGACACATAAAGAAAGATGAAAGAAAATATGCTATATAGATACCCGAGAGGGAGAAAAGAATTTCTAAAAAAAAAATACATCAAGCTCTTGAAAAGGAAGTTTCCTACTTGTTTCGGTGAAATAGCAATCTAATATAAAGCAGGCACTATCACTGCATCATGCAAATATTGACTGACTTAGCTAATCGGGACTGTATATCAACAGCCTCTTTTCTCCTGGAGTCTTCTGGGACAGCTTTGTGTACTCTGCAGTCTCTTGTGCCTGAGCCAACAACTGATAGAGTAGTAGATCAAAGCCTTGGTACACAGATGCCAGGCAATTTGGCATTAAACAAGCGATAAGAGTACAAAAGAAGTCTCAATGTACTTTCACCACAATTTGAACAGCAAATAGTTAATTGGATTGATAATAGATGTCAACATTTTATGTGATGTCATGGTTCTACAAGGTGTAACTTTTCTTACTCTGAGGTGAAAAATTTGTTTTATTTTTTAAATGAAGCAGATTTGGATACCATTTCATTATTTATGATTTCTCTCATTGAGAGCATTTGGTTAAACAGTTTCAATGATATATTCAAGTTTTAAAAAATAATGGGACAAAATATAATTTTTAACTGCATAATTTTGGTGAGATATTTAAACGTGATGATCAGCCAGGAAAGCTTTGCATTCAATGTAAATAATCAAGCCTGAGTTCATTAAAGACTATGGAGATGTTGCTGTTTCTAGATTGCTTTTGAAGTGTCTTATGTATGTGATTTATAAAATAGTTCAGCTGCCTTTTCCAAAAACATAAAAAGTTGTGTTATGAAATAAAAAATATGAAATATTATCTTCATGATATAGTAACATTTTCTCAGTATATATTAGTAGACAAAGGAGTTTCCGCTGTGATATTCCCATATGTGCATACTGTATATCTTTATTAAATTCATTATCTTTATTTCTCTTCTCTATCTTTATCCCCTCCTCTATTTTATATTTTTAATGGTTTTATTCATCTATTTGTATGCATCTATATAATGTACTTTGATCGATTCTCCATCATCCTTCCTTTCTGCCCTTTTCCCCATTAATTCCTCCCAATAGTCTCCTTGTTTTATTCATGGACTATTATTACTAGCATTATCATGTCTGTATTTCATGTAGGAGAGAAAAATGTGTTATTTGTCTTTCTGAGCTTGGCTTATCTCATCCAATATGATCTCTAGTTCCAACACACTTTAAACTAAATCAAATATCTGGAAAATTGAGTCCATTATGATTTTTTCCTGTTGAAGTAACATATAGGCAGGTCAAAAGTATGAAATACTTTAAAATATTTTTTTGGCTAATAAGTATTCAAAGGTTATTAGAGATACATCATATACCCCAAGTCTCTCATAGTACTTGTAGTGTAAATAAATGACTTCCTGATACCAAATTATGTACCAAATCCGTGGAACTAAATTTTTAACAAGTTGCACTAATTATATATGACCTCTAACCCCCGCCCAAACAAATCCTTCATAGCCAAATGATGTTAGAAAAGAAGAAAGTGAATATCATAGCAGGCATAAAATTCCTATTTAGGACTATAACAAGCAAGTATAGTATCACCACCTTTGCTTGGAACAACCACATAGTAAATCTCTGGAATACTACTTCCCTTTTCCAGAGTTTATAGTAAAATCAATGTATATTAACAGTGCCATCTACTGCTTAGAAGTAACACCACAGTGCCCCAAAGTGGCCCAACGAATCCAAGATAATAATTCTACTTTTATTAGAGGCATCAGCATTATGACCAGTCCATGGTGCTGTTCTGAGTGCATTATGAATGTGTGTGTGTGTGTGTGTGTGTGTGTGTGTGTGTGTGTGTGTGTATGTGTGTGTGTGTGTCTGTATAATCATTGACTAACTGCTTTGTTAGTTTGAAAAATTAAAAAGCTATCTTTGCTCCCAAGTAGTGAAGTAGAAGCAACAAGTAGTAGAACATATTATAATAAAAGTAAGGGGAGCTATGTTCTTGTACTATTGTTGTTTGACTTCATTTACCAATTGGGTGTACTATCTATTTGACATAATGGTGACAAGGTGAAATTTAGGATTGCTTTTGTCCAGAAAAAAAATCTACCACGTCATCATATGGCTTCCAGAATGAAGGTAACTGAATTCTCTTCAACATGTCTCCCAAATGCCTTTCCCACTTTCTGAAATTTATTTTGTTGAGAGTAGTACCATTTCATATAAATAAAATTATCTAGGTGGGAACTGGAATATACAGGCAATCAGTTTATTTAATCTAGAAAAGTCCAATATCTGGGTAATTTAGTATTTTCATCCATTTACAGATTGTAAACAGAGAGCCCCAAACCAAGAAGAATAGAAAAGTTTCCACTTGTGAAATTCAAATGCTGTAATTTTTAGCATCGTGACATTCTGTGCCTCCTGATATAACGCATCAAGAAGAACACAATACCATTTAATGCAATACTCCTGTCAGAGGTGCCTGTCCAAAACTCCACGTCCTCACAGTACAGGCAGTTCAACACACATGCCTGAACCTGATCTTGAGGAAACATCAGAAAAATCCAGATTAAGACTTTCTATAACAAATTGGCCTGAAGTTTTCAAAAATGTCAAAATTGTGTGAGACCAAGAAAGATTGAGGAGTGTCCCAGATTCAAGAAAACTAAAGAGACATGATAATTGAGTGCAATGCATGACCCTGGATCAGGCCTTGGAGCAGGAGGGGAAAACGGCATAGAAAAAAATATTTGGATAACTAGAAAATATGTAATGCAGGTTATTTATTATAAAATTGTCAAATTAATGTTTTTTATTGTAAGACTATCGTATAGAGGAGTTACAATTATATGGGCAAGATAACGAGCACATTTCTTATCAAGCATTGTAGCCTCCTCTTTGTTTCCCCTTCCCATCCCTTCCCATACTCTTCCCCTCCTCCCACCTGATCCTCCCCCCAACCCCCACCAAAGTTGTAAAGTTCATTTTTCGACATAACAACTTGTACATCTCATTGTTGCAATGGGTCCACCTGTATCCCTAGTTAAACGATTCAATGTTAATGTTCTTAAATTAGATAAACACAACATGCTTATATAAGAAAACATCATTGTACTTAGAATACATTTTGAAGTATACAGTGATAAAGGGGCACAATGACTGGAATCAGTTCTCAAATATTTCAGGAAAAACACATATTTCTTCAGAGATAGAGGTGTGGCTCAATGGTAGAGCACCTGCCTAAAGGAACAAGGCCCTGAGTTCATACCTGAATAACCTAAAAAGCATTCTGAAAGGAAGCTAGAAAGCAGATGAATGAAAAGGTTAAAAATTGGTGAGTTTGAGTGAAGAGTAAATAAGTTTTGTATTCTCCTTGCAACTTTGCTATAATGTTGACATTATTTGAAAATTGTAGGAGTAAATGAGAAACAATGCTATATACATTTTCTTTGATTATAAAACAAAAAGATTTAAAGCTAAAAGACTGAAGAATACCACTAAGCCCAAACGTTTTACTGTATTAGGAAACTTCAGTCATTTAAAATGGAGAACTTCTGAAGGCAATAAATGATCTGTCTCCTGGCTCCCAAGTGTCCCTTCCAACAAGCCAATTGACTGTGCTAAGATGCCACCTCCAGTTCAGATGTCACTCTCTCCATTTCCCAAGTCATTCTACAGGTAGTTCAGATCACATGATGTGCCAACAACTTCCTGGGCAAAAGTGAAACAATGAACCACCTATACAACCCCCAATCTTTTCCTATCAGGGACCTCCCAGAGGAGGTGACAGTATGTACACCCCTCCCCCAAACTGTGACCTTTGATCTAATTACATGTGAAGGAGTTAACTCTTGGGTTAACAAAACAGTTATAGGTGTTTGGTATAGTCAGTGCATTTTGATTTCTATCTTTTGTTATGTAATAAGAGATATGGAGTCAAAAATACATATTCTGGAGTTCTTAGAATTCAACATGATTCTCCTCTCTAGAATATACGTTTCCTTATGCTGTCCAATCAATGCTCATTAGAAGATAGCATGACTGACCTGATTTTCTCCATTGAAGTCTAAACCATTACAGAGAAAGAAAAGAGAAGAATGGAAAATACATTGACAGATAAGGCAGAAGTAGAGATTCCTCTTTCCTCTGCTTTAATGTTTTGTAAAACTCTCTAATGAAAGCGCAAATTTGAAATAGAATAATAAGATACTTTTTAATGTAAAAGCCAGTTTCTTTTTGTTTGTACTATAATTCATGTGTTTATGTCACCTATCTGAATTCTAATAAGCCCTCACTTTATCTTTCAAGTTCATTGATTCTTTTTTATAATGCTCAAGTGTCTGGTTAGCCTAGTGAAGTTTGTCAACCACCCAGCATCTCATGTGGATTTGCTCCAGTAGCTCTAACATTCTGCAGTGCCTAATATGAACAGTCTGATTGATAATCCTCCATTTTCTTGGGATTCTTTCTCCTTCTGAATTGCCTAACACTTTAATCAATATATAAATAAAAGACTGTTAAAGCATTAAATTGGATTAAATTCTATTTCAGTTTGCCCAGGGCTTAGTCTACAACCAAGAGCATGCAGTATTGAAGATTTGAAGAATACTACACCTCAACACTCTCAGGAAACCTACATCAATGAATGAGTAAAAGCATAGATGACCGCACTGTGCACCATTCCAGAAGCATCAAGTAACAACCTCTGGAGTAGTCACTGGATGCAGATGAATAGAAAGAGAGGCAGAGTAATACGTGGTAAAGAAAGGGGACAATGAGTCAGACTGCCTTATGTTGAGAACTGGTTCTGCCAACTACCATTCTCTCTGTGTTAGTGTCCTTATCTGGAAAATTGGATAACATTCACCATCTTGATCATGAGGCTGGAACACAGAAGCTGAAGTGTCAGGTTTCATAATGCAAAGTGTGCTAACAATTTAAATTTTTCCCTGGCACATGTCTTTACAAGGCCCCTTCATGCACACTGGTCCTTGGACCTGCATCAGGTGCTTGGGTTAATGTGCACATTCTGCAGCCTTCCTCAAACTTAAGCAGACTCTCAAGAGGTAGGCCCCTCTACATGGCATTCCAACCTGTCATCAGGAATCTGAGAGTCAGAATACCATCCATTATATACGGTCCACTTATTTTGTTCTTTAGCCTTGTTTTGATTTTAAATATTTGGTTTATTGTGGTAAGAACACTTTAACATGAGCTCTACCTCCTCCTCCTCCTCCTCCTCCTCTTCCTCCTCCTCTTCCTCCTCCTTCTTTCTCACACACATACATACACACTGTCTCTCTTATTGGTGGTACGGAGCTTTGTTCAAACTTAGAGCTGGGATGACAGCATGTACCACCTCATTAAGTTTTTTTCTGTTGAGATGAAGTCTCATGAACTGTTTTGCTTGGGCTCGTCTGGAACTTTGACCCTTCTGATCTCAGCCTCCCATGTAGCTGGGATCATAGACACACACCATTAATGCTCAGTTATTGGTTGAGATGGTATCTCATGAATTTTTTGCCTATCCTGACCTCAAACCACGTTCTTCTCAAGTAGCTGGGTATACAAGCATGAGCCACTGATATTTGCCTTCTCAGCACATGTTTGCAATGTAATATCGTAACATATAGGCACATTATGGGAGTTTGTTAACTATAAGCATGAAGTAGTTATCTAGAACTTATTCCTCTTGTATGACTGAAAGTTCGTACATGTTGATTAGAAATTTCCCATTCCCATCCTCACTGCCCTTGACAACTGTCATTCTACTCTGCTTCTGTGGGTCTATTTTAGCTGTCTCACATAATTTGGACAGTACTATACTTATCCGTCAGTGACTGGTTTGTTTTACTTAGTATGATGTCCTCCAGAGTCAGACATATTGTCATATATTGGATGATTTTCTTTTTTCTAAAGGCTGAATAATATCCCATTGTATTATCACATCTTTAAACCCTTTCACTTGCCAATAAAAACTTAAGACTGTTTCCACATTTAGATATCATGAATAATGCTAAAATGAGCATGGAGGATAACTATCTTTCAAGCTCTGGATTTCAAGTCTTTTGGATAAACAAGGGGTATGGCTGGGTCGCATATTCTAGTTTTATTTTTACTTTTTCGAGGAACCCTACTACCGTTTCCCACACTGGCTGTTGCATTTTACATTCTCAAAATGTACAAGGACTACAATAATTTAGTTCTAATCACTAAGACATATCTTTGTTTTCTTTTTATTAAAAAATAATAACTATCCTAGCAGATGAGGTGAGCTCTCTCTGTTTGACTTGCATTTCTCCAATTTTAGTAACACTGAACAGCTTTTCATTTACCTATTGGCCATTTGTAGGTATTCTTTGAAGAACTGTATTCACTTTCTTAGTACTCTCCTGGTTTTTTTCTTTTGCTACTGGGTTTGAATTTAGGGACAAGCATTCTGCTACTTGAGTCACATCTTCAGTCCCCTACCTACCCCCCTCTCTATTTCTGTCTTTCAGGTAGGGTCTTACAATATTGCCCTAAGCTGGCCCTCAAACGGTGATCCTTCTATTTATAGCCTCCTCAGATAGTTGGAAACATAGGCCTATTCCATTGTGCCCAAGACTTTCATAGTTCATTTCTTTTCATGAAGCTGTTTTGATCATTGTTGTTTTGCTATTGAATAAAATAAATTTGATAATAAATTACAAGCAGTTTCTCAGATATGTAGTTTGCAAATATGTTTTCTCTTTCTGTTGATTGTTTACTTGGCTATGAAGAGTTTTAATATAATATAGTGAACTATTTTTGCCTTTGGTGTCTTGCTTTTGGTGTAGTATCCAAGAAATTACTACAAAGATCAATACCACGAAACTGCTTCCTGTGTTTTCTTCTAAGAGCTTTATGGTTTTGTGTCATAGTTTTAAGTCTTTTATACATTTTCAGGTGATTTTGGTGTATGGTTAAAGGATCTGGTTTCATTATTTTGCATGTGGTGTTGGAAAAACTACTTCGTTTATTGACAGATTGTCTTTTCCCCATGCATATTCATGACACATCAAGTCAGCTGTCTTAATATGTATGGCTTTATTTCTGGGTTCCTTACTTGGTACCATTAGTACACATGTTTGTCTTCATGTCAGTAACACACCATTTTAATTACTATTACCTTGTGATAAATTTTAGAAAAGGAAATGTTTTCAAAGTCTTCAGATTTGTTTTTCCTTCTCAAGATAAATTTGTCTATTTGAGAATTTCTCTGGTTCCATATGAATTTGAAATTTATCTTCTCTATTTCTGTACAAAGTTACGGGACATTGATAGAGGTTGTTTTCAATTTGTAGGTCACTTTGGGTAGTATGAACACTTCAACAATATCAAGCCTTAAAATTCCTGATCATACAATATGTTCCCAATTGTTCATATTTTAATTTTTTCGTCAATGGGTTCATAGTCTTTCATATGAATTAAATTTATTTCTAAGACTATTGTAAATGGAGTTGTTTTCCTAATTTCCTCTTTTAGATAGTGTGTTGCTAGCTTTTAGAAACACACAAGGTTTCTCTATGCTCATTTTTTTTTGTTATTTTAGTGACTCATTAATTATAAGGGATTTTTGTGGCATCTTAAGGATTTTCTATACATTAAATCATGTCATCGGCAAACAAGTACAATTTTACTTCTTTATTCTGGTCCTATATGCATTTTATTCCATTTTCTTGCTTAGTTACTCTGGCCAGAACTTTAGTTGAAATAGATGAACACATTCACTTCCTATATTGAATGCAGGTGGCATGATTGCTACCCTTGTTCTAAATCTTAGAAGAAAAACTTTTAGTTTCTTGACATTTGAGAATGATGTTTGCTCTGGTTTTTTATATGAGGTCTTTATTGTGTGGGAGTTATTTTCTTTTACTTCCAGCTTATTGGGAGTTTTCAATATGAAAGAGCACTGAATTTTAGGTATCTTTTGCATCTTGTGAGTTTTCTCTTTCATTCATTAATGTGGTATAACACATTGACTCATCCATATGTTGAGTCATTCTTCTTTTACTTGTGAGAGAGGCTTGAACTCAGGGCCCAAGCACTGTCCCTGATGTTTTCTGCTAAAGGCCAATGCCCTCCCACTAGAGCAACAGCTACTTCTGCCTTCTTGGTGTTTACTTGTAGATAACAGCCTTATAGACTTTCCTTCCTATGCTGGCTTTGATCTCAAATCCTCAGATCTCAGACTTTTGGGTAACTAGAATTACAAGCACCCAGCTTGATGAACTATCCTTACATTCAAAGATTAAGCTACTTAATTAAAGTTATGGATTCTTGTATTGTGCTACTGAATTTGTTTTGTAAGATTTTTGTTTTGTTTTGTTGGGAATTTTTGTACCTGTATTCATTAGTTTGTTCATTTCTAATTTGCTCATTTCTAATTATAAGAAGACAAAATGTCAATAATTTTTTCTCAACAATATAATTAATACATTATATATATACATTATATATATAATACATTATATATATATATATCACATAATATAGTATACATTTAGCCAGGTGCCAGTGGCTCACACCTGTAATCCTAGCTACTCAGGAGGCTGCGATCTGAGGATCATGGTTCAAAGCCAGCCTGGGCAGGAAAGCCCCCTGAGACTCTTATCTCCAAATAATCACCAGAAAATTGGAAGTGGCACAGTGGCTCAAGAGTTAGAGGGCTTGCCTTGAGCTGAAGAGCTGATGGACAGAGTTTAAGCCCAGAGTTCAAGCCCCACGACTGACAAAAAAATAAATAAATAAAAATTTAAAAATATATAATATATATAGTATACATTTAATGTCTAACACATAATAATATATTATATGCTACATTAACACAGCCTAAAAATGATATTCTGGCTGGCAAATATTTAGATGGTAGACTGATTAAAAGAGTCAGTTAAGTATGTCCTATAGGTTTCTAAGGCTTTATTTATAAGTAGAATTTACTGCCAAAAATGACATTCTCACTTGAGTAAGTTGTGTGTTTCCCACCAAGGTAAGAAATAGGAGATTGAAAGTCCCCACTGGAAATGATTCGAAGAGAATTATGAGAATCAGAAACTCGGAAATCCAAAGTGTGACTGCTTTAAGGGGCATTCCATGTGAAACAGGGTCCTTTATTTATTCAATAAAGTTTTCCTGATCACTTCTTTTTTTCCGGGGACGGGGGTGGGGGGGGGGGGGGTGTCCGGTCGTGGGGCCTGAACTCTGGGCCTGGGCGCTATCCCTCAGCTCTTCAGCTCAAGGCTAGCGCTCTACCACTTGACCCACAGCGCCACTTCCAGCTTTTTTCTTTTTGCTTATATGGTGCTGAGGAATCGAACCCAGGGCCTCATGCATGCAAGGCAAGCGCTCTACCCCTGAGCCACCTTCCCAGCCCCCCCCCCCATCACTTCTTATATGGGAGGCATCATCCTATATATGCTAGGTACCCTGAATCTGTTGGTCAAGACCCTTCTACTGCCACATTTATAAATTCAACTTCAGTGCTCTATGAGAAGTTTACAAGAGCAAGCAGAATGTGGTAAAAACTATAAAACAGAATATTTTAAAAGAAAACTGATAGAACTGGAACTGACATTTGTTCCCATTGTGACTATCTGTACACTCTGTTTTAGACTGAAAGCAGAGATATCTGGTACTCAAGCAGTTATGATCCTCAGGCAAAAATGAAGAATGCAGTATTCTGAAAGCTATGCATTAGGTCTGTCCTTTCCAAATTCCCCTGCTGGCTTCCTTATTGTGACAAACAAGAACACATGATGCCTTTTTTTTTATTAGACAGAAACAATAATCTACCTGTCCCTGAATTCTGACTCTTGATAGCAGTACGAGGGATCATTGAAGCAACCTCTGATATCAACCTCATGACTGAGGAAAAGGACCCAAGTGCCTTGCTTCGTTTTTTGAAGGGCAAGTTCAACATGCTTGTAGAGAACAGTTTTTCTCAACCTTACAAGAAATAAATAATACCAACTTTTGCTTTTTGCTTGTGATTTTCCCTAGATAAACTCATTTGTCTGGATTTCAAGTATATTGTGTTTGTTCCTTTAAAAACATGAAATTGTGGTTTCATTGATTTACCACAAACATTAAGTACTTTTCCTATTTATTTTTTTTCAGTTGTATTTTTAGCTGTCACTGAAAATCACCAGTATTTTCCAAAAGACTGATGATGCCTTGCAATAAAAAACAGAAACCAGAAACCAGAGACGTGGTAGTTCTATGAATTTTAGAAAACACACTTTCCACCTCTCTCAATTTGTGAATTCTTTTGACAAATTCATTCTGGATTAATAACAGAATTCCAAAAGAGCTTTCTGCATTAATTCTTGTGGAAAATAAGAAAAACCAATCTCAGTATCTTGTTTTCCAATAATTCTGCCAGGTGGTATTTATAATCCACACCACCCCTTCCAAGCTCATAGATCAATCTTTACCTGAAATCAATTTCACGCTTTTCTCTGTAAAAATTGGCAACTAGTGCTTATCCTCAATGCCACATGGTGTGTCACAGTCATTTCACTGACATATGGCAGCTTCAGCTGTATTTGTTTCCCTTGTTTCATTCTTTTTCTCTCGGGGACATCTTTTTCCTCCTTACATTTCAGTCTGCTCATTTCTTCATTAGTGACTCTAAGGCATTTAAGTGAGATCCTCATTTATACACAGTCAGCACATCTGACAAGAAAAGCATACATGAAAGCCAAAAATATGATGGAATTGTTTCCATTCTTATGCTTTTTTTCTCTTCATATAAATGAAATGAGATTTTATGAAAGTTACATGAGAGGAAAAAAGCTGATAATTTAATAAACTATCAACAAATTGGTGTCATCTATACATAAAAACTGGGAGGAGATGAACTAAAGCCTGGTTATTAGCTAGGCCACTGCCAGCACGGAGAATAGGACTGTCAAACAAGATTGTCTTGCTCATGCAAATCAACATCTTCTACATATTCAAAAGTCAAATCATACACATTCCATCACAGCCCAACTCAGATGCCACTTTCTCCTCTATTATCCCAAAAAACATGATTTCTCCTTTCTTTCATTCAATTGTGCTGGAACAAGTTTATAGGGATTTCAGATATTAGGAGAAGCCTACATGAGACAGGCATTGAAGAATTTGTGAGATATTATACCAGGAACAAAGATGCCTGTCTGGAATTTCCCACACTAAGCCAAATTGCCTGAAAATATGCTTTAATATTTTGGTCTTAAATTTTAATCTTCTACTAGAGGGAACAGAAAAGTATGGAGAGGGGCTGGGAAGGTGGCTCAGGAGTAGAGTGCTTGCTTTGCATGCATGAAGCCCTGGGTTGGATTCCTTAGCACCACATAAGCAGAAAAATCCAGAAGTGGCACTGTGGCTCAAGTGGTAGAGCACTAGCCTTGAGCTGAAGTGCCCAGGCCCAGAGTTCAGGCCCCATGACCGGCAAAAAAAAGTATGGAGATATGAATGGATAATGACACAAATTTCTTAATTAAAGAATATACTTGGTTAAGTATCTGCATAGTCTCCTTCTTTCTCCCTGAACCCATTCTGTCACACATACCTGTTTCTGGTATTTGGGGGACTGTCCTTATTTTCTCCATTATGGTATTCCTTACCCACTTCATCTCTTAGGGATGAATACAAAGAAGAGGCTAGCACCATCTATTCTTCCTTTCTTAGTCCATAGAAAATACATTATATTGTCATGGCCTCGTGGAACATGACAGAGAAGCCTGCTCCATTACAGCTTTAGTTATTTCTCTGCTACAAACTGAGTTCAAAAGAATTATGTACCATGGACTGTGAAAGCAACAGAGGACAAGAGAGCATGAAAAAACTGAAAATAGAAATGGAGATTTCTGCTTAAAGAATGGAAGATCAAATTGTAATTCAATAATACATTTTAAGTGTTGAGCATCAGCAAACAAGAAAGAAATAGCAGAGAAGTTAATGAGAATGGAAATGCAGAGAAGCAATTGAGGGAAAAGTTGGAAGATGTCACAGCTCCAAGCCCTGCTTTCCCCATAGAAAGGGGAATCAGAAACAGCAACCACAAGGTAAGCCTGGAGATTGCAAGTAGCTCTAATGACAACAGATTAAGAGTCCTAGTCATAGGAGAAGACTAGTTCTCTGTTTCATTGTTCACACAATCTTTTTGTTTTGTTTTTTTTTGGTCTGGTCGTGGGGCCTGAACTCTGGACCTGAGCGCTGTCCCTCAGCTCTTCAGCTCAAGGCTAGTGCTCTACCACTTGAGCCACAGTTCCACTTCTGGCTTTTTTTTCTTTTTGCTTATGTGGTGCTGAGGAATCGAACCCAGGGCCTCAGGCATGCAAGGCAAGCGCTCTACCACTGAGCCACCTTCTCAGCCCTGTTCACACAATCTTAAGTCCAGTGTACCCCATATCTTGAAGTACTGCAACCATATGCCATTTGAAAAAGGGTATATTGCTCTGGGGATCTGAGAATACGGAACAATCAAGTTAGAGTGACTGGGGACTCCTAGACACTGGGTCTGGGTGATAAGATGGCAATGAGAGACATAGTATCCAACACTAGATCTGGAGGGTTCTAATATTAGAGGACCAAGAAGGAAGTACCTCATGGCTTTACAGTTCTTTATCTTTCCTTTTTTCTTTAAATTATCATTTTCTTTTGGGCCAGTCTTGGGCACTATCTCTGAGTTTCTTTTGCTCAAAGCACTCTACCACTTAAAACACAGCTCTACGTCTGGCTTTTTTGGTAGTTTATTGGAGATAAGAGTCTTAAGACTTTGCTGTCTGGGCTCTCGTGGAACTGAGATCCTCAGATCTCAACCTCCAAGTAACTAGGATTACAGGTGTGAGCCACTAGTGCTCAGTTCCTCATATTATTTTAATTAATTTTTTGTTTTTAAATTTTTATTCATTATCTTCTGTGTAATTTAATTTTTTCTTGCTCTTTTTCCATCCTTTCTCACATTTAAAAAAATTTTAAATTGCTTCTTCTTTCCTTTTCCTCTTTCCCCACTCCCTTTTTACATCATTTTTTACCTTTATAAATTTTTAAATTCTTACTTTATATTATTTTGCTCCTTTCTTTTCTACAGTAATTGGAATTATAATAGCGGTCTTTCATTGGTTTTTATTGTGTTTTTATATCTGTTGTATATTGCTTTACTGTCACTGTAGGGTTTTTTTCCTCTTCTCTGAGTGGGCATTGAGCCCCTAAGAGGAACCTTCTTACTAAAAGGCCCTCATATAAAAGTGGTATAAGTAGCTATCTCAACAGATGCACTAATCTCAAAATTCAAACACAAGAAATATGAAAATATATTTAAGTGAGATAACTTATGCCAATAATCCTAGCTGCAAAGGATCCTACCTTGAAGCAAGGTAGGCAAAAATGTTCATGAGATTCAGTAGAAAGGTCAGGGTGGTTGTTAATGATTGTCATACCAACTATATAGGAAGCATAAGAAGGAGGATCAATGTCCAGGCAGGTCTGGGTATAAATGCAAGACCTTATTCAAAGTATAATTAAAGAAAAAGGGCATGACTCAAGGATCACTTGCCTGGAATGCACAAGACACGTGTTCAAACCTCAGTATTGTTCCTCCTCTTCTTTACCCCAAATAAAGCAACAAAACTCCCTCAAAAGTTCATGACTCTTCAATCTAAAGGTATGGAAATAGATGAATCTCTGGACAAAGAATTTAAAAAGGCAATTGTAATCTCCTTGTGCAACCATTTGAGGTTTTAAAATAGGAATTAGCATTTAACTTTCAATAGCAATGCAACACTTTTTGACTCTCTAATTGAATGATACACATTGGTTAGCTGAATTTTTTAAAGATCCAAATTTGTTGTTTGCAAGAAACTAATCTCACTGGCAAAGGTATATACACTCTGAAAGAAAATGGAGACAGTGACATTCCAATCAAATGGAACCAGAAAGCAAGCAGTAGTATCTACTAATATTTGACAAAGTATCAAGCCAATATTAGTCAGAAGAGAGGAAAATTATTACTACATGTTAATTAAGGTAACAATCCATCAAGGAGATATAATAACTACAAATAAATATGCATCAGTTTACAGACTAGAACTAGAAATCAATAGCATGAGACAGACCAAATAATACACTTTTGTACAATTAAAGGGGTATTAAAGCAATCAGGGGATTACTGGGTGCCAGTGGCTCTCATATACAATGCTAGCTACCCAGGAGGCTGAGATCTGAGGACCGGAGTCTAGAGCCAGTGATCCTCTCAGAATCAAAAATTTGAGAAAGCCTTATCTCTTTTTAACCAGGATAAACGTTAAAAGTAGAGGTCTGGCTTGACCAAAAGGAAGGAAGGAAGGAAAGAAGGAAGAAAGGAAGGAAGGAAGGAAAGAAAGAAGGAAGGAAAGAAGGAAAGAAGGAAGGAAAGATTTATTAAAAATTCCTAGATTCAAACTGAAATGAGAATACTATTTGCCAAAACCTGTCAGATGCAGGAAAGGCAGTTCTAAGAGAGAAGTATATAGTTATGAGGGTCTCATTTGAAAATTAAAGAAATCTTGAATAAATAACCTAATAATAAATCTCAGGATTTCAGAAAAGCAAGAAGAAAAATTCTAGATTTGTGGAAGGAAAGAAAAAATTAAGATCAGTGCTAAACTTAAAAGAACAATAAGGAGGAGTTCCGGGAAGATGGCGGAGGAGAAGCTGGAATCTGAACAAGCTCTCGCATAGAAAGCAGTTTTAGAGTTCCAGTGAACAGTCCTAAGCCAGAGAATCACACCAAGTGTGCCATCACAGGACAGAGAGTTAGACAAGAGAGGGGAAGCCAAGACAAGGAGACACATCTGAGTGCCTGCCAGCAGCCGCCGTGGCGGCGGCAGGGTCGCAGCAGCGACCGCAGCTGCGGCCATACCTGAGCACTCACACAGAGAGTCCAG
The DNA here is from genome assembly GCF_019054845.1 of Dipodomys spectabilis. Taxonomy (NCBI): domain Eukaryota; kingdom Metazoa; phylum Chordata; class Mammalia; order Rodentia; family Heteromyidae; genus Dipodomys; species Dipodomys spectabilis. Next base: position 3,324,422 of record NW_024870719.1, on the reverse strand, counting down.
GACAAAGGAGCCAGACACAGCGGGCGAGAGGATTCTACTCAACACCAGCAAGAACCGACAAGGAGCGGACATCTTCATCCTGCAGTTTGCAGACCAGAGACGACCCAGAATCCAAGACTCGGCGTGAGTAGAAGCCCGACGTCCTCACTCCTTCTCAGGGAGCAGAGGAGGGAAGGCCACCCCTCCCCCCCCAGCACCGGTGATCTCCATCTTGGATACCGACAAAGCAGGAGGAGCTGCTAGCTCCAACTCAGGCCTTGGAATAAAACGAGTCATTTAGCAGGTCACAAGAACTTAACGGCGAAGTGACCTGCCAGACTCAGCTCCATCCAGGGAAAAGTCACCCAGCTCAGGCGCCAGCCATTGGAGTGGCTTTCCTCACTGGGTAACCAGAGCCAGAGGCTGCCCCTCCCTCTAGCAGCCTCCACAATCAATTGAAAAACAGAAACCCTGAGAATGGCTCCGGGGTGGGCTCTGTGAATTTTTCACAAAATAGCCCCAGGGAAAAGCTACTGTTTGTTGAAAGGCCTCAACTCTACCAGAACCTAGCCTCGTGATGATTCTCAAAGCAGATCACCCTCCCATTAAACTAACCTGAGAGGGGGATCTCAAAATCTTGGGTAAAGCAGAGCATTTTTCTGCCTGTTCGAACAAACTGACTTAAGAAACCAATCAAGCCACAGGACCTCAAGCCGACCAGAGACTCCAACAAGAGGCTGGTTACAGACAAAAGGGAGATACAGGATTCTTCCCGACCCTCCCAAAAAAAAAAAAAAAAAAAAAAATCAAAGAACTTTTTTTTCTTCTTTTCTTTTTTCTTTTTTTTTTTTTTTTTGGTACCATATATATATAAATTTTTTTTTCCTTTTCTAAAACTTTTATTAATCTTTAATTTTTGCCTTTTTTGAAAAAATAATTGTTTTCCAGTAACATTTTTTTCCCTCTTATAATTTTTATTTTAGGAATACGTGAATGTACGTTTTCCTTTCTTTTCTTGTCTTCTCTCTCTTTTTCTTTCTTTCTTAATTATCTTTTTGTTTTTTGTCTAGCTCTACTGAACTTCTGATCTCTTTTTTTCTCCCTTTCTTATCCTTTTCACCTTTTCCTTTCTTTTGTTCTTCTGTATGGGACTTAACTCTTGTCCTGCACATACTCAGATAAACCCATAGATAACTAGTAGACCCTATCCCCCATTGTGTACACACTTAATCCACAAATTTATTACTCAATCCAAAACCTCTGAGACTTAAATTCCTTAATAGCAGTACTACCTCTTTATACCTATATAATATTTTAAGCATTTTTTAAGTTTTTCACATCTCCTCTATCTCCCTCCTGTTTTCTCATTATATTCACATTCCTCTCTAAATAGATGGTCTTTCAATCTCCATAACTATATTAATTTTTACATTTCTATTTTTTTTCTGGTCTCTTTTCATTTCCCTTTCCCTTTCTTCTTTTTCTCTCCCTCTCTACTTGCATCCTACCCAACCTATTTCCTGCACTGAGATTAGGACATAGTTAACTCTCCCTGTGCCTCCCCACACCAATCTATTCCTAATTTTTACCCACATCTCTCCCTAACCCTAAAAATTTCTGGTTTTCCAAATTCTTCTCTGCGGTTGGAAGCCCATTAACATATAGTTGTTTGATGTTGAATAGATGTATCTGTTGAACTAGATTGTATCTGTAGACTATTGACTGTATAAATGCAAACGTTGGTTGATGGTTGCCTTAAGATAATGTTCTAGCACAAAACTGGTGCTATTTTCATCTCAAATGGGCAGAGTAAGCCGGAAAAATACAAGAAAAATGGCAAATCCGGGTATCTCAATTTCCAATCTTGATAATCAGGGGTCAGATCAGATAATGAACAATCCAGAGGAGAGTTCCCAAATAGCTCTACAAACACTGCTGGCAAACATGATAAATGAGAAGTTTGACAACTTACAAAGGACTCTGTATGAGAGTGATAGGGAGAGAGAGGAGGCATCCCAAAAGTTTATACAGGAATATCATAAGCGTGAGGAAGCTACTCAAAAACTGATACAGGATTTGCGTGAACAACTTGAGAATACTCAAAGAGAAAGGGAGGAATGGCGTGAGCAGGCTGAGAACACTCAAAGAGAACTGCAGGAATCCCAAGAACGGGAGGAAAGAGAACTGCAGGAATCCCACGAACGGGAGGAAGCTAATCAAAGAGTATTTCAGGAATTGAGAGACCAGGTAGAGAACACACAAAGATCACTAAAGGCATTCATGGAATCCATTAACAAAGAGCTGAAGGAAGTCAGGGAGACCACAAAGGGAATGCTGAATGGAACCCAACAGAAGGAATGGGAGTCCAAAGAAACCATAACCAATCAACTAAGTGATTTGAGAACAAACAATGAACACCAAATTAAGGAAGTAAAGAAATTCATACAAGACCTAAAACAGAGCTTCAACAAAGAACTTGAAGCCATCAAAGCTGACCAATTAGAAAGAAAAGAGATAAAAAACAAAGTAGAGAGTCTTGAAAGCAGGTTAGACCATGCAGAAGATCGAATCTCAGGGATTGAAGACAGCCTAGATATTATAGAGAAAGAACATACAACCATCCAAGACAAGTCCAAGAAGTATGATAGATCTATCCAACACCTGGAAGACACCATCAGAAGGCCTAATCTAAGGATAATGGGTGTAGAGGTGCACCTAGAAACAGAAGTTAATGGTCTAGGAAATTTGTTTAACAGGATCCTAGCAGAGAACTTCCCAAACATACAAAAAGATAGGCCTATTCAGATACAAGAAGCTTTTAGAACCCCAAATAGACCAGACCAGAATAGGACATCCCACCGTCACATTATAATCCACACAGGATCAACTCAGACCAAGGAAAAGATCCTTAAAGCTGTCAAGGAGAAACGGTTAATTACCTATAAAGGGAAACCAATTAGAATCACCTCAGATTTCTCAGCAGAGACAATCAAAGCAAGAAGAGCCTGGAATGATGTATGCCATGCCCTAAAAACAAACAACTATCAACCAAGAATACTGTACCCAGCTAAACTCTCCTTCATAACTGAAGGCCAAATAAAACCTTCCATAGCAAAGAAAAATTGAAACAATACGTTTCCACCAAACCAGCCCTACAAAAGATTCTTAAAGATGTCTTACACATAGAAAACCAACAAGACCGCAACAAAGGCCAAGAAACTGCACCCAAACTGAGAATCCAAGAACCATAGGAAGAACCCAGTTTTCGCAGCCCCCAAGAAGGTGGATAACATGGCAGGAACTCCCAAATACCTCTCAGTCCTATCTCTTAACGTTAACGGACTGAACTCTCCAATTAAGCGACATAGACTGTCTAGTTGGATTAAAAAACAAGACCCTTCTATCTGCTGCCTGCAGGAGTCACATCTTGCCCGTAAAAACAAACACATTTTCAATGTTAAAGGCTGGAACAAAATTTACCAAGCAAACGGCCCCCATAAACAGGCGGGAGTTGCAATCTTAATATCAGATAAAATAGACTTCAAATTAAAATTCGTGAGAAGAGATAAAGAAGGTCGCTACATACTAATTAAAGGATCTCTCCTTCAGGAGGATATTACAATTCTAAATATCTATTCGCCAAACAATGGAGCACCCAAATTTATCAAAGAAACACTACTTTCCCTCAAATCCCATATAGATCCAAAGACATTAATTGTTGGGGATTTTAACACACCACTCTACCCACTAGATAGATCAACTCGGCAAAAACTCAACAGAGAAACCGCAGATCTAAACAGCTGCATAGATCAACTAGACTTAACAGACATCTACCGAACATTTCACCCAGCAGCATCAGAATACACGTTTTTCTCAGCAGCACATGGAACGTTTTCTAAAATAGACCACATTTTAGGCCACAAAGAAAACTTGTCTAAATTCAGAAACATTGAAGATATACCTTGCATTCTCTCTGACCACAAGGGAATAAAATTAGAACTTAACACCAAAAGCCACCAAAGAAAGTCCGGTATCACATGGAGGCTGAACAACATACTGCTGAATCAAGAGTGGGTCATGAGGTATCACATGGAGGCTGAAGAACACACTGCTGAATCATGAGTGGGTCATGGAAGAGATCAGAAAGGAAATTCAAATGTTCATGCTATTCAACAAAAATGAACACACAAAATACCAGCTCCTCTGGGACACAGCAAAGGCAGTACTCAGAGGCAAGTTTATAGCTCTGAGCTCCTACATCAACAAATTGGAGAGATCTGAAACTAACAATTTAATGACACATCTAAACCTCCTTGAAAAAGAGCAGCAAGATAAACCCCAATCCAGTAGACGGAAAGAAATAATCAAAATTAAATCAGAATTAAATGAATTAGAATCCAAAAAAACTATAGAAAGAATCAACAAAACAAAGGGTTGGTTCTTCGAAAAACTTAACAAAACTGACAGACCCTTAGCAAATCTTATCAGAAAAAGAAGAGAACACACCCAAATTAATAAACTCAGAGATGAGAATGGAAACATCACCACGGAAACAACCAAGATTCAGAACATTATAAGGGAATACTTCTCAAAACTTTATGCTAATAAGTTTGAGAACTTGACAGAAATGGACCTCTTCCTAGCAAATATTGACATGCCAAAACTAAACCAAGATGAGTTAAACCAGCTTAACAGGCCCATATCAAGCATTGAAATAGAAACAGCAATAAGAAAAGTCCAGGACCAGACGGTTTTACAGCGGAATTTTACAAGGCCTTCAAAGCAGAGCTCACACCAATTCTCCTCCAACTCTTTAATGAAATTGAAAGAGAAAGCTCACTACCGAACACATTCTATGAAGCCATCATAACCCTCATCCCAAAACCAGGCAGGGACTCATCAAAGAAAGAGAACTATAGACCCATTTCTTTGATGAACATTGATGCAAAACTTCTCAACAAAATTTTGGCCAATCGACTTCAACAATTCATCCAAAAAATCATACACCACGATCAAACAGGATTCATTTCAGGGATGCAAAGCTGGTTCAATATACGCAAATCAATTAATATTATTCATCACATCAACAGGAGCAAGAATAAGAACCACATGGTTATCTCAATAGACGCAGAAAAAGCATTCGACAAGATCCAACACCCCTTTATGATGAAGGTTTTGGAAAAATTAGGAATCCATGGAACATTCCTCAATACAATAAAGGCTGTATATGACAAACCTACAGCCAGCATTATACTCAATGGTGAAAAACTAAAGCCATTTCCTCTTAACTCAGGAACAAGACAAGGATGCCCACTCTCTCCACTTCTCTTCAATCTAGTATTAGAATGCCTAGCTACAGCAATAAGACAAGATGCAGACATAAAGGGGATCCAAATAGGGAAAGAAGAAATAAAACTCTCCCTCTTTGCAGATGACATGATCTTGTATTTAAAGAATCCCATAGACTCCACTCCCAAATTACTCAAGCTGATTCAAAACTTTGGCAAAGTAGCAGGTTATAAAATTAACCCCCCAAAATCAATGGCTTTTCTGTATGCCAACAATGAGAAAAGTGTGGCTGAAATTAGGAAAGCAACTCCATTTGTAATAGCCCCACAAAAAATAAAATACCTAGGAATTAACTTAACTAAAGAAGTGAAGGACCTCTATGATGAAAACTTTAAAATCTTGAAAAAGGAAAGCAACACAGAACTTAAAAAATGGCAAAACCTCCCATGCTCCTGGATTGGAAAGATTAACATCGTGAAAATGGCAATACTTCCCAAGGCTATCTACAAATTCAACGCAATACCTATCAAAATTCCACCCTCATTCTTCAAGGAAATAGAAGAGGCAATCCAAAAATTCATATGGAACAATAAAAGACCCCGAATAGCAAAAACGCTCCTCAATGGAAAGAACACTGCTGGAGGAATATCAATACCATATTTCAAACTCTACTATAAAGCCATAGTAATCAAAACAGCTTGGTATTGGCATAAGAACAGACCTCAGGACCAATGGAATAGAATTGAAAACCCAGAAATAAACCCACAGACCTATAGCCATCTAATCTTCGATAAGGGAGCTAAAACAATAGAATGGAAGACAGAATACCTCTTCAGTAAATGGTGCTGGCAAAACTGGTTAACTACATGTAGAAAACTAAAGCTAGATCCTTATATATCACCCTGCACCAGAATCAACTCCAAATGGATCAAAGACCTTGAACTCAAAGCAGACACTCTGAAAACATTATAGGATGGAATAGGAGAAACCTTAGGTCTCCTTGGCTCAGGCCGAAATTTTCTGAATAGAGACCCGGAAACACAACAAATCAAAGAAAGGTTGGACAAATGGGATTGCATAAAGTTGCAGAGCTTCTGCAGGGCAAATGACATAGCTAGCAAGATCAATAGAAAGCCCACGGATTGGGAGAAGATCTTTACTAGCCATACAACGGACAAGGGTCTCATATCTAAAATATACTTGGAACTCAAAAAATTAAACCCCCCAACAACAAATCCTCAAAGAAACAACTGCCCAATAAATAAGTGGGCGAAAGACTTAAAGAGAAACTTCTCTGAAGAAGAAAGAAGGATGGCCAATAGACACATGAAGAAATGTTCAACATCCCTAGCCATAAAAGAAATGCAAATCAAAACAACATTGAGATATCACCTCACTCCAGTTAGAACGGCAAAAATCAAGAACTCTAACAACAACAGATGCTGGAGGGGATGTGGACAGAAAGGAACCTTACTTCATTGTTGGTGGGAATGTAAACTTGTTCAACCACTTTGGAAAGCAGTATGGAGGTTCCTCAAAAGACTCCACATAGAGCTCCCCTATGACCCAGCAATCCCACTTTTGGGCATTTACCCTAATGTTTATAAACAAGACCACACTAAAGCTACCAGCACAACTATTTTTATTGCAGCATTATTTACCATAGCTAAGATATGGAACCAACCCAGATGCCCCTCAGTAGATGAATGGATCAAGAAAATGTGGTATATATACACAATGGAATTCTATGCCTCCATCAGAAAGAATGACATTGCCCCATTTGTTAGGAAATGGAAAAACTTGTAAAAAATTATATTAAGTGAAGTAAGCCAGGCCCAAAGAAACGTAGGTCCCATGGTTTCCCTTATTTGCAATATCTAGTATATGTATGAGTCAAGCGGAAAAGGTCAGATAATGTGATGTCAGGAAAATGAACCCTTAGATGTGTATTTTAACGTTTTTTTCTTTCATGCATGTGTTTCTAACACATTTATAAGATTATCTCTTTGTTGCTTTGTATGTCCCTCCCCCACAATATAACCCCTGCTTTCACTATATTTGATGTCAGTATAACTTGTGGAGGAGATGGGGAAAAACCAGTTGTTTAAGGATACAGGTGGACCTGTTGCAACAATGAGAAGTACAAGTTGTCATGTGCAAAACGAGCTTTACAACGTTAGTGCAGGGGGGTGGGAGGAAGGGGGGAAGGGGGGGAAGGAGAAGGATTGGGATTAGGGGGGGAGGGGGGAGGCTGGGAAGGGATGTGAAGGCTAAACAAAGGAGGAGGCTGCAATGCTTGGTAAGAAATGTACGCATTATCCTGCCCATGTAACTGTAACTCCTCTGTACAGTATGTTCACAAATAAAATTAAATTAAATTTGAAAAAAAAAGAAGAACAATAAAAGGATCAGTGCAACAAACAATTCTTTGAAAAAAAACAAACAAGATTAACAAATCAGTAGCCAAACTAACAAAAAAGGAAGAAAGAAAAAAACTGGTGCCAGTGGTTCCAACCTGTAATCCTAGATACTCAGAAGACTGAGTTCAATGCCTCTCTGGGCGACAAAGTCTGCAGGTCTCCATCTCCAATAAAACAGAAAAATGCCAGAGTGTAGGATTAGTTCTAAGCAAGAGGTTGAGGCCCTGAGATTAAGCCTTAGCATTGATGAGAGAGACATACACACAGAGAAAGAGAATATATAAATTAAAAATGAAAATTTAAAATTAAAGATGAAAAAAGGATTATTATAACTAATACTACTGGAAAGCCCCGTGTAATCGCAGCTATATAATCCTATAATCGCAGCTGGATGGCAGACATAGGAGGATCATGGTTGTCCTGTAAGCATCTTCATGAACGGTAACCTAAAGCAAGTGAGCAGGGAGGCTTAGAAGGTATGAGGGGCCTGAGAGTAAGTCCCAGTCACACCAAAAACAAACAAACAAACAAAAAGAAGACAACTCTGCAATCCAAAAGGCCACTAAGAATATTTGACAATATTATTGGGATAAACTGGAATCCTAAAAGAAATGAGTAAACAGCTTAACAGGTATGACCTACCAAATGTAAGTCAAGAGAATATGTAAAACCTAAACAGATCTATAGTGAGCAATAAGACTGAAACGGTAATAGTCTCCCAGCAAAGCAAAGCCCAGTACTGGGTGGATTCACTACTGAATTGGACCAGACTTTTTATTTTTATTTATTTTATTGCTATTATAAAGGTGCTGCACAGAGGGATTACAGTTACATAAGTCAGATAATGAGTACATTTCTTTTTAGACAATGTCACACTCTCTCCTATCCCTACCCCCAATTTGTATAGTTCATTTGCAACATAGTGTCTAGTAAGTACAGCTGCTGCATTCATCATTTGTCCCTCCATTTTAGTGCTCCTAATGCCCTTCCAAAGACAGATAAATAAACAAACAAGACAAAAAGAAAAGAAAACAAAAACCGCAACAAAGAAAAATACCTCTTGTTTCCATTTCCAGGAGTTCATTTCTATACTATTATTTTATATGATCAGAAGCACATAAGCATCACACCTTTCTTGACCAGACTTTTAAAAAAGTAATAACAATGTTCTTCAAATTATCCTATAAAATAGAAAAGGGAGGAGTACTTTTAAACACATGCTACAAAGTCAGTATTATCCTGACACCAAAACTAGATAAGGACACAACAAAAAGAAAAATGTAGGCCAATTTCCTTGATAAATATAGACACAAAACTCAGTAAAATACAAACTGAACTTATCCACACATTCAAAGGACAATATACCATAATCAAGTTGGTTTCATACTAGAATGCAAGGATAGTTCAGTGTACTATAGTAAGACTAGTTCTCTTACTCCTAGCCAGAGTAACTTTACCTTGCAGCCAAGTCACCACTTACAAGTTCTACATGCCAGACAACAGTAAAACAATCCATCCTTCCATGGTTCCATTTTTCAAGATCAGCAGAATTCCTGATAAGAGTGAGAACAGAATACCTATATAATTTTCCCAGGGTCTATGTTTTAAGTTATATGAGTCTGTAGTAACTTCTGCTATATTATCATCAGATTCAGATGTAGATCTAGGTTTCTGCTTTGGGCTTAGAGATCTATAAAGCAAGAAATTTCTAGAAAGAAGATTGATGTCTTTACAACGAGGGTGAGTTTGGGTGAGTGCAGTTCTCTTTAGTAATCTGAGGCTCTGTAGGTAACTTCTATTAAACCTCATTTTTACTCATTCAAAATGTATTTGTTTAAGTCCATTTTGAAACTTTCAGTACCATCCCACTTTGCAGAAACGTGATTCTTTTAGGAATCATGGAAAATTCATGTAACACATATGCATATCCATAAGCATAGTATAGCACATAAGTAGGATCAAAAACAAATAACATGATCATTACAATAGATTTAGAAAAACTATTAACAAAATTCAATTATAATACTCTTCAAAATAGAAGGGTTACACAATAAGGAACATATATGATAAACTGATATTCAACATCATATTACATGGGAAAAATTGAAACCATTTCTTCTAAGTTCAGGAACAAGACAAGTGTGTCCACTCTCAATACTTTTATTGAATATAATTTGTTAATCAAAATAGTAAGGCAATAGAAAGAAATTAAAGGAATGCAAATATGAAAGGGAGATGCTAAATTATCTCTATTTGAAGATGATATAATTCTAACACTCAAAAGATTCTTCCAGAAATGCTTAGATCTAATAAATACTTCCAGCAAAGTAGCAGGATGTAAAATCAACATACAAAAATCAGGAGCTTTTCTGTATAGCACTTACAATCTCTTTGAAAAATAAGTCAAGAAAATAATTACATTCACAACAATCTTAAAAGAAAAAGACCTATACATAATAACCATAATGACAACTATACAGTCATAAAGAAATAGAAGAACAGTAGAAGATAGAAAGACCTTCCATGTTCATGGATTAGCAGAATTAACATTGCTAAAATGAAGATGTGACTGAAAGGCAATCTACAGATTCAATACAATTGCATCAAATCTTTTTTCACATTTGTTCACAAAAATAGGAAATAAAGCCTTTAAAACTTCATATGGAAATATGAAAGATCCTGAATAGTCACAGTAATCCTGAACAAAATGAGCAATACTAGAGGTATCAAAATATCTGATTACAAATTATGCTCCAGAACCATAGTAACAAAAACAGCACAGTACAAGCACAAAACCAGACTTTAAGGACATACTGTATAGCTCTGATCCAAGAAGAACCACATTGCCACTACTCCCATAGCCTTTCCTGATAGTCCCCAAATAAGTGGTTGATATTCCCTACATGAGTGCTTCTTCTGGAAAACACAGTTTTTATACCAACATGTCTCTCAACAAAAATGACAACCAAAACCTGAGTCATGATGAAGATGTTTGTTACTTTACTTTTACCCTGTAGATATCATATAAGTACATCTCAACATCAAAGAAGTAGTCAAATAAGTCCCCAGAATGACAAATGTACGTATAGCAAAGGCATAGGAATGTTTGAATTAGATCAAAGGCAACCACAAGGACTTGCTGTACTTGCCTGGTAAGACATATTTTTACTTAGACTGTACATCTAATACTTAAATGTACTTAGAGCTGTGACTGATAAAAATTTCTGGTTCATCAGTGAAGAAGCTTGGGTTCATATATTTGCATTGCTATTAGTTTCTAAAAAAGAAAATATCTTGAGACCGGAGGAAGATGGTGGAGGAGAAGCTGGCTTCTCTTAAACAAGCTCTTGCAAAGAAAGTTTTCATGTTCCAGTGAACAGTCCTGGGCTAGAGAATCACACCAAGTGTGCCATCACAGTACAGTGAGTTTGGCCAGAGAGGAAAAATCCAGGCAGCTTGGTCAAGGAGACAGATCTGAGCACTTGCTGGTAGCCACGGCTGCTGAGGAAGCAGCTGTGGCCACCATGCCAACAGAAAAAGTCCAGAACAAAGGTGCCAGATGCGGCATTCAAGCAGATTCTACTTATACCAGCAAGAACTGACAAGGAGCAGAAATCTTCATCCTGTTGATTGCAGACTAGGAACTGCCAGGAACCAAGAGTCTGGCATGAGGAGAACCCTGACATGCTCACTCTTCCCAGGCTGCGGTGGGAAGGCATCTCCTCCCTCACCACTGGAGAAGAGCTCCATCTTTGATACTCACAAAGGCCAGATGAGCAACTAGCTCCAACCCAGGCCTTGGAAAGAAACAAATGGAGCCATTAGCAGGTCACAGGAATCTGACCTGACCTGACCGGCTCAACTCCACCCAGGGAAATGTCACACCCCCCCCCCCCCCAGGCAGAGGTACCTCTGTCCTTGGAGGAGTGACTTTCTTCATTGGGTAAACAGAGCCAGAGGCTGCCCATCCCTACAGGAACCTAGACAAACAATTGAAACTCAGTAAACATAAACCCTAAGAATGGTTCCAGGCTGGCCTCTGTGAGTGTCTCAGGAGTTAGCCTCTCAAGGAAAAGCTACTGTCTGCTGAAAGGCTTCAACCCTACCCAGAACCTAGCCTCATCACAGCATCTCCAAACAAGAGGAAACAGACATCTCCCTCTTTTGTGATACTCAAAGCAGATCTCCCTCCCACTGAACAAGATTGGGAGGAAGATCACAAAGTCCTGGGTAAAGCAGGGTTTTTTTCTGCCTGCTCAAACAAACTGACATAAGGAACCAACCAAGCCACAGAAAAACCAAACACCACAAGCAAACCAGAGACTCCACCAAGAGACTGATTACAGACACAGGGGAGATAAAAGAACTTCCTCCCCCTCACCTCCCCCCCACCGGCAAAAAAAATCAAAGAACTCTTTTTTCTAACAAATTAATATTATTTTTAAAATTGTTTTCTATTTTTTCCTTTTTTTTCTTTCATAATTTTTATTTTAGGAGTGTGTGTGTGTGTGTGTGTGTGTGTGTGTGTGTGTGTGTGTGTGTGTGTGTGTGTGTGTGCATGTGTGTGCTTTGTTTTATATAATCTCTTTTGACCTTTGGTCCTTTTTTTTTCTTTACTCTTTCTTTTTTGCATGATTTAATTGCTGTTCTGCTCAGCCCAAAATATATACCCATCATAGATTATTAGACCTTATCCCTCATACTTAATCCAGAAACTTATTACTCAATTCACAACCTCTTAGGCTTAACTTCTTTAATAGTAGTATTATTTCTTTATACCTATATAACTTTCAAGTATTCCAATTTTAAGAATTTTTATTTTTTATTTCTTTATTTTTCCCCTCCTCTCATCATATCCTCTTCTTCTCTCAATATCAGTTCTTTATACTTACATAATTTTTAAGTATTTCAGTTTTTTAATTTAAATTTTTGTTTTTTCGTTTTTTCATTTTTTTAATCTCTCCTATCATTCTGTCCTACCCCTTTCCCACTCTGAGATTAGACTTGGTTAAATTCACTCTCCTTTTACCTCTCCACATCTCTGTAATCCTATTTTCCCCCACAGTTCTCCCGAAACATAATAATTTCTGGTTTGCTGAATCCCTCTTGGATGTTCTTAGCCCATTAATCCATAGTTGTTTGATGATGAATAGGTTATATCTGTTGAACTAGATTGTATCTGCAGCCATTTTGACTGTGCAACTACAGGACTCTGTTTGATGCTTGCCTTAATGTAGTGTTCTAGCACAAAATTGGTGTTCTTTCATACGAAATGGGCAGAACAAGCAGGAGAAATGCAAGAAAAATGAAGGCTGGGTATCTCAACTGCCACTCATGAAAATCAGGTGACAGAACAGTTAATGAATAATCCAGAGGAGAGTTCCCATAAAGGTCTACAAACACTACTGGTAAACATGGTGAATGAAAAGATTGAAAACCTCCAAAAGACTCAGTGCAAGCATGATAGGGAGCTAGACGAGGCAAACCAAAGATTAATACAGGAACTTTATGAGTATGTTGAGGCTAACTGAAAATTACTACAGAAATCTTGTAAGCATGAGGAAGGTACTCAAAGATTAACACAGGAATTACATGAGCAGGCTGACAAAAGTCAAGGAGAAAGATATGAATTGTGTGAGCAGGCTGAGAACGCTCAAAGAGAAATACAGGAATTGTGTAAGAATGAGGAAGCTAATCAAAGAGTAATACCGGAATTGAGTGAGTGGGATGAGAATAGATAAAGGTCAACAGAGGCATTCATGGAATCCATAAACAGACAGCTGAAGGAATCCAGGGAGACCACAAAGGGAATGCTAAATGGAGCCCATCAAAAGGAAAGGGAGTCCAAGGAAACCATAACTATCAACTAAGTGATATGAGAGTAAACACTGAACACCAAATTAAGGAAGTAAAGAAGTTCATTCAAGATCTAAAACAAAGCTCTAACAAAGAATTTGAAGCCATCAAAGGTGACCAATTAGCAGGAAAAGAAATACAAAACAAAATAGAAAGTCTGGACAGTAGGCTAGACCATGCAAAAAATAGAATCTTGGGGATTGAAGACAGCCTAGATATTATTGAGAAAGAACATACAACTATCCAAGACAAATCCAAGAAATATGATAGATCTATTCAACATTTGGAAGACACCATCAGAAGGCCTAATCCGATGATAATGGGTGTAGAGAAGCAGAGTCAGAAGTTAATTGTCTAGGAAATTTATCTAACAGGATCCTAGCAGAGAACTTCCCAAACATGCAAAAAGATAGGCCTATTTAGATACAAGAAGCTTTTAGAACCCCAAATAACCCAGACCAGAACAGGACATCCCACTGTCACATAATCTATACAAGATCAATTGAGACAAGGAAAAGATCCTTAAGGCTGTCAAGAAGAAAAGAGCAATCACCTATAAAGGGAAACCAATTAGAATCACCTCAGATTTCTCAGCAGAAACAATTAAAGCAAGAAGAGCCTGGAATGATGTATGCCACGCCCTAAAGAAAAACAACTATCAACCAAGAATTCTTACCCAGCTAAACTCTCCTTCATAACAGAAGGTCAAATACAAATGTTCCGTAGCAAAGAAAAACTGAAACAGTATATTTCCACCAAACCAGCCCTACAAAAGATACTTAAAGGGGCTGGGAAGGTGGCTCAGTGGTAGAGCGCTTGCCTTGCATGCTCAAGGCCCTGGGTTCGATTCCTCAGCACCACATAAGCAAAAAGAAAAAAGCCGGAAGTGGCGCTGTGGCTCAAGTGGTAGAGCACTAGCCTTGAGCTGAAGAGCTGAGGGACAGTACCCAGGCCCAGAGTTCAGGCCCCACGACCGGACCCAAAAAAAAAAAAAAAGATACTTAAAGATGTCCTACATACAGAAGACCAACAAGAGCACAATAAAGGCCAAGAAACCACACCTAAACTGAGAATCCAAGAACCATGGGAAGAACCCATTTGTCACATCCTCCAAGAAGGTGGATAACCCGGCAGGAACTACTAAACACCTCAGTCCTAACTCTCAATATTAATGGGCTTAACTCTCCAATTAAGGGACATAAACTGTCTAGTTGGATTAAAAAACAAGATCCTTCTATCAACTGCCTTCAGGAGTTACACCTTGCCATAAAAACAAACTTATTCGGAAAGTGAAAGGCTGGAATAAAATCTACCAAGCAAATGGCCCCCATAAACAGGCAGGAGTTGCAATCATAATAACAGATAAAATAGACTTCAAATTAAAATTATGAGAAGAGATAAAGAAGGTCACTACATACTAATTAAGGGATCTCTAGTTCAGGAGGATATTACAATTCTAAATATCTATTCACCAAACCATGGAGAACCCAAATTTATTCAAGAAACACTATGTTCCCTCAAATCTCACATAGATTCAAAGACATTAATTGTTGGGGACTTTAACACACCACTATCTCCACTAGATAGATCAATTCAGCAAAAACTCAAAGAGAAACCGAAAATCTAAACAACTGCATAGATCAACTAAATTTAAAAGACATCTACCGAATATTTCATCCAGCAGCATCAGAATACATGTTTTTCTCAGGAGCACATGGAACAGTTTCCAAAATAGAGCACATTTTAGGTCACAAAGCAAACTTGTACAGATTCAGAAACATTGAAGTTATGCCCTACATTCTCTCAGACCACAAGGGAATAAAATTAGAACTCAACACCAAAAGCCACCAAAGAAAGTTCTGTAACACATAGAGGCTGAACAGCATACTGTTGAACCAGCAGTGGGACATAGAAGAGATTAGAAATGAAATTCAAATGTTCATGATATTCAACAAAAATGAACACACCACCTCCTCTAGAACACAGCAAAGGCAGTACTCAGAGGCAAGATTATAGTTCTGAGTTCCTACATCAGCAAATTGGAGAGATCTGAGACCAACAATTTAATGAGACATCTGAACCTCCTTGAAAAAGAACAGCAAGCTAACCCCCAATTCAGTAGATGGAAAGAAATAATTAAAATTAAATCAGAATTAAACGAATTAGAATCCAAAACACCCATAGAAAGAATCAACAAAATAAACAGTTGGTTCTTCAAAAAAAATTAACAAAATTGACAGTCCCTTAGCAAACCTTATCAGAGAAAGAAAAGAACACACTCAAATAAACATACTCAGAGATGAGAATGGAAACATCACCACAGAAACAACTAAGATTCAGAACATTATAAGGGAATACTTCTCAAACCATTATGCTAATAAGTTTGAGAATCTGGAAGAAATGGACGATTTCCTAGTAAATATCGACATCCTGCAATTAAACTAAGATGAATTAAGCCAATTTAACAGACCCATATCAAGCTTTGAAATAGAAACAGCAATAAGAGACCTCCCATCTAAGAAAAGCCCATGAGGGGATGGATTTACAGCTGAATTCTACAAGGCCTTCAAAGCAGAACTCATATCAATACTCCTCCAACATTTCAATGAAATTGAAAGTGAAAGTTCACTACTGAGCACTTTCTATGAAGCCATCATAACCCTCATCTCAAAACAAGGCAGGGACTCATCAAAGAAAGAGAACTATAGACCATTTCTTTGATGAACATCAATGCAAAACTTCTCAACAAAATTTTGTCTAATCGACTTCAACAAGTCATCAAAAAAAATCATATACCACACCACCATCAACCAGGATTCATTTCAGGGATGCAAAGTTGGTTCAATATATGCAAATCAATTAATATAATTCATCACAACAACGAGAGTAAGGATAAGAACCACATGGTTATTTCAATAGGTGCAGAAAAAGCATTTGACAAGATCAAACACCCCTTTATGATGAAAGCTCTGGAAAAACTAGGAATCCAGGGAACATTCCTCAATACAATAAAGGCTGTATATGACAAACCTAAAGCCAGCATTATACTAAATGGCAAAAAGCTGTTTCTTCTAAACTCAGGATGTCCACTCTCTCCACTTCTCTTCAATTTAGTATTGCTACAGCAAAAAGACAAGATGCAAGCATAAAGGGGATCCACATAAGGAAAGATGAAGCAAAACTCTCCCTCTTTGCAGATGACATGATCTTGTATTCAAAAAATCCCATGGACTCCAATCTCAAATTACTCGAGCTGATTAGAAACTTTGGCAAAGTAGCAGGGTATAAAATTAACTCTCAAAAATCAATGGCTTTTCTGAATGCCAACAACGAGAAGAGCATGGCTGAAATCAGGAAAGCAACTCCTTTTGTAATAGCCCCACAAAAAATAAAATACCTAGGAATTAACTTAACTAAAGGAATGAAAGACCTTTTTGATGAAAACTTGAAAAAGGAAATCAAAGCAGAACTTAGGAAGTGGAAAACCCTCCCATGCTGCTTGATTGGAAGGATCAACAATGTGAAAATGGGTATACTTCCCAAGACTATCTACAAATTCAATGCAATACCTATCAATATTTCAACCTCATTCTTCAATGAAATAGAAGAAGCAATCTAAAAATTCATATAGAACAATAAAAGACCCTGAATAGCAAAAATGATCCTTAACAGAAAGAATATTGCTGGAAGCATATTAACACCAAACTTAAAACTCTACTACCAAGCCATAGTAATGAAAACAGTTTGGTATTGGCACAAGAACAGACCTAAGGACCAATGAAATAGAATTGAAAACCCAGAAATGAACCCACAGACCTATAGCCACCTTATCTTCAATAAAGGAGCTAAAAAAAATAGAATGGAAGAAAGACAGTCTCTTCAGGAAATGGTGCTGGCAAAATTGGTTAATTGACTGTAGAAAACTAAAGCTAGAAGCTTATATATCACCCTGCACCAGAATCAACTCCAAATGGATTAAAGACCTAGAAATAAAAGCAGACACCCTGAAAACATTACAGGATGGAATAGGAGAAACCCTAGGTCTCCTTGGCACAGGCCGAAATTTCCTTAATAGAGACCCAGAAACAAAGAAAGGTTGGACAAATGGGATTGAATGAAGCTGCAGAGCTTCTGCATGGCAAAGGACATAGCTAGCAAGATCAATAGAAAGCCCATGGATTGGGAGAAGATCTTCAGTAGCCATAAATGGATAAGGGTCTCATATCTAAAATATACTTGAAACTCAAAACATTAAATCCCTCAATAACAAATCCTCAAAGAAACAACTGCCCGATACATAAGTGGGCTAAAGACTTAAAGAGAAACTTCTTTGAAGAGGAAATAAGAATGGCCAATAGACACATGAAGAAATGCTCAACCTCTCTAGCCATAAAAAAAATCAAATCAAAACAACATTGAGATTCCACCTCATCCCAATTAGAATGGCTATAATCAAGAACTCCAATAACAACAGATACTGGAGGCGATGTGGCCAAAAGGGAACCCTACTGTATTGTTGGAGGGAGTGTAAACTTGTTCTACCACTTTGGAAAATAGTATGGATGCTCCTCAAAAGACTCCACATAGAGCTTTCCTATAACCCAGCAATCCTACTATTAGGCATTTACCCAAACGAACACAAACAAGACCATACTAAAGCTACCAGCACAGCTATGTTTATTGCAGCATTATTTACCATAGCTAAGATATGGAACCAACCCAGATGCCCCTCAGTAGATCAATGGATCAGAAAAATATGGCATATATATATATATGTATATATATATATATATAGAGAGAGAGAGAGAGAGAGAGAGAGAGAGAGAGAGAGAGAATGACATTGCCCCATTTGTTAGGAAATGGAAAAAAATATATATTAATTGAAGTAAGCCAGACCCAAAGAAACATAGGTCCCATGATTTCCCTTATTTTTATAACTAGTATATGTCTAGGCCAAGCAGAGAAAGTCAAAAGCTATGTACATATGACCAGATACGATGATGTTAAGAGAAATGAATCCCAAGATAGGGACACAGTGATTTTTTCTTTCTTGCTACTGTTTCTAACGTATTTATAATGTACCATGTGGTTTTTTTGTTGTTGTTTCTTTGTATGTTCCTCCCCCACGGTATAATCCCTGTTTTCACTGTATATGATGTCAGTGCCCTGCATCTGGTATATACACTTCTCTAATTTGGGGAGGGGAAGGGAGAAAACAAAATGCTTAAATAGGGATACAGGTTGACCCATTGTACTAATGAGATGTACAAGACACTATGTTGAAAAAGGAACTTGACAATTTAGGTGGGAGAGGGGTATAGTTGTGAAGGTGGGAGGGAAGGGATGGTAGGGGAAAAACAAAGGATGAGGTAACAATGCTTGATAGGAAATGTACTTATTACCTTGCTTATGTAACTGTAACCCCTCTGTACAGTATTTTTGCAATAAAAGCGTATTAAAAATGAAACTCCTGTTAGTTATGCACACTAACATTTGAAACATACATGACCAGAATAATAGGTGTGACTGGTGCTATGACAGTAATTTGGCTTAGATTCTATGATCAGGTGAATAGATTCAGGCTAAGGTATTTTATTTAAAAAACAGCAAGCAGGGCTGGCAAGGTGGCTCAATGGTTGAGTGCTTGCCTTGCATGCATGAGGCCCTGGATTTGATTCCTCAGCATCACATAAGCAGAAAAAGCCGGAAGTGCTGCTGTGGCTTAAGAGATAGAGCTAATTAGCCTTGAGCTAAAGGGCTGAGGGACAGCATCCAAGCCCAGAGTTCAGGCCCCACAACTGACAAAAACAAAAACAACAACAAAAAAAACCCAGCATGCAGCAAATTGTCAACACACTCTTCTTGCCTATTAGCTATCAGAGCTCATATTTGTTTTCAAATTTGTGTCAATTGATAGTACTGGGATTTTTCAAGGAAAGAATAGCAATCTTTAACACCTGAACTTCTATCTATCTAATTCACGTGACAGAAAGAAGCTCAGATTAGAAGTCAGAGGAACTGGTTTTTTGTGCAGCTACTTTCTAATCTTCATCATTAAGGACCTCAGTTTCATCTAAAATGATTATTGACTCTAGTTTTCCTAAGGTTACATTAAACTTCATTTATCATCATATGTGACTCTAAAATTTACATTTATTTTTTCTTCTACCTTTCAGATTTTGTGATTTTATAACAGGTCATGGCACCCTCCAAGGAGACATTAGAACATGGTTTATAAAGTGCACATTTTGTGTGAAGCCATGGTGATCCCTTAGATCCTAGGAAAGTAGAACAAGATGGTCTCTGGAAGGGAAGGGAGGGGTAATGTGTGTTATTCGGAAAGTCTGGTTCAAGGACTAGAGAAGACAGAGAAAAAATATTGCAGTCTAGGATCACATGAACTCCAAAGCTAGAGAGAGCAACAGAAGACAGAAAGCAAGTAGGAGAGAATAACAAATTAGAAAATCTTGAAAGAATCTCATTGACTCAGCCCTAGCAAAGTAGGTGACATTTTGCTAAGGAGCTTTTTTTTTTTTCTGGTCTTGGGGTTGAACTCAGGGCCTGGATGCTGTCCTTGAGCCACTTTGTGTTCAAGGCTAGTGCTCTACCACTTGAGCCACAGCACCACTTACAGCTTTTTCTGGGCAATTTATTAGAGAGAAGAGTCTCACAGACTTTCCTGCCTGGGATGGCTTTGAAATATGATCCTCAATCTCAGCCCCCTGAGTAGCTAGTATTACAGTACAGGCATGAGCCACAAATTCTTTGAGATTGTCTTTTCTTTTCTTTTTCTTTTTGGAAATTAAGGTCAGAATGAGATAAGGCGAGTTTCTAGCATAATTCACAAATAATCCCCTTCAGATTCCTCCATTCCAACCTTATAAAAGCTCCAGGACAGAAGCAGACCCCAATGCCAGCTGCAAGACTCAATGCTTTTCTCCCAGCAGCGGCCTTCACCTATTTTACTCTCCATTCTTGACTCCATAATACCAACCTGATTTGATCCTAGTTTGGTTTAAAGTACACATAAAGCCAACCTTATTTTGTACTCGAAAAAGCTGTAACACATATATACTGGCTTCTCCCAGCACCAACGTGGTTTCTAAGAGGAGATACATAAAGAAAGTCCTGCGTCTAGTCTATCTCATGTCCAGCATTGTCCTTTTCAGGAAGAAGTAAATTTTATTAGTGCTTATTATTTATGTCAAGAGATGACTATTTCAAAAGCTTAATTTTCTCAGACAAGTTTACTTGGATTAGCAATTCTCAAAAGTAGTTATGCATTTATTTTAATCTCTTGCCAGAAAGAATAATTTCTGCACAGATAAAAGCATGAGTGAAAAGCAGCTATTGTGTATGCACAGTAGCATATTTTTAAACACTATCCTATTAAGAAGGAGAGGATAACAACCAAATGTGCCCTAAGAATCAAGGTCCATACTTTACCTTACTGGGTGTTATGCCATTCAATCAATGCATGCTGGGTGGAAACTTTTCTCCTAATGTGTGTACAATTTTATAGGTTCTTCAACTACTGAGCAAAATGCACAGGTACTTTGGGGCTTCTTAAGTCTATAATTCTTTAATAGCTTTTGCTTTTAATGTTTCTCTCTCCATTTGTTCAGTAAATGGTTCATTTTAGATTGAAAGTCAAAGATAATTGAGCATGAAAGCACTGACTTGGTGTTCTTTCTAAAAGGGTTAATGACCAATAGGTAGTGAGTTGAAATTAAAGTGAAATAAAAGAAGAGGAGGTGCTGGACTGTGCCTCAAAAAATATTTTTCCTTTTTTTTGTAGGTTAATTGAATGTAGATGTGTTGATCTCTGAACCAAAGTCAGTGTTAATATATGAGATTGCTTACCCCACCCCGACAAGAGAGAAAAATCTTTGTCTGGTTTCTTTATCTTAAGGGGGGTCATGATGAACTGGAAGACATATTGAGCAAGGACGATGATTAAAGGAGGGTGAGGGGAAGAAAAAAATGGCCTGAAAGGCTTTATAATACAGATGAAAATTCAATGCTTCTATTTCCTACTTGGGAGAGGAAATTGTATAGCCTAGAGCTAATGTCATACTTTCTTAACCTGTTTGGAAAAACTGACTAGATCAAAAGATACAAATGTGATACAAGAACTGGCAAGAATAGCCAAAGTAATAAAAATTACTTAGATGAGGTAAGTAAAAAGAAGTTGAGTCTACAAGAAGAGAAACTGCTAAGGTTTTCAAATGGAGAGGGCATACTCACCTTTAAACTACAGGTATTTCTCCCCTGTCAAATGGAATTAACAGAATCTTAGTGAATATTTCCTCCACTGTCCTCAATTACAGCAGATCTAAAAAGCCACTTCTAGTCCAAAGCAGAGACCTAGAGGGGTTTCTGTTTTCAGATATCTGAAGATCATTCTTAGCGACCTCTATCATTGCAGTTATGTAGATAGACAAGTGCTAATAAAGCCCAACATGGCACAAAAATGCTCGTTTCGTCTTTAAATTGATGTTCAAGGAAAAATTGTAAACCAATATTCAATTCTAGTTTAGCATGTACCTACTGAAGTACTTAGTGAAAATTGTGATGTGTGTAACTTGCCTTGAAATGCATTGAAATACACACAGGCAGTTCATGTTCAGTTGTTCATGCACAGATGAGTATATGAATATTTTCCATAAATTTCCTTTACACTATATAAATTTGAATATTTTCAAAATTAAAGATTGGAGAGGGAAAAATCACTGACCTAAATTAACCAGAATTTCTGACTGGAGACACCAATTTCTCTCCCTTTAGGTACCTGTCACCAGCCACCAATGCTGCTCAAGGGGAAAGAGTTATTCTGATCACCCTCAGCACCTTATATATGCACAGACTAGGAAAGCTCAGCTGACCTGTGAGTGGAGAACTTGTTGATACCCTCTTTTAAACACTAGCTCCAAGTCTCCTTTTCTCCACTGCCTTGACCTTTCTGTACTTCCCTTTGTCTTTGCCAAAGAAATTATTCCTTTCACTTTACATAAGAAAGATCTTTCTCAAACACTTCACTGTTCAGTTATAGCATGGTGTAACCGGCTTGCTTTTAAGGCACACACATCTAAGTGTTGCCATTTTAGGAAACACGGCAGGCTGTACAGAGCAACTTTGGGCTGTCATACTCTTAATTGTGGGTTCTCAGGTAGAACCATAGTCTTGAAGGTGGCTTCAGAGTTCTCACAGGTAATCACTCAGAGAACTGCTCTGGTCACATTTTGATGAGCCCAAGGGCACAAAAGTTTGCGTTGTAAGTTCTGGTTTGTGGATTGTCTTACTTGGTTGCTGTCTTTTAGGTCAGATGCAATTAATTGACAATTATCAGTAAAGTACTACTAATTACAATATAGTCTGTTTTCTCTTTGTAAGATCTACATCATAGTGATTTATTAAGCAAAGATGTTTCCAGGATTCTTAAAAGACTCATTTTTTTCCAGAATCTAGATCTGTTTGTTTACTTAAGATTAGGAACCCTCCTCAAATTATTTTAGAAAGTAGAAGCTAGACAAAGTGGAACCATACTACAAGAGCGGCTGAAGGTCAAGTTAATGCTTTTATGTCCGAAGGATGCAGCCCAGTTGAAAAGACATTAGAGCTGAGAGGAAGGTAATCCTACTTGAAAGCTTCCTCATTTCTGCTTATATTTGCAACATTTACACTTTACCTTTCAGCCTAATTACAAAAACATCATATGCTTAATACAGAATGCAGAAAAAACACAAAGAAAATATAACAAAATTTGTCTATCACTCTACCATTTAAAATAAGCACTGTTACCCTTCTGATAAATAGCCATGTAGCGCTTAACATGGTTTAGTCAACAATGAACTACGAAGACAACAATAGTTCTATAAATTCATAATGGCACGCACTCACACATTTCTATCACCTCATGATGTCAAAGATTAATAGCACAATGCATATTCATGTGTCTATAGTGATGCTGGTATAACAAAATCTGTGACAATGATGGCTGTATGAAAGCATAGCACATATACCTATGGATAGAAGAATATAATAAAAAACCATCTTACTGTTTTTTAATATTTACTATATTATACTTTTTAATCATTATTTTTGAGTGTACTTCTATCTGTAGAAAAACAACCTATTGTGCCAGAAATTGGTGGCTCATGCTTATAATACTAGCTACTCAGGAGGATGAGATCTGAGGATCCTGGTTCAAAGCCAGCACAGGCAGAAAAGTTTGTGAGACATTTATCTCCAATTTGTCATCAGAAAGCTGGAAGTGGTGCCATGGCTCAAAGTGATAGAGTGCTAGCATTGAATGAAAAAGCTCAGGGACAGCATGTAGGCCCTGAGTTCAAGCCTCATGACAGAACCAAAACCAAAAACCAAAAACAACTTATTGTAAAAGAAAACGCTATTTCTCACTGAAGTGCCTCATACACCTCATGTTTACTGAGTCTCTGATTGCATTGTTTCTCTTGTGATTGGTTTAATCTATTGTTGTTTGATTCATCATGACTCTAGAGGGAATATGCTCTATTTTGTGTGTGTGCCACATACCTAGGTGTAGTAGGTCATTATATCTAGGTTTCTGTAAGCATACTCTCTAATGCTCACAACATCTCCCTCAGAATCTACCTCTTGTGAAGGGATGCTTTACTGTGTGTCATTTAGCCATTTTGTTTCTCTTACTTTGATAACTGATTTATTCTTTCCACTTCTACATATAAGAATTATTAACTATTTGCTTTTGTTATTTCCTATAAAATTCAAGGAAACAAGTCACAAGACTGATTATGCATATGTGAGTTTTATTGAATATTATTTTTATTATAAAAATAACTAGCTCCAAAACATTCAAGTAATTGATTTGTTGGGAAAAGCCTATATCTCTCAATTCCAATGTACCATGATATCATTAATCAATTGGCAGCTACCTCTTAACTAACTCTATCTGCTTATAAAACTAAACATATGCAATTTTCTAAAAATGAGATTATGCAAGACATACACATATATATATACGATACATAAGCATGGACATTTAGGATTTTTTAATTTGTTATTACATATAATGCTACACCTGCCTCTCAACTCTGGTATACATATCAGAATATTAAGGCTCTTCAGAGCAACAGTGTCAATAGGATAGACAAGACATATATAGATATATAGATGATAGGGACGTAGTCATAGAGATAGATGTCAGGAGATTTAGGGAAATCAGTACATGAGATTATGGAAACTAAGAAGTCCCCATAATAAAACTGTGTAGCTGGACACTGGTGGCTCATGTCTGTAATCCTAGCTACTGAGAAGTGTGAAAATTGAGGATCTTGCTTCAAAGTCAACCCAGGCAAAAAAGTTCATGAGATACTTATCTCCATGTAACTATAAAAGCTAGAAGTGGTGTAGCTCCAGTGTAGAGTGTCAGCCTTGAGCAGGTTCTTGAATTAAAGCTCCATTAGTACTGGTGCATGCGTGCACGCATGTGAGCACGCACGCACGCGCGCGCGCGCACACACACACACACACACACAAGCCAAAGAAACAGGAAGGTGGGTTGCATGGCTCAGTTTAAGTCCAAAGGCCTCAAAAGTAGGGAAGCTGATATTATAACTCCACCTGAGGCCACAGACCTAAAATCCCAGGGGGAAACTATAGCAAGTCTACAGCCCATGGACTTCTGAAGTAAAAGAGTAAAAAGATGCCTCATATCCAGAAAGAGTGAAGGCCCATGTTCTCCTTTTCTCTTCCTATAGTTCTGTGGAGCCCCCAGGATGGTACCTGTCTACATTGGGTGGAAGTAAGTGAAACTATTAAACCTATTGATATTGTTTGAAGGGTGGGAGGGAGGGAGAAATAGGAAGTGTGATAAAGGAGTTTACTATGAGGATATTGTATATATGGATTGAGAAGTCACAATGAAACCCCCCTTTCACAACTAGTATATGCTAATATAAAATCTTCAACAAGAAAGAAAAATCATGAACTCTTTTTGTTCTTTTTCTGCCTCAGCTAAAATCTCCTCTCTTAAAGACCAAGCCCTCTCTGCTTGTCTATCACTTTATTAAATCATCTGTCAAATGACTGTATTTTAAATATTATATAAACTCATTTCAAGAGAAATTATGTCAATGACTGAAAAAAAGGCTTAAGCTGACATTCACATTAACTATTTGCTCTGAGAGAATGACAGAATTCTTCTTGTTGAGAAAATTGCTCTTTTGTTTGAGAAAGAAGCCCACTAGTATTTGTTTATTTATATATTTTTCCAACTGAGCAAGGTTAGACCCCAGGAGAGTTTGCACAGAAGTTGGACCTCAGAAAAAGCCAAATTTATCTGCACCAGAAAATTACAGGAATTTTGGAATGGGTTCCCAGGATCACTACAGAACTGAGGATGAGGCCATGAAAGAGGGGAGTTAAAAACAAAACACTTTTTTAGAGTCGAGAGGGCAAAGAGCAGTCTCCAGAAATACACAGTGGGAGAGCTGCCAAGAAAACCTCTCTTAGTAAAAGTCCTCCTGTTCTGTAATACTTCTATACTATGCATAAAACAGAGAAATAGGGCACTGCAAATCATAAAATTATCACCATGAGGAGGGAGGTTAGTCTATATTTTGAAGCAACGTAGACTGTAACAGGAAGGAGCAGCCTAAAGTAGTGGAGAGAGGGGAAAAATATTAAAAAAATTTCAGGAACAAGAGTTTAGAACAAGAAAAAAATGGGAAAACTGAATTTTAATCCTCAGAATCTATGAAAAATTGGAAAGCACATTGGATTTCCCAAAACATATGGAATGGTTATTAAAGGATGACCTCAGAAGGACAGAAAATTCCATTTTCTTGATCCACTCATCTACTGAGGGCATCTGGGTTGGTTCCATATCTTAGCTATGGTAAATATTGTTGCAATAAACATGGTTGTTCTGTTAGCTTTGGTATGACCTTGTCTGTGATTGGGTAAAGGCCCCAAAGTGGGATTGCTGGGTCATAGGGAGCTCTATGTGGAGTCTTTTGAGGAACCTCCATACTGCTTTCCAGAGTGATTGAACAAGTTTACATTCCCACCAACAATGCAGTAGGGTTCCCTTTTGGCCACATCCCCTCCAGCATCTATTGTTACTAGATTTCTTGATTATCACCATTCTAACTGGGGTGAGGTGGAATCTCAATGTTTTGATTTGCATTTCTTTTATGGCTAGAGAAATTGAGCATTTCTTCATGTGTCTATTGGCCATTCTTATTTCCTCCTCAGAGAAGTCTCTCTTTAAGTCTTTAGCCCATTTATTAATTGGGCAGTTGTTTCTTTGAGGATTTGTTGGGGGATTTAGTTTTTTGAGTTCTAAGTATATTTTAGATATGAGACCCTTATCCATTGTATGGCTAGTGAAGATTTTCTCCCAGTCTATGGTCTTTCTGTTGATCTTGCTAGCTATGTCCTTTGCCATGCAGAAGCTCCGCAGCTTCATACAATCCCTTTTTTATTAAGAAAATTTTGGCCTGTGCCAAGGAGACCTAGAGTTTCTCCTATTCCTTCCTGTAATGTTTTAATGGAGTCTGCTTTTATCTCTAGGTCTTGGATCCATTTGGAGTTGATTCTGGTGCAGGGTGATATATAAGGATCTAGCTTTAGTTTTCTACAGGCAATTACTCAATTTTGCCAGCACCATTTACTGAAAAGGCTGTTTTTCTTCCATTCTATTTCTTTAGCTCCCTTGTCAAAGATTAGGTGGCTATAGGTCTGTGGGTTCATTTCCAGGTCTTCAGTTCTATTCCGTTGATCCTCAGGTCTGTTCTATAAAATGAAATTCTATGCCTCCATCAGAAAGAATGACATTGCCTCATTTGTTAGGGAATGGAAAGACTTGGAAAAAAATTGTATTAAGTGAAGTAAGCCAGGCCCAAAGAAACATAGGTCCCATGGTTTCCCTTGTTTGTAATGACTACTACATGTCTAGGACAAGGAGAGAAGGTCAAAGGCTATGTACATATGAACACATGAGATAATGTTAAGCAAAATGTACCCCAAGACAGGGATACAGTGGTTTTTTCTTTCTTGCTAATGTTTTTAATGTACTTACAATGCACGATGTGATTCTTTTGTTTCGTTTGTATGTTCTTCCCCACAGTATAACCCCTGTTCTCACTGGATTTGATGCCAATGTTCTGCACCTTGTATACACATTTTTTTTTTTTTTTTATGTCGGTTGTGGGGCTTGAACTCTGGGCCTGGGCGCTGTCCCTCAGCTCTTCAGCTCAAGGCGAGCGCTCTACCACTTGAGCTACAGCGCCACTTCCGGTTTTCTGGTGGTTTATTGGAGATAGGAGTCTCACGGTCTCTCCTGCCCGGGCTGGCTTTGAACCATGATCCTCAGATCTCAGCCTCCTGAGTAGCTAGGATTACAGGCGTGAACCACCAGCGCCCGGCTGTATACACATTTTTGTATATACATTTTTTGAGAAGGAGAAGGAATATTGGGGAATGCTTAAATGGGGATGCAGGCTAAACCCTTGTAATGATGAGATGTACAGGACACTATGTTGAAAAAGAACTTTACAATGTCATGGTTGGGAGGGGACAGGAGGAATTGGGGAGGTGGGGAGGGAAGTGATGGTAGGGGAAAATAAAGGAGGAGGTAACAATGCTTACTATGAAATGTACTCATTACCCTACTCATGTAACTGTAACCCCTCTGTACAACATTTTTACAATAAATATATATAAAATAAAAAAAAAGAAAAGGTAACAATTCTGTGGTTATATAAATATTCCTTTTATGAAGTAAGTTTTTTCACTGCTTACAAAAGATTAGCCTTCAGCATTTACTGGCACTGGTCTATGTTGGAGAAGAGGGAACAGAAAGGAAGAAAGAACTGCATGTCTGTAATTTGTCCCACTAAATTGATGTTATTATTTCAAGAAGCCTTACATTCAGTCAAATATAAGTGTGGAGAAAAGGTTCAACAGGAAGTGAATATGCAACTTCCAAACTTTATATAGTATCAAAAGACTTCATTGAGTTGGTACATTGTAATGCTAGCATTTGTTTCTTGGTTTCTTTGCAAGGTAACTGCAGTCATGGCCACCCCACATACCATTTCTGCATTAGTCTAAAATGGCCTTGAACCCAGGTTCAG
This sequence comes from Dipodomys spectabilis, assembly GCF_019054845.1. Lineage (NCBI taxonomy): Eukaryota > Metazoa > Chordata > Mammalia > Rodentia > Heteromyidae > Dipodomys > Dipodomys spectabilis. The sequence continues at coordinate 3,295,741 of NW_024870719.1, read as the reverse complement.
AAATTCCCCAGGCATGCCTTTAATATGCATTCAATTTCAAGCTTGAAGAAATGGCTTATCCAATAATAGCAGAGGCCAGGTTTCCACTACAAACTCCCTCTTCAGAGTTCCCAGTGCCCAGTTTTCCAGCAGTGAAGTATAAAATACTAAGAAGCAGGATAAATTGGTAATGGCCCAGAGTGGGAAAAACCCAAGGGGATTATTATGGGAGTTTTTTGGTGTGTGTGGTTTTTGTTGTTGTTGGTGGTGTTTGTTGTCTAGAGCAAAGCAAGATTCCTAAGTGAAACAGGAAAAAAAAAGAGAAAAATTAAAATCTGGTGTATTTTATTTCATTCTATTTCTACTCTATTTGTGAAAAATTGTTCTGGAAATTAAATTGTAAGAATCAGATGAAAAACCATGTAAAGGGCTGGGAAGTTGGCTCAGTGGTAGAGTATTTGCCTTGCATGCATGAGGCCCTGGGTTCAATTCCTCAGTACCACATAAGCAGAAAAAGCAGGAAGTAGTGCTATGGCTCAAGTGGTAGAGCACTAATCTTGAGCTGAAGAGCTGAGGGACAGTGCCCAGGCCCAGATTTCAGGCCTCATGACAGACAAAAAATCATGTAGAACAAGATCAGGAAAAAGGCATTTGTTGAAGAATGAAAGCCAAGGAAATTTGTTTCTAGTGTATCTTCAGGAACTGAAGATAGGAAAACTGAAGCGAGGTCATGGGAAATTTTGGATCTAAAATCATTAAAAGCACCAGAAATTTTAACTGTTAAAGTATGGACAGCTGAAACATGAAGAGCTAGACAAACATCATCAAAACTATGTTAAAGATAGAGTTTGTCATGAAAGTGAAGTTCGCAAAGGCTTAACTTCAAGTTTGTTCAATTAAAGAGCTAATATTATTACTATTTGGCTCTTATAATTGAGATGGTGCTACAAGTTAGCTGAGAAGGTTTTTAATTTATTAAAGCATCCTTTCCAATACTGGCTGCAATTTAGCATTTAATTTTGTTTGACTTTGGACATGAGAGAGTTCAGTTTCTGAGTTCTCATCTATTTTTCCTTTCTCCTACAAAAGAATCCTTTAATATAACTGGCTGTTAGTGTTCTAACAACAAGTTACACTGTTCCTTGTATTTACCAACACTGAGTAAAAGAGTCTGTCTCATCCAGTATATGGAGTGTTTTATACTAAACACCTCTGTACAGTTTAAAAACTATTCTATAAATTTAAATAGTCATAAAGTATTGTAATTCATAAAAAGACATCAAAAATGGCATAGAAACAGACTTTCTTTTAATTTATGGTCATAATTGGGTTATCTTCTTCAAATATCTAATTTGACTTCAAATAGATAGCACAAAGCTAATTATATTCCATACTTCAGCATATGATAAAAGGCCCACTGTCATACTTTTAATATTTTCTATTCCATTCTTAAAGCTCTTGCTATCTCTTTTGTTACTTTTCTTCATTCTGGTAATCCAGACAAATTTTCTGACAAAAGACAGGTAGAAACTTAAGAACTACTTTATGAAGAATATAATCATACTTAAAAAACTTGAAGCAGATATTGTTTTTCTATTAATGGCAGCTAATTCTCTTATGGGGAGAATAAAGGTACTCTGCTTGTAAAACAAATCAAAATCAGACAACAGAGATTCAGAGAGCTTGGATGCTGTTTGAGATGGGAGAATGTAACAATTTTTCAGAAATCCTAAATTACTAGGTTGGTGTGCTGTTGGGTGGAGAAGAGTCTGCATAAGACCAATCAGACTCTGAGGCATAAAAAAGTGAGCATAAGATATGGGTGGAATAATGATGTTGTAAGAAAGGAAATCAAAATGCATGGCTTATGAGACCCTATAAATGCAGTACTCAAAATGTAGTACTTCAAATGCAGTTGGAAGGCTATGGGGAGATCATTTGAAAACAAGGAACATTAAGCAAATGTTCGAATTGGGGAGAAGGAATGAGAAGCCTCTTCAGATATTACCATAATTTTCTATAAATTTCTAGTGGTTCTGGTAGTTACAGAGTTATTTACATATTTTTATGCTCTGGAAATTAAATGATACCATTTTTTATTTTCCTGTTAATTTAAGAAAAGAACTAATCAAAGATCATTAGAAAAATTTTGAGCTAGACACTGATACAAATTTTTAAATTCTAATTACTAAAGATCAAAATCAAAATCCTCTATATTTTTAGTTGGCAGAGTAGATGAGCACAATAAATAGCTTATACATTTTCATGGGTTTGTACATTAACTAGACATACTAAAAATGTCTATCTATAGTTTTTTAAATATATTTACATGTCCAACCCAATCCAGAAAGCCCAGTAAAACACAAATTCAGATTGCAATCCAGTTACAATGCAAGTCTGGCACAAAAGCCTTCTAATGATCTTTGATTAGTTCTTTATTAAATTCATCAAGGGAGCAAAGAAAATTTAATAATCTTCACCAGTTGTCATCTTTCTGATTAGAGTTTTGATTAGAACTTTCAGCTTTTATTTTCCTCCTTGCTAGCCTTCGCCAGAGCCTTGCTGTTGCTTCTAGTTGGAAAGGAAGAACAGGGCACATGGAACACATTAAGTAATATGCATCTGCGAATATTTGCTGGGATGATCAGGCGTGCTAGACATTTACTGAGGAAGAAAGTCAGGAGATCCTTGTGTATCTCTCCTTACCACTGAATCAGCATTGTCTTGTGACAAAACATTTTTTAATATGTGATTTAAATCATTATACTTTGGTTTACTATATTTTTATCTTTAAGTAGTTGCACAAAAGAGTTGTCATTTAACAAATCAGTTTACGAGTAAATGCATCTTGACCGTGTTACCTCTTTCATCATTCCCAACCTTTCCCATCAATTTTCTTAATTTCATAGAATATACATTGAATATTATGAGTTCATTCTTCCCCACTTCCTCTCTTCATTTGTCTACTCCCCTTACCTTGGACCCCCCCCCCCCCACATTTCAAATGCCATTTACTTGGCATTCATTTTGTTGGATTATGAGTTTTTATATTTTTATTTAATTTTATTGTGAAGGTGATTACATAGGGGTTACAGTTACATATGTAAGGTAATGAGTACATTTCTTGTTGAACATTGTTACCCCTCCTCGTTTTTCTCCCACTTTCCCTCCCCCCACCCCCTTCCCCAAGTGCTAAGGTTCATTTCCAACACAGTCTTGTGATTACTACTGTTGCATTGGTTTACCCTATGTCCTTTGTCTCACCATTTTGTTGTTCGTTTTGTTTTTCAAGGACTTACACCAGACAAAACATTTCTTAAGCAGTGAACTTTCTGCTTTCACCAAGCTTCAGGAATACATTTCCCTTGCCTCTGATAGTTATTTCCCTTGGGGAAGATGAAACTCCTTTTTCATATCCTATTAAATTTACAAATAAACATTACATGGGGGTTGGTTAGTGAAACTGTACATATTTTATGTGTGAAGGCAATAGGATTATAGAAACCACCATCCAGAGGCATTTGAGAAATGCCAAATTAGATTTTTCAGAATAAAGGGCTCTGAAAGGTCACTCCATCAGGGATAAAGGGAGTGAGATGAACAATAATGGTGTTTACATTTTTCCTCTTTGTACACATATGGGAGAATAATGACATTCAGATTTCTATATAGCACATTTCTCCCTAGTATTGAGAAATATTGCCTCAATTATTTTTCTATCATTGCTGAAAAGTAGGAAATGTGTAGCTATTATCATCTCCATTTCCTATTATATTCTATCATGTTATTTGAGTCTGGCACCTGAAAAGAAGGATGGCAAGGTAGTGTGTTTATAATCACATTTGATCACCATTAGCCTCCGTATTGGAAAGAGATAGTAGAAAAGATGGTTTTAAAGAAAGAAATCATAAAAATGCAAACATAGGAAATTCTTAACCTATGAAACGGTTGCATTCCAAAAGTTCATTTATTAGGTTATGGTTTGGAATTCAAAAGTCTATATTTCCACAGAAACAATATTCTAAGTGGTAGTTGGGTTCCTTGGCTAGCCAATCACAGTCTAGTGATTTAGGTAGTTGAAATACAAGTGCTATGAAAATTATAGTAGCAGAAAATTATTGTCAGAAATACATGGTATTTCAACTACATACAAGGTTAAATAAACTTTCATAAACTAACCTAGTCACCCAATGTCACTTGAAAGTTCTAACTCAGTACTTTGCACACTGAGAACACTGATTCTGTGACAATCAAACAGGATCAGGAAAACTCCCAAACACAATCTCACAATCACAGGACCCTTGGGAAAACCTGACACTTCATCAATAGATAATTCTCTCCCACCACCACACCTTTTACTTAAAACAATACTAAATAGCCTAAGGAAAGGCAATTTGGTTTCTAAAAGTTTTTCAGGATTCTAGAAGAAGTTCAGTAGTTCAAATGGACTCTTTTAACTGATTAAAATCAAGGTTGTTAACAAAACATACTGAATGTGTGTGTGTGTGTGTGTGTGTGTGTGTGTGTGTGTGTGTGTGTGTGTGGTATATCCAGGTGCTGCAATGTTGAACAGAATACTAAAAATACAAAGAACATATGAAAAGTGTATAATCTATAACATATTAAGAGTAAGGCGTATTTAAAGGATGAGAAAACCACTGCTGAGCTGCAACTTCAGTGAGCAAATGAGAATCTACCTAAACAGAAATGGCTAAATCAATTATTAAAGAAGTTAAGATCTTTAAGGGGTGACTGACCAAGATGTATTCCTAACCAATTTATGGAATTGTAACCTATTTATACAACTACATAACAATAAATAAATGTAATAAAATAATAAATATGTTCTTGCTCAGAATACAGAAGTTATTCTTTCCTTATTACTATTTAAAAACTGGTTTGGACTCATTCAATATATATCAAGCACTTTCTTTTTAATTTAAATTTTATTGTAAAGGTAATATACAGAGGGTTACAGTTATATGTTAGGTAATGAGTACATTTCCTTTTGAATAGTGTTACTCCTCCCTCATTTTCTTCCACTTTTTCCCCTCTCAACCCTACTAGCCTCACTGCATCGTAAAGTTCATTTCCAACATAGTATCTAGTGAGTATTACTGCTGAATTGGCTCACCCTTTGCCCCACCATTTCTGTTGTTTCCCTTTCCCCTCCACAAATCAGATAAACTTTTATTCAAGACAAAGGGTTCAAAAATCAATAGTAGTGACAAAAAGGGAATAAACCAAGGGAAAAAAGAAATAACTGCAAACAGTACAAGAAAAAAGCTCTTGTTTCCATCCCTTGGGGTTCATTTTGATAAGCATCATTTTATGTGATCATATGCACATAGCTATTGAACCCTTGTGATCCTCTCCTAAGAATACCCTCCTTTGTTCTCACAGTGCAAATGCTTAGAGTGCTGTTTAATTAATCATGTCCAAGTGTAATTATTTGTCCTTTACTATCCATTAGATCAACATGTAGATTTATAGACATATTCTAGTTATTGCAAATGAGGGAAACCATGCAGTCTTCCTATTTGCAAGCCAGGATACAGAAACACATTTCCAAAGAAAGAAAGAAACACAGACAACACTCTGTCCTAAGCATCTCAAAGGACAATATTCAGTCTTTTATACACACACACACACACACACACACACACACACACACACACACACGCTGCTATCTATCTCTAGGCACAGTTCAACATTCTAGAGGTTATGGCCCTAGATTTTTATGTATTTCTATTATATTACCTACTGTTTAATACCAGAAATACTTGTTATAGATCTAGTTCTTCTGCTTGTGTGCACACTTGTAAAGAAAAAGAGCTGCGGAGATGGGAAAGGGGCTCAGTGGTAGAGTGCTTGCTTCCCATGCATGAAGCCCTGGATTCAATTCCTCAGCATCACATAAACAGAAAAGGCTGGAAGGGGTGCTGTGGCTCAAGTGGTAGAGCTAACTAGCCTTGAGCTGACAAGCTGAGGATAGTGCCCAGGCCCAGAGCACAAGCCCCACAACTGACAGAAAGAAAGAAAGACAGAAAGACAGAAAGAAAGAAAGAAAGAAAGAAAGAAAGAAAGAAAGAAAGAAAGAAAGAAAGAAAGAAAGAAAGAAAGAAAGAAAGAAAGAAAGAAAGAAAGAAAGAAAGAAAGAAGGAAGGAAGGAAGGAAGGAAGGAAGGAAAGAAAGAAAGAAAGAAAAGAAAGAAGGGAAGGAAGGAAGGAAGGAAGAAAGGAAAGAAGGAAAAGAAAGAAAGAAAGAAAGAAAAGAAAAAAAGGGCTGTATGCTATTATTATATTTTCATAGTTCCTGGACCAAAGTAAGAACTAAACATGTTTATAAATTTATCAGTGTTTTCCCTCAACTTGTATATGTTCTTCCAGTGACAGAGACCTGCACCAGCCATAATATTCCCAGTGGCTTTGCTTCTCCCATCTGGCTCTCTATTTTTTGAATTTAATTTCTCTGGATTTCAAAAGGTTGCACAAGGGAAATTACAGTTTAGCGTGTCCATTTTAAGGACTGAGTGCTTCTTGGTCAGAGTTACCCTACCTCTCCATCTCCCTAGCATATTTGTTCCCTCCTCCAGACTTATTTCACATTTCTTTATCACATATGTACATTGAGTATTCTTGCCATATTCATCTGATTCCCTTTTTCATCTATCCACCCCCAACACCACCCTTGCAATCTTTTCCAGCTTCCTGTTATTTTGTCAAGTTATTCATTTTTCAAGCGATTTATTCTATGAAAATTTATTCCTGTATACACTGTATATGGATACAGATATAGACATAGCTTTAGATATAGATTATATATAATGTATGCAAGCATATGCCTATATGTATGATTACATAGAAGGTTGTATTTTGGGTCTGAGAGCCACATGAGAGAAAATACGTGCCCTTTGTCTTTCTGGGCCTACATTTCTTTGCTGAATGTGATGTTTTCCAGATCCCCCTGTGTTGGAAGCCAGAGACATGAGCTCCTGGGGCAACAGTTCTGAGCCTGACACACACTGTCAGGCCCATGGCCTGAAGTGGCAATAGCTGATCAGCCATGAGACAGAAAGTGGATGTTGCTCTCATCTTAACCTTGAAGCTAGTCATTGAGCTCAGTTATCTCTAACCAAATGCCTTCTGTTTCCTGTATTGCCAAAGCTGCCAGTGCCTACTGAATGCAACTTGTTGTAAATATCTTGATCTGTCCCTTCCCTTCCTTATAAAAAACAACTCTATAAATAACTCTATAAATTAATACACTGAGTCAGAACCTGGGCTGCTTCAGTCCCTCAGATTACTTGGTGCTGACAGCTAGCTTTCTGTAAGGGGTGTGTGTGTGTGTGTGTGTGTGTGTGTGTGTGTGTGTGTGTGTGTGTGTGTGTGTGTGTGTGTGTGTGTGTGTGTGTTCCTCAATCTCCTTCCATGTTCTCTTGGAGACAGCTTGACATAGCTGGTCTGCAGCATCCCTGAAAATGACACAATTTCATTCTTTCTGGTGACTGTATTAAATGTGTGTGTGTGTGTGTGTGTGTGTGTGTGTGTGTGTGTGTGTGTATGTGTGTGTGTGTGTGTGTGTGTGTGTGAGAAATCTGGAGTACCTGAGCTGTTTTCATATCTTAACTATTGTGAACTATGCTTCAGTTATTATAGATATGCAAGAGTGGCATCACTGGATTATAGGTCAACTCTACGATTTTATTTTTTTAGTAAACTCGATACAGAGTTCCATAGTTGTACTAGTTTACATTCCCTCCAGCAATGTCGTAGGGTGCCTTTTTCTCTGCATCTTCATCAGCATGTTAATATTCTTGATAATGGCCATTCCTACTGGGCTGAGATGAAATCTCAATATTTTTATTTGCATTTCCCTTATGGACAGGGATGTTGAGCATTTCTTCAAATATTTATTGATCATATGTACTTCTTCTTCTGAGATATGTCTTTTTAGCTCTATTACTCATTTATTAACTGGGTTATTGATTCCTTGGGGTTTTAGGGGGGTTTTTTGAGCTCCTAATATGCTCTGGTTTTTAGACCCTTGTCAGATGTATTGCTGAAGAAGATCTATTCTCATTCTGCAGGCTTTCTTTTTTTTCTTAGAAATTATAATCCTTTGTTGTGCAGAAGCTTTTAAACTGATGCAATCCTATTTAACATAGAAATTGAGACAGGAGAGAGGTTTTCTTTATCCCTTCCCCAAACCCAAGCAGATATATAGCTAAGATAATAAACAGAATACAAATATTTAGCCTGCCCTAACATTACTATTTACTGTTTAAGTTGTCATTGAATATACAGTAGACCCTTGGTATCTGTGAGGCTATAGCTCTCCAAGGAGAAAGTCAGCAAGGAAAAACCACAAATGCTCAGTTCCCATAGAGTTCAACACTGTAATACTTTGTTCGCTTTTTCCATAATGTCACCCAACTTCCACTGAAAACATACTGCCTTTAACAAATCTAAAATTTTTCACTTTATCATTTAAATCAAGCACATTTAACTTGCTTTGGGGACACCATTTTCTTTTGGAAAGGCAGATTTTCACAATATCAAATGCAAGAAAATACTGAAGAGATGACACAGTGAGTAAAGCACAATTGATCATAATGCAGGATGCAAAGTTACCTATCCCCTGAGCTATGCAGTGTAGGGAAGGAGAGAGTTAACATTTTTGTTTCTGACATTTCTTAATGTGTCTTAAATCCACAAATAAATAGGCTTACTATATAGTCACCAACTAGAGAAAAAAGAACAAATGCTTTCTTTTTTTCTTTTTTAAAGTCATTTTTTGTTTATGTTTAATATGTACCCAAATATAGCTGTTTATTATAGGTTAGAAAAGAAAGGCTTAAAGTATGGGTTTCCCTGTTTTTGTGTAAGTTTTATTTTACTTTTTAAAATGTTGTTATTGTGTAATTGATATATAGGGGAGTTAAAGTTACGTGTTAAGTACAACCATTACATTCTTTTTGAACCATGTCTCCTTCTGTCACTCTTTTACAGTCTCCCCCACCCCCACCCATAAGCTACGCAGCACATTTTCCACATAGTGTCTACTGAGTATCACTGTTGTATTTGTTCATCCTTGTTCCAACTTTTATGTGCCCTCCATAACCCTCCCAAACAAATCCTTTCAAATTTCAAAAAGCTGTTCTGGTAAAGCTGATAACAGAAATATAAATTATGTGGACAATTCTGCATGCATCTGAATTCTTCTGTTCCGTTCTCCCTCAGAGGAATTTATATACTTGTACAAATGCATTCACCACACACACACACACACACACACACACACACACATACACACACACACACACACACACACACACACACCAATACTTAGGAATCTGAGACACCAGTCATAATGGTAATACATATTCATAAATGTTTTTTTAAATGTATCACTTATGCAACCGACATAAATAGACCTTCGAGTGCTATTCTAATCTTATATTACAATTATTTAGGACACATACTCACAGGTTTAAAATCTCAAAAAGAAAATTTCGGCCTGGGCCAAGGAGCCCTAGAGTTTCTCCTATTCCTTCCTGTAATGTTTTCAGGGTGTCTGCTTTGACTTCGAGATCTTTCCTCAATTTGGAGTTGATTCTGGTGCAGGGTGATATATAAGGATTTAGCTTTAGTTTTCTACAGGTGTTTAACCAATTTTGCAAGACCACTTAGTAATGAGGCTGTCTTTCTTCCATTCTAGTTTTTAGCTCCCTTATCCAAGATTAGGTGGCTATAGGTCTGTGGGTTCATTTCTGGGTCTTCAGTTCTATTCCATTGGTCCTCAGGTCTGTTCTTGTGCCAGTACCAAGCTGTTTTGATTACTATTGCTTTGTAGTACAGTTTTAAGTTTGGTTTTGCTATTCCTCCTGCACTGTTCTTTCTGCTAAGGATTGTTTTTGCTATTCTGGGTCTTTTATTGTTCCATATGAATTTTTGGATTGCTTCTTCTATTTCATTGAAGAATGATGTTGGAATATGGATGGGTATTGCATTGAATTTGTAGATAGCCTTTGTCAGGATTGCAATTTTCACAAGGTTGATCCCCCTATTCAGGAGCTGGGAGGTTTTTCCACTTCCTTAGTTCTGATTTAATTTCCTTTTTCAGGTTTTTAAAGTTTTCATCATAGAGGTCCTTCACTTCTCTAGTTAAGTTAATTCCTAGGTATTTTATTTTTTGTGAGGCTATTACAAAAGGAGTTGCTTTCCCAATTTCAGCTGTGCTCTTCTCATTGTTGGCATACAGGAAAACTATTGATTTTGGGGGGTTAATTTTATACCTGGCTACTTTGCCAAAGTTTTGAATCAGCTCTAGTAACTTGGGAGTGGAGTCTATGGGGCACTTTAAATACAAAATCATGTCATCTGCAAAGACAGAGAGTTTTACTTCATCTTTCCCTATTTGGATCCCCTTTGTGTTTTCATCTTGTCTTATTGCTCTAGCTAGGTATTCTAATACTAAATTGAAAAGTAGTGGAGAGAAGTAGAAATCTTTGTCTTATTTATGAGTTCCAGAAACACAACAATTCGAAGAAAGATTGGACAAATGGGATTGCATGAAACTGCAGAACTTCTGCATGGCAAAGGACCTAGCTATAAGATCAATAGAAAGCCCACGGACTGGGAGATCTTCACTAGCTATACAACAGACAAGGGTCTCATATCTAAAATATAGTTAGAACTCATGAAATTAAATCCTCCACAAACAAATCCTCAAAGAAACATCCTCAACAAGTGGGCTAAAGACTTAAAGAGAGACTTCTCTGAAGAGGAAATAAGAATGACCAATAGACACATGAAGAAATGCTCAACCTCTCTAGCCATAAAAGAAATGCAGATCAAAACAACATTGAGATTCCACCTCACCCCAGTTAGAATGACTATAATCAAGAACTCTAATAACAATAGATGGACAGAAGGGAACCCCACTGCACTGTTGGTGGAATGTAAACTTGTTCAACCACTCTGGAAAGCAGCTTGGAGGTTTCTCAGAAGACTCCACATAGAGCTTCCCTATGATCCAGCAATCCCATTTTTGGGCATTTACCCAAATGAATACAAACAAGGCTGTACTAAAGCTACCAGCACAACTATGTTTATCACAGCATTATTCATCATAGCTAAGATATGAAACCAATCCAGATACCCCTCAGTAGATGAGTGGATCAAAAAAATGTGATGTGATATAATATATATATATATATATATATATATATATATATATATGAATTCTATGCCTCCATCAGAAAGAATGACATTGCCCCATTTGTTAGGAAATGGAAAGACTTGGAAAAAATCGTATTAAGTGAAGTAAGCCGGTCCCAAAGGAATTTAGATCCCATGGTTTCCCTCATTTGCAACAATTAGTATATGTATAGGATAATCTTATTAGATGAGCTGAAAAGCTCAAAAGCTATATACATCTGACCATATAAGATGATGCTAAGTGAAATGAACCCCAACATATGGACACAAGAGGTCTGTCTTTGTTGTTGTTATTTTAAACATACTATGTCATTTTTTTGTTTCCTTTGTATGTTCTTCCCCCTATGGCATATTACCTGTTGTCATTGTATTTGATTTTGGTACCCTGCATCTTGTATATACACTTATCTAATCTGGGAAGGGGAAAGGGAATAACAAAACGTTGAAACAAGGACACAGGGTGACCTACAACAATGATACTCACAGGACAGTATATTGGAAATGAACTTTACAACATGGGATGTGGGGGTGGCATGTGGGAGGTCAGGGAGGGAAAGGGTAGTGGGAGAACAACAAGGGAAGGGGTAACAATGCTCGGCAAGTAATGTACTCATTGCCTTACTCATGTAACTTAACCCCTCTGTACAGCAGCTTTACAATAAAATTTTTAAAATTCAAAAAGAATGCTTTAAAATGTACTATATTTGCCCCCCAGAATTCTGATTTAACATTAAAATTTTCTCTATATAAGTTCTGTTAATGTGTACAATAAAAGGGTCAATAGATAATCTTGGAGGCACCTGTTTTATGTCTGAAACTCTGTAATTGTTAATATAATTATAGTCATATTTTCACCACTGGCCTAAGCAATTCTTGAAGCCTTTCTTCCTTTCTTTTTTTCATTCATTTAAGTTTCTGTTTATATCATTTTACTCTAGTAAACAGTACTGTTCTGCTTTTCATAAAATTTTGGAAGTATTTTAAGTCAAGCATGTGATTAAGGTAAGAGGAAAATATTTTTGCAGCCATGTACAAAAGCAGAGAAAATACTATAGTGAAATATCAAAATTGATAGCTTAACTAAACATTAGGTTTTAATGGAAGGAGTGCAGGGCTATAATGATTTATGGAAGAAGAGGGTGCATCTTATGTAGGCAAAGATAATAGAAATGAAGCCAGCAATTGGTAGTTAATTCCACCTTCCAGAACACAATAAAACATATATGAAACTAGCCTGACCAAAAGGTGGCCTATTCAGCTAAAGTCATAGAGAGAAAATGTCAAGGTAGAAAATAAAGTTATTCAGCAACAACAGTTCTGAGCATTTGATTGAGCAATATTATTAGCATGAACTTTGCCTTCCACTGCCACCCCTCATGGAACTTCAGAAGTATACAATTCACATGCCTCTGAGCCTGCCGCCCATCAGCAGGGGAAAAAGAGGTAGGGTGTCTTTTTATGAGAAAGCGTGACATTTTTTCTAAGGCATCTTATGAAATGGCTTGACAAAAGTTTAGCAAGTAAATACTAAGGCAAGCATATTCTTTGTTGTAGCTCTACAGAACATTAAGCACTGTATTTTAAAAACTTAACATTTTAGAGTACTAAAATTGAGTTATACTTCCCATTTAATTGGAACCTTTTTTCACTTTATGGGTACACTCTGAGGTTTCCTAAATGCTTTTCCTTACTCTCAAAACCAAAGAAATGTGATTGGTTCTTTCCTTCATGGCTTATTTTATTGTGTTGAATGACAACTTGACTTATCATCTAACAAGGAGAAAAAAGGATGTGTTTATGAAGTCCTAAGCTTTGGATAATACCAGGAAAGCCTAGGAACTGGTAGTGAGTGAAGGCACATAATGAGACTACATACTACCCAGGACTTAACACAATTGTCAAACTCAACCTATTCAGAGCATTTGGTACAGGAGTTTATGACTCAGTCTTATTTGTGAATGAAACTATATTCTTTCCCCTGTGGTGCTCAAGGCCCAGTTAGAATGAGCCATTTGTAATGACCTAATTAATCATGGAAGGTATAGAAATTATGCATCAATGTCTTTCACCAGTGAGTAAAGAAGAGAACTAACAAAACACAATGAAGAAGTGGACCAGCCAGACTTCATTCCCATTTATTAGATAATCATTGGAATTTTTACATAAAATAGCCTGATGAAATGGATTATTATCCTTCAAAGAAGACAAAAAGGTAAAATAACTTTGTACTCAAAAATTCAGATTTCAGTGTTCTCTTTAATGCTCTCTTTACCCATGCTTGTTAAACTATAGAGCTCACCAGTCATAAACTCATCTATCCCACAGAGGGACAAGAAGGTATAATAGAATGGTATAGTCCTTATCAACCCACCTTAGACTTTATGGCTGGAGGATCTGAACTGCCTGTCCTGACAGAACTTGTTAGTTGCTGTAAATGCCAGATGGCATTCCCTCTAGTGATTGTAATAACTCCTCAACAAAAATGTATTGTGACCCTCCCAGGATAGGCCAACAGTGTTTAGGCTTCTGCTTCTGCTAACCCTTAAACTCATCAATAGGAAGAGTGTAGACATTTAGAAAGAAAAATGTCAATCCTTCCATAGCACCTTCTAATATTGACTATTGGGGAACAAAAATTGTATACTATTATTTCTTCTTTTCACATGAATGTGAAATAAAATACATTCTCATAACCTGGCACTGATTAAGCAAAGCAAGCTAGATTCAGAACAATGGTCACATGCTCTCTTTGTGTGGTGCTAGTTCTAAAAGATAGACATATATGTAAGTTACAGAATCACATATATGATCTATGCAATCTATGCAGCATGACATATATTGTATAGATTATATGATATATGTTGTTTATGTGATCATTTAAATTATATAGATGATATGAGCTTTATCTGTAATACATGTGATCAAATATATAGATATATATAAGATTAATCTGATTAGGGTAATACCATGGTGAAGCTCCTTTAAACAAACTACATACACTTCAACAAAAATGGATATTAGGAAGGCAAAACATGTCTTATCTGTGATGGAAACACTGGAGTATGATATTGGGTGAATGTGGTAAAAATCTGTACATATGAAAATGAAGCAGTGAAGCTTGTTGAGACTGACTTGAAAGAAGATTAGTTTAAAAAGTAGGTAGTTATTTCCTTGTATATTTTTTCCTTTTTGACTTTTTTGGAATGGATGGGGTCTTTGAATATCTGCTGCAGGATGGACAGTGAACTAGTGATTTAGGACCAGTAGAAGAATCTATGAATGGAAGTTGCTTATATCTAGTGATGCAAACAGAATTTTTATATGGTTTACTACTTTTGAAAACTCTTAAAAATGTGCATAGTGTTTCTGTGACTCATGGAGCTACACAAATATTGAAAAGTTACCAGTGAACATGATGAGAAATTATGTTTCAAATATAGTGGGAGGCCCTGTAAAAACTAACAATGGTAGTGTAAAATCAAAATTTCTCAAGAGGATTGCTTGTACTTCTCTCATTTGTCAGCCAAGTTGAATGGCAAGTTCAAAAGGTCTCAGAATTATTGCTTTACGCACCCATCTGTTTCTTCATCTGTCCACCTGTCTACCCAATGCCTATGTGTACTTTATGGTATGCTAGTGGAATGCGACAGTATTCTAAGCACAGAAAATCAACAGCTTGCTTGCAAATTTCCTCTGACCTTAGACAAGTGTTAAGCCTTGGTTTTTCAGGAAACCATGCTACCAAGAATACAATGATTAAACACAGTCATGTCAAAGCAGAGCAAACTATGCATGCATCATTAACGTACAACTGTGTTGGAATTTTTAGTAGCAGATGCTTGCTTTATTTCAACAAAAATAATACAACATATGTTTTCTTTGTTAAAAACACAAATATTCCAGACAAAGCACACACAAAACTTTCCAATGTGCAGCCTTCCAGACTGAATTACTCACACTTTATATATAATCTATATACTATATATATACATAGTATACATAGTATATGTATATATATACATATATAAATAGTATATAGATTATATGTTAATAGAGTCATATAATATGTGTTTGGCTACATTCACCTTTTTTAAAAGATGAAATACTTCTGGAAGATTGGGAGATATTTCCTGAATCATAACAGTTGTTCCCCCAAATCTCTCTCTGGTTGCTAGAGAAGATGTTTTGGGGGTTTTTATCATAAAGATAGGGTCTTGCTATGTAGCCCAGGTTGACCTTGTACTCATGATCCTCCTGATTCCTTAGTGATTGAATTATAAGAGTATGCCACCACACTTGACTATTGAAGTGTACTTTTTAATATTATTATCAATTAATTGTACAGAAGGGTTTCATTTTGACATGCCTGTTTATGTATACAATGTACCTTGATCAAATTAGACACAAATAAGTCAATAGCCAAAATTTACATGAGAGTGTATCTGTGCAAAGAATTTGTGAACAAACACTTAGCCAAATTGTAGAGGAGGGACAACTGTGCACAGCTCAGTGGAGCCATGCACTTTTAAGGTAGCACACATTGACAACCTTGTTAAGGTATTGACTGCTGCCTCTAATGCCTAATATCCTCTCATTAGTCTTATCTACAGCTCTATCTGCTTTCTATACTCTCCACTTCCAGTCATTCTATCTGACTTGAGGTCCTAGAGACTAGCCCTCCACTATCTGTATGATCTTCCTGATCTTGAAGTAGTCAGTGAACCAGGGAGGCTCTTTATTTAATTTAAAAGGGGACGGGAATAGCTCCAATGGACCAAGATTACTTTGAGGTCTAACATTCTATATTTTTTACACCTTTTGTAGGATTAGTTCACATACAAACACTGAAGCTGATCTGCCTTTGTTGTATTACCTCCTTTCTCGCTGATGATCTTCCTAATAATTACAGTCAAACTGCAGATTGTTCTCCCAAAGCCTGTCTCAACAGCTCAGATGCTGTGGCATTTAATGATGATTGAATCCAATCAGTAAAACATACCACTGGCTCATGATCACAGGATTAAAAGATAAGATATGTGAGCATATTAGAAGAGGGATTGATAAAACTGTTTAGTTATATCACCATTAAAATGATAATTATGGCCCTGAGTTGAACACTAAGAAGGCTCAAATTTTTGTGAATTTGTTTTTATGATAGCTTTAGTTAATTAATCTTTAAGGGTTGTTACTAAGGTATGTGACTTCACTAGTGTACTGTTCTAGTACTAAAACAAGACAGCTGTGATGGATATTTTTGCCAAAGGAAGATATGATACTGTCTGTTAAATAGAGTATTATATAAAACTAACTTAAACATTCAATAGGTGCATGGTAGTAATAGCCTCTTTCCAGTGTGTCTACTGCAAACAACATAGAAATGTTGGGCAATTTAACTAAAAAGATAGGGATAATGGAGTACTGTAAGAAAAATGTATATACTGTGGTGTCCAGCATTTGAAAATTATCTGTCTAGATCTGAAAACTGGCAATCAATATATGTAACAGTATCTATGAATAATAAATATTTTACAAAAAAAATACTTGTAAGCTTAATCCATTTAAAACCTTTTTCTGGAAAAAATTTCTAATTTAGCTTGATGAAAGGAATGGTTTTTAAAGTGCAGTTTAACAGGCAAATTCCCTTTCTATGAAAATAACACATAAATGCAAGTCTAGTTCAGGGTTACAACTCTGGAATTGCTTGAAATCTTTTCTATCAATGAACACTGAAATGTATGACTATTTTTATTCCTCTCTTCAAACAAGTGTTTTAATCTTAGTATTTTATAGCCCCTTCCTTTACATCCTTTCAAGTAAAATCTCTACTTGCCTGGCAGACATTTAGTGAAAATACAATTTATCTCACCTATTCTATTCTACATATCCGGCCTCTAAAGTACAGGTGGAAATTGTCCACAGAAAATTGTTCCTGTCTATAATTTCCCGAATATTTCAGTGTTCAATTAACTGTAGCTTAAATTAATCAGAACATCCAGGAAATGAACACTGGTAAGACTGAATGAGGCAGAAAATTTGATTGTGTTATATATGAAATTCAGCTATTCAGTGAAATTCCCCAATTGTGGTAATTCCGCTGTCCTGATTACAATTATTTCATCTATGTGGTGCATATATATTTTAATCTTCTCCTGACACTGTCTGTTGTTATAAATGAATGTGTCTTTCCAGCTATTCACAAATACATTTGCATTATTGAGGTCATGTCTGACTATAGGTCTTGGTTCCATGATTTAAACAATACTTAATCTTAGCTCCTGGGATTATTTTTTGCAATAAATGATGATTGATTGAAAATCTGCTGACAAATAATAAAGATATATTTTCTGTTAATGAGCTTGACAAAGAGTATTCATATCTTAATATTTTAAAGAAGCATTTGTTGGCCTTGAATATATTTTTAAACTACCTCATATTATTAAACAAACAAAACAGGAAATTCAGACTTACAATTTTTTAAAAATAAAAACCCTTATTCATATACATAGGTTCCTTTAAAATTAGAGCCAAATATATTATTACTCAATAGAACCAATAGCATCCATTTTCCTATAGCCTTATCCAAATTTTCTCTTTCTTCCTTCTTCCTCCTTTTTTTCCTCCTCATTTTTCTTTCTTTTTTCCTTTCTTCTTACTTAGTTTCTTAAATTCTCTTTTTTCCCTGTCTTTCTTTACTGAGTGCCAAATTACTTTTCAAGTCTATATTCTTAATTACTCAGGAGACGAAGACCTGAAAATAATGGTTCAAAGCCAGACCAAGCAGAAAAATCCATGAAAGTCTTATCTCCAGTTAACTAGTGAAAAGCTAAAAATGAAGGTGTGGCTCAAGAAGTACAATACAAGCCATGAGTGAAAAAGCTAAGCAAGAATTCAAGCCCCAGTACTAGCACCAAAATTAATTAATTAAGTTAAAATATTGCCTTTTACTTTCCATTGTTGACACTGGGTTCCATAGGAAAAAAGGTGAAAATTAAGTTAAATAAAATTCAGCCTATAAGGGACAAGGAAATTTGGAACAAGTGGCACATTTCTTAGTGTATCCACTTAATTTCTTCCTGCTTATGATTATTTTATTTTCCACTTTACTCTGTTGGATTAGATTTTAACCTGATTTTCTTTTTAAATTTAAGCAGCTATTTATGTAACGGTAAATTTTTTCTTCCAAAAAAAAGAAGAAACTTCCATCATTTTCATCTTATGGAAATTCTGGAAAGCTTAAAAACACATTGTTGAAAGGATATTACAAATGGAAGAAGATGAGAGAATGCTACAGATATGTATTACATATATACTATGTACATTTATATGTATATGTATATAGAAACAGCAAAATGAAATTTTTAAAAAAGTGTGTAGTGGGGAGGGCTATGGGAATATAGTGGAGAGGTGGACTTGTCCATTGTATGCATTTATGAAATTATCACAATGAATCCCTATATATTCATAAGTGAATTTGAATCTATAAGTAAATACATATTCAAAAATTAAATTGAATTTTAGAAACATATTTGTTGGAGAGTTAATACCTAAGTATATGGTTTTAGATCAATACTTGAAGGTCACCAGTACCAATCCAACCTCCATGACTGGTTCACTGTATGGTTCTGGCAACCAATTAGTCACTTTGTTAGCATTTTCATCTAAAGAAAGAACAATGACAGAATCTTCTTAAACAAATCTGTATAAGTTGTTTGATAACTCACCAACAACTTTGTCATATGATCAAGCTTCATAATCATTGACCTTGGCATGCATATTTAAGGATTGTTTTGTGAAATTGTGTAGGACACAGAGAAATTATCAATCAAGCAACTTTAAAGAAAGAACATTTGCAAAGTGGACTAAAATTTGTGCTTTTTTCATTGTTAATATATTTTTATACCTGTGTCCTCTGAAGACAGTTTATTCAGAATCTTGCAAATGATTATAACCTAAAGACTATTGACATAAAATAAATAGTATATGCACTGAAGAGCCACTTGTGTCCTCCTGAGTTCGAATAGCAGCCAGCTACTTATACAACCAACATATCCCCATGTAACTAGGTTTCCTTGACAAAGAAAAGTTTTTACTGTGAAATATCAAAGTATTATTAGGGCCTCTTTCTTCTATCTTAATTGATTTTCCTTTGATTCATACTAGGGGGTAGAGATAAAGAAGAAAAACATGTTTAAGTTGTCTAATTACTTTGGAGTTTGAATAATACAATTCTTTTGATTTTGCGCTGTGGAATCTTTAACCATGTTACAGACATAATTTTAGAGTATTTAATCCTCTTGTACTATAGTTTAGTCATTGTCTTAGAAAAAGCCACTTTTATTCTGACAGTAGTTTATACCAATAAAATTCACCTTGAATAGGAAAAGGATCAGCAAAGAAATGAAGACATTACAGGACAAATTATTTCATTTGCTGACCCACTTCATACAGTTGGATTAGGTAAACTGTCTGTAATAATGCTGGAAAATGTTGGAACTAGACATTTTATGTAACAGTTTGAACTGTTTGGGAGCTGTTCCTGCTGGACACTCCCATGGGAACCAAGCTCTAATCTGTTTAAAACTAAACCCTCTTATCTGGGCATAAGTGCCTCAAATCTATATCCTAGCTACACAGGAACCTGACAGCTAAAGATCATGTTTTGAATCCAGATCTGGCAGGAAAGTTTGAGACATTGTTATCTCCAATTAACCACCAAAAAGCTGAGAGTGGAGCTGAAGCCACCAGGCTTGAGCAAAAATGCTGAGGGACAGCACCCAGACGTTGAGTTTCAGTGTCATGCCTGTCATATACAGGTATACACACACACACACACACACACACACACACACACACACAAGACCTTACAGACTTGCCAATCCTCTTACACTCCTGATTTCAGTGTACCCCCTTTCTCTCTAGCCACAATCCCTCAGTTTTAGTCCTTATATCCTCCCATAAGGCTATACCAATGTCTCCTGTACCTTCAGCTCTACCTCTCCCCAACCTATCCTGTGCACACATTTAATTGATCACATTTAATCTGCTTCCAAAGTAATTTGCTTCATTGAAGTAACTTTGTAAAATGTGGCAAAATAACAAGAAACTTAGAAAATTGAAAATCCACCCCTCCTTGATATTTACTATGAACATCTTGTTGCTTATCTTCCTAGGGTGTCTGTGTTTGAGTATATATGATGTTGGAGAATACTTCACATATTATTATCCAACCTATTTTATCAGTAAGTTTCATATTGAAATATAACATACATGGAAGTCATAAATGAATAGTCTAAGTAATCTTTTCAAAGTGAATAAATATGTATAACTACCATCCAGTTCAAGAAACCTCTTTCACCAGAAGTCTCCATTTGTTTCCTCCCCCAAGGTATCCACTACTTTGATGTCATAATTATTTGTGCATGTGTTCCAATTTAATATAAATAGAAGTATACTGTATATTTTCTTCCATTTCTTTCTTCTTTCACCTAATATTCTAGCTTGTTCATTTTTATTGTATAGTATTTCAAGTACAAATGTAACAAGGCTTTTATCCATTCTTTTATTGGAATCTGAATGTTTCCATGATTACAAATAATATTGCTATGAACATTCTTGCATGTATCTTTTTTAAAAAAATTTTATTGTGAAAATACTGTACAGAGGGGTTACAATTACATGGGCAAGATAATGAGTACATTTCTTATCAAGCATTGTAGCCTCCTCCTTTGTTTACCCTTCCCATCCCTTCCCAGCCTCCATCCCCCCCCCCCCCGCCCAAACCCCCCCCCCAAGTTGTAAAGTTCGTTTTTGACATGACAACTTGTACTTCTCATTGTTGCAACAGGTCCACCTGTATCCTTATTTAAACGACTTGTTTTTCCCCTTCCCCTCCACAAATTATACCGACATCAAATACAGTGAAAGCAGGGGTTATACTGTGGGGGAGGGACATACAAAGCAACAAAGAAATAATCTTATAAATGTGTTAGAAACAATTGCATGAAAGAAAAAAAAACATTTAAAATACATATCTTAGGGTTCATTTTCCTGACATCACCTTATCTGACCTTTTCTGCTTGACTCATACATATACTAGATATTGCAAATAAGGAAAATCATGGGACCTATGTTTCTTTGGGCTTGGCTTACTTCACTTAATATAATTTTTTCCAAGTCTTTCCATTTCCTAATGAATAGGACAATGTCATTCTTTCTGATGGAGGCATAGAATTCCATTGTGTATATATACCACATTTTCTTGATCCATTCATCTACTGAGGGGCATCTGGGTTGGTTCCATATCTTAGCTATGGTAAATAATGCTGCAATAACCATAGTTGTGCTGGTAGCTTTAGTGTGGTTTTGTTTGTAAACATTTGGGTAAATGCCCAAAAGTGGGATTGCTGGGTCATAGGGGAGCTCTATGTGGAGTCTTTTGAGGAACCTCCATACTACTTTCCAAAGTGGTTGAACAAGTTTACACTCCCACCAACAATGAAGTAAGGTTCCCTTCTGTCCACATCCTCTCTAGCATCTGTTATTAGAGTTCTTGATTTTTGCCATTCTAACTGGGGTGAGGTGGTATCTCAATGTTGTTTTGATTTGCATTTCTTTTATGGCTAGGGAGGTTGAGCATTTCTTCATGTGTCTATTGGCCATCCTTCTTTCTTCTTCAGAGAAGTTTCTCTTTAAGTCATTAGCCCATAAAGTTCGTTTTGGACATGACAACTTGTACTTCTCATTGTTGCAACAGGTCCACCTGTATCCTTAAATGATTTGTTTTTCCCCTTCCCCTCCACAAATTATACCAACATCAAATACAGTGAAAGCAGGGGTTATACTGTGGGGGAGGGACATACCAAGCAACTAAGAATTAATCTTATAAATTCTTGCATGTATCTTTTAGTGCCAATACAAGGATATATTTAAGTTGCACATAAACACGGGAATGGATTTTTCTGGATCAAAGAATACATATGTCAGCTCTAACAGAAAATGCCAAAAAAAAAAAAGTATCCAAAATGGTTGTATGAATCAATTTCTATTAGTAACATGTGAGAGTTTCCAGTCTCTGTCAGCACAGTAGACTAGATTGTTTTCATCTCTAAATTTGCCATTCACTAGTTATACAATTATCTTATGGGTTAATTTGTCATCCCATGGTAACTAATGTTTTCACAGACCCAATGGTCTTCTGTACATCTTTCCAGATTAAAAGTTTAAATCCCTCCCACAAATTTATATATTGAAATCCTAACATTACTTCCCCCCCAAAATGTAATGGTATTACTTTTGGAACATAAGTAAGTCATGAATATGGAGGGTTTGCAAATGTGGATCACTGCCTTTATGAGACGATACAGGAGAGGGATGACCTCTCTTTCTGCACCAAATGATGATGGCCATCTACAACTCAAGAAGAGAGCTTCACTAAGAACACAGCTATGTTAACACCCTGAGTCTTCAGAACTGTATGTTGTTTAATTCAACCAGTTCTCACACTAAGTTGTGTGCTTTATCTGGGTTGTCTTTTTCTTTTTCCTTTTCTTCCTTTCTTTTCCTTTCTTTTTTACCTGGTATTGGGGCTTGATCACAGGACCTGGGCATTTAGTATTTTCTCTTAAGGCTGGTGCTCTATCACTTGAGTCACACTGCCACTTCTAGATTTTTGATGATTATTTGGAGATAAGTGTGTCAAGGATTTGTCTACCTGCAGTGGCTCCAACTATAATTCTCAGATCTCAGTCATCTGAACAGTTAGATTATAAGTGTGAGCCACTGGTGCTCAGCTAGTTGATTTTTCTTATAGCTACAGAAGAGTTCTTCTCATTCAGAATACAAGTCCTTTGGTGAGGAGGTCTTTATACACATTGGATGGAATACTTGTTTTACTGCAAATATTTTTTCTGCTCTATAGTTGTATTTCATGATCTTGAAAACTTTTGATGAACACAAGTTTTATATTAATTTACATTTTAGTTTAATATCACAAATGGACAAATACAGAGAATCACTGCTGGCTGAAGGAAGTACTTAAAGGAACACTTACACTACTGTTGATATTGCTGAGTCTCAGTGTAAACTAACAATGTTTAAAAACTCCAATGGACCCACGCTTAAGAAGGTCTCAAACTTTTCTAAGTTTTATCTTCAAAAAACATACCAGGTAGTCATAGTGAACATTTGAAAAAAAAAGTCTTCTTGCCTCCAGCAAAGAAATGGAATGGGAAATAACTTTGAAGCAAACATAAGGGAAAAGTAGCCATTTGGAAATGGGCCAAGTGTCCTGGTCTTCCATTTGTTGTTTGTAACGAAGACCAGCCCTCAAGGAAATCTGTTCTAAAGACATATCTAACATGGAGAAAAACAAATAGTCAATTCTAGCCTTTTCTAGTCTTTCACAGTCTCATATAAGAAGGAAGAAACTTTGTTTTAAGATCATATTACTGAACACTAAAGATTATAGGACATTACATGGAAATGACAAAAGAAGACTGAAGAATAAAGCAAAAGAAATGTTGAAGTAATAGTGTTTCTGAATTTTCCACAATTAACAAGAATTCCAAATTAAAGTTCTGGGAAACTGAGAGCATTTCAATCCAGGTAATATTTTTTTAATGTGCACATAGGTCTATGATATAACCAAACTGAGAGAAAGAGTGAGACAGACAGAGACAGAGACAGAGACAGAGACAGAGACAGAGACAGAGAAGAGACAGAGACAGAGACAGAGACAGATACAGAGGCAGAGACAGAGAAGAGACAGAGACAGATACAGAGAAGAGACAGAGACAGAGGAACCTACAGGAAAAATACATCTTATCTATAGGAGAGCAAAAATACAAATTACATTGGCACTCTTTTCAGAAACCATGTGAGAAATAAAACATTGAAATAGTTAAAGTATTTTTAAAATATTACCAATTATATTTCTTTTATGTTTTTATTTTTTTAGTCATAGGGCTTGAACTTGGAGCCTATGCACTTTCCCTGAGCTCTTTTTGCTCAAGGCTAGTGCTCTATCACTTTGAGCCATTGCATCACTTCCAGTTTTCTGGTGGTTAATTGGAGATAAGAGTCTCATGGACTTTCCTGCTTGGGCTGGCTTTGAACTGTGAACCTTAGCTCTCAGCCTCCTGATTACCTAGGATTATAGGCATGAGCCACTGACACCCAACCCAACCTACATTTCTATAGTCAATTAATCCTTCCAGATTGAAGGAAAAAAACAAAGCCATTGTATGACAACTATGAAACTTGAACACACAAAAACTTTTTAAAGTACAGGCATCAAAAGACAATGTAAGGATGGGAAGGGGAAACAAAGGAGGAAGCTACAATGCTTGATAAGAAATGTACTCAGTATCTTGCCCGTGTAATTGTAACCCCTCTGTACAGTATTTTCACAATTAAAAAAAAAGACAATGTAAATAATAGCTTAAAACCATTTTTTAAAAATCAATAAATAAAATAACTTTTTATTAAACCATCTTTTCTTGGTTAGTATAAGAAAGAACAAGCTCTGTTCAACCACTTTGGAAAGTATGGAAGTTCTTCAAAAGACTATACATAGAGCTCTCCTATGACCCAGTAATCCCATTTTTCAGCACTTACCAAATGATCACAAACAAGATCAAAATAAAGCTACAGCACAACTATGCTTATTGCAGCATTATTCACCATAGCTAAGATATGGAAGCAATCCAGATGCCCCTCAGTAGATGAATGGATCAAGAAAATGTGATATATATGTATGTATGTATAAATAGATAGATAGATAGATAGATAGATGATAGATAGATAGATAGACTTCTATGCCTCCATCAGAAAGAATGACATCACCCCATTTGTTAGGAAGATTTGGAAAATATCATATTAAATGAAGTAAGCCAGGCCCAAAGAAACATAGGTCCCATGGTTTCCCTTATTTGCAATAGCTAGTTATGTCTAGGACAAGCAGAAAAGGTCAAAAGCTATATACATATGACCATATAAGATGATGCTAAGCAAAATGAACCCCAAGATAGTAACACAAGAGGTTTTATCTTTGTTGCTTTTGTTTTTAATGTACTTGTAATGCACTGTGTGATTTTTTTGTTTCTTTGTATGTTCTTCCCCTATGGCATAACCCCTGTTTTCACTATATTTGATTCCGGTACCCTGCATCTTGTATATACATTTTTCTAATTTAGGGAGGGGAAGGGAAATAACAAAATGCTGAAATAAGGATATAGGTTGACCCATTGTAACAATGAGATGTACAAGACACTATATTGAAAATGAGCTGTACAGTTTTGGGATGGGGAAAGGGAGAAGTAGGGGAGGGGGGAAGGGGGGTGGCAGGGGAAAAACAAAGGAGGGGGTAACAATGCTCGATAGGAAATGTGCTCATTTCATTACCTTACTATGTAACTTTAACCCCTTTTTACAGTATCTTAACAATAATAATATATATTAAAAATTAAATTCCCCAAAAACAAAAAAAAGAGAAAATAAGTTCAACAAATAGAAAACAGTTTCAATCATGGTACATACTAGTTCAACTAGATCAACAATAACTTTAGATATTGTTTTACTCTAGGTTACTCTAACAAAATACCAAAATTACAAGCTGAGATTCACATCAAGATGATGACAGATTCAGTATCTGGTGAGGGTCCACCTTCTGGTTCATAGGAAAGAGAAGAGTGGGGAAAGAGAAGATAATAGATAGGGGGAGAGAGGGAGAGAGAGAGAGATGAGAGAGAGGGAGAGAGAAAGGGGGAGAGGAAGAAAGGAAGGGAGGAACAGAGGGGAGGGGAGGAGAAGGAAGAGGGAAGAGGGGAAAGCAAGGGGGGAAAGGAACAAAAAGACGGAAGAAAGGGAGAAAGAAAATAAGGAAGCAAGAAATTGATCCAAAAAAAGAGCACTGATAATAAAAATTATCGGTGATTAAAAAGGAACATTTAGTGATTAAGGTGTCAGTTCTCTAAAAAGACATAAAAACCAATAATCTGTGTTTTCCTAAATAGATTAGTCTACAGTTATAATTGGAGATTTCATTTAACTTCTATCAACAACTTACAGGTTCAGGATGCAGAAAATCAGTTCTGTAATAATATAATTGAGGGGGCTGGGAAGGTGGCTCAGTGGTAGAGTGCTTGCCTTGCATGCATGAGGCCCTGGGTTCGATTCCTCAGCACCACATAAGCAGAAAAAGCCAGAAGTGGCGCTGTGGCTTAAGTGGTAGAACACTAGCCTTGAGCTGAAAAGCTGAGGGACAGCGCTCAGGCCCAGAGTTCAGGTCCCATGACCACCACCACCAACAACAAAAATAATAATAATATAATTGAACTGAATAGCATATCAATCAACTGGGTCAAACTGTATTTTTAATACTTCATCTAACACTACAACAACCAACATTTTTACCAAGCTTATATTGATCGAGATATATTGTATTCTGGGCCATAAAACACAACCATAGAAATTTTAAAAGATAAAAATCACAAAAAGTTTATTTTCAGGCCACATGAATTGGAATGATGCAAATACCGGAGATTAAAATTATGCATTTAACATCATATAAGTCAAAGATTAATGATCAAGAAAAAGATTTTAATATTTTAACATTATACTTTGAAATACTTAATGTAATAAAAATGAAAGCGTAAGTTATGCAATAAGAAAAGTGATGGAGGGAGATTTATAGCACCAAATGAATCTATTAGAAAGAAAAAGGATCTAAAACCCAGTGTTCAAGCTTCTACACCATGAAACTAAAGAAAGGACAGCAAGCAGGTACTAATAGAAGACATAGCCACAGCAATAAGGCAAGAGAAAAAAATAAAGAGCATTCAAGAGAGAAAGAGGAAGATAGCAGAAAGAGAACAGGGAACATCCTAACCTCTCTCCAAAGAAGCAGACTTTTAGGGACCTATCAGGCCATGTCTAGAGAACCACACCAAGTAGGCTATAATTATACAGAGATATAGATATACACCAAAGAAGAAGATTATAAACTGCTTGCATAAGAAGACAGAATTCAGCACTGGCCAGTGGCAGTGGCTGAGCCCACAGGCATTACATATACCTTCAGGGCAAATTTAAGGAGCCCACAAAAGAAAAAGCAGGAACTGGAGCTCATAGCTGAGCTGGCTACAGTCAGACACAGAGACAATTCACCACACCACAGTCTAAAGTATCATTGGAAACCAGGTGAATACCCCACAAGAGACATCTCCTCTCCCTCCCTAAGAACAGCATCTGGATAGGAATTCCTCCCTATACCTGAGAAGAATGTCAGTTTTGAAAGTGGCAAAGAGGCTGCCAGAGTACCTGGCCAGAAACACCTGATTGAGAAGCAGCACTGCCATTTTTGAATAGGGCAAAGGAATCTGAAACCTTTGCACAACCCCTCTCTGGCAGCAAACAAAAGACCCACCCAGTGTGAGGCTTCCCGGTCACTCAGGAAACTGGGCAGGTCTTACAAGCTGAGTATGACTTCAGACTGGGCTAAGAGTAGAAACTCAGGTTCCAGCCGCCCTGCATATGGGAGGAGGCTACAGATTCCAGATACTCCACAGTCCTGTCAACACCCAAGCCTCTTCAGATTCTAGGTGGCAGATAAGAGCAACCTACTATCTGTTTTAGAACACAGAACCACCACTGCCAACTGCTGCCTAATCTAGACTGGGAGAAAACCTTCAGGGAATCTAAGTTTGTAAGGAAGAACTTTATTCTGTCCACTCAAACAAACTGCCTGGAGAATTCTTCATTTTCATTTATAAGCAAGGGTCAGACAGGCCTTAAAAGCATAGCTATTTCCCAATTGTACTGAGAGGGTGAATCTAGTAAGAGCCATACATCCGTATCAAGAAGGCTTCTGAATCCAATTATGTACCAACCCCATGCACTTAAGCAAACACCTACAAACACCAGAGATGCCTCCTACCTGAAAAATAAGGAACTCTACCTTCCCCCCCCCCCCCCACCCAAACAGGACCACCCAGATCTAGGCAACAAGGACAGCTTCAGGTCACAACAACTAAAGCAGAGACTCCACTACAAGACTGCATACCAAACATAATGAGATACAAGGTCTCTCCAAACAAATTGGAGAACTTACTTCTTTTGTTCTTCTTGGGTTTGTTTGTTTGTTTTTTATAAAAAATGCAACTCGCACATCGGATTTTAATGAAAAAAATAACTGTATACTTGCATCAAATGCTTCACAATCACTATAAAACCAAAGCAGGATAATAACATTTAAGTGGTTAACATACACAGGAAAGCCAGATACAGATTATAATTTTTAAATTATATTTTTAAATATTGCATCTACCCTCTCCCCCACACCCTCTTTTAATTAATAATAATAATAAAAAGAAACAAAGAAAATCTCATTTGGGTAAAGAGCAACACAAGATGAAAATTAGCAGCTTAGTGAATACTTAGAATTCAGGAAATTGGTTCTGTAACTAAAACTGCATGTATTCACCATCTCTAACAGTTAGGCTAATTTTTTGCAATATATGCTTAAGTTAAATTCATCTTTCAACTGGAAAAAAATTGTCTTTAGAGATGAGTCAACACTGTTTTAGTGTCCCTTGTTATGTTGTGTGTGTGTGTGTGTGTGTGTGTGTGTGTGTATGTGTGTGGATACTGGTCTATATACTGCCTCTATGCCATGGCTGATGGTGGGCAGCATGCTTGGGTACACAGAGGCAAGGAAATTACATGTGTCATCCAAGTAGACCTCCTATCATGCACAGACCTCGTTTCCATAATTTCTGCATGAGAAAGGCGATGGTCTCTGTGTGTGTGTGTGTGTGTGTGTACCTTTGTGTGTGTATTTTTTTAATTTAATTTAATTTTTTTTGTGAACATACTGTACAGAGGGGTTACAATTACATGGGCAGGATAATGCGTACATTTCTTATCAAGCATTGCAGCCTCCTCCTTTGTTTACCCTTCCCAGCCTCCCCCCCCTACCCCCCCAACCCCCCCAACCCCCCCACCCCCGCACCAATATTGTAAAGCTCGTTTTCGACATGACCTTGTACTTCTCATTGTTGCAACAGGTCCACCTGTATCCTTAAACGACTTGTTTTTCCCCATCTCCTCCACAAGTTATACTGACATCAAATATAGTGAAAGCAGGGGTTATACTGTGGAGGAGGGACATACAAAGCAACAAACAAATAATCTTATAAATGCATTAGAAACAAATGCATGAAATAAAAAAGCATTAAAATACATATCTAAGGGTTCATTTTCATAACATCACATTATCTGACCTTTTGCGCTTGACTCATACGTATACTAGATATTGCAAATAAGGGAAACCATGGGACCTATGTTTCTTTGGGCCTGGCTTACTTCACTTAATATAATTTTTTCCAAGTTTTTCCATTTCCTAACAAATGGGGCAGTGTCATTCTTTCTGATGGAGGCATAGAATTCCATTGTGTATATACACCACATTTTCTTGATCCATTCATCTACTGAGGGGCATCTGGGTTGGTTCCATATCTTAGCTATGGTAAATAATGCTGCAATAAACATAGTTGTGCTGGTAGCTTTAGTGTGGTCTTGTTTGTAAACATTTGGGTAAATGCCCAAAAGTGGGATTGCTGGGTCATAGGGGAGCTGTATGTGAAGACTTTTCAGGAACCTACATACTGCTTTCCAAAGTGGTTGAACAAGTTTACATTCCCACCAACAATGAAGTAAGGTTCCCTTCTGTCCACATCCCCTCCAGCATCTGTTGTTGTTAGAGTTCTTGATTATAGCCATTCTAACTGGGGTGAGGTGGTATCTCAATGTTGTTTTGATTTGCATTTCTTTTATGGCTAGGGAGGTTGAGCATTTCTTCATGTGTCTACTGGCCATCCTTCTTTCTTCTTCAGAGAAATTTCTCTTCAAGTCTTTACCTTTGTGTGTTTATGTGGAGTGCATTCACAAATAAGGATGTGTGTGTGTGTGTGTATGTGAAAATTCCAGATTGATCGTGGCATAGGAGTGTACAGTTATTTCTTCCAAAGCTGTCTACTATCTTCAGGATTAAGTAAGAATTTCTTTTTTATGAAAAGGGATATAATGGCACTGAGCTGATGCAGTATTTACAATATTAAGTTGACCTAACATGGTATTTGCATGAGTCACAATTGCAGAGTTTTGAGCAGTTTTGTAACTTGACATTTAGGAACATATCCTATTTATTCCATGCTTTATATTCATGCTTAGTCTACTAGAGAGGATGCCAGCTTTACTTGTTCTGTCTGTTAAAGCAATATTATAAGGGCATTCACTTAACTGGGTTCCCTAAATTTCTGACCATGAGGGGGAAATAAAACCTAATAAGCCTTCATTATTTTTCCTTTGTTTTAAAACTATGGTTTAAGAAAAGCAATAATTAAATTAGAGCTCACTATAATTCATTTTTATTTTCATATTATGTCATAAGCTGTAATATGTTATTCAAATAAGTTGCAATTCCACAAAATTTATATGTAGTGCTATACACATTATGTTTGTTTTTCATTAGACAAGTGTTGACTTTGGGTGGAGAAAGCTTATTCACAGACCGGTGGTAGACACAAGATCAAAAGATGGGATTGTATAATCCTTTAAAGCCATCAAGAGAGACTGAAAAAAAGAGTCAAACTTTGCAGATGATAGCTAAAATGGCACATGGCAATTTTTAGATTATTTATCATCCTTGGGGTTTTTTGTTGTTGTTGTTTTCTATTCTGGTTTGTTTTTGTCTTGTTTAGTCTCAGATATGCAGTCTATTGTGATTGCTAGACTGCTATCTTAGCTGTGTAAATACTCTGGCTATGTCTTTGATTGTTCAGTTTTCTATTTTTCTATTTTATTTTCAGATTTCAGGTTTGAGGGTTTTTTCATCTTTTCCTTTTTCTTTATTGTTCTGTTCTTATTTACTTCTTCCTTTATTTTTCTTTCTATTTTTCTTTCTTTTACTTAACTTTAACTTGTTTTCCTGTATTTCTCATCCTTTTCTTTTTCTTTCATTTCTTTATTCTTTTTATCCCCAATTGTTTCTTCATTAGTTTGACTATATTTGTTTACATTTTGATCCTGTCTAGTCAAAATGTTGGCTTATCCTATTGTCATTTTGGTTCTGATTGACTTATTCTGACCCTAACAACAGATTTTCTCACTATACAAATATATGTAATCTTTTCTGCACCACAATAGCCCTCCCAAAATAAAAGTGAAGGAGTATTTGGAAAGGGAAATACCTAGCTATGATTCAAAATGGTTGATTTAAATTCTGTGTAATTGTAGGGTTCTAGGTAGAGCTTTGACTTTAAATTGTGTCTATTGTCATATTAGGTTTGTTTCTGCTTTCAAATGGGCAAAACAGATCGTAGAAACACAAGAAAGATAACAAGTAAAAGAACCTTAGATCCAACACCAAATTACCAGGCAATAGAGCAGACAATAAAAGATCTAGAAGATAATTCTCAAAATGCTTTAAAACACTACTGATAAATAAGCTGAATGAAAAGATATAAAGCCTACACAAAGCTAGCCAAAGATTCTTAGAAGAATACATATAAACACAAGCAGAAAGCTAAAGAAATTCTAAAAGAAAGAAAGGGAAACCAATGACAAAATAGTCACTAAGCTAAAGAATACAAGAGAAAACACATAACAAATCAAGGAAATAAAGAAGTTCATACAAGACCTAAACAAAGCTTCAATAAAGAGATAGAAGCAGGGGCTAGGAAGGTGGCTCAGTGGTAGAGCACTTGCCTTGCATGCATGAGGCCCTTGGTTCGATTCCTCAGCACTACATAAGCAAAAAGAAAAAAGCCAGAAGTGGTGTTGTGGCTCAAGTGGTAGAGTGCTAGCTGAAGAGCTGAGGGACAGTGCCCAGGCCCAGAGTTCAGGCCCCACGACCGGACCCAAAAAATAAAACTAAAAAATAAATAAATAAATAAAGAGATAGAAGCAATAAAAACAATTATCAATTTGAAGGCAGGAATAAAAAACAAAGTAGGAAATCTTGAGAGCAGAGTAGATGACCTAGAAGACAGAGTCTCAGGAATTGAAGACAGACTAGATATTATAGAGAAAGAACACTTAATTATTCAGAACAAATCCAAGAAACAAAAAAGGAGATTGCAGGAACTTCAGGTCTCAATCAGAAGACCTACTAGACCCAATAGACTGATAGGTATTGAGGAAAATAAAAAGAAGGCAACTAAAGGGACAGGAAATATATTTAACAGAATTCTAGCAAAGATCTTCCCAAATGTCCCAAACAATAAAAGAAGCATTTAGAATCCAAACAGACCACTGGCTTGGTCTGTTTGGATTCTAAATGCTTCTTTGTTTGGGAACATCCCACTAACACATTGTAATCTGCACAGTATCAATAGAGAGGAAAGAAAGGATCCTTGAAGTTGTCAAGGAGAAAATATCAATTATTTACAAAGGAAAACCAGTCAAAATAATGACAGATTTCTCAGCCCCAACCATGAAAGCACAGACAGCCTGGAATGAGGTATGCCATGCCTTAAAGGCAAACAAGTGCCAACCAAGAATAATGCACACAGCAAAGCTCTCCTTCCTAACCAAAGGACAAATAAAAACTTTCCACAACAAGGAAAAATTGAAACCCTATATCTCCACAAAACCAGCACTATAGGAGATACTTAAAGATATATAACATATAGAAAATCAACACAAACATGATACTGGCAGAGAAGCGGCCCATTACCAAAGAACCAGATAATTATTGTAAGAAATGATGAAGCACAAGCCCTAAAAAGGTAGATAACATGGCAGGAACACCAAACAATTCTCAATTCTGTCAATTTAATGAACTTAACTCTTTAATTAAAGTTGAGTAGCTGGATCAAAAACCAAGACCCATCCATCTGCTATCTTCCAGAGACACCTCTGGCCCATAAAAGCAAGCATATTCTGAAAGTGAAAGGCTGGAATAAAATTTTTCAAGCAAACAGCCCCCATCAACATGCCTGAGTAGTAATACTAATATCAGATAAAATAGACTTCAAACTAAAATTAGTGAGAAGAAACAAAGGACATAACATAATAATAAAGGGATCTCTCTTGTAAGAGGATATAAAAATTCTAAATATACATAAACCAAATGGGGGAGCATACCAATTCATCAAACAAAGTCTACTAAAGACATATATAAATCCAAACACGTTGATTATTGGTGACTTAACACATCACTGTCACCTCTGGATAAATAACCCTGGCAAAAAGTCAACAGCAAAACCTCAGAAATAATTCCATTGACCAACTAGACTTACCAGACATCTATAGAATATTTCACCCAGCAGCAACTCATGGAACATTTTCCAAAATAGATCACATTTTAAGTCACAGAGCAAATATATACAAATTCAGAAATATTGAAATTATTCCCTGAATTCTGTCAGATCTCAATAGAATAGTATTAGAGCTCAACAAAAAGAGCTATCACAGAAAATACTCTAACTCATGGAGACTGAACAACATATGGTCATTAAAGAGATGAGAATGGAAATTCAAACATTTATGGAATTTAACAGAAACGAACACACAAAATGCCAGCTCCTCTGGGACACAGAAAAGGCAGTATTCAGAGAAAAATTTATAGTTCTGGGTGCCTACCTCAACAAATTGGAGACATTTCAAATCAACAAATATAATGTTGAACCTTAAGTTCCTGGAAATAGAGGAACAAACCAAACCCCAAACCAATAAACAGAAACAATCAAAATTAAATCAGAAATAAATTAATTAGAAACTAAAAAAAAAGAAAGGATCAAACAAAACAGAGAGTTGGTACTTTGAAAAAATTAACAAAAATTGACTGATCCTTAGTTAATTTGACTAAAAAGAAGAAGAAAACATAAATACATAAAAATTAGAGATGAAAATGGGAAAATCACAACAACAACAAAAACAAGATTCAGAACATTATAAGGTAATACTTTGCAAACCTTCATGCTAACAAATTATTGAATCTGGAAGAAATGGAAGAATTCTTTTTGGGGGGTCCGGTCGTGGGGCCTGAACTCTGGGACTGGGCGCTGTCCCTCAGCTCTTCAGCACAAGGCTAGTGCTCTACCACCTGACCACAGTGCCACTTCCGGCTTTTTTCTTTTCTCTTTTTGCTTATGTGGTGCTGAGGAATCGAACCCAGGGCCTCATGCATGCAAGGCAAGCGCTCTACCATTGAGCCACCTTCCCAACCCAGAAATGTAAGAATTCTTAATGAATATTGATGTACCTAAACTAAACCAAGAAGATTTAAACCAACTAAATAGATATAAAAGAAGAGTGAAATAGAAATTGCAAAAAAGATCTTCCATCCAGGAAAAGATTAGGACCAGATAGATTCACAGCCAAATTCTATAAGGCCTCCAAAGGACAACTTACTCCAACACTCCTCAAACCCTTCAATGAAATAGAAAGGGAGAGATCACTGCCAAACTCATTCTATGAAGCCAACATAACCCTCATCCCAAAACCAGATAGGTATTCATGAAACAGACAACTACAGACCCATCTCTTTGATGAACATTGATGCAGAATTTCTCATTAAAATCCTGGTCAAACGAATTCAACAATTAACCAAAAAAATCACACATTATGATCAAATAGGATTCATTCCAGGGTTGTAAAGCTGGTTCAATATACACAAATCAGTAACTCAACACATCAACAGAAGCAAGGACAAGAATCACATGATCATCTCAATAGATGAAGAAAAACCATTTGACAAGATCCAACAACTCCTTAGGATAAACGCTCTGAAGACAAGAATCAAAATAGAAGCAGCAATAAGATCTCCAATCCAAGAAAAGCCCAATAACGGATGGATTTACAGCTCAATTCTACAAGGCCTTCAAAGCAGAACTCACACCAATACTCCTCCAACTCTTCAATGAAATTGAAAGTGAAAATTCACTACCAGACTCTTTCTATAGAGCCATCATAACCCTCATCCCAAAACCAAGCAGGGACTCATCAAAGAAAGAGAACTATAGACCATTTCTTTGATGAACATCGATGCAAAACTTCTCAACAAAATTTTGGCCAATTGACTTCAACAACTCATCAAAAAAATCATACACCGTGATCAAAGAGGATTCATTTCAGGGATGCAAAGCTGGTTTAATATATGCAAATCCATTAATATAATTCATTACATCAACAAAAGCAAGGATAAAAGCCACATGATTATCTCAATAGGTGCAGAAAAAGCATTTGACAAGATCCATCACCCCTTTATGATGAAAGCTCTGGAAAAACTAGGAGTCCATGGAACATTCCTAAATATAATAAAGGCTGTTGACAAACGTACAGCAAGCATTATACTTAATGGTGAAAAGCTAAAGCCATTTCATCTAAATTCAGGAACTAGACGAGGATATTCACTCTCTCCACTTCTCTTCAATTTAATGAGAAGAGCGCAGCTGAAATCAGGAAAGCAGCACCTTTTGTAATAACCCCACAAAAGTTTAACAAAAGAAGTGAAGGACCTCTATGATGAAAACTTTAAAAACCTAAAAAAGGAAATTAAAGCAGAACTAAAGAAGTGGAAAAACCTCCCATGATCCTGAATAGGGAGGATTAACATCATGAAAATGGCAATAGTGCCAAAAGCTATCTACAAATTCAATGCAATACCTATCCCAACCTTATTCTTCAAGGAAATAGAAGAAGCAATCCAAAAATTCATATGGAACCATAAAAGACCCCGAATAGCAAAAACAATCCTTAGGAGAAAGAACAGTGCTGGAGGAAGAGCAAAACCAAACTTAAAACTCTACTGCAAAGCCATAGTAATCAAAACAGCTTGGTACTGGCACAAGAACAGACCTGAGGACCAATGGAATAGAATTGAAGACCCAGAAATGAACCCACAGGCCTATAACCACCTAATCTTTGATAATTGAGCTAAAAATAGAATGGAAGAAAGAGAGCCTCTTCAATGGTGCCAATAAAATTGATTAAACACCTGTAGAAAACTAAAGCCAGCTCCTTATATATTGCCCTGTACCAGAATCATCCCCAAATGGATCAAAGACCTTGAAGTCAAAGCAGACACCTGGAAACATTACAGGAAGGAATAGGAGAAATTCTAGGGCTCCTTGGCACAGGCTGAAATTTTCTTAATAAAGACCCCAAAACACAACAAATCAAAGAAAGGTTAGACAAATGGGATTGCATGAAATTGCAGCTTCTGCATTGCAATGGACATAGCTAGCAAGATCAATAGAAAGCCCACGGTCTGGGAGAAAATCTTCACTAGCCATACAACGGACAAGGGTCTCATATCTAAAATATACTCAGAACTCAAAAAATTAAATCCTCCAAAAAAAATGCTCAAAAAAATAAACAAATCCTCAAAGAAACAACCCCTCACCCCCATCAACAAGTGGGCTAAAGACTTAAAGAGAGACTTCTCCGAAGGGGAAATAAGAATGGCCAATAGACACATGAAGAAATGCTCAACCTCTCTACCATAAAAGAATGCAAATCAAAACAACATTGAGAGTCTACCTCACCCCTGTTAGAATGACTATAATCAAGAACTCTACTAACAACAGATGCTGGAGGGAACCCTACTGCATTGTTGGTGGGAGTGTAAACTTGTTCAACCACTTTGGAAAGCAGTATGGAGGTTCCTCAAAAGACTACACATAGAACTCCCCTATGACCCAGCAATCCCACTTTTGGGCATTTACCAAATAATCACAAACAAGACCATACTAAAGCTACCAGCACAACTATGTTTATTGCAACAGTATTCACCATAGCTAAGATGTGGAACCAACCCAGATGCCCCTCAGTAGATGAGTGAATCAAGAAAATGTCATATATCTATACAATAGAATTCTATGCCTCCACCAGAAAGAAGGACAACTCTCCATTTGCTAAGAAATGGAAAAACTTGGGAAAAAATCATATTACGTGAAGTAAGCCAGACCCCAAAAAACATGATTTCCCTTATCTGAAATAATTAGTATATGTCTAGCACAAGCCGAAGAGGTAAAAAAAACTATGCGCATATGACCATATAAGATGATACTTGGAAAAAGGAACCCCAAGATAGGGACACAAGAGATTTTATCTTTCTTGCTGTTCTTTTTAATGTACTTATAATATGCTATGTGATTTTTTTTTGTTTCTTTGTATGTTCTTCCCATATGGTATAACCCTGTTTTCCCTGTATTTGATTCCAGTGTCCTACATCTTGTATATACAGTTTTTCTAATTTGGCAAGGGGAAGGGGAAATAACAAAATGCTGAAATAAAGATCCAGGATGACCCACTGTAAAACAACATGCACAAGACACTATGTTGAAAAAAAACTTTACAACTTTGGGGGAGTGGAGAGGAAGATGGGCAGGAAAGAGATGGTAGGGGAAAAACAAAGGAGGGGTAACGATGCTAGATAGGAAATGGACTCATTACTTTGCTCATGTAACTGTATTCCCTCTGTACAGTATCTTAACAATATATTTTTTATTATATTAAAATATATATTAAATTTTTTAAAAGCTCTGAAGAAGCTAGAAATCCATGGGAAGTTCCTCAATATATTAAAAACTGTGTATGACAAACCTACAGCCAGCATTATATTTATCAGTGAAAATCAGAAAAAAGACAAGGAAGTCTACTTTCTCTAGTCCTAATCAATATAATCTGGAATTCCTAGCAAGAACAATAAAGTGAGGGACAAACATAAATGAAATCCAAATAGGGAAATAAGAAGTAACACTATCCCTCTTTGCAGATGACATGATCCTGTATTTAAAGAACTCTATATATTCCTCCCCCAAGTTACTTCAGCTCATCTGAAACTCTGGCAAACTAGCAGGATATAAAATTAACTCACAAAAATCAGAAGCTTTTCTGTATGCCAACAATGAGAAGATCAAACCTGAAATAAGGAAAGCAACTTCATTTGTAATAGCCTCAAATAAATTCCTAGGAATTAACTTAACCAAAGAAGTAAAGGACCTCTGTGATGAAAACTTTAAAACCCTGACAAATGAAATTAAAGCAAATTTAAGGAAATGGAAGAAAATTTCCATGCTTTGAAAGATTAACATCATAAAATGGCTATACTGCCCAAAGCTATCTACAAATTCAATGCAATACCCATCAAAATACCAACAACACTTTTCAATGATACAAAGAAAGCAATCCAAAAATTTAATAAAACAATAAAAGTCCCTGAATAGCAAAAACAAGCCTTAGCAGGAAGAACATTATTGGAGGGATATCAATATCAAACTTCAAACCTTATTACAAAGCCCTATGAATAAAAGCAGCTTGTTACTGGTACAAGAATAGACCTGAGTACCAATGTAATAGAATAGAAGAATGAGAACCCACAGACCTATACCCAACTAATGTTTGATAAGGGAGCCAAAAACACAGTATTGAAGAAAGACAGCCTCTTTAACAAATGGTCCTGGCAGAATTGGCTATACACATGCAGAGAATGGAAGCTAGATCCTTATAACTCACCCTGCACCATACCAATTTCAAATATATCAAAGATCTCAATGTAAGTAAAGTTAAACTGAAAATATTATATGGCAAGGGATAGGAGAAATACTAGAGCTCTTGGCACAGGTCAAAAATTCCTAAGTAAAGATCCAGAATCACAACAAATCAAAGAAAGGTTAGATAAGTGGGATTTCATCAAACTGAAGAGTTTGGCAATGGATATAGCTAGCAAGATAATATAGGAAGCCCATAGAATGGGAGATCTTTACTCACTATGCATCAGACAAAGGCCTCATAAAGTATACTGTGAGCTCAAAAAATTAAAGCTTCCAAAGCAAATCTTCAAAGAAACAACAACCTAATTAACAAATGAGCTAAAAACTTAAAGAGAGACTTCTCAAAAGACATGAGAATGGCCAATAGACACATGAAAAGCTGTTCAACATCTCTGGCCATAAAAGAAATAAAAATCAAAACAACATTGAGGCCCCACCTCATCCTAGTTAGAATGGCCATTATCAAGAAAACTAACAGTAACAGATGCTGGCAGGGATGTTGCCAAAAGGGATTGGTACTACATTGTTGGTGGGAATGTAAACTCATTCAACCTCTCTGGAAAGCAATATGGAGCTTCCTCAAAAGACTAAATATAGAGCTGCCCTATGATCCAGCAATCCCATTCCTAAGCATTTATCCAATTGACCTCAAACCAGGTCACACTAAAGCCACCAGCACAACCATGTTTATTGCAACATTGTTTACCATAGCTAAGATATAGAATCAACCTAGTTGATGAATGGATCAAGAGAATGTATCTATACAAAGTGGAATTCTATGCTTCCATCAGAAAGAAAGACATTCACCCATTCATAAGGAAATGGAAAGACTTGAAAAAAGTATATTAAGCAAAGTAAGGCAGACCCAAAGAAATATAAGTTGCATGGTGTTCTTCATTTGTAATTATTAGAATGTATCTATAAATCTATAAGTAAATAGAATGGATAGTAAAAGACAAATAATGAAATTTGTGCATGACCAATTCAACAGGATTAAACATTCACACAGTGAAACCAAAGGAGAATATTCACAAGGGCTCAATAGCTATGCGCATATGACCATATAAAATGGTGCTTATTGAAAATGAACTCCAAAAAATGGAAATAAGAGGCTTTTGATTTTATTTTTGCCGGTGTTTTTCTCTCTTGTTGCTTTTTAAAAATTTTCTGTGCCTTTTGTCTTGAATATCTGATTTGAGGAGGGGAAGGGGAAGCACAGAAACAGTGGGACAAAGTAATATTCACTGAACACCATGTTGGAAATGAACAACTATACAACTTAGGGAGAGACAGGTTGGGAGGGAAAATCTGGGAAAAAAGGAAAGAAGAGACACTGTTCAAATATAAATGTAGTCAATATCTGAGTTATGTAACTGTAACTTCTCTGTACATCACCTTTACAATGAAATCTTTAAGAGCATTCAAACTAGAAAGAAGGAAGTCACACCATCCTCATCTTCAGAAGACACAATCTTAAATATAGAAAAAGATAAAAACTTCACCCACCCACACAAACATACACACATACTACAGTACAAAAACTAACAAATTCAATCATAACTATGCAGGATACAAGATCAGCACTCAAAATCAATAGTTTAGCTATACACAAATAGTAAGTAGCCAAAAAAGAAAAAAAAACCAATCCTATTCATAGTAGCTACAAAATAATAAAAATATCTAGAAATACTTTTAACAGAATACAAACACAGTGAAGACTCAAACACTGATGTAAGAAATTGTAGAATGCAAAAAATAAAGGTGATTATGCATTGGCAAAACTAACATTGTTAAAATACTCATACTACCCAATCTATATATTAACTACAATTTCTTCCAAAATAATAATGGCAAGTAACAAATACATTCACTGAAATAAAAAATACAACTAACATTTTCATGTAACCTCAAAAGAACTCAGACAGACAAAGCAATCCTGACTGAAAACTGAAGGCATTGCAATACCTGGCTTCAAAACATACTATAAAGCTATTGCAACCAAAATATATGGTACTAGCTTTAAAAACAAACACATAGACCAATGAATGGAATAGAAAAACCCATAAATAAAATCATGTCTCTACAGCCAACTGATTCTGACAAAGTAACCAAAAATAAATATGGAAGAAAGTGTAATATCTTCAATAAACAATGTTAGGGAAACTAGATATCCATATATAGAAGAAAAACTAGACCCCTATCTCTACTATGTCCAAAAAGTCAGCTCAAAACGGATCCAAGTCTGTAAGATCTGCAGGTGCTAAATTACTAGGAGGAAACACAGGTAGCATGCTTCTGAATATAGGTCTGGTCATAAATGGGATATGACTCCAAAAGCACAAGCAACAAATGTAAAACTAGACAAATAGGATAGAAAAGGGGGAAACTTGAGTGAAAAAAGACCTACAGAGATGGGAGAAGAAGTTTGAAATGCTATTCATTTATATATCTTGTTTTATAAAGGCTTCTATATACAAGTCAAGAGTACTAGTGGGCATGCCTGTCATCCCAGCTACCATAGGGAGGATAAAACAGGTTCACAATCCAAGTGCAGCACAATGTGAGACTTGCAGAAATGACCAGTGCAAAACAAGGACTGGAAGTGTGTATTGACAGTAGAGCACCTTCCTAGCCAGCATGAGATCAAATCAGTATGACTGCTTTAGATTGTCTTCATAACACAACAAAAATTGTATTTAATATACACAGGAAATAAAATCACCCACTTACTAGTGATACAATAGCATTCTTCCTTTATGTCATGAGTCTTCCCATAGAGTGATTCAGGGCAAAATAAGATATGGAAGGAAAATGCTCATCCATGGATTTAAAAGCAAAATGCCTTTTTAATGGCTAAAAAATTACCCAAAATGAACAATTATTTTTAAAAATTCTGGAAGGCTTAAAATATAAACAATTCCCCATAACCGTCTTATCAAAACCTTAAAAGACACTTAGAAGAAAGCATCTCTCTAGGGTAATATTTAATAGCAAGGCAGAAATGGATAGTGAGCTCCTGGTTAAACAGACTGAATTGCAGCTGTACTGACACAACCTCTCAGCCAGAAACTGTCTTCTTTCCATTAAAAAATTTATTTCTAATTTTTCCTCTATTAGATGTCTAATAGTAAGATTTTCTTATAGTTCTTCAGTCATTAATTGTGCTTTTTTTTGACACTTAAACTCAGTGCCTCAGGCTTGCGAGGTAGACCCTCTACCACTGAGCCACATTCCTAGTTCCAGTACCTAGTACGTATTTCAGATGTCTTTTTGCACAATTGTGCATTTCAGATATGTTTCTGCATAATGTGTTTCAAAATCTTGATTAAGAAATCATTTCATAAACTTTTCTTTAAGGACTTTGATTTCTCTAAACAGACAACAGGAAGTTGCCTTATCTAAGAGCCAAGGCTGGATTTGCTTGGTCTCAAATCTATTGGCCAATGGCAGGATGACCCAGAAGTCGTCCATTCTTTCTTAAACCTTATTTGAGTTTGGCTTTTGTTTCCAGCACTCCACTAAAGCTAGTCTAGTGAAGGTCAACAATCCAGTAGGCACTTCTAAATATCCTCACTGCTAGATCGATCTGTAGCAATTGACATAACAAATTCCTCTCTTCTCAAAATACCTTTTTCACTTGGCCTTTGGGACTTTATTCACTCTTGGTTTTTTTCGAAATCAGTGGTCAGTGGTTGCTCCTTCCTGGTCGGCCTCTCTTTGACAGTTTCTTTCTCATCATCCCAGATGTTAAATGTCAGAGAGATGTGGGAGCCCTCATCACTTAAACCTCTTCTCTAACTTCACACACTGCCTAAGAGATCTCATCCAGGCCTTTACTGCCTTGTCTATGCAGCTGATTCCTCAACACAATTCTCCAAGGCTGAGTCCTCCAACGCACACCGCAGGCTCATACGGCCAATAATCAACTCACTTGTGTTAGTCAGATTTACTTTGCTGTGGCAAAATACCTGAGAAAATCAATTTAGAGGAAAGTTATATTGGCTTGCAGCTGCAAAAGTTTTAGTCACATGGTTCTATTGTTTTTGGACTTATGGTGAAGTACAACATTAGGGTTAGGAGCATGAGGAAAAGCTGTTCACTCACCTCATTGTAACTGGTAACCAATCAAGGGAGTGGGAGCAAGGACGGAGAGAGGAATGGAAGGGAAAAAGAAGGGAGGGAGAAGAAGAGAAAAGTAGGGGTAGATGGAGGGGAGAGGAGGGAGAGGGGGAGAGAGGGGAGGTAGAGGGAAGTGAGAGGAGAGGAAGGGAAGGGTAAAAGGAAAAAGGAAGGGAGAAGTGGGTAAGGGAAAGGGAAGAGGTAAGGGAGGTGAGAGGGGAGAGGATGGGAGGTGAAAGATAGGGGAGGGAAGG
This sequence comes from Dipodomys spectabilis, assembly GCF_019054845.1. Lineage (NCBI taxonomy): Eukaryota > Metazoa > Chordata > Mammalia > Rodentia > Heteromyidae > Dipodomys > Dipodomys spectabilis. Next base: position 3,252,610 of record NW_024870719.1, on the reverse strand, counting down.
CAAAGAGGAGGTAGAAGCGGAAAGGAGGTGAGGCAGAGGCTAGGAAAAGGAAGAGGCAAGACAGGGTGGAGGCAGAGGCTAAGCAGAGGCGGGGAAGCAGAAGGAAGGGGGAGGCGAGGGGAGGGCAGAGGCCAGGTGAAAGAGGAGGTGAGGCAGAGGCATAGGGAGGCTGGGGAGGGGGTGGGTAGAGACGGGAGGAGAGGAGGGGGAAAGCAAGGCAGAGATCGAGAGTCTGGGAATAAGAAAGACTTGGAAAAAATTATATTAAGTGAAGTAAGCCAGGCGCAAAGAATCATAGGTCCCATGGTTTCCCTTATTTGCAATCACTAGTATATGTCTGAGACAGGCAGAAAAGGTCAGATAAGATGATGTTAAGCGAAATGAACCCCGAGATAAGGACACAGTGGTTTTTTTCTTGTTTGCTATTGTTTCTAATGTATTTATAAGGTATCACGTGATTTTTTGTTGCTTTGTATGTCCCTCCCCCACGGTATAACCCCTATTTTCACTGTATTTGATGTTGGTATAATTTGGGGAGGGGAAGGGAAAAAACAAATCGTTTAAATAGGGATACAGGTGGCCCCATTGCAACAATGAGATGTACAAGACCTTACGTTGAAAAACAAACTTTTCAATTTAGGGGGTAAGGGATGGAGTTGTGGAGATGGGAGGAAAGGGATGGGAGGGGAAAAACAAAGGAGGAGGCAACAATGCTTGATAAGAAATGTACTCATTACCTTGCTCATGTAACTGTAACCCCTTTGTACAGTATTTTCACAATAAAAAACTTATTTAAAAAATAAAGACAAGGACAAACTCCTGGTGACCTCGTGACTCCTGCCCTGGGGATCAGGCCTTCAACTCGTGATTCTTTGGAGGACACATCATATCCAAATTATATCTGTGCCTAGCTCCCAAAGGTTCAAGGCCATCTCCTCAAACAAAACATTCCATACACCTGCAGTGGTCCCTAGCGGTCCCTAGCTTTGCTAAAAAGGCCAAGTCTAAAATCACCACAGAGGCAAGGCATACTCTTAGCTATGAGCCCCTATAAAATCAACAAGTTACCTCCTCTCAAGATACAATAGCACAGGGTTAACACTCCCAAAGGGGAGGAATAGAAAAATACCAGAGGTATGGTACCAAAGAATGAAACCCAGCCAGATAAATATTAAACCTTAAAATTCCACATCTACATCTCGGGCTGTGCTGATGTAATGAGAACTTCTGGAGCCCTCAAAGCAGCTCTGCCACTGTGGTCTTACTGGCTGCGGCCCACAGTCTCTCCTACTACCAGTGGCTTTCCTTGGCAGACATTCCCTTTTCTGCTATCTCCAACTTCATGCTGTATCCATTGCAGCTCCTGTTTCACTCATACAGATTCATACACTGCCCATTCAGACACTATTGAGTCTTCTATTAATTCCTTTAAAACGTTGATGAAAGACTCTATAACCTCATAATTTCTACATTCTTCATGCCTGCAAAACCAGAATCACTTGGATGATGTCAGGTTCTGCCCTCAGCTCCAGCAGTAGCTACCCCAGATGGACCAGGTTTGCACAGACTTCCACATGCCTGGATGGTTAAACAATGGAAACAAATCCCACCATGAGATGAGGTGGGATGGGGAGGAGGAAGAAGGGAAGGAAAGACAGGGGAAGGAGTAGAGGGATGGAGAGCGGGGAGAACTGGGTATAAGACATGCCCTTCCCTGCAATGACACATTCCCAATGACCTAGTTCCACCAAGGAAGCCACGCATGCTAGTTTCCACCACTTCCCTAAAGGTATTCAACTACGAAGGCATCAGTAGATTAATTCATTGATGTTAGAACTCTCATGATCCAATCACCTCAGAGCACTGCCTCATTAGAGACCAAGCCTTCAACACAAGTCTACAGCAGGTCACATCTAGCAAGTAGACATTTACATCTTCACATTTAAAACACAGGTAATAATTCTCCATACTTGTTTCTTTTGTAGCTTTCAGCATATTAGCTGCTCCATGTCATGTAAAATTACACATCAGTCTTACCATTGTTTCATGTCAAAAACCTTGGACTCGCTCCTCCTCTGTCTCCCTCATTCATATTAAAATCCAAAGTTCATTTATAGGCTAGAAGACGCCCCCCCCAATATGGTCCCTTTAATATCTCTAGGATCTCCTACCAATTGCTCCTTCCTTGCAACCTGTGCTCCAGCCATGCTGGCCTCCTTGGTATTATTAAAACATGCCAAACATGCTTCTGTTCCAGGGTCTTTGTGCTTGTCTCATTTACTTCAGTGCTCACACTCAGATTCCCTTCCTGTGTTTCCAATAAATGTCATCTGTTTAATCCTCATCCTGCTTTTTCTTCAGATAGATCTGAGCTAAAGGAAACATTGCCAATGAAATTTAGGAACAAAAGACAATGGGTATCATAGTAGATAATGTTTATGATAGAAAGATTTCTTACGGCATTCTTTAAAAGGTTTTCTCACCAAGAGAGATAAATAAATACAAATACCAAGTTCATGCATTTTTAGTTTCATCAGCAGTATTCTATCACCAAAAGTATTTTAGCACATTTTATGCAGGGGTTGGGGGATAGTGGTACGGTATTTGACTAGTGTGTGTGAAGTTCTAGGTTTGATTCTCAGCACTGAAAAACAAAAGGCTGATAGTACAAAATGAGCAGTAGACAGAAATTTCTGAGACCAATGTTTCCGGGGATCACAGTTGCAGAGGCAGAAATCACAGCTGTCTAGTCCAATTGTATCTATAAGTGGGATGCTTCTCCACAAGGAACTGACCACTTTCTCTCTTCAGAAGAGAGGTCACAGAACTGTGGAATACTAAAAGTGAGCAGATATCATCAGCACCTGGTATGTTCAAGTATGAAAATACTGCGGTGAACCTTACTCATTTGTACAGTATGTTAATAATCATAAAAAAGAGACAAATTGACTTGCTTTAAGTCACTAAACACTAAACACATTACAACACCTATGTGAATTCAACTTCTGATATGCCACTTTATTCCTCAATGACTGTTAGGGAAAGTCACCCAGGAACACACACATGCACATATAGACATGCAAATTCTATTCATATTAAAATACACTTCTTTCTCTGCCCATCCATGATGGTAATAACAAGAAGTAAGAGCCTACTCACTATTAAGTAAACTTCCATTTTTTTTCTTCTTGATATGTTTTCAGGTTTTCCTCTAAAAGTATTTAAAAGTACTACTCAAGTTGTTCTTAGTTGTCTAGAATGGCTTATGCTACCATTAACTTCCATAGCTCTATTAGAGAAATGGACTGTACTTCTTCTCAAACCTCCACATGCAGCCAAAATTGGGTCACTTTAAAGGGCAAGATGTCAAAAGCAGATAAATCCTTTGTACTATAATGAGCATAATGATGAATAATGGTACTTATGTTCCGTAAACGATGCCCTGCCCATAAACAGCCTTTCCACCTAGATACTCTATTTAATTCAATAATATATTCCAAGTAATTTGTAGACCTAGAAGAGAAATTACCTTAAATAAGAAGACTGTAAAACTTACTAAAATATACTATGTTAAAAATAATTAATGGAAGCGGAGTTTGCAGAAGTAAAATTATGGCATTAAAAACTCTCCATTATGTGAATTCATCTTCCAAGTGGCCTGCCTTGCAGCAGGTGTGGAAACAGGGGCACTGTGGTATGGACTATCTGGGCAATGAAAGCTGTGCTGATAACAACCTGCTATGGTTTTCAGTGGTTCAACTGCCTTGCAAAGGAAATAATATAGTCAATATCACATAACCCACCTGAACTACTCCGAAACCCAACTGATCTCCTTACTACATTCCATACAGAAATTCTAATAATCTTTGAAAATATAACTAAATCACATTACTCCTTTATTCAAATGACTCTTTTTTAATTTTTTTTTTTTTTTTTGTCGGTCATAGGGCTTGAACTCTGGGCCTGGGCGCTGTCCCTCAGCTCTTCAGCTCAAGGCGAGCGCTCTACCACTTGAGCTACAGCGCCACTTCCTCTTTTTTAATTTTTTTATTGTGAAAATACTGTACAGAGGGGTTACAATTACATGGGCAAGATAATGAGTACATTTCTTATCAAGCATTGTAGCCTCCTCCTTTGTTTCCCCTTCCCATCCCTTCCCATCCTCCCCCCCCAATCCTCCTCACCCCCCTACCACCAAAGTTGTAAAGTTCTACGCATTTATAAGATTATTTCTTTGTTGCTTTGTATGTCCCTCTCCCACAGTAAAACCCCTGCTTTCACTGTATTTGATGTCGGTATAATTTGTGGAGGGGAAGGGGAAAAACAAGTCGTTTAAATAGGGATACAGGTGGACCCATTGCAACAATGAGAAGTACAAGTCATTATGTCAAATGACTCTTAATCCCTAACCAAAATTAGAATAAAATCCAAAGAAACATATCATGTTCTATGAAACTCTGATAGGACCTACTTCTGGCTTACTCTCCTTGCATTATCTCCCACTATCCTTGCCCCCTCTCCCCTCCCCTTGCCATTTGACAATAGTGCACTTGCAGAATTTACAATCCTCAAATAGTCCAAATTATTACTATTCCAAGCCCTATACATTTGTCTTTCCTTGAAACTCACTTATCATGGATTACTTCCTGACAACATTCAAGTATTTGATTATATAACATCTCCACTTCTATTTCCATCAGTGTAGCAAGCTACATAGCTGAATAAAATCCTACCCAAGAATAACCAGGGCCAGTAGATAAAAAATGCTAGAAAATTAAAAGTTAGATATTTTAGTAGGGTTTTTAAATCATAGAAAATGAAAGATTAAAGCCAAGACATTGAGTCTAGAAGATAAGAAAACACTGAAAAAAGCCAGGTAGTTATTTGAAATTTGAAATTTGAAGTACAAGTAATTTAAATTATTTAATTTAAATTTCTAAAATTAAGTACAATTTAAAATTCAGCATTTTAGTTGTATAAAACACACTTCAAGTGTTTGACAACCATATAAATTAGTGAATACCTTGTTAGACAGTACAGATTTCTATCATCACAGAAGTCGTTCTCAGTCTTTAGAACCAGTCAATGTGAAAGTCATATTGGAACTTTTCTCATAATTCTCTACCTCCTAATTCTGACACACAGAAAGAATAGTAATAGTTGCACCAGAAAAAAAAAATAAAAAATGTGAAGTGAGAAATATCAGTGTGGCTCAAGTGGTAGAGCGCTAGCCTTGAGCTGAAGAGCTGGGGGACAGCACCCAGGCTCAGAGTTCAGAACCCACAACTGCTGTTTCCATTATATTTGATGCTGGTATAATTTGGGGAGGGGTTTAAATAGGGATACCGTTTGACCCATTGGAACAATGAGATGTACAAGACGCTATGTCAAAAAATGAACTTTACAATTTAGGTGAGGGGTGGTGTAGTTGAGGAGGTGGGAGGGAAGGAATGGTAGGGGTAAAACAAAGGAGGAGGCAACAATGCTTGATAAGAAATGTACTCATTACCTTACTCATGTGATTGTAACCCCACTGTACAGTATTTTCACAATGAAAAACTTATTTTAAACAAAAAGAACCCACAAATGCAAAAAAAAAATCAAAAATGAATTTTTTCCATTCCCCTGTTATCTTAGTGTTGAAATAATTAACATCTTGGATTAAAGGTCTCCTTGAACAAGAATTTCTGCCTGATAAGCAAGGCTTATGGAGAAAATACAGTGTCAACTTGACTTGATAGTTTCAAATTACTTTCCACATTGATTTTTACACATTTCCTCTAACTCCAGTCATTCCTTAGAGTTCTTATTTGCTGCCATTATAACAAAGAGTTGTTGTTATCAATCTTAATAAATGTGTAGATAAAAATATATCCTTATTTAAGTTTACATTTCCTAATTAAAGAGATTATTAGACATCTATTTATGTATATAAAAATAAACATTTGTTTATATACTCATTAGATATCATATATTTATTGGACATCTATCTTTCTTGTTCTATGAGTTTACTGTTAAAGGCTTAACAATATTTTTCTTTCAGATATTACTGTTTTCTAAAGACATTATATAGCGTATAGTTATATTTGATTGGCAATATATGAACTGTAAACATTTGTTTATTGTAAGATTTGTATTTTTATTTCTATTATCTTTTATCAAGCAGAATTCTACTTTAATATGTCAAAATATATCAGCATTTTTCTTGCTTTGTACTTTTTGTATTTAACATTATTTTCTATTTCAATTAATTAGAAGTCATTTTGAGAGATATATTTTATAATATGATAACTATAGTTTATATTAAGGTACCTTTTTTAAAAAACACTGAAAGCAGATTTTCTAAGTATTTTCATCACAAAAAAAACTATGGCGAGTTTGTGACATATATAAATTGTCTCACTTGAGAAATTCTACAATATATAGATATTTTAAATCATCATATGTATACAATAAATGTCTATAAATTTTCATTGGTCAGTTAAAATAGACTTATCTTGCTGGACACTGGTGGCTCATGCCTGTAATCTTAGCTACTCAAGAGGCTGAGATCTGAACATCACAGTTCAAAGCCAGCATGGACAGCAAAGTCTTATTTCCAATTAACCACCAAAAGCCAGAAGTGGAGGTATGACTCAAGTGGTAGAGTGTTAGCCTTGAGCAAAAAAATTAGGTACAGCGTTCAGGTCTTAAGTTTAAGCCCCAGGACTGGCACACCCCTACCGAAAAAAAAAAGAAAAAAAAACTATCCTTTTACTAATGGTGTAAAGATTTTATCTCATTTTTGGTTAAAAGTTTTGGAGTTTTCTTTATAACATATGGAATGTATTTTTGTGAATGATCTGGTATAGAGACTTAATTTTATCTTGTAATGTGGCCGAAGTCATCATAATTTTCTACTGATTTTATTATCACCTTCCTCATGCATAATACTTTGAAACATATATCGGTCTGGTTTCGTTCTTTATTACTTACCAGTTGATCTGTCTATGTAGACAAGTCCCTCACAGTTGTTAATATGATTTCATGTAACTAGCATCTCGTAAAATGATTGATCTGCTGCCTTTTGTTCTTTTCTCTAGTCATCTTGGCTGGGCTTAGGTTTGTGTCTCCCTGTCCTTAGACAAGTCATCATTAGCTTCAGGCTGCACCCAGGTAAGAGTGACTAATTTCCCAGGTATTTCTGAGCAAAGTGGCTCCCAGAGGCCAAGTGCAATTCTCTGAAATGGGCAATTATAAGCCATTAATAGCCAATAGTCACAGCAATGGGAAGACAGGTCCACTGACCTCACAGAAGGGATGTGAGTGGAGCACCAACAATTTCTAGTACAGGGTCCCCAAAAGAAATAGAAGTCAAACTCAAATTAGAGTTACTTTGAAATATATTGGAAGGATGTGCTTGCTATGAGAGACTCAATTATTTGTTTGTTTGTTTAAACTTTTATTTATTATTTTTTTGTGAACATACTGTACAGAGGGGTTACAATTACATGGGCAGGATAATTAGTACATTTCTTATCAAGCATTGCAGCCTCCTCCTTTGTTTACCCTTCCCAGCCTCCCTCCTTCCCACCCCCTCCCCCCCCACCAACGTTGTAAAGCTCGTTTTCAACATGACAACTTGTACTTCTCATTGTTGCAACAGGTCCACCTGTATCCTTAAATGACTTGTTTTTCCCCATCTCCTCCACAAGTTATACTGACATCAAATATAGTGAAAGCAGGGGTTATACTGTGGGGGAGGGAAATACAAAGCAACAAAGAGATAATCTTATAAATGCATTAGAAACAAATGCATGAAAGAAAAAACATTAAAATACATATCTAAGAGTTCATTTTCCTAACATCACATTATCTGACCTTTTCCGCTTGACTCATACATATACTAGATATTGCAAATAAGGGAAACCATGGGACCTATGTTTCTTTGGGCCTGGCTTACTTCGCTTAATACAATTTTTTCCAAGTTTTTCCATTTCCTAACAAATGGGGCAATGTCATTCTTTCTGATGGAGGCATAGAATTCCATTGTGTATAGATACCACATTTTCTTGATCCATTCATCTACTGAGGGGCATCTGGGTTGGTTCCATATCTTAGCTATGGTAAATAATGCTGCAATAACCATAGTTGTGCTGGTAGCTTTAGTGTGGTTTTGTTTGTAAACATTTGGGTAAATGCCCAAAAGTGGGATTGCTGGGTCATAGGGGAGCTGAGAGACTCAATTGTTATCATCTCTAAAACTGGGGGAAAAGTGAAGGGAGAGAGAGGCTATTAAAACCAAGAAGGACAGAGTTACAGCAAGTGACCAATGACCTTCATGTTATTTAATCCTTTGAGGGATGGTCAGGGAACAATATGCCCAATCTTACTCTCCCTCTCCCTGATCCCCTGTGGGGCTCCCAATTTGCCAAGCCCAATGGGAAGCCCAAAGAGGTTTCAGCTACAGTGCTTTCAGGCCAGCATCCTGCCTAGTGGAGAGGAGGAAGAGTGTATCTGGAAGAAGCAAATCAGTAGGACTCTGATAGTAAAGATGTGTCAGCTAAACAAATGTCACCTTCCTTGAGCAGTCTTCCAATCATCCTATTGAGAATATGTTCTAAGCCCCTTTCATTTGTCATGCCTGTAATTTCTAGCCTATTTGTCTTCAAAGCACTATATTCACATAAACTCTTACAAAAATGTGAAGAAAACCATATATACTTGACTATAAAGATAGACAACAAAATTAAGCAAGTCACCAAAGAAAAGTTCAGATGTTAGCTCTACTACTAATAAAAAATGAAATCTAGTATATAATTTTCACCTGGAAATTGATAAGTATTTTAAATGATAATTCCCAATGTATGTTAGTGTTTGAAGAAAACACAGTAAGGTTAGAGCAAAAAGATTATAAAATATTTCTGAAGGAAATGTGAGTGTATTAAGAAATTTAAGCATACTGTTTTACACTTTTAAGGATATGTTCCCAGAAATGACTTGAGATGTTCTCAAAGATAAAGGTTATTTATTGTAGTGTAGCTAAAAAACTTTCATTCTAAATACTCAAAAACAGGAAATAGCTTATCAATGTTTCCATAAGTGTGTGTTTTAGAGCAATAGTCTCATGGGATTCTGTTTGAAAAGCGGTTCAAAAGTCAGCTAAATCTTGGAGTAAAGATAAAATTTCCAAAGCAGGTTAATGTGGTATAATGTGTGATCATGATTAAAACTAAAACTGGAATGATGGCTCACACCTGTAATTCCAGCCACTTGGGAGGTAGATTGGGGGAAAAAATCTCATTTCTAGACTAGACTTGGAAAAAAGTTAACTGGGCTTGGGGGGACAAATGTTTGTAATCTCAGCTATGCAATAATAATAATAAAAGCACAAAAGGGATGAAGGTATGACTCATGATAAAGCACCTGCCTCACAAGTATCTAACCCTGAATTCAAACTGCAGTAATGTCAAAAAGACAGAGTGACAGAGAGAACAGAGACAGAAAGAGATAGATACAGAGACATAGTCTCTATAAGCTAGTCTCTATGGATTCATAAGTTGATCAAAAATGACAAGTGACTTGAAGAGAACTATGTTCCAACCTAGTCTACTTAAGTACATTAGTCTGAGTCTACTTTAACTATCACTTTAGTTAAAATTCATTTTTATGTTATAAATATGTAGATTCACTAGTCACTATTATTTATGTAACAGATCTGACAACACTTAGAAGCTTAAAACAATCAACATTTATTATCTAACTGTTATTTTGAATTGAGAATCTGGACACAATTTAGCTGGATACCTCTGGTTTAAAGTTTATCAACAAGCTGTCATCTAGATTTCTGTTCTCTTCTGAAGGTTTAAAAGAAGGAGGACCAGCTTCTAAGCTCATTTGTGTCATTAGTAGGCTACAGTTCCTTACCAGCTAATGGTCAAATGCTTCTTATTCTCTTCCATAGGGAAGTTTACAATGTGGAAGCCAGCTTGCCTCAGACAAAGCAAGTCAGTGAGAAAGCAAGAGAGATCCTAAAGGAGAAGCCATAGTCCCTTTTTGTTTCTGCAACCTAGTCTTGGAAGTAACAGCTCAACATTTTTACCATTCTGTTGTTTATAAGACCAGTTATATTCAAGGGGAAGGGATTACACACAGGCAAGAGCACCAGGAAGTTAAGCTCTCTGGGAACCATATATTAGCAGTTTAAAGTCCTCAAATTGGGGCCTCAATCAACAAATCTGACAATAAATCAGTACCCTACTTTCTGAAACCCTGTAAGGATATTGTCTTTCCTCCTGAATTGGTACAAATGGTCTTACTCTGCCTCCTACAATCTACTCAGAAAGATGTGGAAAATGTGGTCTATTTTGGGGTCCCCTGGAAGAACAGCTTTAGGGTATAATCTTTTTCTCTGCCCTTCCTGTGATGGGATGATGACATAGGAGGTATTTTCTATTTCTAATTTTTACAACTTCACATAGCAAACAGCAGATAAATAATTTTAATGTGAGGCTATTTTCATTATGTGTCTACTAGAGAATATGTCCTTGCATTGAAATAAACAGTAATAATACAAAAAGTTTGCTCATACAGTAATAGCAACCTTCCTAAATTACAGTGATTGTATTGCCCAGCAGTCTAATACAAAATGTGGTTTTTATCTCAGAAGACACAGAATTTATTATTTTCCTCCTACCTGGCATTTTAGAGCAATTGGAACAAGATTCAGGAGAGAACAATTCAGCATTAGCTCTCAAATAAAAAAAAATATTTATTTTTTTCAGATTGAAATGATTCATTTAAAACCTTACTTTAACAAAATGTTGCTCACCCTGCCCTGCCAATTATGTCTCATCTGGTATGTACTAATTCATATAGTGTATCATTTCCTGCATAATTAAGGCTATTAAACGGGATTCAGGTGTTGCAGTACACCTACAGTCCTTAATTAAACAAACACGCAGAGAAGTTACTGGCAGTGTCAGAGTCTTGTCCCTTCTCTCCTGGCAGGCAAGATGTGAAAGAAAGGCTGAGAATGGCTATCACCTCATCTTGTAATTTTCTATTCCTGGGAGTAGGGGGGACACAGTACAAAGACATTTCCCAAAGAGTAGATATTTTAATTTTGTTTGTCACAACTTCTTATCATTGAACCACCCAACATGATAGGGCATTTAAACATAAACACATGGGAAAGGTTTGATGTTATTGCTTTCTCAATTCATTGAAGTGAAGGATTTTTCAGTATACTTAGTTTTGACTGTTTTTATATAATGTCTACCTATGGGTCCATAAACTGTCCTCAGATGTTCCCTCCTCTTCAAAGGCACTAAGAAACTCCATATTGATCCAGCACATGGACCTACACATTTTGCATGTCAGGAGCTAGCATATGAGAAAATTCCCATGAGTCCCTGTTATAGCTTGGAAGGATATGAAGTCCCCCTTCACACCCAAAAAGTAATGGCTCCTACATTGAAAACTTGGTCCTCAACTGGTAGATCCAGCCATTGAGAGGCGATTGGATCATGAGGTTGTCTACTTAATGAATATATCAACCCATTCACAGCTGAGCAGATTAAGGGCCTAGTCTTTGGGGGCATGCCTTTGAAGGATATATTTGCCCCTGGCCCCTTCCTGTCTCTATATTTCTGATTCTTGATTGCCATGAAGTAATGCATCTGTCACCATGATATCCTGCTTCACTCCAGACCTAAAGCAATGGATCCAGTTGACCTTGGATTGAAAGCTATGAGCCAAACATAATGTTTTCACCTTTTCAATCATTTCTCTAAGGCATTTGCCATAGTCATGGAACTTTACTAACAGAGCTGGTGCCAGTGGCTCACACCTACAATCCTAGCTAATCAGGAGACTTAGATTCTGAGGATCATGTTTGAAAACAGCCTAGGTAGGAAAGTCCATGAGACTGTTTTCTCTAACCACCAAAAAGCTAGAAGTGAAACTGTGGCTCAAGAGCAGAAAAGCTCGGTGACCACAGCCCTGGGTTCAAGTCCCATCCCTCCCTCCTCCTCCTCCCCTCCCCCCCAGCAACCCCACAAAAGACTAACACAGCCTGGGCCTCCTAGTCATTGAAGAATCGTACCATTTCTACATTTCTACTTTCTTTGTAATTTTACCCAACAACATTGTGCTTTACATCCAGTGTATCAGCCCAAAGGCATGCCCCAAATGTAGTAAGGATAATCGGCTACCCAGGAGTTCTGGTCTTAAATATCTGTATTTTATGTAACCTTTTCAAGCCTCTCTTCAAGAGCTCAATAAAGAAAAATAAATACCTTTTAATATTCCCTTAATGTATGTTTTCTGTTTTTCAAAAAGTTCCCATAAATTCAGATTGCATTATACAGTAAAGGTACATTAGGTATTTCATGATGATTTAATTGGGGCCAAATTTTAACTTCTTTTTCAACCCTCTTCATTCTTCTCTTGCTGGTGAAATCTATGTTCCTGAACACAAATGATGCTGTGTCAGAAAGCAGCAACCCACAGTATGGAGAATTCTATAAAACCAGACAGATGCCAGTACAGGGTACTATTCAGGGTCTGTCCCTGTAACGTAATTAGACGATAAGTATGAGAAAATTCAGAATTCTTTAATGCACTTAAAATCGCTGTCATGAAGCAATGGATGGCAGATTTGCATGTGAAAGGACCGTGAGCAGCATGTAGGAAGAATTGTGAAATTACTATAGTATTTATTATTATAACTTGGTGTCATGCTAGTCTCATTTTAGAATGAACTATAAGAATAGATTAAATTAGTGCCATTTTCTTTCCTTGTTAACATCTTTGTCACAAGAGGAAGCTGTCAGAATTTTAGTATCTAAAATAGTCCACGGATTATTCCACATGATTTCTGGCCATTTCTAAACCCTGGGTTTTGATTGGTTGTTCTTGGCCTTGTACTTTCAGACATATGGGTTGAACACAGGGAAATAATAATCTTTTAAGCAACTAATCAGGTTGCAGACACCCTGGTAAAGGTAGACAAGACAGCACAATGTTACAATTTAAAACAGCATTTGATAGAAAACATTATCTCTTTAAAAATGCCTCTGACCACTGCTGAAAAATACTATTTGACATATGGCTTTAGAAAAGATACTACTCAGAGATGGGGCGTTATTAGCATCTCCCTGAACCTGGCATAAGATAATGTACCACAAATATTTCTAGTCATCCTTGAGACAAATGCTGACTCGAAAGCTATGTGCTCTTACGGTTTTACATTCTCTAGCTAACCCAAGTATCCTCTGGGTTCATTTTATACATCTAACATGGGTGACCCTTTCCACTGTGATTGCTCTTTTCCTTTTCTTCTTATCAGAATGGCAGAGTAGTCACACTTCTTGGTTTTCCTGGGATTGTCCCTTTTTGTGTGCTTGTCCTAGGGCTTGAACTCAAGGCCTAGGCACTGGCTTTTTTTGCTCAAAGCTAGGCACTCTACCACTTGAAACACAGCTTCACTTCCAGCTTTTTTCTTTTTGATGGTTAGTTGGATAAGAGTCTCAGAGACTCTTATTCCTGCCTCAGCTAGCCTTGAACTGCAATCCTCAGATTTCAGCCTCCTGAGTAGCTAGGATTACAGGCATGAACCAACAGTGCTCAGTACCAAGATTGCCCCATTTGGTGTCTATTCTCTCAACTTGCTTGTCAGCAGCATTTTTCTTTTATTCTTCAAAATGTCTCAATTTGGACAATGAATTCTATGATCTTTCTATCCATAATGTTTCTCAGAGCCTTTTTGAGTCTGATTACTACTTATATAATACTGTACTAATGATAGATAGGTCTTAGCTCCTTTGCCTGATTGTCTTAAGAAGAAAACCTGGTATCTTTCATTTTTTGCTTCCCACAAAGGCTTGAACAGAGTAGATATTTAATAAATATTTTTAATTATGAAAGCATATAAAACTACAGTCTTTTACACTTTCTAAAACCTCATACTGGACCACTAGTGTCTAAGAAGAGATCATCTTACTTTATGCTGAAAAAATCAAATCCCACTTGGAATATCTTGGTGATAAGCTACTGCACAGAATTTACAATGAAGAGGTTAGCCAGCCAACAAAGTGAGCTGAAATTTAGCTCTATTTTACTTATCATGTAATGTGCTTCATGAGCTGGTGAAGCCCCTGTCTGATTTCCAGAGGCAAATTCATGTTTTATTGGTCCTGGTGTATACTTAACTGGTGAAAAGGGAGCTAAGAATATATTTATATATGTATATATAATCATACATTTAAAATTAGGTATGAATGCTTAGATGAAGAAATCATCAAATTTGAAGATGTTATCAAAGAAACACAGAATGTGTAAGAATAATATAATATTTGTATTACCTAACTGCTTAGTAATCTATAATACTTTGAGGGGATTTACTTAATTTTTATTAATTTTTATTTTTTAAAGTTATCTTTAAGTAAATGTATAGGGGTTTCAATTACACAAGGCAGTTTATAAGTACAATGGATCTTTATCAATGTCACCCCTCAATTGTTCTTCCCTCATTCCTTCAAGTTACCTGGTTCTATTTTCAAATATGTACATTGATTATTGTGACTGCACTTACCCACCTCTCTCCTCTCCATTCATCAGCCCTCCTTCTCCTTGGCCTTCTCTACTCCTGACAACACATGTTTTAGCTTCCTGGTGTTCATTCTGTTAATTAGTAGTTCATAGAAGTTACACTATTGGAACCCTCCTGTGTATACCATGCTCATTAATACTCAATATTTTTGGCTGCAGAATACTTAAGTAGTTCTTTTGTATGAAGGTATTTCATTTCCCCAAAACTGTTCAGTAGCAAAACTTTTTTCCCTGTTGGATGGTATTGGCACCCTTGTTGACAATGAATTCTTATCAAACTGGTCTATCAGTTCTACTTCATTGGTATTTATGGCTATACTTACGCATTAAGAATAGTATCATACTGTTTGATTAACGAAATTTTATAGTAAGTTTTGAAATCAGGAAGTATGAGTCCTCCAAATTCACTTTTTTTCAGAATTGTTTTAACCATTTAGTTTGGGGTTTTATTTGTTTTGTTTGATAGTTCTGGGGATCCAGCTAAGCAAATGCTATACTACTGAGCCACAACACGAATTAGCCCTGTTTTGCCTATTTAGGATCCTTTGAAATTTCATATATTTCATTTCAAGTTCAAAGGAGGACCACAGTAGCAGAAACATAACTGAATGACAAATAAATGGGCCTCAATGAGTCCAAACAATGTACGTGTATTCACTTAACTGTGTCCCACAAACGCTCAGGCCATTTGGATGCTACCCTACATGTAGGTAAATGTTATAAATGGGACATCAGAGCGAAAAAGGACAGCAGTAGCTGAAAGAGCCAGTTCTGCAAAGACATCTGTCCATGTCATTACGCTTATAGGGTGTTATGTGAATGGGGTACCCTGATATTTAGTTCACAGTAAGTGGAAAATTCTGTAGTCTGCCTGCTTTTGCAGAAGCAAGACATAGTATAAGAAGCAGAAAGAACTGGATGCCACTAGACTCTATAAGGACCTGAGATCAGACCTGCTACTCAAGACATCATATACAAAATAGATAAAGATTTAACTGAATGGGAGAATTCTGAAAATACCATATTATTTTCTTCAAACTCTAAGCATGATTGACTTAACCTTCATCCTAAGGTTCAAATCCGATCAAAGCAGCCCTGTGCAAGGTAAGAAATAGAGGGTTAGAGGTATAGCTCAATAGGAGAGGACATTCCCAGCTGTCTAATTCCCAGCACAAAAGAAAGGAAGGAAATTCAGGCAATCATCCGAATGCATCAACATACCATCCTGTACAGATACACACATGCACAGATGGAGCTTTTGGCTCCTCAGCTTATAACACACCATTGATAAGGAATCTTCTTTTTTTCTGCCTGTTTATACAAACGCCCTTTCGTTATTCTTAAAGCTTCTTAAAAACAGTTTAATTTACCTTTTTACCCCCAAACTTTTTCTTAGGACTTGGTCACATCCAATAGATTCAAATGTATGTGTATTTTAATCCATGAAAGAATGTTTAGATTATCAATCTGTAATTTAGATTTAGCACTTACTGTACACAAAATGTTGTATAGAAAACTTAACCTCTTGTCCTCCTAAGGAATCACAGTCCATTGAAGAAAATAAGAGTTACAGGGAGAAAATGATTGCAATTCAAAGAAGCTGAATGACTTTAAGTAAAATGATAGATAATTAGAAGATGTTTGACCATCAGGTTCTACCCAGTGTTATATTTGCCCAAGTTTGTCTGAAGCCTGCAGAGCACAGGTGCTCCAGGGCTCTTTTAGTTAAGACTCATGCCTTCAATAATAATGTATATGCCTGCTGGATGGAAGACATCATGCTATGCCTTTAGAAACACCCTAAGACTGACAAATCCCTTTCATGTGGAACCAACAGTCTAGTAGAACTTTGAAAGATGCATACAGTCATAAGGAGACACTGAGATGAACTGTGTCATTAAGCATGTAATGTTTTTACCTTCAAGTTGCTGGAGTCTATCAGGCAATGACTTTCTCAAGTAAGGTAACCTGAGATAAAATTCAGAGATGAGCTTATGCATAGCAATCAGCACTTGTTGTGCAACTCTTAAGTGCTGACCAGGGACTTGAAGAGCAGAGAGATACAGGATTGCTCTTAGAAAGATTTTTAGTTGAATTGTTCTTAAATTTTCTTTAATTTTACCCTTTTCATACATTGCAAATTTTATCCTTCAAATACTAGCTATCAGTAGACATTCTATTTATGAATGAAGACATATATAATGTTAAAATTCTTATTGGGCTAAAACAATACCAAAACAAATCTTAAGCCATATCAAGTTAGATTTTAAAAGGCAAACAAGTTGGGAGTGGTAGTGTATATCTGTAAGCCCAGCACTGGAGAGGCTGGACCAGAAGGATCAAGAGTTATAGGCCAGGGGCTGGGAAGGTGGCTCAGTGGTAGAGCGCTTGCCTTGAATGCCTGAGGCCCTGGGTTTGATTCCTTAGCACCACATAAGCAAAAAGAAAAAAGCCAGAAGTGGCACTGTGGCTCAAGTAGTAGAGCGCTAGCCTTGAGCTGAAGAGCTGAGGGACAGTGCCCAGGCCCAGAGTTCAGGCACCACAACTGGACCCCCCCCCCAAAAAAAAATTATAGGCCAATCTGGGGGAGGGAGGAAGAAAAGGAAAGAAAAAAATGAAAGGAAAGAAGAGAAGAGAAATGATCTGAAAACCTGTAAGAAAAGAAAAAAGAATAGGAAAATGTAATGCAAAATGCAAAGTTGATCTTTTAAGTTCCACCAAAAAAAGACAGTAGTAGTAAAGTCTGTAATAAATTTGATATATTCAATAAAGGTTTAAGTAAATTATTGCTAAAAACTTCAACATTTCACATTTTAATACATTGCATCAGAAAAATAGATGTTAGATTTGTATAAACAAAAAGACAAAAGTGTTACTGGCATTTAAAATAAAAGGTGTCTTCTGTGAGAGCCAATATGGCCCAGAAAATGTGGCATAGTGCTCAGAAAACATAGCTTAGCCTTGTTCTAACTCTAAGTCTGAGCATGTAAGTTCACCTCTCTGGGCCTTGGTTTCCTCATCTCCATTACAGGAAGAAAGATCATAATAGTAGCTGCACATTTCACAACTATAGGCAATCTCCTGTTTCCATTTCAGTTGTGCTAATACACTATTATGAGAAGCAGCTTTGTTAATTCATGTTATCTGCTTGGTACAAGTCCTGGCATTTTATTAACTACTCAATAAATTTTCAAAAGAAAACCTTTTAGATTTTACTGATATAGTCATCTCTTGTTACAAACTCAATGTTGCCGTTTTTCTAAAATGAGCTTTAAACAACCACTGCTATTAGCATAAATATTGACTGCCTATTACTACACAATAGTGTAGCAAGAGCTACACAGAAATGTCCATTGCTTAAAACACACAATCAATACTACATACTGCTATAATTTTTTCCATATAGTAATTAGTTATTAGGTTCATTTTGAGGTATCATTTGTGAGACCCTACCAAACCACTAATCAGAATTAATGAAGTATGGTAAAAAGCTCACAGATAGCCTGTTATATAAGCAGAATATATTAAGAGTATGGACACTATGATTTTTCATAAAGGATGGGTGTGGGGAGGAATAAGCAACCATGTTTTAGAGCTCAGGGACAATACAATATGCTCTTCAAAGGAGCCTAACTTACTGCTCTTGCAAGATCGGATCAAGGGTGAAAAAAATGAGAATTGGCCAAACACTAGAGCAATTTGCAGCTAAATAAAAAGCCTGATATTCTTTTTTTCACTGACAACAGAAAACACCCTGAGAGACAAGAAGGGTTGATCATTGATGCCAAAAATGTACTTTCCATTCTTTGAGCCTTGTAAAGTCTCTTTCTTTTATCCATTTTCTATTTTTCCTCATATTGCTATTCTCTGTTTTTGTCAATGACCTTTCTTCAATCCAACTCAGCCTCCGTCTAATGGCCTGAAGAGGACTTCTTCACATGATGGAAAGCTTTAGATTTAAGATTCCCCTCCTTCATTAGAGGGAGAAGTGAACAGCCTCTATGTGCTGGGTGTTAATGAATGTGAAGAAAGATTTTTTTTGTATGTGTTTTACACATTATGTTCTTGACTCCTAGAGGTGCTACAATAAATTGCCGTGCTTCATTTACAAGGAGCCATAACAGAAGCAAAATGAGAATCTGGCGACAAATTGCTTCTCAGTCACCCTGGGTCAGGCTGTTGGGGCTAATGAGAAGAGGGGCTCTAATTTTAAACTCCTCCTCAACCAAGCCATTCCTGCATTAATGTTCACTGTTGTAAATTGTAAAGTCAAATGAAGGAGCACTGTGGAAAATTAACCAGTATTTTTATTCTTCGAGTACCCAATAGAGCATATTTTGGCTTCTGTAGCTGGTGGTTATCAGAGACAGCTCAGCCTACACTAGGGCAGCCAGTTTCCCCAGTACATTCCCTCCTCCCCAACACAGTACTGCTCTTCTAATTCCTTCTCCTTATGCCTAAGCCTTCCTTCCACCTTCACAAAGAAAATTCGACTTGCAGAAGTGAGTAGTAGAGGGTTTAGACAAGGCTATAGTGTAGAATAATGTTTGAAAGCGGAGGTCCACTTAGAAAGATGTTGTATATTGAGATTTAAAAATCAGAGAATTGCCAGGTGCCAGTGGCTCACATCTGTAATCCCAGCTACTCAATAGGCTAAGATCTGATGATCACAGTTCAAAGAAAGCCTGGGCAGGAACGTCCATGAGATTCTTATCTCCAATTGACCAGCACAAAGCCAGAAGTGAAGCTGTGGCTTAAATGGGAGAGTGCTAGCCCAGGTTCTTGAGATCAAGCCCCATTACAAACCCTCAGAAAAAGGAAAAATGAAAAAAGTCATAGAATTGTCCTATCTAGTTAGTCCTTCAGCATGGTTAATGATCTGTAATATGTAGATGGGGAAGAGCCAGTAAGGGCTGAAATATGTTGTCATTGGGCATTTAAACCAATATTTGAACAAATAATATGAATCCAATGCAGCACCTACCTCTCACCAAATATTTTCCTAATCTTACATTCTGCCAGTTTTTAAAAGCAAAGAGCAAGCAATGAAAAGGTTCAGGAGAAGGAAAGTTGTTTTACTAAAGTATGCAAGATTTTAATCCTATGTAAATTCCCAGTCAACAACTCAAAATTCAAGGTTGGTTTGGGGGTTTGGGGGTAATGTTATTTAAGTGGGTATTAATGAGACGAAGTTCTTCTTGTGTGTAATGTGTCTGTCCGGGTGCATTCTTCCATGGAATCACTACATAAAATACAAATTAACCACACTACCCTAGTCTAATCATTGTAATCAGTTATGTTTTCATGTGTACATTACTGATATATAAGGCTGTTGTAGTTCTTGTGTGTGGTTTAATTGCTTGTTTTTGCATATCTTGTGTGATTGATGATGTTCTAGAAATCTTTTCCCCTAAAGGAGACTTTGTAAATTACTTTGTTTAGATGCTAATGATTGTATTTCATTAGTGGCCCTCTCATCCAGAATCATCTTTAAATGAATGAATATGCCATAATTAAAAATCTGAATTATGAATTACTTTGAAAGGAGACAACATTGTCCCGATTTCCCACTGTGACACAGTGTTATTTCAATTATGTAAATATGTTTAATCATTCCCCTTTTGTTTTTCTAATTATTTAATATTAATGTTGCTTTACCCCTTTATTGCTACAAGAAGGGATATGGCATCTTAAATGAGAGTACTTAGACAAGTGATACACAGATGACTAGATTAAAGCAGACATTTATCAGAATGCATAACCCATTTCAAAAACAAACATGCTATTAACATTCATACTAATATAGCAATACTGGCTATAATTGCACTTCATGAATGTTTTGTCTGTACAAATCTAATGTATTCACAATGAACAATTTCCAATTATTGTTTTTCCCCCCTTATAGAAAGTCCAAATCCTCTGGTAGAAGTTTCAATTATCTTGAGGTGTACATCTGAACCAACCATCAGACTATCATTTTTGCTATACAGCAGGAAATCTGCAGCTGCTCAAGTGCTACTAGACTTGACATATTCAACTTTCACCTCACCACATTTGAACCTTTACAAAATGTTTGCAAAGAGAGAGAGAGAGAGAGAATGAGTTTTAGGTCTTATCCCTTTTTTTTTTTTTACTCTCTCCTTACAGTAGAAGAAATATTAGGAAATTTACTCTCCTGTTCAACAGCTCTTACCCAAGCCTTCAAGAAGCTGCACTTACAATAAAAACATGAATCTAGCATTAGAGAGCTTCAGAGGGTCACAGCATATGACAGTCAACTTTATCCATTCACACTTGAGGCATCTTATTCAAACCAACTGCTGACACATGATTGGTCCTTTAGAAAACATGGCATTGACTTCAATTTACACATTTCTATTTCAGTGCAGTGAGACTACACAGGAGTATGTTCCTCTACCATTTAGTAATTTAGATACTTTCAATATTATTGCTAACTGACTCTTGAGATATAAGTGCCTTAATTATGTTGGTTTAATATTTTGTGCTTAAATATTGTTATTTGTAAACTAACAGTGGGAAATGCTACAACTTCCCTGTGTTTCTTTCTTATTGCAGTGCTACAACATAAAATGTTTTGTTGATTGAGTGTTAAGTTTTATTAATGATATTTATAACTTTATGATTTTAAATACTTGCTCTTTATCTACATATTAAAGAAGGGGGAAATCCTTAAAGACCTACTTACATTCTGAACTACTAACTTCTTCTAATTTGCACCCTCCACTTTAGCAACCCTGGAGGTCAGGACTAGGGCTTAAGGTTGTATTTGGCTATAATTTGCTTTATCATGAACTACATCTATGAAACATTCCATGACAGCATGTTATTTTGTATTCTACATAAACAAAAATAAATTTATACTTATAAAAGTTACAAGGAAAATTGTATGAATTATCTTCAACTTCATTAAGCACTATTTTATTTCTCTGATCATAAGGACCTATTAATTTCTCCCTAATAAAAGGAAACCTTTTTTTTTTTTTAGTCTTTTGTGGTGTGGTTAGTTTTTTTTTTTTTTGTGAACATAGTGTACAAAGGGGTTACAATTACATGGGCAGGATAATGCGTACATTTCTTATCAAGCATTGCAGCCTCCTCCTTTGTTTACCCTTCACATCCCTTCCCACAACCCCCCCACCACACCAACGTTGTAAAGCTCATTTTCGACATGACAACTTGTACTTCTCATTGTTGCAACAGGTCCACCTGTATCCTTAAACGACTTGTTATTCCCCATCTCCTCCACAAGTTATACTGACATCAAATATAGTGAAAGCAGAGGTTATACTGTGGGGGAGGGACATAAAAAGCAAAAAAGAAATAATCTTATAAATGCGTTAGAAACACATGCATGAAAGAAAAAAACATTTAAAATACATATCTGACCTTTTCCGCTTGACTCATACATATACTAGATATTGCAAATAAAGGAAACCATGGGACCTATGTTTCTTTGGGCCTGGCTTACTTCACTTAATATAATTTTTTCCAAGTTTTTCCATTTCCTAACAAATGGGGCAATGTCATTCTTTCTGATGGAGGCATAGAATTCCATTGTGTTTATATACCACATTTTCTTGATCCATTCATCTACTGAGGGGCATCTGGGTTGGTTCTATATCTTAGCTACGATAAATAATGCTGCGATAAACATAGTTGTGCTGGTAGCTTTAGTGTGGTCTTTTTTGTAAACATTTGGGTAAATGCCCAAAAGTGGGATTGCTGGGTCATAGGGGAGCTCTATGTGAAGTCTTTTGAGGAACCTCCATACTGCTTTCCAAAGTGGTTGAACAAGTTCCCACCAACAATGAAGTAAGGTTCCCTTCTGTCCACATCCCCTCCAGCATCTGTTGTTATTAGAGTTCTTGATTTTTGCCATTCTAACTGGAGTGAGGTGATATCTCAATGTTGTTTTGATTTGCATTTCTTTTATGGCTAGGGATGTTGAGCATTTCTTCATGTGTCTACTGGACATCCTTCTTTCTTCTTCAGAGAAGTTTCTCTGTAAGTCTTTAGCCCACTTACTTATTGGGCAGTTGTTTCTTTGAGGATTTGTTGTTGGGTGGTTTAATTTTTTGAGTTCCAAGTACATTTTAGATATGAGACCCTTGTCCGTTGTATGGCTAGTAAAGATCTTCTCCCAATCCGTGGGCTTTCTATTGATCTTGCTAGCTATGTCATTTGCCCTGCAGAAGCTCTGCAACCTTATGCAATCCCATTTGTCCAACCTTTCTTTGATTTGTTGTGTTTCCGGGTCTCTATTCAGAAAATTTCGGCCTGAGCCAAGGAGACCCAGGGTTTCTCCTATTCCATCCTGTAATGTTTTCAGAGTGTCTGCTTTGAGTTCAAGGTCTTTGATCCATTTGGAGTTGATTCTGGTGCAGGGTGATATATAAGGATCTAGCTTTAGTTTTCTACAAGTAGTTAACCAATTTTGCCAGCACCATTTACTGAAGAGGCTGTCTGTCTTCCATTCTATTGTTTTAGCTCCCTTATCGAAGATTAGATGGCTATAGGTCTGAGGGTTCATTTCTGGGTTTTCAATTCTATTCCATTGGTCCTGAGGTCTGTTCTTATGCCACTACCAAGCTGTTTTGATTACTATGGCTTTATAGTAGAGTTTGAAATTTGGTATTGATATTCCTCCAGCAGTGTTCTTTCCATTCAGGAGCGTTTTTGCTATTCGGGGTCTTTTATTGTTCCATATGAATTTTTGGATTGCCTCTTCTATTTCCTTGAAGAATGAGGTTGGAATTTTGATAGGTATCGCGTTGAATTTGTAGATAGGCTTGGGAAGTATTGCCATTTTCACGATGTTAATCTTTCCAATCCAGGAGCATGGGAGGTTTTGCCATTTTCGAAGTTCTGTTTTGATTTCAAAAGGAAACCTTTCTATTAAGAAAGTATTTCATATGTCATTTACAGGGAAATGGATAGACTTGAAAAACATCATATTAAGTGAGATAAATCAGGCTCAGAAGGACATGTTCTCTTTCATCTGTAGATGTTAGATCAAAATATAAGCATAAACACATATAGGAACACGTGTGTGTGTGTGTGTGTGTGTGTGTGTGTGTGTGTGTATGTGTGTGTGTGTGTGTGTGTGTCTGTCTGTCTGTCTGTCTGTACTTAGTCTGGCCAAAATATATTACATACAAGTATGAGATACCATTGTGAAACATCTTTGAACAATTAACAAAAAGAACATTAGGAAGTTGAAATATGCCTGGTCTGGTCTAGGGTGTGTGTACTATTGGGAAGGAAAAGAGACAGGAAAGGAAAAACATAGTCATAATACTCTATGTATATGCATGAAATGGAATAAAGAAACTTGAGATTGACAAGGGAAAGGGGGGAGAAGAGAAAGGGATGGAAGGAATGACTCTGATTGAGATGCACTGTTTCCATAAATGGACAAAACAGTTTTTAATAAAAGAAAGAAAATATCTCATGATTAACAGGATAGAGCCACAGGTTTATAAGAACACAAAAAGAAAATCTTGAAGGTTTATGTAAATGATGAAATGCAGTCTTTCTCTTTTTTTTAAGAATATTTTTATTGTGAAAATACAGTACAGAGGGGTGACAATTACATGGGCAACATAATGAGTACATTTCTTATCAAGCATTGTAACCTCCTCCTTTGTTTCCCCTTCCTATCTCCCCCACCGGCCCCTGCCAAGGTTTTATAGTTCGTTTTTCGACATAACAACTTGTACATCTCATTGTTGCAATGGGTTCACCTGTACCCCTAGTTAAGCAATTTGTTTTATCCCTTCCCCTCCACAAATTATACCAACATCAAATATAGTGAAAGCAGGGGTTACACTGTGGGGGAAGGGACATACAAACCAACAAAGAAATAATCTTATAAATATGTTAGAAACAATTGCATGAAAGAAAAATACACTTGAATACTTACCTTGGGGTTCATTTCACCTAACATCAAGTTATCTGGCCTTTTCTGCTTGTCTCAGACATATACTAGTTATTGAAAATAAGGGAAACCATGGGACCTATGTTTCTTTGGGCCTGGCTTACTTGACTTAATATAATTTTTTCCAAGCCTTTCCATTTCCTAACAAATGGGGCAATGTCATTCTTTCTGATGGAGGCATAGAATTCCATTGTGTATAGATACTACATTTTCCTGATCCATTCATCTACTGAGGGGCATCTGGGTTGCTTCCATATCTTAGCTATGATAAATAATGCTGCAGTAAACATAGTTGTGCTGGTAGCTTTAGTATAGTCTTGTTCGTGATCATTTGGGTACATGCCCAAAAGTGGGATTGCTCGGTCATAGGGGAGCTCTATGTGGAGTCTTTTGAGGAACCACCATACTACTTTCAAAAGTGGTTGAACAAGTTTACACTCCCACCAACAATGCAGTAAGGTTCCCTTCTGTCCACATCCCCTCCAGCATCTGTTGTTATTAGAGTTCTTGATTATAGCCATTCTAACTGGGGTGAGGTGGAATCTCAATGTTGTTTTGATTTGCATTTCTTTATGGCTAGAGAGGTTGCGCATTTCTTCATGTGTATATTGGCCATTCTTATTTCCTCTTCAGAGAAGTTTCTCTTTAAGTCTTTAGCCCACTTATTTATTTGGCAGTTGTTTCTTCAAGGATTTGTTGTTGGGGGATTGAATTTTTTGAGTTCCAGGTATATTTTAGATATGAGACCCTTGTCCGATGTATACCTAGTGAAGATCTTCTCCCAATCCATGGGCTTTCTATTGATCTTACTGCTATATCCTTTGCCAGGCAGAAGCTCTGCAATTTCATGCAATCCCATTTGTCCAACCTTTCTTTGATTTGTTGTGATTCTGGGTCTCTATTAAGAAAATTTCAGCCTGTGCCAAGGAGACCTAGGGTTTTTCCTGTTTCTTCCTGTAATGTTTTCAAAGTATCTGCTTTGACTCTGAGATCTTTGATCCATTTGGAGTTGATTCTGGTGCAGGGTGATATATAAGGATCTAGCTCTAGTTTTCTACAAGTAGTTAACCAATTTTGCCAGCACCATTTACTGAAGAGGCTGTCTTTCTTCCATTCTATTTTTTTAGCTCCCTTATCGAAGATTAAATGGCTATAAGTCTGTAGGTTCATTTCTGGGTTTTCATTTCTGTTCCATTGGTTCTGAGGTCTGTTTCTGTGCAAGTACTAAGCTGTTTTGATTACTATGGCTTTGTAGTAGAGTTTGAAATTTGGTATTGATATTCCTCCATCACTGTTCTTTCTGTTAAGGATCATTTTTGCTATTCGGGATCTTTTATTGTTCCATATGAATTTTTGGATCACCTCTTCTATTTCCTTGAAGAATGAGGTTGGAATATTGATAGGTATCGCATTGAATTTGTAGATAGCTTTGGGAAGTATTGCCATTTTCATTATGTTGATCCTTTCAATCCAGGAGCATGGGAGTTTGCCACTTTCTAAGTTCTGTTTTGATTTCCTTTTTCAGGTTTTTAAAGTTTTCATCATAGAGGTCCTTAACTTCTTTGGTTAAGTTAATTCCTACGTATTTTATTTTTTGTGGGACTATTACGAATGGAGTTGCTCTCCTGATTTCAGCCACACTTTTCTCGTTGTTGGTGTACAGAAAAGCCATTGATTCTGGATGGTTAATTTTATACCCTACTACTTTGCCAAAGTTTTGAATCAGCTTGAGTAATTTGGGAGTTGAGTCTATGGGATTTTTTAAATACAAGATCATGTCATCTGCAAAAAGGGAGAGTTTTACTTCATCTTTCCATATTTGGATTCCCTTTATGTTTGCATCTTGTCTTATTGCTGTAGCTAGGCATTCTAGTACTAGATTGAAGAGAAGTGGAGAAGTGGACATCCTAGTCTCATTCCTGAATTAAGAGGAAATGGCTTCAGTTTTTCACCATTAAGTATAATGCTGGCTGTAGGTTTGTCATATACAGCTTTTATTGTATTGAGGAATGTTCCATGGATTGCTAATTTTTCCAGAACCTTCATCATAAAGGGGTGTTGGATCTTGTCAAATGCTTTTTCTGCATCTATTGAGATAACCATGTGGTTCTTATCCTTGCTCTTGTTGATGTGGTAAATTATGTTAATTGATTTGCGTATATTGAAAAAGCGATGGTTAGATGCCACCAAGTAGTGGCAATGCCTTAACTGTATGCGTGTTGTCAGGCCCAAGGGCCTCTTCCATCCTTGTCAAGAGGAGTGCTAACCTTCTCTCCTTTCATACAACACCAGTCTTTCCCTTTATCAGCAACAGGTTTATGGAATTTTGGATAATAATCCCCATTGAACTTCATACACAGAAATGATGTTCTTATTATTTCTAATTAGAAACTAAGTGCTGTTAATCTTTCTTTACACATCAAACTAGAAATCCTGAAAGTCATAACACCAATAGAGGAGAAAAAAGAAAAACAACCAAACCATCTCTCGAAGTCAAAGTCTGAAGACCGAACATACATTTTGCCATTGCTTACATAAGAATTCCCTCACTCACCTTGGAATCCTCAGGAGGAGAAATCCAAGATTAGAACTCACAGAAATATGTAGCTTAGATTTTAATCATTGATTCCACTCACATTTTAAAAATAGATGATGCATTATCAGGAAGAAAGGTAAGAGATGTGTTGGGAAATCTATACCCACATCATTACCTAATTTATTTGCTTTTTCATTTCAGGAAAATTAAAGCAAAGAAGAATCTGAAAAATGAATTCTCTGGGAGGTCAAAGCTGCCACTGTTCAAGACAGATGAGATTGGACAGGACTTGGACTACTGTGAAAGGAGCATGCCCAGGAAATCAGCCACAGCAGGCAATCTGTATCTGGATTCAAAACATCTCTTTATAGCACAGGATGGAAGGTCTATGGAAGCCGTCGAATTCAAAAACCTCAGACCAAATTACCGAAGCAGCTTGATTTCAGTAGCTGGATAGAGGCAGGTAGAAAATATGTGACAGGGAGAAGTCACACTTGAATCAAAGCTTCATATTTCAGAGAGGTGAGACCTGCTTACATGCTCTTACCGACATGATCTGAATGTAAAATAGAACCTGAAAATGGCTCCGAATCTCAAATCATGAGAGAATTTCTTCCAGCTTAGAAGTGCTAAAACCATGCAAAATGATTTAGGAAGATTCAAGTTCATACTGCCCAATCCACCCCAACTGGAAAAAGTCAGCTGGGGGCAGTTACACCCCTTTAACTCATCACAGTTATGGGAAAGCCAGGTGAAGGTGTTATATATCTTTTCCAATTTTCCTTCACTCTAAAAGACTTTTTACTGAGTATCTAATGAGCAAACACCTTTTCTCAGGGCTTTGGAAGCAACATAAATAAAAACTAATTTCATTTACTCAACTTAATAAAGTCAAATATGTGCCCATACCATAGATTGGTTGTATAAATTTTCATGTACAATTTAGGTGAAGGAGTTGGTTATTTTTATCGATGTTGGTTCTGGGGCTTGAACTCAGTGCCTGGACTAGGTCCCTGAGTTTCTTCTGCTTAGGGATAGTGCTCTACCACTTGAGCCAGAACATCACTTCAGGCTTTTTGGCAGTTTAGCTAAAATGAGTCTCATGGCCTTTTTTGCCCAGACTACTTCGAGCCACAATCCTCACATCTCAGCCTTTTTTTTTTTTTTTAAATTTTATTTTATTTTATTTGAGAACATACTGTACAGAGGGGTTACAATTACATGGGCAGGATAATGCATACATTTCTTACCAAGCATTGCAGCCTCCTCCTTTGTTTACCCTTCACCTCCCTTCCCAGCCTCCCCTCTCCCCCCCACCCAATCATATCCCCCCTCCACCCCCCACACCGACATTGTAAAGCTGGTTTTGACATGACATTTTGTACTTCTCATTGTTGCAACAGGTCCACCTGAATCCTTAAACGACTTGTTTGTCCCCGTCTCCTCCACATGTTATACTGACATCAAATATAGTGAAAGCGGGGGTTACACTGTGCGGGAGGGACATACAAAGCAACAAAGAAATAACCTTATAAATGCGTTAGAAACACACGCATGAAAGAAACAAAAACATTAAAATACATATTTGAGGGCTCGTTTTCCTAACATCACATTCTCTGACTTTTTCCGCTTGACTCATACCTATACTAGATATTGCAAATAAGGGAAACCATGGGACCTATGTTTCTTTGGGCCTGGCTTACTTCACTTAATATAATTTTTTCCAAGCCTTTCCATTTCCTAACAAATGGGGAAATGTCATTCTTTCTGATGGAGGCTTAGAATTCCATTGTGTATATATACCACATTTTCTTGATCCATTCATCTACTGAGGGGCATCTGGGTTGGTTACATATCTTAGCTATGGTAAATAATGCTGCAATAAACATAGTTGTGCTGGTAGCTTTAATGTGGTCTTTTTTGTAAACATTAGGGTAAAGGCCCAAAAGTGGGATTGCTGGGTCATAGGGGAGTTCTATGTGAAGTCTTTTGAGGAACCGCCATACTGCTTTCCAAAGTGGTTGAACAAGTTTACATTCCCACCAACAATGAAGTAAGGTTCCTTTCTGTCCACATCCTCTCCAGCATCTGTTGTTGTTAGAGTTCTTGATTTTTGCCGTTCTAACTGGAGTGAGGTGATATCTCAATGTTGTTTTGATTTGCATTTCTTTTATGGCTAGGGATGCTTAAAATTTCTTCATGTGTCTATTGGCCATCCTTCTTTCTTCTTCAGAGAAGCTTCTCTTTAAGTCTTTCGCCCACTTACTTATTGGGCAGTTGTTTCTTTGAGGATTTGTTGTTGGGTGGTTTAATTTTGTGAGTTCCAAGTACATTTTAGATATGAGACCCTTGTCCGTTGTATGGCTAGTAAAGATCTTCTCCCAATCCGTGGGCTTTCTATTGATCTTGCTAGCTATGTCATTTGCCCTGCAGAAGCTCTGCAACCTTATGCAATCCCATTTGTCCAACCTTTCTTTGATTTGTTGTGTTTCCGGGTCTCTATTCAGAAAATTTCGGCCTGAGCCAAGGAGACCCAGGGTTTCTCCTATTCCATCCTGTAATGTTTTCAGAGTGTCTGCTTTGAGTTCAAGGTCTTTGATCCATTTGGAGTTGATTCTGGTGCAGGGTGATATATAAGGATCTAGCTTCAGTTTTCTACATGTAGTTAACCAGTTTTGCCAGCACCATTTACTGAAGAGGCTGTCTGTCTTCCATTCTATTGTTTTAGCTCCCTTATCGAAGATTAGATGGCTATAGGTCTGTAGGTTCATTTCTGGGTTTTCAATTCTATTCCATTGGTCCTGAGGTCTGCTCTTATGCCAATACCAAGCTGTTTTGATTACTATGGCTTTATAGTAGAGTTTGAAATTTGGTATTGATATTCCTCCAGCAGTGTTCTTTCCGTTGAGGAGTGTTTTTGCTATTCGGGGTCTTTTATTGTTCCATATGAATTTTTGGATTGCCTCTTCTATTTCCTTGAAGAATGAGAGTGGAATTTTGATAGGTATTGCATTGAATTTGTAGATAGCCTTGGGAAGTATTGCCATTTTCACGATGTTAATCTTTCCAATCCAGGAGCATGGGAGGTTTTGCCATTTTTTAAGTTCTGTGTTGATTTCCTTTTTCAAGATTTTAAAGTTTTCATCATAGAGGTCCTTCACTTCTTTAGTTAAGTTAATTCCTAGTTATTTTATTTTTTGTGAGGCTATTACAAATGGAGTTGCTTTCCTAATTTCAGCCACACTTTTCTCATTGTTGGCATACAGAAAAGCCATTGATTTTTGGGGGTTAATTTTATAACCTGCTACTTTGCCAAAGTTTTGAATCAGCTTGAGTAATTTGGGAGTGGAGTCTATGGGATTCTTTAAATACAAGATCATGTCATCTGCAAAGAGAGAGAGTTTTATTTCTTCTTTCCCTATTTGGATCCCCTTTATGTCTGCATCTTGTCTTATTGCTGTAGCTAGGCATTCTAATACTAGATTGAAGAGAAGTGGAGAGAGTGGGCATCCTTGTCTTGTTCCTGAGTTAAGAGGAAATGGCGTTAGTTTTTCACCATTGAGTATAATGCTGGCTGTAGGTTTGTCATATACAGACTTTATTGTATTGAGGAATGTTCCATGGATTCCTAATTTTTCCAAAACCTTCATCAGGAAGGGGTGTTGGATCTTGTCAAATGCTTTTTCTGCGTCTATTGAGATAACCATGTGGTTCTTATTCTTGCTCCTGTTGATGTGATGAATAATATGAATTGATTTGCGTATATTGAACCAGCTTTGCATCCCTGAAATGAATCCTGTTTGATCGTGGTGTATGATTTTTTGGATGAGTTGTTGAAGTCGGTTGGCCAAAATTTTGTTGAGAAGTTTTGCATCAATGTTCATCAAAGAAATGGGTCTATAGTTCTCTTTCTTTGATGAGTCCCTGCCTGGTTTTGGGATGAGGGTTATGATGGCTTCATAGAATGTGTTCGGTAGTGAGCTTTCTCTTTCAATTTCATTGAAGAGTTGGAGGAGAATTGGTGTGAGCTCTGCTTTGAAGGCCTTGTAAAATTCCACTGTAAAACCATCTGGTCCTGGACTTTTCTTAGCTGGGAGGTCTCTTATTGCTGTTTCTATTTCAATGCTTGATAGGGGCCTGTTAAGATAGTTTAACTCATCTTGGTTTAGCTTTGGCATGTCAATATTTGCTAGGAAGAGGTCCATTTCTGTCAAGTTCTCAAACTTATTAGCATAAAGTTTTGAGAAGTATTCCCTTATAATGTTCTGAATCTTGGTTGTTTCTGTGGTGATGTTTCCATTCTCATCTCTGAGTTTATTAATTTGGGTGTGTTCTCTTCTTTTTCTGATAAGATTTGCTAAGGGTCTGTCAATTTTGTTAAGTTTTTCGAAGAACCAACTCTTTGTTTTGTTGATTCTTTCTATAGTTTTTTTGGATTCTAATTCATTTAATTCTGATTTAATTTTGATAATTTCTTTCCGTCTACTGGATTGGGGTTTATCTTGCTGCTCTTTTTCAAGGAGGTTTAGATGTGTCATTAAATTGTTAGTTTCAGATCTCTCCAATTTGTTGATGTAGGAGCTCAGAGCTATAAACTTGCCTCTGAGTACTGCCTTTGCTGTGTCCCAGAGGAGCTGGTATTTTGTGTGTTCATTTTTGTTGAATAGCATGAACATTTGAATTTCCTTTCTAATCTCTTCCATGACCCACTCATGATTCAGCAGTGTGTTGTTCAGCCTCCATGTGATACCAGACTTTCTTTGGTGGCTTTTGGTGTTGAGTTCCAATTTTATTCCCTTGTGGTCATAGAGAATGCAAGGTATAACTTCAATGTTTCTGAATTTAGACAAGTTTGCTTTGTGGCCTAAAATGTGGTCTATTTTAGAAAACGTTCCATGTGCTGCTGAGAAAAACGTGTATTCTGATGCTGCTGGGTGAAATGTTCGGTAGATGTCTGTTAAGTCTAGTTGATTTATGCAGCTGTTTAGATCTGCAGGTTCTCTGTTGAGTTTTTGCCGAGTTGATCTATCTAGTGGGGAGAGTGGTGTGTTAAAATCCCCAACAATTAATGTCTTTGGATCTATATGGGATTTGAGGGAAAGTAGTGTTTCTTTGATAAATTTGGGTGCTCCATTGTTTGGCGAATAGATATTTAGAATTGTAATATCCTCCTGAAGGAGAGATCCTTTAATTAGTATGTAGCGACCTTCTTTATCTCTTCTCACGAATTTTAATTTGAAGTCTATTTTATCTGATATTAGGATTGCAACTCCCGCCTGTTTATGGGGGCCGTTTGCTTGGTAGATTTTGTTCCAGCCTTTAACATTGAAAATGTGTTTGTTTTTACGGGCAAGATGTGACTCCTGCAGGCAGCAGATAGAAGGGTCTTGTTTTTTAATCCAACTAGACAGTCTATGTCGCTTAATTGGAGAGTTCAGTCCGTTAACATTAAGATATAGGACTGAGAGGTATTTGGGAGTTCCTGTTCTGTTATCTACCTTCTTGGGGGCTGCGAAAACTGGGTTCTTCCTATGGTTCTTGGATTCTCAGTTTGGGTGCAGTTTCTTGGCCTTTATTGCGGTCTTGTTGGTTTTCTATGTGTAGGACATCTTTAAGAATCTTTTGTAGGGCTGGTTTGGTGGAGATGTATTGTTTCAATTTTTCTTTGCTATGGAAGGTTTTTATTTGGCCTTCAGTTATGAAGGAGAGTTTAGCTGGGTACAGTATTCTTGGTTGATAGTTGTTTGTTTTTAGGGCATGGCATACATCATTCCAGGCTCTTCTTGCTTTGATTGTCTCTGCTGAGAAATCTGAGGTGATTCTAACTGGTTTCCCTTTATAGGTGATTACCCTTTTCTCCTTGACAGCTTTAAGGATCTTTTCCTTGTTCTGAGTTGATCCTGTGTGGATTATAATGTGGCGGTGGGATGTCCTATTCTGGTCTGGTCTATTTGGGGTTCTAAAGGCTTCTTGTATCTGGACAGGCCTATCTTTTTGCGTGTTTGGGAAGTTCTCTGCTAGGATCCTGTTAAACAAATTTCCTAGACCATTAACTTCTGCTTCTAGGTGCTCCTCTACACCCATTATCCTTAGATTAGGCCTTCTGATGGTGTCTTCTAGGTGTTGGATAGATCTATCATATTTCTTGGACTTGTCTTGGATGGTTGTATGTTCTTTCTCTATAATATCTAGGCTGTCTTCAATCCCTGAGATTCGATCTTCTGCATGGTCTAACCTGCTGTCAAAACTCTCTACTTTGTTTTTTATCTCTTTTCCTTCTAGTTGGTCAGCTTTGATGGCTTCAAGTTCTTTGTTGAAGCTCTGTTTTAGGTCTTGTATGAATTTCTTTACTTCCTTAATTTGGTGTTCAGTGTTTGTCCTCAAATCACTTAGTTGATTGGTTATGGTTTCTTTGGGCTCCCATTCCTTCTGTTGGGTTCCATTCAGCATTCCCTTTGTGGTCTTCCTGACTTCCTTCAGCACTTTGTTAATGGATTCCATGAATGCCTTTAGTGATCTTTGTGTGTTCTCTACCTGGTCTCTCAATTCCTGTATTACTCTTTGATTAGCTTCCTCCCGTTCGTGGGATTCCTGCAGATCTCTTTGAGTGTTCTCAGCCTACTCACGCCATTCCTCCCTTTCTCTTTGAGTATTCTCAAGTTGTTCACGCAAATCCTGTATCAGTTTTTGAGTAGCTTCCTCACGCTTATGATATTCCTGTATAAACTTCTGGGATGCCTCCTCTCTCTCCCTATCACGCTCATACAGAGTCCTTTGTACGTTGTCAAACTTCTCATTTATCATGTTTGCCAGCAGTGTTTGTAGAGCTATTTGGGAACTCTCCTCTGGATTATTCATTATCTGTTCTAACCCCTGATTATCAAGATTGGGAATTGAGATACCCGAATTTGCCATTTTTCTTGTGTTTTTCCGGCTTACTCTGCCCATTTGAGATGAAGATAGCACCAGTTTTGTGCTAGAACACTATCTTAAGACAACCATCAACCAAAGTTTGCATTTGTACAGTCAATAGTCTACAGATACAATCTAGTTCAACAGATACATCTATTCAACATCAAACAACTATATGTTAAAGGACTTCGAACCACAGAGAAGAATTTGGAAAACCAGTAATTATTAGGGTTAGGGAGAGATGTGGGTAAAAAATAGGAATAGATTGGTGTGGGGAGGCACAGGGAGAGTTAACTATGTCCTAATCACAATGCAGGAAATAGGTTGGGTAGGATGCAAGTAGAGAGAGAGAGAAAAAGAAGAAAGGGAAAGAGGAATGAAAAGAGACCAGAAAAAAAATAGAAACGTAAAAATTAATGTTATTATAGATATTAAAAGACCATCTATTTAGAGAGGAATGTGAATACGTTGAGAGAAAGGGAGGGACATAGAGGAGATGTGAAAAACTTTAAAAAAATGCTTAAAATATTATATAGGTATAAAGAGGTAGTACTGCTATTAATGAATTTAAGTCCCAGAGGTTTTGAATTGAGTAATAAGTTTGTGGATTAAGTGTGTACACAATGGGGGATAGGGTCTACTAGTTAACTACGGGTTTATCTGAGGATGTGCAGGACAAGAGTTAAGTCACATAAAGAAGAACAAAAGAGGAAAAGGTGGAAAGGATAGGAAAGTGAGAAGAAAAGAACAGAAGTTCAGTAGAGCTAGACAAAAAACAAAAAGATAATTAAGAATGAAAGAAAAAGAGAAAGAAGACAAGAAAAGAAAGGAAAACACACATTCACGTATTCCTAAAATAAAAATTATAAGAGGAGAGAAAAAAAAAGTTACTGGAAAACAATTATTTTTTCAGAAGAGGCAAAAATTAAAGATTAATAAAAGTTTTAGAAAAGGAAAAAAAATTTTTTTATATATATAAGGTAACAAAAAACGAAAAAAAAAAAAACAAAACAAAACAAAGAAAAAAGAAAAGAAGAAGAAGAAAAAAAAAAGTTCTTTGATTTTTTTTGGGGGGGGGGGAGGGGTGGGAAGAGTCCTGTATCTCCCTTTTGTCTGTAACCAGAGTCTGGTTGGAGTCTCTGGTCGGCTTGAGGTCCTGTGGCTTGATTGGTTTCTTAAGTCAGTTTGTTGGAACAGGCAGAAAAAAGCTCTGCTTTACCCAAGATTTTGAGATCCCCCTCCCAGGTTAGTTTACTGGGAGGGTGATCTGCTTTGAGAATCACAAAAGAGGGGGATGCAGTGATGAGGCTAGGTTCTGGGTAGAGTTGAGGCCTTTCAACAAACAGTAGCTTTTCCCTGGGGCTATTTTGTGAAAAAAACTCACAGCACCCAGCCTGGAGCCATTCTCAGGGTTTCTGTTTTTCAATTGATTGTGGAGGCTGCTAGAGGGAGGGGCAGCCTCTGGCTCTGGTTACCCGGTGAGGAGAGCCACTCCAATGGCTGGCGCCTGAGCTGGGTGACTTTTCCCTGGATGGAACTGAGTCTGTGAGGTCACTTCGCCGTTAAGTTCTTGTGACCTGCTAAATGACTCGTTTTATTCCAAGGCCTGAGCTGGAGCTAGCCGCTCCTCCGAGCTTTGTCGGTATCCAAGATGGAGATCACCAGTGCTGGGGGGGAGGGGTGGCCTTCCCTCCTCTGCTCCCTGAGAAGGAGTGAGGAAGTCGGGCTTCTACTCAGGCCGAGTCTTGGATCCTGGGTCGTCTCTGGTCTGCAAAGTGCAGGATGAAGTTGTCCGCTCCTTGTCGGTTCTTGCTGGTGTTGAGTAGAATCCGCTCGCCCGCTGCGTCTGGCTCCTTCGTCCCGGACTGTGTCTCAGGTATGCCCCCGGGGCGGTGGTCACAGCTGCGACCCTGCTGCCGCAGCAGCAGCTGCTGGCAGACGCTCAGATGTGTCTGCTTGGCTTCCCCTCTCTTGACTAACTCTCTGTCCTGTGATGGCACACTTGGTGTGATTCTCTGGCTTCCGACTGTTCACTGGAACTCTGAAACTGTTTTCTATGCAAGAGCTTGTTCAGATTCCAGCTTCTCCTCCGCCATCTTCCCGGAACTCCCTACATCTCAGCCTTGTAAGTAGCTAGGATTATAGGCATGAGCCACTAGAGCCCCACCTCATGTACATTTTTATGCAGTTATAGGTTACCCTCCAACTTGTATTCACCATCCAGGATGGGCCTTCACTCTGAATACTAATATTTTTCTCCAAGTCTAAAAATTATCAGCTATTTTCTCTTCAGCTATCATCTCTCCACTGTGCACTCTATTCTGCATGCGTGGGAGCTTCCTATTAGACATATGTGGGACTTCAATCTATATTCCATGTATCTCAAATGTTCTCTCATATTTTTATGCCCTTATCTGTTTTACATTTGGGATTAATTTCTCCATATCATGTTTGAATTTATTAGTTTGTTCTTTGAGTCTAGTACAATAAAGCCTTATTCATCCATTGAGTCTTATTCATGTTTTCAAACGAGTTAGCTTGTCTTTAAGTATTTGCTCTGGTTGGTATTGTTTTCGATTCTCCTCATAAAACTTTGTAAGTGTTGTCTGTTGGCGTTCTGCAGAGTGGTACACTTGTAACAAAACAGCCTGAGAGGTAAAAAGAATGAAACTTAAGAATGAAGGCCAATACTTGGTGCTGGTGGTTCTTGCTTATGCTCCTAACTAGCTAGGTGGCTAAGACTGAGAGATCAAAAGTCCAAGCCAGCCCAGGCAGGTAAGTTTATAACTTCTCAATTTATATCTGTCATCCCAAAGTATGTGAGAAGCCAACTAGAGCAGAAAAGTCCATGAAACTCCATCTCCATGAAGAGAAGCTTTCTATATTCCCAGCAAAGATAGATGAAATCATGATAGAAAGATGAATCATGATCCAGGTATGTGTTTGGGGAGAAATGAGACCTATCTCAAAAATAACCAGCAATAAACCAGAAGGCATGCCTTACACGATAGATTTGCAAGAATGAGGCCCTGAGTTCAAATCCCAGTACAGCCCCCCAAAAAAGAAAAAAACAAAGAAGAATGGAATCAGATAAGTTCAACCTAAAAGCCACTCCATTTAAATCACTTACTTACTTAAATTTGGTCAAAGGGTCTTGTTGGCACTGACTCCAGCTGTCTTCCACTCTCCCCCAATGAGGGATCAGATGATGAGTGATGAGGAACAACCACATTTAAACCACCAAGTGGTTGATCAGTGATGTCATCAGAAAAAAATTAGCCAGAGAATCTGAAATTGTCAAAAATCAAAAGGGCACCACTGCAAAGGCTCTTCCAAAAGTAACTAAAGCTGAAAAGTTATAGAGAAATAGTTCTTACACATGGCGACAATTGTCACCAAAGGTCTTCCATCAAAGACAAACTCACCTACAGAAAATGAACTCATACCTTTGGCGAAGGCCTTCCATTTAAGTAGAGCCAAGAAAAATGCCTGTTTTCACTCACTTAACCATTTTTTAGTAGTCTATACTTATGAAGTCATTTAAAAGAAGGTCCCCATACAATTCACTTAAATAGGTATCTTCTGACTTGGACTTCCTCTAGTGTTTTGCTTTATAATGGATGATCCATTTTTAGGCTTAAGCCATTGATTTTTCACTTGCATGCTTCCTTCAGCCACTACAACTTGCCCCCCTCCTCCAGTCCTAGTTTACTGCTAGGCAGGAAGCCTGCAAAACCTGATTGACTGGCAACCCTAATTCCTTCAAGGTAGAGAAATATTCAACTATGGTGGGGAATTATAATAATAGGTACTTAAACATACTTTTGCTTAAACAAGCAGTGATTCTTCACTTGAGCCTACAAGTTAACTAAAAATAGGATAGAAACTGTATCTGTCTCCATTTTGTGTCTGTCCTATGCTTCAAGCCCGTCTTCTGAGGTCACCTTGAGAACAAAACTAATGGATAAACAACTAGTCAGAATCTACCCTTGAGCCCTGGAAATGACTTTCTTAGCCTGACAAGTCACCCTCTCCTGATCACCTGGACCACGCTTTTTTTTCAAATTCTTTATTGTGATTAAGTGATTACATAATTTCCCAAATTTCACAGTATTGTGGGATAGTGATGCTTAAAGTCACAAACACATTCTAGCTTTCATGGGCAAATTGATCTATAACATTTATGAGTTCTATGAGCTTTGCAATGCAGTTATTTCTTCCACATTGGGTGATATGTCCATTTCTTTTGTTTTGCATAGCGTCAGCTGTTTCCTCTTTCCCAATTGTTCCCTCCCTCCCATCACTGCCATTGAGTTGCTTAGTTCATTTTGATCAATGTCCAGTGCAGCTGATGAGTCCCGCTGTTGTATGTTTTTTCCCTGATTCCCTCTAGTTCTGTGTCATCCTCCTGGTTTCCCTCTGGTGTGCACATATATATCATATATGTGATCAACAGCATGGGGTTATTTAGTAGTGATTTGACCAGATGAGTGGAAGTCCTTTGTTTCTTAAGCCTTGTTAATTTTGTCATACCATCTTACATTTTGGATTTAACATCCCCATATCAGGGAGACCATGTGCTGTTTGTCTCTTTGCTCTTGGCTTACCTTCACTCAACATGATTTCTTCTAGCTCCATCCATTTTCCTGCAAATGCCATAATTTTGTCCTTTCTAATGGCTGCATAATATTCCATTGTGTATAGATACCACAATTTTTGGATCTATTCATCTGTGGTGGGACATCTGGGTTGTTTCCATATCCTGGCTATTGTGAACAGTGCTGCAATAAACATGGAGGTGCAGGTGTCCTTGTATACTGGTTCCTGTTGTTCAGGATAGATGCCTGGAAGTGGTATGGCTGGGGTCATAAGGGAGGTCAATATTTAGCTTTCTGAGGACCCTCCAGACTGCTTTCCAAAGTGGTTGTATAAGTGTACATTCCCACCAGCAGTGTAATAGGGTTCCTCTTTCTCCGCATCCCCTCCAGCATTTGTCATTGGTTGACTTTAGGATATGGGCCATTCTGACTAGGGTAAGGTTGGACCACACTTTTGACTGAGATTGCTTAAATATACCTACCTCTGGTCCCTTGTTCCATTTTTGGATACTTGTTGAATTCAAGTCTCTAATTTTTAATACCAACTCCATGCTACAGAATATCTTTATTCTTCTACCCAACACCTTCTCACCTCTGGATATGATGGCCACTATATTTCATGACAGTTTCTGTCCTGTTGACCTAACAACAGGAATGTTATATCCTTAGAAGATGTTACTGCCTGATCCCAATAACATCCCCAAATCCTGACAGAGAGCAAGTCACTGTACCGTAAATACTTCCAATGTTTCTTATCAGCAAGAAATAGCCAGAGTGATCTCAAAGAAGGGCCTTGAGCTCTTGAGGGGCAATATTAGCATAGACATATAGGTAGGCAGGAACAGAAATTATAAAGTGTCCCTCAGCTGGCCCTCACTCACAAAACCCCAGATAGCTCACATGACTCATATTCTGGACCAATAACTCAGCTAATGTTTCTAAATCTCTCTTCTTTTTTTATTTTCTTTTTGTTGGTCATGGGACTTGAACTCTGGGTCTGGGTGCTGTCCCTCAGCTATTCAACTCAAGGCTAGCACTCTACCACTTGAGCCACAGAACCACTTCTGGTTTACTGGTGATTTAGTGGAAATAACCCCTTCTTGTCTCACAGACTTTCCTGCCAGGGCTGGCTTTGAACCGTGATCCTCAGATTTCAGCCTCCTGAGTAGCTGGGATTATAGGCATAAGCCACCAGCACCTAGCCTGGTTCTATATCCCTAGGATGACCACTCATATCAGCATCATATGAAGTAAGGTGGTCAGGTCTGGGCAGCGCCATATTGGCCACATGGTTGGATGGTAGGACCTGCACTTGTGTTCATGCTGGGGAAACGCCCAGCCCATCACCTGTGGAGGCAAGTGGTGGGCATGCCCGGAACTGTGGAAGCAGGGGCGGGTACTTAGCTGATAGGTTATTAAATCTGTCAGTCCAGTGCCAGGGACTAGGAATTTTCTGTGGACCTGCCCCCTGCTTGAGCCATATTTAGGCCCAGACCAGCCCAGCCACCACTGGGCCATGCCATGTGTCTCCATGATCCTGTTTTTTGTCCTGTGTCCTATCTCCTGGCTCCTCTCAGATCATCATAGCATCCCAGTTCAGCTCTCCATTGAAGCTGAATTGGCTTGTTGGAATTGTTTTTGCTCTTTCTTTACTCTCTAGCATGTTTCCTGTGTATTTGGAGGCCGCATGCATTTGTAACAATGGGCGGTCTGCAGCCTACTAACTGTATAATAAAGACTCCAATATTTCATATTCCAAAATGTGGCTTCTGAGATGATTCACCTTATAACACATACATGCACCTTGAGTGTGTACTGACTGCAGTACCATACTGGGATGATTCACCTTATAACACATACATGCACCTTGAGTGTGTACTGACTGCAGTACCATACTGGGAAGGGCAAAGATGATCAAATGACCAAACTGACAGACAACTGCCTACATCTTCTCAAAAAGATAGGCAGCACCAGGCATAAGTGGCTCACACTTATCATTTTAGTTACTCAAGAGGCTGAGATCTGAGAATCAAGGTCCTGAGTTAACATAGACCAACAAATCCTCAAGACTTTTATCTCCAAATAACCAGCAAAAAGCTGGAGCTGGAGGCATGGCTCAAGTGGTAGTGTGCTAGCCATGAGCAAAAAACACTAAGGAAGAGTTTGAGGCTCTGAGTTTAAGCCTCCAATATTGGTATGCACACACACACACACACACACACACACACACACACACAACAGCATAGGCATATGACTTCCCTCACACAAACAACTACTGTGCAATCATCAAATCATCAAATCACTTGAAGAGGGAATGCAAGGGGAGGGCCTCAGTTTTGTGCCACCTAGTAACCATGCCCCACTGAATAATAAAATCCCATGACCCAGCAGATTTCACAAAGTTGACCCTTATCCAACTGCCTGTCTCAAGCCTCAAGATGTGTTTTGTCTAGTCCTAGGATACAGCCTACGATCCAAAGGTCAAATTCCCCAAATATACAACTCCTATCACAGCTTTCTATAAGGCTCTAGTAAGATACCTTCCTGAACTCTGATACGTTCAAGGACAATGATTGCTAAAAGTCATTATTGATCATTGAAATCTTTATTTCTTTGACGAAGTTTATTTATTGTAGAACAGTATAATGAGCTAGGTGCTGATGGTTCATTGTATTGAAGCTAAGACCCTTGGATTATAGTTCAAAGTCAGTCTGGGTTAAAAAAAAAAAAAAAAAAAGCCAACACCCCACCTCTAAAGTAACCAGTAAAAAGCAAAACCGAAGGTGTCACTCAAGTGGTAGAAGATCAGCTAAGGAAGCAAGCTGTGCCTGAGATCATTTTTTTTTAATCTACCCATTTCTACCATTTAACATGCCAATTGTTTTAATTTTTGAGTCCCTTGGTAGTTTTGTGCAAATGCTGCTAGTTTTACAGAGTACATGTACAATTCAGCCCTAAAATTCTGTAAATTTGCTATTAACATGCTATTAACTTACTGTAGAAATTTCAGAATCATTGTAATCAACAATGTTATATTTCCTACCACCTCTGTAGCACAATTTATTTAACAACATGTCCTTTTGTGGATGTTTGGTTCCTATCATTCTCCATTACAAAAAATATTGTTTTAAAAATGTATACCTTCATTGCTTTCTCCCTTTGAATAATTTCCGCAGAATAAATTGGTGAATTAAGGCATAACTACACTTTTAGGGATGTGCTCTGAGTTGTCCCAAATAAGAGTTATATAGCTTGCAGTCAATAAGCTCAGTGACAAGCAGGGAAAAATATGTTGTAATAATTACTCCAATTATTAAGAGTCTGTCCAGTATTAGGTATGAAACTACCAGATATCTGACTATTTTAACTTCTCAATGTCAGCAGGGAAATAAACAGCTTTTACCTTCCAGGCTTTTGTGACACAAACAGCACACTTCCTATCTTGATTTCAACATTTACAATATTCACAGGTAGAGTATTAAATTCATTGACATCATCACGGTACAAAACAAACAGGTATTCCAGAATTACAAAATCACATACATGTGACTGTGTACATGTTTATGTGAGAGTTTATCTAGGAAAACATGTTTTTAAAAAATTATAGATGTGCATTGTAGTAATTTTTATAAAAGGGAGCCTCAATTTGAGGAGAAATTCCTAAATAATGAGAAATTTTTTGAATTCAAACTTGTATCACACTCTATTTATATTTATATATAAATTTGCATATATATTTACATATATAACATATATGTTAGAACACTTGTATAATTAATTTCACTGCTTTCTCTCTTCCTCTCAATATGCAAGCCAGGATGAACTTTCTTCCATATTTATTACTAAGTTTTCGTTTCTAAACATATTTTGTAGAATAGATTGACAAACTTGACTAGCTAATAAAGTAGAAATATTCTTCCAAATACGTTTTTAAGCATTTGTGAAGCAAAACAAAAGAAAATAATCAAATTATAGAGTTTTTTTCTTTTTCGGTGGTTATTCTTTAAATAAAATACCAAGAGTACTGAATTTGTTTTAAAGCTGGAGAAATAACTTCTTCTTAGTAAACTCTTATGTAGTATTCAAAATTTATTGCCAGCCACCAGTGACTCAAGCCTGTAATACTAGCTACTCAGGAGCTGAGATCTGAGAATTTTGGTTCAAAGCCAGCCCAGGAAGGAAAGTCCATGAGACTCTTATTTCCAATTAACAACCAGAAAACTGGAAGTGGTGCTGTGGCTCAAGTGGTAGAGTGTTTGCCTTGAGCTGAAGAGCTGAGGGACAGTGCCCAGGCCAGGGTTCAAGCCCCACGACCAACCAAGAAAAAAAATTTTTTTTTATTAAGATAGGTTTGGATTTGGTTGGTAAACTCTAAAAGATTCAAAATTACCATTTATGCCTCAATTAAAAATTGGCAAATTTTAAATGTTTTCAGAAACTATAAATGTATCAATTTCCAGCCCATATACTTCTATTTGTGTGGCATTGGGCCAATTTTCTAACTCATTTAAGCTGTATTTTTCTGGCCTGCAAAATCAAAGTAACAGTCATCATGCCTTCCTAGGGCAGCGTGGGCTATAAATGTGCAATTGATTATTAAACACTCAGCCCAAGGCTTGGCAGAAAATAATACAAGGGTTTGACCTAAGTTTTCCTTGCTCTCAGCGAAAGCTTAACCTGCATACAGCCACTTATTCGCTGGGAAATCTTAAGATTTTTAAGAATAAAAAAGTAAATTATTATCAGATTAGGAGATATATGGTAATCTGAACCAAAATACTAGAGCCATTGTTGATTTTTTAGAAGAAATTAAAATGTCAAAACCAAAAATCTAAAATAAAAATTACTTTGGAGACATGTATAGGATGAATTAAAAACACTGATTTATTAGAAAGACACTTTTTACTTTTCTCAATTATTAATATAATTGAAAATTATGAACAAATATGATTTTTTTCATAATATGAAATATTTTCCTAAATT
The DNA here is from genome assembly GCF_019054845.1 of Dipodomys spectabilis. Classification (NCBI taxonomy): domain Eukaryota; kingdom Metazoa; phylum Chordata; class Mammalia; order Rodentia; family Heteromyidae; genus Dipodomys; species Dipodomys spectabilis. The sequence continues at coordinate 3,209,031 of NW_024870719.1, read as the reverse complement.
TTTAAGAAGTGAAAATTAGATCCAAGAATCACAGTTCATAGCCAGGCTAGACAGAAAAGTGCATACAAAAAAGCCTTGAGCAAAAGAGCCAAGTGAGAGCATAAAGCCCTGACTGCAAGCCCTCATACTGTCATTAAAAAAGAAAAAATTCCTCATATCAATCCTTGCCTATAGTAATTGCTTTGTGAATACTTCCATATGATAAGAAATCTAAGGAAAGTTTAGATTTCCTCTAAGAACTGAAAACTACTAAAGAACCAAAGAATCAAATATAAATTTGGAGAGGATCTTGATGACTATTTTTAATATTAAAAATATTTTAAACTATTACAGTGAAGGTCCTTTTAGCATTAACTGAGGCAAATAAATAATTTCTTAAAATTAATGTGAATTCCTCAATGCTTGTAAGTAAATATTATATTATTTACAATAGCATCTATATGTAGTTTTAAATAGTATATATAAAATATATTTAAGAGTATGTCATTTAATTCATCTATATACAATACCCAATATTATTATAAATTTAAGAAGCTTTTGTAATAAATTCAGAGCCACTAAAGAGATTGAAAATTGCTAAATTTCCTCATAAAATAAGATTATCTTCAAAAAAATCAAGAGTACTTCTCATGTCAGTGTGAAAAGAAAGCAAAAATTTCTTCTCAACACAATGTAACTACTAAGAACATCAGTAAAAGATACGGTTCTTATTGTTCTTTTCAAATAGGAATATTATTCCCCTTCTCTCCTGCTCTCAGCACACCTTCTGCCAATATTTATTCTAGGAACTAATTCAAAATCTGAGGATCATTCATTTTATCCATTCTCTGACATTTACTATGCACTTAATATGTACCAGGCATAGCTAATGAGCACCAGCCCTCCTCCTTGCTTCACAGTTTACTTCTAGAAGAGACAGACAACACCACAAGGATAATATAAGTCCATGTTTCTGATGGTGCCAGCAGTGAACAGTACAAGGTGCTGTAGGTAAGAGCAGAGGACTGGATTCAAGTTCAGACTGGCAGCCAGTCAAAGAATTCTCCAAGGAAGTGACTTTTGAGATAAAGTTTGAAAGATAACTAGATGACTTTCCAGCAGGGGAAAAAATGGAGAAAGAGAACTAGAGAGTTTTTTTAAATGTAATATCAAAGGAATATGAAAAGATTAGTATATCTGGCTTTGGTAGGAAAGTTCGTTTGTAGGTCTTTGGGAGTATGAGCAGAGGCACAGAATGGAGGGACAAAAGGTGAACAAATGCAGCAGTAGAACTCACTGGGAACTATTTTGAAACTGAACTATGCAGCCTGTGGGTGGGCATGGGAGGAGAAAAAACTGGGAGAGAGCCAGGGAAGGGGTGACAGTGTTCAAAAAGAAATGTACTCTTTATCTGACTTATGTAACTGCGACCCACATCACCTTTACAATAACAATTTCAAGAGCAACAAGAAATTTCTCTGAACTTTCACTAACTAGCTGTGGGATCAGAGCAATTTATCTACCTTTTCTATGCTTCGTGTCCTCTTTAAAAAAATTACTACATTATATGAATGTAGTTTTGGTTAAGATGGTGTGTGTCTAGTTTTAGGCAGTGTAAGATACATAGAAATCACCATTAAATGTTACCCACTTATTTTGTAATTCATAATCTTTTTGGTTAGCATATATTAATAGTAAAAGTAGCCAGACACTAGTGGTTCATGTCTGTAATCCTAGCTATTCAGGAGGCTGAGATCTGAGGTTCACAGTTCAAAGGCAGGCCAAGCAGAAATGTCCATGAGACTCTTATCGCCAATTAACCACTGGAAAACTGGAAGTAGAGCTGTGGCTCAAAGTGGTAGAGTACTAGCCTTGAGCAAACAGAGCCCAGAGACAGTGCCCAGGCCCTAAGTTCAAAGCCACATGACCAACAAAAAAAAAAAATCAAGGAGATACCATTATAAGAATTTAACAGATATGTACAGTGAACTTTAAACAAGTTCACTCTCTGTTTCATAGGCTCCTTTCTTTTTTGTTTTTTTTTTTCTGTTTTTTAATGCCAGTACTGGAGCCAGCTCCACGTTTTTGACTTTTTGGAACTCAATTGGAGATAAGAGTCTCATAGACTATCCTGCTTGGGCTGGCTTTGAACTACAATCTTCAACTCTCAGCTTCCTGAGTAGCTAGGATCACAGGGTGAACTACTGGAGCCTACCAGACTCCTTTTTAATCTTGATTTTTAGTACTATTTATAGCATATATTTGCTGTACACAGGAGCTTAATTGTAAAATGCTACCATTTTTCATAGCAGAATTACATTTTTTCTTACTCTCCTTGCTTTGTGCAAATTCTATACAGTCCCCCCCTCCAAGGGCCCCAATAAAATCTTTTTCCTCCATCCCACTATTACCTACTAAATACTCAGGAATCCATCTATATGCTATTTGGTTCAAGAGAGATTAGGGTCCAACTTGTATAAATTGTCAATAAAAAGCTTGATAGTCAGGTGACAGCCTTTTACATATAGAACCTGGATTGACTCTGAACCTGCTCTCTCCTCGCTTCACTTTAGTATCACATAGTATCTGCATGTCCGTCCCTCAAGCCCCAGCACATTTTATTTTCTCACATTTTATTATCTCCCTTCTCTCCCTCAAGACTAGAGAATCTCTTACAAGCATTAGAAAACAAAGTAGTCAAAATGATTCATGCTGGCTATTAAAAATCAACCACAAAAATCTTAGTGGCTTAATATACTAAAGGGTTTTTTCCCCTTAGTTACAGCATATCCAATAAGGATTATGGGATTGTCTTGACAACAGTCCTCTAAGCTCAGGGTCTTAAGCTGAGACAGAATGACCCGAATCTCCATAAGGATATTTGGCTAGGAGTTAAGCACTGTTAAATACTTGTTAAGAATGTTAATATTAATGATAGGTCTTTATTCAAGGAATCCTTTCATATTTACTTTTCTTTCAAATAAAATAAACCGCTGGGAGCTGGGATGGTTTGACTCTGATAGCCATCAGACCCTTCTTCCGGTGTGCCAGGCCACTCTAACAGAAAGCTGTCCACCAAGAAGTCTCTCCTTTGGTGACCTGCTAGAGTATCCATTGTGGCTCCTCCACTGATTTAAATTCTCCTTGGAAGCTTCCTCATTCTAGCTGCGAGGAACTTCAGCCTTCCCAAGACTTCTGCTTCTGGCGGTCTCATTCCAGTCGTGACTACTCTATCCTGCACCAATGCAAGAATGTTTCTTGGTGACTTTCAGATAACTTTGCTTGTAGCTGCTACTAAGTTCCATTTTCAGCCTTGTAATAGCACTTCTCAATTAGGTCAGAAGGAGAAAAGGTATGCCCTTAAGTGAATCAGCAAAAAGCTTGTGATTGACAGAGAGCAAGCTGTCCCTATGAATGGTTTGTTTTACTTTCAGTGGGGCTGGGATTGTATCCCAGGACTGCCTGCATGCTAGACAAGTACTCTATCACTAAAGCAATATCCTTCACCTCTGATTAGTTCTGATCAGAGGTTTGTGATTGGGCCTCATGTGAAAGATGCAGCTGTACTATAATTCATCTTGCTTGCTTGTCTGGTCCTCTACCTATTGAATCTATACCTTGTTTTTTTGCTTGCCAATTGAAGACAGAATCTCATGGGCCATTATCCTGACATGACTTTGAATCCTGACCCTCTAAGCCTCACCCTCAGTACCTGGCCAAGGCTAGCTGTTTTTAAGGATAAAGTCTAGAAAAAGTATTTATTATTTTGATCTATACTTTCTAAATTCAACCATATCATCCCAAACCTATAAGGAAGGCTAGAAAATGTAATATTTCTGTATAGTGGTGAAAAAAAAAAATCCCAAGTGTAATACATACAGAACAATATCTCTGCTAGTGGAAGTCTGTAGATGTTGTTCCTATTCAGGATATTTTGAACATGGTATTTGTCCCTATATTTCCAGAAAAGTATATGATAGTCAATAAATTTTCACACTGAACAGCTTACACAAATGGGGAAATTAAAATTCAGAAAGCAATATGGGGGTCTCTAGCAAGCCTAGAAATGTCTGAAGAACCTCAAATCCTAAGAAGAAAATGATCTCTAAGCTTCCTCAACAATGGTCATTATCTGTGTGTATATATATATATATATATATATATATATATATATATATATAAATATATATGTATATATATATATACTTGTGATGGGCAACTCTAAAACCTCCATTGACAACTAAAGTTACACAAAATATAACATGCACAGAACTTGGTCTCAGAAATCCATAAAAAGACAACATTTAAGCAACAAAATGTAATTATTTGACATAAATGCTTATTTCTATGCTATAATTAACCAAAAGGGGGAGGGCAAAGACTCCATACTTTAAACCATCAAATTATCCAATGTTCTTCATGGATTTTTGTAAAATCTCAATAATAAAGAAATATTTTGAAACTGGCATCCAATAAATTAAATATTTTTATTGTTGTTATAAAGGAGATATACAGAGGTGGCTTCCAATTTTTAAAACTTATCCATCTCTAATAGTTATCTGACCAGAAGAACAAAGGATAAGCACTAATGTCACATAAAACACCCCCCCCACACACAGACACACAGAAAGTATGAGATAAACACCAACTGAAAATTGACCTGTGACTCTCAACTTCTTGTCCCTTAAGAAAAGGGAGTTTTAGCTGGGCACAGTGGCTTATGCCTGTAGTCCTAGTTATTCAGGAGAAGATCAGGAACCTCATAGTTTCAGGCCAGACTGAGAAAAATGTTTGAAAGACCCAATGTCAATCAATAAAAAGCTGGGACTGAAAAAAATATATGTAGAGGAAAAAAAGTAAAAGCTAGGTTTATAATATATCACAAGCAGAAAGGGTAAATAGGAAGCTCATGGTCCAGACAGATCAAAGCAAAAAGCAAGACTCTATTTAAAAAGTTACAAAATCAAGAAGGGCTGGAGGCATAGCTCAAGTGGTACAGTGACTATCTAGCAAGCTCAAGGCCCTGAGTTCAAGCCTTAGTACTGTCCCACTCCCCCCTCCCCAAAGAAAGGGATAAAAGAGTCTGATTATTGCTAATTAACTCATTGCCAAAATTATAGATTTTAATTAAAACTTTATAAGCCAAGGTACTGTTGAGTTCTACTAAACCAAAAGAATCACTAGACCATAACCAAAGAAACCAAATTGTAAATGCTTGTGCTTATTGGATATACGTGGTCTCTAGCCCCAGAAGTATGGGGAGCACCTGAGAAGTAGAAAGGAATAAACAATTTTGGATTCTTTTCAGGGACTTCTGAGTCACAATCACACTTCAACAAAATTCCCAAGTGATTTGTATGCACGTTAAAATCTGAGAAACATTAGTACGAACCCAAACCTAACATCTTGATGGAAATTTCAGACAATACTACCAAGAACCTACAGAGAACTACATATATGTATATATATACACACATATATATATATATGTATATATAATTTCAAACATATATATTCAATATATATTAAACATAGATATTTAATTTCAATACATCATTCAGGTTTGGGTATTTCCATTCTATTTTGAAATAGAATGAAGATTTTCCATGACAATAAAGAAAATGATTCAAGGGCTGGGAAGGTGGCTCAGTGGTAGAGCGCTTGCCTTGCATGCATGAGGCTATAGGTTCGATTCCTCAGCACCACATAAGCAAAAAGAAAATGCCAGAAGTGGTGCTGTGGCTCAAGTGGTAGAGCGCTAGCCTTGAGCTGAAGGGCTAAGGGACAGTGCCCAGGCCCAGAGTTCAGGCCCCACAACCGACCCCCCCCCCAAAAAGAAAATGATTCAATTAAAGCTGGCTAAATTTAAGCATTTACAAAAACATGATAAAATAAAATGCTTGAATTCATGCAAATGCAACAAAACGTAAAAGCAAATATATAAACATTAGTAAAATTAGAGGCTTAGTCAACCTGTGATCTCAACTAGGAGTATATTTCAATAAATGTTATTTTTTTTACTTTTTCTCTCATTAAGAGCACAGAAATTCTTCTATAAATATACAAATTAAGAAAACATAAGTGTTCAATATTCCACAGGAATTCATGGACTAACATCTTGAAGCATCGCTCTTCATTGCAGCTGCATCCACACATGAGGGGATGAAAAGGAAAATGTTTCCAAGATCTCAATCCCTGGGAGAGGAGATACAGAGCAGAGGGCCACCGGCCACCCATCAATACCAGGTCCTTTTCTCTCGCACCTCAAAAAGCAGATTGTGAAGTCAGGAGAGCAGAGACTTCTATGGAGGCTTTTTTCAACTTGCTCTCATTCTCCCATCGCCACATTGCCAGTGGAGCTACTGTTGCTAACATGACACTTTTTTTTTTTCCTTTTTAATTAGGGCAATTTGTTTCATAGGATGAGCGATACCTTTCTTGAGATCCCATTCCTGCTGTTTCTGAGCCTCTTTGCTTTGAGGACCCTTGTGCACCAGTGAGCCTCCAGTAAGTCTTGCTTCCAAGAGAAGCAGAGTGTTGCATTTCAATACGACAGACTACTTCAAAATCATGTTTTCATTTGCAGAGTTTTTTTTAAATGCACTACATTTCAACTGCTTTATCCTGCCAGAGCCCAGGACCAAAAAAAAAAAGAAAAAAAAAGAAAATACCTCAACAGGCACTGGAAGAAACTTTCCTCCTTTTCTTCAAAAAAAAAGGCGGGGGGGGACAGGACAGGTCAGAGGATGGACCAGAGTGTTCTCTTTGAGAACAGATCAGAAAATCCACATCTTGCAGGTGTCCAGGGTTCAGAGGTCCTGGCCTTGCTTGACTATAAGGACAGGAAAAGGATGATGCCCACCCCCAATTTCTACAGCCATAGGACCAGAGCCAGGGTACCTTTGCTCTGGGAATGGCTGTGCACATCTTCTGAAAATAATCCCCAAACTTTTTCCCTGTTCTCCTCATTCTCTTCAACTCTGCCCCAAGGAAAAAGCTTTACTTCTTTTTTTTTTTTAACTTCAGAATAGGTTTCCCTGGGAATCAAGCATTACATCTTTAAATAATAAGTGAATACTGAAATATAACACTTCCTATCTGAAGAGTCTCTAGGGCCTTCATCTCTGTATTTTCAATTGCACATGGAGATGTTTTCATTTAACATTTGGTGGCAAGCATCCTCTGAAAGAAGAAAGTGACAGATCAAAGTGGTAGCTGCAGGTTCCCTTGGCTGTTATGATGGCTCAGTAGCATTGTGTTTTAGATTCATTCTTCTTTATTACTTCAGGGAGAGAGAAATTTACAAAGCATACAGTAGGCAAGGACTGATCAAATGTGTTATAATTGTTTTGAGACTAAGGGAGGGGTAGGTTTTTAAGACAATCTCACTATGTAACCCAAGAGGGCCTCAAATTCACAATCCTTCTGCTTCAGCCTCCCAAGTGCTAGAATCACAGAAGTTAGCCACCACTTAGCTAGAATTGATTAATATTATGAGAGGATTTTCCACACGTTTCTTTAAGTAGAAAGTTTCTTTGATAAATACGAACCAGGTTTTGATTTGCAAAATGACTTAATACAAATTAGACAAAGAGTCTAATTTCCCAGCACTAACAACAGCTAAAATAAATCAAATCTAATATAAAATTATACTAGGATATTCTTTGCTTTCGTGTATTTGATTAGTAAGCAGTTATTCAGCCCCTACTATTTACCAGAACTACTCAAATACAAGAGAAACCTACTACAGCAAGACATGCTTCCTCCCTAGGAAGCATTCACAGCACTGTGAAAATTACCTGCTTTGAAGGCCATCAATCTTAGGGGTTTTTTTTTGTTTGTTTCTGGTGCTGGAGATTGAACCCATAGCATCACAAATTGAACCCATGGCAAGTGCTCTACCACCTAGCCACATACACCCTGCCCTATATTTGAATTCTATGAATGTCACTTTTAATTTAGCCTCAGTGATATTCTGAGTTAATAAAGTTACTGAGGGCACAGCAGGAGATAAGTAGAAGGTGTTAGAGCCTGAGGTCTAAGCTGTCCTTCTATACCATGAAAGAATATTCTCAGGGGATCACAGTAAAACTAAGATTTAAAATCAGTAGCAAGAGCCAGGCACTAATGGTTCACAATAATCCTAGCTCCTCAGCAGGTTGAGATCTGAGGACCAAGGTTTGAATCCAGTCCTAGCAGCCAATCCTGAAGACTCTTCTCTCCAATTAACCAACAAAAAACCAGAAGTAGATGTATGACTCAAAAGGTAAAGTACCAGCCTTGAGTGAAAATGCTAAGGGGCAGCACTAAGATCCTGAGTTAAAGCTCCAGTTCCTCCACCAAAATATATATATATAAAATAAAATCACTAGCAAGAAAGACTTTGAATGTTATCTCTCATAGAATCACTTGAGCACCCTACCCCAAAGAGCCAAACTCCAAAATGTTCCAAAATCCAAAACTTTCAAGGTACCAGCACAACATCACAAGTGGAACTTTGCACAAGTGTCTTCATGATGGGTCTTATCAAAAGCACACTAAAATATCCTAGAAGTTTTTGTCAGGCTATGTGTATAATGTATGAAACAAATGAATTTAGACGTGGGCTCCATCTCCAATATATCTATTATATGCACTACAAACTCTGAAAATATCCAGAACACTTCTCTTGTCAAGCATTTCAAATGAGGGACACTCAACTTGTGTCAGAGCAAAGAGAAAATCCCCCCTAACAATAAGTAGTAACTAGTATGTAGGTATATTATTGTTCTACAACCCATCTTATCAGTAACAAATAAATAAGATCCTGATGAGCAAGTAAAGAAAATCTTGCTAACTCAGAATTAGAGAACACATTTGAATTCAATTCTGAGCCTATAGCCAGGGGTTTCACTATTCTGCTAATACATAAGAATGAATATTTTGAATGAAAGTAGTCATGAGGTCTACTAAAGCTAAGTTTGGGTATATCTCAAACACTTAGATATTATGAAAAGTATTTATATTTTCTTATTTTAAAACTTATAGCCAGGGGCTGGGAAGGTGGCTCAGTGGTAGAGTGCTTGCCTTGCATGCCTGAGGCCCTGGGTTCGATTCTTCAGCACCACATAAGCAAAAAGAAAAAAGCCAGAAGTGGCGCTGTGGCTCAAGTGGTAGAGTGCTAGCCTTGAGCTGAAGAGCTGAGGGACAGCACCCAGGCCCAGAGTTCAGTCCCCATGACCAGACCCAAAAAAAAAAAAAAACTTATAGCCAGTCATCAGTGATTCATGCCTATATTCCTAACTATTCAAGAAGCTGAAATTGAGAGGATCAGGATTCAAAGCTACAATTATACAACAAAAAGAAGGCCTGGAGGCATATTTCAAGTGGTCAAGTACCGCTGAGCAAGCTTGAAGTTCAGAGTTCAAATCCTGTATACCAGCAAAAAAAAACTAAAGATAATATGCAATATGATACATTTGTTTCTCTTTCACTTAACATTTAAATTGCCAAATTATTGGCTTTGGAAATACTTTCTTTAACTAACAATGACTTAAAGATATATTTCTAAGATAGAAAGCTCTAAGTCTAGCAAGAACACATGATGGTTGTGTGTGTGGTCTGGTCAACACAGAGTCAGGGGTATCAAATGTGATGAAATGCAGAGACTCCAGGAATGTTAGGATGGAAAAAGAAGACAGTTGAAGAAGGAAATATTTTTGTTAGGCAGTGTCCTTTCTTCTGATTAATTTAATCAAGACAACACAATCCTTGCTTTGTAAATAAAATATTTCAACCTGATAAAAATTTTCACGGAAGCATCTAAACATTGAGTGGGTACAACAGACTCTTGTTTTACCTAAGTAGCTAGAATAGTCTCTTGTATGAGCACCTAAACACCTATTCAGATCATTTAAATGCCAGGCACATCAAAACACTTCAATCTAACACTTCCTTTAAAGTTACTACAATCAGGTTTTGCTTAGTGTCATTTTTTAGCATTTGTATAGCACTTCAGTTTGGACAAGTACTTTATAATTATTTCTACTCTTAGTTAGCACCTACTTATTCATTTGCATGCAGTAACCTTCTAGGTGAAAGATATACTGATTGCTTGACAAAACCAAACCAGCCCAATCAAGAAGTTGAAAGTTACACAATTGTAGATAAATATATACTCACAGTAAAACCAAAGATGATAGATAGAGTGAAGAGAGATGAGAGATAGGTAGATTGATAGATGGGATAGAGAGAGAGAGAGAGAGAGAGAGAGAGAGAGAGAGAGATTCATACATACATACATGCATACATGTATACATACATACATAGATTAGATAGGTAGGTAGATAGATAAATAGACAGACAAACAGACAGACAGATAGACAAAATAGATAGACAGATAGATAGATAGATAGATAGATAGATAGATAGATAGATAGATAGATAGATAGATAGATAGATAGATAGATAGATAGATGGGACATAGATGAGATAAGTTGACTGATAACAGATAGATGATAGATAAGAAACAGATGCTAGACACATACATACTGTCATACACAAATAGATACATAGGCAGATATAGATATAGATAATCAATTTATGACGCAGAGAGACAGGAAATTAATTCCAAGGACCAGTTTCATTTTTGAATTTGTGTCTTGTAAAGATTATCACTCACACCCCTCTGTACAGTATGTTCTCAAATAAAATAAAATAAAATTTAAAAAAAAAAAAAAAAAGATTATCACTCACGTGCTATGCTGTCAATCAGAACTTGAACAAGTGAGAGACCAATGGTCAATGTAAAGTGACATGTATATTTGCTGCATCATCTCCTGATAATCAAGTTGTTTAGCATGGATTTTGCTGCCCTTTTCGGTGGCTATAACTGTCAATCATTAAAGCAGCTCTCCTGGATGTCTAACAAGAAAGTTACATGTTCCATAGAGCAGAGCTGCTCAACAGCTCCAATCCTTAATGACCTTATAGGACAGAGTTACTCTATTTGTAGGACTCTGTTATAAGAATTTAGCTTACTTCATAACTAGTAAACAAATAAGGAGGCAAAATACAGAGCCACAAGAGACTGAGATTGACTTGAGTTGTTCTTAAAAACTAAAGGCAATCTTAATGAAAGATAGCTGGCAACATGGAAAGAATCTATTCTAGAACTAAGTTCAAGCAGAAAGTTCTATCTTTTAAACTATACTTTTAAACTATTAGATGTAAATTCATGATTCATTACTGAAACTGAGCTCAGTAGCAAAGAGTGGTAGAGCTAAGCCTATGAGCTCCTGTAAGGCAGGAATAATAATCTTAATTTGATTTTTTTCATGAATTATATTTATTACCAACAGGTAAGTAAGATAAAGGAAGTCTAAGATCAACTATAATGTCCCCTGAGCCAGATAAAGCTACCCCATGTAGATGATGTCTCTACTGTACGTGTTCTTCTACAGACTGAGTTAAGGAATTCTGACAGATTGCTTAAGTTCTGCATCTTGCTGACAATGTGAGTCACTGGGCAAAGCTTTGAAGGTCAGTTTAGGTCCCCTATATAAAACATAAGATCTGGACATTGTATTCAAACCTATTCTACATAATTATCCTTAAAAACTCCAAGTAGGAAAGAAGAGAGAGCAGGGTTGATCAAATATCACTGGGATAACTGTCTTGAACTTTTTCATAAATGAAAAAGGCACTTATTCTAGGTTTCTGATTCCTTTCAAAGGAGCTAGTTCTTTCTGAAGTTTAACTTACACTCACTCATTAAGGCTTGCTAGGACTTCTGCATTTCTGAAAATAATATTTTTCTGGAGCTCAATTGCTGCCCCCTCCAGCTAAAGATACTTCAGAGAATGTTGTCTTTCTTGTGGCATTAGCTCCATTTTCCTTCACCTTCATGAAACTCTGTTATGCCAACTAGAAAATCCTTTCAGTGTATCAGACATAAAATCTCTGTATGGTTCTCAGGTTAGCAACTGCTTTTACAAGAGCCCTAAAAGCTTTTAGCAAAGCCTGTTGCAGGTTTCAATCTAGAAATTTTTAGTTCCATCTTCTGCTGCTCTTGAGAATGTACTCTGAAATTGGGTAAAGAGTTCTTACCCAATCACAAAGGCTTAGAAGAAAAGAGATTCCACTGCAACCATGATAATACTTTCCATGCCCACCCTTATAATACGGCCTCCACCTGCTGGCAGAATCACTGCGATAGGGTCCATCCTGAGATGCCTGCAGCTGTGTGTGCATGGCACTGGGAATCAATCCTGCAGAGGAAGTTCTATTTCCAGTTTCCCACTGTAACATAGCCCACCATGCATGCAGAGATGTGCTTCTACCTTGGGATTCATTTGTTCAGTTTTCTATCTATCCATCCATCTACCATCTATCTTCAACTATCTATCATTTATCTGTCTACTCTCTGTCTATCTATATATTTATCTATCAATTTTGCAGAGCCAGAAATCAAACCTAGAGCTTCTGCAAGCTACATAGCACTCTACTAGTGAGTCACACGCCCAGCCTCTCTCGCTTTAAAAACTGTAACTGTTAGATTTTTTAAAATGTGCATGTTAATAGCACAACTTGATGTTTTGACACATTATACATTGTATAAGGTTCGAATCACAGTGAACATATCTATTTCATTAAATATTTATTTTTTGTGATGGAAAATTCAAAATCCTTTCTCTAGATTTTTTTGAAGACACAGTACAATATTATTACTTCCATTCACTCTACCATGGGGTAGAAGGCACACTTTTTCCCCTAATTATAACTTAGTATCTATTTCTCCAGCCCTCCTTCCACCCTATTCTTTGTCCAGCCCTCTTGCCAGTAACCACCACTTTACTCTTAACTTATGTGAAAACTTCGTTACATTCTATGTATGAGTAAGGTCATGGGGTACTTGTCTTTCTGTGCCTGGCTTATTTCACTTAACATAATGGTCTTAACTTCCATCCACGTGGTTGTAAATGACAGGGTTTTCTATCCCTGTGGTTGTAAATGACAGGTTTCATCCTTTTTGTAGCTAATTAGTATTCCGTTGTTCATTCATACAACTTTTTCTTAACCCATTCATTGGCTAATGGATACCTAGATTGTTTCCATTTCTTGGCTACTGTGATTAGTGCTGTGATAAACATGAGACTGAAGATGTGTCTTTGAGAAACTGGTTTCATTTTTGTTAGATGTCTACCCACTAGGAAGACTATCTTGTGATAGTTCTAATTTTAATTTTTTAGGAACCTCCATGCTATTTTCCAAAATGGCTATACTAATTTACATTCTCATCCAACAGTTCCTTTTTCTCTACATCTTTGCTGAGATTTGTTATCAGTAGTATTTTTGACATGAGCCATTATCACTGGGGTGAGGTAGATTTGATTTGTATTTCCCTGATGTTTAGTGACGTTGAGCCATACTTACCATCAATGCTCATTAGCCACATGTATATATCTTCTTTTAAAAGAAAACTACTAAGTCTATTGCTATTTTTTTGAACTGGGTCATTTTGGCCTTTTGCTGTTGTGCTATTTGAGTTCCTTATATATTCTGGATATTAATCCTTGTGAGATGTATAGTTTGCAAATGCTTTAGATTGCCTTTTTACTCTGATGATTATTTTTCTATTGCTGTATAGAAGCTATTTCTCTATTTTTGCTTTCATTCTCAGTGCTTTGAGGAATCTTGTCCAAAAATATCCTGTCACAATGTTCTGAAGCAATTCCCCTATGTTTTTCTCCATATGTAGATATCCAATTTTCCCAGTACCACTTATTGAAAAGATTTTTAGGTTTTTCTCATGTCTTTCTTCTTCTACCCTTGTATGTTGGTAAGTTCCAGTGTCTTGGAATTGGCTAAGAACTTTAAAAATATATGTTACATTATCTTCCTTCCAATAATCCTCAGCTTCTGCCACTTTCTGGTTTTGATAAATTCAAGCATATTTAACACTTTGAAGTTATTTTATAGTCTGTGAAGACTTTGAGCTACAGAACATAAATGTTCAAGATGTAGAATTAACAAGCATATATTCATATTATGTGCTTACACATAATATTATTTGTTAACAGTCAACATCAGTACTTACATTTAAAAGTGAAAACTAACACATAGTTAAGTAATCCTCCCAAGATTATATAGCTAGCTCATAAATAGGTTGCTAGAATCTAGGATTCCTTATTCACAGTTTAGTTCTTTTTCTGAGAGCACTCCTATATTCCCTTCTCAATTTCTAGTATACTCTTATAGGTCAAATTTCAAGCCTAAAATAAGAATTAAAAAGCCACCCACAAATAAAAACAATAATAATCTACCAGCAAGGTAGTGACTTCCAGATACTTATGAAAGGAAAATAAAAGTTATTCCTAGCAAGAATATAAGGATCAGGAATCTAAGGGAACAGAGCAGAGCAATTCATCTCCAAACAAAATCTGGAAACGTTTTCAAAAACACAAAAAGCCGAATTAATTGTACATTTTACCATGAAATACCTACTTAGATGTTTTATCAGCTCGGCCTTAGATATCTATCTTGAGAAGAAGAGATCCAAGAAGAAGAAAAAATAAGTTTTTAATCTCCAGTTTTATGTTGCTTTGTTTGAATTTGAATGTTACTATTTAAATGAATTCTCCTCTTAAATAAGAGTAAAATTAAATAACATGCAATTTTGGGGTCAGAAAACAAAAATACAATAGCATCTCAAGTACTAATTAATTATCAGCTGGGCTTTACATTCACATAGAGAAATCTGGTGAAAACACAGGCAAGCTATTCTAAAAGGAAATCAGTATTAGAGATGGATATGTTAAACATTTCTGACTCTAAGAAGTGCCATGACATGCTTATAGCAGTAATTCTCACCCTTCCCCAACTAAAAACATGATTACCATCAAGAATTAGCCAGCTGGGTTGGGACAAGTGGGAGAAACGGGGTTGGGGTGGGGGATGAAGGAAGGGGTAACATTGACCAAGAAGCACTGTACCTCATAACCTGACTTGGAATTGTAACCTCTTTATACAAATACTCAAGAATAATAATAACAACAGGGCTGGGAAGGTGGCTCAGTGATAGAGTGCTTGCCTTGCATGCCTGAGGCCCTGGGTTCAATTCCTCAGCACCACATAAGCAAAAAGAAAAAAGCCAGAAGTGGCGCTGTGGCTCAAGTGGTAGAGTGCTAGCCTTGAGCTGAAGAGCTGAGGGACAGCGCCCAGGCCCAGAGTTCAGGCCCCACAACCAGACCCAAATAATAACAACAACAACAACAACAACAACAATTAACCAGCTGGGTCAATCAGCGAACACCTGGAGTGCACGTACTCTGGAGGTTGAGGTGAGAAAAGCACTGGAGCCCAGGAGTTGGAGACGGACCCAGGCAAAATAGTGAAGAGCCCATCTCAAAAACTAAACAGCAGCAACAACAAAAGAAGTAGCCTATTATTCCTTTTACCCATGGATGTGATAAATGTCTTTTACACTTTGCAAAAGAGAGCTCTTGGGGTTTCAAAATAAAGCACATAGGAGTCATAAGTAGTAAGTTAAGAAATACTGTATTCTAGGCCTCCCTAGAATTCTAGGTAAGAGCTACACGATATATGCAGAACTAGCTGGATCATATGGGAAGACCTATGTGGAAGGCACTTGGTTTGATCGACCCAGTGAGCAGAATCCCCTCCCATTCAGGGTGTCTAGAGCATACCCTCAATTCCCAGTGCTTCTGATGAAGTTTCCGCTTCAATGGGACAACGGCTTTCTATCAAAGAGTGTCATAACATCTTATCAAAGAATGTCATAACACAGAACCCTTCTAATTGGTGTGGAGAGTCTGTGGAGAGCCTACTAGTTGTTAGCCATAGCATCACCTCTCTTTAGGGAGAGAGAACAAAATTTAATACACAGGGAGACAGAAAGATAATTAATTGCCTTCTTGGCAACCCACCACTCTATTGCCAATGGGATCACTGTGACAACTTAGGAAATTCAAGTCAAAATATTGAACACAGCCACTTACTCAAGTGGTAGACCCAATTTTAGGCACCCCATAGTTAGGGTGCTGATAGAGAAAAGTCTTCCCTTCACTTTTCTGCAGGAGCACATGCATTCTGTTGGTATCTCTGGGGGTTCTTTTTTTTCCCTATGAAGTATATGTCGGTCTGGAAAGTATGCACATGTATTTCTGTTAATGAAAAGAAGATATGACAAATGGAGAGAATTATAATAAGCTGCGTAGTTCCAAGAAACACAGGAACTAGAACAAGAATAAATTCAAGAAATCATCAATGTTTGAGATAGTGAATATACTATGATATGATATGATCATTACATAAAGTATATATGCATAAAATCATATTTCATTCCATAAAACTATGATTATTATGTGTTCATTAAAGGAAAAACAAAACAAAAAGACAGATTAATACTGGAAGTCCTTCAAAATAACCTGATACAATGTGCTCCTATTCAGAGAGTATGAGGACAAATTAACTACTATTTCCAAAGGAAATGCTAATTATATCAATTGGATCTATGGATCCTGGAAAATTAGTTCTCTGGATTCCTTGTATAAAGACTAATAATATAAATTATACAACTAAGGAAGGATTTTATGTGACCCAACATTCAAAATTCATAGGGTTAAGAATGTACTAGAAAATGAGTAGAAAGGGGGAGAAGGAAAAAAAAGTGTTGACTAAACTACTAGGTCTCCAGCAATTTACTAAGTTAATATGAAAGATCTGGATACAGGATTTCTGAGAGGTAAGGGCTTCCTAGTAAGAGCACAGAGAAAATATTCCCTGATGTTTTAGAAGCTTACATATAATAAAACATATTCATTGTTAAAGATATAGCTTAATGAGCTTAGATATATGTATTTATCCATGTAATCATTATCACATTTAAGAGATAAAACATCTCCATCATCCCATGAAGATTCTTCCAGCTCTTTATATCCTGTCCTAAACTGCAGACAATCTCTGGAATGTTGGCTCTGCTTCATTTTCATCTAAGTAGAATCCTACATCACATACCCTTTGTACATCTTGTCTTATTTGATGTTAGGATCATGTTTTGATTTTGATTTTGTTCTATATATTTGTTCATGCTGTTGGCAGCAGAAGTTCATCCCCTCTGTGTTGCCGAAAAGAATTTCACTAGCTCTATATAATACTATTTGTTTATCCATTTACCTGTTGTTAGACATCAGAATCATTTCCAGATTTTAGCTATGAAGAGTCAAGTTACTGTGAACATTTGTGTACAAGCCTTTGGGTGGATATAAGCTTTAATTTCTCTTGGGGAAATGGTTAAGAGTGGATGCTGAGCCATAAGCAAATGTTTGTAAGAAACTACTGAGCTCTTCCACTCTTCCTTCCCACCAACAATATTTGAAAGTACAACTTACTTCTCCTCATCAGTACCCAATATAGCCTGGATTTAATTTTAGCCAATCGTGTGTGTGTGTGTGTGTGTGTGTGTGTGTGTGTGTGTGTGTGTGTGTGTGTGTGTGTGTGTGCGCGCGCACCAGTATTAAGGATTGAATTCAGGGACTTGCACACTGGGCTTTTTCCCCTCAAGGACATCACTTTATCACTTGAACCACAATTCTGGCTTTTTGCTGGTTAGTTGCAGATAAGTCTCAAAGGGCTGACTTTAAACTGCAGTCCCAGATCTCAGCCTCCTGAGTAGCTAAGATTACAGGCATGACCACAAGTGCCCAATCTCACTGACCATATTTTAGAAATCTCTCAGCAAAAGTTCTCTGGAATCAGAGTTGCCTTTACCAGAGTCACACAGAGTTGTCATTAGAGACTGCACTAAATAACTTATTCTGAAAACATTGCCACCTCCCCATGCCAATCCCAAAGAAGAGTGATTGGATTTGTGAACTGGGGTAGCAAAGAAAAAGGTACTGCTTTGCCCTGGGGGAAGAAGGACAAGACATGTTCCTGATACTTTTGTAAGCAATCAGTCTCCCAGATGGACTCAAGTCTCTAGGGAATTGTTTCTTCCTTATAGCTTTGGAAACTCACTTTTCATGAAATGGTGATCCTCTTCTTTGAGCCTCTTCAGTAGCAGAAAGTTTCCAAATCAGGTTCCCAGATGTCACTTCAAAATCTCATTTTTATGTCTTTTGGCTGGTGGACCCTTCATAAAAAACTTTAAATACCATTTTTTAAAAATTCAGATCGGCAATCCAGTGCAAGAATCAGCACTTTTTCCCCTTCTGTCTTTTTAGTTTTCTCACCTTTCGCTTATGACCATCAAAAAGCAGAGGTGATAGACAAGTAGGTAGGTAGGCAGAAAGACAGACAGACAGACAAAGTAGATGGAGAGATAGATGATAGATAGATAGATAGATAGATAGATAGATAGATAGATAGATAGATAGATAGATAGATAGATAGATAGGTAGGTAGGTAGGTAGGTAGGTAGGTAGGTAGGTAGGTAGATAGATAGATAGATAGATAGATAGATAGATAGATAGATAGATAGATAGATAGATAGATAGATAGATAGATAGATAGATAGATATCCTTAGTTTACTTATTTGTGTTGCAACTGGGGGCCTATATAACAACACTTTAGCTAGTGACCACACAGAACTTCTTCTGTATTAGTTTGTACTCTGCTTCTAATGCCAAGTTTGGAAAACACTTGCTCAATGAGCAAAGACTCCCACTTCCCAATTCTCATTGTGTCTATAAGGCTATCTCCTTACTACATGCCAAAAAGAAAATGTTTTAGATTAAACATTATATATAAATACAGCAAATGCCTTTTTCTTCAAGATAGTCTCTGTAACATCCACTTGTGTGATTTTATTTTTTCTTTCCAGGAAGCTAATGGTGTTAACCTCTATTGGCCATCAAGATACTCATTGGTAAAGTACCTGCATGAATCTGTTGCCAGTTTTTTCTCATTGGATTGTCAATACTTTTAAGCAAATTTGGATAAGTTCTTTATATATTTTGTCTTTTATTAGTTCTTTATAAAATATGTATTTGCAAATATCTTCTCCTAATCTCTGGCTTGCTTTCCTTTACTCTTAATATTGTCTTAATATTATCTTGTAGTCTTAATATTTGTCCTTAATTTAGAATTAGCCCTATGAAGCTACTTTTTTCTTTAGAGTTAGTGCTTCTGGAGTCCTATTTTTTAAATCTGTACTCACCTAAGAGTATGAAGATATTCTTTTTTTTTCTTTTACAAATTCTAGTTTTTATTTCTTGAAAAACCTATAACTTTCACATTTAAGCCTATAACTACTCTGGAATTCATAGATGTATATGATATTATTTATTGTAAACAGATACAGAAAAATTACACAAAATAAATGCATGTTATTGAATTATTTGAATCAAATTGCACCCAGGTCAAGAAATAGACCTGTGACTGACACTCCTGTGCCCCTTCCAAATCTAGCCTCTCTTAGATTCTGATTTTGATCAGGATAGACTTGTCTTACATTGGGCCAAATGGCCATGAATTCATACCTCATTCATCTCATTAAATCATTGAATGTGGACTGTCCTGGGAAAGGTATGATTCCAAACAAGGCAGCTAGCTGTCTACAGTAGTTAAGTGAGATCCTGAAGTAACTGACTCTCCTCATAGCTGGCCATGACTTACTTCATTGGCACATCCATATATCTGCAATGCCTGGTTACCTAGTTTTATTGTAAAAATTACCCACTGCAATTTATTTAGAATTGCATTGAATCTGTTGATAAATTTGGGGAAATGTATGTCTTTACCCTGGAGAGTACTCCAGGATACAGAAAAGGGAGTTGGGAATAGGAGTGAACTTAATTGGGTTACTTTAAAAATTCTTCCCTCTTCTTCCTTTCCAACTTGGGCCAGGCAGAATGGCTCCCGCAAAAAAGGGTGGTGAGAAGAAAAAGGGCCGTTGCGCCATCAAGGAGGTGGTGACCCATGAATACACCATCAACATTCACAAGTGCATCCATGGAGTGGGCTTTAAGAAGCATGCTCCTCGTGCACTCAAAGAGATCCGGAAGTTTGCCATGAAGGAGATGGGGACTCCAGATGTGCACATCGACACCAGGCTCAACAAAGCTGTCTGGGCCAAAGGAATAAGGGATGTCCCCTACCGGATCCGTGTGCAGCTATCTAAAAAACGGAATGAGGATGAAGACTTCCCAAACAAGCTCTATACTCTGGTAACCTGTGTCCCTGTTACCACATTCAAAAATCTACAGACAGTCAATGTGGATGAGAATTAGTGTCAAATAAAGTTATAAAATTGCTTTAAAAAAAATTCTTCCCTCTGTGCTAGGTGCTGGTGGCTCATGCCTGTAGTCCTAGTTACTCGGGAGGCTGAGATCTGAGGATCACAGTTCAAATCCAGCCCAGGCAGGAAAGTCCCTGAGACTCATTTCCAATTAACTACCAGAAAACCAGAAGTGGCGCTATGGCTCAAAGTGGTAGAGTGCTAGCCTTAAGCAAAAAAGCTCAGGAGCAGTGCCCAGGCCCAGAGTTCAAACCATGACCAACAAAAAAGGAAAAAAAAATTTCCCTCTGGAAAGAGGTCATGCATTCTTTTTCTATATATGTGCCTATAATTTTATATATACATAAGTTCTCTGTATCCAGTGACCTTTAGAGATTTGTTCATTACTTCTAACAATTTTCCATAGATTCATTTGAATGTTTTACATATTTAATCATACCACTTGCAAATAAAGATTTATTTTATGCATTTATTTTTAACAATTAAACCTTTGATGTCTTGTATTCACCTTTTCTCTAAGAGTCTTAGGAAGTAATGAATAGAAGTAATGTTATCAAGCATATGTTTTATTCCTGACATCAAAGGGAAATCCTTCAATATTTCACAATTAACCATAATTTTCCCATACATATTTTAAAGATATACATTTAAAATAAAATTCTTCTATCTTCAAGTTTTTAAACTAATAAATCTAAGCACTGAATACCAAATGTTTGTGCTGTATCTTCTGAATTATATTTTCTCCTTTCATGCTTTAATGCAGCCAATGCCTTAAGATTTAATATGGAAGCAACTTTGCATTCCTGGAATAAACATAATCTTGTTATAATCTATCATTTTTATAAGTCACAAGATCTGATTTGTAAGGACTGGATTATATTTTGTTTAGAATTTTTGCATCTTAATTCACAGAAGGATATTCTTGTTCACAATACTTTTGCCATATTTTGGTATCAGGTTTATGATGGGTTTACTAAACATATGGAGAAAAGTTTCTTTTATAAATGTTGGAGGAAGAAGTTGAGAAGATTATTCAGATTTCACATTTATTGTTGTATTATTTTTGTTATTCCAGCACTTTGTCCATTTTGTCTATATTTTCAAATTATTTATATAAAGTTATTTATAATGTCCTCCTATATTCTTATTGGTTTTATAAGATCTATAGTATTGTCCTCTTTTAAATACTTGATATTAGTAACCTTGAACCTTATTCTTTTCTTTTCTTTCTATCATTCTCATTATAAGTTTATCAATCCGTTTGATCTTTCATTTTATTTGATCTTTAGCATTTTATTTTCTCTATGTCACATTTGTTTTTACTTCTTTAATTTCTGTACTTGCCTTTGTTTCCTTTTTGTAGTATTTCCAATTTCTGAAAGTGAATATTTATGGCTGCTTTTGGACATATAGTCATTTTATATAAAAAATATAAATTTTCCTCTGCATGGCTTTCACAGAAAGGAAATAAGTTGTACTATATCATTCAAATATTTTCTAGATTATCTCGTACCTTAGGCACAAGAATTAGTTGCCCTTAGGCAATGAATTAGTGGGATTAATTTAAATTTGCAAACATTTGAGCATTTTTGTCTCTTTCTGTTGCTTAACATCAAAGCCTAAGAATATAATATGAAATGTCCTAAGGGTCCACAGATATTCAATTTTGGTCATGTTTCATATGGCTTGAGAAGAAAGTCCACTCTACAGTTGGCTGAAGTAGCTCTATCTGCTGGTCACATTGACTTTGATAGTAAGTAGCAGTAAGGTTGTCTTTCACAGTAAGTTGATTTGACAGTAAATTGAGTTGACAGTAAGTAAGTAGCAGTAAGGTTGTCTATATACTTATATTGTTGTACTGTTGCTGATATTAGTTTGTCTTTCAGTTTGTTCCATTATGGATAGACATGTTTTGAAGTTTTCCATTTCTCATTTCAGTTCTGCCAAGTCTTGTTTTGTATACTTTGAACCTAGTTTACTAGATACATGCAACTTATGTTTACCCTCTGGTTCCTTTTCCCTCTTACCATTTTTAAATGTCTTTTTTATCTCTAAGTATGTTTCTTGTTAGTATTACTGTGGTTACTCTCAAAATACATTATTTTTATTGTTATTGTTATTATAAAAGTGATGTATAGAGGGGTTACAGTTGTATAAGTCAGGTTAAAAAGTACATTTCATGAGTCTGGAGGAAGATGGTAGAGGAGAAGCTGGAAGCTAAACAAGCTCTTGTATAGAAAGCAGTGTTAGTATTCCAATGAACAATACTAGGCTAGAGAATCACACCAAGTATGCCATCACAGTACAGAGAGTTTGGCCAGAGAGGGAAAATCCAAGCAACTTGGTCAAGCAGACAGATCTGAGCACTTGCCAGTGGTGCCGGCGGCGACAAGTGCGGCTGTGGCTGCCATATCAACAGAGAGAGTCCGGGACAAAGGCATCAGACACAATGTGTGAGTGGATATTATTCACCACCAGCAAGAACTAACAAGGAGCAGAAATATTCATCTTGCTGATCCCAGATCCGGGACAGCCCAGAAACCAAGAGTCAAGAGTGAGTAACCCTAAGACATCCTCACTCTTTTTCACAGAGCAGCAGTGGGAAGGTAGCCTCTCTCCCACCACAAGAAAAGATCTCCATCTTTGATACTGACAAAGGCCCAGCCGAGCAGCTAGCTCCAAATCAGGCCGTGGAAAGGAGCCATTTCACAGGTCACAGGAACCTGACTTGACCTGCCAGGCTCAGCTCCAGCCAGGAGAAAGTCACCTGTCCAGGTAAGAGTAAGCTCTGCCCCATGAGGAGTGACTTTCTTCAATGGATAAACAGAGCCAGAGGCTGCCCCTCCCCACTGCAGCCTAGGGCTGCAGTCTCAGCAGCAGGA
The DNA here is from genome assembly GCF_019054845.1 of Dipodomys spectabilis. Lineage (NCBI taxonomy): Eukaryota > Metazoa > Chordata > Mammalia > Rodentia > Heteromyidae > Dipodomys > Dipodomys spectabilis. The sequence goes on along the minus strand of NW_024870719.1, from coordinate 3,185,930 downwards.
GAGGTTAAAGACAAACAATTGAAACTCAGTAACCATAAATCCTGAGAATGGCTCCAGGCTGGGCTCTGTGAGTATCTCAGGACCTATGCCATTAGGGAAAAGCTACTGATTGCTGATACCCAGAACCTAGCCTCATCATAGCAACTCCAAGGTAGAGGAAACTTCCATTTCCCTCTTTTGTGATACTCAATGCAGATCTCCCTCCCACTGAACTAGCTGGAAGGTGGATCACAAAGTCCTGGATAAGGCAGAGCTTTTTTCTGCCTGCTCAAACAAACTGACTTAAGAAACAAATCAAGCCACAGAAAAACCAAACACCACAAGCAAACAAGAGACTCCACCAAAAGACTGAAAATAATCAAAGAAAATAATCAAAGAACCCTTTTTTGTACATAATTTTTTAAATTAAAAAATGTGGGTTTCTTTTTCATTCCTAATTTTTATTTTAGGTGTGTGTGTGTGTGTGTGTGTGTGTGTGTGTGTGTGTGTGTGTGTGTGTATGTGCACGTGCACGTGCGTGTGCACACACATGTGTGTTCTTTTTTTAATCTTTTTTAACATTTTGGTCCTTTTTTTTGCATGACTTAATTGCTGTTCAACTCATCCCAGATATAAACGTGTTGTCGATTATTAGACCTTATCCCTCATTGTGTACATACTTAATTCAGAAATTTATTACTCAATTCACAACCTCTTAGGATTAACTTCTTTAATAGTAGTATTATTTCTTTATAATTATATAATTTTTAAGTATTCCATTTTTAATTTTTTTTATTTTTTCCTTTTCCTTTTTATCTCTCTCCTCCTCTCATCCTATCTTTTTCTTATATCACTTATCTCTTTGTGCTTATATAATTTTAAGTGTTTCATTTTTTTAATTTAAATTTTTGTTTTTTTCATTTTTCTCTTGTTTCTTTATCTCTCTCCTTTCATTCAGTCCCATCCATTTCCTCTCTGAGATTAAGACTTGGTTAAATTTACTCTTTTCTTTTACCTCTCTACACCCCTCTAATCCTATTTTTCCCCACAATTCTCCCTAAACCTATTGATTTATGGTCTGCTGAATCCCTCTTTGATGTTCTTAGCCCATTAATCCATAGTTGTTTGATGTTGAATAGGTTGTATCTGTTGAACTAGATTGTATCTGCAGACATTTTGACTGTGCAACTACAGAACTCTGGTAGATGCTTGTCTTAAAATAGTGTTCTAGCATGAAATTGGTGCTACTTTCATACTAAATGGGCAGAATAAGCTGGTGAAACACAAGAAAAATGGCAAGTCCAGGTATCTAAACTCCCACTCATGATAATCAGGTGACAGAACAGTTAATGAATAATCCAGAGGAGAGTTCCAAAAAAGCCCTACAAACACTACTAGTAAACATGGTGAATGAAAAATTGAAACCTGCAAAGGACTCAGTGTGAGCCTGATAGGGAGTAAGAGGAGGCTAAGCAAAGATTAATGCAGGAAGTTCATGAGCATAATGAGACTAACCAAGAATTAATACACGGATCTGGTGAGCATGAGGAAGCTAATCAAAGATTAATACAGAAATTGTGTGAGTGGAAGGAAGCTAATAGAAGAGTAATAAAGGAATTGCATAAGTGGGATGGGTATAGGCAAAGATCAATAGAGGCATTCATGGAATCCATGAACAGAAAGCTGAAGCAATCCAGGAGACCACAAAGGGAATGCCCATCAGAAGGAAAGGGAGTCTAATGAAACTATAACCAATTAACTAAGTGATTTGAGAATAAACAAAGAACACCAAATTAAGGAAGTAAAGAATTCCATACAAAATCTGAAACAAAGCTCCAACAAAGAATTTGAAGCCATCAAAGCCTACCAATTAGAAGGAAAGGAAATAAAAAACAAAGTAGAAAATCTTGACAGTAGGTTAGACCATGCAGAAGATCCAATCTCAGGGATTGAAGACAGTCTAGATATTACACAGAACATACAACTATCCAAGACAAATCCAAGAAATATAATACATCTATTTAACATTTGGAAGACACCATCAGAAGGTCTAATCTGAGGATAATGGGTGTAGAGGAGTACCTAGAGACTGAAGTTAATGGTCTAAGAAATTTGTTTAACAGGATCCTAGCAGAGAGCATCCCAAATATGCAAAAAGATAGGCCTATTTAGATACAAGAAGCTTTTAGAACCCCAAATAGCCCAGACCAGAACAGGAAATCCCACTGTCACATTATAATCCACACAGGATCAATTGAAACCAAGGAAAGGATCCTTAAAGCTGTCAAGGAGAAAAGAGCAATCACCTATAAAGGGAAACCAATCACCTCAGATTTCTCAGCAAAGACAATTAAAGCAAGAAGAGCCTGAAATGATGTATGCCATGCCCTAAAGACAAACAACTATCAACCAAGAATACTGTACCTAGCTAAACTCTCCTTCATAACAGAAGGTCAAATAAAAACCTTTCATAGTGGCTCAGTGGTAGAGTGCTTGCCTTGCATGCATGAGGCCCTGGGTTCGATTCCTCAGCACCACATATGCAAAAAGAAAAAAAGCCGGAAGTGGTGCTGTGGCTCAAGTGGTAGAGTACTTGCCTTGAGCTGAAGAGCTGAAGGACAGTGCCCAGGCCCAGAGTTCAGGCCCCATGACTGGACCCCCCCCAAAAAAGAAAAAAAAGAAAAAAAGAAAAAAGCCCTTCCATAGCAAAGAAAAACTAAAACAATATATTTCTACCAAAACAGCCCTAAAAAAGATACTTAAAGATGTCCTACACATAGAAGACCCACAAGGTCACAATAAAGGCCAAGAAACCACACCCAAACTGGGAATCCGAGAACCATAGGAAGAACCCAGTTGTCACAGCCTCCAAGAAGGTGGATAACATGACAGGAACTACTAAACATCTCTCAGTCCTAACTCTCAATATTAATGGTCTTAACTCTCCGATTAAGGGACATAAACTGTCTAGTTGGATTAAAAAGCAAGATCCTTCGATCAGCTGCCTTCAAGAGTCATACCTTGCCTATAAAAACAAACATATTCTGAAAGTGAAAGGCTGAAATAAAATCTACCAAGCAAATGGCCCCCATAAACAGGCAGGAGTTGCAATCATAATAACAGATAAAATAGACTTCAAATTTAAATTAGTGAGATGAGATAAAGAAGGTCGCTACATACTAATTAAGGGATCTCTCCTTCAGGAGGATATTACAATTCTAAATATCTATTCGCCAAACAACAGAGCACCCAAATTTATCCAAGAAACACTACTTTCCCTCAAATCTCACATAGATCCAAAGACATTAAGTGTTGGGGGCTACTATCCCCACTGGATAGATCAACTCAGCAAAAACTCAACAGAGAAACCCCAGATCTAAACAATTGCATAGATCAACTATATTTAACAGACATCTACTGAATATTTCATCCAGCAGCATCAGAATACACGTTTTTCTCAGCAGCACGTGGAATATTTTCCAAAATAGAGCACATTTTAGGTCACAAAGCAAACTTGTCCAAATTCAGAAAAATTGAAGTTATGCCCTGCATTCTCTCAGACTACAAGGAAATAAAATTAGAACTCAATACCAAAAGCCACCAAAGAAAATCCTGTAACATGGAGGCTGAAGAACACACTGTTGAATCAGGAATGATTCATGGAAGAGGTTAGAAAGGACATTCAAATGTTCATGATGTTCAACAAAAATGAACACACAAATTACCACCTCCTCTGGGACACAGCAAAGGCAGATTATAGCTCTGAGTTCCTACAACAACAAATTGGAGAGAACTGAAACCAACAATTTAATGAGACATCTGAACCTCCTTGAAAAAGAGCAGCAAGCGAAACCCCTAATCCTGTAGATGGAAAAGAATAATTAAAATTAAATCAGAATTAAATGAATTAAAATCCAAAAATCCATAGAAATAATAAACAAAACAAAGAGTTGGTTCTTAAAAAAAAAAAACTTAACAATATTGACAGACCCTTAGCAAATGTTATCAGAAAAAGAAAAGAACCCACCCAAATAAATAAACTAAGAGATGAGAATGGAAACATTACCACAGAAACAACCAAGATTCAGAACATTATAAGGGAATACTTCTCAAACCTTTATGCTAATAAATTTGAGAATCTGGAAGAAATGGATGATTTCCTAGCAAATATCGACATGCCAAAACTAAATCAAGATGAGTTAAACCAACTTAACAGACCCATATCAAGCTTTGAAATAGAAACACCAATAAGAGACCTCCCACCTAAGAAAAGTCCAGGATGGGATGAATTTACATCTGAATTCTACAAGGCCTTCAAAGCAGAACTCACACCAATATTCCTCCACCTCTTCAATTAAATTGAAAAGAAATGTTCACTATTGAACTCTTTTCTATGAAGCCATTGTAACCCTCACCCAAAACCAGGCAGGGACTCATCTAAGAAAGAGAACTATAGACCCATTTCTTTGATGAACATCGACGTAACTTCTCAACAAAATTTTGGTTAATCGACTTCAAGTCATCCAAAAAATCATGTCCTATGAGCAAACACAATTCATTTCAGGGTTGCAAAACTGGTTCAATATATGCAAATCAATTAATATAATTCATCACATCAACAAGAGCAAGGATAAGAACCACATGGTTATCTCAATAGATGCAGAAAAAGCATTTGACAAGATCCAACACCCCTTTATGATGAAGGCTCTAGAAAAGCTAGGAATCCATGGAACATTCTTCAATACAATAAAGGCTGCATATGACAAACCTACAGCCAGCATTATACTTAATGGTGAAAAACTAAAGCCATTTTCTCTAAACTCAGGAATGAGACATGGATGTCCACTCTCTACACTTCTCTTCAATCTAGTATTAGAATGCCTAGCTACAGCAATAAGACAAGATGCAAACATAAAGGGGATCCAAATAGGGAAAGATGAAGTAAAACTCTCCCTCTTTGCAAATGACGAGATCTTGTATTTGAAGAATCCCACAGACTCCACTCCTAAATTACTCAAGATGATTAGAAACTTTGACAAAGTAGCAAGATACAAAATTAACCCTCAAAAATTAATGGCTTTTCTGTATGACAACAACGAGAAGGGCACGGCTGAATTCAGGAAAGCAACTCCTTTGGCAATAGCCCACAAAAAATAAAATACCTAGGAATTAACTTAAACTAAAGAAGTGAACGACCTCTTTGAGGAAAACTTTAAAAACCTGAAAAAGGAAATCAAAGTAGAACTTAGGAAGTGGAAAAACCTCCCATGCTCCTGGATTGGAAGGATCAACATCGTGAAAATGGCAATACTTCCCAAAGCTATCGACAAATTCAATGCGATACCTATCAATATTCCAACCTCATTATTCAAGGAAATAGAAGAGGCAATCCAAAAATTCATATGGAACAATAAAAGACCCCAAATAGCAAAAATGATCCTCAATAGAAAGAACAGTGCTGGAGGAATATCAATACCAAATTTCAAACTCTACTACAAAGCCATACTAATCAAAACAGCTTGGTATTGACACAAGAACAGACCTCAGGACCAATGGAATACAACTGACAACCCAGAAATGAACCCACAGACCTATAGCCACCTAATCTTGGATTAGGGAGCTAAAAAAAATAGAATGGAAGAAAGACAGTCTCTTCAGTAAATGGTGCTGGCAAAATTGGTTAATCACCTGTGCAAAACTAAAGCTAGATCTTTATATATCACCCTGCACCAGAATCAACTCCAAATGGATCAAAGACCTCGGAGTCAAAGCAGACAACCTGAAAACATTACAGGAAGACATAGGAGAAACCCTAGGTCTCCTTGGCACAGGCTGAAATTTTCTTAATAGAGACCCAGAAACACAACAAATCAAAGAAAGGTTGGACAAATGGGACTGCATGAAGCTGCAGAGCTTCTGCCTGGCACAGGATATAGCTAGCAAGATCAATAGAAAGCCCATGGACTGGGAGAAGATCTTCACTAGCCATACAATGGATAAGAGTCTCATATCTAAAATATACTTGGAACTCAAAAAATTAAATCCCCCAACAGCCAATCCTCAAAGAAACAATTGCCCAATAAACAAGTGGGCTAAAGACTTAAAGAGAAACTTCTCTGAAGAGGAAATAAGAATGGCCAATATACACATGAAGAAATGCTCAACCTCTCTAGCCATAAAAGAAATGCAAATCAAAACAACATTGAGATACCATCTCACATGAGTTAGAATGGCTATAATCAAGAACTCTAATAACAGATGCTGGAGGGTATGTGGCCAGAAGGGAACCCTACTGCATTGTTGGTTGGAGAGTAAACTTATTCAACCACTTTGGAAAGCAGTATGGAGGTTACTCAAAAGACTCCACACAGAATTCCCCTATGACCCAACAATCCCACTTTTGGGCATTTACCTAAATGATCACAAACAAGACCATACTAAAGCTACCAGCACAACTATGTTTACTGCAGCATTATTTACCATAGCTAAGATATGGAACCAACCCAGATGCCCCTCAGTAGATGAATGGATCAAGAAAATGTGATATATATATATATATATATATATATATATATATATATATATATATGAATTCTATGCATCAATCAGAAAGAATGACATTACCCCATTCATTAGGAAATGGAAAGACTTGGAGAAAATTATATTAAGTGAAGTAAGCCAGTTCCAAAGAAACATAGGTCCTATGGTTTCCCTTGTTTGCAATAACTAGTATATGTCTAGGACAAGCATAAAAGGTCAGGTAAGATGATGTTAAGCGAAATGAACCCCAAGATAGGGACACAAGTGGTTTTTCTCTCTTACTATTTTTTCTAACGTATTTATAATGTACCATATGATTTTTTTTGTTGGTTTGAATGTTCCTCCCCCACAGTATAACCCCTATTTTCACTGTATTTTATGTCAGTCTAATTTGGGGAGGGGAAGGGAAAAAAACAAAAATGTTTAAATTATGATACAGGCTGACCCATTGTAACAATGAGATGTACAAGACACTATGTTGAAAAACGAACTTTACAATTTAGCCAAGGGCTGGGGGAATGTAGTTGTGGAGGTGGGAGGGAAAGGATGGTAGGGGAAAAACAAAGGAGGAGGCAACAACGCTTGATAGGACCTTGCTCATGTAACTGTAACCCTTCTGTACAATATTTTTACAATATTTAAAATTATTTTTTAAAAGTACATTTCTTTTTGGACTATGTCACTCCTTCCCTCCCTCTTTCTCAGTTTTCCTATCCCATCCCTACCCACCAGCTGAATAGTTCATTTCAACATTGCATGTAGTGAGTACCACTGCTCATTTGTTCACTCTTTGTCCCTCAACGTACATTAATTTTGTTTAAAGTGTGTACATCACATCCTTTAACTTTCAATCTTTCTTTATCTTTATATATTCAATGTAAAAAGAAAAGACATTGAGTTCTCCTCTAGGCATCATATTGTTTAGTTCAGCTATTTTAAAATGTTTTGGTGTTGTCCCTGAGCTGTACTTTGTTTTTGTTTTACTCAAGGCAAGTACTCTACCACTTGAGTCACAGCTCCACTTCCAGCTTTCTTTTGGTAGTTAATTGGAGTCAAGAGTTTCCAGACTTATAGACTGCCCTGCTCCAGCTGGCTTGGAACCACACACCCAGCTGAAATGTTTTAAATATCTCATTGAAGTGCATTTTAGCCTTTAATCATTAAAAAATACTATTATGCTTAAGTAGCTGTACAAAGGAGTGCCATTTAACAAAGCAATTTATGAATACGATATATCTTGATCAATGTCATCCATTTCAACGTTCTCACCTATCTCTTCCCTACCCATCCGTTCCCTCTTCATTTTTTTTTTTTTTTTTGTCGTTTACGGAGCCTAAACTCTGGGCCTGGACACTGTCCCTCAGTTCTTCAGCTCAAGGCTACCATTGAGCTACAGCACCACTTCCGTCTTTTTCTTTTCTTTTTTTTTTTTTTTTTACTTCCGTCTTTTTCTGCTGAGGAATCGAACCCAGGACCTCATGCATGCAAGGCAAGCACTCTACCACTGAGCCACTTTCCCAGCCCCTTCCCTCTTCTTAATTTTTTCTGATGCACATTAAATTTTTGCCTGCATTTCCTCCCTCTTCTCCTCATTGAAGTTTAAGAATTTGTTGTTAAAACTATTTGGACCCAGTGCTTTTCATCATGTGAGTCTGTGATAAGTTTATATACTTCAAAGCCAGTCTTTTTTTTTTTTTTTTTGCTTCATTTAAACTTTGGAAATAACATGGAGTGAGATTTACTTATTGAAACCGGACTAACTGACCAACCAGCCAGAGCTCTGCTTTTACAACTCAAGAAAAAAAAAGAAATCACAAAGCAAAAATTGGGGTCAGATTTAACTACAGATATGTGTAAACACAGTCCTAGATGCAAAGTAGAGACTTTTAAAGTGTCGAAGAAAAAAAATATCCAGCAATCTTACCACCATTACCACCACCAAAACTTTTTTTTTAATGTCACAAACAATTGCCAAGATTCTAAGCTTATTATATCCACTAAGAGCCCCTAAAAGTCTTCACGTTCTATATTTTAACCACAGCACATCAGGCACACCAAAACTTCTCTAGGCTAATAAATAGAGAAATATACCCAAGAAGGCAGAGGTTGGGAGGAGGGCTGTCTGGGCACCAGAAAAAGCTGCTTACACTTAGAGAAAGTTAACTTTTTTTCTTACCATTCAAAAAATTATTTTTAAGATTTTTTTTACATGAGATGTTTTGACTTTCTCTTCAGTGCAAAGCATTTCTCCCTCAAATGATTTACCTAATAGACATGAAGAACTGTTCTCAAGCCTTTTCTCACGCAGTTCTAGCAGTGAGAAAATGATCTTATATCAGCTGCTGGCAACTAGTAACCCTCTCAGGGGCACATAATGAGAGAATGTCAGGCATGATGAGTGTCCAGTACGGAAGTATTTAATTAATGAGCTCTTGTCTTGCCTCTAGGTAATTCATCACAGTGCTAAGGAGGGAGAGAGAGCGTGCACCCTCTGAACAGTCTAGAGAATTCTTTAAAAGCAAAAACACCACATTTGCTTCTGCAAGAATGTGAGTGTTGTTTTTATTTAATCTAACATACCTCTGAAACTCCATGAACCCATTTTTTTGTGCTGGTACTGTGGCTTGAACTCAGGGCCTGGGTGCTGTTTCTTAATTTTTTTTCAAGCATTTGATGCTCTACCATTTGAACTACATCTCCACCTCTTGCTTCTTGGTGGTTAATTGAAATGTCTCAGATTTTCCTGACTAGGCTGGCTTTAAATTGCAGCTCACAGATCTCAGCCTCCTGAGTAGTTAGGAGTATAGTCTTGAACTTCTGGCTCCCAGTGAACTTTTTTTTTAATTTTGAAGGAGTAGACTATTGTATCTATAGTATCTTAGATTTTAGATATCACACCTATATAAAAAACTTAGGAGAAGGTTACTGGGAGTTCATTTCCACTTTTAAGACTTGTAAATTGGCCATAAAAATAGAATAACCATTGGTTAGAATAGAGCAGAATAACCTGGGTGGGGTATTTGCTCAGTATATTCACAAGGTTTGGTATGTGATCTAGATTTACAGATTTATTTTATATATCCATGGTTCTCAATACTCAGATTTAGAAAAATTCTAACCTGTTCTAGAGTGTTGCTCTCTCCTATCAAGCCATTTGATTCTTTCTTGGAAAATCTTAATTTCTACTCATGAACCTGCTGATGTTCCCTTTAAGGAAAATGGACAGCAACCTATTTCTAGAGAGAACTTCTTTCCCCTGGCTTGCTCTTCCAAAATGCTCTCTATAAAAAAAAAAAAAATGACAAGGTCTGGGGAAATAAAAACTAAGAGCAAGGATATAGAGAAACAAATGGGGGAAGTGGTCAATGAAAACCCCAAAATCAAGACTTACAAGGCAATGTTCCTGTCTTGAAATTGAATAAGCAAAGGAAGCATTACAAGTGTGACTGGAAAGCAAGGCGTGCTTGTAAATAACTGTCATCCTAGCTGGAGGTAGGCAGAGATAAGAGAATCTGAATCTAAGACTGTCTAGACAAAAAGCATGGGACTCTACCCGAAAAACAAACTAAAGCACTCTTGACCTCAGTGGTAAAATACCTGTCTTGCAAGCATAAGGCCCTGAGTTGAAAACCCACTTATCACACCAAAATATAATTTTTTAAACTAATAAGAAGCATTACTAGAGTCTAGGCATGGTAGTTCACACCTGCACTTCCAGAACTAGGAAGGAGAGAATCATGAGTTCAAAGCCAGTCTGGGCTACACATTCAATCTATGTCAAATATATGTGTGTGTGCATATATATATATATATATATATATATATATATATATATCAGTCTCCAGACACTCTATCAACATTGTTTCACTGCTTACTGAGAATATTTTCGCTGTGATCAACAGAAAATTTAAGGCTAAGGTACACTGTAGTTATAACTCCTGGAAACCGATTCTTCTTAGAATTCTTTCAGATTTTTAATCATGTGTAATGAAACCAAATTGGAACGTCACTCTTGAGTTAATCTAACATTCTAAAACTCCCAGAGATTAAAGGCTTTCGTTTTTATAAAATTAATCAGTGAGCAACTTATATTTGGAATAATATAAGACAATTCTATTTAAATAAAGGCTAGGTGTATCACAGTTAAGTTCATAGGAGACAGTTCTGAAGATTATTCTGGAGAACATGAAAGCTGTCACCTGGAGTAATAATACATGCACCCTATAAGAGAAACATTAAGAGATAGTGTGATTCCTTAGAAAGGCAAAATCAAAGTTCAACAAAATAACCAGCAGGAAACAGGTAGTTGAAATGGGTGCGGTAGGGTCAAGGGTAGAAGACAAAGGAAGAGGAGAAGGGAGGGGAGAGAATGCAGTCAAGAATTTAATGTATGTCTTATAAAATTAAGAACAGTGAGGAGAGTGGAGGGGAGGGGAGGGACGGGATGGGGGAGAATGTTGAAGGGAGTGACGTTGGTCAAGATGCACTGATATTCATAAACTGCTTTGTGAAATGGAAACTCCTTTATATGACTATTTAAAGACAACTTTTGAAAAAGAAATGTTGAGAGAGATTAAAAGGTTTTAACTTATAAAACAGTCAGACAATATTGTATGTTTTAAAACACTGCACTTAGCAAGCTCAAGATCCTGGTTCAAGCCCCTTTACCACACACACACACACACACACACACACACACACACACATGTGTGTATACATACACACATATAGAGAGGGAGACAGAGAACTTCCTTTGCACAACTATATGCTAAAAATTCAGCACCAACATAAAAATATTGCATATCCTGTACAAATGGCATCCAAGTAATCAAGATCAATGTTCAACCAGTGCTTCCAGAATGTTATTGGGGTTGGTTTGTGTTTTGACTGGTCAGTATTCATACCAGAGTAACTATTAATTATTTTACTTTATTCATACAAATCTTCTCAAAATAAGCGCAGTATCTCTTCTATTTCTGCTATCTTCAGTAAGAGTGGTATCCACTGAAATGGACCCTAAAATATGGGACCTGAGCTGGTGTAACACCATTTTGAACTTTAACTCTTTTACAAAACCACATCTTAGTTCTAAAGGGCCTAACTCCTGGAATGGAGGATATATCTAGTCTCCATCCTCCAAGAACCTAACCCACACCCTTATTGTTTCTGTTATAGGCTGACCAGTAAAGCAAATACGTTGTAATCTTGCTGAACTGGCTCCACCACCCACTCACCAGAGAAACCCCGCTTTTTGCCAGCCAAAATGTAAACCCTGCCTTTTGCCCACCAAATTCACAGGCCAATTCAAACCAAAATGATAGGTTAGTTTAAACAGCTACTATAAGACAGACTGTAACTCCATTGGCCACCTGCCTGCGGCCTAATGTTACTATGCAATCCTTTGTGTGTGTTGCGAACTCATTGGTCATCTCTGTGTGACCAGGCTTGACGGCATGAATTCTGCCTTTAAACACCCTAGCTTGTGGGCTGCTTGGGGGTGGCAGTATCAGCTCCCGAGCCTGTGCTGCGGCCCTGGCCGGTCAGTGTAGGAACCTTCTCAATAAAGTTGCTTCTTTGTTAACAACTTTGTTGCGGTGGGCTCTGTCACTCTGGACAACTAGGTGGGCTTGGCTGCCTGAGTAGGGGTCTTCCTACTACACCACCATCCTGCTACAAGAAAGAAGTCTCTTTTCTATCGAATAAAAACCATTTCTGTATTAGAACCCTTTCCATTGCAAGCAACAGAAATGACTCTATCAGTTTAAGCATCAAGGAACTTTATTGATTTGTGTGACTGAGATATTCCAGGGCAGGGCTGGCTTTAGGACTCAAAACTTATCATGAGTCTCTCTCTATCTCTCTCTACTTCCCCCCCCCCCTTTCCTCTTTGAATCTCTCAAATTAGCTTCCTTGCCTAGGTATGTGAGTTTAGGACAAAGTGAACAAAATTCCAGATGAAAATCTATATAGCCAAGTCTGAACCATATTTAGAACTCCTGTGTGGAGAGAAGAGGGGGTGGGATGTGAAGGTCCCATGGTTGGCAACCCTCTGCCCACACGATGACTTACAGAGCACACCAGCAGCTGGGTAGAAATGCAGAGCCTCAAGCCCCACCCCAAAACCCAGCAAAGCAAAATACAGATTATACAAGACACCCTTCCCGGAGCCCCACCCACCAGGTGAATCACCTGTGTTAAACTGGAAAAGTTTTTTCTCCTCAGAAAGTTGTGGGCTGGGCTTTGAGGGGGGGAGGTGGTCAGGCAATACATCACAGAAGGCAGGAGGGAAAAAGACACAAGCAGATATGGCCTACCTTCCTCTTGTCTTCAGGAAAGAAGAGCTCATCTTTGTTGCCAGTATCACAACATTTCACACATTTCACTCATTTCAATACACATCTGGAAGTCTCGAGGATGTTTCCTATTCTTTGTAGTTTCCTGTCTCATTAATTAAGGCTATTAGGATATTTTCACTTTGACTCTTTCAGTTGAGAAATGGTCTGTCATGTGAGGATATTTAAGCCAATGTGTATGTTTCTTACAGTTGAGCTTCCGAGAGGCAGCTCAGTTAGTGGTTATTGAAATGGATCAGAACAAAGGGTAAGGGGTTTACAAATCTCATTCTGCCCTGTATTAGCATGTGTTGCATAGTCTCTAGTCACTTTGATTTCCTCATCTGTAGATAGGGCTCATCTTAATTTTCTTTTTCTTTTCTTTCCATCTATTTGGTGGTACTGAGCTTTGAACTCAGGGCCTTGTACTGCTAGGCAAATGTTCTACCACTTGATCCACATCACCAGTCCACTTTGCCTTATCAAATAGGGTCTCACGTAGCTGGTATTACAGCATAAGCCACCATGTCTGGTTTATTCTTTGATGTAGGATCTCTTTTTTTCCCCCAGGCTAAACAAAATATTCCTATCTCTGTCTCCCAAATGACTGGAGGACAAGCATGAACCATTATACTCAGCCTTTTATCATCATTTTAAAGGATTAAATAAATCTGACACACAGTAACTACTACAGATGCTTTTGAACTAACTAAATAAAAGTTAAAGTAATCCCTCCAACACATTCTTAATGCTTCTTCATGACTAATAGATGAAGTGAGCACTTGGAAAATATCTATTACTTGGGTAATAAATAGTCACGTTTGGGGCTGGGAAGGTGGCTCAGTGGTAGAGCGCTTGCCTTGCATGCCTGAGGCCCTGGGTTCTATTCCTCAGCACCACATAAGCAGAAAAGAAAAGCCGGAAGTGGGGCTGTGGCTCAAGTGGTAGAGCGCTAGCCTTGAGCTGAAGAGCTGAGGGACAGAGCTCAGGCCCAGAGTTCAGGCCCCACGACCGGACCCCAAAAAAAATTAAAAAAAATAAATAAATAAATAGTCACATTTTCTTTCCAAATCTGGAAAATCATTCCAGAAATCTGGACTGACCATGAGATTGTAGAAGGAATTCTTCTAAACCAACAAAAGCATCACATGCTGATGTAACTAAAGCTAACATTATATAACAAAATTATTCAGAATTATGGTTTCAAATTTTAAATTAAAACTGGCCCATGACTTAATAATTGAAAAACATACAGGATGAAAAAATGGTTCCCACAAAAGAAAAGCAAAGAAGAAAAGAAAAACAGTCTAGTATCTAATATCTGCTTTCAGTGTCTAAATCTGAATACAAAGATCTGTTATTCTAGGCCAATTACTGACCCTCTGTGCCTTCTTTTGGGGTCTATTGGAAGGATTCAATGATTAAAGTGTAAGGAATGCTTAACATAACCCCTGGTTCCAAGAAAAAAAAGAGCAAATGCTAGTTGTTACCATCTCAGGGAGTTCAGCACACAGGTCTAGAGGTCAGTTGTGGTGACTGTGCAGCTCCTAGAGACGTGAAGCCCACTTGAACACCGCCAAAGAGCACACCCCCTGAACACACTTGCCCATTAGAGAAAGAAAGGACAAGAATATGGACTTGAAAGATAATCGAGGCATACAGTCTCAATTATCTGAAATAGTTCTGTTGTTTTCTTAGTCAATTGACCTTTAGTCTAATTTCCCCACCTGAAAAAATAATAATAATTCCATTTATGAAGGGTTTTTTGATGCCTTAGGTGAAAGGGGCTGTGAGCACTGTAAAGTATTGCAGATTAACAATGTTTCTAATCAATGTTCCAGTTCACCAACGTGCCATTGTGTTTAGTAGCCTGGAAAAAGTTGCAATTTGATAAAGCACAGTAATGGTTATTTCTGGACATGAGGCTGTTAGCATTTACCTTGGGAACCTGGAAAAATGTGTGCACTGTGCAAGGGCGCCATCTGCTGGCCACGGAGTCTCTGACTGCGCCTCTGGGCAGGAAAGGCTTAATCTGCTCCTAGGTCTGGGGCAGAGGGGTCCTGAGAATACAAACTAGCCAACTATTTCTAACACCTCTGTCCTGGTGCCAAATTATCCCTGTAAACACATTGCTTTCCCAAAGGAAGCTGCTTAATCTCAGCTTGTGTGGTGAGAAGAAAAGGTAATTGATTGCATCTTAGAAACAAAATGTCTGAGAGCCATCATCTATTTTAAATGCTTCATTTTATATATGAGAAAAATGAAGTCCCCAAGAATCACACAATTTTTCCAGGTGACTTTTCCAGCAGTGGGACAGGATCCCATGCTCCAGCCTGGGCACTTACTTCCACTACTATGAAGAAGAGAAAGAAGATGAGATACTTGTTGCACAAAGTAAACTTTCCACCCGCTTTCCTGGACCACCTGTTATATGCCTTACTGACATAAACCTTTGGGTTATGGTTTTACAACAAACTTCAGTTTCTCTGTCCCTATACAAGCTCTCACCTCTGGTTGTATTATAAAAGTAAACATGGTTTATGGATTTGTTGCACTAATGAAGATGGGGAGGAAATAGAAGAAATAGAGTCATTATTTCACTTCCTGAAAGGACAGAGGTGTCACAGGTTAGTATTAGAGAATTAGAGACCGTCTTGCTGTCCCATAGAGTGGCCTGACACTTACCTGGTAGCCATGCAAATTAAACAATGGCCTTTCAACCCACAAGGGCCTCTTTTCACTTATACAAGCCAAAACTAAATTTTTTAGATTGCTGTTTGTCTAATACAAATGTCCTTGGTCATCTGCCACCCAGCCAGTTCAATCTAGGCATGAACTGGAGAAGCAATAAGTGCCATCCGACAGAGGGCAGTGGTATACTGGCCCTTAACCTTGCTCTGCTCTTAATTGCGGAGGGGTGATGAGGAGGTAGACATGTTCTTGCACCTCTAAGACCATTCTGAGGGTAGAGTAGATCATGTTCACGTGCCCCAGATTAATCCGAAAAGCCCATGATCTACCAAGGGTAAAGATTCATCACTAACTCTTGCTGCCCTCAACCCACGATTCTCGGCTCCCTATTCTGCCCCTCCACGTCTCAAGTCAGAGATCTTTAACCACACGATAGAGCCAAGCCTTGGATCCATCTGTAAACAAGGCTGACAATTTTCTCACCACTTAGGGAAAAAAAAAAATCAACAACACTAAACACTAAACACAATCCAAAGAATCCCCAAAGCAAACAACTTCAAGAAGCTTGAAAATCATACCTATTTTTGTTTGTAACGTGTGAAATTATTACAAGTATGTTCACCAAGAGGACTATTGATGGATGACTCACAATTTAGCTAAATTCAATGAACCACACACTGTGCCTATCCCAGTAGGTGACTCATGCATTTTTTATTTCAAGTATCAAGTGTTTGCCAAAAACAGTATTTAAAAAAAAGTAATGAAAATTGTTCTGAAAGAGCTCATGAATAGGGGAGGACTACCCACCGACAGGCTCATTTGTGCTCTGACCACTTACGTGGGATTTGGTGGTCCGCCTTAGTGTGTTCCACACAGGAGTGCTTACCACAGCAATGCTGGCCGGCCAAGGGCAGGTACTGCTCCTACTGTGCATGATTTGCTCCCTCAATGCCCACATCTCAGGAAACATGGGGGAGACCTTGGCAGGTGCCCCCAATGTGTACTTTCTGGGAGGTGCACATTGGTTTTGCTATAAACATACTGAAAAATACATACATACATACATAAAATGCATTCAATTCCTGAAGATCTTCTATGGAGCTGGTTTTATCTCCCTGTCTTTTTAACTTTGAGAAAAGAAAAGGTAAAAGAAATCTAATTATCAGAGAAAAATGAAGGGATGAAAGGTCACCCGGAAGAAATAATGGAAATGGCTGTAGTAAAGAATGGTGAAGGGGCATCCACTTTATTCTGACCGATAGTATTTTCCTATACACCTGCTACTAGGCTATTCACAAAGCCCTCAGCAAGAGACCCCCTTCCTCAATCTGCTTCTCTCAACCAGCTTAGAGGAAATGTTTATAAGCTCCATGGCTCAACTGATTTTCTCCCCCCACCCAAATAGCCTTGAATTTGCTTATCACCTAATAATATCCTTGAAAGCTCAGAAAAACATCATTGCCTATTAATGTGGAGGTTTAGTAGTATTTATAGTTCTGATGCATTTCAAAAGGAACTGATTTTAGCCTTTATAAATGCTTTTCCAAAGGACTTGACAAGAAGCCCAACTTCCTAATGCTTTCAGTGTTTCTCTTTTAAATCACAATGGCCATTGTTTCAGGTTATTTGCTGGCTGTTACAGGCCATTACGGGTGTACTGTCCTTTCAAGGTCCCTAGAGACTCTGTCCCCCAGCCCCTTACACACTGAGGACATTGCTTCTTCCAATAGGCAATTTTCTAAAATAGAGTACAGCAGAAACTTAGTAGGCTGACCTAGTGCTTTGCATTCTGTGGTCACCTCTCATAGGTTTCTGAGCTCTTGTTGCTTAGCAACATCTACAGAAAGATAATCTCCATGTAGTGGTGAAATCAAGTCTTGCTGTCCTCTGTTAACATCATGATAAACTGATCTCCAGCAGCCCTATAGCAAAAAGTTATCTGGATACTATTTCATCCTTAGAAGGAAGTGTGTGTGTGGGGGGGGGGATTCTTCATTTGTATACATTTCTTCTCTTTTCTGCTTATGAATTCCACCTAATTAAACTATTCCAAAGGTAGTAGCTTGAAATATCACCTTTTGCTATCCCTTCTAGCCCTTTGGTTGGTTGAGGCTCCGCTGCTTGACGATAGCTTCTGATCATTCAGGCAGTAGCTGCTAGATGCCTGTGGGGTCTTCTGAAAGTCAGACAGCCAAGATGGCTTCATTTTCACATGCCAAGATGGCTGGCATAGCTCTGGACTGGTCTGACATCTCCTCACATGATTAGCTGGGGCTTCACAGCATGGGTGGACAGGAGGAGGCATGGAAGTGGCCCACATGTAAGAAGGTATTCTATCTCTAACTCTTGCTTAGAATGGGTTGGGCATGGTGATAATAACAAGAAAACTGACTTTTGATCAGTTTTAATATTGCCTTCAAATTAGCTGGAATCATACCCCCTTATTTTTATACCCTAAGTTAACTACTCCCACTGCCCTCAACCCCACAGCACAACTATCTCCCAAGAGCTGGCACTTCTTGCCTTGAGAGATCAGTGAATGTCATCTGTGATTTTAGTCATCACGGCCAGGGCATTCTAGAGCAGCCAAGTTCCTCCCTCACAAAGAGGTAGATCATCATTCTGTTCTGGTAGGATGTCACAAATAGGGGCGTGACTTACTGTCTAAGCAGTTTTCTTGAAGAAAGAAAGCAAGGCTTCACTTGATTCTGTTACTGAAGTAGAATCCTGACTTGTCTCAGGACTAAAAGCACCCTCGTGGCTGTCAGATTCCAAGCTCCAAATCATCTAGCTCTGATTTTGGTCTGGTCAGCAGAACAAAAAATAAGAACAGATAATTTACAGATGACAAATGTAGTAAGTCTATTATTCTTCAGTTAAAATAAAAGCAATCAGCCACTGCATTTGGATAATCAAAATAAGAAGAGAGAACTCACAGGTGACAATCCCAAAAATGAAGTAAATATATTATTCTATAGTACAATAATACCAACCAAACATTGCATTTGAATAAAAGCAATCTTTTGGGAACATTGGCCTATTTGAATATATTTAAAGACTATTCTGAGACCAGGACTGGGTGTGTTTAAATTATGATCCACATATGTTTTTACCAAAAAAATTGTTTGCTGCCTCAGTGGAGGAAATACTTACCAGCACTTTGTTGAAATTAAGTTGATTTATTTCTATCACATTTTGTAGAAGAAAAACCATAAAGTATCGATAAAGTTCTGCCGCAATTATATCAAGTTGTTCAAGGCTAGACTGAGAGCATAATAAATTATTATAGATGTTAAACTTTCATCCCAGAGCACAATCAAAGGAATACTCTCTTGTAGGTGCTTTAAAAGAAAGTTGTGTTAATTAACACTCTTTAAAAATGAATACAACAAATATTACTCATTGTTTTCTAAGTGACTGTCTAGTCTGGACATTGAACCATTAAAATTCAAAAGTCATCAACAGCTTTTGATTTAGCAGCTATCATGAAAATAGATCTTTTAATATTATAACTTTCAAGGACTCATGAAAACCACCTATTGAGAAATATTTCAAAAAACTTTAGCATATTAGAATTTATCTCACAAGAAATCAGGAAAAAAACTATCATAATGACATAAAAATATAACATTCTCTATTTAAAATTATATAGTTACATATAAGAAACATAATTATATGTTCTTGATACTTGTAATTATATCAGCCTGACTAATTAGCACTAGATGTTGTAAGGAAAATAATCCATTTTTCTTCAAATTCTATGGAACAAGTTTTGTTATTTGAAATGTCCGGTGAGCACCAAACATTCTAAGTCACAGAATTCCAATGTTCTAGTGTTCCACCAACCTCATTAAAAGTTGTTTTGTGCTGGGCACAGGTGGCTTACTCATACCTAAAATCCAAGCTACACAGAGGCTGAGATCTAGAGGACTGAAACTTGAAATCAGCAGAGAAAGTTCATAAGATTCCATCTCCAAAATAAGGAACAAAAAAGCCTGGCTAGAAGCTTAATAAATATCTTTCTTTTTTCCTACAACTATATTTGGGAAGGAGAATTGAAATAACAACTTCTCATATAATTTGTGACACTTTGTAGAAGTTGAGTTTCCTGGGAAAATTAAGGTAGATGTTTGTACAATATAATACTGGCTAAGCATTCCTGATCTACAAGTCCAAAATCTGAAATACCCCTGAGTTAGGAAATTTTGAGCATTTATGAGTTCAGATTTTTAAATTAGAGGTGTTAGACCAGTAAATTCCATACAAATACTCTAAAATCCAAAAACTTCCAAAACCCAGAAGCACCTGTGTTTTCAAGCACTTCAGATATAGGATACTAAATGTATGCTAATAGACATAAGCTCCACAATCCATTTCCAGCTATATGCAGTACCCTATAGGACCTGACATTCGTCCCAAACTGGAGACAATACACATGTCCATCAACAGGATAATGAAGAGATACCAGGATACTCTTACAAAATTCTACAAAGAAGGAACTAATACATAAAACATGGAACCAAATTTCATAAACTTTATACTGAGTGGAAGAAGCCACATCAAGACCCCATTTCTGTGAGAGGTCTAATGGAGGAAGAGCTAATCTGTGCAGAGAGAACTGAAACGTTGGTTGCCGAAAGGGGCAGAGGGCTGACTAGAACATGGTGGAGGGAAATGAGGGTCTGGTGGGAATGTTCTGTATATTGGGTGGGGTGGTGGTCGCAGCACAAGTACATACAAGCATCAAAACACACCATTGTGAACACTTAAGAATCTTTCAGGGAAGGAAATCCTGGCAAATGTGACTTTAGCTTCCACCAGTTAACATAGCATTACTATCACAAAGTATTTCTGTACAGCTTTACCATGATATATTTAACCAATCACCTATTGATAAACATTTGGTTGGTACTGAGCTTTTGAAATTACAATGATACCATGAATATTCTTGGCCACACCATGCACACACATAAGAGTGCCATATGTAGAATACAAGCAAAGATTGGTCCAGATTGATTCAAAGGCCCTACCTAGTCATGTCGTAGGGAGATGGAGCTCCAAAACTGAACCCAGCCCAAGTCAACAAGGTCAATAGGGTCACATTGTTAGGATAGAGAGGAGGCACTATGTATGGACTATAATTACTGTGTAGTCTCAGCTCCCCCAAAACTACATAGTACATGTAAAAGGAAATACTTCCCTGAAGGAGGTTAAATACTATTTTAGACCAGAGTTCTCATCCTTGACACCATTTAAATTTGAGGCTGAAACTCTCTCTCTCTCTCTCTCTCTCTCTCTCTCTCTCTCTCTCTCTCTCTCTCTCTCTCTCTCTCTCTCTCTCACACACACACACACACACACACACACACACACACACACACTGAGAACCACTGGGGAGGAACCATCAGATTTCTTCCATAAAACAATCTTGTTCTGCAAGATTGGACTTGAGATGGAAGGAGAAATTGAGAAGTTAGAACTAAATTTCTGTATAACAAAATCTGGAATTTAGGGGTGACAATGGAGTTTAAAAGGATTATGCAGCCAGGTGACAATGGTCTATGCCTATAAATCTAGCTATTCACGAGGCTGAGGTCTGAGGATGGAGGTTTGAGTTCAAGCCCCACAAGCAGGCAAGTCATGAGACTCTTACCCCCAACTAACTACCAGAAACCCAGAAGTGGCACTGTGGCTAAAAGTGGTAGAGCTCTATCCTTGAACAACAAAGCTCAGGGACAGCACCCAGGCCCTGAGTTCAAGTCCACGACTGACAAAGAAAAAGAAAAGGGGTGGAGGATTAAGGACATCAAAATGGAGAAAAAGTAATTGAAAGAAAGAGTCTAAGAAGAAACAACCCAAGTAATACCAGGAACTGTAATGTGCCCAAATTTTGAAAATTTCTACATGTTAGTTTCTCCTGAGTCTAGAAATAATCATTTTAAACACCATGTTAATTTTTTTTCCAATTCTTCATTCTCTTCTTTATGCCCTAATTATCAAGCAAAGATCCCTACATATAACTGCTTTGCTTACATTAGTAATTCTCTGGGGGAAAGAAGAAAAGACAGCAGTAGTGTCTTCAGAGAAAAAAAGTAGAGATACCAAAGGCCTGGACAATAGACTACAAAGGACTGGGATTCAGAGAAATTCTTAGAATACAAACACTGTAAGAAAAATCCACAGAAATATTAGGAAAAGGCACACTGGACACACATTATATGGATAGGGTGCCCTGAGCCACAGTTAGTGGTTACTGAAGGAAAGATTGACCACCATGACAGATCAACTTGGGACATACTATATACAGGAAGATCTAAGAGTGTTTAGAGGCCTGGTAGAAGTAAAAGCAGGGACTCTGAAGCCAGATGACCTGTATTTGAGTGTATTGTTGTACAAGTTACTAACATCTTTGAGCCTCTTTTCCTCCTCTGTAAACAGGAAAATAATAATGCCTTTCTCCTAGGGAGGTCATGAGGATTAAATGAGACACAATGGTAAAGAGGTTTCACAAGTGCTTAATATATAGAAATTTCTGTATGAGGGCTTGTTCAATAAAATAAATATGCACCAAATCTTTAGCTGATTATTTCTGAAAAATAGGATTAGGAGATTTTTGAATTGTTTAAATTTAGCAGTCATCTGAATTGGTTCAATTTTTACAGTGAGAATGTGTCACTTACAAAATCAGGGGGGAAAAAAACACAATCTAGACTCCCCTCCAAAAAAAAAAAAGAACGGCAGGAGAATCAAATGAGAGCTGTTTGGGGAAGGTAACTGGAGGGAGGAGAACTGGGAAGAGAGGAAGAAAGAAAGGAGAGGGTGATGGGAGCAACCATGCCCTGAGTATGAACAAAGTATTTCATAGGCATGAATGAGAATTGAGTAATGATAACCATTAAACATTAGTTAGGCCAGGTGCTGGTAGCTCACTGCTGTAACCCTAGCTAAACAAGGAGGCTGAGATTTGAGAACTGTAGTTCAAAGACAGCCCATGCAAGAAAGTCTGCAAGACTCTTACCTCCAATTAACCAGTCCAGTAAAAAGCCAGAAGTGGAGGTGTGGCTCCAGTGCACCAATTTGGAGCAGAAAACGCAAAAGGACAGCACTCAGGCCCTGTTTTGAAACCTCTGTACTGGTACACACACACACACACACACACACACACACACACACACACACACACACACACACACACACACACACACACACACACACACACACAGAGTTAAGGAATCCTTTACTTCCATTTCCTACATGAAAAATAGAAAATGTTTCTCCATTTTTTTCCCCATTCTTCCTTATTTCGTCCTAATAATACTAAAATAAATTCGAGCTGAAACTTAAAGATTAAAAAGGGATAATGGGGACAAGAAAGAACAACATGTGAGGGGCTGTGAATTCAATCAAGTACATTATATGCCTGTATGGAAATAGCTTAATACATTCCCTTTGTATAATTAATGCACTCCTATAAAAAAATCAGGAAAAAATAGTAAAAATCCATTCAAGAAAAATGTAAAGTATCTGTGAGAGACTTCATGATTAGCATCAGGAGCAAATTTTTTTCTACAACAAATGCTCACATAAATACTTCTGAAGTTTTCTGTTAAAATAGTATCCCTACGTTTTAATGAAGTTTTCATCTGGACTGGTGTCCAGCTGAAGATTCAACTTATCTATCATCAGAAGACAAGTAAGACTAATGAACACATTTGTTCAGATTCTGCTTCTATTTCTAGTGTCTATTGCCTTCATAAGACTCATTAGTATCTGCTTGAAAAAAAAAAAAAGATAACGTGTTTAAATCAAACAAATCTTGCATTTCTTAAATGGGGGACCCAGATTCACTTATTGTCGGTAAGCAATTAAAATTGCTGTAGGTATTTAAAACTCAAAGACACATTCTGTAGTGACAAATAGGACTCTACCCCATCACTCACACTTGGAAACAATAACAACATAAAATTGCATGTCAAACGCTCATATTTGAAGACCTTTCTAAATCACCGTGGAGTCCCAGCAACAGCTCTGACATTTTTCTTCTACAGTGTAACTTGATTGAAACCAAGATAAAAATCTACAGACATGTGTTGTATTTTCATACTGTGTAAGAACAGTCCTCAGGGGTTCCTGAGATTCAAGGGCACACATTTATTGTTATTGCCTTCTAGGTGGCTTGCTGTTTACATGTGAGGACCACCATACTTCTTGATTGTTGAGGGCAGAGAGGAGGAAGCAGTAAGAAGGGGATATGTATGGAGACCCAGCTCTTCTGCAGCTATTGCGCATACCATCTGTCAGTCTATCTTTCTCCTTCCCTCCTGTGAATCAGGCTAATTTATGAAGGAAACAGAAAAAGTCCAATACTTAGACAAGTGTGGGGCCCAGGAAATGCTGGCAGATTTATTGTCTATGTGGTAGAGCATACAAAGGCCTTGGACTTAATTAGTGTGACTGCAGAACTTTTAGCACTGAGTTTATAATCAATAGTGAGTGGGACACAAAGGATATTCAAGTAAAGATCTGACTTTATTCTAAATTGTTGATCAAACTGTTGGGAATACTTGTTTAGCCATTCACCTCCAGCTTCTGTCATATCCCTTGCTTATATCGGACTTTGCTGCCTTCCTCCCAATTCTAATCATATTATGTATTTGATGTTGGTATAATTTGTGGAGGGGAAGGGGAAAAACACATGGCTTAAATAGGGATACAGGTGGACCCATTGCAACAATGAGACATACAAGTCGTATGTCGAAAACGAACTTTACAACTTTGGTGTGGGGGGGAGGAGGGTTGGGTGGGGGGGTCAGGGGGAGGATGGGATGGGAAGGGGAAACAAAGGAGGAGGCTACAATGCTTGATAAGAAATGTACTCATTATCTTGCCCATGTAATTGTAACCCCTCTGTACAGTATTTTCACAATTAAAAAAATGAGAGCTAGCATATTTCTTTTGTGATTTTGTCTTTCTAATGGATCCCAAGGAAAGCAGCCACCTGACACAGCTAATCAGAATACTTCCCCGCTACATTTAGAAATGGGCCTGGAGGAGTCTGTCTCTGGTGGAAGGAGTTGTAGGAAGGGATAGAAAATCCCCCACCCACCCACTAACACCAAGCAGAGTCTGGCCTGCAGTAGGATAAAAAGAGTCGGCACCAAAACAACAAAAGAGAACTTGAAGTTCTGGCCAGGCTGGAGTTTACTATTCCTAAGACCCTCTACTACCTTCTCCCTACCTTCTCTTTTAATTAATGTTGGCTACCCAAGATCTTTTTACCCCAGATCTTTTTGCCTGTTGAATATGTGTGATGAAATATGTGCATAGTCAATCAATACAACCTCCCCAAAACATGACTCTATTACTGTTAGTCCAAAAATATTCTTTACAAAATTAATGCCCTTCCATTCAGTATGGAAACCCTAAAGTCTCTTCTTTCTCGGCTCTTTAGCACAGAGACCACTCTACTTCATTACAATTTGGTAGGCGCTGGTGGCTCAGGCTGAGATCTGAGGACTGCGGTTTGAAGTCTGCAGGAAAGTCCATGAGACTCTTCAATTAACCACCAAAAAGCCAAAAGTGGGGCTGTGGCTCACGTGGTAGAATGCCATCATTGACTGGAAAGCTAATCAGCAGTGCCCAGGCTTGGAGCTTAAGTCCCAACACTAGCACAAAAGTAAAGAACAAATTGTCAGCATAAATAATTAGTGATCAACCTCATTTTCAACTTGAAATAAGCAATTGCCATACCGCTAGTTACCTGCAGAGGCAAAAGCTAACAGTGGCAATTTTGGCAAATTAACTGGAGCTCCTTGGCATGAGTTCAAGAACTTCAAATGATATAGAACAGGTGTTAGGCAATAAACACATCGACTCAGCACATGGCAAGGAAATCGAATTTTTTTCCCCTTAAAGAAACCCAACCGTCAGGACTTGCAGCACATTTCTTCTTTTCTTACTGGAGGAAACAGAAGTTCTAAGAAGAAAGAAGAGACTTAGGACAGTGCTGTGATTTTTCTTTTGAGTTGTACTGGATTTGCTAAGGCTATATCCCATGTTTGCAGTGTAAGTCTGATTACATCCCACAGTTAAGCACAGTGTTCAAGGAGAAACTTTACTATGATAACCAAATGCTTATTGAGTCACCATGACAGACTAAACTCAGTGCTAGCCACTTCTTAATCTTACAAACTAGAGAGAATATGATTGTGAACATTGATGGCAAGGTATCTGAAAGTAACTGACACTGCTTTGCATAGCACTCACACAGTGGGAAACCCAATTCATCCCTCACTACTCAAAATGTGGTCTTAGCAATACCAGCATCACCTAGGAGCTTGCTAAAGCAATGGCAAAGTCTCCAGCCCTTCCTTAGACCACCATGGAAACCAGAGCTGCATTTTAACAATATCCCATTTGCACACTGAACTTGGAGCATGTTTGAATCAACTCCACTGGCTTATAATTGAGGAAAAGAGACTCAGGGAGGTTAAGTGATGTGTCGTGACCAAACAGCTACTTAGGGAACCAGCTGGGACTCCCAGGTCTCTTAGCTTGCAGACCAATGGAACTCAGGACACTGTAGGATTTCAGACAAGAGGGACTTAAGTGTGTGTCATTCCCTCAAATGACCATTGATTGTTCCCATCAGCTCTGTGCGAAGTGCACACAGAGAGCCTGAGTGAACCAATCACTCTGCCTCCTCCTGACATCCCCCTAAGGCCAGGCAGGCTCACAGTAGCCTCCTCAGGCTGATACTCCAGCTGCAGCCCTCCCTGGAGGGACTTTCCTTCTTGCTTCCTCATTCTGTTTCCTGAGATCCTTTTAAAGAACCAGCCACTCCATGATGCCTTTTCTAATGACTTCAATCCTCTTCCGTCCGTCTCTCCCTGCTTAAATCTGATTTACTACCACATACTGTCTAGTAGATTCTAAATAGTTGAAAACAACCTGATGCATTTTCTAATATCATATACTAAGCATATTGACAACTGATCCATTCCATCATTTTAATGATAAAATCTTTATGATGAGTGAATCCATCTTCCATGGGAAAGCACTACAAGGATCTGGACTCTTTTGACAAAAGGACTTTGGCAACACAGGGCAGGCCTGGAAGTTAGAAGAAATGACGAACTAACCCTGTCCTCTGTGTTCCTGATCCCTGAGACTTTGCGGGGGTGGGGGTGCTATACTGGGGCTCTCTCAGCTTTTTCTCTCAAGGTTGGGGCTCTACTAATTGTGCTTACCTCCACTTCTGGATTTTCTAGTGGTTAATTGGGCTTCAAATCTTGATCTGAGCATCTCAACCTCAAGTAGCAAGGATTACAGGCATAAACCACTGACACCTCCCTGCGCCTCTTAATTCACACAATCAATACATTGATGTTGAATAGCCACTGTGTGCTATGCTCTATGGCAGGCATACCCTTCTGGAAGAGTACAAGTCAGAGGCAAGGTGACAGGGTCACACATATCCCTGACTGAAGAATGGAAAAAATTTCACAGTGGAAATTTGGGACTATTTTAGCCCAGTGTGTATTTTATCCAAGCTTTCTGAAGTTACCAAACTTCTAGACTCTCCTCATTCCAGTATGAATTTATGCTTCTTCCTGGGCAACCATCATCCCGTGGCCGATCTCCCAGAGAACCCTTCCACACCTCTTCAGAAGTCCAACTCCAAAGTTAATAAAAATCCCCTGCAGAACATTCTCTCTACCTGCATGCTACAATTTCCACCAAGGATGCTGCTTTCTCTCCTACCAAGCCATAGGCTGCTCATTTTCCCAGGGAAGAAGAGGCTGCTGTTCTCTAAGCCCCACAATGGCCTCCAAGATTTCTTCGTTCACTTAATAAATATTGAGTGTTTGACATACGTAGTAGGGCCCTCCATCTAGTATAAAAACATCTCTTTCAAGGCTCATGCCATCTACTTACAGGAATAACGAGGTCTTGTGAGTGTCTCTCCTAGCTGGAACGACAATTTGTCCTTTCTGAACAACTAAAATACTGACTGAAGCAGGAACTGCTGCGTTGATTATCACTTGCATTTCTGCGTTTCATTTGGCTTTTTAGGGGAGGGAAACCTTTCCTACAATTTCTCCGTCATACTACAAAGTGGAGGTAGGGGAAACTCACGAATTTCAAAGAATGAAGGGCAAATAAATGCTTTGAAAGATTTTTTTTAAGATTTATAAAATTAAAAAAAAGATGCCTCAAAGCAAAGACTATTTTAAAGATGGACACATTTCTACATTCTCCTAAATAATGTATCTCCCAGTGAATCTAGCTTTTATACATTTTCCCTTCATTGTTCTGAACAAATAAATCTGAGGATTAAGGAGCAAGGGAAACAAGGGGGAAATTTTTTGAAGATGGATTTTTTTTTTTGTAAATTCTACAAAGCTACAAGAGAACATCCCTTGGAGATGCCTACACTACATCAATCAATGGAAGCAAGATTTCTTCATCTTGAGGGAGTCTCCTAGCTTCACTTTACAAATGGTCTTGAGCTTCAAAGTACTCTGTCCAGCTATGCAATCTGCTTATTGCATCCTATTTTATATTTCCGTTTCATCACATATTAAAGATGCCCAAGAACAGAGACAACCCTTCTCATTTCTTTCGTTTATAAAATTAATATGTGCTGAATTGAAACCTCATGCTATGGTCATCAGAAAATACAGTGTTTTAAGAACAGACTGTACAATTTAGGAGAAGAGAGTTGCATCTATAGGAGGCCCACTTTTGCCTGAACTAAGTGAGAGAAGGCTATGTAAAAACAAGCACTTGAAAAAAATGCCTTTTGGTGACAATATACTAAAAATCATTACAGTACTTAATAGCTGCTTGCCACCTATGCAAACATATAATTTGAAAAAGAGGAAGCTGAAAACAGAAAGGTTCTGGTATTTTCCAGGGTTGAGAGCTTTTATGTAGCAGCAACATGCTGGTTGGCATCATATAAGTGAACCTGGTATTCAAAATAGGCATTTCATATTTCTGTGTGAATAAATGATTTCTTCTAAGGTATTCAACACATGCATGCATGCATGCACGCAGGCGCGTATGCGTGCGTGCACACGCACACACACACACACACACACACACACACTTTCATCATTGGCAACTTTCTCTTGGATTACTCAATGCTTGAGTCAAGTATATTCACCTACTCTGCCTTTTACCAGTGCCATCTCTTCACACACCCAAAACTATCTGGCACGGGGTAAAATCATGATTTAGCTAAAGGGCAATTAGGAGGCAACATGGAGTACTATCTTCCCTAATTGCTGTTTAAAGGAGACAATACAAAGGATGAAACAAATTAAATTAGCCAAGAAGCAAGAGCATTCCCGTGAACTGGCCAAGATAATCAACTTGGAAAATTAGCTGTTAAACCTCCACACATACTCATTTTCATAATTTTGTGTGTGTGTCATTGTGAAATGCAGCCCCCATTGAAGCTGCTGGGATGAAAGGTGCTCTTCATTTCTGAGACGAGTCATTTCTGATTGGCTTTGAGGACGTTGAAAGTGAGGTTTGGGAGTTTTGCTGTTTTTTTTGTTAAATGTCCTAATTTATTTTTCCCATTTCAATATGAGATTGTTTTTGTTTGGTGTTTTTTCAGTACTAGAGTTTGAACTCAGAACCTCATACTTACCTAGCTTGCTTGCCTAGCTTGCTTTCTAAGTTGGTGCTTTAACAACAGAACCAGCCCAGGTTTTTGCCAGTTATTTTGGAGAGGGAATCTTGTAGACCCTTTCTGCTCACACTGGCTTCAAACCACAATTCTCAAGATCTCAGCCTCATGAATAGCTACAGGTATGAGCCACTGGTGCCCAGCTCTCAGAATGAGATTGTTTTGATTGGGGTTGGGCAAATGAAATGTGTAAAAAAGCAGAAAAAGCTAATTCAGCCCAGTCATCCTTCATTTTATTCTATTCTTTTTTTTCATTTTCCAAATTCTGTATTTTAGAGACGCAATAAAACACAATCAAAGTCAAATACCAAGCAATAATAAAATGTCCCCAGCCTAACATTTTCTTGATTTAGTCAACAGAAAGGCTTATGTTTTATGCTGGGGTTTGAACTCAGGGCCTTGCACTTGTTAGGCAGAGCTCTACCACATGAATGTGTTCACAGCATTTTTTAAGCATCTCATGATTAAGCTAGCCCAGACAGTGATCCTCTAAATCCTTCCCATGTAGCTGGGATGAAATGTGCACTACCATCTAGCTTTTGTTGGTTGAGATGGTGTCTCAGAACCTTATTGCTCAGGCTGACCTTGAACTCCACCTCCTAGGATTACAGGCATTAATCCTCATCAACTGGAAAACTTTTCCTATTCATTTGAATTGGTGATAGTCGGTGGATTTTGGATCCAGGATCCAAATGCCTGCTTCCGGAGTGTGCTCCAGGATTCCTGGTAAGCCGATGCAGCCTCCTTATACTCTAGTAGGTGTCCAGCTGCTGCCCCCTGAGGGAGTCTGGCTGCATGTCCTCTGCAATGCTGCTTAGAAGCTTCAGGAATGACCTAAAGAGTTCCACTTTGCTGATTCTGGATCTGGCCTGAAGGTTCCGATTCCTTTCTTCGTTGTTCCCTGTGGAAAGCCATTGGTGGTAATGTCCAGTGGATGCTCAGGAACTGCACTCCAGTTGATTGCACTTTGCACCACGGCACCGCTTCGTGTTTTCTGGTGGTTAATTGGAGATGAGTCTATGGGCTTTCCTGCCTGGGCTGGCTTCCCAAACTGTCCACTTCATTCTATTCTTCTGTACAACACTGTGTGATGGAGAATGGGTCTTTCTTCTCATCATTACCTTTATCAAATATCATCATCATTCTAAAAACTTGATTCTTACTAATATGTTATTCACTTTCCATACATTTTTATAAAATTTTAAATTTTTCTCTATTTTTAATACTTTCTATCTCAGCTTTCTTAACGTTACTGCTTCTTACAGAGAGGTTTTTCATTCTCATAAGCAGCGAAGTACTTATTATCCATGGAAACCATGGGAAAATGCCTTAAGCATAAAGAAAATATACAGAGGAAAAAATATCTATGCTATGATGAGTGCCTGAGACCTACTTCAGGGCCAACCAGCACAGAAAAGTCCAAGAAACTGTATCTCCAAAATAGCCAGCAAAAGGCTAGGCTAGAGGTGTGGCTCAAGTGGCAGAGCACCAGTCATAAGCAAGTAGGATGAGTGAATGTGAAGTCCTGAGTGCAAGCCACAGTATTGGGGAAAGAAGGAAGGAAGGATGGAGGGAAGGAACAAAGGAAGAAAGGAAGGAAGAAAAGAAGGAAGGAAGGAAGGAAAGAAGGAAGGAAGAAGGAAGGAAGGAAGGAAGGAAGGAAGGAAGGAAGGAAGGAAGGAAGGAAGGAAGGAAGGAAGGAAATGAGGGAAGGAAAACTTACACTATCTTCCCAATAATTCTAATTCTTTTATTAGTGTATTAGCTCTAATATGCTGAAATGCAAACTAGCAAAGTAAATTTATTTAATATTTTCCTTTCATACTCCTTTTCTACTTGTTGCTTTACTAAATAATAATTGTTACCCAGAATAAGACAGGTATTTGAAGTATATGTAACAACAATAAATGTTTTAAAAGGACAAGAAACAATGCATGTAGATAGTTCACAATCAATAAATATGGGAGCCATTGTCCTGAAGATTAGCTCCTCAACTAAAAATGTTTTATTTGAATATAATGAATATATCTTTTTCTAGCAAATTATTTGTGCGGTCAGCTCCCCTTTTTCTTGAATTAACTTCATGGAGCTGGGTTTTTTTCCTACTTAAATATTTTAAATAGCTTCTAGATAAAATGGTTTCTATAACCCTTTACCTCCAGGCATGAACAAGCCGCATTTCCACACTGAGAGCAAGACTGAATAACCTCAGAACTCAGACCAGAAGTCCAGAGGACAATAGATACACTACAGGACAGCAGAACAAAATGGCTTCAAAGGAAAAGGCCCAAAGCCTGCCTGCTACCTAGAAGCCAGTGTCCAAGATAAGAGACACTCAATGTTCATCCTCATTTATTTTCTTTATCACTTCTGAGGAAAAAAATAGGAACTGAATAAAGAAACTAAATCAAAATGAGTAATCGGTACTTCAGGCCAAGTGTCTAGTATTAGTGTTATTTTAGGCTAAATAGAAAACACATAATAGCAATTAGATTAAATTCCTTTTCCCCTAAATGACAAAGGATTGACTTTTTGAGATAGAGATAAATAATAGCCTTTGGTAGGTACACATTCTCACAAGTGTGCATTAACTTTACACACTTTTAAATTTTTTTAAGTGTGATAAGTAAGTAAGATAATATGTATCCCTGATTTGTACCAGTAGTAAACATTTAAAATAGCATACTAAAATAGTTCACAAAACTGTCACACAACCAGATGGCTTTCTACTTCATCAGACACCAACCCATTAGATTAGATTGCTAGTATACTGTTTTAGATATTTTGAAATTGTTTCACTGCTTATTTTCACTCCCCAAATATTTCCTGAATACCTACTCTTTTGGGGGCACTCTCTGTTTTTATTCTAGAGATACAGTCAGTTGAATGAGTTAGATATAGCTTCTGCTGTTTGGGAAATAAAGTGCTTATGTTGTAAAAGGTAAACTACTTGCACGTTCAAATAATAATCTGCTTTGTCCCTCCAGATCGTAATTCATCCTTTACTCTTTGTTAACTCCTATGGCAACCTTAGAACAAAAAGAAAATAATGACTAGGATTACAGAACTCTCAATTCTATTCTACGTATTTTATAGTTAAAAATATGGCATCAGTCTCTGAAAGAATCAAAGACCCTAAAAGCTGAAAAATATGTATCTTTGTGGGGGGGAGGGGAGAAGCAAGGGGGGAGAGGGGATGGTGCTGCAGGTCCTGGGCTTAAACTGGGCCTGGGTTTTGTCCCTGAACTTCTCTGGTCAAAGCTAGTACTCTACCATTTGGGTCACAGCTCCACTTCTGGCTTTTTTGGTAGTGAATTTGGGACAAAGGGTATATCACAGGCTTTCCTTCCTGAGCTGGCTTCAAACTGTGATCCTCAGATCCCAGCCTCCTGAATAGCTAGGATTACAGGTGTGAGCCACTGGCGCCTAGTTAAAAATACATGTTTTAAAGTATGATTTTAATTAAATATAAATGATAGAGAAAGAGAGGCTAAAGATAAGTCTGAGTAACATTAAACTAGGCCACGTGTTAAAAAATAAGCTTGTATGATTTATTCCAAAGCCTCTGGTGACCACAAATTCTTTGCCCCTATTCCTACTAGTAGACTCTCTCTCCTAGAATGAGGTAAATTCCACTGTTTTGACAATATTGCAGAAATAATGCTCTTCTAGTTTCCCAAACTCAGACCTTAAGAACTGACAGCATCCACTTTGTGTCTCCTGAGATACTTTCTCCTAGAATACATCCCATCCTGGGAGGAGACTTAATGCCATAGAAAGAGGTTTTTCTTTATTGTTGTTGTTTTTAATGTACCATGTGATTTTTTTTGTTTCTTTTGTATCTTCTTCCTCCTATGGTATATCCCTGTTGTTACTGTATTTGATGTTGGTACCCTGCATCTTGTATATACATTTATCTAATTTGGGGAGAGGAAGGGGAATAACAAAAGGCTGAAAAAAGGACACAAGATGACCCATTGCAACAATGATACTCACAAGACACTACATTGGAAATGAAACTTTACAACTTTGGGGAAGGGAGGAGTGGGGGAGATAGGAAAAAAACAAAGGAGCGGGTAACAATGCTAGACAAGAAATATACTCTTTACCTTACACATGTAACTGTAACCCCTCTGTACAGTATCTTTACAAGAAAATAAAATTTAAAAAGAAAGAAAGGCCCTCCCTCCCCTGGCCAAGAACTCCCTTAGAGCTCCCAGCTGACATCTAATACCAAATTGTAAGCCATTTCAGCGTTCCAGAAGTGAACCTCTAGCCTCAATCTTGGAAAGAGTGAAATAAATATAAGCTGTCCAGATGCGCCCTTCCTTACTCAGTGACCCACAACATCGTGAGTAAAATAAAATCACTTGGGGAGAAAGGGTAGGTTGTTATGCAGTAACAAATCACCAGAGCAGAACTGATATGTAATGAATACCATCCTCTCTGTGTAAGGCCTCCAGACTACAAACTCTACAGCCAGACTGCTTAGGATCCAGCTGTGTAAATACTTTCCTCTATGCCTCAAATTCATATATAAAATTAGGTTGATTTTTCACATAAGTCATAGGATGGTTGAAAAAAAATTAGAGACAATTCACAAAAGCACTTAGAAAGTGCCTAGTATATAGCTATCCTTAGTGAGAATTCACTATTATCATTTAGGAGAATATGCTACAAAAAAAACTGGTAACTACCAATTTTAAATGGACTTTGAGAACACATCTGTTTCCAGCTTGAGCGCTTGTCTGTCTGTATGGGAATCTTCGGCTTTACTCTGCCCAGCTTCCCATATAATAAAATCACGAACATTTCAATGGCCGTCTCCCTCAGGGTTAATTTGGTGTTATCCCAAGCTCTTATATTTCATGTACTGTGAAAATATTGTTTCAAGAAATTGTCAGCTCATCATCCAAATCATGTAACTCAAATGTGTTAAGTATATAATGACTTGGCATGTTAGCACCATAAATCCAGGGTTAATTCAACGTGAGTATTTGAAATTTATTTTATTTTATTTTCTGGCTCTGTGAATTGAAACATCTCTTTCACTTGATGTTTTTTTTTTTCTTGTTTTCAGTTAGAAGGAGGATTTCAACAAGTTGATCAACAAAGATGGATTTGCAAATGCCGGTTCTCAAACATTTGAATTACTCAAAATGAGCAAGAGTTTCATCCCCAAGTTTGTTTGTTTGTTTGTTTTGGGGTGTGTGTGTGTGTGTGTGTGTGTGTGTGTGTGTGTGTGTGTGTGTGCGTTTTCCAGTCCTGGGTCTTGACTTTTGGGCTCCTTTTGCTCAAAGCTAGTGTTCCACTACTTGAGGCTAGCATTCCTACTGTACCACTTCTGTTTTTTCTGTGATTAATTGGAGTTAGGAGTTTCACAGACTGTCCTGCCCAGGCTGGCTTCAAACCATGATCCTCAGATCTCAGCCTTTTTAGTAGGTAGGATTATAGGTGTGAGCCACTGGCACCCAGCCCCAAGAATATTTAAAACTGTTTATCTTGCTGCCCAATTTTGCTGGGCATCAGTGGCTCACCTCAGTAATCCTAGCTATTCAGGTGGCTGATATATGAGAATCATGGTTCAAAGCCAGCCCAGCAGGAAAGTCTGTGAGACTCTTATCTCATTAACCACCAAAAAGCCAGAAATGGAGCCATGACTCAAGTGGTAGAGCACCAGCTTTGAGCTTAGGTACAGCACCCAGGCCCTGAGTTCAAGCAGAAAAAAAAATTACCTGATTCTAACACTATAAATCAGTAGGATAGCCTGTAGTCTTGCTTAGAATCTAAAGTTGGTTTTGAGCAATTTCTGCTAGTAATCACCTATGAGACACCTAAAAAAGGTACAAATAATAGATTAGTCTCATTAAATTAATGTTGTTAGACCAAAGATGATTAGTCTTCCTGTGAGCAAAACAGGTGTATATAGAAACACATTCCAAATATAGTAGCTTAGTGTCAGGAACTCAATACAGTGTTGCATACCAAACTCATAATAATCTCTTTTTTAATATATATCTTTTTATTATAAAAATATTGTACAGAGGGGTTGTAGTTACATGAGCAAGATAATGAGTACATTTACTATCAAGTATTGTTACCTCCTCCTTTGTTTTCCCCTGCCATTCCTTCCCTCTCCACCTCCCCAACTCCTCCCTCCCCCCCACCAAATTGTAAAGTTCATTTTCAACATAGTGTCTTGCACATCTCATTGTTACAATGGGTCCACCTGTATCCTTGTTTCAGCTTGTTATTTCCCTTCCCCTCCCCAAATTAGAAAAATGTATATACAAGACGCAAGGCACCAGAATCAAATACAGTGAAACAGGGGTTATACCATGGAGGAAGAACATACAAAAGAAACAAAAAAACACATAGTGCATTATAAATACATTAAAAACAGTAGCAAGAAAGAACAAAACCACTTTGTCCCTATCTTGGGGTTCATTTTGCTTAACATCATCTTATATAGTCATATGTACATAGCTTCTAAGCTTTTCTGCTTGTCCTAAATATATACTAAGTATTGCAAATAAGGGAAACCCATAGGCCCTATGTTTCTTTGGGCCTGGCTTACTTCACTTAATATAAATTTTTCAAGTCTTCCCATTTCCTAGCAAATGGGGCAGTGTCATTCTTTCTGATGGAGGCATAGAATTCCATTATACACACACACACACACACACACACACACACACACACACACACACACACACACACACACACACACCACACCACATTTTCTTGATCCACTCATCTACTGAGGGGCATCATGATAATCTCTTGACAGATCATTAATGACATTGAAGTGTCTTAAATTTGTGTATCAGATCCTCCAAAATGGGAAAGTTCCTTGAATATTAGTAAAAATACAGGCAAAATGCACTAAAATTAAAATGTAATAAAAGGGGTTTCTTTACAAGCCACTGCTCAGTATCATCTATTGTTAAATGTTGCTAGCAAAGAATATTCTTGCTTAGGTTTTGTGGATAGTCAAAATGTGATGCGCATTTCCAGTTTGGGAGCCTCATACAATAGTTCAGCCCAATTTACCTCCAGGTTCCCTTGCCTCTCTCAAAAGTAACACATATAACAGAGCTGACAAGCAGACACAAATAGTCACACTTTCTAAGGTGCTATGTACGTCACACAAAAACATATTTTTAAAGGGAGTTTAAAAACTAAATCATGGAAGGCAGCAAAGTCATAATATTTTAAAAGAAGTTTTCCAATGTTAATGACAAAGGAGAAAAAAGAAAGCAAGAAAAAATGCAGAATTAGAGAAAGCAGCAATATTGGAGACAGGATGGAAAGAACTTCATGATAGAATTGTGTCCTGTGTGAATAGAATATTGCTTCCTCCAGCCAAGTCACTGGTGACTCACACCTGTAATCCTAGCTACTCAGAAGTCTGAGATCTGAGAATTGAGGTTCAAAGCCAACCCAAGCAGAAAAACCTCCCAGACTCATCTCTAATTAACAAGCAAAATAAAAAAAAATGTGGAGGCATGGCTCAAGTGGTTGAATAAAAGCCTTGAGTAGAAAAAAACCAAGCCAGGGCATGAGGCTCTGAGTTCAAGCCTCAGCACTAGCACCAGAAAAAGAAGGAAGGAAGGAAGGAAAGAAGGAAGGAAGGAAGGAAGGAAGGAAGGAAGGAAGGAAGGAAGGAAGGAAGGAAGGAAGGAAGGAAGGAAGGAAGGAAGGAAGGAAGGAAGGAAGGAAAGGAGGGAGGAATTGTTTCCTCACAAGATGCTACCCCCAACTTTGCAGATGTCTAATAGAAGTTAAAACCAAAATGCTAGGAATCAGTAATTTATCCCACTACTGGCTTCTTGCATGATCTTGGAAATGTCATTAAATATGACATTTCCCCAACTATATACTAATAGCAGTGACCCTCCCTCCCCATCCTTCTGAAATCCATTAAGTAGAAGTCTTTGAAAGTTGATGAAATTAGTAACCAAATGGTAGTTTCAAGGTAATCATTTTTGTCATTCCTATTCCAAAAGCCCATCCAAGGGGTGAGCTTTTGAGAGCATTGAGGCCACACCCTTTTCCAAACTGTTAATTCTTCTGCATCTGATTAGTTCTGCTTTCTTACTTTGTAGACATGCTCAAAACCTCCAGCCTTGGAAAGAATGCCGTGGATTTTTTTTATTTCTTGTTATCCTTGACTCTTACCTACAGCTCTCCCCCTCAGCAGTCTCTTTGCTATGGCTCCTCATCTCTTGGGGCTACATTTCTGTCATCACATTACCTCCAAATCCACAGTCCCCCAGGAAACATTAAATCTAATGAAAATATTGCCAAAGGTATTAAAAGGTGAGCCTGCGTGTTTTTACATTTCCTCTAGAGTCTTGTTCTTGATCATTTACATAACTGCTGCAGAATATTCAACATGCATTTTTAAATGTCACCATTTGCAGGGATTATTTGTATATTGCTCTTAATTAACTTCAACTTCAAAACCTGGTTGGCCAGAATGGATTTTTTTGTCCATCATATCTCTGGTCTCACTAGCACTGGTTTAATTAGGCTCCCAGCTTGCTTTCCCCTAGATCAAAAGCAGGAAGAGAGGACTTGAGAAGGATTATCATAATAAATAAAATGCACTTGCTCCCTCTTTGGTTCCTCATTCTGCATGGGGTTTTACTAGTTCACACTGTAGAAATAATGAACGCACCACATGTCTATTCTACATATAATAATACATCCAATGTACCACAGACACTTAAATATTAAACCAACAACTGAGTTATTTAAAAATTGAAACCTAGTTCCACACTCATCATTATATCTCAAGAGAATACAGAACAAACCATTCATACTATGTTTTCAATGGTTTAAACTCTCAGAAATTTTGGTATCAAAGGAGAAATGTCATCTAACATTTACTTATAAAGCTGTTTTCTCATTAACTTTAAAATTGAAGAGAAATCACAAGATAGAATCACCTATAATCAGAATAAGCTGAGAAATGTGAGAGATTTCAAATTCATGAAAAAATGAAATAGAGATAAAATACTAGCTAGAAGAAACCTCATGTACAGCATTCAGTTTTTCATACACACTTGAAATTTTTCAAGCAACACTAAAGTGTAAATTATGATAAATATTTATCTTATTTTTCATCAACTAAAACCCACCCCCATCTCATAGGTAGCCATCACTAAGGATTTAGCATGCAAACATTCTCAAAACATCCTAGTGCCATATATATGCTGATGTGTGGATACTCCAAAAAATTATATCCATATTGATGCACATATCCATACATTTATTTAATAATTTTCTTTTAGATGAGCATTCAGATTATTGAACTTCCTAATCCACTCATCTTCATACACATGCTTAGATATTTCTGGAGTATATTGTTTCGAGGAATGAAATTGCTAGTTCACAGAATATGCATTTTTTTTCATGTAATATAAAAATAGCAATTTTTAGCAAACTGAATTGGTAAAAGTACAAGATGGTCTTGATTTCTTAGAAGTATTCTGGCCTAAATAACTTTTTAAGAAGTTTAATACAAAGTGCTAAAAGTGGTACTGAGAGAAGAGAGCATACTTTGACTGTCAAGAGGGAGATGGAAAAGCATCCATGCAATTCTGTTTTTAATTATTCCTACAATTCCTAGGACGACTTTAAAAATTTTTCAGTAATAGGAAAACATTTCCAAAGGATGGAGTTAAGAATAACAAAATACAGATAGAAAGTAACAGTGTAAACAGTTAAAAAGATAAAAGAACAGTAAAGCATAGAAAAAATAGATTTTAAATAATTTTAATTTTTAATATTTTAAAATATTAAGAATAGAAATCAGTATGGACATATCACAATAAAATCTTTTTGTGCAATTAATATATAATAATAAAAAGCAGACAAAAATAGAAAACAAACCCAGTGATATTGGCATATCTCTGTAATTCCAGCAACTCAGAAGGCAGAGGCAAGAGGACTGTGAGTTCCAGGCCAGTCATAGCTCAAGTAGTAACATGCTTACCCAGAAAATGTGAAACCCTCAAAACAGCTCTCAGTATGGAAGAAGGAAAGACAGAAAAAAGGAAGGAACGAATAAGACAGGGAAAGATGGAGAAATAGGGGGAGGGAGGGAAGGAAAGAAGAAGGGAGGGAGATAACCAAAAGAAAACAATCAGCGGGGTGCTGGTGGCTCATGCCTGTAATCCTA
The DNA here is from genome assembly GCF_019054845.1 of Dipodomys spectabilis. Taxonomy (NCBI): domain Eukaryota; kingdom Metazoa; phylum Chordata; class Mammalia; order Rodentia; family Heteromyidae; genus Dipodomys; species Dipodomys spectabilis. The sequence continues at coordinate 3,146,497 of NW_024870719.1, read as the reverse complement.
ACAACTTAGGAGGCTGAATCTGAGGATCTCAGTTCAAAGCCAGCCTGGGCAGGAAAGTCCATGAGACTCTTGTCTCCAATTAACCACCAGAAAACCAGAAGTGGTGCTGTGGCTTCAGTGGTAGAGTGCTAGCCTTGAGCTGAAGAGCTCAGGGACAGCACCCAAGCCCAGAGTTCAAGCCCCTGACCAACAAAATGAAAGGAAGAAAAGAAGAAAGGAAGGAAGGAAGGAAGAAAGAAAGGAAGAAAGAAAGAAGAAAGAAAGAGAAAGAAAGAAAACAATCATGCTCAGTACCCAACTCCAATGAAATAGAGATCTATAAATTGCCTAATACAAATATTTCAAAATAATTGTTTCAAGGAGGCTGTTAACTTATAAAAACACAAAATGACAACTATAATACACACAAAATATGTTAATAGATACAAATCATAAAAAAGAACCAGACAGAAATTCTGAAAATGAAGAATACAATGAATGAAATTTTATTTTATTTTTTAATTTTTATTGTAAAGGTAATGTACAGAGAGGTTACACAAGTCAGGTATTAAGTACATTTCTTTTGGAACAGTATCACCTCTTCCTTTCTTTTCTCCCAATATTTTTCCCTCCCGACCCCCTTCTCCACAAATTGTATGGTTCATTTTCAACACAGTGTCTAGTGAGTATGACTGCTAGTTAGTTCACCCTTTGTTCCATAATTTCTGTGCTTCCCTTTCCCCTCCCCAAATCGGATAAACTTGCAAACAAGACAATATGTACAGAAATCAAAATGGGAAAGAACAGAAAGAAAGCACAAACAGTAAAATAAAACGCCTCTTGCTCCCATTTCTTGGAGCTTATGTTGATAAGCATCATTTTATATGGTCATATACACATAGCTATTGCGCCCTTGTAATCCTCTCCTAAGAATATCCTCTTTAGGTTTCATTATGTGAATGTTTAGAGTCGTGTTAATTTATCATGTCCAAGTGTAATTTTTTGTCTTTTACTATCCATTGGGTTTACTTGTATATTTATAGGCACATTCTAATTATGACAAATGAAGGAAATCATGCAACCAATATTTATTTGGGTCTTGCTTATTTAATGAAGGAAATTTTAAATGCCTTAGGGAGCATCAACAACAGAACTAATCAAGCAAAAGAATCCGCGAATTTGTTTTGGTTTTTTGTTTTGTTTTTTTGCTGGTCATGGGGCTTGAACTCTGGGCCTGGGGCACTGTCCCTCAGCTCTTCAGCTCAAGGCTAGTATTCTACCACTTTGAGCCACAGAGCCACTTCCAGGTTTTTCTGCTTATGTGGTGCTGAGGAATCGAACCCAGTGCCTCATGCATGCAAGGCAAGCACTCTACCACTGAGCCACTTTCCCAGCCCCAAGAATCTGTGAATTTGAAGACAGGTTATCTTTTTTAAATATCTAGTTATGAAAGGAGAAAAAAGAAGAATGAGATTAATGGGACACCATAAAGAGAGCTAATATTTGTAGTAAGAAGCTATAGAAAAGGAAGAAAGACAAAGAAACAAAAAGATTATTTGAAGAAATAATGGGTAAAATGTTCCACATCTTGGAAAAGATAAACACCCAGATACGGAACGCTCAATGGCTTCCAATAAGATTCAATTCAAAGAAGACTATGTCAAGACATATTATAGCCAAACTATCAAACACAGAAGACAAAGAGAGGATCTTAAATGTAGCAAAAGAAGTAATTTATACACAAGGGGAACTTCACTCAAGCTAACAGAAGATTTCTCAGCAGAAACTTTGAAAACTAGGAAACAGTGAGGTAATTTATTGAAGAAATGAGAGTTGAAGAGGAAGGAAGAAGCAGCAGAGAAAGAGGAGATGAGAAGATGAAAGATGTCAACCAAGAGTATTTTATCTGGAAAACATTTTCTTTAGAAACAAAGTAGATATAAAGACCCTCAAACAATAGGAAGTTATTAGCCACTAGACCTGCTTCTTTAAAAATGCTCAAATAAACAGCTCAATAAACACAAAGCCCTAATGCCTATAATCCTAGCTATTTAGGAGGCTGAGGTCTGATGATCTCAGTTCAAAGACAGTCTAGGTAGAAAAGTCTATGAGACACTTATCTCTAATTAACCAGAAAAGGCTGGACCTGGAGGTATAGCTTAAGTGGTAAAACACTAGCCATGTGCAAAATCATCCAAGAATGTGTAGCCCTGAGTTCAAGCCTCACTACTAGCACACAGAGAGAGAGAGAGAAAGAGAGAGAGAGAAGTACTAAAGGATGTTGTCTGACACAGGATACTAGCTAGTAAACTGAAAACATAAAACTCCTTGGTAAATGTAAGTAGAGTCAAACTTCATTCACAATATACTTGATGCAAAAATACTTAGAAACTATTATGTATGGGGCTGGGAAGGTGGCTCAGTGGTAGAGCACTTGCCTTGCATACTCGAGGCCCTGGGTTCGATTCCTCAGCACCACATAAGCAGAAAAAGCCAGAAGTAGAACTAGGGCTCAAGTGGTAGAGTGCTAGCCTTGAGCTGAAGAGCTGAGGGACAGCGCCCAGGCCCAGAGTTCAGGCCCCACTACCGGACCCCCCCCCCCCAAAAAAGAAACTACTATATATAAAACTCTTATTTCGCTATTTTAATGGTAACCATACAAAGCTGTTCAAAATTACTATAGTTGTAATATTTGTTAATGAATACACAATATAAAACCTTTTAAATTTTGATATCAAAAACATAAAATGAGAGAAGGGTAAAATGTAACCTTTTGCATATAATTGAAGCTAAATAATTATAATTACAAGATATTTATGTAAGCTTCACAAAGGGAAGACCTATAGTAGCTACTCAAAAGATAAGTAGAAAAAAAATAAAAGCCTACAACTACCAAAAAAAAATCATCACATCACAAAGGAAGGCAACAGGAAAAGAAGAAACATAGGAACTAAAAAAAAAAAAAAAAGTGGTTAGTCCTCACCTATCATGAATATAAATGGATTAACTTCTTTAATCAAAAGATGTGAAGAGACTGAATGGATGTTTTCAAAGCTCTATGCTGCACACAAGAGTTTCACTTTAGCTTTATGTATGCATGCACACACACATAAACACAGAACATAAAGAGAAGGGAAAAGATACTCAATGTAAACAACCAAACTGTAGAAGTAAATACACTTTAAGTTGAAACTGTCACAGGAGACTAAAAAGGTCTTTATATAATGATAAGGATATCACAATTGTAAGTATACACGTACCCAATATTGACTCATGTAAACACACAGGGCAAATATTAATAAATCAGAAAGGAGGGATAAATGGCAATAAAGAAATAGCAGAGGACTTCAATTTTCCACTTTCAACTATAGACCGATCATCCAGACAGAAAATCAATACAGAAACATTGGATTTAAACTACCCTAAGGACAAATAAACCTGACAGTTAAACAAAGAAAATGCCATCCACAGCAGCAAAATGCATACTATTGATCACACATGGAACATTCTTTGCAATAGACCATATGTTATACAAAAAGGCATAAGTTCAGAAAGATTCAGTCATTATAAGTAATAAGTCATTATAAGTACTAAGAAGGCGGAAATGAATAACAAGAGGAAAATTGACTAAAACATGACTAAAAACTAAAAATTAAACAACATACTCCTTAACAACCAATACCATCAATAAAAAGCAAAGGGCAAGCTGGATACAGGTGGATCACACCTATAAATCTAGATACTCAGGAGGCTGAGATCTGAGGATTGTGGCTCAAGTCCAGTCTGGGCAGGAATGTCTATGAGACTCTTTCCTCCACTAAACTACCAAAAAACTGGAAGTGGAACAATGACTCAAGTGGTAGAGCACTAGCCTTGAGTAAAAGAAGCTCAGTGCTGGACAGTACCCAGGCCCTGAGTTCAAGCCCCAGGACCAGCACAAAATAAATAAATAATTAAATTAAAAGTAAAATATCTAAAAAGCTCCGGGGATGGGGAATATTTTATCTGCCAAGGACCATTTGGATACTTATACATCATCATAGGCCATACATAATTATCAGTACAGGGCAGTCAACAATAAGCATACCAGAAACATTTATGTCACCAGAGACGACCCAGACACAGGAGCAGAACTAAAAACAAGAGAATTAAGAGAGGTTATATGTGTCGAGTATGGTAGATCAAGCCTGCAATCCTAACTACTTGAGAAGCAGAAATTAGAGGGTAGTGAGTCAAAGTCAGCTTGAGCATAACAATTTATGAGACTCCATCTCAACCAATGGCTGGGTGCAGTGGCATACTTCAGTTACCTCAGCTGAAGGGGAAGCACAATGTTTGGGCACAGTAGTGGACATCTATCATCCCCAGAGACACAAGGAATCACAGATAGGAGGATTTCAGCTGACACTATCCATGCATAAAGCAAGACCCTACCTTGAAAATGATCCATTCAAAAAGGGGCTAAGGCATGATTCAAATTTGTACTCATTACCTTGCTCATGTAACTGTAACCCCTCTGTGCAGTATTTTTACAATTAAAAAAGAATGTCCAAAAAAAGAGAAAACAAAACGAATTGTAGGGTGCCTTCCTTGCAAAGGTAAGGCCCTTAGTCTAATCCCCAACACTGCTAAAGTTTAAAAAACTAATTTTTGAAAGATTACATACAAAGTAGTGTTAATCTCTTCCAATGCCATCTCCCTATGGGGAGAACTTCAGAACAGAAAAGACGGCCTTTTTTCTTTCTCAGCCCTCAAATCCACCATCCCAATACATATACCCAAGATAGAACATGAGCTCCTTCTCTGGAAAACCTCACCCTAGAACTTCATATCACCGGAAAGTTTTACTGATCAACAAACAGTATCACAGTGAAGCCCAGTCAGTAAACCTCACTGCCAATCATACATACATACAGACACACACACACACACACACACACACACACACACACACACACACACACACACACACACACACACACACACACACCTGTGCATGACACATTTGGCAATAAAGATGAAACCAAATAAGGAAAAAAAGAGAGATAACTCAGAAGAAATGGATGGTACCTCACAGAGTTACTGGCCATGAAACAACAGAAAACAATACAAATAAGAAATATATCTTAGAAATTAAAAATACAGGAGTTGGGACAGGAATCAAAAACTGGGAGACAGCAAGGGAAGGGGTGACATAATCAAAAAAAAAGAAATGTACTCATTATCTGACTAATGTAACTGTAACCCCTCTGTAATACCTTTATAATAACAGGTGTTTCATACATTTTTTATTGTAAAAATACTGTATAGAGGGGTTACAGTTACATGAGCAAGGTAATGAATACATTTCCTATCAAATATTGTTGCCTCCTCCTTTGTTTTCCCCCTACCATCTCTTCCCTACCACCTGCACAACTACACTCTCCCCTCCTCCCTTTCTCCTTTCCCTTCCTAATTCGTAAAGTTCATTTTTCAACATAGTGTCTTGTCCGTCTCATTGTTACAATGGGTCAACCTATATCCCTATTTAACCATTTTGGTTTTTCCGTTCCCCTCCCCAAATTAGAGAAGTGCATATACAAGATGCAGGGCACTGACATCAAATACAGTAAGAACAGGGGTTATACCGTGGGGGAGGAACATACAAAGAAACAAAAAAAATCACATGGTACATTATAAATATATTAGAAACAATAGCAAGAAAGAAAAAACCACTTGTGTCACTATCTTGGGGTTCATTTCACTTAACATCATTTTAGCTGGTCATATGTACATAGCTTTTGACCTTTTCTGCTTGTCCCAGACTTATACTAGTTATTGCAAATAAGGGAAACCATGGGACATATTGTTTCTTTGGGCATGGCTACTTCACTTAATATAATTTTTTCCAAGTCTTTCCATTTCCTAAAAAATGGGGCAATGTCCTTTCTGATGGAGGCATAGAATTCCATCGTATATTCTTTCTTTGATTTGTTGTGTTTCTGGGTCTCTATTAAGAAAATTTCGGCCTGTGCCAAGGAGACCTAGGGTTTCTCCTATTTCTTCCTGTAGTGTTTTCAGGTTGTCTGCTCTGACTCCGAGGTCTTTGATTCATTTGGAGTTGATTTGGGTGCAGGGTGATATATAAGGATCTAGCTTTAGTTTTCTACAGGTAATTAACCAATTTTGCCAGCACCATTTACTGAAGAGACTGTCTTTCTTCCATTCTACTTTTTTAGCTCCCTTATCGAAGATTAGGTGGCTATAGGTCTGTGGGCTCATTTCTGGGTTTTCAATTCTATTCCATTGGTCCTCAGGTCTGAATAACAGGGTTGTTTTTTAAAAGAAAGAAAGAAAGAAAGAAAGAAAGAAAGAAAGAAAAAAAGAAAGAAAGAAAGAAAGAAAGAAAGAAAGAAAGAAAGAAAGAAAGAGAGAGAGAGAGAGAGAGAGAGAGAAGAAAGAAAGAAAGAAAGAAAGAAAGAAAGAAAGAAAGAAAGAAAGAAAGAAAGAAAGAAAGAAAGAAAGAAAGGAAGAAAGAAAGAAAGGAAGGAAGAAAGAAATACAGGAGTTCTGGTCAAGCTGTCACATGCCTACCTATATTCTCATCACTTGGAAGACTGAGTCAGAAAGATTGTGAGTTCAAAGCCAGCCTGAACTACCTAGTAAGACTGTCAATAAATAAATAAATGTTTAAATTTTAAAGCTTAATAACAATTTTCAAACCTGAGGCAAGTGATGCTGTATATCTAATAAATATTTGTCAAAATACTTTTGCACACCTGAAAAAATAAATGAATCAATAACTATCCATATAATACTTTAATCTCCATTTCTCTTATATGATCCCATCTTAACATTTCCATTGTCAGCTAAATATTCTTATTGCTATGTTTGGTATGTAAGCCCAGAAGTACACAATGAAAATGTGCTTCTCTATCTTCTAAAGTCAGCATTTCTGATCATATTGCTATTCCTCTCCCAATTGCTTATGTTACAAATCCTGGGAGTCTCTTGGAGAGTGCTTTCCTTATCCCTACAAAAGCTGCTGGGGTTCCTCCATCCACCTTCTTTTTAGCATTGCCTTTGTTTTCTTTTTCTGTCTCTCTCCTTTTAGACCCCTCTTCTACCCATTTAGTCTCATATAAACTGCCACCTGGACAAATGTAACTGCCCTTAACATGATGTTCCTTAATTCCATGGTATCTTCATATCTTCTCTAAAAAGGCACCATCTACCCATCACATATTCACAGAATGGAAAAAAAAACACAGTATTGTCTTTAGAATGTTTAATAACAAGGAAATTATAATATATAATCATATATTACTCAAATTCCATTAGTCAATTCTTGCTATTCTTTCTTTTTTTTGGGGGGGGGGGTCCAGTCATGGGGCCTGAACTCTGGGCCTGGGCGCTGTCCCCCAGCTCTTCAGCTCAAGGCTAACGCTCTACCTCTTGAGCCACAGAGCCACTTCCAGCTTTTTTCTTTTTGCTTATGTGGTGCTGAGGAATCGAACCCAGGGCCTCATGCATGCAAGGCAAGTGCTCTACCACTGAGCCACCTTCCCAGCCCACTTGCTATTATTTCTTGAGCATTGGAGAAAGTGGTTGTCTATGTCTATATCTTTAAATATTTTTTCTATGTTTTCTTCTAGTAGTTTCAAAGTTTCAGGTCTTGCATTAAAGTCTTTGATCCATTTTACATTTATTTTTATACTGGATGAAAGGCAGGTATTTAGTTTCAGTTATCTACATGTGAATATCCAGTTTTCTTAGCACCATTTGTTGAAGAGGCTCTTTTCCCCAACAGATGTTTTTTTGCACCTTTGAAGATAATTAGATGGTAAGCCATGTGAGCTTATTTCTAGCTCTTCTATTCCATCAGTTTACATGTAGGATTTTGGCTAGCACCATGCTATTTTTGTTATTATGGAACTGTAGTATAATTTCAAGTCAGGTATTGTGATATCTCTCTAGTTTTATTCTGGTTTGATCTGATAAAATATAAGATGTTAATTCAACTTTCTTATGTTTTAGACTTGTTTCATATCCTAAAATATATTTTAAAGGATATTTTTGTACTGCTAAGAAAATACATATTGTATAGCTGTTGGGTATTATTCTGTAGATATATGTTAAGTCCATTTGATCCATAATGTCATTTAATCCTGAAGTTTCCTTGCTGTTGTTTTGATTGGGTTACCTGTTTGTTAAAAGTCACCCTACAGAAACTAGGAGGAGGACACAGAACTAGAGGGAATAAGGGGAAAACATACAATAGTGAGACCCATCAGCTGCACTGGACATTGATCAAAACAAACCAAGAAACTCAATGGCAGCAATGCGAGGTAGGGAATGAGTGAGAAAGAAGGAAGAGCTGACACTATGCAAAAGGAAAGGAATGTACACATCACCCGATATGAAAGAAATAACTGTATTGTCAAAGCTCATAGAACTCATAACTTTATAGACCACAATTTGTCCCATGAATGTTAGAATGTGTTTGTGAATTTAACTAAGCATCACTATCCCACAATACTGTAAAATTTGTGAAATTATGTAATGACTTAATCACAATAAAGAATTTGCAAAAAAATAAAATAAAATAAAGAGGTTTGCAAAGAAAAAAGTCACCCTACAATATTGTATTCAGATTTCTCTGTATTTGTATTTCCAGTCATGTTTGTTGTATGGAACACTGGATGTACCAATACTCACGATACATGTTAACTGTTATCTCCTCTTAATAAGTTGCCTGTGTTATTAATATGAAATGATCTTCTTTGTCTTCTCTGACAAATTTCAATTTGTAGTATGCTTTGCCAGATGAATACATCAACTCCTGCTTAATTTAAGGCTCCATTTTCTTTCTTTTTTTTTTTTTTTTTTTTGTCGGTTGTGGGGGCTGAACTCTGGGCCTGGGCACTGTCCCTAGCTCTTCAGCTCAAGGCTAGCACCCTACCACTTGAGCCACAGCGCCACTTCCGGCTTATGTGGTGCTGAGGAATTGAACCCAGAGCCTCATGCATACAAGGCAAGCGCCCTACCACTGAGCCAACTTCCCAGCCCCTTCCATTTTCTTAAAAAATCTTTTTCAACCCTTTTCACTTTGAGCCTGTTTTGTCTTTGCCAGTAAAGTGTGTTTCTTTTAAGTGACAAATATTTGGCCTTGTCTTTTTAATCTAAACCACCAATCTGTCTCTTAACTGTAGAACTGAAACCATTAATAGTTATTATTGAAAGATATGTAGTAATTCTTGTCCTTTTGTGATTTTTTAGTGTTCAATGCTAAACTCATTTTCTCATCTACTCAGTGAAATTTATTCCTTCCTGTATTTATATGGCTGTGTTTATCTTCCTTTTCTTTGTGTAAGACCTCTGAGTATCTTCTATAGTGTTTGCTTAGTAGTCATGAATTCTTTTAGTTTTCGTTTATAATGAAAGGCTTTAATTTTTCCTACAACTGATAGAGGTAGCTTTGCTGGATGCATTCATATAGGTTGATATTTGTTTCCTCTGTTTTACAGTTTCTGTTGAGGAAAATCTACTGTTATTCTAATGAATTTGCCCTTTTATGTGACTAGTTGTTTCTTTCAGTTTTCAATATTATTTTCTTGTTCTGTATACCTAGTGTTTTAACTAGTGTATGCTTTGGAGAGATTCTTTTTTAGTCTTATCCATATGGAGTCTTAAAAGTCTCCTGAATCTAATGGCCTTTTTTCCCAAGATTTGAGTTCTCTGTTATTACTCTATTAAATATGTCTTATATTCACTTAGCTTGTGCCTCTTCTTTTTCTTGTCTTTCTTCTATGCTCATGATTTGTTAGTTTGATCTTTTAATGGTATTCCAGAAATCTTAAAGGTTGTATTTGTACTGTAAAATTTATCTTCATCTAATACATCTAACTTGCCACCTATTTTCAATTTAATCCAGTCTAATGAAAAGGCTTTTAACAGAGGATCTTTTAAAATTATTGACATATTAAAAAATTATTGACTTATTAAGATTTTCATTTCTAGAATTTCTGTTTTTTCAGAATTTGTGTATCTGTATTGAATTCCACTTTCATGTTCCACAATGTCTATTTAATTAAGCTTTTCATTTGTGTCCTCTTGGAATTCATTTAGGTGTTTTTTCACTTCTTTAATTTTGTTGATCATTCTTAAAATAATTATTTAATTCTTGGAGATTCCGTCTATGTCTATGTCACTACTGTGTTACAATCATGGAATTGAAGTTCCAAAGAGTCATGTTGCTTTGTTTTTTCACATTTCTTTTAGTTTTGTATCTGAAGTCAATTCACTGTTTGAACACTTTAATCACCTGTACCCTATCCACAAAATACTCTTGATGTTCAGGCAGAACTGTAAAGTGGAAAGACTAAAGTGCTATTTCTTGCTTCCAGGCTAGTGGTATGATTTAGTGCCCAAGCAGTTAACCTCTTGCTTAGGACATTAGAATTTATTTCTAAGCCCTACTCAGACCAAGGCAAACTTAAAACAGTCTCTTGTAAAGGATCAGTTTTCCAGTTCTGGGCTGATCTCAGTGCTTTCACAACTCATCACACAGTTTTCTTCTTACAAGGGGGGAAGGCTATGGTAATCATGGTTTGGAGACAGGAGGCTCAGACTTCTGACTGGCAGCAAACCCTTTTCAAGATGCAGTTTCTGGGGACAAGACTCAGTGCTTTAGGATCTTTACCCAATAGTTCAATTCCATGGTAGAATGTGATGGATCTGTAGAAATCACGTGATTAAGGTGCTTAGGTTCAGGGCTTTCAGACATGCCTGGAAAACACATGTAGCTAGGACGTAGGTCCAAGTACTATTTAGCCATTGGTTTGGTGCTTGGTTTCAACCAGGACCCACAAGAAAAGGGACTCAGTTTTTGCCAGGGGGTGAAGGGCCAACGCACCATGCCCTTCAACATCGGTACTCTCTGGACGTAACCCTTTCAGAAACACATCAGACCCATTCCCTCTCTATAAACTCCTCTTGTGGCCATCTTCTGCCCTGACACTAGTACTATGTCCTAAGATCCTCTTAACTCTATTTACTCCTTGTTTTCAACCCCCAAAATAGCTCAGTATCGATAGGCCCCTTTTCAGGAGAGTACCTTGATAAAGCTGTCTAAGAAAAGGGGAGTGACAAAATGCCTTTTTTCACCAAGGCTAACCATTTATAACACAGCAGTTACAGTCTCACTGGCTTTAAGGCTTGAGGGGAGTTTGGTTTTATCCTGCAGTTAAAATTGCCAGTCTGTTGCTAGGGCCACCGGGCCTACTTTGTGATTGTATCTTAACAATCACACTCCCACCTGGAAACCAGGGAGATTGCTTAGAATTGTTTTTCTGTTGTTGTTTTGTTTTGTTTTTTATAAAGATCTTTTACATCTTTGGTTAGGTTAATTCCTAGGTATATTTTTTGAGACCATTGCAAATGGGATTATTTTCATGATTTCCCTTTCTGCTTGTACATTATTGGCTACTGCTTTTTGTGGGTTAATTTTGTATCCTGCTATTTTTCCAAAGTGGTTAATCAGCTTTATAAGTTTGGGGGTGGAGCTTTTTGGGTCCTTTAGGTATAAGATCATGCCATCTGCAAATAAGGATAGTTTAATTTTGCTTAGAATTGTTTTTATTTTTTTATTTTGTTTTTTTGTTTCTCTGTGAATTTTAGTTGTTCTGATAACTCTTTTATGAACAATAATGCTCTCTTTCTTCAGAAATATAGTCTCTCCTCTGTTTCCTGATTCTTCTCTGTCACAGAGTCATAATGAAGATTTGTTTGGAAGAGATTTCCAATCATCCATATTGCCCCATATTTTCTTTTTTATTCTTAATAGAGTATTACAGTCTTACTGTTATTTTTGCATGCCTTACATCACTTGTTATATATGAAGTATTTTGTAGATATATCCTGCATCCCCTACAACAGGGAATAGTTGGAATACCTCTTCCAATACTCATGTTGAAACTTAAATGACGTCATGGTATTGAGACATGGAGCCTTCAACAAAATGATTAGTTTCATGATAAAGTTCTTAGGGTCCTGTAGATATAGAATCATATAATCTGCAAATAGAAATAATTTAAATTTTTACTTCCCTAATTATGTCCCTTTTATATCTTTCTCTTATTTTCCTGGCTAGACTTTCTAGTACTATATTGAATAGGAATGAAGAGAGTGGAAAACCTTGTCTTATTTCTGATTTTATAAGAAATGGTTTCAGTTTTTCACTATTTGTATGACGTTGGCCATAGGTTTGGTATGCATAGCCTTCATTATGTTGAGGTATGATCCTTCTATTCTTAGCTTTCCAGAGCCTAGTCTAAAAAGATGTTGGAGTTTGTCAAAGGTTTTTCTCTGCATCTATTGAGACAAACATGTGATTTTTGTCCTTGATCTGTTTATGTGTTACATTATGTCTATTGTTTTGCATATATTGACAAAATAGGATTATATCGAACTTAAAAGCTTCTATACTGCAAGGGATATAGTTTCTAAGCTAAAAAGAAAGCCTACATAATGGGAGAAAATTTTTGCCAGCTGTATGTCTAATAAGCATTTAATAACCACAATATACAAGGAGCTCAAAAAACTAAAACTCAAAAGAATCAATAACTCAATCTATCAATGGGCAAATGAGCTAAACAGAAACGTCTCAGAAGAGGTATATATACAAATCAAAACAACATTGAAATGACATCTCACTCCAGTAAGAATGGCCATCATCCCAGAAGGGAACCCTACTGCATTGTTGGTGGGAATGTAAACTTGTTCAACCACTTTGGAAAGTAGTATGGAGGTTCCTCAAAAGAGTCCCTATGACCCAGCAATCCTACTTTTGGGCATTTATCCAAATGATCACAAACAAGACCACACTAAAGCTACCAGCATGACTATGTTTATTGCAGCATTATTTACCATAGCTAAGATATAGAAGCAACCCAGATGCCCCTCAGTAGATGAATGGATCAAGAAAATGTGGTATATATACACAATGGAATTCTAGGCCTCCATCAGAAAGAATGACAGGAATGTTAGGAAATGGAAAGACTTGGAGAAAATTATATTAGGTGGAGTAAGCCAGGCCCAAAGAAACATAGGTCCCATGGTTTCCCTTATTTGCAATAACTAGTAAATGTCTGAAACAAGCAGAAAAAGTCAGATAAGATGATGTTAAGTGAAATGAATCCCAAGATAAGGACAAAGTGGTTTTTCCTTTCTTGCTATTGTTTCTAATGTATTTATAAGGTACCATGTGATATTTTTGTTGCTTTGTATGTCCCTCCCCCAGGGTATAACCCCTATTTTCACTGTATTTGATGTTGGTATAAGTTGGGGAGGGGAAGGGAAAAAACAAATTGTTTAAATAGGGATACATATTGACCCATTGCAACAATGACATGCACAAGATGCTATATTGCAAAACGAACTTTACAATTTAGGCAGGGGGGGTGAAGGGGAGAAGTGGGGGGAGTGTAGCTGAGGAGGTGGGAGGGAAGAGATGGTAGGGGAAAAACAAAGGAGGAGGCAACAATGCTGGATAAGAAATGTACTCATTACCTTGCTCATGTAGCTGTAACCCCTGTGTACAGTATTTTCACAATAAAAAACTTATTTAAAAAAAAAAAGAATGGCCATCATCACGAATAGAGACAACAGCTCTATTAGTGTTACCACCATGCAAGGCATTTTAAAGATTCTTCAAAAACCTAAACATAAGGCTACACTATGATCCAGTGATATTCTTGGGCGTTTGTCTGAAAGAACACATGGCAGGAATACAAGACACCTGCTCAACTATGCTCATTGCAGCACAGTTCATAAGAGTCAATATACAATCAGCTCTACAATGAATAATTAGATCAAATATGTATGCATATATATATTACATATGTGAATTGTATATAGCCATCAGGAAGAATGAAATGATAATATTTGCATGGAAATGGGTAGATCTGGAAAATATCATTCTGAGGAAAATAAGCCCAGAAAGACAAAGATTGTATGGGGGTCATATATGCATCATAGACCTAAAATACAAGATTGAATGAGGTGAGGGATAGTGGAAAGAAAGTAAATGAAAAAAAAGGAAACAAGGGACCGATACAGCAAAATATTCAACGTACAAATGTGATAAAGGAAGTGGGGAATATGAAAGGAGTCTGGGGAGACGGGACAAACAGGATGGGGACAATAAAGAGACAGATGACTCTGATCAAAAAGGAATGGACACAGACATGTGAAATCATAACCTCCGGAACAAAATTTTTCAATGCATGTCCTACAAACTTAAGAAATTCAAAGGAACAAGGGTGGTAGGAAGGGAGCGGGGAGAATGACAAATGGGGTAACATTGATCTAGCTGCATTGTATTTATAAATTGCTTTGTTGAATGGAGACTCCCATTTACAACTACTTAAAGATAATAAAAATATTTTTAAGCTTAGTATTGTCAGACTTTGAAAAAATTTAAAGGATTTAAAGAAATGATTAGGTAAAACTGAGTATGGCGACCTGTATCTATATTTTTAGCTACTCAAGAGTTAGCAATCATCAAAATCCTGGTTCAATATCAACCTTGTACAACCAGGTTGTCTCAATCAACAAAACCTGTGCCTGGTGGCATGCACATATCACCCCATACGCAGTAAATATAAGTAGGAAGACTATGTATGGTTCAGGCCACTCCATGCATAAATGTGAGATCTTATTTGAGAAATAACTAAAACAAAAAGTGCTGGTGGTTAGCTCAAGTAGTAGACAGCCAGACTGGCAAGTGTAAGGTCCTGAGTTCAAGCCCCAGGACCTTTTAAAAAATAAATGTTTAGGTCATGAAGGAACCACCATCATGAATGAGTTCTTAGCATTATAGTAGGAACAGATGAGTTATTGAGGGCATGTGTTATTGATAAAAAGCTAAATTTGGCCCTGTCTGGCCTATGCACACTCTCTTTTCCTTCTGCCATGTTATGCCACATCACACGGCCCTTCACCAGATATCAGAGTCACACTTGTACATTTCCCAGCTTCTACAAGCAGAAGCCAAGTAAAGCCTTATTGCTTACAAATTATTCAATACGCAATGCTCAGTAATAGAGGCAGAATAAACTAAAACATATACAAATAAATCTGTCTCTCTATTTATTAAATGATTAAGAGTAGTTTTGTCTTGTAGTAAGTGCCAGATATAATGCTCAAGTTGTATTTTAAAACCAAATCTCTAACATTTATTTCTTTTTTAAATTTTTAATGTTTTTTATTGTGAAAATGCTATACAGAGGGGTAAAAATTACATGAGCAAGGTAATGAGTACATTTCTTATCAAGCATTGTTGCCTCCTCCTTTGTTTTTCCCCTACCATCCCTGCCCTCCCATCTCCATGACTACCCCCCTCCCCATCCCCTGACAAAGTTGTAAAGATCATTTTTCGACATAGCATCTTGTACATTTCATTGTTGCAATGGGTCCACCTGTATCTCTATTTAAACAATTTGGTTTTCCCCTTTCCCCTCCCCAAATTATACCAACATCAAATACAGTGAAAACAGGGGTTATACTGTGGGGGAGAGACATACAAAGCAACAAAAAAAATTACCTTATAAATATATTAGAAACAACAACAAGAAAGAACAAAACCACTTGTGTCCTTATCTTGGGGTTCATTTCGCCTAACGTCATCTTATCTGACTTTTTCTGCTTGTCTCAGACATATACTAGTTATTGCAAATACGGGAAACCATGGGACCTATGTTTCTTTGGGCCTGGCTTACTTCACTTAATATAGTTTTTTCCAAGTCTTTCCATTTCCTAACAAATGGGGCAATGTCATTCTTTCTGACATCCTCATTTAATATTTATTTCTTACAGCATGTAAGTACGGAGTCAGTATCTAGGTTAATTTTATCTAAAGCCAAATTTAGATGTACAACCACTCCTTGATTCTTTCAGGATTTCTTTTTTTATAATTCAAAAGAAAATATGTGTCATTATTTTTTTTAAAACTACGGAGAAAATAATTTCAGTAAAATGTAAACCAACATATGAAGAAAGACTTACTACAATGGGAGCCAAATCATGATTTTTATAGCTGTTTGTTGTATATTTTCCCACTAGATTATAAGCTGTGCGGCAGCAGAAATGCCTAGAGATACATAACCTAATATATACTAATATGTAAACTAATATATAACCTAATAAATAAACTAATATATACTAACCCAGTGGCTGGTATGTACAGGATATTTAATAATGATTTGAATGAATAAAAGGAAATTCAATAAAAAATAGAAATCCTATTAGTGACAAATTACAGAATGATATGCAAACTTTATAGACCTATAATTTCATTTAATAGTAATAGAAATTCTATGTTCCGTTCCTGAGAAATCAACCTTTTTATTATGCCACAGCCAACATGCTTGATATTATCCAATTTTTATTTCCAAATATTAGGATTCAAAGGTTGAATCCAAATAATTTAAACTCCAGTTATCTAAAGTTATGTAAAGCTGGCTGCTGGTGGCTCACATCTGTGATCCTACCAGCTCAGAAGGCTGAGATCTGAGGGTCATGCTCCAAAGCCAGCCCAGCCAAGGAAGTATATGATACTCTGATGTCCAATTAACCATCAAAAAGCCAGAAGTAGGGCTGTGGCTCAAATAGTAGAGCACTAGCCCTCAGCAACAAAACAAAACAAATGAACAAATAAAAACTAAGTGTCAATACCCAGTCCCTGAGTTCAAGGTCAGTATTGGCACACACACATACAAAAAAAGTTATGTTTGGCTCCATTGAGCCAAAAGATGCTACCCAAGCAGTTCTCTTATTAGGTCTTTCATTATTTCAAAACAATTCATCGGTGGGCTTGATATGAAATGAACTTGGAACTTAGAATAGTACTACTACTAATGAGCACTTGCCAGTCTCACATCCTGAAGCCAAAAAAGGAAAAAGCCACTTTCAGAAAAGCTCAACTGGCAATTAATCAGCCATCAAAGGTAAAAGCTAGATGTGGCCACATTAGTGCTTCTCAATTTAATAACATTAACAGCTCTCTTCTAGTTCTATAGTCTTATCCAGCAAGATTCGAAAAGAAATTCCTCAAAATATTCAAAGTGCAAATATGGGCCAAGGATCATGGATAAAATAGTGCAAGCATAAAAGATGAGATTTAGCCAGGTGCTGGTGGCTCATGCCTGTAATCCTAGCAACTCAGGAGGCTGAGATCTGAGGATCGTGGTTCAAAGCCAGCCTGGGCAAGAAAATCTGTGAGACTCTTATCTCCAATAAACCACCAGAAAACTGGAAGTGGCAGTGTGGCTCAAGTGGCAGAGAGAGAGAGCTGAAGAGCTGAGGGACAGCACCCAGACCCAGAGTTCAAGCCCCTCAATGGCCAGTGGGGGGGGGGGGGGGGGGGAAGCTGAGATTTAGTCTAGTGTGTATTTTCCTAAGCAACACCACCAGAAGAGGAATAAAAAAATTACCTACACTTATCCCAAAATCACCAACAAAAGTGCTATGCTGTTCAAAGACAAGCCTAAGTATAGAGTTGCAATTAGCATTCCTATAGGGTTAATCTAAACAACTGGGCAGTATATTTGGATTACTTGCTGGAATATTTTCCCTCTTCACAGAATATTAGGCATAACTCAAGCTGTTTCTTTCAGTCTAGTAGACCTCCTCAACTAGGTCAAATTCAGGGAAAATACTGGGGAAAGCTTGCTCATTAATGTTTTACCCAGGCTGAGAAGAGATGATGTCACTTTCCATTAACTAATATTGAGCTACCCTCACCACCAATAAAAAGCATATATATCTTTTCTTTTCTCTCAGACCTAGAGGGGTTGGAAGGAGTCAGGCAGTCTCCAAGTAATTAACACTATTTAAAAGTGCTGGGAGCATTAGAGCTGCAGCAGGCAACTGTGAGTCACACTGGGATCTAGGGACACTTAGAATTCAATACCTGCTAGCTATTCTTTTCCTTCAACAAATGCTGTCACACTTTGCTGCCACATGATACCCCAGAGCACAAGAGCTCAAAGGAAAACTAGGTCAGTGCTTGTGTATCTGTGAGAGAGAGACAGACAGACAGACAGACAGACAGACAGACAGAGACAGAGAGACAGAGACAGAGAGAGACAGACAGAGAGAGAGACAGAGACAGAGAGACCGAGAGACACAGAGAGAGACAGAGACAGATAGAGAGACAAAGACAGACATACAGACAGGCAGAGAGAGTATACTGGGGCTTGAACTCAGGGCCTTAAGGTTCTCACTTAGTCTTTTGCTGGCACTCTGCCATTGGGGCAGGCCTGTAGTTCTGGCTTTTTACTGGGTAATTGGAAACAAGACCCTCTGGTATTTATTTTCCCAAGTTGTGATTCTCAGATCTCAGCCTCCAGTGTAGCTTGGAATATAGAAGTGAGCCACCAGTGCCCTAAAATTTGATCTGCGCTTTTTCTGTGTTAGAAAATCCAGTTCACATTTGAAGAAGCGGGGAGGGGGAGGGGGGGAGGGGAGAGGGGGAGGGAGAGGAGGAGGAGGAGGGGGAGGGGGAGGGGGGAGGGGGGAGGGGAAGGGAGGGGGAAGGGGAGGGGGAGGGGGAAGGAGAGGGGGAGGGGGAGGGGGAGGAGGAGGGGGAGGGGGAGGGGAGGGAGGGGGGAGGGGGAGGGGGGAGGGGGAGGAGGAGGAGGAGATGATGATGATTCTCTCTCAGAAACATGACCTGGGCAATCAGGAGATGTTACTTTCTTGTCAAATAACAAATGTGAGCACAATTTCAGAAAAATAGCATTGAATTTTTGCTGAAGCTACTCTGTTTAAGTATCAGAAAATTATGAAGTCTTTGCCTCCCCAGTAGATCTACCAGTAGATATACCATGCACTAGCCAAGCAACTGATTGGCTAAATTGGACATATTTCTGCCAGAAGTAGTTGAGCCTGACTCTGATACACTACTAAGGGTATGAGTGGGATGGTTAATTGATTTGTCCCTGAGTGCTCTGAAAGAGACATTTTTCTCTAACCTCTTATAACAAACTGGAATCAAATACATGTCGTATAGAAAGGAGCCATAGGGCTGGAAGTGTGGTTCAATGGGTAGAGTACTTAAAGGCCCTGAATTCAAAATCCCAGTCCTCAAAAAGAAGTAACTTGGGAAATACAACCACAAAAGTTTTCATTATCAGCAGCCATACATAGTTTAGATGTGACTACTCCATATCTTAGACCCATGTCATTGTCAGTGGTAAAGAGAACAATCAGAAATCAAAAGAAATTGATGATTATAATCAAATTCAGAAAAAGAGAAGTCTAACTTAAATATTGGGAAGTCGAAAGGACAAACCAATAGAGCAATAACACAAAAATAAAAGCCATTGACAAGGAAAACAAGGTAAGTGTATTGATCCATTCTTTAACTTAACACTATTAAGTTGATATAAATGTCTCCTTATTTCTATTCTAATCTTGGCATCATGTTGAAAATAATTAAAGATAAGTGAGCAGGGTTTTTTAAGCAGTTTATCAATATTACTATGTGTATAGGTCCCTTTAGAGAGATGGGTGATTTGAGGAAAGGAAAATGAGACACTGCTCAATAAAACACACATTCTCTGTGGATCCTCTGTCATTCCAACACAAAGAAGCCTAATGACAAACTTCAGTCCTTTGAAGCTGCCATAATTCTTGACTGGGCAATTTATGAGCAACTGAAATGTATGTTTACAATGCATGACCAAGGTACCAACAGGTATGGTGTCTGATGAGGGCTGCTGGCTGTTTCGTACATGGTGACTTGTTACTGTGTCCTCACACACTAGGAAGAGCAAAGAAGTTCCTTTCAGCCTCTTGTCAAGGGTATTAATTTCATTCATTAGGACAGGACATGCATAACAATCTCCTCCTACAGGCCCTATTCTTGATATGATGATATGATTGCACTGGGATTTAGAAATCAACAGATAGATCTGAGGGAAATACACAAAAATCAAATTATAACATCAACCAAACTACTTGATTTTAAAAAATGTGTAGCTGGGCATCAGTGGTGCACACCTGCAATCCTAGCTACTCAGAAGGCTGAGATTTGAGGACTGGAGTTTGAAGCCAGCCTGGACAGGAAAGTTTGTGAGAATCTTATCTCCAATTAATCACAATACCAGAAGTGGAGCTGTGGCTCAAATGATAGAGCAACCTCCTTGAGTGGGAAAGAGAGCTAGCACCCAGGTCCTGAGTTCAAGTCTTAGTACTGATGCGCGCGCACAGGCGCGCACACACACACACACACACACACACACACACACACACACACACAGAATGTTAATTATTTACTAAGAAAACCAAAGAAAATGGAAACAAGAGTTTGGAGGAGGGATTCTTTTCTTTTTGACTTGTTTGTTCCTTTGTCTTTGGGGACTAAAGGGGACACAGAAATGGAGGGACAAAGGTTGAACAGATGCAACAGTGGTTGCATCATTAGATACTGTGTTAAAACATACAACTTATGGTCAGGGACAGTAGGGAAAAACTGGGAGACAGTGAAAGAAGGGGTAACATTGTCCTAAAAGGCATGTACTCACTACCTGACATGAAATGGGAACCCCTTGGACATCACCTTCATAATAACAATAAAAATATTTAATTAAAAAGAAAACCTGTGACTCATACCTATAATTTTAGCTACTCAGGAGCTGAGATCTGAGGATCATAGTTCAAAGCTAGGCCAGGCAGAAAAGTCCATGACACTCTTATCTCCAATAAACTACTCAGAAAAAGCCTGGAAGTGGAGCTGTGGCTCAAGTAATAGAGCACTAGCCTCCAGCAAAAGAAGCTCAGGGACAGCACCCAGGCACTGAGTTCAAGCTTCAGGACTGCCAGAGAGAGAGAGAGAGAGAGAGAGACAGAACCCCAAGAAGATAAGGCACAAGTGGTTTTTTTCTTTCTTGCGATTGTTTCTAATATATTTATAAGGTGATTTTTTTGTGTTGCTTTGTATGTCTCTCCCCCACAGTATAACCCCTGTTTTCACTGTATTTGATGTTGGTATAATTTGGGGAGGGGAAGGGAAAAAACAAATTGTTTAAATAGGGATACAGGTGGACCCATTGCAACAATGAGATGTACAAGATGCTATGTCAAAAAATGATCTTTACAACTTTGTCAGGGGATGGGGAGGGGGGTTGTCATGGAGAGGGGAGGGCAGGGATGGTAGGGGAAAAACAAAGGAGGAGGCAACAATGCTTGATAAGAAATGTACTCATTACCTTGCTCATGTAATTGTAACCCCTCTGTACAGCATTTTCACAATAAAAAAAAGAAAAGAAAAGAAACCAGTTACTAAGATGATAAATGATGGGTGAAAAGCAGGAGGACAAAACATAATTTATCTCAGATATTAAATTTTGCTTATAAAGCATCTAAATGGAGATTTCATTGTACGT
The DNA here is from genome assembly GCF_019054845.1 of Dipodomys spectabilis. Lineage (NCBI taxonomy): Eukaryota > Metazoa > Chordata > Mammalia > Rodentia > Heteromyidae > Dipodomys > Dipodomys spectabilis. Next base: position 3,125,090 of record NW_024870719.1, on the reverse strand, counting down.
CTGTTTCTTGGTCATCTTCATACAGATAACTGAAACCATGAGACTAGATGACTTTGGCAAAGAGCAAGTTTAGACAGGCAGAGAGGAGGCCCTCTCAAAAACATGTAGCATACAGAGCGGAAGGGTTGACCAGTGAGAGAAGAAAAGAAAGAAACAACAGAAGCAACAAGATATGATCTCCAGAATCCAAATGAGACCAAGAATGTCAAGAAAGGGGGACGATTTACTGCATCAAATGATGCCCAATATGGTGAAAACTAAGAACTGATCATAGGATTTGCAACTTAGAGGTCACGGGTTAGCTGGGAAATTAATTTTTTAAAAATTAAAAAATAAAAAGTCTGTGAAACATAGAGCTCCCCAATGACCCAGCAATCCCACTTTTGGGCATTTACCCAAATGATCACAAACAAGGCCACACTAAAGCTACCAGCACAACTATGTTTATTGCAGCATTATTTACCATAGCTAAGACATGGAACCAACCCAGATGCCCCTCAGTAGATGAATGGATCAAGAAGATGTGGTATATATACACAATGGAATTCTATGCCTCCATCAGAAAGAATGACATTTCCCCATTTGTTAGGAAATGGAAAGGCTTGGAAAAAATTATATTAAGTGAAGTAAGCCAGGCCCAAAGAAACATAGGTCCCATGGTTTCCCTTATTTGCAATATCTAGTATAGGTATGAGTCAAGCGGAAAAAGTCAGATAATGTGATGTTAGGAAAACGAAACCTCAAATATGTATTTTAATGTTTTTGTTTCTTTCATGCATGTGTTTCTAACGCATTTATAATATTATTTCTTTGTTGCTTTGTATGTCCCTCCCCCACAGTGTAACCCCCGCTTTCACTATATTTGATGTCAGTATAACATGTGGAGGAGATGGGGACAAACAAGTCGTTTAAGGATTCAGGTGGACCTGTTGCAACAATGAGAAGTACAAAATGTCATGTCAAAACCAGCTTTACAATGTCGGGGGCGGGGGGGAGGGGGGATATGATTGGGTGGGAGGGAGGGGGGAGGCTGGGAAGGGAGGTGAAGGGTAAACAAAGGAGGAGGCTGCAATGCTTGGTAAGAAATGTATGCATTATCCTGCCCATGTAATTGTAACCCCTCTGTACAGTATGTTCTCAAATAAAATAAAATTAAATTAAAAAAAAAAAAAAGTCTGTGAAAGAGGAAACATAACATAAAACTTATCATTCTGGTTGGGTGACAAGTACATTGGCCTTACTGTGCAATGACCACCATCCTCCGTGTCTAGAACTTCATCTCCTGAAACTGAGGCTAGAAATCCATTAAACAAGAACATCCTCCCATTCCTTCCTCCCTTCTGCTTCTGGCAACCACCGTTCTGCTTTCTGTGTCTTTGAACTTTACTATTCTTGTCTCCTCATATCCTAGAAGCATTTTGTGACTGCCTTATTTTATTTAGCCTAATGCATTCAGGGTTTATCTTTATATCATATACTAGAATTTTGTTCCTTTTTAAGGCTGAATGATATTCCACAGTAGAGGTAAATACATTTTTTGTTTATCTACACATCTGTAAATGACATCTGCTTTCATTTATTGGCTATTATAAATAATACTGTCATGAATACAGGTGTATCAATATCTATTTGAGTCCCTGCTTTGAAGTTTGGAGGCATGTATCCAGAAAGGAAATATCTGGATTAAATAATGATTTCTATCTTTACTTTTTTGAGGAACTATTATGGTATGTTTGACAGTGGCTATGCTATTTCACATTCCCAGGAGTAATGTACAAGGGCTTCAGTTACTTCACATTCTTGCCAACACATATGTATACATACATACACATCTATATATGTCTGTGTGTCATCCTAATAGATGTGGACAATAAACAAATTTAAATATATTTAGCACTCCATGGGTTTACACTTGAAAACTGCAAAATACTTTATTTTTCCATTTAGCACCCTTCTAGATAACTAATTGCAAAGAGGTAGAGTCCCAGAGAGTGATGACAATGGGCATTGATTTCTCAAAACTTTAGTTTAAAAACAAAAGTCTCCATAAAGAATGAGATATATCAAGCCATCATTGGCTCATATCTATAATCCTAGCTACACAGGATCATGGTTCAAAGCCAGTCCAGGCAGGAAAGCCCATGAGACTCTCATCTCTAATTGACTACCAAAAAAAATCCAGGAATGGAGCTGTGGCTCAAGTGGTAGAGTAATAGCCTTGATCAAAAAAGCTCAAGGATAGTACCCAGGCTCTGAGTTCAAGCCCACAACTGGCACCCGCCCCCCATACACACGTTATCATTTGCAATGAAACAGATCAAATTATCACGTTAAGTAAATTAAGCCAGATTGAGAAAGTCAAATCCCACATGTTCTCTCTCATATGAAGAATATAGATATAAAGAAAAACAAGACATGCATGTAAAATGGGAATTGTCTGGGGGTGCAAACCACTGGCAAGAAAGGACAAAAGGAGAGGGTGTTGGAGGATGAATATGATCCAAGTATTTTATGCACATGTATGAAAATGGAGTTAATGAAATGAAATCTAGTAACAATGTTTTAAAAGGAAGGGAAGGATAGATAAGAAAGTAATAAAGAAGGTGAATAAAATCAGAGTACGTTATAAGTACATTCAGAGGGAGTTGCATTTGTTTTTGGTTTTCGATCTTTGTTTTTGCTTTTTGTTGGTACTGGGGTTTGAGCTTTTTTACTCAAGGCTTGTACTCTACCACTCGAGCCACAACTTTACTTCCAGATTTTTTTCTGGTTAATTGGAGATTTAAAAAAAATCTCACAGACTTTCCTGCCCCAATTGGCTTCCAACTATTAGCCCTACATCTCAGTTTTCTGAAGAGCTAGGATTACAGGTGTAAGCCACCAGAGCTTGGCTGTGTGCATGTTTGAAATATCACAGTGAGGTCTTTTTGTACAATTAATTTATGCTAGTAAATAATTCTTGGCTTCTAGATAACATGAGGAAAGTTTCTAACTTTAACCTTTGGGTATTCACCTAGGTGATGAATACTTACTGAACGTGCCAGGAACATTGAATACTGCACTGAGTACCAGTTCTGTTCCAGTCACTGAGCATGTAAGTCTGAAAATACAGGCAAAAATCTTCAAGCAGTCTACATTCTAGTGAAAAGACAAACATTATTTAATGAAAAGAATTTAATGAATGAGAGGCATTCATAAGAATCAATGATATCCCAAATGCCTCCATCTAGGGACCACTTCAGTGGGGTACAATTTTTCTTGGATCAGATAAACCTATTCGTGATTAAGACCACCCTGAACAACTTCTACAGAGAGGGCTTGAAGGGGGGAATGGCACTGCTGTGTTAAGAGCACCAAGGATTTTATTTTGCCTATCACAATTAAATGTTCTATTCACAGGAAAAATCAAGGATTTTCATATAATAATAGCATTACTAAATTAATACTTAAAATCAACCTATGCACCACCCACACTTCAGAAATTAAGCTTTGTATATTTTTGTTAGTCTATATTAATTGTACAAAATAATGGGTTTCATGACACTTGCACATGTATGATATATTTTGATCATATTCATCACCATTCTTGTTACCCTCTCCCACCTCCCTCTACTGTTCCTTTTTCTCTTTTCTAATAATACCACCCCTGGCTTCATGTTTCTCTTTTAAAAAAAAAATCTAGATTCTGCATGTGAGAGAAAAACCCATGATAGTGGTCTGTTTGCTGTTGTTTTGCAAGTACTGAAGTTTGAACTCGGGGCCTTGGTCTTACTAATACAGCACTCTATCGCTCTGTCCCTAGATCTTTATTCCTTTTGTTCTTTCTCAGGTAGACACGGGCACCATTTCATCTAGTATGTCTTTCTGAATCCAGATACTTTTGTTAAATGTGATTATCTCTAGTTCCACTCATTTTCATGCAAACCATATAAATTCATTCTTTATGACAGAATAATAATCCATTATGTATATATATATATATACCATGTTTTCTTCATCCTTCATCCATTAGGCTGGTTGTATAACTTGGCTGTTGTGAATAATGCTAAAACAAACAGGGATATGCAGGTTTCTTTACTGAATGCTGACTTTGATGATTCCTTTGGATAATATGAGTGTAATAGCAGTATTAGACAGTAGTTCTATTTTTAGTTTTTTGAGAACTCTTCGTACTGATTTCCATAGTAGGGATTTACATTCATACTAACAGTATATAATAGTTCCCTCTTCTCCACACTGACATCCTAGCCAGCATTTCTTTGTTTGCTTGCTTTTTTTTCTTTTTCTTTTCTTTTTTTTTCCATACTGGGGTTTGAACTCAAGACTTTGTGCTTGAGTCATTCCTCCAACCTTTTTGGCTCTTGTCAATTTTGAGATAAGGTCCCGTTTTTTTCTCCTGGACCACAATCCTCCTACTTATACTTCCTGTCAGAGCTTGAAGAGACACATATACCCAGCACTTTCTGTTGCAAAGGGGTCTCTAAAGCTTTTTGCATAAGGTGGCTTTGACCCATGATTCCTCTGATCTTCACCTTCTGAGTAGCAAGTTTTATAGGCCTGATCTACCAGTGCCTCGCTTGTTTTGTTGTTGCTGCTGCTGTTTTGTTTTTGTTTTTGTCTTTTTGTTTTCCTTGATAATAGCCATTCTGATTAGGGTGAGACAGAATCTCAGCATGGTCTGATTTACATGTCCCTGATGGCAAAGAATTTGGGGGGGGGGGGGTTATCTTTGTCCTTTTATAGCTCTTTATATATTCTGGATATTAATTCCCTATCAGATGAATATCTGGTAAAGATTTTTCTCCCATTCTGAAGGCTGTCTCTTTACACTAGTAATTGCTTGTTTGGCTGTACAGAATTTTTTTTAATTTGATATAATCCCATCTGTCAATTTTTATTCTTATTTCCTGAGCTGTTGGGATACTTTTCAAATAAATGCTTGCCTATTTCTATTTCTCAAAGTATGTCCCCTATGTTTTACTCAAATAGTTTCAACATTTTAGATTTCACGTTAAGGTCTTTGGTTTGTCTTCAGTTGATTTTTGTACAAGGTGAGAGATAAGAAAATCTACTTCCAAGGGGAAGGGAAAAAACAAAATGCTGAAATAAGGATACAAGTTGATCCATTATAATGAGATGTACAAGACACTCTACCCCTTTCAAACTCTGATTTTGGCTTCCTAAGGAATTATGCTATTTGAGATCTCCCTTGAATCCTTTGCTTCTCTGGGCCTGATTTACTTCACTTAGCATAATTTTTCCAAGTCTTTTCATTTCTTTACAAATGGTATGATATCATTCTTTCTAACAGATGAGTAAAATTCCATTGTGTGTATATGCAACATTTTGTTGATCCATTCATCCATTGATGAACTTCTGAACTGAATCCATACTTTGGCTCTGATCAATAGTGCTGCAATATATATGGTTGTGCTGGTGGCTTTACTGTATCCTGGTTTGCAATCATTTGGGTAAATGCCTCAGGAATGGAATTACTGGATCATAGAATAGTTCTATGTTTAATTTTTGGGGGGAGGGGGTCCGGTCATGGGGCCTGAACTCTGGGCCTGGGCGCTGTCCCTCAGCTCTTCAGCTCAAGGCTAGCACTCTACCATTTGAGCACAGCACCACTTCCGGCTTTTTTCTTTTTGCTTATGTGGTGGTAAGGAATCGAATCCAGTGCCTCATGCAAGCAAGGCAAGCACTCTACCACTGAGCCACCTTCCCAGCCCCTATGTTTAATTTTTTTTGAGGAATCTCCACACTACTTTTTCCAGAATGGTTGAACAAGTTCATATTTTTATCAACAGTATATTAGGGTTCCTTTTTGGCTGCATCTTCACCAGCATCTGTTATTGTTTGTTTTCTTGATAATGGCCATTCTAACTGGGGGAAGGTGGAAACTAAATGTTGCTTTGATTTGCATTTCCTTATAACCAGAGATATTGAACATTTTCATATGTCTAGTGGCCATTTTTACTTCTAAGAAGACTCTCTTTAACTCATTAGCCCATTTATTAATTGGGTTATTGGCTTTTTTAAGGGTTTAAGTTCATTCGATATTCTGGATATTAAGTCATTGTCTGATGTGTATTATCTTCAAGAAGTTGTATGAAGGAGTTTCAATTCAACATGTCAGTTTGTAAGTATAATTCATCTTATGTTGGAATCTTTAGAATCTTTTAAATTTAGGATCATATCATTCTACACATAGGACTAATTCACCTTCTCCATTTCCTATTTAAATCCCTTGAAAATTGTCTTTAAATTAGATAGATTATATAATGAAATTCTACAAATTTTTATTCTACATATTTTTATTTATAGATTCAACTCCTCACAAAATCCTGACTTTGCACATAAATTAAGCCTGGAAAGATTATCATTACTCAACTAAAAAGAACCTAAATAGAAGCTTCTTATAGCAAAATATAATTTTCTGAAATCACTTTAAACACCAGACTGGGTTCCATTTTAGTTATTTGGAGTTCAAACCCCAATACCACCATCACTACAGCAACAACAACAGCAATAATACTAAATATGGTGGTTTCTGTCCAGAGGCTACTTATGAGGCAAATATAGGAAGATTGTGTTCTGAAGCCAGCTCAGGCAAAAGTGTGAGACCTTGTCTAAAAGTTGAAAAAGGACTAGGAAACATGGCTCAAGAGATAGAACACTCTTATAACAATTATTGCAAATACCTGAGTTCGTTCCAATAATAATAATAATATAATGAAATAAAAATGCATTGTTTATTTGCTAAATACTTACAGTCAGCCAATGAAGGTCATCAAATCCATATTATAGGCCAGATTAACTCGCCACTTTTTTTTCTTCTTTTTTTTTAAATACTGTAAAGAGGGGTAACAATCACATGAGCAAGGTAATGAGTACATTTCTTATCAAGCATTGTTGCCTCCTCCTTTGTTTTTCCCCTACCATCCCTTCCCTCCCTCCTCCACAACTACATCCTCCCCCCTAAATTGTAAAGTTAGTTTTTCAACATAGCATCTTGTACATTTCATTGTTGCAATGGGTCAACCCGTATCCCTATTTATACAGTTTGTTTTTCCCTTCCGCTCCCCAAATTATGTTAACATCAAATACAGTGAAAACAAGGTTTATACCGTGGGGAAGGTACATAAAAAGCAACAAAAAAAATCACATGGTACTTTATAAATACGTTAGAAACAATAGCAAGAAAGAAAAAACCCACTTGTATCCTTATCTTGGGGTTCATTTTGCCTAGCATCATCTTATCTGACTTTTTCTGCTTGTCTCAGAGATATACTAGTTATTGCAAATAAGGGAATATGGGATCTATGTTTCTTTGGGCCTGGCTTACTTCACTTAATATAATTTTTTCCAAGTCTTTCCATTTCCTCATAGAGCTCCCTTATGACCCAGCAATCCCACTTTTGGGCATTTACCCAAATGATCACAAAGAAGACCATACTAAAACTACCAGCACACCTACGTTTATTGCAGTATTATTTACCATAGGTAAGATATGGAACCAACCCAGATGCCCCTCAGTAGATGAATGGATCAAGAAAATGTGGTATATACGGGGCTGGGAAGGTGGCTCAGTGGTAGAGCGCTTGCCTTGCATGCATGAGGCCCTGGGTTCGATTCCTCAGCACCACATAAGCAAAAAGAAAAAAAGCCGGAAGTGGCACTGTGGCTTAAGTGGTAGAGCGCTAGCCTTGAGCTGAAGAGCTGAGGGACAGTGCCCAGGCCCAGAGTTCAGGCTCCACGACCAGACCCCCCCCCCACCAAAAAAAAAAGAAAATGTGGTATATATACACAATGGAATTCTACGCCTCCATCAGAAAGAATGATATTGCCCCATTTGTTAGGAAATGGAAAGGCTAACTCATCACTTTTTAGAACAATTTCATAGCATGTACTCATTACCTGACATAGCTGTAACCCCTCTGTACATTACCTTCATAATAACAAAACAATTTTAAAGAAAAACAATTTTGTGTTAACCATAGGTTTATAGAACACACTTTAATCCAAGAACAAATACATGTATATGTAAAATACCAAGAACAAATACACATATATGTAAAATACTAACATTTCTCCCATGATAATGTATTTACAGTTCAGATGAAGGAATATTCTTTAATCTGATGTTTCTTAGTGCTCTTCATAGGGTATTTTATTGCATTCTATATTAAATCAGTGAAAAACATAGTACAATTTGTCAGACCAAGGAAAATGAAGGAGTAAATAGATCAATATGTTTCAGGTGCTACAAGGTTATTCATATTTAGGTCAAGAACAATTAAGCCCAAATTCCTGAAAAGAAACAAAAACATAGAATTTTAATAGAAAATTTGACCTTGAACAAATGATTACACGTTGGGTATCATCATAATTTAGTCCCTGGACAAGTTAATTCTACTTGCTGTAGTCTAGTGAGTTTCTACAGATATGCAGTATCGTTAAAAGACAAAAAAAATTCAGTCTATAAAGACCTATCCCATGGAGATAGTAGATCTCATCTTAAATATTTCCTCACAACATCCCACATATACACACTGCTTTAGTAATCATATATCTGGAAAGTATTTGCCAACTCAGGGCTGGTGAACAATGAGAATATATAATTGGCTATCTTATATGTGCACCGCTGTATATATGCTCTTTACCCTGAGCATAGTTTGGAGGAAAAAACATGCTAGACAGATGTCTGTTCCATGGTTTATGAGAGTGTGTGATACCATCCACACTTTTCACAGCTAAACACTTGAAAACTGAGAGACAAAGGAACCCAAACGTGAAGAGCATTCATTAAAAGATGTAAATAGCCAAGATCCGTGCTGTTTTGTTTCAATCTTCTTTATGCTGTTGAAAACAGGAAAGCCTCCTGTCATGCAGACTCCAGGATTCTCAGGCACCAATAAAGGTTAGTGACATTTTCAATTCATGTTTGTTTTCATTCGTCTCATCCTGATCCCTGTGTCAGTCTGAGAAACCAGCTAAGCATAATCCATAACCTTTACAAGTGAAACATTAACTCACAGCTCATTCTGATATCTTTTTAAAGTAATACAAAAGCAAAGGCAAAAATGCCCACAATATACATGGTAAAAATGTGTTAGTCAAATGACAAAGTTAAGACCTACTTTAATAGTCAAATATCTTTTACTAACATTAATAACTCTAACCTAATTTGAAGACAAATACAAATACATTCAGAGGAACAGCCAAATAATCAAGAAGAAATTGCTAAAAAAAAATTCAAGTTTCTCACAGATTTTCTGTGCAGAATTCAATACACATGCGCCACAGAAAAATACATGTGTGTGCGTGTGCCAGTACTGAAGGATGAATTTAGGGCTTGGACACTGTTCCTTAGCTTTTGTCACTCAATATTACTGCCCTACCACCTGAACTACAGTTTTACTTCTGGCCTTTTGGTAGTTACTTGGATACAAACAGTCTCATAGACTTTCCTGCCCAGACTGGCTTCAAACTACAATCCTGAGATCTCTACCTCCTGAGTAACTAGGATTACAAGGATGAGCAACTACTCAACTACTTTTCCCTTAGTCTATAAATTATATGTATAAATGTCTCTGCCATTCTTTAGTAGGTCATCTTTTTAGCTGAGTATGTTTCTAAGCTATTCATCTATTCTAATTCGCTTACATACTACCTATAAGATGTTAAGTCTGAATCTAAATTACATATCCCTCCTAATTTTTTCCCTGATGTCAATAATTTTCCAGACTATAGCCATATCTCCAAATCCACTTCTTAGAAAGCATATTATTAAGCAGGTAGCTAATAACATGAGAAACTGGTTTTACAAGTCGTTTAAATAAGGATACTGGTGGACCCGTTGCAACAATGAGAAGTACAAGTTATCATGTCGAAAACGAACTTTACAACTTTGGTGGGGGGATGGGGGGAGGATTGGGTGGGGAGGGGGAGGTTTGGAAGGGATGGGAAGGGGAAACAAAGGAGAAGGCTACAATGCTTGATAAGAAATGTACTCATTTTCTTGCCTATGTAATTGTAACCCCTCTGTACAGTTTTTTCACAATAAAAAAAGAAACTGGTTTTATAATCCCAATTATGACTTTCAGAATATTAAATGGTATGAACATGTAAAACTTAAAGGCACCCAAGGAAGTGGCTAAGAAACAGAATCCAATTAAATTGCACCATGAACTGACATTAACCTTGAGTAGTCAACGCTCTGTCAAGACAACAAAGATCTCTGTAATCCTGGCTACTCATGAGGCTGAGATCTGATGATTTCAGTTCAAAGCCAGCCCAGGCAAGAAAGTCCATGAGTCTTTTATCTCCATTTAACTACCAAAAAGCCAAAAGTGAACCTGTGGCTCAAAATGTTATTTCACTAGCCTTGAGGATAAAAGCTCAGGGACAACACTCAGGCCTAAATTCAAGCCTCATTACCAGCACAAAAAACAAGCAAATAAAGACACCCATATTTACACTAAGAAGTGCCAAAGCATATGAAAGCATACGAAAGCAAAAATTCTGCAGAATAAGACATGATTTATGTATCCGATTTATTTATTAGAGAGAAAGGCCATGAGGAGCCTTCTGAGGATGTGAGATCAAGAAACAAGCAGAATATGAAGGTCTCTATCCTTTATCCCTATGTCCAGACACATGCAGACCCAAGTCTCAATAGCTAAAAGTATTCCAGTGAAAACAAGAGAACTCAAAGTTGGGGGGGGGGGTCGGGAATCAGAAGGAGACAGGCAGAAATGGGTTAGTGATCCTGGTCTTTATTAACATTTATTTCATTAGCTCTAATTGCCTCATTATTATAAACATTATTATATTCATATTTGTTTCATCTCAAACTAATTTAATTGATAGAATTCTGTGTCCTTGCTATTATATGATACAATTAGCTCTCATTAGTTCACATTTCACTCATTTTCTCCTGACTGATTGCACTACATACTGATGCTTAATAATATCAATATGTAATGTAATCAGTCAGGAGTAAAATGTTGTTACAGTATCTCTAAAACTATCATACTTATCATTCTGATTGTCTTCAAAGTACCAATATTCTTTCTATAATTTCTGTCTTAATAATGTAAAATTTGGTGTTAATAATAAAAAATTTTAGCTATCCTTATTGGCACATTGATTAACTACCATTTTATGTAATTACAGAGAGCAAATTATTAATAAGTTTAGAAGACAAACTGTCATTTGCTTATATAGCCTTTAAATCTGAGAAGAGGAAACATTATTTCCTGAGTCTTCTTTTGAATCAGAAGTTTTCTCCTTTTTTCTCCCCAGGTTTTTGGGGTTCTTTTTGTTTTTTTCATCATCATGACCCTTCTGTAACCATGGGCCAGCTTCAGAAAAACAAGAACCTACAGCTGATGCCTTTCCCGGGAAGGTGAAGAGGTCAGAATTGTGCTCCTGTTCACTTGCCCTTTGAGGGCCTACACTAGGGGGCCTCTAATAACAGAGTCAATGCAGAGATTTGTCCAGCTGATTATTACGTCAGAAATGCTAAGGACTAAAAGAGAAGAGAGGGGGCAAAAGGTGTTTTTGTAATCAATTTTATAAAAATCCCCCTAGTTTACTCAGATAAAACACACAGAAACCTTATATTCTCCTCCTGGACTATTTTAGTGCTGTTACTTAAAAGGTGAACTTGTACATACATTTATTTTAAAAAAAAAACTTGCTATCCTTTTTTTTCCCTTACCAAGAATTATATCCTATGGTTCCCACTAAACTACAAGACCATTCTGAGAGAAATAATGGCACAACAAACCCAAATGTATTATTCCTCTGAGCAGAGCTTCTCAACAATACATGTACTTAACAGTCTTTTCAGGTGGTCTGGTGCAAGATCATAAGGTATAAACTACATACACACAAAAACTGAATGCTAGAAAATGTAAGGCAGCAAATGGCTTAATGGTTTTTGATTTTTGAAAAGTTCAAAACAAAAATCATTTTAAGTAATTTTTTTTAAAAGAAGAGGACGAATCTGCATTACTTTTTTTTTCCTGCCAAATGAAATCCTACCTCAAATAATAGCCAAAGACATTTAAATACCAGAGTTGCTATAATAATCCCTGTTTGAATCATGGTTTCCCTGAACTGGGTTAAGCCTTTAGACAGAAACTAATTGCTACAAACACTAATTTTCAAGTCCCTTTTGTTTCGCTTTGCAGGCACCTCTGGACGCAGAAGGTACCCAATTAGCAGAATTCATGGTCCTGATTGTGTATTGTGGGGCTAGTGTGCGAGCTGTATAAACACTGTTGATTACCATCCCTCTGTAATGGCTGATTTTTTGATTGCTTAATAAGGCCATCTATTCTGCATCAGGGGCCTGGCAATGCAGTCGGTGAAATCAGTCAGGTCACTCGTTTTCTGGTCCGAGTATCAGGAGGAGTCTGTGATGGTAGCAGTTGACTAAAAACATAATTACAGGCTATTTAATCACATCTGTTTCTCCACTTAACATTGTTTGTTCAAGTTAGACATAGTTAAGTAAATCAAAAGGACAATAACGGCAAAAACACTAAAAGAAATTACTATTACATGGTCAAAACTCTAGGGCTTGATATAATTACAGAAAACATAGCTTGTAGTGATTTTTTTAAGGTACTAATTTTTATTAGCTTCTATACACACATTTGTTTATTTGGTGGTTGCTAGGTGATTTTTTTAGGATTATTTTTAAAGATTCCATGTTATGTAAATAACTATTTGTGTAACAGGACTGATTTGGTGTGAAGGGTCCTACAGGGATGATATTGTTTATTAGGATGATTTGGATGTGCTCATCCAGTGTTATAATTAGCAGTCAAGTAACGCCTATCCTGTTTGGTGATTAATAACTAATCCCATAAACACACCTTCCACTACAAAGGCTTGTCTAGATAGATGAGTCCAAGTGAGCATCACACCCAAGGGCAGAGCTATTCACTTGGAGCTGCCCCATCCTCCCTCTGAGAACCATACCTGTAATTTATCAATAATGCAAAACAACTCAACAATCAAAGACAGAAGACCGAAAGGCTCCCAGACAGCCAGAGCTGCCAACAGGCATGGAGCCCATGTTCCAATGCCACTAGGCAGGCCATTGAATCAAGCAAGGATGACAAATCAACACTGGGTCCCATGAAAAGAAGTAGCTGTTCTTTCAGAAATGTACACTGTGTTCAGAGCTACATATAGCCTGCTGGTAAAATGACTGAAGCCACATCAGACAGGCATTTTATTAAACTGGACACAGTACATGGTTTAGCATAGCTGTCTTTTGTTAGTTGACACAACAGAGAACGATGCCTTTAGTAATCACCCAACAAGACTATAAGAATCTAAAACCTAACACAGAACTGAGAGCTGCCCTCCCCTCACAGACCTCTGCAAGGAATCTGACAGAAGTGGCTCTGTACGCAGAGCTCTTAGAAAAACAATGTCTTCTCTCTCAAAGTATAGCTGTCCTTTCCAAAGGGGACAAGGGGACCAAAATCCCACTACTGACTTTACATGAACCAAGTGAGATCCACCTTAAGAATGTGACTTAGTGAAACTATATCATCTACCTCCTAAATCCAATATGGCCTAATATAGTTGATTATCAGATTGTGTATGATTTTAAAGTAAATTTTGGACAACTGGCCCAGGAGCAATTGTCATAAAAACAATGAACAAAATTCATTCATTGATTCACTAGCTTATGCAGCAATACAGCGCCATCATATGGCACAACATGGTCGTTGTCAGACATTATTGGTTTTGCATTAAAATATTGACTGAGGGCTTCTAAATATCAGGTACTGTGCTAGGTAAACATTAAGATTTTTAAGGGTAAGAGAATGAATGAATGAATGAAATCATTGCAATCCAAAATAAAGCCTACAAAGGAAATATAAGGTCCTGTTGCAATGAAATAACCAGGCAATCTGATTCAGCAAAGTTCTCTAAGGTGACTCATTTTAAACTGAGACCTGGTAGACCACGCAAAGCAGAGAATTTTACAACAGTGGCAGATGTGCAGGCCTGAAGTGGGAAATATATCACATCAAGTGCTCAAGAGAGCAGAAGTTTTTTCTAATTGTATCATTGCTGGTAAAGGAAAAATATCAAAGATCAGGAAAGAGAGGACAGAGAAGAACTAAACAGGCCTCAGTAGCTCCAGTAAGGTAAGGGCTAAGTGGCTCATGCCTGCAATCCCAGTTACTCAGGAAACTGAGGTCTAAGGATTGTAGTTTGAAGCTAGCCTGGGTAGGAAGAAAGACTCTTAGCTCCTTGAGTCTTTTATCTCCAATTAACTACGAAAAAATACTGGAAATGGAGCTGTGGCTCAAGTAGCAGGGTGTTAACCTTGAGCAAAAAAGTTCAGGGACAACACCCAAGCCCTGTGTTCAATCCCCAGGATGGGAACACACACACACACACACACACACACACACACACACCAAAAAAACAAAAAACAAGAAATCATCAAACAACTTCACGTAGAGAGACCATGCTCTGACTTGAACTTCTAAGGGGGAGAAAAGAGTATATCAGAAGGGATAGGATTGGAAAACAGATAGAAAGCCAGTCAGAGGGGATATCTAAAACTACTATACAGAGTATGAATATGGAAATTAGGGTGTTGACTATGAAGATGAGATAAAGTAAGCAAGTTTGAAAACTGTTTTAAAGACAAAAATGGAAGGATACATGCATGTGTGTTTTGTCCTCCTGAGTAGATCTCCATCTCTTAGAGGGCAGAAGCCATCTTCTGACTACTGTGGGAAACCTCTATTCCTCCTGCTTAGTTTCTCTCTGAACCTAAAACTGTCTAAAAATATTATAAATTCTCTATTTGGGGGAAATATTTTAAGGTGATTGATTTTCTGAAGTCAAATATCAGACATGCAATTGAAACCAGAATTCTTACTTCTTACTCTCCACCTCCATAGCCTCTCAATCCCTGGGACCAGCTGGTCTGAACTGAAGAGAACTTAAATTGTTCTCATTAGGAATACGTTAGGGAGTCTAATGCAGCTCAGCAATGAGTCAAAAAGAGAGAAAGAGCCAAAATGGAAAGTAGAACTGCAGTCACAATAAAGTGGCCAGCAGTTCAATAATTCCTGCCTGGGGCATATACACTTGGACCAGCACCAACAGCGGAACAGTAATCTCTGGCAAGCAGGTCACTGTCAAGGAAAGCATGCAAGTTTATGCCAAATTCCAAATCAGAATCAGATCAAATCCTTGTCCTAAGATGATGCCATCCTCAAATTTCCCATTTACTTCTTGCCCCAATCATTCAGAGAGTGGGCAACCATAAGGAGCATGTACATGGGGAGGGACAAGGGAAATGAAAGGCATTCATTCAAGAAAAGGTAATTGCATTCTATGGCCAAGCAGTAGGAACACAAGGTGCAGTAATGAACAAGTCCCTGCCTTCAAGGAGCTTAGATTCTAGTAAGGGAGAGATGAGAAGTAAAATAAATTAACACCTTAAATTAGAAACAAAGGTATATCATTTGGGGAGGGGGAAAAAAAGAAAAACATGCTGCAAAGAACAACAACCAAGAATGACTCATTTTGTCTGGACTATGGGATTCATGGTTGAGCCGGAGATATAAAGGATATATTAAAGGTATGTGGTTAAAAAAAAAAAAAAGGAGATAAGACTCTAGAGGATATGGTACAAGTAAAAAGTTCACAGAAGGCTACTCTGCTAAAGGAACCACTGTGTTATAATAATGGAGTAACTGGGGATGCTGACATGGCCCAAGGGGTAGAAGGCCTGCTTACCAAGCACCAGGCCTCAGGTTCAAACTCCCAGTACTGCAGAAAGAGACACCAGCAAACGTGAGGTTTCGGACTCCTGAATCAAAGGATAGGGATTTACAACAACAGGAGAGCTGATGGTGTTCTTTGAGAAGCTATTGACAGGAGTCTCACACAGTTTACTTCATGAGTACTTCGGTGGCTCTGCACAGTGTCCTCAATAACAGGGGCCTGAAGGCCCCAAGAGCCTTAATTCCTTTTAGTCCTCTTCCCTCCTGAAGATAATGGAGACTGATGATTTCCTTGGTGATTCCTCAGTGTTATCCCTAGTCTGCATCAGCAGCATCTCCTATGGCTTATTAAAACATTAAATCAATTTTCTGAAATCATCAAATAGCATCTTCTAAGGACATCCAGGATCGTTGCTTACAAATAGTACTTCATTTTATTGGACTCAGTTTTCAAGCAAAAACAAAGCTAAACTCTAACTACATAGTGGCTAGAAAACCTTGGGTTTTACTCTGCAGGCAAAGCTTCTGGCACCTTCATCAAGAGGGAGCAACAATACCTGGGAAAGCTTGTACCTGCTAAATAAGAAAATGGAAATAAGGGACCACAGAGGGACTGAATGGCCACTGGTAGCAACAGTCTTTTCATTTCAGTGATTCCAGTGACAATTGAAGTCAATGTAATCTCAGTAAAGGAACTAAGGCTTACAATAATGACACTATTCTCCAAGGAAAGGCTACATTATGCTCAGCATTCTCTTAATGATGACCAGTTCCATTAAAAATCTTTAAGTGATGCTCAAAGGGGTAATCTTTAGTTATCTAGAAAGTTAGCATTTACATTCATTCCTATCATTAATCCTAGTTATTCAGGCTGCTGAGATCTGAGAAACATGGTTGAAGCCAGCCTGAGCAGGAAAGTTTGTGAGTCTTATTTCCAATTAACTATCAAAAAAGCCAAAAGTGAAGGTGTGGCTCAAGGTAGAATGCCAGCCTTGAGCCAAAAAAAAAAACAAATGAGAGTGTAAGGTCCTAAGTTCAAGCTCCAATACTGGCACACGTGCATACACACACACTCACAAAGTTAACATTTAAAACATGTTTCTCCAAAATGCCACATAAAGTCTTAAGTGACAATGAAAAACATACTGGGAAAGAATTTGACACTTAGCAACTGGTTATGACAAATGCCTATGTGATAGGGGACAATTGAATAAATACTTTAAGACTGTTATTTTGCTGTGTAGGCCATTCATTGCTCAAAGGTGAGGCACGAGATAACCTCTCACACTGTTTATAGTTTTAAAGTTCAAATCTATACAAATCCCCATTAGATATCTGTGCTTAAGTCTCAGAAATGTCTTCCCTTAAAACTGTCTCCCCTAAGAATCAACAAACGCCCTCAGGAACCCATCCCTCCCATACTATCTTCCCTCAGAAGTTGAAGGGTATAACAATTCACCTTAAGTGATTATAATTCTGAACTTCAATATTCTTGGAAAAGGAATGTCATACGACATTGTATTTTTTTTCCAAGAAATTGTTTAATCTATATAAGTTATTTGACTCGGTCATTAGCAATCTTTGTGCCAAGACAGCTCCTAATCAAATTCTGGCAGAATATAAGTGCCATTGAAAAGAAAGCATACAGATCTTTCTTCTGAGAAGTACGTATTTTTCTTTCTGGTTGAGCAATGTTATGCAACAAATGCTTCCAACTGGCTTTCTATCAAAGAAAATCATTAAAGATGAAATGCTCTAAGGGACATGATCATAGAAGCCCGAGATGCTTGTAAGTAATTACATTCATGCTGATAATTAGAAGAAATAGTCTGTGCAGTGGATATAGTACAATCACCTTTCACCACTGGTCTTGGATTTGATTTCTCCAAGGAATGCCAAGAAAAGCCTTTATTTAGCTGTAGTTTACGCTTCACTCAAAGCCACTTATTTTGTAATGTAAAAAGGAGAAAAAAAGAGAATGGCACCTTGACATTTTAACTGCTTTGTTTTTATGGAAAATGTTCTTCTTTGATTTGAATAGAAAACAGGAGTGGGCAAGGAGCCAGTAGGTGCTTATTTATCACCTAATAGCCTTACATGTTCTAAAATTCCTTCACCTAGCTTTGCAATTTTTCCCCGTCAGATATCTGTGCTATCTTGTATGCCAGGCATCTACAAATGAAAGCATTGCTTACATCCAGCACAGCAGCACACACATTTACACAGGCAAGTGTGTACCCAACAGGCTTGGGATGAGCTCCAAATGCTTAGATCTAAATATAAAATTTGTCTCCCACGCTGTCAGTAGGTCAACGTACATACAGGGCTAGAGTAATTTATCACAATTGGTGTTTCTCCCCCAACAGCACATTGACTGTGGTGAACTCAGAATAAAATTGACAGTAATTCTCTCTCTCTCTCTCTCTTTTTATTTTACAGTGAATCTGTTGCCTGTAATCATGGAGGATGAAGATTTGTTATAATTTTACTTCTTAATCAAATGGACGTCCGAAGAGTGGAGAGGGCACTAAACCAAAGTGACACTTCTAGGTCCTCAGCCTGTCTAAAATGGTAATCCTATTACCCTCCCCCTGTTCCACGAAGGCTAGCCTTATAGTGCTGTTTTCTCTTTCCCATTTCCCTGCCTCACCTCATGCTGCCTGCCCCTGAGTGACACAAGGCCCTACCGGACCCTTTTCTTATCCTAGCTTCTTCCCCTAGAAGGAGGCACATCTTTTCTTGAAATCAAATAAACCTACATTTCAACCCAGGTCCTCCTCATCTAATATATGGCCTCAGGCCTCAGTCCATGCGATGATTAAGTGAGAGATCGGAGAAAGCCTTGCCGCACGTAAAGAGATCGTACAGGAAATTAGTATCGTTTCTTCCCCCTTAGGTTCATGGCTAAGGCCTCTGTGACAACAGAGTAACAAGAGAAAAGCATGCAGCCTAAAAATATATTTCCTGTTTCATGTGACATAAGAGCTTTCAGAAAATAAGAGCCAAGGAAACGGGCAAGCCTGTGTATTTTTACGGTTATGATAGATGAAGGGGTGAATATTCGTGGGAAAAAAAAAGACTGGACAGAAGAGGTCTGAGCTAAAGGCAAATAAACACAGTGCTGCGAAGTTAGTAAGACTGTCAGCTTCCTCTTGCCATTTCTATTTTTAGCTCCTTTTCCCTGGCATAGGAAATGCATTCCTTTTTTTGTTGTATCAGTTCTAGGCTTGAACTTAGGGCTAGGGTATTGTCCCTGATCTTTTATTTATTTATTTTTTTTTCAGGTAAGGGGTAGGTTTATTCAGTAGACCTGCTGGGATCAGGCAAGGTTGGCACTCCACGTGGCTGGGAAAGGCATGGGAAAGAGAGAGAGAGCTGGGAAAGAGAGAGGAAAGAAAGAGAAAAGAGCTAGAAAAGAGCAAAGAGAGGGCATCTGGGCCTTGGCTAGGCCTTATCTAGGGTATGGGCGGAGAAAGGTGTGGCCACATCAAATTCAGATGTGACCTCAGGGGATGCAGATGTGACCTCTTCCAGGTGTCCCAGTTGCCTAGGTAACACAGGTACTGGGTGGAGACTTTGCTGCGAGGAAGTTGGAGTCTGCTCGCTGTCCAGGAGCTTGCTCAAGACTAGCACTCTACCACTTGAGCCACACCTCTACTTGTGACCTTTTGATAGTTAATTGGAGCTAAGAGTCTCACAGACTTTCCTGTAGGCTGGCTTCAAATGGCAATCCTTAGATTTCAGCCTCCAGAGAGTTATGAGCCACTGGTATGGGGCTGGAAACATATTTCTTAAATAAGGACCTTGGGAGTGAACAGAGAAAAGTAATCTTCTGATTTCTGCTGGGTACCCAAATGATAGGTCATATTTTGGGATGGTAAGTCCTGAACCATCATGGACTTGATGAGTGCGTGTTCCTATTCCTTCTCTTCTTTCTCTGCTTCCACTCCAGAGTTCTAAAACAATTTTTAGTTAATCATCTGATTAGTCCTTTCCCCCTTCCTAATAACATGGACAGGGTGTGACTAAACTTCATATATCAGTAACCACACATAGAAACATTAGTTTCTAATGTTACTATGCCTCATTCCCCCAAGCAAAGCTTCCACACTTCCACAAGAATAACTTGCCTTCTTTCTTTTCTTCTTTTTCTTTTTCTTCTTCTCCTCCTCCTCCTCCTCCTCTTCCTCCTCTTCCTCCTCCTCTTCCTCCTCCTCTTTCTTCTCCTCCTCCTCCTTCTTTTTGTGCTGGTCCTGGGGCTTGAACTCAGAGCCTGGGCACAATCCCTGAGCTGTTTTGCTCAAGGCTAATGTTCTACCAGCTATCTATAAAATGCAAACTTCAGATCTCAACCTCCTGGGTAGCTAGGATTCCAGGCATGAGCCACTGATGCCTGGCCAAAGTAACTTTTCAAAGTCACTGATATCAGACTTTAGAATGCTCAAAATTTGACCTCATTTTCCTTGGGTTCCATGTTACAATGATCTTTTTCCAATCTCCTCTCCTCAATACTCCTAAAAGCACTAAAGAGTACACATGTACACCACAGCCTCATATCAAATCTCCAGAAACCCAGGCAACTCTGCCATTTCCCACATCTCCTATCTATACATGCATTTCTAAATACTTTTTTTGGGGGGGAGGGAGAGGCTGTTTATTTGTTTGTTTGTTTTTATTTGGAGACACTCCTACTGTCAGATCCTTCACCTCTCTCTTGAATGTAAAAAAACAAACAAAAAAAATATGTTGCTAAATCTAAAATCTAGACTGCTCTACCAATTCAAGTACCCATTTTTATTGAAGAACCCAGCTGGACTTTTTCTAACACTGACTACTTCAGTGTCATGGATTCAAGTTACATTCTTTCTGAAGTCCTTGAAAAAAAAAGGAACATATATGTGCCTTGTATGCACCTGCAGTCTTTGTCATTCACATTCCACAGAGCTTGACGGAATCCCAGCTTCAACCTCCAAACCCTCCCAATTGCAATCCAATCACTTTCCCACTGTAGGAAGTAAAGCCATGGATGCATTCCTACTCCTCATTCCCCTCCCCCAGCCCATGGGCAGTGTATGGCCTGTGCCCATCCACTTCCAAGCCCTCCAGATTCTTTGCATGATTCAACACCAGTAATTCCCTTTTGCCAATCAAGTAAGAGAGAGGGTAAGGGCAAAAAAGAAAACTATTTTCAAAAATAATCTTTCCAAGAGGCTGAAGGTAACTATTTATAATAATTATGGTAATAAAGAGCATTATTATACTGTTGACCTTTGAGAAGCTTTCAGCCTACAAACATGAACTGATGAACAACAATGAATTTTAAAGCCATGTGCTCTTCTCACACGCCCATCCTTGGACCCCATGCCAGCTCTTGTTTCCCTCTTATTTGTTAAAGTTCAAGTGGGGGTAGCCCTGAAGGCTTAAATTTGACACGAAATAAAACAGACGTTCTATTAGTTGGAAAATTAAAAGGTCTTTGTGGAAGCAGAGTCCACCATTTTCACAACTACCACCGCTTTACTCCCCATGAAGCAGAGCTAAAGTGACTCCACTCCACATGTCCTTCCCTGTCTGATCACATAGTCTAGATTAGGAATGATATTCTTTAATTAATCAATCAATCAATCTCACTCATTTCACTTTTTAACTCCACTCAGGTACTTTTTGTAACCTACATTCCACTGATATTTTTAATGTTTTAAAATATCTCTCCCAAGTATTGACAGCTTTTCTCCAAATTTTGAAACAAATCCTGTTCACCAAATTAGGTAATTTGGGTTCATTTCCATCTCAGAGCCACCCAAAGAAGCAACCTTTTAATGTACTTTTCACATCACTGTTCCATGAATATCCTACCTTCCTACCACACACATCATGCACACATAGGTATACATACACATGCAAACATACTTCTCACTGGCTTATCTAGATGTCTCA
Source organism: Dipodomys spectabilis (assembly GCF_019054845.1). Taxonomy (NCBI): domain Eukaryota; kingdom Metazoa; phylum Chordata; class Mammalia; order Rodentia; family Heteromyidae; genus Dipodomys; species Dipodomys spectabilis. The sequence goes on along the minus strand of NW_024870719.1, from coordinate 3,103,368 downwards.
AAAAGTTTAAGAAAATTTGGTCCCCACTCAAAATGGTACTAAACTCCATACCCAACAATTAATTTTCTAGTGTTGAGGATAGAAATCTAAACTTGATTTTTTTTTTTTATTTCTAGGAGTTTTGTATGTGTAGATGTGCTGGTACGGGGTCTTGAATCTGAGGTCCGCACTCTTACTTGGCTTATTTTGCTCAAAGATGGTGTACTACCACTTGAGCCACAGCTCTACTTTTTCTGACTTTTTTGCTGGTTAATTGGAGATTATAAGAGTCTCACAGATTTTTCTGCCTGCTGTGGCTTCAAACCATGATCTTCAGATCTCAGCCTCCTAAGTAGCTAAGATTACAGGGGTGAGTCACAGTGTCCAGCAAATTGTTAGGATTTAAACATATGCTTATATCAGACCTCTTACTACCTCAAAAAGCCTCTGTTGATCTGTAAGCTATTTTCACTTTTTCCATTTTTTTTCTCCAACCTACTGCTGTCTGGAAATTAAACACAAGTACTCTATTTTAAAAGACAACTATGCCATTGTGCTTGAAGTACTCAGAAATGGTTTATGCCTTTTACTTCAATTTTTCCTTCAAATTTACCTTCTCCAGTACAGTGGAACATGGTTTTTTATCTCTCTCTCTGCCCTAAAATGCACGGATCTAAATTGCAAGAATTAGTTCTGAGAGGGCATTTAGCAGTACTGAAGTTTGCTTTCCTACCACACTCTACATCAAAGCACCAATCTTCAAGGGCCAGCTATATACCTATTATATAAGTTTATGAATTGTTATACATTTTATTATATCTTCAGTTTTAAATGCAACAATTTCCTCATAGAAAAACACTGAGTGGTCTGTGAAGTTGATGAAATATTCAAAGTATGATTCTTGGTTGCAAACCCTGAGAGTTGTATGCTTTGGACCTAATATTGTATCTTCTAACAAGATATGGGATTTGCTTTCTTTCCAGACAACAAAGGGCATGGACCCAGGTAAACACCATGCGATACTGTTATGTCTAAAAAGGAGAGAAATGGAAAAGGATAAGATCTCTTAATGTGAAACTTTTAAATCAACAGTCAAAAATGAAAAATAATGTGGTGATTATTATCTCCATTTACATGAGTATACTGGACTCAGAGATAAGACCTACTACATAATTTGCAAGGGCCCTCTTGTTGAACAACTAAGGATTGCATTCACAGAGCATTGAGCCAAGTACAAGGGCCTGGATAACTACATAGGTTGAACATATATCAAGACATTTCTATTTAGAGAAATTAAGGAAAATCAACAAGCTGCTAACAACAAGCTGCTAGAATTTGTATCCAGTCACTTTGACTTCAAAATTCAAACCTCTTCCTTTGGGCCACTAAAAAAAAAAAAAAAAAGCTATTTATTGAGTGCTTTCTGTGAGCCATCCATAGGATTATCTTCTTCAAATAATGCCACAATCATGAAAATCATCATGATTAGATAATCATCATCATCATTACTAGATAATCATCATCATCCTTATTTTGCAGATGGAGAAAGTGAGACCTAAAAGAGTTTGAGTAGCTTTTTGCTGTTGTTTGTTTTTTGACTACCCAGAATCTACAACTCCTTACTATAACCTATCAATTCCTTCTTGCAGAACAACCTTTTACTCAAGGAGTAAGTACTCAAGGAGCAAAGATATTTTCTTGTTCTTCCACATATCCCAAATGTCTAGAACCTTGTTAGTTAAAAAAAATAGTAAATATTCACTGACCAAAGCCTGTGCACTGTATTTCCACAATAGCCCCAGAAATTCTCTATCTTGGATCCTTTCTCCCACCACCAGCATAGCATAGGGCAGGCAGCATGTGTCCTGAGCTAGCATATTCTAGAACTCTGACTGTAAGGTAGATGCCACAAACCCAAAAACAATTAGAGCTTGATCATTCCAATGGTTCAGTCTTGGCAAAAAAGTATGGCTGTCACTTCTTCTTGTTCAGGTTCTATCTTGGCTGCAAGTTTCATTTTTATCCTTCCATTACATATATGATACAGGGTGAGAGGAGGGGGAGAGAGGGAGGGAGGAAGAGAGAAAGAGAGGGAGGGGAAAGACAGGGGGAAGAGAGAAAGAGACCAGAGATTCCCAAGACCATCTTCACCTCTGATAAATGGTGAAACTCACAGAACTCAGAAAAATTGTTATAGTCATAATTATGTTTTATTACAGCAAAAGGAAATGATACAAAATGAAGTCAGAAATGGAAAAGGCTACACAGGCAAAGTCTATGAGGCACTAGGCACAAGCTGTCCTATCCCAGCAAAGTCCTCCCATCAGTGACATGTGCCAACCAAGGAAGCCCTGCTTGACTTGGGTCCACCAAGACCACCACACAAGCATCTAGATGATCAACTTTAGCTGCTTAGTCTCCAGCCCCTCCTCCCCCAAAAGTTACAGTGGTACAGCATGGCCCAAGGCCTGAATGTAACAGACAGGATGTTCTAGAAGCTCAAAAGTTGTCTTTAAAGTAATTTCTGGAGGCAGTCAAAGTAGTCCCCCTAAAAAGAGCCTGTCTAGCTAGTGGCTCACACCTGTAATCCTAGCTACAGACCCTAATCTCAAATCCTGAGATCTAAGGGTCACTGTTTGAAGCCATTTGGACAGGAAAAGAAACACCTTCCTTCTGTTTAGGGCTTAAGCAACCAGAGCCTACACAGTTAACCATTTACTGCACAACAGCCAATAAATCTCTTTGCTTGAAGCAACTACAATTTATTTCTCTTACTTGCACTTAAATAACCTATAAAATCATACAGCTAGTAACTGAAGAACCAAAATGTTCAGGTCTTCTTGTAGACACAGATAAAACTCAAACAAGTATAGCAGTATTCCACTAAAACTTTATTTAGTCAAATAAGTGAAGAAAACTGGCAGAATTTGGCATGCAGGCCATTGTTTGCCAACCCTTAAGTTGAACTGTATTAAATATTATATCATTCTTCTTTTTTCCTTTGTGGTGCTAAGGATCAAACCCAGGACCTCGAGCATGCTAGACAAGTGCTCTTCTACTGAGATGCCTCCTAACTCATAATAAATATTGTCATACAAAACAGGAAACTTCAGAATATTTACAACTAAGTGAATAAAATATGTGAAATCATACTATACACATACCTCTGGGAGAAAAATACTTGCATGTTAAAGGAAAAAGTATGTTGAAATGATATACGTGAGATGATTAATAGTGATTATATCTAGAAGGCTGGAATTATGGGAGATTTCACTTGCTACTTTATACATTTCTATCGTGTTTGAAGGGTTTTACTATAAACATATATGATATTTGCAAGCAGAAAAATCTACTCCAGGGAGAAAAAAATAAACTTAAAGCTGTAACTAGAATAACTACTTAATTCCCTACTAATTATTCAAGCTTCTGCTCTTGCTCTTGCTCTTCTTTTCTAGCTCTCTTGCTCTTGCTCTTCTTTTCTAGCTCTTTCCTCTTTCTTTCTCTCTCTGTTCGTTTCTAGCTCTTCTTCTTGCTCTTCTTTTCTAGCTCTGTCTGCTCTCTCTCTGCTCTAGCTCTTTCCTCTCTCTTTCCCAGCCACGTGGAGTGCCAACCTTGCCTGGTCCCAGCAGGTCTACTGAATAAACCTACCCCTTACCTGAATACCACGTGCGTGCAGGTGCAGTTTTTACTCGGCTACCTCTTTTTAAAAACCTAACATATTAAATAAAAAAATTTAAATAATTATTCAAGCTTCTCTTCAGTAAGAAATCCTGGATACAGGATGACAGTGTTTCAGAGTTTAGGTGTAATTTCCCAGTTTATATATTAATGCTGTGACTTCTTAAACTTCCTTCCAAGCTAAAGTTCTACAGAATTCTTTCAGAATCTTAAGCCTAATTTTCTTCTTTCATAATAACACATATCCCATCAATAATCTTCTCTCAAATAGGCTTTTAACCACAAAAATCTACATATTATGTGAGTATAGAGAAATTATTTTTATGTACTACCAATTCTTTGAATTCCAGATAAGTATCCATATTTTATTTCCCAAATACGACCAAAATGGCTGAAATCAAATTGCTGAAAAAAAATTAACAGACAAGCATCCCTGACTTACTCAGAGCCCTTAGAAGCTATAAATATAACACCTTCTTAAATTGAATTATATACTGCATAAATGTAATTCAAATACATAAAATACCCAGTGCTAAATAAACACACCCCATCTTCCCTCTTCCTCACTTGTACCACTACTGTTCTTTTTGTTTTGTTTTGCTTAATTTATTTCAGATGACTGTTAACTTGACTGATAGTTTACAGAAAAGAACAAGGTCAAAAAGCCAGGAATATGAATGTTTCAGGGACCCTGTTTATTTCCATGGGGTACTTTTGCATTAGCAACTGTGTTTCATAGCAAGTCCTGACAGCCACTACTCACAAGAGCCAGGTTTTTCCCTCAATCACTAGGCCATGTAATTTCATACTAATAAACCATGTTCTAGAATTACCTGCATTAGATTTTCTATCAGGAAATGGTCTTAGTTTGAAGTGCTTTTTAAAAGATTGTTCCTAAGTTTATTATGTGTCAAAGATGCCAGCTTAGTACCCCTGTGCTATTAACATAAAAAAACTGATTCGTAGATTAGGTTGCTCAGATCCAATCAAAGGAAATTTCCCTTTCTGTTAATTGGATAATTAATGGCATTTTTTAAAACTAGCGCTGATCCAAGTACCTTTTATGCTCATTGGCAGATTGATTATCTATGAAGAAGTTCTCTGTTATCTTTATTATCCATTTGGATGGGAAGGGAGGCCTTGGGGAAGGGACAAAAGGATTAGCTTTGCTTACCCCCCACTCTACCCTTTCACACTCAGCCTCCTTTGTGAGTTGGCTTTGATTTGAGTTTTAAGGAGAAGGGATGAATCTTGATTTTTTTTTAAAAATTTTTTAATAGAATTAAAATCTATTTCAGGCATCAAAAAAATAATTTTTATTATGTCTGTGCATTCATGGTTTCTGTGGGATGAGGGGAAAAGAAAACTCCTTACCCTTGCCTATATTTATCTGCCAAGTCTTTTTTTTTTCTATATCCCTATCTCCCTCCCCCGCCTCCATAGCTCTCATATTTCCAAGACTAAAGGACAAAGCCATGAGCTGGTTAGTGCAACAGTATCATTTATTTGTGTTCTTCAAGCAGCCTGCAACACAGCCAGAAGATAATGGACACCTCATTTATTCAAGCTCTGAATGATCATATTTAATTCCCTGTGACAGCTGTCTTCCCCACATTAGCATTGCAAATAAATTCGGTTTTGTAATGGCCTTCTATTGAACATGATTCAATTATGTGTGGTCCGAATTGAGGCAGAATACGGTCTTAGTATCTATAGCAATATTTCTGCAAGCTGCTGCTCTTTACACTGCTCACATTTAATCTAGCTGTTTATCACAATGCTTTCCTTGAACTATATTGAACTCCCTACACTTTTCAAAATAAAATAAAGAGGAATGAATGTCATTTGTAAAAGCAGTTATTGGGCATATAGACATTACATACCTCCTCCCCTTCATATATGTAATCAATCTGGAAGCACTTTGAAAAAATTTTGTCAATTGTCCCATTTTAAAACCCAGATAATAAAATCATTATGGCCAATTAACGATTAGACAATGGTAGGCACACTGGGACTCAATGCCTGGTTTTGCTTATCACTAACAACACACTGTTCGACTTTAAGGCAATCGGTATAGAAACCTATGCTTGGGAGAAAAGCAGCTTCCGCTGGGACTGACAACCTGATTCTATCCAGGGCTGAAAGCAGCCGGCTATCCTCAAAACTGAACAACTCACCAATTAGATCCCATCTCTAGACAAACATCTGCAGTTGCAGCCCCCAGCTGGGTTTCCATGGGTTCCCAAACTTGGCTGATATGCAATTAGTATGCTATGAAAACACCAAGGAGACAGCTGAGAAGGACAGATAGAAGGTCTGCCCATCCAGAGTCCACAGATGTCATCACAGACCCAATGGCACAGTGATTCGGATTCCACCTGAGCCAACTATGGATGGTTAGGCCCAATGTAGACACAAGTTCTCTCAGTCACTTCTCACAACTACTCTTAGAAAAGAACATACAGTTCTGATGCCTAACATTTCCAGGTGCAGAACTTGCCTAGATAAAGATGCTTGGCTCTCTTCATAGCAAAGAGTAGCAACCTGCTGGTAGGGCTAGAAGTAGAAACCAGGAAGCTTTTGGCTCAGTCCTTTTGCTCCTTTGGTGCTACTTGGCTACAGAGGGGATACATTCTCATCTGATGCTCTGGCTGAGCAGACCAGAGCTGCCAAGGAGGCCTGACATTCAATTCACAGAAGGTGAATAAATACTCTTGACTCCACCTGTCCTGCACACCAGTTTAGCTTTCCTCAAGAGGAAAGAAAGAAAGAGAGAGAGAGAGGAAGGAAGGAAGGAAGGAAGGAAGCCAGTACCGGTGGCTCATGCCTGTAATCCTAGCTACTCCAGAGGCTGAGATCTGAGGATTACAGTTAGAAGTCCATGAGACTTTTATTCTCAATTAACCACTGAAAAGCCAGAAGTGGAGTTGTGGTTCAAGTGGTAGAACTCTGGCCATGACCTAAAAAACTCAGAGATCTGTCTGCTTCTTAGGTCTCTCTCTGTTAGAGTCTGAGAAAGAAGAAAAAAATTTAATGAGATCCTCTATACTGGGCATTAATTCTTCCCTTGTTGCTTGACATTAAGTTATATGGAACATTTTGTTTTTTTGTTTTTTTGTTTTGGTCCAGTCGTGGGGCCTGAACTCTGGGCCTGGACGCTGTCCCTCAGCTCTTCAGCTCAAGGCTAGCGTTCTACCACTTGAGCCACAGCGCCACTTCTGGCTTTTTTTCTTTTTTTTTTTTTGCTTATGTGGTGCTGGGGAATCGAACCCAGGGCCTCATGCATGCAAGGCAAGCGCTCTACCACTGAGCCACCTTCCCAAGTCCCTATGGAACAGATTTTTATGCAGGAATATCACCTGAGGATCTTATGAAAATGTAGGCTCTGGCTCAGTAGGTCTGGTATGGGGTATGACAGTTTACATCTCTAACAAGTGCTCAGGTGATGCCAATGCTGCTGGCCCGTGGACAGCACTTCGGCAGGTGAAGTAGATAGTCAGTTATCTTGACTATCTACTTGATAAGACTGAGAAACACCTAGGAGATTAGCAAAGCATGCCTACAAGCGTCTGTAGGCATTTCCATAAGGGCTCTGACCTAACAAATGGTCTTAATCCATTGATGGATTCCAGTTTTGGAAACTGTGGAGATGGGGACCCAGTTGGAGCAAGTAGGGCACTTGGGAACACATCTTTGAAGAGCATATCTTGCCCTGGCTCCTCCCTGTCTTCACTATGCTTCCTGCCCACCATGAAATAAATAGCCTCCTCCTCCTTATGATCTAGCTTTCATAATGTCCTGCCTCACTAAAGACCTAGAAATACAGATCCAAGCGATCATCAGCTGAACTCTCTGAAACAATGAATCAAAATAACTCTTTTTTCTTTCAAGTTGTTTGTGTCAGGTATTTGGTCACAGCAAAGGAAAAATCTGACAAATATAGCAAGGACTCAAATGGAATCTCCCAAACTCAAGGAAGGCAGAGAAGATCCAGTCATCATAATAGGAAAAGGTGGGGAATGCTACATTTTCCTCCTTCCCTTTTCTGGAGGAAATCTTCAATTTTTAATATGGATTAGAATCACTGGCAAGGTTTGTAAACGGAGAATCTCAGAAATTGTTCCTCAACAGGTTTTGGGGTAGAGCTCAGGAATCCGCATTTTATGATGGCTTTTAACATGTAATATGTAGTTTAATGGATTAGTCTCATGCAAATGTTCATGGAACCACACTACAACTCTAACCAAGGACAAGAACTCTTTTACAGAGCTACTCAACAATAATGCCACCTTGCTTTTGTCTGGTTCCTTGCATGTTGCAAAGCACATTTGCTTTTTACACTAACAAGTATATCTATTTAACAGATAAAGAAGTTTTAAACACATTGATTTTCACAAAACTACTGCTAAGATTAACCAGCTCAATATAGACTATCTAGTTTAGCACTGAATGTCTTATGTCCTGGAAACCCTTTCAGCCTTGGTAAACTAGGGCTATGGTTATCATATAGATAGAAAAAATCCAGGGTCTTCTCAATTCAATATGGTAAACCTATCACACATAAAAGACAATAGAACTCTTACAACCTAGGAAAACTTAGTAGGAGGGCAAAGGTATCCTTCAAACCCAAACAAAGCAGGCTGGATTGCAACACATAAAGAATTACAGAAACAAGCACCATAAACTAAAAGCCAAATGAGAAGGTGAATCTCTGCTCCTCAATCACAGAGACTTGTAAATAAGAAAACAATGTAGTCACTGAAATTTTATGAAATTAATGATCACATCTCACTATATACCATATTCACCAAGGCTTGTGTGGCACATGTAATAGCTCTCTCTGAAGCCGTATGGGCTCCAGGGATCCTTCAACAAGTGTTTCCCCATTCTATCTCAATTCTTCACAGTTCCTTTTATTGATTTTTCTGCAGCCATTTTCTCAAGCAGATGACATGAATCATTCTACTTGCTTCCTCCAGACATCTGTTGATAGTACTATTCCAATTTGTTCAGTTTCCCAGAGCTGCACTGCCATCCTTAACAAATACTTTGACTTTTTCTTTCTCTTTTTTTTCAGCTTGTGACTCTCCAGTTGTGATCTTTAGAGTTCTAGTTACACTCTGGCTAGCTTCATGATATAGCTGGTCTCAACCTACCCTTTACTTTCATCCCAGTGTTCTTCACACTCGAGGATGACATCATCCCAATGCATGGAGTGATGTATAAATTAATCTTTCTCTCCTTGAAAGGAAAAGATTTCTTAAAAAGAAACTAAACATAGTTTCAAGAACTGCTCCAGAATAAACCTTAAGCATTTCTGCCAAATTCTTTACCACAGTGTCTTGGTCTCATTGTGCTGCTAAAGTGAAACCCTTAGCCCTGGATAATTTATAACAGCAGAAATGTATTTCTTACAGTTGTGGAAGTCAGAAAATTCAAAACTAAATACCAGCAGATGCAGTGCTTGATGACTGTTCTCTGCTTCCATGATGGTGTCTTTTGCCTGTGTCCTCACATGGTAGAAAGCAAAGGGCAAGAGAACAAAAAAAAGAGGCTCTACTCCCTCCCATAATCCCTTTACAGGATATCTAATCCCATTCATGAAGAAAGAATCCTCCTGACTTGATTATCCCCTGAAGGCCCTGTCTTAATACTGCCACCACAGTGATTACATTCAATATAATAAGTTTAAGGGGAACACACACATTTATACCACAGTACATAGAGAGGATGAGATACTCACATCTCTGTGACAGCTATATTCTCCAGCCCAGATCAAGTCTATTCCTCCAGCCCCTATCCTCCACTTCGTCCCATTATATTACTCTGTTACCCAACTTAGAGGCGACCAATCATTCCTTTACTCGGTGGTCATTTAACAAAATGCACCCACTTTATTGCCAACAAAACACAGTAGCAAGTGGGAATCGATTCAATGAAACTGCAGAAAGTATCACAGAGAAAGTTCAAAGATCCTGTGTCACAAAATGGGCCCTGATACTCTGTCACTCAAAAGGCCCTGTTTATCCCCATCCTGGTTTGCGGTTGCCCCAGTTTCCTGCAGCAAACCTTAGCAATATCACCTTACTTCCATTCCTCAGCTCTTCACACTTCCCAAGAAGGCAGAACTCAATGCTCTCCAGCTTGCAACTATCATGGCCTTTGACCTCTTCTGCCCTGGGAATGAACTGACTCATCTCTAACCTTTGCGTTTCCATCACTGCGTCCCCTTTATCGGGGTCCCCTGTCTTCCCTTCCTCATTACTCTCCCAGCACAAGAGTTGAGCCGCAGAGCTGAATCTCCTCTTCCAACACAATGGCACACAGAAGCTGTCAGCAACTGATTCTGGCGTGAGTACAAAGCCTCACTTCAGAACCTTCCACTGAGGCCAAAAGAGGCCTTGACCATGCCAACACGTCTCTGGAGACCTCCAAACCACTTTAGAACACTCCAGTCTTCCAGGCACTTCTCAGGAGACTGGCTGCAGTTCAGCAAATGGCAATGTACTGAGAGATGTACTTTCCATTGGTAACTAGCACAGTTAATGAGAGCACTGGACACACTAGCACTACAGAAATTGGCCAAAATTTAATTCTGCCAGTAAATTGCCTTGAGCTTGATGGTACACCACATGTGTCTCTTGGTGCCTACTTTAAATTGTAGGTATGTTTTTAAATCTAGAAATGAGATTGTATTGGCTGCAATAAAATGTCCTTCTGTAATAAAGCTGAATCTGTTCAGCACTTGGTATCTCTTCTGCAACAATTTGACAAACTATGCAACAAGCACATTCCTGAGAGATAGAAGACAAGCCAGAAACACATTGGCAATAGGTGCTGCACACTCATTTCTCTCCTGTATACCCTCCATTTTTACTTCCTAAACCACCAGCCACCAGCTCCAGATTAGCTGCTAATACAGTGAGTATCATTTTGTTTGATTTAAAATCAAGCACATTTTTCATAGGTTAGAAGATTGTTGTTTGTGTTTTATTGCTTGGAAATTCCCTTTCCTTTTCTCTGTGTATGTGTATATTTGAGTGTGTTGTGGTGTGTGTGTGTGTGTGTGTGTGTGTGTGTGTGTGTGTGTGTGTGTGTGTGTGTGTGTGTATGCTGAGGCTTGAACTCAGGGCCTGGGCACTATCCTTTTAGCATTTTTGTTCAAGGATGGCACTCTGTTACTTGAACCACAGCTCTATTTCCAACTTTTTGATGCCTAGTCAGAGGTAAGAGTCTCATGGACTTTGCCCCTCAAGCTGACTCCAAACTGATCTCATATCTCAGTCTCCTGAGTAGCTACAATTATAGGCATAAGCCATGTGACCCAACACTTCCTTTTCCCTTAATAGTTACTTTTTGATTAAGTCAATTTTATCTAAGCTTCCAGTATAAAATGATGATTGTATTATAACTGGAAATAAATTAATATACAAAATTTATATTTTTAAGAAAAAGAGTTCATTTACTTCAGGATCTAAATTTTGTATCATTATATCTGCCCTCCAATGAGATGAGTTATGCATTTTCTTTACTCTAAGGACCCACTCTCATCTACCCACACACAAGAAGTAACTTCATCCAGGAAATAGTAACTATAAGAAAGATTCAATTATAAATGAAATTAAGTCTAGTGCCAGTGGCTCACACCTGTAATCCTAGCTCTCAAGAGGCTGAAATCAGAAATTTGTGATTTGAAGCCAACCCAGGCAGAAAAGTCCACAAAGCTCTATCTCCAATTAACTAATAAAAAGTTATTCTGGAGTATCTCAAATGGAACAGTACCAGCCATGAGCAATAATGCTAAGCAAGAGTTTGAGACGCTGCATTCACAGGACATAACAATAATAATAATAATAGATAATCTCAGCATTCCTCCTAACTGTTGTTATATACATATATATTCATCTACTACATATAGATTCTAACAACCTAATATCTATGAGTACTTTGGCTATGCAATTTTTCCATTTTCATATAACTAAGAAAATAGATGCAATAAGTTTAGTTTTTATAAACAAAACATACTACATTAGCCAGAAAGTCTAAAGCAGTGGATTTTTCTATTAACTAAAGTTGAATTTGTTTATTTCCTTTTAGCAAATGTTCAAAAGGAAGTAGTATTCGTGGAGTTGATGTAATTCGGTGGTAGAGTACTTGTCTGCTATGTACAAGTCCTACATTTGATCCCTAGCACTAGAAAAAAATAGGTTGAGAGAGAAAAGGGGAGGGCAGGAGGAAGGGAAGAGGGCAAAGGGTAGAGAGAGGAGTGGGAGGGGATAAGAGGTTGTAAAAGAAACATAGCATTCAGAGCAAGATAATCGTCTCTAACGGGAACAGTTATTTTATTCTTGGTGTTAAGAAGAAAAACAAGACTAAAAATCTTACTACATTTGTTTAATATATTCAGGTCAAAATATTATATCACTGAACAATTTATAATTTATATGTTATTATTTTATATTGATAAAGTTTTGTGCTTATATAAAAGGAACAATAATAATGTTTTTAAAATAACGCTGAGTGTATATAACATGATATCCCAACATAGAATCTTGCTGAGAAATGGTTGCATAGAGTAAGTGCTTTCAAGTCAGAAGCTACAGAAAGATCAAAAATTATATGTCCCTCCTTGTTCACTTCATTTAAAACTGAACAAACAATTGAACACTGGAAGAGACAATCCCAAATCCATTTTAACGTGGATGAAAACAATCCATTGTCTCTCAGAAAGAAATCCGTTTCTCAAAAACAGCTGCCAAAGAGAAGCCACCAGCTGGCCTGACAGTTTGGCCAGCAAAGCCAGCGAGCATGGAGATGATTATACAATCACAGCATCCCAGAGACCTAAGCACCCCCACCCCCACCCCCCACCAGAGTCTGCTGAGTAGGTGACAGGCAACTCCAGTCCATTCAGGCAAATCTCCATCTTTCCAGGCAGCCTGGCACCGGCATACAATACACAGAGTTGTTGGCAGTCAGCTCTGGTTAGAGTACTTACCACATAACGTTTCCATATAGATTCCACGTGAATTTTGAGCAGGGATTTAATTGAGTGAGCCAGCAGCAGACTGCTCTATTGTGTGCCATAGTCTCATTCTCTTGAAGCAAATGCATTAATTCCAGTCCTGGTTGACTCAGAAATGCAACTTCAACCAAAACACAGAAATAATAATGAAACTGTTGTTGTGCCTCAATGCTGTGTGGTAGTTCAAGATAGGATGATATGGTCCACATTTTCTTCCAAGCAAAATTCTCTACCAAATCATAATACAGGAGATATCTCATCAGAAAGCATGACTTCCTACCAGACAAGTATAGTTCTCCAAATTGACCAGTTGGCTTTGTTCTTGTGCCTAAGAACAATGCCAACAGTCACAAAGTAGAAAATTTCAGGCTACATGTTGCCATCTCCTATAACTGTCCACCCTAACTCCACCCCACAGTTCACGTAAAATCTAGTGAGTAGTGAAGGATTCAAGACTAGCAAGGGAAATGGCCCCTTCTCACTCATAGACAAAGCTCACCTTCTACTTCACAAAGGAAGTATAAGTTCTCTCAAGCTTAATGTCTATCTCTCTCTCACTCACACACACATACACAACAGACTGACCACATCAGTGCTTCTTTTCTTTTTATCTCAAAGAAGTAAATATTCCTGTTTCTTCAAACCATGCATTTCTTCCTCCCCTTTGACCTCCATCAGAATCTCCACAATCATCTCTCTTAACTTCTGTCTCTTCATTTTAGAGTAAAACCCACAGTTTGACATCCTGGAATTACCTGTTAAGGCTGCTGAACCTCAGGCCCATCCCAGACCTCTAAATCAGAAACTATCTTTTTTTTCTTTTTTTCTTTTTACTTTGTTGGTCATGGGGCCTGACCTCTGGGTCTGGGAGCTGTCCCGCAGCTCTTCAGCTCAAGGCTAGCGCTCTACCACTTGAGCCACAGTGCCACTTCCGGCTTTTTCTGTTTATGTGGTACTGAGGAATCGAACCCATGGCCTCATGCATGGAGGCAAGCACTCTACCACTGAGCCACCTTCCCAGCCTATCTTTAACAAGAGTCTCAGATGGTTCATATAAATATGAAAATCTGATAAACCAACAACAGAGAAAGGTCTTGGTTCTCTAATTGATCACAGACAACAAGCCTGCCTGATACCTGGTCCTCTGTTCTCAGGACTAAGGCAAGAATGGTATGCAAACCTTTTATACTTATATACTTATTTGAATCCATTGGCAATCTTCTGCTCTTCAAGATTGCCCTTGATATATTAACCCAATTTTGAAAAAAAAAAACAACTTTCAACCTGTGCAAGTAGAGATCCTATAATCCATAATTTGAGATGTCTTTATTATAATATCTTAGCCACCATCCTGCATCATGTAGTGTTATTACAGTGATTTTAAGGATGAGAAAGCTAAGATTTACAAAGTGTACAACCAAAGTTCTGACAGAAGATACGATTCAACTTGGATAGTTTGAATAGAAGGATTTTTAATAAAGGGAAAGGTGGGCAAGGTTAATGGCAGAGGACTAGCATAGAATCTGTTCCAAAGGAGCTTGGCAGTAACGGAGAGAAACAACCGGAAGCTGGAAGTAACCCGAAGCTGAGGTCAAGAATCGATTGTATTAGTAAGATATGGGAAATGTGCCTGTGAAATGGAAAAGATGGGATTTAAGGGAGATGATTGGTGGGATCCTGAAGGAGGTAAGATAAAGGAAGAAATGCATGGCTTGAGGAGACCGGAATATTCAACTATTCAGTCTGCTTTAGTGGGGCAGGAGAGATTTGGCTGAGTTGGTCATACTTATCTGTGAATTAGGAATATTATCCTTGGTCAAAGATGGACCAGAGCTGGACCCCTATACCACTGCTTTCAGGAAGGGGAAGAGAGTATATACAAGAACAAATGCTCCAATACTTAGAGCCCAGACTCAGAAGTATCTTATTTGCTAAAGTATCTCATCTACCAGTAAGCATTAGTCATCTGGCCTCCTAGATGCAAATATGAGTAGGAACCTAGATATTATTTTTTTGGGGGGTCCGGTCATGGGGCCCGAACTCTAGGCCTGGGCACTGTCCCTCAGCTCTTCAGCTCAAGGCTAGTGCTCTACCCCTTGAGCCACAGCGCCACTTCCGGCTTTTTTCTTTTTGCTTATGTGGTGCTGAGGAATCGAACCCAGGGCCTCGAGCATGCAAGGCAAGCGCTCTACCACTGAGCCACCTTCCCAGCCCCTAGACATTATTTTTTAAATCAACTATAGTGTTGTTTTCTGAACAGGACTGAGAACAGAGAGCAAATACCCAAAATCAAGATGAGTTAAAGGTATAGAATGATCTGGTGGCTGGGCTGAAAGGGGCTGGTCAGGTGGATGAGTGATACTGGCTTGGATGGTTGCAATGTGACCCTAGGAAGACAGACTATCCCTAACAGAACAAATAGTCTGGCTTACTCAGGACTGGGCAGTGGGTAGGAATCCCTGGGACTGGCTGGTCTATTCTTGGCTCTGGAGTTGGCCTCATATTCTTGTACAATTCAGAGCACAGTTCAAGATGCAAGTCCCTTTCAAGCCTTGTTTCCATTCTGCCTGGGCAAAAGGTAACTGGAATAGTATTAGATTACAGGCTCTGAAACAAGACTTATAAACTTACGTGCCAGTTCTGCTGTGCTCTGTTACCTGACACATTGCTTAATATCTCTGTGCCTAATTTGTTTTTCATTTGTAAAATGAGAATACGTATAGTACTTACTTCTTGGGGTATTTTGAAGATTAAGTAAGGTAATCCACTCAAAAAGCTTATATAATGCCTAATACACAGTGAGCCTTAAAATTATATACTATGATACATACCATATTTCCATAATTTATTTCTTTAAAGAGCTAACCTCCTGGAAGTGGCACTGGGGCTCAAGTGGTAGAGCATTAGCCTTGAGCTGAAGACCTGAGGGACAGCGCCCAGGCCCAGAGTTCAGGCCCCATGACCAACACAAAAAAAAAAAGCCCAAAGTTTATTTCCCAGCATTCTGATTCCTTTATCTTCTCTCACTCCAGCCTTGAAGAACAAGGCAGCTGGGTTTTATGGATGTCTCACACACTAATATCATGTACATGGAAAAAGCACTTCTCAAATTACACCCAAAGACACAAACCCATGAGCAAGTCAGGAATGGCTCTTATGCTCAGGTAAAGGTCCAGTTACCCTCAAAACTCTTGAGGTTTAGGGGTATCCATAAATAATTTTGTCCTGGCAGAAAAGTCTTTTGTGAAGTTGCTTTAATATATCAAGGGTAATGTTGAAAAGAAAAGAACTAAAAGACTCAATAAATATCCGTTTCTTTACCTAGCTGAAGACAATACAGAGGAGGTAGGGTAGACCTATACTTTGGACAAAGATGAGTATAGAGACTAGCAGAACGTTTTTTGGCAGCACTGGGATTTGAATTCAGGACTTCGCATGTTCCAAGGTAGATGCTCTAACACTTGAGCCATTCTGCCAATCCCTTTTTCCATTGATTTTTGGTGGTGGTGGTGGTGGATTGATTGGTTGTGATGCTTGAATTCAGGGCAGGGGCACTGTCCCTGAGTCTTTGCATTCAAGACTAGAGCTCGACCACAGCTATACTTCCAGTTTTCTGGTATTTCATTGGAGATAAGATTCTCATGGACTTTTTCCCCATCAGAGCTGGCTTTGAACCATAATCCTCAGAACTAAGCCTCCTGAATAACTAGGATTACAGGCATGAGCCACTGGCACTTGGCTCCATTGATTATTTTTAGCTGGGTCTTGCTTTTTGCCCAGGCTGTCCTGGGCTGCTCCTAGTTGTGTTTCCCCGCGTCTCTTGGGACAACAGGCATG
Source organism: Dipodomys spectabilis (assembly GCF_019054845.1). Taxonomy (NCBI): domain Eukaryota; kingdom Metazoa; phylum Chordata; class Mammalia; order Rodentia; family Heteromyidae; genus Dipodomys; species Dipodomys spectabilis. Next base: position 3,086,849 of record NW_024870719.1, on the reverse strand, counting down.
CATCACCACACCCAGCCATGTGCTTCTCCCATAGCTGGGATGACAGGCACACACTACTTCTCCCAGATATTAGTTGAGATAGAGTCTCATCAATATGTATGCCCATGCTGGCTTCAAATTATGATCCTCCAATTTCTATCTCCCAGGTAGTTAGGATTACAGGCTTGAGTCACAGTGCCCAGGGTATCTAGTTCTTTCATTAACATCTCTTTATCCCTCTGAAGCTCCTTTCTTAAACTGCTGCCATTTATATAAGTACACCACCAACCCAAACTGGTGCCCATCAATCCAGGCACCATTGAACAACTAGAAGCTCCACATGGCAGAACTACAACCAAACTCCTTCCTCCATTAGGAATGGAAGCTGGAAAGAGGAGTTGGACAGGATCATTCCATCCAGTCACTTCAGATTACAGAATCATTCCTTACTTTAATCAGTAAATATTTGTATAAATTCCTACTAGATGCCCAGCACTAGAGAGAATACAAAACCACACCATTGTTTTTATTTTTATTTTTCAAACCTTACCAGAGGCCATGAGTGGTCATACCTGATGGCTAACCAAGGTATTCTCCATCATACCCTGCTACAAAAACGTGGATTAATACTTCCTTTACTTTCAAGAAGGTAAACTGCAGGCATTCTACCATTTAAACCATGCCTCTACCTCCTTTTCCCCTAACCAGTGGCTGTTATTGAGATAGGGTCTTACTTTTTTGCCAGTGTAAGTTTACAGGTGTAAGCCACCATTCCTGGCTTTTCAACAAATGTAACAGGGCCCTTTTTCCTTCTCAGGGTCCAGCTAGGCACATATAAGGCAAATCTTGCTTCTGTGAGGTCACCATCTTTACTGAGCAAACCTGGGTGCTTTATCTACATTGCTAAATTCAGTCCTCACATCCACCCTCTTCAGTGGGAACTATTGCTACCCTTTACTTAGATGAAGAAACAGAAGTTCAGAGAGAATGAACAACAACAACAACAAAAGAAAACCTTTCCTAGGATCTCTTGGCTACTAAGTGGTAGATGCGTGCCTTAACTTCAGCATTCCCTAACAACAAAGCCACAACTATTTTCCCAAAGTTCTACTACATAGTAATTTCACGAAATAAACAACTGACTGGACTGCTGTTTCTGAGATTACAAAGCTTTGGCATCTCCAGGTCACATCCAAGTATTAAATACTCTGCAATTATTACACTGTCGGATGTGGCGACTATACTTATATACCCTGCAGACTTCCAGAGTTCTGTCCACAAAAGTGTTTCTTCTTGCCAAATAGGAAAACAAAGTGACAATATTTTAAATCAAACAGGATTGTTATTTACATTGTACCTATATCATCATGTAGATCTTAAAGAGGTTTCCACTCTGTCACAGACCACCTCATGCCCTAATTTCACTTTGAAGTGGAGAGACCATACTTGAAGACTGTCCAGCATAGCAGCATAGTCAAGAACCCTACCCTACTGCAGGGTGATTTCAGACTATCATCATTGTGTATAACCTACAGTGCAGCATTTCTTACAATAAAAATATATATTAAAAAAAGAAAAGTTCCATTTCATTGAATCATGCATGCACAACAATAGAGAACAAATGCGTTTGAATTGTTAGGGTCTGTAATGATATGAAATACAGTTTTCTTTCCATGGTGAAGATTACTTACAGACACGCAGCTTACAGATGTCAACTTTATTGAAATATATACTTTTTCCCCTTGCAGTGCATCAAGTAAGCTAACATACATACCAGTTGGCTAGGACTATTTTTTTTTTAATCAAAAAGCAAACTTCAGAAACAAGGAAGCAAAGTCTTAGTAATGTGGTAGAGAAAGAGAAAACAGAAAGTATTTCATTTCTAGTATTTAAAAAAAAGAAGTACAAAAAAATAAAAAATAAATAAAAAAATAAAAATAAAAAAGAAGTACAAAGAAAACATCAATGAGAAACAAGATAATGCTTCATTTCTGACTTCCCTCATCTAGATTTACCATCAAAGAAATCTTATCATATATGCCAAAGAACCCAAATCAAGTTACCATTATGCTGTTTGTCTACAATTAATCTATTCCAATGAGATGCATAAAGTAGCCAAGAATCAGTAGCTTATGCCTATCTAGCTACTCAGGAGGAGGAGACCTGAAGAATTGTGGTTTGAAGCTAGCCCAGGACAGAAAAGTCTGAGAGAATATATCACCAATCAATCAACTCAAAAGCAGACTGGCGGCATGGCTTAAACATACAGCACCAGCCATGAGCAAGAAAGCCAAACAAGAACATGAGACCTTGAGTTCAAGCCCTCATATAGGTAGGATGGGGGAAAGGGCAGGGCAGAAGATGCATACAGTGCTTTCCAGTGCTACCAATGCTGTAGTGGGGTAAAACTGACACAGCTTCAAACACAACCCTGAAATAAAAGAGCCTGTTTTGAAATCAGCAGGATCCTACAACTTAGCATAGACAAAGGAAAATACAATCACCATGGAGCCTTAATTGCCCCAGACAGCAGTGTGCACATGAGTTGAAGGATAGGGACTTCAACCTACAAGAGTTTCGAAAAACACAGAAAAGAACCAATGGAAAGCACTTTTAATAATAGGAGGAAACTTCTATGAAACTTTGATCTATGAATTAACTACTTTCTACCTGGGCTCATGTTGACTTAAAATAATTCTAGACTACATGTCATTTCCCAAACCTAGTTGAGTTTTCCTAAACCATACAATACAAACTCAACTCACAATGAGTAAGCATTACAAGATTCGTTCCTCTTTATTATTCCATTTTACTTGGCTTTCAGGAAATCTATTTGTGAGGACATTATTACTATGTTTGGAGACAGAGAAATTGTTTTCTTAGTGTAGTAAAATGGAGGTGCCTCTGTCTCCACAATTTCAGGGGAAGTACTCCACCAATCTGAGGTTTTCAATTCTAAATTATATAATCAGACATGAATATGAGCCTACTTCAAAGATGATATGATATTGCAAAGAACAGAGCACACTGTTAACCAAAATGTGTATCTAAAAAGGTCTAAATAAAGCACATTGTATTTTCTAATATTCATATATTTGACATTTTGTTACAGTATTGTATAGAGCATCTGTTCTCAAATTATTTTTCTTCTCATTGAATAATAGTCCTTTAACCATTTTCTAAACCGAAATTTTAAACAAGAGAATTATCTGCTTGAAGTATTTTTTTTTTTTTTTTGGTCCGGTCGTGGGGCCTGAACTCTGGGCCTGGGGGCTGTCCCTCAGCTCTTCAGCTCAAGGCTAACGCTCTACCACTTGAGCCACAGGGCCACTTCCGGCTTTTTTTCTTTTTGCTTATGTGGTGCTGAGGAATCGAACCCAGGGCCTCATGCATGCAAGGCAAGCGCTCTACCACTGAGCCACCTTCCCAGCCCCTGCTTGAAGTATTTTAATGATACTACTTAACCTCATATGCCCAGTGCTCATCTAGTCCTTGCTTACCTCCCCAGCAGCCTACCTCACCATTCCCCCAATACATTCTGTACCTCACTTAGACTAGACATCAATTCATTTCTCACTGTCTCCTTTCTCTGAGCCCTGGCCTCTACCCTTGACCTTCCTCCACCTCCTCACCCTCTTCCTCTCAGATCTCTGATGAGGTACTACATCCTTCAGAAGTCTTTTCTCAGCCTCGTCACTCCCTGTGTGAAGTCAGAAGCTTCCCTGTGCCTATTGTAATATCCAGATCATACCTCTGCACTGTCATACCCTTACAAAAGCCAGTACTGGTCACCTATGTGGCTTTCTAGACACAAGCTCCATAAGTACAATCAAAAAAGATGCAGGCAGGCATGCTAGATGCAAGGTAGAGGAGACCTGTCTTTTCCCTCTATGATTTAGAGTTGTTTTTTACTTCAGTCATTTGCATGAATAAGAAAATCATCTTGCTTTACGGTATCTCTCCAGTAACAGCAATTCTCTATACAACTAAATCCCAAATCCCAATTATTGTCTCCATGTGAAGAAACTTTATGGTCCTTTCATCAAATTTATATAACAAAGGTAAGAAGATTCTAGAAAGATCTTTATCTTTACACTCAGAGTCATCCTCCAATAACTGTGGCCTTAAACTTGCTTTGAAAAACTAATTTTTAGAAAGCTTATATTGCTTATGGGAACACTATAGATATTTCTTCTTGCACAGATATGTCACCTGATTAAATGAAACTTCATAAAAGGTGCCTTTATTTTTATTTGTTCTAAGTGTATCATTTCTGTGATTTTTAAATTTCTGACCATGACAATCAGTAAATGTTTAATGATGACTATAAGGATGAGAGAAATAAGTGATATTTTTAACGACCTCTTAATAAGAGTTCTAATGTGCCCTCCAAAATCTTCAAACATGTTTTATGTAAGGTTCGTTTTCATAGCCGGACAACACCACGAAAGAAATTCCCAGCCTTGAAAAGAAAACCAATTCTGAAAGATGCTGTTGACTTTCATGACCCCATGGAAATTATTTCAATCTGTGGGCAATTTGTTTTCAGTCTCTGTGTACTGCACTGGAAATTTAGTCAGCCCGCCATCCCACAACACCTATCTCTGCCAGTCATTCTCTTTTCTTAGCTCATCAGGATACAAAACAATCTAAACAAAATGACTACACTGACACTTCCTTCAAATACCATAATAATTGCCCAATTGCACTGACCAGAGACAAAAGGAAATTTTTTTTCTGTTGATCACATACATCATTTTGTACACAAAACCCATGACAATATCATTCTCCACCAAGCTGTTCCTGCCACTGTGACTAATTGGGATTCTTATAGAGCCTGCATTCAGTCTAGGATGAACGGGACAAGAGTGAAATCAGGTAGGGTGGGAGCAAAAGAAAGAGCAGTGGGAGGAGGGAGGGAAAGAGGCAGAAAAAAGAAGGAAGGGGTAACAAGTTAGACAAGAAAAGTAATCACTACCTTATTTATGTAACTGTAAACTCTCTGTACATCACCTTGACAATAAAATTTTTTTAATAAAAAGAAGAAAAAATTAAAAAAGAAAGAGCAGTGGGAAAGGAAACATCTCAAACCCAGCATTCTGACAGCCTCTTTTGAACCAGAATGCATACTGTTTCATCAAATGATGTATAAAGGTCAGAGGTTAATCAACTTCAATTTGGCATGCATGTTAAGTACTTTCTAGTCATCAGTGTACATTTCCAAATGAGAAGAAACAAGAAGCACTTCAAGATAGTGGAGTATTTTCAAATGACAACTTTTAACTCTTCACAGACACAACTTCTTATTTAACTTTGAGGCACCGTGGGGGAAAGGGTTTATTTCCCTTAAAATCATTAAAAGACATTTAAGATGTAAATATTTAAGTCCTCTTTTTTTTAAGTTTTATTCAGGTATAATCAAAATGTAAAATGACTTAAAGTGTACTTTCTGTTACATTTTTAACACTTACATCTGGGTGAAAAAAATCAACCAGAATCAAAATTATGAACATGACCACCATGGCTGAAAGTATCCTTCTGACTGTTGTAATTCAGCCTTCCTACTTTGCTCCACCTTATGCTCAGGCATCCACCATCGTTGCTGTAGTCGTTCCCGTTCATTACAGATTATTTTGCATGTGCTGAATTCTCTGTGATTGCAACCATACAATATATTCTTTTAGTCAGCTCTTACCTCTCAGAATAATTATCTTCAGGTTCATCCATGTTACCCATGTATCAATAGTTCATTTCTGTGTATTGTGAAGTACCTTTTCATTGTTTGGATATACAACCATCAAGTTGTTGCTTTGGTTGTTTGTGGATACTTGAGTTGTTTGCAAATGCTTTTGGTTATCACAAATACAGCTACTATGTACTATTTATGCACATGTCTTCATATGAACCATACTTTCTTTCTTTTTTTCTTGAAAAAAAAACGAAGAGTATGATTATCATAAGATAAATACGTTTGTTTTGCAAGGGCATTTTGTGTCATTTTATATTCCCACCAGCAGTGTGTGAGAGTTGCAGTTGCTCCATATCCTCCCCAACACTCGGGATGGTCACTTCTTCTCATGTTAGACATACTAATAAGTGGGCAGTAGTTTTCCATTGTTATTTTTATTTGTATTTCCCTAAGAATTATGATGCAGAGAATTTTTCATGTACTTATCATCAAATTTTAATGATATTTCTGTTAAAATATTTTAAGACTGATATTTTAAATTTGAATGTTTGCTATTATGCTTTACAGTTCTTCACATATTCTAAATAAGCCTTTTATCAAGTATTGGTTTTTACATATTTTTCTCCCAGTGTATGGCTTGTCTTTCTAGTCTCTCTAGTGTCTTTCTTAAGAGCAGAAATTCATAATTTTGTTGAAGACCTACTTTGCATTTTTATTTTCAATGCTATAGCTAAAAAAATTCTTTGTGTGAGGTCACATAAGTTGTTACCTATCTAACAGGGCTACGTTTTGAATTTAGGTATGTGATTGATCTTGAGTTCATAGGTGAATACAGCATGGAGTATGGATGGACATTTGTTTTTCTGCATACTACTATTCAATTGTTCCAGACCATTTGCTAAGAAGGGGCATCTTTTCTCTGTTGAATTATCTTTGTGTCTTGGAAAAAAATCAACTCATAATGTTGACTTGTAATTCACATTCTTTTCTGCAGGAACCACTAAAAAGAAATACCCAAAAGTGTGTTTCACTAGAAGTATCTTAGAAACCATCTGACCCTTCAGAGAGTTTAGCTAATTGCTATAGTCAAATTCTCAAAGATTATGAAAAATCAAACAAAAAAAAGGTATCTGTAATCTAAAATTGAGAAAGGGAAAGAGAACAGGTCCATTTAAACATAAACAGTGAGATGGAAGCACTTACCTCTGCTTTGTTCCTAATCTCATTAATCAAAATGAGAACAATTGAAAGATATGAAACCCCCAAAATAAGGAATAGAAAAGTAGACAACAGCTAATGACAGGCAAACATAAAAATCATGGAATCTAGAAAGCAGGAAGATGAATGGCCTAGTAAACCAGAGAAAATAAAAAAAACTAAGCTGGATGCCAGTGTCTCATGCTTGTAATCCTAGCTACTCAGGAGGCTGAGATCTGAGGATTGTGGTTCAAAGCCAGCCCAGGCAAAGAAAATCTGTGAGATGCTTATCTCCAACTAACCACTGAAAATCAGAAGTGGCACTGTGGTTCAAAATAATAGAGCTCTAACCTTGAGCTGAAATGCTTAGGGACAGGTCCCAGGCCCAGAGTTCAAGTCCCACGACCGGAAAAAAAATTAAAAACTAAATATCTGGCTGGATATAGTATTAGGTTAGGGTTAGAGTTAGAGTTAGGGATGAAAATAGAGTTAGGGCTAGTGAGACACCATTTCACCCAAATAACTTGTAAGTGTTGGTACACATCAGTCATCTCAGCTATGTGGGGAGTATAAGTAGAAAGACTGTAGTCAAAGCTGGCTTGGGAAAAATGCAAGATTCTTCAAAAAATTTAAAAAGCAATAAGTGCTGTGGACATGGTTCAAGTAGCAGAGCATTTAACTAGCAAGGACAAGGCCCGAGCTCAACAAGGGTTTAGAAGTGGAGGGAAAAAAAGTAAATATCTACAGTAGGAAAGCAGATAATGAACTTACAATAAGTAAATTAACCTACAGAAAGATCCAGGAACTTGGAGGGATCATTCACCTCTAAAAGAAGAATATTGGATAAAACTGGAAAAGTCAAAGTAGCTCATCTCCATACAAGTCTCCACTCTTTGCATCTGCCCCTCTACTTAAACTAATTTGACCTGAAGAGTAGAACTGTTGGATCCTAAGAGCAAGCGTTTCTAGAGTCAAATGGAAATTTCACTATTTGATGACCTAGCTGAGAAGTAATGCAGCCACACTGCCACAGTAGAAGTCACAAGTTTCTGCCCAGATTAAGTGGAAAAATGGTAGCCACCTGTTGGTTCAAAGGAAGTTAGGACCCCTTATTTCTTGTCTAAAACCAATCCTTCTGTCAAAAATAACTATAAAATTTTCATAAGCTATCCAAATGAGAACTATTTTCTAAAATATTGAGGGCAACTGAGGCTATCAAAACTTGGTACTAATTCTTGATAGAAGGGCATACACAGAGGTATCATCTCTCATTTGTCATCATGCAAGACTCAGGGGTAAAAAGTTAAAGAGCGAATGGTAACTTGGTGATGCTATCAGTCTTATACAGAAAAGAAGATAAAAATTAGAATTCTAGAATTGCCAAAAAGTAGAAGATCCAGAAGATAACAAGGAGTCATGAAAGAGATAACTGGACATTCCTGCCCATGTTTCTTCTTGATTTGTCAGCTCACAAATCATAGAAGGTACGAAGCCAAGAAGTAAGGCAGAAAGCAACACTACAAGTCCAAACAAGCCTAGTAGCTGTCTTCTAGTGACAGAGTGGAAAAACTGGTGTTTCCAGCCTTAAAGAAGAGATGGTCTATCTGATGAACACCCCAGGCTTCCAGAGCCAACCCCAATGTAAGCAAAACAGAAAAACTACAGAACATTGGTGGCTCACCCTATAATTCTAGTTCCTTTAAGGATCAAGGTTTGAAGCCAGCTCAGGCAGACAAATCCTCAAGACTCTTGTCTCCAAATAACCAGCAAAAAGTCAGAAGTGGAGGTATGGCTCAAGTAGTAGAGTGTCAGACACAAGGCAAAAGGTAAGAACACAAGACCCAGGCCCAGAGTTCAAACCCATAAATCCTGACTCTCACAAAGACTTAAATTTATCTTGAATAATCTTTATTCATGATTAGATAAAGATGGACTTTTCTTAGTGTATGTGCAATAAAAAATAATAAAGGAAGCAAAATCAATTTCAGTAAAGGTACTGTACAGAGGGGTTACAGTTACATAAGTAAGGTAATGAGTACATTTCTTGTTGAACAGTGTTACTCCCTCCCTTGTTCTCGCCCACTTTCCCTCTATCCCAAGTCCTCACCCCCACCCCCAAGTTGTAAAGTTCATCTCCAAACTAGTGTCTTATGAGTATGGCTGTTGCATTGGTTCATCCTTTGTCCTTTGTATCATCATTTTGTGATTCCTCTTCCCTTCCCCAAATCAGATAAATGTATAAACAAAACACAGGGTTACAAAATCAAAAACAGGGACAACAGGGGATAAACCAAAGGGGGAGGGGGAAACAAAAGAAAAAAGAATAACGTCACACAGTACATTTTTTTAAAAAATTCTTGTTTCCATATCTTGGAGTTCATTTCAATTAGCATCATTTTATATTGTCATATGTACTTAGCTATTGAGCTATTGTGATCCTCTGCTATGATTACCCTAGATATATACTAATTATTACAAATGAGGGAAACAATGGTTCCTATGTTTCTTTAGGTCTGGCTTAATTCACTTAATATGTTTTTTTTCCAAATCTTTCCATTTCCTTACGAATGTGTCATTCTTTCTGATAGAAGCATAGAATTTCTGTGAGGGGGTGGGGGGGTGAGGGGGTTTGTATGTATCACATTTTCTTGACCCATTCATCTACTGAGGGGCATCTGGGTTGGTTCCACATTTTAGCTATGGTAAATAATGCTGCAATGAACATAGTTGTGCTGGTAGATTTAGTGTGGCCTTGTTTGTGGTCATTTGGATAAATGTCCAGGAGTGGGATTGCTGGGTCATAGGGAAACTCTATGTTTCGTCTTTTGAGGAACCCCCATACTGCTTTCCAGAGTGGTTGAACAAGTTTACATTCCCACCAACAGTATAGTAGTGTTGTAGTGTGGGCGTGCAGTAAGACCACTCAGTTTACAGTGAAAATATAAAAGATTTTATTGTGCGAAAAGTGCTGACACGCCAGGACCATACCTGGAGTAAGGAATCCCAGGAAATGGCCCCAAGGACCAGTCCACATTGGCCTTTAAATCTTTTTGGCTAGGGCAGGGAAAGGGGGAATTAAGTGTTGGTTTTAGCCAATGATTGCTCAAGAAATTCACACTCTAAATTTCCGGCCAAGGCTTTGCTGGTGGGAGGCTGGGGAATAGAACAAAGGTTGGTGAAGGCTCAGCTTGGTTAAAGCATGCATTGTTCAGAAAACAGCCGAAGTAGAGCTACAGAAGCTGAAATAGCTAGTTAGTTGCCAGGGAAGTCTTATCCACAGAAAGCACAGTTACATTTGTATCTTAAAATAGATCATTATCTATTTTATACAATCCAAGTCAAATATTATATTCCACCCTTACTTCCTCCACCATATCAGCGTTCCATTTTGGCCACATCCCCACCAGCACCTACTATTATTTGTTTTCTTCACAATGACCATTCTAACTGGGATGAGGTAGAATCTCAATGTTGTTTTGATTTGCATTTCTTTTATGGCCAAAGAAGTTAAATATTTCTTCGTATGTCTAATGGCTATTCTTATTTCCTCTCTAGAGAAATCTCTTTTTAAATTGCTAGCCTATTTATTAATGGGGTGGTTGTTTCTTTGAGGATTTGTTACTGGGAGGTTTAATTTTTTGAGCTCTAGGTATATATTTTATATGAGGCCCTTGTCTGTTGTAGATCTAGTGAAGATCTTCTCCCAGTCTGTGGACTTTCTATTGATCTTGTTAGCTATGTCCTTTGCCATGCAGAAGCTCTGCAGTTTAATGCAATCCCATTTACCCAGACTTTCTTTGATTTGTTGTCTTTCTGGGTCTTTATTTAGGAAATTTCACCCTGTGCCAAGGATCCCTAGTGTATCCTCTATCCCTTCCTATAATATTTTCAGGGTACCTGCTCTTACCTCGAGGTCTCTGACCCATTTGGCGTTGATTCTGGGACAGGGTGATATATAAGGATTAGCTTTCTGCAAATTTTTAGCCAATTCTGCCAGCACTATTTGTTGAAGAGGCTTCCTTTCATCTGATGATTTTGGCTCCCTTATCAAAGATTAGGTGACCATAGGTCTATGGGATAATTTCTGGGTCTTCAATGCTATTCCATGGTCCTCAGGCCTGTTCATGTGGCAGTACCAAGCTGTTTTTATAACTACAGTTTTATAATAGAATTTGAAAAATGAGGGAAAGGGTAACAAATTTGACAAGAAATGTACTTATTACCTTACTTATGTAACTGTAACCCCTCTGTATATCACCTCATAAATAAAAAAATAATAAAATAATAGAATTTGAAGTTAGTATTGACATTCCTCTAGCATTGTAGAAAAATACATTTTTTTGTCATTTGTGGGGCCTGAACTCTGAGTCTGCGTGCTGTCCCTCAGCTCTTCAGCTCAAGGCAAGCACTCTATCACTTGAGCAGCAATGCCACTTCTGGCTTTTTCTGTTTATATGGTGCTGAGGAATTGAATCCAAGACCTCATGCATGCAAGGCAAGCATTCTACCATTGAGCCACCTTCCCAGCCCAAAAAAACAATTTTTATGTGATAATGTCAACCAGAGATTTTTGTATTTCCTTAATAGAAGGCCTACATTCCACTTAAAAAAATGTGTAAGCATCCCAGAAAATAGAAATAAATGGCCAAACCCAACATTAAAAGAAGAAGAAACAAAGAAATAACAGACCAAAGGGTCTGTTAGATCTGATCTACTAGAGAAAGACTGAACTTTTTATTAATATTTTCAATTAAAAATGAGAATTTAATCAAGCAGTTGGAATCTATCAAAATCAATAGACCATGCAGCATTAGTACTCACTGGACACAGTATTGAAAATGAACTTGTGGGTGGGGAAGGGAGGGAAAAATGGGAGAGAGCAAGGGAAAGGGTGACATTATCAAAGAAAATGTACTCATTAGCTGATTTATGTAACTGTAAACCCCTCTGTGCATCACCTTTAAAATAACAATTTTTAAATTTTTAAAAAAATTAATAGGTCAGCTGAAAGTATAGGGAATGGTAGGGAATGTGCTTAGCACATTCAAGGCAAATTTCAAATCTCTATACTGCATATATATACATATGCAATATATATTTAAAATATATATTTGAAGATCTCAACTTAAAAACATATTAAACAGAAAAAATTGGAAAGCTGAAACTAGAACATAGAATAAAAATGAGAAGCACAAAAAAGGACATAAAAATATGTAGAACACACTAATATTTGTAGAAGTGGGGTTGCAAAGAAGGGATAAATCTCAATAAAGTGCAGTAACTGCACACAAATTTTCAAAAACTTACCAAGGTCTCAAACTACAGATTTAAGTTTTTTGAAGACAGGCAGATTGCCTACCCAAAAAACCACAGTTTAAAACTAAAATCAAAGGGAAAACTTAAAGGCAGTAAGAGAAAAAGGATATACTTTAATATGACAACTCTGTCTTCTTCCTATTATGTGTTAGAACTAACTCTGATGACAGAGTTTATTTGTCATCAGAAAAAAAGAAAGCTACAGAAATTGAATTAATATATCTTTGAAGTACAGAAATATAATAGCTTCCAACTTGACATTATGTATTTATGTATACATCCCTCAAATACAAAAGAAAAAAATATGTCTATGTTCAGGAAAATAAAAACAATGAAAACTTATTGCCAAAGACACACTCTAAAACTAATGTTCAGTTGGGACAGTGGTACACATCTGTAGTCTTAGCTTCTGTGGAGACTGAAAGGCAGAAACATAGCTTGAACTTAGGAACTCAGGACCAGCCTAGGCAACATAACAAGATCCCATCTGTTTTAAAAAAAAATCTTCAAGAAAATATTCAAAATAATTCTTCAGACAAAGGGTAAACAAATGCAGCAATGGACACTATGTTGAAAATGAACTACATAACTTGTGGGTAGGGATGAGGGGGAAAAGTTGGAAGAGAGTAAGGAGAGGGGTGACATTTTCCAAAAAGAAACATACTCTTCACCTGGCTTATACAACTGCAACCCCTCTGTACATCACCTTTATAATAAAAATTAAAAATTTTAGGAAAAAAACTCAAAAGTCCAGAACTCATATGAATCAAAAAAAAGAAGAAAAAAGAATTCTTCAGGAAAATGCAAAATAATTCTAAATGGAAGCACAGAAATACAGAACAAAAGAAAAATAAATAAATAAATATGTGGTCAAATTCAAATGACTGCATTATAAATCAATGATAATAATGTAAGTATAAAATGCTTGTAGAAATAAGTAACAACAGCACAAAAGGGAGTAAAATAGAGACAATATGTTCTTCAGAACTTTTCTTGTCTGAAAAGTGGTAGCAAGGGCTAATTATAAGTCTAATTAGTCAAAGTCATGTTATCATGTCAAATACAACCCAACCATGAATAGACTAGCACAAAATAGTAACAAAACTATACTCTGGAGGTAAAGATTGAAAGAATGTTTGTTCAAAGCCAGCCCAGGCATAAATTGGTAAGACCCTATCACTCCCAAAACAAGTGGGTATGGTGGTATACATCTGTAATCCAGACTTAAATGGGAGGAAAAAACAAAGCTTGAATTCAGTAGCTCAGGGACAGCCCAAGCTGGAAAAAAAAAGGAAGGGCTGGGAAGGTGGCTCAGTAGTAGAGTGCTTGCCTTGCATGCAAGAGGCACTGGGCTCAATTCCTCAGCACAACATAAGCAGAAAAAGCCAGAAGTGGCATTGCGGCTCAAGTGGTAAAGCACTAGCCTTGAGCTGAAGAGCTGAGGGACAACGCCCAGGCCCAGAGTTCAGGCCCCATGACCAACCAAAAAAAAAAAAAAAAAATGTAATACTGTATCCAAAAAATAACCAAAACTGAAAGGTTTGAAGTGGCTCAAGTAGTAGAGCATCTGCCTAGCAATTACAAGGCCCTGAGTATTAAACCTAATACCACCACAGAAAAGAAATAAGGAAGTAAAACTAATGAATCAAAAGAGGAGAGAAATGAAATCATTAAAATGTTTAACTCACACTTGACAGTTGGCTCACCTTGTAATCCTAGCTACTCAGGAGGCTATTTGAGAATCAAGATTCAAAGCCAGCCTGTGAAGACAAATCCAAGAGATTTTTTATCTCCAATTAATCAGTAAAAGACTGAAAATGGAGGTATGGTTCAAGTGATAGAGTGCCAGCCTTGAGTAGAAAAAGCTAATGTAAGGCCCTGAGTTCATGCTCCATTACCAGCACGCACGTGCATGCACACATACACAAACACACACACACACACACACACACACACACACACACACCTATACCCACAAAGTTTAACTCACAAAAGGGGGGGAAAGGGAGCAAAAAATGAGACAAATACAAAAGATTTGTATTAAGTATATTTGTATTAAGTATATATAATCCAAATATTAATAATACTAGTAATTGCACTAAATATATAACTATACAATAACGCCTCTCTATGGTCCACTTCCCAAAGAAGTCCCAGATGTTGCACTTTGTGTCTTATAGTAAAAATAAAGCACCCATAAGATTTTTTAGGCATGTAAGTGTGTCTTTCTCTGAGGTAAAATAACAAAATGGCATCACAGGCTGGTGGCTCACACCTATTAACCCTAGCTACTCAGGAGGCTGAGATCTAAGAATCTGTTCAAAGAAAACCCAGGCAGGAAGTATGTGCAACTCGTACCTCCAATTAACTACCAAAAAATCTGGAAGTGGAGCGGTGGTTTAAGTGAGAGAGTGCTAGACTTGAGTAAAAAAAGATCAGGAACAATGCCCAGGCCTTGAGTCCTAGAACTGGCACCAAAAATAAAAAAAGATGCCTTCACTGAAGACTGAATGGTCCCCTCTATCAGCTGAGAAGTCACATTACTGTCCACCATGTTCCAGCAACTTTGTCACCACATTCTCACCAATGCCTTCAATCATCAGACTAAAAAGCCTATCAACCAAAATGATATAAAGTAATCCTTTAAAGCTATAACTTACATTGCCCTAATCTCTGAAGTTTAGTCCTTGTATATTTTCGTTATTAACATTACTTCTCTATGATTTGATTTTTTATATCATTGGACCTTTTCTATGGAGTTGCCTTTAATTTTTGGCATTGATTTACTGCTTAATTTAGTCCACAAATTATTCACTGACTTGACCTCCTGGGTATCCAGAGAGGAAATAAAGAAATTCAGTCATCTTTTTCAACACTAGTAAATAAGTCAGCTTCAGATCATGTATTGCAAAAAGATACTCAAAATGACTTAATTTGTAACTTTGTACTGCTCTTCACATGCACATTTTTACTTGGATAATATATTCATTTTTAAAATCTGGATTGTGCTTTTTAGGTTAAAAAATTCTAACCTATAGATTAAAATTACCCTTAAATTTTCCCATTAATTTTTCTCTAATTTAATTTAATTTCTTCAATTTAATTTAATTTCTTTAATTTAAATTTGTTGCATATTAAAAACATTCATATTAACACATGGTATTTTGATATATATTACATAATTTTAATATCAAGTTAAACATTTCTATCTCCTCAAACATTATTTCTTTATAGTTAAAAACACTTAAATTTATTTCTTCTAGCTTTTTTAAATATACAGTTCATTAATGTAATTTATACTCATATTACTGTGCAATATCACATCAGAACTTCTTGCTCCTGTGATGTAGTACTTATTTGTCTACTTGTCCTCAGCACTCATTTTCTCTCTGGCAACCACTATTCGAATCCTGACTTTTAGATCTACTTCTTCATGTTCCACAGATGAATGATGAGTGAGATCACACCATCCTTGCCTTTCAGGGCCTAGCAACTTCACTCATCTTGATGATTTCCAGTTCCATCTATGTTGACTCAGTCCTCAAGTTCTAAAGTTCCAATTTTCTCCTTTAAGTTGTTAGTCTTTCTAGGATTTAGTTTTGTATGTGGTGTAAAAAAAAAAAATACCCAATTATTTTCCCAGTAACCTTATTAAATGATTTGTAGAGGGCTGGGAAGATGGCTCAGTGGTAGAGCACTTGTCTTGCATGCTCAAGGTCCCTGGGTTCGATTCCTCAGCACCACATAAGAAAAAAGCCGGAAGTGGCGCTGTGGCTCAAGTGGTAGAGTGTTAGCCTTGAGCTGAAGAGCTGAGGGACAGCGCCCAGGCCCAGAGTTCAGGCCCCACGACAGGACCCAAAATAAAAACAACAAACAAATAAATGATTTGTAGATTCTATATTGATTTAGACTAATACCTATGTTATCTATCAATATTTCATATAGATGTAGTCTAATATACTTTTTCCCATTTTTATTTTGTTTTTTTTATTTTGGTTAGATTTTCTTTTTGGCTACACTTTTTTTTTTGGCAGTGTTTCAGATCAAACAAAGGGCCTTCTATACCTTAGGCAAGTTCTCTACTACCGAGCTTACCTCTAGCCTTTCAGTGATGCAATTGCTGTCATTGTCATATAACAGAATATTCTACAATTTATTTTGGGGTTTTTTTTGGGGGGGGGAGTTGCTTTTTCCTTTTGTTTTGGTTTGTTTTGTGTGCCAGTAATGGGGCTTGAACTCAGGGGTTCATGCTCTTGCTTGACCTTTTTACTCAAAGCTACCACTTAAGACACACCTCCACTGAGATTTTTTGATAGTTTACTGAAAATAAGAGTTTCATGGAGGTTCAGAGGAAGATGGCAGAGGAGAAGCTAGAGGCTAAACAAGCTCTCTCATAGAAAGCAGTTTTAGTGTTCCAGTGAACAGTCCTAGGCTAGAGAATCACAACCAAGTGTGCCATCACAGTACAGGGGGTTTGGTCAGAGAGGAAAAATCCAGGCAGCTTGGTCAAGGAGACAGATCTGAGCACT
Organism: Dipodomys spectabilis; assembly: GCF_019054845.1. NCBI lineage: Eukaryota > Metazoa > Chordata > Mammalia > Rodentia > Heteromyidae > Dipodomys > Dipodomys spectabilis. The sequence goes on along the minus strand of NW_024870719.1, from coordinate 3,070,139 downwards.
TGCCAGTGTCCTCGGCGACAGTATTGGTGGCAGCGGTGGCAGCAGCAGCCACGGCCACCATATCAACAAAGAGAGTCCAGGAAAAAGGTGCCAGATGTGGTGTGCAGTGGATTCTACTCACCACCAGCAAGAACTGACAAGGAGGAGAAATTTCATCCTGATGATTGCAGACCAGGGACGGCCCAGAAACCAAGAATCTGGTGTGAGTAGACACAAGACATCCTCACTCCTTCTCATGGAGCAGCAGTGGGGAGCAGCGGTGGGAAGGTAGCCCCTCCCCGACCACCGGAGAAGATCTCCATCATTGATACTGACAAAAGCCTGGCTGGAGCAGCTAGCTCCAACTCAGGCCTTGGAAGAAAACAGTAGGAGCCATTCCACATGTCACAGGAACCTGACCTGACCTGCCAGGCTCAGCTCCACCCAGAGGAAAGTTTTCCTTCCCAGGCAAGGAAGCTCTGCCCCAGAGGAGTGACTTCATTGGGTAAAGAGAGCCAGAGGCTGCCCCTCCTCACTGCAGCCTAGGCCTGCAATTTCAGCAGCAAGAGGGGTAAAAGACAAATAATTGAATCGCAGTAAACATAAATCCTGAGAATGTCTCCAGGCTGGGCTCTGTGAATATCTCAGGAGCTAGCCCCTCCAGGAAAAGCTACTGATTGCTGATAGGCTTCAACCCGACCCAGAACCTAGCCTCATCACACCAACTCCAAGCTAGAGGAAACAGCCATCTCCCTCTTTTGTTATACTCAAAGAAGATCTCCCTCCCACTGAACTAGCCTTGGAAGAGGATCACAAAGTCCTGGGTAAGGAAGAGCTTCCTTCTGCCTGTTCAAACAAACTGACTTAAGAAACCAATCAAGCCACTGAAAACCAAATACCACAAGCAGACCAGAGACTCCACCAAGAGACTGGTTACAGACAAAGGGGAGATACAAGATCTCGCCCCACCCCCCAAAAAAATCAAAGAACTCTTTTTTTCTACCTAATTTTTTTTAATTTTGTTTTCTATTTTTTTCTTTCATAATTTTTATTTTAGGTGTCTATGTGTATTGTTGTTGTTGCTGTTGTTGTTATTTTTAATCTCTTTTAAGCTTTTGGTACATTTTTTTTCTTTTTTGTGTGACTTAATTGCTGTTCTGCTCATCACCAGATATATACCCATCATCGGTTATGAGACCTTATCCCTCATTGTGTACATACTTAATTCAGGAATTTATTACTCAATTTACAACCTCTTGCGCTTAACTTCTTTAATACTAGTATTATTCCTTTATACTTACATAATTTCTAGGGATTCCTTTTTTAACATTTTTTTAAATTTTTTCACTTTTTCCTTTTTATCTCTCTCCTCCTCTCATCCTATACTTTTCTTCTCTCAATATCATTTCTTTGTACTTACATAATTTTTAAGTGTTTCATTTCTTACATTTACATTTTGTTTTTTTTTTATTTTTTCTTGTTTCTTTATCTCTCTCCTTTCATTCTGTCCTATTTCCTGTCAGAGATTAGGACTTGGTTAAATTCACGTTTTCCTCTTAACCCTCCACATTCCTAAAATCTTATTTTTCCCTACAATTCTCCCTAAACCTATTCATTTCTGGTCTGCTGAATCCCTGTTTGATGTTCTTAGCCCATTAATCCATAGTTGTTTGATGTTGAATAGATTGTATCTGTTGAACTTGATTGTATCTGCAGACATTTTGACTGTGCAACTACAGGACTCTGGTTGACGCTTGCCTTAAAAGAGTGTTCTAGCACAAAATTGGTGTTACTTTCATACCAAATGGGCAGAACAAGCCAGAGAAACACAAGAAAAATGACGTCTGGGTATCTCAACTGCCACTCATGATAATCAGGTGACAGAACAGTTCATGAATAATCCAGAGGAGAGTTCCCAAAAATGTCTACAAACACTACTGGCAAACCTGGTGAATGAAAAGATTGAAAACCTCCAAAGGATTCAGTGCAAGCATGATAGAGAGCTCGATGAAGCTAACCAAAGATTAATACAGGAACTTCATGAGCATGATGAGGCTAACCAGAAATTAATGCAGAAATCTCATGAGCATGAGGAAGTTAATCAAACAATAATACAGGATTTGTGTGAGTGGGGTAAGAATAGACAAACATCAATACAGGCATTCATGGAATCCATAAATAGACAGATGAAGGAATCCAGGGAGACCACAAAGGGAATGTTATATGGTACCCGTCAGAAGGAAAGGGAGACCAAGGAAACCATAACCAATCAAGTGATTCGACAATAAACATTGAACACCAAATTAAGGAAGTAAGGAAGTTCATACAAGATCCAAAACAAAGCTCCAACCAAGAATTTGCAGCCATCAAAGCTGAGCAATTAGAAGGAAAGGAAATAAAAAACAAAGTAGAAAGTCTTGACAGTAGGTTAGACCATGCAGAAGATCCAATCTCTGGGATTGAAGATAGCCTAGATATTATAGAGAAAGAACAGACAACTATCCAAGACAAATCCAAGAAATATAATACATCTATTCAACATTTGGAAGACACCATCAGAAGGCCTAATCTGAGGAAAATGGGGATGCAGGAGTACCTAGAGATAGAAGTTAATGGTCTAGCAAATTTATTTAACAGGATCCTACCAGAGAAATTCCCAAACATGCAAAGAGATAGGCCTATTCAGATACAAGAAGCTTTTAGAACCCCAAATAGACCAGACCAGAACAGGACATCCCACCAACACATTATAATCCACACAGGATCAATTCAGACCAAGGAAAGGATCCTTAAAGCTGTCAAGGAGAAAAGATCAATCACCTATGAAGGGAAACCAATTCAATTTCTCAGCATAGATAATTAAAGCAAGAAGAGCCTGGAATGATGTATGCCATGCCCTAAAGACAAACAACTATCAACCAAGAATACTGTATCCAGCTAAACTCTCCTTCCTAACAGGTCAAATAAAAACCTTCCATAGCAAAGAAAAACTGAAACAATATATTTCCACCAAACCAGTTCTACAAAAGATACTTAAAGATGTCCTACACATAGAAGACCAAAAAAAGCGTAATAAAGGCCAAGAAACCACACCCAAACTGAGAATCCGAGAACCATAGGAAGAACCCAGTTGTCACAGCCTCCAAGAAGGTGGATAACATGACCGGAACTGCCAAACACCTCTCAGTCCTAATTCTCAATATTAATGGACTCTCTGATTAAGCGACATAGACTGTCTAGTTGGATTAAAAAGCAAGATCTCTCTATCTGCTGCCTCAAGAGTCATATCTTGCCCATAAAAACAAACATATTTTGAAAGTGAAAGGCTGGAATAAAATCTACCAAGCAGACAGCCCCCAATAAACAGACAGGAGTTGCAATCATAATAGACTTCAAATTAAAATTAGTGAGAAGAGATAAAGATGGTCACTACATACTAATTAAAGGATCTCTCCTTCAGGAGGATATTACAATTCTAAATATCTATTCACCAAGCAACAGAGCACCCAAATTTATCCAAGAAACACTACTTTCCCTCAAATCTCACATAGAGCCAAAGACATTAATTGTTGGGGACTTTAACACACCACTATCCCCACTAGATACATCAACCCAGCAATAACTCAAAAGACAAAACATAGATCTAAACAACTGCATAGATCAACTAGATTTAAGACTTCTACGGAATAATTCACCCAGCAGCATCAAAATATACATTTTTCTCAGCAGCACATGGAACATATTCCAAAATAGACCACATTTAAGTCACAAAGCAAACTTGCCCAAATTCTGAAACATTGAAGTTATATCTTTCATTCTCTCAGACGACAAGGGAATAAAATTAGAACTCAAAAGCCACCTAAAAAAGTCCTGTAACACATGGAGGCTGAACAACACACTGTTGAATCACCAGTGGGTCATGGAAAAGATTAGAAACGAAATTCAAATGTTCATGATATTCAACAAAAATGAACACACAAATTACCAACTCCTCTGGGACACAGCTAAGTCAGTACTCAGAAGCAAGTTTATAGCTCTGAGTTCCTACATCAGCAAATTGGAGAGATCTGTAACTAACAATTTAATGAGACACCTGAACCTCCTAGAAAAAGAGCAATAAGCTAAACCCCTATCCAGTAGCTGGAAAGAAATAATTAAAATTAAATGAGAATTAAACCAATTAGAATCAAAAAAAAAACATAGAATCAACAAAACAAAGAGTTGGTTCTTTGAAAACATTAACAAAATTGATAGACCCTTAGCAAACCTTATCAGAAAAACAAAAGAACACACCCAAATAAACAAACTCAGAGATGAGAATGGAAACATCACCACAGAAACAACCAAGATGCAGAACATTGTAAGGGAATACTTCTCAAATTTTTATGCTAATAAGTTTGAGATTCTGGAAGAAATGGATGATTTCCTAGCAAATATCAACATGACAAAATTAAACCAAGATGAGTTAAACCAATTTAACAGACCCATATCAAGCATTGAAATAGAAATATCAATAAGAGACCTCCCATCTAAGAAAAGCCCAGGACCAGATGGATTTACAGCAGAATTCTACAAGGCCTTCAAAGTAGAACTCACACCAATACTCCTCCAACTCTTTAATGAAATGGAAAGAGAAATTTCACTACCGAACTCTTTCTATGAAGCTATCATAACCCTCATCCCAAAACCAGGCAGGGACTATCAAAGAAAGAGAACTATAAACCCATTTCTTTGATGAACATCGATGTAACTTCTCAACAAAATTTTGGCCAATCAATTTCAACAATTCATCTAAAAAATCATCCACCACGATCAAACAGGATTCATTTCAGGGATGCAAAGCTGGTTCAATATGTCAAATCAATCTAATTCATCACATCAACAAGAGCAAGGATAATAACCACATGGTTATCTCAATAGATGCAAAAAAAATCATTTGACAAGATTCAACACCCCTTTATGATGAAGGCTCTCGAAAAACTAGAAATCCAGGGAACATTCCTCAATACAATAAAGGTTGTATATGACAAACCTACAGCAGGCATTATACTTAACTGTGAAAAACTAAAGCCCTTTCCTCTAAACTCAGAAACAGGACAAGGAGATCTACTCTCTCCATTTCTCTTCAATTTAGTATTAGAACGCCTAGCTACAGCAATAAGACAATATGCAAACATAAAAAGGACGCAAATAGGGAAAAAGGAAGTAAAACTCTCCCTCTTTACAGATGACATGATCTTGTATTTAAAGAATCCCATGGACTCCACTCCCAAATTACTTGAGCTGATTCAAAACTTTGGCAAAGTAGCAAGGTATAAAATTAACCCTCAAAAAATCAATGGTTTGCACTCTTAAATGACCTTTATTAAAGTTATCAATAAACAAAAGAGGGTATTAGTTAAGGAAAGTCTCAGTGTAGAAGACCAATTCCTAGGAACTGGGGACTTCCTTAAGGAAAACATTTCATTTGCCTCTATCTGAACACCAGCAAAGTATTTCAAGCTCCATTTTTACTTAGGGTAACACTGCTCAGGTTCCTAATTTGAGAAGATTATGCTAAATTTAATATTGCAACTTTCACCATCAGTCCTCTGTTCAAACTTTCAAGCTGGAAGGGAGAGGGTATGACAAAGGAAATCAAATTTTGCTGCAGATCAAAATAATTTTCCAAAATGCACAGTTTGCCATGGACTCAGCAAGTCTTCATCAGAGCAGAGGGGCCAATGTGGCACATTTCCACTCCCATCAGGTGATCAGGGACAAGCTGAAGTAACAACGGATGGAGCTTGGGACTAAAGCCTGCAGGGTGGACACTGGAGATCCAGAAATCCATGGTACTTCATGCCGGCATCAGACAGGTAAGAGTGTAAGTTTTTAAGGACTCCCAAACCGAGACTTAAAACAGCCCTTTTGGGGACAAGTGACTGCATATGTCAATTTATATTGTGTGCTCAATTATGATGTGTGCTATCTTGATGTTTTGGGAAAATGGAGACGACACAGTCTGTTCTTTAGCCTAATAAATATGTCTTATTTTCTGTGTGTAGAAAAAAAAAAATCAATGGTTTGGGCTGGGAAGGTGGCTCAGTGGTAGAGCGCTTGCCTTGCATGCATGAGGCCCTGGGTTCGATTCCTCAGCACCACATAAGCAAAAAGAAAAAAGCCGGAAGTGGCGCTGTGGCTCAAGTGGTAGAGTGCTAGCCTTGAGCTGAAGAGCTGAGGGACAGTGCCCAGGCCCAGAGTTCAGACCCCATGACTGGACAAAAAAAGAAAAAAATCAATGTTTTTTCTGTATGCCAACAATGAGAAGAGCGTGGCTGAAATCAGGAAAGCAACTCCTTTTGTAATAGCCTCACAAAAAAATAAAATAAAATACCTAGGAATTAACTAAAGAAATGAAGGACCTTTATAATGAAAACTTTATTTTTTTTAATTTGTGTGTGTGTGTGTGTGTGTGTGTGTGTGTGTGTGTGTGTGTGTGTGTGTGTGTGTGCCAGTCGTGGGGCTTGAACTCAGGGCCGAGGCACTGTCCTGGAGCTTTTTGCTCAAGGCTAGTGCTCCACCACTTGAGCCACAGCGCCACTTCTGGCTTTTTCTGTGTATGTGGTACTGAGGAATTGAACCCAGGGCTTTATGCATGCTAGGCAAACACTCTACCACTGAGCCACCTGCCCAGCCCTGATGAAAACTTTAAAAACCTGAAAAAGGAAATCAAAGTAGAACTTAGGAAGTAGAAAAACCTCCCATGCCCCTGGATTGGAAGGATCAACATCATGAAAATGGCAATACTTCTCAACGCTATCTACAAATTCAGTGCAATACCTATCATATTCCAACCTCATTCTTCAATGAAATAGAAGAGCAATCCAAAAATTCATATGGAACAATAAAAGATTTCGAATAACAAATATGAACTTTAACAGAAAGAACAGTGCTGGAGGAATATCAATACCAAAATTCAAACTCTATTACAAAGCCATAGTAATCAAAACAGCTTGGTACTGGCACAAGAAGAGACTAATGGAATAGAATTGAAAACCCAGAAATGAACCCACAGACCTATAGCTAACTAATCTTGGATTAGGGAGCTAAAAAAATAGAATAGGGGGCTGGGAAGGTGGCTCAGTGGTAGAGTGTTTGCCTTGCATGCCTGAGGCCCTGGGTTCGATTCCTCAGCACCACATAAGCAAAAAGAAAAAAGCCAGAAGTGGCGCTGTGGCTCAAGTGGTAGAGCGCTAGCCTTGAGCTGAAGAGCTAAGGGATAGAGCCCAGGCCCAGAGTTCAAGCCCCACGACCGGACCCAAAATAAAAAAATAGAATGGAAGAAAGACAGCCTCTTCAGTAAATGGTGCTGGCAAAAGTGGCTAATTGCCTGTACAAAACTAAAGCTATATCCTTATATATCACCCTGCACCAGAATCAACTCCAAATGGATCAAAGACCTCGGAGTCAAAGCAGACAACCTGAAAACATTACAGGATGGAATAGAAGAAACCCTAGGTCTCCTTGGCACAAGCCAAAATTTTCTTAATAAAGACCCAGAAACACAACAAATCAAAGAAAGGTTGGACAAATTGGATTGCATGAAGTTGCAGAGCTTCTGAATGGCAAAGGACATAGCTAGCAAGATCAATAGAAAGCCCACGGATTGGGAGAAGAACTTCACTAGCCATACAACAGACAAGGGTCTCATATCTAAAATATACCTGGAACTTAAAAAATTAAATCTCCCAACAACAAATACTCAAAGAAACAACTGCCCAATAAATAAGTGGGCTTAAAGACTTAAAGAGAAAGTTCTCTGAAGAGGAAAGAAGGATGGCCAATAGACACATGAAGAAATATATATACATATATATATATATATATATATATATATATATGTATATATATAAAATGGAATTCTATGCCTCCATCAGAAAAAATGGCATGGTCCCATTTGTTGGGAAATGGAAAGACTTGGAAAAAAAGATATTAAGTGAAGTAAGCCAGGCCCAAAGAAACATAGGTCCCATGGTTTCCCTTATTTGCAATAACTAGTATACATCTGAGTCAAGCAGAAAAGGTCAGATAAGTTCATATTAGGGAAATGAACCCTAAGATATGTATTCAAATGTTTTTTTCTTTCATGCGATTTTTTCTAACACATTTATAAGATTATTTCTTTGTTGCTTTGTATGTCCCTCCTCCAGAGTATAACCCCTGCTTTCACTGTATTTGATGTCGTTATAATTTGTGGAGAGGAAGGGAAAAAACAAATCGTTTAAATAGGGATACAGGTAGACCCATTGCAACAATGAGATGTTCAAGTCGTTATGTCGAAAACGAACTTTACAACTTTGGGGGGGGGGGGGAAGTTTAGGTGGGGGGGAGGGGAGGATGGGAAGGGATGGGAAGGGGAAACAAAGGAGGAGGCTACAATGCGTGATAAGAAATGTACTCATTATCTTGCCCATGTAATTGTAACCCCTCTGTACAGTATTTTCACAGTAAAAAAAAAAGTTTAAATAAATAAATAAAAAGACCATACTAAAGCTACCAGCACAACTATGTTTATTGCAGCATTATTTACCATAGCTAAGATATGGACCCAACTCAGATGTCTCTCAGTAGATGAGTGGATCAAGAAAATATGATGCATATATATATATGTATATATACATATATATATATATATATATATATATATGCACAATGGAATTCTATGCCTCCTTCAGAAAGAATGACATCGCCCCATTTGTTAGGAAGTGGAAAGACTTGGAAAAAATTATATTTAAGTGAAGTAAGTCAGGCCCAAAGAAACATAGGTCCCATGGTTTCCCTTATTTGCAATATCTAGTATATTTCTGGGACAATAGCAAAGGTCAAAAGCTATATACATATGACCAGATAAGATGAAGTTAAGTGAAATGAACCCCAGATAGAGACACAAGTGTTTTTTTTTTCTTTCTTGCTATTGTTTCTAACGTATTTATAAGGTACCATGTGATTTTTTTGTTGCTTTGTATGTTCCTCCCCCATGGTATAACCCCTGTTTTCACTGTATTTGATGTAAGTATAATTTGTGGAGGGGAAGGGAAAAAACAAAATGTTTAAGTAGGGATGCAGGTTGTCCCATTGCAACAATGAAACCTACAAGACACTATGTTGGAAAACGAACTTTACAATTTAGGTGGGGAGTAAGGGGGGTGAGGGATGAGGGGGGAGAGTAGTTTTGGAGGTGAGAGGGAACGAATGATAGGAAAAACAGAGGAGGCAACAATGCTTGATAAGAAAGGTACTCAATACCTCGCTTATGTAACTCTAACCCCTCTATACAGTATTTTCACAATTAAAAAAAAAGAGTTTCATGGGCTTTCCTGCCTGGGCTGGTTTCAAATAATGATCCTCACATCTCAGGTAGGAGCTACCAACACCAGATATTTTTCATATTATTTTTGCTGCTTCTCACACTTTAATGTCTCGTGTAAATTTTTGTCTTACCTTGTCAAGTTTCAAGACAAAATAACATTTCTCAACATTTTTATTAGAATAAACCAAGTTGTGGATTCATCTGGGGAGAAATTGCAGTGATATTGAGAGTTTTCATTTATAAACTCATTAAATATCTCTTGCTTTCAGTTTTACTTTATATCCTCTAGCAAACTTTTACAATTAAACCCCTGAAATCTCATATGTCTCTTTAGCTGAAAATTCTTTCGATTTTATTCTATTATATAATCTTTTAATTTAATTTTAATAGGTTCACTCTCTCCGATACATTCTCTTCACCCTTCGCTTCATTTCTCCCTCATCACCTTCTCAAATAACGTTTGATGGGATTCATTACTGCATGTCTTTTGTCAAATATATTCTTAGCACCTTAACATTTTCATTCCTTTTTCAAGTGACATTATTTCTTGCATTTTCTAATTTTTTATTTTATATTAAACTTATATCCAATAACAGTACTGAAATTTCTCGTTAAGTCCCAAAATTATCTGTAAATCGTCTTTTAGGAGAAAATTTTACAAAAACCAAAGTAAGTTCCAAATCAAAAATGTGTTAATGCATTTTTTGAGCAAGGAAACCAAATGTAAAATTTTAAAACAGAAAATGAGGTGATGATTTCATATCCTTTTTATAAATACCACCTATCTAGGGATTTTACCCAACTTTGAGATCTAGCATACATGAAACTAATTTTCTACAGTTGATTTCAAGGACAGTTTATTCTTTAGTCAGTTTTTATGTTACCATAATGAAAAAAAAGTCAGATACAGAAGTCAAAAATCTCATGAATGGCTTAGGGACAAGGCTAAGGGATTTGTATTTTATCCTGAAATTAAATCACGCTTGCATTTTGATTTTCATTTCTGAAGAACTTCAGAAATACTAGTGAAGGATGGAATGAGCACATGTTGTAGAAGTAGCAAGACTAACAGAGATGCGCAGTGGTGGCTCCTTACCTGATAAGCTTAAGGAGGTCTTAAACAGTTGGTTTTATTATTGCTGAATCCTCAAAGCCTAGCACAATGATTGACATGCACCAGACACTGAAATAGGTACAGAATTCATTAATACCACAAGAAATAATAGGGCCAGAACCAAAAGCTGAGGTTGTGAAGATAATAAAAAGAAAATAAAATGTATAAATATTTAAGTAGAAAGGAAAAGAAAAAAAATCCACCTAGTAGCTCATGCCTGGAATCCTGGCTACTCACGAGGCTGAGATCTGGGGGTTGCAGTATGAAGCCAGTCTGGGTAGCAAGGTCCGTGAGACTCTTATCTCCAATAAACCACCAGAAAACCAGAAGTGGAACTGTGGCTCAAAATGGTAGAGCACTAGCCTTGAAAGAAAAGCTCAAGGACAGTGCCCAGGCCACGGGAGTTAAAGTCACATGACCACTTCCCACCCTCCATCCCCCAAAAAAATCTAGAATGACTTGACTTGGCAGATAAAAGTATTCTACCAGAGAAGGAATAAGAAAATACAGACCTTTTCTAAACTACATCATGAATCCCACTTTAGACATTCTGACTTTGAAGTGCTTCTAAACAGATTTGTCCCCAAAGCAGAAGGACCTGTGGATATACACTTCATTGGGAAGTTGTTGGAGTCTCAATGAAAAATGTAGAGTTGGAGTTTCTTCTAGGATGTACTATGTCCATATTAAACTACCCTAGGATCTCAGGAATAATACTTGGAAAGACTTGAGCAGATCTGAAGTAGCCTCTTGAAAAAAACTTTGGCCCCACTTGTAGGTAACTGAGTGACCGACCTCCATTTGCTAGCTAGGTGAGCTTTCTTTCAGACATAAGCACCATCAAGCCTATATATCTCCATGAAGTAATGTCACCCTTGACATTCATTCATCTGCAGCCCAAAGCAGATGTGCTTTCCACAGTAGATGTGCATTGTCTTCTCTTCACACAGGTGCACAGGGAATTGCATGCTTCCAGTTCTGGTCAAAAGCCCTGAGGTCAAAAGGCTGGTAGTCTGAATTCTCTAATCCACTCTTCTTTTGTTGAGTTGGTCTCTGTCCAGTCCAGTAAGTAGTCTGCAATCTATTCTAAACATAGAGTACCACATTACCTAAGTTCCTTTCCTGAGTACCACTTTGGTGTTAGTCCCAGACATGGCCAAAGGCCAATACACAGAAATGAAAGCTCTTTTGTATATTTAAAGTCTTGTCTGGAAATCCTGTTCTCTCATACAAATTTCTTTTCTGTTCTCTTTCCTACGAATTCATGTAGAATAAATTCTACATACTGTTATTATTTTTATTGTTATTATAAAGGTGATGTTCAGAAGGTCAGGTAATGAGTCCACTTCTTTTTGGACAATGTCACTTCTACTCTTGCTGTTATTTCTATTGGTATTTTAATCATAAAAATAATATACACAGTAATGTAAGGGCTCCCATATCTATGGTCTTTCCAGACCTCACAATTCTAACCCCTGCAGGTAATTAGGTAGTGAAGATCACTTTTACAACAAATGACAGACTTAGCTGGTGATGGTAGTTCCCATTTGTAATTCCAACTAATCAGGAGGCACAGATTGGGAGATCATAATTTGAGGCCAGCCTAGACAAACAAAAAAGTTGGTAGGACTCTGATCTCAACAAGAAATCTTGGAATAGTGGTACATGCCTATCATTACAACCACATGGGAGGCGTAAGTCATAGGATCACAGCTCAGACAATCCCAGACAAAAACACAAGACCTTAACTTAAAGGAAAAAGGACTAGGGTGAAGCAAGATATGGTCTAAGTGGTAGAGTACCTACCTAGTAATCCTGAAGCCCTGAGTTCAAACTCTAGAAATGAAATAAAGTGAAATAAATCAGACTCAGAGCAACAAAGGACACGTGTTCTCTCATATGTGAAAATTAGATCTAACCTGTAAATAAATATGTAAAATATACAGGGTCATATGCATGGATACACAGACATTAACTACAGTATGGTATATGCAGGGGAAGATTCCAATGCTGTAACTGCTCTGAGCAATTAACTTACAGTTTAACAAAATGAATGCCAGGAAGCCAGAACATGTAGGGGAAAGTGAGGTCAAGGGAAGGAGAGGTGACAAATGAATATACATATTTATATTTATATTTATATATGCAACTTGAGGGTATGGATGAGCTTAGGAGGTGGGGGAGGAGGATAAAAGGGGTGACACTGATCAAGATGCTGAATTGAAACCCTGAGTACAATTGCTTATGGATAATTTTTTAATTTAATGCCAAAATTTTAAATAAATTACAGATCTATAGCTTAGAGTAAGCTAAATGCCAAAGATGCAATGGAAACCTAGTAGGGAAAGACAAGGAATAAGACAGTCCCTGTCACCACCCCCCAAGGGATAGACATGGGTACAAACTTCATGTCTCTGTCTCCACATGCATGTCTCATTTTTCTCAAGTGGCGCACACGTTTCTAATGACTGAGGAACCATATCTTTGCATCACCAGCATCCAACAGGAAATAGAATTTTGAGCAGAATGGCTCAATAGCTATGTACATATGACTACATAAGATGATACTAAGTGAAATGATCTCTAAGATATGGACACAAGAGTTTTTTCTTTGTTGTTGTTGTCTTTAATGTACTATGTGATTTTTTTTTTGTTTCTTTTATATATTTTCCCCCTATGGTATATCCTCTGTTGTCACTGTATTTGATTTTGGTACCCTGGTATTGTATATACATTTATTTGAATTAGGGAAGGGAAGGGGAACAACAGAGTGTTGGGACAAAGGACAAGGGAGGAACCAATTCAACAGCGACATACACAAGAAAATATGTTGGAAATGATCTGTACAACTTGGGGGCTGGAGGAGAGAAGAGAGTAGGAGAAAAATGAGGGAAGAGGTAACAAGTTTGACAAGACATGTACTTATTACCTTACTTATGTAACTGTAACCCCTCTGTATATCACCTTGACGATAAAAAAATTAATAAAATTTCCAGTGATCCTTATTGGCTTGGCCATTGTCAAAGGTATAGTGAGATTGGGGGCCCAGAGACTCCCAGAGACATAGAGGAGCAGCAGTTCCCTTGAGAAAGGGGAACCTCATAATCAAAAGAAGGAGAAAGAAAGAATGACTGACTATATGTTGTGATCAATATTTTTCTAGGTTCTAGACATTTTCTTTGTATTCACAAGCAGAGAATAATAGTGTTATATAAATAACAGCATACTATGGCAATTTTTTTAGCTATCTTCTAAAGGAAAAAAACTTTCATAAAGTACTAGTATACTTTCTATAAGCTTAGAACTAAATTTCAACCAGTATAACTATATTAAATATCATCATTAGAGGATTTACTTCTCTTTTTCATACTTTCAGATTGCTAATTCTTAACTTGTCTAGAATAACTTATTGTCTAGAATAACTTAACTTGTCGAAAATAAAAGGTACAAATACCTTTTATTTTAACCCATCTCAAATTTATTTTGAAAGAAGACAAAATATTTTTAAGTTTTTCTAGTATTTCTTAACATTATTAGTTTTCCATTATGAAAGCAATGCTTATATACAAAATTTAGAAAAGTAAAGAGAAAAATCATCCATGTTCCCACCAGTGTTCTTATGACCCAACATTAAAACTTTACCAGACTGCCTGCATTTAAGATTAAGAAACACATCTAGATCATATAACCAGCTAAATAGAATAGATTTCAGACAATCCCTAAGGACTTTAATTTAGGGATGGAGGAGTTGGATCTTAAAGAGAAAAAACACTCAATAAGGAAAATTTCTGAAATGATGGCAACCATTATCCAGAATTTATTTTTATATGATTAATACTTAACAGTCTATAAATACATCCTTCCTAAATGTTGTTTCCACACACAAAAATTAAATTAATGCTTAACTGGGTGCAGTGGCACATGCTTGTAATCCAGCACACACACACACACACACACACACACACACACACACATATGAATGCATAAACATATGTATATATGTTCAAAATCAAATTCAACCTTTGGTTAAACTCATAAAACTTTATTTATCCAAGAATTCAGATGAGAAAAAAATCCCTGCAATGGAAAAAAAAGTCATATATTCTAAGTATCATAGCCAAAAAAATATTTTTGAATATACAGACCCTCGGATCCAATTGTGAATATTACTAAGGCAACAGTAGTGAAAGTCCTAATAAAAGCTTTGAGAGGTACCGTTCAGTGTAATTGTCACAGTGCCTCTATCTCAAGGCCCCAGACCACTTTTTGCTTAGCCAATATCCCATCTTACCATTCATCCTTCTTCCAGCTGTGACCCAGTTGGCACACTGGTCCCACTGCAAGCTACTTCCTTAACAACCTCCATACTGGTCCTACCACACCACACCAGTGCTTCCCACCAACACAACAGAAATACCCCAGCCTGTAAGTTATAGTGGGGAGACACCTCTCTCTATAGGTTTTCTCCCAAATAAACCTGTGCTAGTTATAAGCTATCTCTCTATTTTCTGTGCCTTTAGTCTAATGCATGCATGTGATATACACCAAGCACACACATTACCATTCACCCTATAAGCAGAGTTTTGCTTTGGTTTTGAAGGAAAAATAATTCAATAACTATACCAAATATTTTATTCCCTATATTAGTCAGTTTGGGCTATCATAAAAAATACTGTACCACATCCTGGATGCTTAAACAACATATTTATTTAACCCAGCATGCACAAGACCCTGGTTCAATCTCTAGCATAAAAAATAAGGGGAAAAGAAAGAAAAAGAAAACAAAACAACTAAACATTAACAGAAAGATAAGGATATCCACATGTGTAGATAGATATGTGTGTGTGAAGTAAGAGAAAGATTCAAAATCCACCCATTTATGTTTCAACCAAACCCTTTACTTAACATCTTAAGATGTGAGTTCTGAATACAGGTGCGAGTGGCTACTCAGGAGGCTCAGATCTTAGAATCACTGTTCAAAGTCAACCCAGGCGGACAAATCTCTGAGAGACTCTGATCTCCAATTAACCAGCAAAAGGCTGGAAGTGAAGGTGTGGCTCAAGTGGTAGAGCACTAACACAGAGTGGGGAAAAATCCAAGCAAGAGCATGAGGCCCTGAGTTCAGGACCCAGTATCAACACACACACATGTGCACGAGCACCAAAAAACAAAAAAGATTTGGGTTCTGAAATGTTCAGTCATAACACATAGCTGGATTGTAAGTATATAGTCAGTAATAGTGAAGCTACTAAGATGAGAACCCAATTACCCACATGGGAGATTCTAAATAACAGAATACACAGAATAACAAAATACACAGCATCAGCAGAAATTAGAATACTTTGCTTTGTCCTACCTTTCATGTAAACTGTGCTTTTGTTTAGAACCAGGTGTTAGAGTTTAAAACCATCCCATTTCCTACATATCAAATTAATGTATTTGTCCTTAATTCTTTCATCTGAAGTAGGAAACTAACAGAAAAACATACAAATCAGATATTTTGGCCCTTCTCTGGTCTTCCTCACCAGAGCTAACTCCGTTCAGAAAGCATGTATTTTCCCCTATGACATCTGAAGTACAATATAGAAATTTATCCTTTTAGTGAACTGTGCCTTTCCCCAACATTTTTATTTTGCATTTAACAAAATAACAGCAAATTTCAGGTATTAGAAGGATCGAAACAACCTCTTCTATTCTGTTGTCCTTAGAACACCATCTTTTATTCATAGCTTTTCTTGTGGTGCTGGGAGGCAGATTCTGTTGCTATAGCAACGCCCTGCATATCCTTGGGGATAGCTTACAGTTTTACTTTTTTTTTCTGAACAACAAAGAGCCATTGATACTACATGTTGCCAAAGGTTATAAAAGTTGAATTCTAAAATGAAAATATTTCTTCTATAGAAGTGGTACACCATATGCGTCCCACAAATTCAAAGAGATATGTAAGGATATGACCTCCATGTGAACAGTGATGAATCTGGTATAATACTGTTTGGCTTCAATGGATTATTCACAGCAGAAGTAGTTGAAGTGTATGCTATGTTTTCTGAGACCACTGGGGATAAGGGGTTTATTCCCAGTATCTGTAAAGATCCAGGAGCAAGAAGAAAAAAAAAATCAAAGGTCCCATCACTTACATTTTGTTTGTTACTTTGTAATCACTTTCCTATCCTCCCTTCCCCCCGCCCAAAGTGAACTGCTATATCAAAATCCAATTACACTTTGACAGTAAATAGATCCTCAAAGAGTAGCTGTGGCTGAATCCTTGTTCCTCAGAATAGATATTAAACATCAGAGATTCTTAAGAGCTTTGAAATCTGTATTCCTAGCTGCATTTTTAACCCCCTTTTCTTCCTTGGTGAAAAAAAAACTTTTCTTGGCTAAATGCTTTGTAAAACTAGGAAAAGAATTTATTTTCAAGTCTTCCCTGCAAGTTATTTCGTCCTTTAGAAATGAAAGGGGTACACAGAGAAACACAGATAAGAAGTTGAAGATTACCCAGAATCACCTCCTAGGAAAATAGCCCCAAGAGCTTCAGCAAGTCAAGAAATGAGAATATAGAATTTTTTCACTATCAAGAAATGTAGATGAAACAGGACTGATGTCAGTCTCCTTCACTCGGTACAGCCAGGACAAATTCACTGGGATTAGGAGATCGTCTCAGCAGACCCAGCAAAGCCAAGCATGCATTCATCAGTATTTATATTCCAAGCCACTCAAATGTTCACTTAACACCTGCCTATACTCTTACAGTATTACTCTAATTCAGGAAAGCCTTCATCGGCACAGAGTATATAGATATATCACAGAAAATGCTATTAAAAAACAACTGGTTCCAAAGGTGATAGTCGCTACTATAAAGTACATACACTGGGTCCTAAATACAATTTCCTACTTTAAAAAAAAAACAGAACCAATAAAACAGAGTTCCCAGGAGAAATGATTCCTGAAATGTTTGGGAGAGGAAAAACATAGAAGAACCTAGAGTATCTTGCCCTGAAAGCACTTTAACACAGCTAGACTCATGTCAAGGGTACTGAAGCTTATTTGAATGTGCACTCATTGGCCACATCTCATACAACTTTTATCAATGAAATGAATAACAACAGAAATATGTCATGAAGCATTAAGTGAAAATGGGGTCTGGGGACATAGCTTAGTGGTAGCATGCTTGCCTAGCATGCTTGCCAGCACCACAAAAAAGTAAATATATATACAAGTAAATACATAAGTCACTAGAAATTCTCAGATGGAAAAGAGGATGGAAGATAAAAAGAGTGAAAGTAGAAAAGCACATATTATGAGGCAAATTATGAACCCCCCACAATTCATATGTTCAGCCTTAACCTTCCAGGATGGATATGGGCCTTTGGGGAGGTAAATATGGTTAAATGAAATGATAAAGGTTAAGTCTTAACTGGATAGGACTTATAACCTCATCAGAGGAAGAGAAACCAGATTTTTCTCTTAAGAGTTCTCTCTTTCACCAGATGCCAGTGACTTACACCTATAATCCTAGCTACTCAGAAGACTGAGATCTAAAGATGGCCATTCTGAGCCAACCCAAGCAGAAGAGCCCATGAGACTCTTTTTTTGGGAGCCGGGGAGGGTCCAGTTGTGGGGCCTGAACTCTGGGCCTGGGCTCTGTCCCTCAGCTCTTCAGATCAAGGCTAGCACTCTACCACTTGAGCCACAGCGCCACTTCCGGCTTTGTTCTTTTTGCTTATGTGGTACTGAGGAATCGAACCCAGGGCCTCAGGCATGCAAGGCAAGCGCTCTACCACTGAGCCACCTTCCCAGCCCACCCATGAGACTCTTAACTCCAATTAACCACTCAAAAGCCAGAACTGGAGATGTAACTCAAGTGATGGAGTGCCAACCGTAAGTTAAAAAAAAAAAAAGCCAAATGAGAGTGCCACACCCCAAATTCAAGCCACAAGCGCCAATATATAAATAAATAAAATAAAATAAACCTCTTATGGTGCATATCAATTTTCTTTCTAGCCCATACACACACACACACACACACACACACACACACACACACACACACACACACACAGAAGAGCCCATGTGAGAACAAAAGAAGGTTACTATATACAGCCAGAATAAGAAGACTCACCAAAATCCAAACTTGGACAGCTCTCAAGTTCTAGCCTCCAGAACTATGAGAAAATTAATTTCTGCTGTTTAAGGCCTCTAGCCTGTGGCATCTTGTTATGGTAGTCTAAGGAGAGTTGAAGAAATAATCAAATTAGGAATTTACCATTTCTCAATCCTTAATGTAAGAATCCTAACAGGATGCTAAAACTACTATGTAAAAGATTATTGGTTTCCGAAACACCACAATATAAGTTAATTTTGCAATGGAGAAATTAAACATGACATAATTATCTCAACTAACCAATTCCACTCAGCATTGACAACTGGCAAATTCAAGACAACTTTTAGAAACATGTAGGTTAACATAAAATACAAGATTTGTTCTTCCCTTTATCCAAATTTAGAGTTATATGAAATATCATTACAATTTTGTGAAAATTACAAAGAGCCTTTTCCTAACAGAACAAGCATCCAATATGAAGAATGAAACTATAAAACTGCATTAGTTGAACATCTGGACATTTAGAAGTCAGGAAATATTTTTATTTTGTCTCAGAAAAACCAAGCCATGAATTTGGGGAGGGGAAGGGAAAAAAAACAAATTGTTTAAATAGGGATACAGGGTGTACAAGATGCTATGTCAAAAAATGAACTTTACAATTTAGTCAGGGAGGGGGGGAAGTGTAGTTGTGGAGATGGGAGGGAAGGGATAGGAGGGGAAAAACAAAGGAGGAGGCAACAATGCTTGATAAGAAATGCACTCATTACCTTGCTCATGTGATTGTAACCCCTCTGTACAGTATTTTCACAATTTAAAAAAACTTATTTTTTTTAAAAAAAGAAGGGGCTAGGAAGGTGGCTCAGTGGTAGAGCACTTGCCTTGCATGCATGAGGCCCTGAGTTCGATTCCTCAGCGCCAAATAAGCAGAAAAAGAAAAAGCTGGAAGTGGCACTGTGGCTCAAGTGGTAGAGCACTAGCCTTGAGCTGAAGAGCTGAGGGACAGAGCCCAGGTCTAAAGTTCAGGCCCATGACCGGACCCAAAAAAAAGAAAAAGAAAAAGGAAAACCAAGCCATAGCAGTTTAAACCTGTAATCCTATGTACTTGGGAAGCAGAGATCAGAGGATCATGGTTTAAGGTCAGCTGGGGCATAAAAGTTTGCAAGACTCTATCTCAATCAATGGCTGGCCATAGTGGCATATGCCTGGTATAATAGGAGGATCACAGTCCAGGATGGCCCTGACACAATGACAGGCCCTATCTCAAAAATAACCAACACAACAAAAGGGACCAGAGAGGAAGTTCAAGTAGGAGACTGACTGTTTAACACTAAGTTCAAACTAAATACTAAAAAAAAAATAGGGCCAACTCAGGCACTGGTGGCTCACACCTATAATCCTAGCTATTCAGGAAGTTGAGATCTGAGGAATCACAGTTCAAAGCCAGCCCAGGCACACCAGGCCGCAAGACACTTACTTCCAATAAACTGCCAAAAAGCCAGAAGTGGAGCTTTGGCTCAAGAGGTAGAGTGTTATCCTTAAGCAAAAGAAGCTCAAGTAGGGCTGGAAAGGTGGCTCAGTGGTAGAACACTTGCCTTGCATGAATGAGACCCTGGGTTCGATTCCTCAGCACCACATAAGCAAAAAGAAAAAAGCTGGAAATGGCACTATGGCTCAAGGGTAGAGCACTAGCCTTGAGCCGAAGAGCTGAGGGACAGCGCCCAGGCCCAGAGTTCAGGCCCCACAACTGGACCCCAAAAAAATAATTTTTTTTAAAATTTAGAAGCTCAGTTATAGTGCCAAGGCCTTGGATTCAAGCCCAGGACAAGCACATACATACACACACAAACACACACACACACACAAACAAACACACATATGCTCTCACACAAAGTAGAGAGAAGTGGTAGCATAAATCAAATCCAGTAAACATGACGATATAAGAACAAGTATAAATATATTTTATTTATTTCATCCCCAACATCTCAAGAAAGATGAAGTAAAACTTTCCCTCTCTGCAGATGACATGATCTTGTATTTAAAGCACTCTAATTAGCTGCCCATATTGGTAAATAAATTCCCAATACAAATGTACCTAGACATTGAATTAGGGATATAGCCCAGTGGTAAGGCACTTGTCTGGCATATTCAGGGTTGTGAGTTTCATCCCCAACATCTCAAGAAAGATGAAGTAAAACTTTCCCTCTTTGCAGATGACATGATCTTGTATTTAAAGCACCCTATGGACTCCACTTCCAAGTTACTCGAGCTGATTTGAAACTTTGGCAAAGTTGTACGGTATAAAATTAACCCTCAAAAATCAATGGCTTTTCTGTATACCAACAATGAGAAGAGTGTGGCTGAAATCAGGAAATCAGCTTCTTTTGTAATAGCCCCACAAAAAATAAAATAGTTACGAATTAACTAAAGAAGTGAAGGACCTCTATAATGAAAAGTTTAAAAACCTGAAAAAGGAAATTAAAGCAGAATTAAGGAAGTGGAAAAACCTCCCATGCTCCTGATAGGCAATGCTGCCAAAGGCTATCTACAAATTCAGTGCGATGCCCATCAATATCCCAATTTCATTCTTCAATGAAATAGAAGAGGCAATCCAAAAATTCATATGAAACAATAAAAGACCCCGAATAACAAACATAATCCTTAGCAGAAAGAACAGTACTGGAGGAATATCAATATCAGACTTCAACTCTACTGCAAGGCTATAGTAATCAAAACAGCTTGGTACTGGCACAAGAACAGACCTGAGGATCAATGGAATAGGAATGAAGACCCAGAAATGAACCCACAGACCTATAGCCATCAAATCTTCAATAAGTGAGCTAAAAAAATGGAATGGAAGAAAGACAACCTCTTCAGTAAATGGTGCTGGTAAAAGTGGTTAAACACCTGTAGAAAACTAAAGCTAGATCCTTAAATATCACCCTGCACCAGAATCAACTCCAAATGTATCAAAGACCTAAAAGTCAAAGCAGACACCCTGAAAACATTACATGAAGGAATAGGAGAAATTTTAGGTCTCCTTGGCACAGGCTGAATTTTTCTTAATAGAGACCCATAAACACAACAAATCAAAGAAAGGTATGACAAATGGGATTGCATGAAGCTGCAGAGCTTCTGCATGTCAAAGGACATAGCTAGCAAAATCAATAGAAAGCCCACGGATTGGGAGAAGATCTTTACTAGCTATACAACAGACAAGGGCCAAATATCTAAAATACACTTAGAACTCAAAAAAATCAAATCCTCAAAGAAACAACTGCCCAATAAATAAGTTGGCTAAAGACTTAAAGAGACTTCTCTGAAGAGGAAATAAGAATGGCCAATAGACATAAAAGAAATGCAAATCAAAACATTGAGATTCTACCTCACCCCAGTTAGAATGGCTATAATCAAGAACTCTAATAACAACAGATGCTGGAGGGAATGTGGCCAAAAGGAAACCTTACTGCATTGTTGGTGAAGTGTAAACTTTTTCTATCACTTTGGAAAGCAGTATGGAGGTTCCTCAAAAGACTCCACATAGAGCTCCCCTGTGACCCAGCAATCCCACTTTTGGGCACATACCCAAATGATCACAAACAAGACCATACTAAAGCTACCAGCACAACTATGTTTACTGCAGCATTATTTACCATAGCTAAGATATGGAACCAACCCAGATGTCCCTCAGTAGATGAGTGGATCAAGAAAATGTAATATATATGTATATATATATATACATATAGATGTATATATATATATATATGTATATATGTATGAATTCTATGCTTCCATCAGAAAGAATGACATTGCCCCATTTGTTGGGAAACAAAAAGACTCGGAAAAAAAATCATATTAAGTGAAGTAAGCTAGTCCCAAAGAAATTTAGGTCCCATGGTTTTCCTTATTGGCAATAATTAGTATACATATAGGATAATCCTATCGAATGAACTGAAAAGCTCAAATACTATGTACATATGATCATATAAGATGATGCTAAGTGAAATGAACCCCAAGATAAGGACACAAGAGGTCTGTTTTTGATGTTCTTGTTTTAAATGTACTATGTGCTTCTTTTTTTTTTTGTTTCCTTTGTATGTTCTTCCTCCTGATGTCACTGTACTTGATTTTGGTATTTTGATTTGTCTAATCTGGGGAGGGGAAGGGAATAACCAAACAGTGAAACAAGGAAACAGGATGACCCATTGCAACAATGATACCCACAGGACAGTATATTGGAAAAGAATTCTACAACTTTGGGGGAGGGAGAAGGTGGGATGTGGGGGGAGGGGAGGGATAGTGGGACAACAAGGGAAGGGGTAACAATGCTCAATGGGAATTGTACTCATTGCCTTACTCGTGTAACTGTAACCCCTCTGTAAAGCATCTTAATAATAAAATTTAAAAAAATGTAAAAGATGCCTAGGTATTAATCTTACTGTCAAGCATGCCCCTCTCTACCCTCTAACCATAATGGTCCCTGTGGCCAGGAGTCCTAACTATAAACTGGTAGACTGACACTTCTCTGCCATTGGCTAATCCTCTCACCCTTTGAATTGCTGGGAAAGCATGGTGTCATTCATTAACGAAACAGAGAAAGGACACAGCACTCACAAATAAGGTTGTTCACAAAGGCTTGTTACACAGAGTCATCTGGTGTTCTTTCCATCTCTTCCTGATAGGAAGAGAGGAAATTTTGTGTAAGTGGACATTTCTGTCACTTTAAAAATAGGACATTGATGTCCTGCTTTTAGACAGATGGAATATATCAAAAGGAAGTTAAGGAGGTTTGCAACAGTAAAAGCCAGAGAATTGGGTTTAGAAATGCTGAGAAAGGTAATCCAAGAGCAAAGGCTGGTCTTCAGAAAAGTCAGATTTGATGCTGTCTTCCTGTAAAGCTTTTAAAGGTTGGGAAAATGTTGAATGGAAGTATCAAAACTGGAGGCATGGCTCAGGTGGTAGATTGCCAGCCAATAAGTGAAAGCATCAGATAGGAGTTGCAGTCCTGGTCTCAGACAAAAAAAAAAGAGAGAGAGAGATACATATAGCATATAAATTTAATTTATCAAATTCAACTCATGGCAGAACATCATCTAAATTTTAAACTCTAGCCCTTAGCCAAGAAAGACAAATCACTATCATAACAAAAACAAATGTTCAGAAAAATATTTTAAGTGTGTCTATTGAATCTGACAGTACCAGATGAACATTAGCAACCTGCTATCTCCCTCAGCATTAGTCACACTATGAATACAACAGGAAACAGCAAGAGGACTCAAAATCTCCTCCTCAGCATGTCTTAATTGTACAAAAGGGTTTTATTATGATATTTTCATACGTGCATATAATGTACGATGATTGAATGTACCCTCTCTGTTAGTCTTCCCTATCCCCACTTTTTTTTTTTTTGCTGGTCGTGGGACCTGAACTCTGGGCTTGGACACTGTCCCTCAGCTCTTCAGCTCAAGGCTAGCACTCTACCACTTGAGCCAAGAGCTCTTCAGCTCAAGGCTAGCACTCTACCACTTGAGCCAAGAGCCCCACTTCCAGCTTTTTCTGCTTATGTGGTGCTGAGGAATCGAACCCAAGGCCTCATGCATGCTAGACAAGCACTCTACCACTGAGCTACCTTCCCAGCCCTATCCCCACTTTTTAACAACAATTTCAATGTTTCATTATTCTATTTCATTGTTCTGTTTTCATACATTTGTATGAAGAACTTGGATCACATGGAGGCACTGAGAAATTCTGTTGCAATAGAAGTGGGTTTGACTCTAAAGACGTATTTCTTCCTTTGCCCTCAAGAAAAGCATTAAATTGCATCTCTCCCTTATAAAACAAGTTGCATTACTTATGTTGGGATAAACACACACACACACACACACACACACATATACACACACACATACACACACACACACAGAGTTCTCTGTTCCTTTTATAAAAGAACAAGATTACTAGTTTTTTAGGTTCTCAAAAAATCTTTTAACACCAAAATTCAGAACAAAAATCTATTGTGTGGTGAAGTTTGTAAGCAAGTTTTAATAAACAAACTTGGGTGGCATGAATTATTAATATAATTATCAAAATGCCATGTTGGAAAATTACAGAATACTTTTCAGATCGCATGTGCATGGGAGTGTTGGCTCTCTAGACATTTGTACACATCACCTAGTTAAATCCAAAGGAAACAACATCTCTCCGCAGGAATTTACATAGTAGAATTAATCAGGATTAAGCAGGCTATTATTTATTGAGTGTTTCTCAATCCCAATATAAATTTAATTTATCAAATTAATCAACCTTGATTATTTTTGTTTTTCTATGTCTCTTATCCTGTTCCTTAAAGTAAACAGTTGGGGAGTTATTCTGATTTGTTGAAGTTATCGTTCTAAAACATATGAAAACTCTCATTTTCCAAGCATACTTTCTTGAAATATCTCAAAGTAGTAGCTTAACAGGGTATATTGTATCTCTGATCACCTGTCACTGCTAAGCATGCTTTTTCCAGTTCAATTGCATCACCTTTCCTTTTCATTTTAGTTATTTTGGACCTTTTCTAAGTACTGCCAGATGGGAAATTACCACAAAGATAAGTAGAAGAAAAAAAAAGTTTTTAATAATTTTGCCCACCACCTGGCAATTCTGGTAACAGCCTGCTCTGAGTGTATAAGCATCTGAAAATTCCCATCAAATCAGTAATGCTGCACACAGACACACACACACACACACACACACACACACACACACACACACACACACACACACACACACACACACACACACACACACACACACACACCAGAATCCATGTTCCCTTTTCAACTCAGTAATCAAATGGCTTTGACTGATCCCTGTCTACTTTTGTCACTTCTGACCTAGGAGTTCCTGTGAGGGACATCTTTGTCTCACTTGTCTTTGGTCACTGAGTTCATGTACCTCAATAGGCTAAGTCTTACAGTCCATTAATGAGAATTCTCAGCTCAGCCCTGGGCCACCCAGAATCCCGGTTTCCTGTTATAGCTGAAAGACTTCACTGGTGGCCCATTCAAATGAGTTAATGTCAGAGAAAAGACCTGAATGGGGGACCAATGTACACTATTGCCCAGGAAAAGTGACTGCAGCTCCCAACAAAGCTTCTCCTGTGGAGATGTTAAACAGAGTTCTCAGCGGTACAGAGGCTAAGCAAGGCTAATGTGCCAATCATGCCATCAACAGGTGACACCCACATAGCCACTTGAATGTGAAATCACAGTGCAAAGTTCACTGCAGGTCAACCCTAAGCGAAATGTGTACCTGTGCCACAACGCCCTTTCTCTCTAGTTCTGAAATAGGCTTCTTTGAATTGCGTGGGAAGGCATATTGGGTGGGAGAGGAAGTGAGTGTTATTTGTTCCCACTTTTTCCTTAATTTTACAGTCTCCACTTGAGAAGCTTTCTTAAAGCCTGTTTTGTTTCTCATGGAGGTATAGGTGCTGAGGAAACATTCAGAGGTTATCTTTAAAGCACTAAAAAGGCATTGGGGGAGACAAATATAAATAAATACATATTCCATCATGGCTGGTGCCCTACCACTTGAGCCACATCTCCAGCTTAATCTATTGTAATTAATTGGAGATTGAGTCTTGCAGATTTTTCTTCCCAGGCTGGTTTCAAGGCATAATTCTCCAGGTTTCAGCTTCCTGAGTAGCTAAGGTTACAGACATAAGTCACCAGTGCCCAGCTTAAAGAAATATTTTCATCATGCAAAACAGGTATCACATTATGGTCCCATGTTCCTAATGCTCATAAGAGAACCTCTTATATCACAACTAAATTTCAAAAGTATGATGACCCAACCAATTCTGCACCTCCTCCTCTCCTAAGCAGCACAAAGGGGGGGGTGGGAAAGCTGCAGTAGCCCCAAATTTTTCCTTCCACATAGATATTTCTGGGGAGAAATACAAAAGGAATTGACACGTCAATTTCCTAAGTAGCTTTTAAGTTCAACTTAACATCACTGTTTTTCTAAATAATTCCAAAATAAATATATTAACCTACAAGAACAGTCCAGGATTATACTCACATCCTTTCAGTCTATTTTCTGATGTTGTTACTAAATACCACAAACTAGGTAGTTTATGAAAAACTGAAGGTTTACTTAGCTCACAGATCTGAAGGCTGGGAAGTGTGTGCCTATGTGTTTGCTCAGCACCTGTGAGAATCCTTCTACCATCTAACAAGGCAAGAAAGAGAACATCACACAGGGAGACAGAACAAGTGTGCTAACTCATGGCCATCATGGCAAAATCATTCAGTCAGAGATTCCTTCAATAATAATATTCTATAGTTGGCTTTCAGGAGAGTCCTCCAGAATCCACTCAAAGGCAGTTTGGAACCAGCTTTCAAGATTGGGCATGTACCAGCCAGGCACTGGTGACTCATACCCATAATCCTATTAAGGAAGCTGAGAGCTGAGGATTGCAGGTTTGAAGCTAGCCTGGGCAGGTAAGTCCATGAGACTCTTATCTCCAATTAACCACAAAAAAAGCTGGAAGTGTCAGAGTGCCAGCCTAAAAAGCTAAAGGACAGCTCCCAGACCCTGAGTTCAAGCCCCAATACCAACGTAATTTTAATAAACAAGCAAATAATTGGCAAAAAGCAGGACTGAAAACATGGTTCAAGTGATAGAATGCCAGCCTAGCAAGCATGAAGTCCTGAGCTCAAACTCCAGTGCTGGAGAAAAATACACACACACACACACACACACACACACACACACATACACACATTTAGTTATTTATTTATATGCCTAAATTGCCAATTCATGGTCAATAGTATTTGGGGATTACAAGATCAGAATCCCCAGTATAGAACATGACAAAAGAAGCATGATACCTATGAAAACACATGATGTCTATGCACACCTGCCCAAAGAACCCCCAAAATGCTCCTTTCACCGTTCAGTCAACACACTGCTTCTTCCACTCCCCTTGCCTTTTGTGTAAATGATCCCTCCACTAAATGATCAGAGAGGCAGATTTGAGCTCTATATCTCCTGGCTTCCTTGATAGCTAGTTGACTGCACAACAAGGCTTTTTCTTTTTTGAAAAGAAAAAACAATTGGTTCCATAGTATTGATCTCTGTGCATGTCAGGATGGGACCCACCGCTCAGTACCGATGGATCACCACCCTGGTGACCTCATCTAATTCTAATCAGCCTCATAGGTGCCATTAACATGTGGCTTTGGGAATTAAGTCTCCAGCACATGAATTCTGGGGAACATACCGAAACCATCATACACATTATTCCTCAAACTTGACACTCAACAAGAGTCAGTACCACGGTCTTCTTAATCTTTAAATGCTGGTGACAGGCTGGTGACAGCCAGATTGTGTTCTTTAAAATCTGCCTGGCTACCTACTACAAATCAAGTCAACATATATAAAACTACTTTCTTTGTTCAGTTCCCACAAAGCAATTTTGTTACTACTGAATGAAAAATAATATCGCACAAAAAGAGTGTAGGATACGTAAGTCAATAAATGTAATCCAGCATATCAACAGAGCCAAGGTCAAGAATCACATGATTATCGCCACAGATGCAGAAAAGGCCTTTGATAAAATTCAACATTCATTCATGCTAAAAGCTCTGGAGAAAATAGGAATAGAAGGAACATTTCTAAAAACAATAAAAGCCATTTATGACAGACCAATAGCCAATATTATACTTAATGGGGAAAAGCTACAACCAATCCTCCTAAAAACAGGAACAAGGCAAGGATGTCCACTGTCTCCACTCCTCTTCAACATAGTCCTAGAACCCTTAGCCAGGGCAATAAGGCAAGAAAAAGACATTAAAGGGATCCGCATAGGGAAAGAAGAAGTTAAACTATCCCTTTTTGCAGACGACATGATACTATACCTCCACGATCCCAAAAACTCCATCCCCAAACTTTTAGAAATCATAAGTCACTTCGGCAAAATAGCAGGATACAAAATAAACCCACAAAAATCAGTTGCCTTCCTATACACTGATAACGCACAGGAAGAGAGGGAAATAAAGGGAGCAACCCCATTCACAATAACCTCCCAAAAAATAAAATATTTAGGAATTAACCTAACCAAAGATGTAAAAGAACTATTTAATGAGAACTATAAAAAGTTAAAGAAAGAAATTGCAGAAGACACTAGGAAATGGAAAGACCTCCCATGCTCCTGGATAGGCCGACTTAATATAGTAAAGATGGTGATACTTCCAAAACTAATATACAAATTCAATGCAATTCCTATTAAAATCCCAATGACGTACATCACTGAAATACAGAAAACAGTCCAAAAATTTATATGGAACAACAAAAGACCTAGAATAGCCAAAACAATTCTAGGGGATAAAGACAATATGGGAGGGCTATCCATGCCGAACTTCAAACTCTACTACAGAGCTATAATCACAAAGACAGCATGGTACTGGCACAAAAACAGACCCGAAGACCAATGGAACAGAATAGAAGATCCAGATATAAATCCACAGGCCTACAGCCAGCTGATATTCGACAAAGGAGCCAAAGACATACAATGGAAGAAACACAGCCTCTTCAACCGCTGGTGCTGGGAAAACTGGGCAGCCACATGCAGAAAACTAAAAGTGGACCCCAGCCTATCACCATGCACCAACATCAACTCAAAATGGATTAAAGACCTTAACATTAAACCTGAATCTCTGAAACTACTGCAGGACAGAGTAGGAGAGACACTTGAACTAATAGGCACAGGAAGGAACTTCCTGAACAGAGTCCCAGGGTCACAACAAGTTGGAGAGAGACTCGACAAATGGGACTACCTTAAAATAAAAAGCTTCTGCACAGCTAAATCTATCGCAACTAAGCTAGAAAGACAACCAACTAATTGGGAAAAAATATTTACCAGCAATATATCAGACAAGGGGTTAACATCCTGTATATACAGGGAACTCAAGAAACTAATCCCTCCCAAACCTAACAAACCAATTACTAAATGGGCAAGGGAACTAAAGAGGGACTTCTCAAATGAAGAAATAAAAATGGCAAAGAAACACATGAGGAAATGTTCATCATCCCTGGTGGTGAAGGAAATGCAAATAAAGACAACCCTGAGATACCACCTTACCCCAGTCAGAATGTCCCACATCCACAAATCAGCCAACGACAAATGCTGGAGGGGATGTGGAGAAAGAGGAACCCTATTACACTGCTGGTGGGAATGTACACTTATACAAACACTTTGGAAAGCAGTCTGGAGGGTCCTTAGAAAGCTAAAGATTGACCTCCCTTACGACCCAGCCAAACCACTACTAGGCATCTACCCTGAACAACAGGAACCAATATACAAGGACACGTGCACCTCCATGTTTATTGCAGCACTGTTCGCAATAGCTAGGATATGGAAACAACCTAGGTGCCCCACCACAGATGAATGGATCCAAAAATTGTGGTATCTATACACAATGGAATATTATGCAGCCATTAGAAATGACAAAATAATGGCATTTGCAGGGAAATGGATGGAGCTAGAAGGAATCATGTTGAGCGAGGTAAGCCAAGAACGAAGAGACAAACGGTACATGGTCTCCCTCATAAGTGGATGCTAAATCCAAAAGGTTAGGTGATACGACAAAACTAACAGGACTTAAGAAACAAAGAACTCCCGCTCATCTGGTTGAACCACTACTAAATATCCTCATGCTGCTGATCACAAATATGGTATATAACATGTGAACACTGTTATATATTACAGACTGTGGTAGACAATTTGCTCCAGGGAAGTTAGAATGAACTTGTGACTTTGAAATTATGTAATCATTTAATCACAATCAAAAAAAAAAAAAGAACCTCGGGGAAGGGAGGGAGGGAAGGGATGGTAGGGGGAAAACAATGGAGGGGGTAACAATGTTCATGTAACTGTAACCCTCTGTATAGTAGCTTTACAATAAAAAAAAAATAATAATAAAAAAAAAAAAAAAAGAGTGTAGGAAGCCAAGCACTGATTAGGCTCACACCTGTAACCTTCGTTACTAGGGAGGCTGAGATTAGAAGAAATGCAGGTCATGGCCAGCCTGAAAAGTGGAAGTCCACAAGACTCCATCTCCAAAATAACCAGCAAAAACCAGGACTGAAAGAATAGCTCAGATGGCACCATCTGTGAGCAAGAAAGCTGAGCAAGTCCAAGGCCCTGAGTTCAAGGCTCAGTTCGGCCCAATATAATAACAACAACAACAACCAATAGAAAAAAAGGCTGGAGACATGGCTTGGCAGTACAATGCCTGCCTAGAAAATAGGAGGCACTGAATTCAAACCCCAATATCACAAAATAAAAGACTTAGATCTCACCCATCTCAGCTACTTTTTTAAAACTAACATTTTGTAGGAGAGAGATGCACAAACAAAGATGAATAGGCAAGTATACACACACAATAGAATTCTACCCATGTGGAAATGATTTTTAAATATTCGAGTGCTAAAATTGGAGGCCTCACAACTAAAGTGTAGTTCCCAAGAACTTCTTTCTACCAAGTGTTAAGAAATCCCTGCAGAGGGGCTTTCCTGGTACCTTCTTCTATCTGATCGTCAAGCCATTGAGGTCATGGGCATCTCTCCTAGAGAAAGCTGTGTGAAGGATTTCAACCCCAAGTAACTCTGTTTATGATCCTGTTGCTCACCTACTTTCTGCCTCAGACCAGCTTAATTAGAAAGCAAATAAAAAAGGTCTTACAATTTTATGTATGATTTTTATGCAATATCAAATTCATTTCTATTCCCTAATCTTCCATAATGGATCTTGATTATTTTATACTTACCTTACCAGTTCTAAATTTTCTATTACTCAGAAATGGAATTTTGTCCTCAAAGAAAATGAACTACTTGTGTGACATAAAAAAATAGTAAGTGACTAGCTAATTATTAAAAACAAAATCCATTAATCAATCAAGAAAAAAATGTCTTTGTCTTCTCTCTATAATTTCCCCCCTATTGATTATATTTTACCTTCAAATTATTTAATTTATACACTTACATTTTAAAATTCTATGGCTTATTGTGAGGGCTGGTAGACCAGCACCCTTATCCCTAGCACTGAGGCAGTATTTGTGGCTGTTCAGGTCTTGGCCCAGAAAACTATAACCATGTGATAGCACAAGTTACCCATTTTGATTCTTCATGCATAATGTTGTAAGAGAGAAATATTGTTTCATCAGACAGCCTATGTTTCTGGCTAAGGCCCTTGTAACAAAAGAAAAAAGGTATAAATTGATTTAAAGTTTTGTAGGAAACTTCATAAGAAAATGAAGACTTGATGCAACTGGTAAGCCTGTGTTTTCATGCTAGATTTGATCATGAGGAAAGTCATACAAAAGTACAAAAAAAAAAAAGGTAGCAACTGGCCACGAGCCATGGGAAAATGCAAAGGGAACTTAAATGGATGATGAACTCACAAGGTCTCTGAGAGAAAATACTGTCAGTAAACTTTCCATCCCACAGGTAATAACAGCACTGTGGACTGAACAGAAGGATCGGAATTCCTCACAGGCACTCTCAATAAGTACTCGAACCCCAAAGATTTATGCTGCTGTTCCTACCAAAGAGCCAACCCACTTTCCATCTATAGAAAGTGAGTTCGTAACAGATTTAAACTGTTTTGTGCTATGGTGAATTAAGTAAAAACAAAGCCTTATATCTCTGCCTCCATTTTGTCTCTCTACAGTCACTTTGCAATTACCTAGGGTTTCAGGAAAGACAGGATAATCAATAGTATCATTATACCAAAGCACTAAAACTACCCCGAAAGCACAGCAGTCTTGTAAGACAGATCAGCCCCAAATAAGAATAATTACCTGTAATGATGAAGCAGCACCCTTGAAGCCCATAGAATCATCTCGTGAGAACTAGATGGCTCCCCATCTCCAGAACCCAGGAAAACCAGAACTGAGATCACCACCAGCACCACCAGCCAAGCCACACCTGTAACCAAACTCTTTTTTTTTTCAGTTGCCATCAATAAGAAATTTTCTTATTTTTTAAAAAATCCAAATGCTGGCAGTGTCCAGGAAATGTTAACAGGTTTATTTATAATTGTTATAAAGTTGAACTGCTGACACTTGTTCACTGAAACATTTTGACTTGTATTAATGCATTCTATCCCCATTACATTAAAAATTCACACACAAATGAAAATGGGAAAACTGCCAATACCTGATTTCTGTCCCCTATTTTTCCACTGGCAATCATATGCTTAGGTACCTTTTGACCCCCTGGGGAAAAAAAATCTAACATTCAGAACTACTGATAACAAGAAAAAGAGGTGGAGGGGGGACTTTGAGAACGAAGTGCCTCCCATTTTAGTGGACTCTTAAGCTCGTTCTCCACGTATGCGGCGTGCTAGCTGGATATCTTTTGGCATAATTGTCACACGTTTGGCATGGGTAGCACACAGATTGGTATCTTCAGAAAGGCCAACGAGATAGGCCTCACTCACGTCCTGCAAAGCACCAATAGCTGCGCCCTGAAAGCGCAGGTATGTTTTGAAGTCTTGAGCACCAGAGGCTGGAAAGGGAACTTGCGAATCAGAAGTTCTGTGCACTTCTGGTAGCATCTCATCGCATGGAGCGCCCAGTGTAGCGGAGCAGCTTCCTCGCCCCTCGGGTGGAGGGCGTGCTTGGTCGCCAGCTGCTTCCTGGGCGCCTTGCCCTGGTAGACTTGCGGAGAGGTCCCTTCTCCGCGGCGGTGGCGCAGGAGAGCTGCAAACACAATGTGTATCTAAACTGTTTTTAATAAGTTTTTTATTGTGAAAATATCGTACAGAGGGGTTACAATTACATGAGCAAGGTAATGAGTACATTTCTTATCAAGCATTGTTGCCTCCTCCTTTGTTTTTCCCATCCCTCCCCTCCCATCTCCACAACTACACTCCCCCCCACCCCCCACCCCTGCCTAAATTGTAAAGTTCGTCGTTCAGTGTCTTCTCCATCTTGGAACTAAACTCTTAAAACATGCACACTTTTGTCGTTTCCCTCTCTGGCAATTGTCCCTCTACTTAGGCCTACTGCTCAGCTCTTTATCCTGAAGATAACCAAATACGAACTTAAGCACTGTCTTCCTGAAGCATCATGCCACATAATCTCCTTTCTCTGCTAGATTTCTTTCTGATAAACTTTCCAATCACTTTCTCAACATTTGAATCTGGCTTCAGTTCTTCTCAAACTAAGCAAGCACTGATCCAGACTGATAAGCTGCTGGATTTCCACTAACAGCAATAAGGGGGTGGTATTTACGTATTAAGTCTTGTTCGTTCAGATTCCTCTCTGACCTTGGAAATAGAAGCAGAAACCCTTAGGACAACAAAAGAAGACAGGTCCCCATGTCCTCAATCTATAAACCTGGTACCTGTCAAGAGTTTCTCTCAGACACTGTGTGCACCTCTCCCTTATCCTTTACTTACCCCAGGAGTAAAAAGTACAGGTGCCATGATATCTCTGAGGACAACCTGGCTGCTGATCTATGTCTTCTATGGGTAAATGTCCTTAAACCATGAGATAAGGTAGCATTAGTATGCTACCTTCAAACCTTGAGTGGTGATTCAGGTTTGTAATCTAAGGATCATGATTGGAAGCCAGGCCAGCCAGAAAAGTCCTTGAGACTCCTTATATCAGGCAAAAAGAAAGAAGCAGAAGTGTGACTTAAGCAGTAGCATGTCAGCCTTGAGCAAAAAAGCTAAGGTAGGGTGCACTGGCATTAGTTTGGACTTCATTAGTCACACACACACACACACACACACACACACACACACACACACACACACACACACACTGCAGTCTTCATTACCAGGTGACCCATGACCACTCCAAACGCTAATAAACTGCCTGTTCTTTTCTATCAGAGGGAAGCCAGAATCTCACAATCAGTGCCATTCCTTTTTCCCTGACTCCTTTCACTCCTTTCAGTTAAAACATCTATTCGAGAGTTGGTGCTCTAGTCTTCGCCTTTATTTCTATAATAACTAGGATTAAAGTTACCGTATATCCAGGATTACCTGTGTGTTTAGAAATAAGGGTCTTCCTTCCCTCAAGTAGAAGGAGCACCCCTCAAATGAAGGTCTTACAACCTGCTTCAGGCACATCAGAAAAAAAAAAGTCTTCAGGAAAGAAGGCCTAGGGGAAGGTGAATATGATCCTCCTGTCTCTACTGTTATTTCAAAATGCTGTCTTTGGGGATGCTATATCCTAAACCTAGGTGAAAACCAGATTGGGTTTGTACCTAGTCACCTGGTTTGCATTTTCTCTTACCTTGAAGTCAAAACCTGATTGATGTTTTGAAACTGATGCTCTGGATTTTAACTTTCTTCACTGGCTCCAAACGAGCTCCACCCAATGCCCAACAAGGATGGGTCAATCCACAACTGTGCCCTGGTTTGCAATTTTTCCTTCTCCCTGTGGTCTCCATTGCTGCTCTCCTTCCCCACAACTGCCAGAAATGCTCTGAAGGCATTCCTGAATTCAGAAAAGGTAGACCATGGCAATATGTGTCTTCTTTCCCTAAGGTACTTTAATAGAGAGAATGGGCCCTGTGTGGGGGAAAAGAAAGAGAGGGATTCCTTTGGATACTTAAAAGAATTATTGACAAGGTTTACCAAGCTTAGTCTTGGTAACAAATAAAAAGTGAAAAGGCAGGATATTTATGCAATCAAGTACAGTGAAGTCGACCAGGTTTGGGGGATGTTGAGGGCTGGAAAAGGAGGTACTGTTTAAAAGCCTCCTTAAGACACTTACTGGAGACTCTAAAATCAATTTTCAGATACTTGAAACTATTCATTGATACTACAGCCAAGAAAGGCTCTTAGCAGTTTGTTCACTGGACAGAAATAGAAGAATTAATGAACTCTAGTTAAATGAAGAAAAGTCAGTATCCAACATTCCCTGATTATGCATGAAAACTCTGCTGTGGAAGAAATCAGAAGATTTACTAGACATCCCTTTTTCACAGCCTACCTTGTTACTAGAGATACACAAGGACAAAGTTATACTCCCTATTTCCAAAATTTCAATCAAGAACCCTTTACAAGATTCTTTGGTATTAGTTTTAAGACCCTAACCTCTTCTGTGCCTGGATTCTCATAGGCGGGGATTGTAGGATGAGAACACATCTACCAACACTTCACCACTCAACCTAAATCTGCCTCTGATAACTTTTAAAGCTAAAACTTGATGTTGTTCCTTTTCTTGCTTGTTTGCTTTCTGTATTTATTTATTTATTTAGTACCAGTACTAGTGGGCTTGAACTCAGGGCATGGGTGTTCTCCCTTACCTTTGTTACTGAAGACTGGCACTCCCACCACTTGATCTATAGCTCTGCTTTTGAGGGGGTTTTTTTGGTGATTAATTGGAGAGGAAAGTCCCATAGACGATCCTGCCTGGTCTGGCTTCAAATCATGATTCTCAGGTATCAGTCTCCTGAGTAGCTAGGATTATAGACCTGAGTCATGTAATCCAACATGACTGCTGTTCTTATTGGATCCTAACTCTAAATTTACTCAAGAGGTGACTGGCATAGGCCTTCAATTCCAACTACTCCAGAGGCTGAAGCAGACAAATCAAGAGTTCTAGTCTTATAAGAAGAGGAGGAAAAAGAGAAGAAAGAGCAAGAGGAGAAGAAGAAGAGAGAAGAGGAGGAGAAAAAGGAGGAAGAGGAGGAGAAAGAGGTTGAAGAAAAAGCAAAGAAAGAAGAAGGAAGGGGAGAAGGGAAGAAAGTAGCAGGAAAGGGAAGAAATGAGCAAGAAAAGAGAAAGAAGTAAACTATTCACATTTACTAACTCGTTTCCAAATAACAACTTAATTAAGTTTGGAACATAGAAATATTACAAATAAAAATTGGCTATTATGTTCATACCAATTATTCCTATATGGCTGCAAAGGTAGAAAGATGCTGATAGCTATAGTACTGTCCTTCACATAAGCAGCCCAGTTCAGAAAGCACAGAGATTAGATACTCATCTCCCAAAACAAGAACAGTATAGATTGAATTTGAGCTATTATTACAACTACATATACACATAATGAGCATTCTCCTGTGTATCCTGTCTTTGTTACAGTGGTTGTTATTCCCTTCATGGGAAAAAATTGTATGTTATATTTTTATCTCTCTTCCTTTTAACCCTAGATCAGAATTAGTTTGGCTTTGTGTGAACTCTACTCTTAAGAGGCAAATCCTTTCATTGAAAGGAAATCTTGCTCCAAACATCCCACACTGAGCTGCTGGATTAAGAGTACTAGCTGACAAAGATGCAAAGATGACATTTTAGTTCAATACAGCAAATTCCAGATAAGCATGCGGATGGATCCATAGCTCAGAGCAGACACATTCTGCAGAAGACCTATTCTTTTATGGAATAACTTTTTTTTTTCCCTTCTGACTCCTAAGCTTCCAAACAAACACCTAGCTTTGTTATCCTCTTCAACAAATGACATTTACATAGTAGAATTACTTTATAGCAAGCTAGCCACAGAGTATGACTTTTAAAAAAAATAGAAGCAAGTGTCGGGTAAACATTTTATTGTACACAGATGTATTTTTAAGAAAAGAAAAGTCAATTATGCCAAGATCCCTAGCAAATCCACCACCTGGGTGATACACTGAATATTCGTCTCCACCTCCTGAGCTGCCCAGAGCTGCAATTGCCATCTCCCTGGATTGCCTTTGAACTTACAATGATTTTGCACTTCAAAGAGTCACCAAGACAATAGTAGGAAGGAAGAGAGTGGTCCTACCACCCAAGGCAGAAAATGTTGGACATATTTTATCAGCCTAAATGGTTTTCTGTTTCATGGTCAAAAATCTTCCTTCACCAAAGGATTAAAACTAGCTAGGGCACAATAGGTTGGATTAATATAGTCTATTAGTGAAAGACAGAAAACAATGACTAATGAAATCACTATGCCAACCCGTTACTCTCTACCTTTATAATAGAGGTGACAAAAAATAAATATCAAGTCCTTTAATGAAATGATTTCAAATCTACTAATACTTCCCTTTCTTGTATCAGTCTTAAAACTCTTTAGTACCACCAAAAGACCCTTCTGTTCTTTTGAATTCCATTGGCAAGAATTGCATAGCCCCTAGGCTAAGTATGTATCAATCAACATTTCTAAATAAGATTCATACACTGGCAAATCAGCAAGTTGACTTCACTGCTTACAATAGTTTTCTACATAAGAAAGTCTGATAACATTTTCAAATCTTTTTAATAGCTTAACATATAGAAATTGACTGGTACTCAAACCTTAAAGAAAACCAGCAAAACA
Organism: Dipodomys spectabilis; assembly: GCF_019054845.1. Classification (NCBI taxonomy): domain Eukaryota; kingdom Metazoa; phylum Chordata; class Mammalia; order Rodentia; family Heteromyidae; genus Dipodomys; species Dipodomys spectabilis. Next base: position 3,032,286 of record NW_024870719.1, on the reverse strand, counting down.
GATTTTAAGAAAATCACACAAAGACCCCATCAGACATAAAGTAAATACTTTGCTCCTATTTTCTAGTCTCTTTTTGTTTGGTTACCATGGCAACCTGGTTTTTGAGGGAGTAACTTGGAATGTATAAGAATTTACTGCAATTAGATGCTTGTGTCCTATTGGCCAGTATGATAGAGAATAGTCACACTAAAAAAGAAATAAAAGAGAAGGAAAAGCACTGGTAAACTAGACAAAGCCAACAACATGCACTTTGGAAACCAAAGGAGGAAAAAAATGTAAGCCTCATTATCTTCCTTAACTATTTTGAGAGTAATGCTCAAGAAAATGTTTACCTATCTCCCAGCCTATAAGTACATCTCCTATCTATTAGTTTCTCACCTTCTTGACCTTCTGAGCTACTCCATAACTGTAACACATACTGACTTCAGTTTTCTTTCCTTTATTTCCTAATTGTTTTACAGATATGTCTTACCTCTTTAGGAAGCTGCAATTTTTCTTCATAGCTAGGTTAAAACTTTCTACTCTCTAGATAATATAAGTGGAGAACCATTGGAAATAGAATTAGAGGCAATTGATTGTGATCTAGATTCTGAAGCCATTTACAAGTAACATATTTAATTAGTCTCATTTGCCTTATCAGGCTGCATTTACATATTATTAGAGTCATGCCCATTGAAAGATGCTCTAATTAGATGATTTTATATTGCCTGTGCTATTTAGACTATGCTATGAGCTTACACTTTGTATCTTTTGGGGGGGTTATACTTTTAATTGAGTGTTTGAACCATTTATAATGTCACAGTCTTTGAGGATGACCTTAATAATTGCCATTTAAAATTTCTCAGATTATTCTGTAAGAGATTTTTTTTAAGTTTTTTATTGTGAAAATACTGTACAGAGGGGTACACTTTGTATCTTGAAGTAAGTTTAAATGATTCAATGCTTTCTTTTAAAATTCTCAGTCAACTAACTCAACAATATTGAAGATTAAGATAACTCCAGCACCCACAAGACATGATCCCTTTGTACTAGGCTCTCTGGTTGGACCAAGTAAAGGTAGAGTACTTCTAAAATGAACAGAGAATGCAAGTTGGATGTCTGTAGTTACATTCATAAAGAAAAACAGCATCAGTCCCTGCTCAATGACTTGCTGAGCCTCTAGCACCGTGGCACTTCAGAGATAGCAAAGCAGTGTTACTATTGTGTCTCACCTAACTGCAGAGAAATTGTTTACTTAAAATATCCTCACTGCTTTTCTCCTAAACAATATCTATTAAAGTTTATACCTATCACTAGACATATCAAATGGGTTCAAATCTCAGCCCAATTGTTTACAATCTAAAGATTATCTAAATTCTCTTCCACTCACCCTGATCACTCCAGATGCTTTAAGCCCTTGTTCGGCCTGTTCAAGGAGGTAATCCATTCAGGCTATTTCAACACCTCCAGGAGCAAGAAACACCATACTCTAAAGCCATTCATCCCATGTTCAAGGAGCTCTTAATTGTTAGATAATTCTTCCCTATATTAAAACCAAATCCCTCTTCCCAGTCATTCTATACATTAGTCCCAGGCCAGAATTGCTCTCTTGACATTGTTTGAAATTCTTTACCTCTAGGTACACATCAGTTTTCTAAGTTCTTCTTCAAGAGGCACTGGAACTAAACACAATACTCTTCTCTGGCTCACCAGTGCAGGGTCACCTTCATACTTAACCAACATAATTATGTTCCTGATTAGGGCTATAAGCTGGCCATACAAAGATAAATTAGATGTCTTTGATTTCAAGGAAACAATATCTTACAGGAGTAGCCTAGAATGTTAGACAATATGTTTGAAAGAAAGACTAATGGACAAGATACAAATATAGGGTGTATTTCAAAGAGAGTGTTTTCAGATCTCTCTGGGGAATGGAACAGGATTAGCAAAAGTTTATAGAAGGTGTGTATTCTGGGCAGAAGCAATAGTATAAAAAAAGGCTCTGACATATAAATCAACTGATAATCTTGAGAAATACAAAAGGTTCATTATGACTGGAAAGCAAGGGATAAAAGGCACAAATAGGCAAGATCCGAGAAATGTGAAAACAGGTAAGGTCTAAACGGAAGTCAGCATGTGCCCTATCAAGCCAAGTGAACTTGTGTGTGTGTGTGTGTGTGTGTGTGTGTGTGTGTGTGTGTGTGTGTGCATGTGCACATGAGTATAAGATCTTCAGATCTCAGCCTCCTGAGTAGCTAGGATTACAGATGTGAACCACTGACACTGGCTCCAGATGAACTTCTGTCCTGAAGTTTAGTGGTCTCCAAACTAGTATGCACCAACCATGGATGTACAATATGATGGTTCATTTGGATAAAACATGAGATCTTACTGTATTATTTAATAGAAAACTAGAATAATGTTAAGCTTTACTAATAGTTCATTTGCATTGACACTGGCAACTTCAATAGATATGCATGGCAAATTGTGGCATGTCATCTATAGGAAAGCAAAGCATCCTGCCAGAAATCATGTGGGAATTCCACAATGTGAAGGGCTGAGCTGGTACATCACCATGTTGTCCATGTATTACTAATATATTATGTAGTCTTCTGTGATGTCTAGTTAAATAGACATATGGATTATATGGTAGAATTTTAACTAAATCACTATCCTAAAATAGACAAGTGAGTTTTTATTATTATTTTTGAGGTACCCTGTGTAGCTACCATAGCAATCAAAACTGTCAGAATAAACTGAACTTTGAATCACTATATAGAAATTGTTAATAAGCCAAAGTCTTTGAAAAATGTCACATTTGATACATTGCAAAAATATCTTAATTTATTCTATTAATAAATGGTTTTGCAATAAATTACTTTTTTTTTCTTTTCAGTGTGAGAGATCAAACTGAAGGCCTTCCATGTGGTAGCTAAGCACTGCTCCACTGAGCCACATCCTCAGTGCTTGGCTTACTAAGACCATGTGTCACTATGTAATCCAGGCTGGCCTTGAACTCAGTATGGAAACTATCCTGGCCTCAAACTCAGGCCCTTCTTTCCTCAGCCTCCCAAGAGCAGAAATTATAGGCATGAACCACCATTCCCAATTGAATTCAGTTTTTATTGTATTTCATCCTTATAAAATTTCTGTTTTTTATGTTTTGTCATGTAAAAAAAAATCAATAAACTCATACATACTTATAGAGTGAGTATGCTCCAAATATTCTTATAGATAGGCACATATATACACAACAAAAACCTGTGAAGGCTTTGGAGCTGGGAAATAACATGATCACATTTGTGTAGTAGAAAGAATGTTATTGGGGCTGGGAAGGTGGCTCAGTGGTAGAGTGCTTGCCTTGCATGCATGAGACCCTGGGTTCGATTCCTCAACACCACATAAGCAAAAAGAAAAAAGCCGGAAGTGGCGCTGTGGCTCAAGTGGTAGAGTGCTAGCCTTGACCTGAAGAGCTGAGGGACAGCGCCCAGGCCTAGAGTTCAGGCCCCATGACCGGACCAAAAAAAAAAAAAGAATGTTATTGAAGCAGGGTAGACAGCCATGCAAATCTGGAGACAGGAAAGTTTGGAAACAATCTGATTTTGCTCCTGGCCCCTACCACCATCAGAACATTCATGTTGGCTATTTTGTTTTCTTTTTACTGTTTGTGGGTTGTTTGTCACCTTCTACCATACTTTCCCCTTACATCTTCTCTCACAGTATTGCGACTACATGGAAAATACATAATTGAGCCTTCTAAATGGTAATTTTTCTATCTATAAGAATACCTTATCTCTTTCTTCATCCATTCACTCAGCAAAAATTTCTCCAGTGTCTCCCATTGTTCCTTGTATCTCTTAATAGAGTTTCAATACGTTTTCATATTTACTACAATTCATTTGCCACTTTTTTTTTTCTTTTGGCAGTACTGGGTTTGAACTGAGAGCCTTACACTTGCTAGGCAGGCACACTACAACTTAGCCCTGCCTTTGACCTTTTTTCTTTTATTATTTTTCAAACAGAGTCTCTCCTTTTCCCTAGGCTGACCTGGACCTTGATATTCCTATATATGCTCCCACATGGCTAGGGTCATAGGAATGGACCACCAAGTCCAGCTATTAGTTGAGATGGAGAAGTCTCACTTACTTTTGGCTTTGAACATGATCCTCCTGATCTCTACCTCCTGAATAGCTAGGATCACAGTTGTGAGCCATCCCACCTAGATACTTTTAGATACTTTTTAGATACTTCATGATGTGTTGCTATAATGAAAACCATCATATTTTCTATTGGATTTTTAATTGGCTTAGAAAAGTATAGAACTCTGTTGATAGTTTTGTTCTTGGCATTAGTGAATTCTAACTAGCATCATTACTTATTTCTTTCATTAATTATAATATTCTATTGCTTGTCTTAAATTCTCTGTGACAATGAAATATCAAATTACTCCCAGTATTGGGGAAAAAAAGGAAAAAGAAAACAAAGAAATGTCTGATTGTCTGAGGAAGGAGTTGGGACTAACTTAGTGGTAGAAGGCTTACTTAGTATGTTCAAGGTACTAAAAACAGTTATCTGAGAATAATGATTATCTCTTCCTTTCTAGTATTTATATTTTTATAACTTTTCTTTTTTTGAATTTTTTATTGTAAAGGTACTATACAGAAGGGTTACAGTTACATGAGTAATGAGTACATTTCCTATTGAGCATTGTTACCTCCTCCTTTGTTTTTCCTCTACTATCCCTTCCCTTCCCACCTCTCCAACTTCTCCCTCCCCCCACCAAGTTGTAAAGTTCATTTTCAACATAGTGTTTTATTTTTCATAACTTTTCTTGCCTTTCTAGCCTGGAAGAAATGATTAGCTTTGCAAGGATTCACAAACCATCCACCCAATAACTTAGTGTAAATTGACAGTAATCAGGTCAAATCACCAATTTACAGTTTTATAAATTAGCTTCTTTTTATCTTTATTCTTTTTTTTTTTTTTTTTTGCCAGTTCCGGGGCTTAAACTATTGTCCAAGGCGCTGTCCCTGAGTTTTTGCTCAAGGCTAGCAGTCTACCACTTGAACCACAGTGCCACTTCCTGCTTTTTCTCTGATTAATTAGATAGTTTCACTGACTTTTCTGCCTGGGCTGGCTTCAAACACAGCTGGCTTCCAACCGTGATCCTCAAATCTCAGCCTCCTGAGTAGAGCTTCTTTTTAATTAGAAAAATTTGCATTTTCAAGAGCTTTTCATTTTCAATATCTTTTTTGCAAAAATGTTTATTCAAACATTTTCAAAATCTCCTAAATAAGATGGTGGACACATTCCCTGGCAATTTTTTTTCTTTTTGTGTTTTTTGGTTTTTTGGGTCTGGTCATTGGGCCTGAACTCTGGGCCTGGGCACTGTCCCTCAGTAATTCAGCTCAAGGCTAGCGCTCTACCACTTGAGCCACAGCGCTACTTCTGGCTTTTTTCTTTTTGCTTATGTGGTGCTGAGAAATCAAACCCAGGGCCTCATGCATGCAAGGCAAGCGCTCTACCACTGAGCCACCTTCCCAGCCCCTTTCCTGACAATTTTAAATGTAAATGGCATGTTCTAAGTCATACTAAAGCAAGATGTGAGCTAAGGTCTAGATAATGTTTGAGAAATGTAATCAATCAAATTTTACCTAAATCTCATGATTTTATGTTGTAGCAGCTATAAAAATAGATTGAATATATTCATTTCATTGCTAATGTAGATTTATTCCCACCATACATTATGATATTCAGAGTTAGTCCCTCAAATAATGAAATGTAGAGAAGTGTACCAGCCTACAGAATAACAATACCAATAACAATACTAATAATATTACCAAAGAATGAAGACTCATGAAGGTCAAATTCATTTAATATGCCACGGTTAGGTCACAGTAAAATTAGGAATTAGTACCTTATTTGTAGCTGTTAGATGAGTAAAGATACATTTAGCTGGGTGATCATGCTGTAACTCTTTAAGAGCATTTAGTTCCTTTCCAATTAGCAATGTTTCCAGAACAAACCTATTTGGTCATTCCGTGGGCATTGCACATTTGTTTATAAGTCAATTATTGTAAATTACCTTATGCACTTCTTTTCATTATGTTAATTATGCATAGCATTATACATTCTTGTTTTGCTTGGCTGTATTTTAATATACACTGATATCAAACCAAAAATTTGGCACATGATGGACTATAACTCACAGTCCATACAAATATTTTGTAAAAATGATGGAATAGAATTGAAAACCCAGAAATGAACCTACAGACCTACAGTCATCTAATCTTTGATAAGGGAGCTAAAAAAATAGAATGGAAGAAAGACAGCCTCTTCAGTAAATGGTGCTGGCAAAAGTGGTTAACTACTTGTAGAAAACTAGAGCTAGATCCTTATATATCACCCTGCACCAGAATCAACTCCAAATGGATCAAAGACCTCAGAGTCAAAACAGACAACCTGAAAACATTTTTACAGGATGGAATAGGAGAAACCCTAGGTCTCCTTGGCACAGGCCAAAATTTTCTTAATAGAGACCCAGAAACACAACAAATCAAAGAAAGGTTGGACAAATGGGATTGCATGAAATTTCAAAGCTTCTGCATGGCAAAGGACATAGCTAGCAAGATCAATAGAAAGCCCATGGATTGGGAGAAGATCTTCACTAGCCATACAACAGACAAGAGTCTCATATCTAAAATATACCTGGAACTCAAAAAATTAAATCCCCCTACAACAAATCCTCGAAGAAACAACTGCCCAATAAATAAGTGGGCTAAAGACTTAAAGAGAAGCTTCTCTGAAGAGGAAAGAAGGATGGCCAATAGACACATGAAGAAATGCTTAATCTCTCTAGCCATAAAAGAAATGCAAATCAAAACAATATTGAGATTCCACCTCACGCCAGTTAGAATGGCTATAATCAAGAACTCTAATAACAACAGATGCTGGAGGGGATGTGGACAGAAGGGAACCCTACTGCATTGTTGGTGGGAGTGTAAACTTGTTCAACCACTTTGGAAAGTAGTATGGTGGTTCCTCAAAAGACTCCACATAGAGCTCCCTTATGACCCAGCAATCCCACTTTTGGGCATTTACCCAAATGTTCACAAACAAGACCACACTAAAGTTACCAGCACGACTGTGTTTATTGCAGCATTATTTACCATAGCTAAGATATGGAACCAGCCCAGATGCCCCTCAGTAGATGAATGGATCAAGAAAATGTGGTATATATACACAATGGAATTCTATGCCTCCATCAGAAAGAATGACATTGCCCCATTTGTTAGGAAATGGAAAGACTTGGAAAAAATTATATTAAGTGAAGGCCCAAAGAAACATAGGTCTCATGGTTTCCCTTATTTGCAAAAATTAGTATATGTCTGAGTGAAGCAGAAAAGGTCAGATAAGTTGATGTTAGGGAAATGAACCCTAAGATATGTATTCAAATGTTTTTTGTCTTTCATGCAATTGTTTCTAACACATTTATAAGATTATTTCTTTGTTGCTTTGTATGTCCCTTCCCCATGGTATAACCCCTGCTTTCACTGTATTTGATGTTATTATAATTTGTGGAGGAGAAGAGAAAAAACAAATCGTTTAAATAGGGATACAGGTGGACCCATTGCAACAATGAGATGTACAAGTTGTTATGTCGAAAACAAACTTTACAACTTTGGTGTGGGGGGAGGAGGATTGGGTGGGGGAGCAGGGGAAGAATGGGATGGGAAGGGATGGGAAGGGGAAACAAAGGAGGAGGCTACATTGCTTGATAAGAAATGTACTCAATATCTTGCTCATGTAATTGTAACCCCTCTGTACAGTATTTTCACAATTAAAAAAAAAAGCTGAGGGAGCAGCTCAGTGGTTTTATATATATATATATATATATATATATATATATATATATATATATATATATATATATATATATATATATATATGGACCAATTAGCTGGGAGCCTGTGGCTTACACCTGTAACCCTAGCTACTCAGGAAGCTGAGATCTAAGGACCCTGGTTTGAAGGCAGCCCAGGTCGGAAAAGCCATGAGACTCTTACTTCCAATTAATTACCAAGAAAAAGCAGTAGAGCTGTGGCTCAAGTGGTAGAGGGCTAACATTGAGCATAAAAGCTCAGGGACAGGACTTAGGCCCTGAATTCAAAGCCCTGGGACACACACACACACACATACACACACACACACACACATGACAATTACACCAGGCATGATGGTACATGCCTGAAATCCAAGTAGTTGGGAGACTAAGGCAGGAGACTTGAAAATCCAAGGCCTACTTGAGTTACATAGGGAAACATTGTTTCAAAACAACAACAAAAGCATTCAAGATTGTATTTCAAACAATAATACTGCATTTTTTCACCCATTTTATTTACTTCTATCCTGTAATAAAGTCCATTCATCATTCTCATCTGTTACTTTCATACTCAAGAATTACAAGAAAATAGCAGATGATATTGCTTATATTCATTCTGAGATATGAAAACTATTAATTGGTTTAATCTTTTTCTGCTGATTTTAATGAAAAATTTGATGCTTTTAATAATTTTTAGGTGAGAAGTCACAATGTGACCATAGAACACAAAGAATTCACATAAAGAAAAAGGGTAGGTTTAAAGCACTAAAAGTAGAAATAGCTAAAGATCCCATTTCATCAGCTCTTTCTAGTACACAGATCCAAACAGTGCTGTGCCTGAAGTTGATTTCTGTCACTTTAGAGATGCTGAAAACTTTCAAATTTCTATTTCCTAGAAGTGTGGTAGGGGGAAGGGCTGGTTATTATTCCTAAACCCATTGAAATTGTATTTGTGGCATCAAAATGGATTTTTTTTAAAAAGGCAAGATGTTGGATTGATAGTAAAGCAGCTGCTCTGCACAAACGAAAGCAAAAATTAATACAAGACCTTAGCAAAAGAAAGACTATTGGTTTTGCACACCCAGAGCAAATTGGCTGGATTTAGAAGAGCGCACTTTGATCTTTCACAGACTAATTACTGCTCTGTGGTTTGACTGTTTTGTGCATTAGTTGCCCTTCATAGAGAACCGAAACTGCCATGGTACACAGCTGTAATACAAATGAAAATTTGACATTCAGTAAACAAAGCATGCAAAGGGTCATTCTTTCAGCACAATCACTGCATAATACAATTTTAGAATGCCTTTCGTATACCAAAAATATGACACATTTTAAGACAGTTTTGAACTCAGAGTAGGCAGTCAAGGCTGTTCATAAAAGAGGGAGAAATTACTTCCCAACTCCAATCTATAAATATAGATGAAAATGGTTTATCTCAACATTGTAGAAATGCTGAGGAATTTACATATTTCAAGAAAGAAATGTGTTCATTTTTAGAGGACAGTTTTTCATTTGTCTATAAGGTTAATTGGGAGCAAATTTCCTAAGTAGCTGTTTGCAACGGCAAGAATGGTGTTTACTCACCAATAGGATTCTGGATTTGCTCCTAGGAAGGAATTCAAATTATTTTATACATAGACTTTATTTTTTAAATTTCTATTTGGAAAGATGATGTACAGAGGGGTTACATTGGTCAGGTAATGAATAGACTTCTTTTGAACAATGTTCCCCATCCCTCATTTTCTCCCTAAACATAGACTTTATATATAAAAGTTGAAATACATTTTTTGTGGTGCTGGGGATTGAGCCAAGACTCTTGTGCATGCTAAGCAAGTCTTCTATGACTAGGCTACAGCCCTTGTCCTGAATATATGCTTTTACATTAAAATGCTATGTTTATTTTTCAGAAAATATAATGAATTAAATAATATTTCTAACAACTATCAATTAAAGAATTCTTAGAGATCACCATAATTACTGATACATAAATCCCTTTTTGTATAAGACATATACTTTCCTGTAACTGAATTATCCTTTTAAAAAGGCATATTTTTACATAATAGTTTGTCTTCCTCATCCATTGTTCTGCTTTTTCATTAGTTTAATTAGTCATCCACACTCCAGTATATTAAATGAAAAATTCCAGAAGTGAACAATAAGTTTTAAGTTATGTACCATTCTGAGCAGTGTGATAAAATCTCCTACCATCCTACCCCATCACTGCTAGGATAGAAAGCAGCCCGCACATCTACACTCACACAGAGACCCGCCCACTAGTCAATAAGTAGCCATCTTGGTTTCAGCCTCACTGGCATGGTTGGCTATGCTTGTATTGAAGTAACCCTTATTAGATGTAATAATGATCCTAAAGAACAGGAGTAGTGAGGCAAAAGACCTACTAGGCCATATGACATAGGACATATTATTGACCATGACCTGGAAGTACTTCAGGATATATAGGAAGACCTATTATATACAGGCTTCAAGTTCAGGTTTCAGGCATCATCCACCAGGGTCCTTGAAGATTCCTGTAGTGTGTGTGTGTGTGTGTGTGTGTGTGTGTGTGTGTGTGTGTGTGTGTGTGTGTGTGTGTGTACCAGTCCTGAGGCTTGAACTCAAGACCTAGATGCTCAAGGCTAGCATTCTACCACTTGAACCACAGCTCCACTTTCAGCTTTTGATGGTAAATTGGAAAAGAGTCTTCCTGAGTTGTCTCCCTGAGCTGGCTTCTAATCACAATCCTCAGATCTCAGCTTCCTGAGTAGCTAGGATTATAGACAGGAGCCACCAGCTTCTTGGTATATTTTTAACAGGGTTTGACAATCACTCTAACAAGCTATCCAATAAGGTATAATCAAATGACTAAAAAATAAACTAGAGAGAGAGATTTTTATATTACTTAACTCCATTTGTGTTTAAACTAACCTTCAGATTTATACAAACTCCACTTGTTATTTGCAATATACACTTTAAACTTTAAAGATATCTATACTTACAAAGCAAAAGGGCAGTGCTAAAGGCATGGCTTAAGGAGAGCCCCAAACTAAAACCCTAGTACTCTTCTCCCCCTGACCTTCCATACAAAGGGAATTACAATAATTTCACTATTTAATTTAGAAATATTTTAAAATAGAGAAATATTTTATCAAATCTGTTTAAAAAAAAATTCCCTGCTACAATGGACCAAAAATAGAAATAACAATAGTTGGGCATCAGTGGCTCATATTTGTAACCTCACCTACAGAAGAAACTGAGTTGAGGATAATCTCAGTTGGAAACCAACTTGAGAAGGAAAGGTCACAAGACCCCTTCCCAATTCATAAAAGGTTGCAGTGGAGGACACCTGTTATCCTCAAAATGACAAGAAAAAGCCTAAATTAGGCAGACCACAGTCCAAGTGCATACTCTGGTAGGAATTATTAAATACTCCTCATGCTCAGGATGTAGAGAGCCTGCCTAACAAGCATGAGTCCCTGAGTTCAAGCCCTAGTACCGCTAAAAAGATAAAAAAGAAGGAGGGGCTGGGAAGGTGGCTCAGTGGTAGAGCGCTTGCCTTGCATCATGAGGCCCTAGGTTCAATTCCTCAGCACCACATAAGCAAAAAGAAAAAGGCCAGAAGTGGCGCTGTGGCTCAAGTGGTAGAGCGCTAGCCTTGAGCTGAGAGCTGAGGGACAGCACCCAGGCCCAGACCAGACCACCCCCCCCCCCCCCGCCAAAAAAAAAAAGAAGAAGGAATTAATATGCTTTATTTCTATCTCAAGCTTTTAAGAAGAAATAATTCAGAGAAAATTGACAATAGACTTTATCTAATTATCTGTTCATTAGAATACTGAGAAAAAAGGTTTATCCAGGATTAATGGCCAATAATTATGACCATGTCAATACACTAATGTGTGTTTAAAGACTGAAAACACCAACCATTTAAAAACACCACACATCAGGGATGGTAAGGGGAAACAAAGGAGGAGGCAACAATGCTTGATAAGAAATGTACTCATTACCTTGCTCATGTAATTGTAACCCCTCTGTATGGTATATTCACAATAAAAAAAACCACCACATATCACATTGTGCAATTGCTTTCAGTCATTTTTAAAATTATCTTTACATAATTGTACAAAGGAGCTTCAATTCAACAGGTCAGTTTATAAGTACCCAAACCCTCAAGTTATGTGGTTCCAGTTTCATGTATGTGTACTAAATATTATCAGTCATTATTTTCTTTATCATTTTCTTTATCATATTTCTTTCATTTCCATTTGAATTATATAAATCTCTGACCTGCTATGTTTGCTCTCAGAATTAAGCCACGCATATACTTCACACACGTGCACATACACACACACACACACACACACACACACACACACACACATACACACACAGAGCTGTTTTTAATGCCTATTTTTGTCTGGCTCATTTACCTTTACCTAGCAGAACAGCTTTCCTGAGGGGAGTTGCTAAGAGTAGTTACCTATTCACAGCAAGAGACTTGAGAGTTCAACACAATAGATTCTCACAATGTGTTTAGGAGAGGCCCAGAGCTACAGTACAAAGCACCATAGGGAAAGGTAGATAAATATACAGACATAGAACCATAGACTGCAGCTGAGTGGATTGGAGAATAACAGAGAATCTATAATGCTTTCTACTTGAACAGCAATCAAATCCAACTTCTGCAAATTAATCAGCCTCCACCAAGAATGGAGAAAAAAAGATTGATTCCAGAAGTAGTCACCTATATTTTTATTTTCCTTCTAAAAATAATCACAGAATGCTATTCTAAAATGTGAACATTCTCCCCCATGAAGTATTAAACAGGCCAGTTCCTTTTTTTGCTAATACTTCTAAGATTATCTCAGAATGACTCCAAGAAACACTTTTGTTTTCATTTTCAGCTGGAGAGAGCTGGTTAAATAAGCCATTGAAGCATTTTTTTTCCAAGCATTTGCCAAACATTTTTTTCCCCCACAAGGGTATTAAAGCTTCAGAGTTATAGTCTTTTCCTGATGGTTTAGTGAATGCCTTTCTTTGCTATGACCATTAATGTCTTTGTTCCACGAACTGCACTTAGCTATGCATACTATTTGCAAACTACCAAAGCATTAAGAAGTATTTTTAATTTTCCTCTTTTTTTTATTGGCCAGTTCTGGGGCTTGAACTCAGGGCCTGGGAACTGTCCCTGAGCTGCTTTTTTGCTCAAGGCTAGCACTCTACCACTTGAGCCACAGTGCCACTCCAGCTTTTTCTGCTTATGTGGTAATGAGTAATAGAACTCAGGGCTTCATACATGCTAGGCAAGCACTCTACCACTAAGCAACATCCTCAGCCTTTAATTTTCCTTTTTAGTACATTTTCTGATTAAATACCCAAATTAAAGACTCCTTCCCTTGCCTCATGTAAAAGTTAAAAGGACATGTGTTCATTGAGATAGAACTTTTTAATATCTATTTTTATTGTTATTGTAAAGGTGATAAGAGGGGTTACAGTTACATAAGTCAGGTAATGAGTACAGTTCTTTTTGAAGTGTCACCTCTTCCCTCACTGTCTCCCAGTTTTTCCCTCCCATCCCTACCCACAAGTTGTGTAGCTCATCTCTAACATAGTGTTTAGTATCATTGCTGCATCTTTTTTTTGGGGGGGGGGTCCGGTCGTGGGGCCTGAACTCTGGGCCTGGGCGCTGTCCCTCAGCTCTTCAGCTCAAGACTTAGCGCTCTACCACTTGAGCCACAGTGCCACTTCCGGCTTTTTTCTTTTTGCTTATGTGGTGCTGAGGAATCGAACCCAGGGCCTCAGGCATGCAAGGCACGCGCTCTACCACTGAGCCACCTTCCCAGCCCCACTGTTGCATCTTGTTCACCCTTTATCCCATCCTTTCTGTGCTCCCCCTTACCCTCCTCAAAACAGATAAACTTACAAACAAGACAAAAAATACAGAAAACAGAAAAAGCAACAAAGAAAAAAGGGACATGATAAATTATACAGGTCTCTAGATATTCACATAGTGAGACCAAAGGAGGATATTCTTAGGAGCTCACAAATTGTTATGTGCACATGATCATATAAAATAATATTTATTGAAATGAACTCCAAGAAATGGAAACAAAAGATAGAACTTTTCAAAATGAAAATTGTACTTTATGAAAACAAAAGCTACTTAATTTTTCAATAGAAACTGTTTTCCATATTTTTGTTGCTGTTTCATGCCAGTAACAGGGCTTGAACACAGGGACTTGCACTGCTGCTTAGTTTTTTTGGGGGGGGAGGGGTTGTTTTTTGTTTTTGCTTACAGTTGGTGCTCTATCACTTGAGCCATGCCTCCACTTCTGGCTTCTTGCTGGTTAATTGGAGATAAGAGTCTCATGGAAGGTTACACAGGCTGGCTCCAAACCTCCATTCTCAGATCTCAATCTCCTCAGTAGCTAGAATGATAGCTGTAATTTTTTTGTTTTTTTGTTTATTTTTGTCAGTCGTGGGGCTTGAACTTTGGGCCTGGGCACTGTCTCTCAACTCTTCAGCTCAAGGCTAGCACTCTACCACTTGAGCCACAGTATAGCATCACTCCCGGTGGTTTATTAGAGATAAGAGTTTCACAGACTTTCCTGCCTGGGCTGGCTTTGAACTACAATCCTCAGATTTCAGCCTCTTGAGTAGCTAAGATTACAAGCCACTGGAGCCAGGCTTACAATGATTTCTTAAACTATAAAATAATAAAGAATTCTTTCTGTAACCAATTCTAGCCTTGAGATTAGACAGGCTTTTTTTTTTTAATTACCCTCCTATGAACCCCAGTGGTTAATGTTCCAAGCTTGTGCTTTGGGGGTTGTTATAGTCTCCGATTCTGTTTTAAATAAAACATCTAATTAAAAGGAAGCATTCATTAATAACCATGTTATAAATCCAAAGGGAATGATAGGATCTCTGCATGCATCCTCTTTTCCCGCAAGGCTTTCAGAACAATTTTGGGGGCCATAGGGGGAAAATACATGTGAATTACCTTAATTGCAATCAGGGACTTTGCTGAGTATAAGAATTGGTCTTCACTGTCATAAACATATTTTGGTGTGAAAGACAATAATTGTCCTATACCCTCTAGAAAAGTCCATAAAACAGAGCATCCTCACAGATCATGTTAAGACTTATATCAACATTACCTAGCTTTCCTTCTGGCAAAGACAAATTGGAAAAAAATGTCTCTACTGTTTAAGTAAAAAAATGAATGCTTTGATGAAATCCATTTTTTTTAATGACTTACCAGTGCAAATGGTTCACATCTATAATCCTAGCTATTCAGAAGGCTGAGAGCTGAGGATCACAGTTCAAAGACAGTCCAGACAGGAAAGTCTATGAAATTCTTTTTTTGGGGGGGGGAAGGTCCGGTAGTGAGGACTGAACTCTAGGCCTGGTCGCTGTCCCTCAGCTCTTCAGCTCAAGGCTAGCGCTCTACCACTTGAGCCACAGCGCCACTTCCAGCTTTTTTCTTTTTGCTTATGTGGTGCTGAGGAATCGAACCCAGGGCCTCAGGCATGCAAGGCAAGCTCTCTACCACTGAGCCACCTTCCCAGCCCCATATGAGATTCTTATCTCCAATTAACCACCATTTAAAAAAGAAAGAAAAAATAAAACAGGAAGTAGAGCTGTGGCTCAAATGATGGGCCACTAGCCTTATGCAAGAAAAGCTCAGGGACAGCATTCAGGCCCTGAGTTCAAGCCCCAGGATAGGCACCAAAAGAAAACAAAAACAAAAACTCAACATACAATATGTCTCTTAACTGTTTCCAAACCATTTTGTTTCTTAAGGTTGAAGGTTACAGCTACTTTTTTAAATGATGAATGGCCAGGCTGCTACCACCACTGTTATCAGTGGTATGTTTTTTATTTCTCTGCATTCAAAAACTCACAAACAAGACCTGAAATTTTTCACATTCATCCAAAGTCAGAGTGGAAGTCAGCACATCACCACTACGATAGCACTCTATCACGAGGCAAGGAGCAGGTAAAAAAGCCAATGCTCTATATAACCTTAGGAGAGTGGTTTCCTGTTTCTCTTTCCTGTCTGTAAAGGGGGATTCAAGGCAGCTCTGTTCCTTCAACTTGTGTCCTCAAATGGTTTGAAGTCACGTACAATTTAGGTTACAAAAAAATAATATTTTTACACATGAAATCTTAAAGCAAAACAGAATAAATATCATTTACTCTAAGCAGGCTGAATAACAATCAAACTTAAATAGTGTGTCATCAAATAAACAGTACTTATATCGTCTGTCATCAAAATGGCAGTGACTTTAAGAGCTTAGCAGCTCAAATTAAAGCCTTTGTGAAAGTACTTTGTGAGGCATAAAATACTATGCTTGTACTGATGATATGAGCACTAGGTAGCAAGTACATACCCTGTTCCTGACAGTGAGAAACAAGGGTTTATTTAAAGTAACCTTGGCCCTGGATGCTACTGCTCCCACGTTATAAATGACACACTTGAGATTGAGTTCTAAGTCATCTGATTGAGCTACACAGCAAGGAAGGGAGAGAGTCCAGAGAAGTCTAGTGGGCCTCATCTCCAGACTCTGCACATCATCCACATTTTGCTGTGGCCATAATTTCACCTTCTCCCTACCTTAGCTGAAGGTGGTTTCATTGTGACCAATAATTTATATCTCCAAAAAATGCATGTGCTATCCTGAATTAGAATATGGAAATTACTAAAAAAAAAAAAAAAAGGCATATTTTGTTCAGAGGGCCTTTTCTAAATAGCATTTCTGATGCAATGCTTACTTTTTAGTAAAAATAGTTAAACATCTACTAGGTGCTGGTGCTGGCTCATGTCTGTAATCCTGGCTCTTTAGGAGGCTGAGATGCAAAGGATTGTAGTTCAAAGTCAGCCTAGGCAGAAAAATTTGTGAGACTCAATCTCCAAAATTAAACATCAGAGCTTAAGATATAGCTCAAATGGTACAGAATAGCCAAGCAAGTTCAAGGGCTCAAGTTCAAACCCCAGTACTACCAAAAAAAAAAGTATTTCAGAAAGTACTCTGTTCTTACCTTGTTGTTCATATGAATACAATACATTCTAAACTCACCAACCAATTACATTATTACTTGCTAATGCTTGATTTTAAAAATTCTTAGTAATTATTAATTAAAAATAAATTTAAAGTAGGCACTGGGTCTCACACTTGTAATTCTGGCTAAAATTAACTAAAACGATAAATATTAGATCTATGACACTAGAAAAAAATATTGGTGACAGTGGTATTATGTTTTACTCAAATTTGCCAATTTTACACATGAACTTTTTAATCAGGGAATTTTCTGTATAAACATAACAAAACAATATGTTGTTAAAATAATTCTATTTAAATATAAGACTCATGGCTAGAGATGTAGCTCAAGGTTAGAGTCTTGTCTATTTACACCACGGCCCTAGGTTCTATCGCCAGTACCACACACAAACACACCCAAAATAAATTTATGAAACTCATATTTTCAAACATGTATCTTAGCACTTTTGGTTATGGTAGCAGTAAGCTTTACTGCCACTTTGCAAAGAGAAAAGTCTGGGAACAAAGACAGATCATGAGAAACACAATGTTTTAAGTTCTACTAAAAGTAAAACAGATGAAAAAGTAACCCAAGCACTTAAGCTCACTTGTACTTTTTAAAATATTTTCTAAAACTAGATGCCAGTGGCTCTTGCCTGTAATTCTAGCTACTCAAGAAGCTAAGATCTGAGAATTGTGGTTCAAAGCCAGCCTGGGCAGGAAAACCCATGAGACTCTTATCTTCATTTAACCACCAAAAGGTCAGAAATGGAGTTGTGACACAAGTGGTAGAGTGCTAGTCTACAGAAAAAAAAAAAGAAAAAACCTTCAGGGACAGCACTCAAGCCCTGAGTTCAAGCCATACAACCAGCTCAAAAATAAATAAAATGTTTTCTAAGAAAAACTAATTTCTAAATAATCATTTACCACAATTTATATTAAAGCATTGTAATTATTTTTGGACCATGCTATTATAAAAGAAAACAGGACTACATATTCAACTATAGTACTACCAGAGAATATTAGAACTATTGCTAGATAATTGAATATTTCATTTCAATGCTGGGGAAATACTTTCTGATAACAAAATATTTTCCTCAGTCCAACATGACAGTCACTCTGGAAAGTTTTAAAGATTAGGAGCTATGTTTTGAAGAAACTTGGTGTGAACTTTGCTAGCAATGATCCAAATAAGTTTTTAGATTATTCTTGGGAGAAATTGCAGTATTTCATGCAAAACGGTATCCACTTTTCCACTAAGGTAATTTTTGACTCACCATGAAATGAAAATCTATATTCTGCTCTTCTTTACATGTCTCTTTAGACCCAAACCAGAAGAATGAGTCGCATTTTTGGACCGTTTTCTTTTTTAATCTTCTTCACTCTTCTATTCTGTTTCTGAAGGGATACTTAGTTTTAACTAGATTGCAATTGCATTTGAAAGGAATTGAACAGGTTTTCTAGAATGAGTTAAAGATTACCCATTGAGAGTATTTTGGCAGCTGCCTGTAAAGATGCAAGGATCTGTTTTTTTTAAAAAAAATGGTATACCTAGATTTAACACAGATAATATTTAGTTCTTTGAGAGAGAAATGATGTAATTGGGATATTGGCAGGAAAGATATATAAAATGTTGTTTTCTCTTTGGATAAGGACAATTTTCTTGGAAGAATTTTATTATTTGAGGAGTGTTAAGCACATTAATGAATTTCTCATACAATGGCAACAAAGACATCTGCCTTTGCTTTTCATTCAAATTAAATATGCACAATACTACATTATGCTTTTAAATTAAAGAAAGGAAAAAGTAGCCAGAGACTGGTGGCTTGTATCTGTAATTCTAGCTACTCAGGAGGGTGAGATCTGAGGATCATGGTTTAAAGCCAGCTCAGGCAGAAAAGTCCATGAGACTCTTATCTTCAATAAATTACCAAAATGCCAGAAGCAAAGCCATAGCTCAAGGAATAGAGCACTTATCCTGAACAAAAAGAAGCTCAGGGACAGCACCTAGGCCCTGAATTCAACAACTAAAAAATATCATACAGAAGGGGAAATAAATCAGCAAAGACTTACTGAAGAAAAAACATAAGCAGAGTTCCTGCTAGATAGAAAAGGTCCCAGGAGAGGGTACAGCCTGGGGTACATTAGGCAGGGATTAATAAGGTGTCTATGAGAGAGCTATGTGACTCGAGTTCATTGGACAGCCAGTGGACCCTATCAGTCCCCAGACCCAATCAGAGGCTGCACACAGAAGGCAAGCTTCTAGATCTTCACCTCCAAAGAACCACTAACCTATATCAACTGTACCGTGCCCACATGAGTTTCTCAATATGGCCACACTGTTTATTTATTCAAAACCAGCAAGGAACAGTCTCTCACTTCATAGGGGACCCAGTCCCTCTTTTAAGAGATTTCACCTGTTTAAGCCAACCCAGGATAAAAGCTTGATTTGAGGCCTTAATGACATCTGAAAAATTCCCAGGTCCTTGTCATATTGTGTGGACTAGAAAGTCCAAGTCTGCCATCTATTCAAGGGAAGGGGTAGTAGATCACTAGAGCCACTCTCCAGCCCCTACTGTCTGGTGACAGCACACGAATCAAAGAATATTTCAAGAAACCTGAGAAGTTGTAAGATCCCAGATGAAATTCAAAAATGTTTACAAAGTATACAGATTCTTTAAACATAAGTTGACTTACAAAACTTCAGGGAATTGGCTAGTCCTGGACTTTCTTATCTGTAGAATAATGCTCTGACAATACTCGAAGTAAATATGTTTTGGTGTTCTAAATTTAAATGCTCTTAAAAATGGACATAAATATTTTAAATGTCTAGCTTATTACAACCAAGAACAAAAATATATGAATATCAATATATATGAATAATGGATTCTCAAACATTTGAGTCCAATACCACAATTCACACATAAAAAACTAGGTATTATTTCACAGTAAAAACAAATTGCAGCTGTCTCATACCACAGCTCACACCTATAATCCTAGCTACTCAGGAAGCTGAGATCTGAAGGATTGTAGTTCAAAACTGTAAAGACTTCAAGACTTCACCTCCAATTAATCAGACAGCAAAAAGCTGTCTGAAATCTGGCTGGAGGTTATTACTCAAGAACACCAGCCTACCATGCAAGCTGAGCCTGAATTCAAACCTCAGCACCAAAAAAAAAACTAAATTTAAAGAAAGGTATGCATATAAGCAGCATTTTACAGCAAAATATGGTACAGAATGAAAGTTGCAGGTGAAAATTATGATGCATTTTCTGGCTTACTAACAAAATTACTTAAAGCACACACACATCAGCTTATTAAACCTAATTGTATTCATTTTTAAAGGTACAATAATTTAATGAGTATCGTGCAAGATCTTTCTTTATATCATCTGAACTGGAATACAATCTTAGCTGGAAGAAATGAAAACCAAACAAATGTGCAGATGTCAGCTGAGCACAGCACTCAGGAATGAAGAACTACATAGACACTGAGTAGCAAAAATCGCCCTCCTCAATTGCCTCCAACCAGAAATATCAGCCTCATGTGCTCATTACAAGCCATAAATGGATATAATTGACTAAAAGGAGAGAAAAAAAGAATAGTAATGTCCACTGACTTCTATGCATCCATTACCCTGTCTCACCTTTTACAGACCTCTTTTAATGCTGCATTCTCAAATGTCACTACTGTGACCGAAACAATTATTTTAGATTTCATGTCAGCCACCACACAGTTTAGCTGAAATTAGAGGCAATCGGCAGTGGAGGGAGAGCCGATGAGAATGGATGAAGAGCATATTGCAAAAGAGGTTGATTTCTCACCTACAGGAATGAATGCACTGCTTAACAAAGTTGCAGAGCAATCTCAGAGTGAGAGCTTGCTCCCTGGACTAATTTTCATTAGCTCATAGGTAGAAACCTGCAGGGGGAAAAAAATTCCCAAAGTTTCAATATCTTGTAAAGGCAAATATTATGAAGAACCTCTGCTATTCAGAATTTCCAAGACACTCAAATACTCTTCCAGAAACATGTTTATATCCTAAGCCTTGAGGGGAAAAAAAATGTCATGTTATGTGTAATAAAGTGGGGAAAGAGTTAATGATTTTCATAGGGAATGAGAAGTGTGTGTGTGTGTGTGTGTGTGTGTGTGTGTGTGAAAACTTTATAGTATTGCCAGGAATTGCTAGTAAACATTTTTTGGGGTTTTGTTTTTGTTGTTTTGGTGGTATGGGGGGACTTGAACCCAACACCTTACACTTTCCAGTCAGGTGCTTTACTGCTCAAGCCACTCTGCCAGCCCTTTTTGGGAGGGCCCTATTTTTGAGATAGGGTCTCACTTTTGTGCCTCAAACTGAAATCCTCCAATTAGTGCCTATGCTTCCTCCATAGCTAAGATGATAGGCACACACCACTGCCATTAGTTGAGACAGAGTCTCACAAACATATTTTGCTGAAAGTTTCTATCAGAAATGCAGCTGGGGATTTGTCCAATGTTGTCTATGCATCCAGTGAGATGACTGTGATTCTTTTTTCTTGTTCAATTTTCTAATAGGCTAAGTACATTTATTTTCCAATGGTAAGCCAATTTATATCCCTGGCATATTAGTCACAATGCATCTTTTTATATATTGTTGGGTTTGACTAGTTAAAATTTTGTTTAGAACTTTTGAATATACAATCATGGTGAAAGTGAATCCATGGGTTTTTCTGTCTTATAATAACTTTCTGTCAAGCTAATGCTGGTCTACTCGTATAAAATGAATTTTTTGCCTCATTTTTATGAAGTGTGATATAGGACTGTATTATTTTGTATTCCCAAGTGTTTGTGGAATCCACTGGGAAGCTACCCAAGTTGTATTTTTGAAAAGGTTTTTTATCTATATTGAATACATACTCAATTTCTTTAATAACCTAACTTGTCCATGTATCTAAAATGTTAGATATATGTGCATGAAATTGTTTGAAATGTCCTTTTTTATCTTTTCAGTAGCCAAAAGATTTGTTACAGATTTTCTAATATTTTTATTTAAGCAATTTGTGTCCTCTCTCTCCTCTTTTTGCCTCATCACTTTAGCCAAATGTTTATCAGTCTCCCAGACACCCAGATTTGGGGTTCATTTACTTTCTCTCCTCTTTTTGTTTCCTACTTCATTGATTTCTAGTCTGCTTTTCATTACTTCTTTCCTTCTGTTTACTTTAGATATTATTTTTCTTTTTCTAGTTTTCTAAGGTGGAACCTAAGGTCTTTAATTTGAGATCTCTCTCATTTTTGTTTTAGTTTGTTTGTCTATAGCTTTGTGTAACTGCTGTTGTTGCTGAGATGGACTCTCATCATATCGCCCAGGGCATTCTATCCTAATAACAAATAGTGGTGGGGTGGTGGGGAAAAAATAATCCTATTGCACTGTTGGTGAGAATGTAGACTAATAAAGCCTATTTGGACAGCAGCCTGGAGGTTCCTCAAAAAGTAAACATGGATCTTCCCTATGGCTCAGCCATTCCACTTCTGAGCATCTACCTAGAACATCACAAACCAGTATACTGTAAAGACACTTGTACACCCACATTCACATAGCCAAGTTATGGAAACAGCCCAGATGCCCTACAATAAATAAGTGGATCCAAAACCTATACACAATGGAATTTTGCATAGCCATTAGGAAGAATAATAATATTATGTCATTTGCAGGGTAGTAGATAGATCTAGAACAAATCATGTTAAGTGAATTAAGCCAAGCTTAGAAAGACAAATGGCACATGTTTCTCTCATGTGTGGAGGCTAGGTCTAAAACATCCCAGGACATTATAAATTATACAGGACTCAAAGCATTCACACACAGTGAGACTAAAGGAAGATACTTTTAGGGGAAGAACACAAAGGCACAACACCTATGTGCACCTGTATCCCCTGATGTCACTGCTTATGATTTTGGTACCCTGCGTCTTGTGCATACGTTTATTTGAATGGAGGAAGGAAGGGGAATAACAAAATAGTGAGGCAAAGGATAAAGGGCCAACCAATGCAACAGCGATACTCACAAGACATTATGTTGGAAACAAACTTTACAACGTGGCAGGGGAGGGGAGTCAGGGGAGAGAAAGTGGGAGAAAACAAGGGAGGGGATAACAATGTTCCACACAAAATGTACTCATTACCTTAGTTATGTAACTGTACCTCTCCCCCTTTTTTTTTTTGTCAGTTATGGGGCCTGAACTCTAGGCCTGGGCGCTGTCCCTCAGCTCTTCAGCTCTTCAGCTCAAGGCTAGGGCTCTACCACTTGAGCGCTTTCTCTGCTTATGTGGTACTGAGGAATCGAACCCAGGGCCTCATGCATGCAAGGCAAGCACTCTACCACTGAGCCACCTTCCCAGCTCACTGGAACCCCTTTAATATCACCCTTACAATAAAATAAAATAAAATTTTAAAAAATAAATTTTAAAAATAATATTTATCAAAATGAATTCTAGGAAATAGAAAATGAGATTTTTTATTCTCTGTTGTTTTTGTTTGTTTTTTGTTTCTCTGTTGTCTTGTTTATCTGTTTGGGGGAGGGGAAAAGGAGGCACAGAAATGGAGGGACAAATGCAGCAGTGATCTCATTAGACACTATATTGAAAATGAACTTTAAAATTTGTGGTGGGGATGAAAGGGAAAAACTGGGAGAAAGGAAGGGAAAGGGTGACATCGTCCAAAAAGAAATGTACTCTTTACCTGACATGTAAGTATAATCCCTCTGTACATCACCTTTATGATTACAATAAAAACATTAAAAATAAGTAAATAAAATGTATTATTATTTTGAAAAAACTCACTTTTTTTTTTTTTTGTCGGTCGTGGGGCTTGAACTCTGGGCCTGGGCGCTGTCCCTCAGCTCTTCAGCTCAAGGCGAGCACTCTACCACTTGAGCTACAGCACCACTTCAGGTTTTCTGGTGGTTTATTGGAGATAGGAGTTTCCTGGTCTCTCCTGCCCGGGCTGGCTTTGACCGCGATCCTCAGATCTCAGCCTCCTGAGTAGCTAGGATTACATGCGTGAGCCACCAGTGCCCAGTGAAAAAATTCACTTTTAGATGTGAATAAAGATCTTCATTTTTTTTCCTGGATTTTTCTTCTAAATATTTAGATCTTAGTAAGTAACCACCATAAAGGTTTAAACGTATTGATAAATGATTGATGCACAAATGAATATATTAATATCTACTGTTTACCACCATATTATATAGAAGCAGCTACATATATATATATATATATATATATATATACCATCTTGCTTGAAGACATCTTTGACAAAAGAAGGAATATGTGTTATTTGTAAATTTTCTTGTTCTAAAGAAAGCAGTTAATGTTGTATAGATACAAATTGCACAAGTATAAGTTATTTTACACCCCCAAAAAGGTCAGCTTTTACTTTCAACTTTTAAAAACCACATGATAAGTAATTTCTGGGATAAGATAGTAGGTTAAAATTTTCTACCATGGAACTCCATGAATGAGAAGAGTCAGAGTAAGAAAGGAAATACTGCCAGGCACTGGTGGCTCATGCCTATAATCCTAGCTATTCGGATGGCTGAGATCTGAAGAATTATGGTTTGAAGCCAGCCTGACCAGGAAAGTCTGTGGACTTTTATCTCCAATAAACTACCAACAACAACAACAGCAACAACTAAAAGTAGAGCTGTGGCTCAACTTGTAGAGTGCTATCCTTGAGCAAAAATGCTCAAGGAGAGTAGCCAGGCCCTAAGTTCAAGCCCCAGGGCAGAAAGAAAAAAGAGAGAGAGAGAGAGAGGAAGGAAGGAAGGAAGGAAGGAAGGAAGGAAGGAAGGAAGGAAGGAAGGAAGGAAGGAAGGAAGGAAGGAAGGAAGGAAGGAAGGAAGGAAGGAAGGAGAGGGAAGGAGGGAAGGAGGAGAGGGAGGAGAAGGAGAGAGGGAGGAGAAGGAGAGAGGAAGGTGAGGGAGGGAAGGAAAGTAAGGAAGGAAAAGAAAGGAAGAGAGGGAGGAAAGGAAGGAAGAGGGAGGGAGGGAGGGAGGGAAGGAAAAGAAGGACTATATTCTGGATAGAGAAAGACAGGAAGACCATTAGGAATCCAGAAGGAGGTGACAGCACAGCTAGAAAGCACAGAGAAATAGAAGGAAAATACAGAGAAAAGTAGGGAGCAAGCCACAGCTCTATCCCAGCTCCTGAGTGGAGGAGAACCAAAGCCTCAACCACAAGGTCAGGCAGGCAGTCCTAGTGACAACAGACTGACAGTCCTGGCCGCAGAAGAACCCACAGTTGTTTAAAGCCTTAAATCGAGTGGAGGAATTTGTTGTGACAATAATTCCTCCTGCGGGGCAGGCCAGCACTGGGAAAGAAATCCATTGCCTCACTCTCTGTGTCTTGGTACTATAACTAGGTACCATCCTGACAGGGAGCTTGTTGTTCAAGATTGAGCTACTCTGAGGACAAATCAGAGAGTTCGGAGACTCTGTGACAATGTCTGAATGGGAGTCAGCCCTAACAAGTGGTGGAGTAAGGGAGGATCAGCCATGGACTACTTAAGTTTAAACAGCAAGGTAGTAGGCTGTGGTGGGTGAGGTGGTGGTGGCCCCACCCTCCAAGCAAAAAGCAAGCCCTATGATCAGTGAATTTCCATGGAAAGTGCCAGCTCTGAGCCTAAGGCCAGAGTGTCACTTGACTTGCATAGTGTCCTCCCTCCTGCAAGTGACTCAGGCTGGGTGGAGTGGGAGAGCACTGAGACCAGCAAGCAGTGCTTGCTTCCTATGGTTCTCTCCCTCCAGTGCAGAACTCAGTGCTCTGTTTGTTTCCTCCACTCTCCTCTGATGCACTTGGAAAACATTCATTGGGCTTGGATGTCCACCACTCCTGGGTGGACAAGCTAAGAACCCTTTGGAGCAAGTGGAAACCTACCTGGCCCAGGCCAGCAATAGATCCCAGTATGCAGAGCAAGGAATTTCCTAAAGTGCATGCAGTTCCTGATGCTCACAAGAATGCACCCTGGACAAACCTAGCCCTCCGCTTGCACAACACAGCCACCTGCACAGTGGGGACAGAGCAATAGCCTCCTCCACACCTGGTGTATTCCAGCATTAGTGAACCTGCAAGGAAGTTTCTCCAAGTCTTTGTCTGGTTTTTATTTTCTCATTTTTTCTTCCTACTAGTTTTAATATTGCTTTACTTTAAAAAAAAGTTTATGTTTTTTATTTTATTCCACTTTTTGCCTTAGCTAAATAAAACCATGCAGATACTGACACTTGAATCTTAACAAGGGTACCAAAAACATATATTGAAAAAAAAGACAATATCTTTAACAAATGGTGCTGGGAAATCTGGATAGTGCACAAGACTAAAACTGGATCCCTATCTCTTACCTTGGATAAAAATCAATTCAAAATGGATCAAAGGCCTTCATGTAAGGCCTGAAACTTTGAAACTATTAGAGAAAAGCACTTCAAGATCTAGGCATAGGCAATGACTTTCTGAATAGGACTCCAGTAGCTCAAGAAATAATAGCAAGAATTGACGAATGAGATTGCATCAAATTAAAAAGCCCTGCACATCAAAGGAAAAGATTGCCAAAGTGAAGAGACAGCCTACAGAATGGGAGACATTTTTTGCCAGTTATTCAGATGACAGTAATTGATATCTATAATATTTGAGGAATTCCAAAAATTAAATATCAAAGGGGTAAATAATCCAATCAATAAATGGACAAATGAGTCAGCTAAAGGTGGTGGAGATTGGGAAAATCATGGCTCAGGAGGTGGAGGTTGGGAAAATCATGGCTCAAGTCCAATGCAGAGAACAAGTTTATGAAACTCAGCCAACAAAAAGCTGGTCATGGGGCACATACTTGTAATCTTAGCCAGGTGGGAAGTAGGAGGATTGTAGTCCAAGCTGGTCTAGGCATAAACATAAGAACCTTATTTGAAAAAAAAACTAAAGCAAAAAACAACTGGGATGCAGTTCAAGTGGTAGAGTCCTTACCTAGTAAATCCTTGAGTTCAGTAAATAAAAAGTTAATGAGCAAATGAACTGAAGAGACAGTTCTCCAAAGAAGTACAAATGACAGATAAATGCATGAAAAAAAATGTCCACCATATTTAGCTATAAAGGAAATATAAACCAAAACTACAAGCTAGTCACTGGTGGCTCACACTTGTAATCCTAGCTACTGAGGAAGTTGAGATGTAACGATCAAAGTTTGAAGCCAGCCCAGGTAAGAAAGTCTGTGAGATTCTTATCTCCAATTAACCACAGAGAGAGAGAGAGAGAGAGAGAGAGAGAGAGAGAGAGAGAAACAGAGAAACAGAGAAAGACAGAGACAGAGAGACAGACAGAGAGACAGAGAGAGCACTATGGCTCAATTGGTAGAATGCTAGCCTTGAGCAAAAAAAAATCTATGGAACAAGGTAATAAGACCAAATCCTGCCATGCCAGCTTCTCACCCCCATTCCTTAGCCACCCCCCCCCCCCCACCAACTTCCTTACCCAGAAATCAGCTGCTGTAAGTACTACTCATGTCTGGAGCGACACAGTGCCATCTTTTCTTACCAAAACTAGTTTTTCCTTGCCAAAAAGTGACAATTGCACAGCAGAAATGGCTGAGCAATGGGAGGCAGGACCCAATGACAGCAACTCAACATGTATTTCTACATGACTCTGAGGCCTCCAGAAGCCCTGGGCTTTTTTACTAATGCTTTCAAAAAGCCATCTTGAACTGAACTTGAAACAGCTCTGAATTTGAGACTGTCTTACTAAGTGCTGAGAAATAGGTTTTAGAAATTCCTATGATACAGAATTGGCATGGCTTTATGGTTCCCAAGATGATGTAAAGTCAAATTTCCCAGGTGGAGACTTAGATCTGGAGAGAATTAGGTCAGGTCCTCAGTTCAAGCCTAGTGAGGAGTTTCCCTTTCACAGTGTGTTTATGCATGGAAAGGTGAAAATCAGAAACAGAAGCCAGTACATGGTCGAGGTGAAGCCAAGCATCTGGAACCTAGTTGCTAGGGAAAACCAGGGTCATGAGAATGTCTGAGGTTAGGAAACAAATTGTTTTATCTAAGGAAATCTGGAATATCAGCAGTCAAGAAAAAGTCAAAGTCCTAGAAACAAACAGAATGAAATAACAATAACTCCAGCTACATGTAGGAGTAAGCAGGTATTGACAAGGAAGGCAGGTAAGCATCCAAATGTCAGAACAAACCAGAAGCAAGGCAGGTTAGGTACAATAAGACAATGACACTAGCAACCAAAAACTTAAAAGAATAAGGACAGTTTGTTCTTTGACTTCTTTTACCATTATTACAGAGGTGAATCTGGCTGTTAGCACAAAGGACTGAATAGAAAGCAGTTTCTGTCATTAGTGGCAAGTGACTGATATAATCAATCTCATTAAGGCTAGAAGAAGGGTCAGAAAACTAGATACACTGACGTGTTCTTATTTTAAAAGATTAAAAGAATTAAAAGCATAGAAAGATCAAAGAAAATTTGAACAAAAGGATCATTCACACTCTGAAAAAAATAAAGATTAAGCAGGAAACAGCCAATAATGTCCAAACGAATTCAGGCAAAAGCCCACGATCCAGTTAAACATTGATGTTTTCTTTTGAGTAGTGCGAAGAGAATTAAGTTAAAATGCTGACATTGAAGGTTTAGGTAACATGGATATCTTAAGTTACAAGTAAGTAATTCTGATCTTAAAAGATTGCACTGCACAGTTTAGGTAATCTATCTTCATACTATGTGTGAAGCATGAATTACTGATTTGGTTTTTGCTCAGTAATAATTCAGACATCCTCTCTTACCTCTTTGCCATTCTTAAAGTTCTTGAAAATTTCACCTGAAATCAAACTGTGTCTGGGAAGCTGGGATGTAGCTGGGTCTGATCCCCAGAACTATAAAATTAAGAAGAGAAGGAAGAAGAAAGGGAGGGAGGGAAGAGAAAGAAAGAGAGGGACTAGAAAGGGATGGAGGGAGACAGGGAGGAGGAATAGGTGAGGAAGGGAGGGAAAGAGGGAGACAGGAAGAAAGGCTAGAGAGAGGAAAGAGGGAGGAAGGGAGAAAGGAGAGGAAAGAAGAGAAGGAAAGGGAGAAACGAAGAAGAAGAAGGAGGGGGGAGGGGGAGGGGGAGGGGGGAGGGGGAGGAGGGGGGAGGGGGAGGGGGAGGAGGGGGGAGGGGAGGGGGGAGGGGGGGTGGAGGATGGGGGGAGGGGGAAGGGGGAGGAGGAGGAGGAGGAGGAGGAAGGGGGAGGGGAGGGGGGAGGGGGGGAGGATGGGGGGAGGGGGAAGGGGGAGGAGAAGGAGGAGGAGGAGGAGGAAGGAAGGAAGGAAGGGAAAAAAGAAAGAAGAAAGAGAGGGAGGGAGGGAAGGAGAGAAGGAGGGAGGGTAATAGCTGCCAGGTATAAGTCAAGGCAAATGATAGTTAAACCTTAAACTTTTCAATTAGAAAAGGCATTTTATACGATTTGAGGACATCTATTTCAGTAATAGAAGAGACTTTCAGCCAGATGTGAAGCTCCTAAAGGTACCTTGGGAGACAGAATAAAACCATTTATGACCTCAGATTCCCACTTCCCCACTTCTCAATCCATCCAAGCAGTAAAACAGTCAGAAGTTCCATGGACCAGGCAAAGATTTAGTTTATTCCTGGACAATGCTTATTCTTATTTGTTTTAAGAATAGTAGGAGTTGAACTAAGTTAATAAAGTGTTATTTCTATTGTAACTAAAATATGCAAACCGAAAGGACCAGTAAAGCTACCACTTAGAAAATCATTTTTCTCTAAAGTAGTTAAGAGGCAGCCCTCTGGACTTCCAATCTCAGGAAGATGGAAAAGACGTGATTTTTCCTATTCTTCTCACCAACTACAACTGAAAGCCCTGACTATCATAGAACACAAACGTAAGAAGACTGAATAGTGGGGGAGGAGGGGAGTCAACCTAGCCTCTAGGGAATTGAGGAACACCATGTTGGGAAGTTTTTAGATTTTCTTTCTTATCCCATGTATCCCAGACTTAGAGCTGAACCCACAATTGCTAGTAGAAGCGGGTAAAGAATTTCCCAAAGTTTGCTGTCTCTAGCAAAAGACAAGGAGGAAGACAGCCTATCAAGGCAGGAAACTATTTTATTATTATCTTTATGTAGCTATGCAGAGGAGCTTTAATGCGACATATCAGTTTATGAGTACAGTACAACTTGATCCACATCTCCCCTTCCATCTTTCTCCCCCCATCTCTCCCAACACACCCATCCTCCCGTTACCTCATTACATTTTCATGTATGTACATTGAATACTACGACTGTATTTATGCACCCTTCCTCTCTTCATTTGTCTATCTCCTTCCCCTTGATCTCCCCGCCACTCAGCAACACATGTTTCAACATCGTGGTATTCATTTTCTTAAACATTTTCTTAAACATTTATTAAGATGAGTTATATCATCAGACTCATCTCCTGTGCATCTCATACCTTAGTCAATATGTTTACATATGACCCTGTATATATTTTCATATATATTTATAATTCAGATCTAACTTCCACATACAAGAGAATACATGTGCCCTTTGAGTCAGAAAACTTTCAACAACAGGGCTGGGAAGGTGGCTCAGTGGTAGAGTGCTTGCCTTGCATGCCTGAGGCCCTGGGTTCGATTCCCCAGCACCACATAAGCAAAAAGAAAAAAGCCGGAAGTGGCACTGTGGCTCAAGTGGTAGAGCGCTAGCCTTGAGCTGAAGAGCTGAGGGACAGCGCCCAGGCCCAGAGTTCAGGCCCCATGACCGGACCCAAAAAAAAAAGAAAACTTTCAACAACAATAATCTACTGCAGCCAAGCACAGCAGGAAAGGCTGTAGCCCCATATAGACAAGCAAGAGGATGTAAAAAGCCCCCTGAAATACCTTCCATAAGATGAAGACAGACCTTTCACAAATGTCAAGGGCTAATAAGGCCATTCCCATCAGAGAACCCCGAAAACCATCTAAGAACCCAGAACTTCTACACCAGTCCTGCTTCAGCAAGTGTCAACAAAAAGCTAAATGGAGAACCTGGACTTGTAATTCCACCTGGCAAAAATGAGGCTGCATCCCTCAGTTTCCCAGCCAGAGTGGTGATGATACAAGAAAAATTAAGTGGGGGAAGAGGTGTTAGCTAAAACACAAGGTTTCAGGTTGGCAGTGGGGTTCGTTGTTAGAGTACTTGCCCATAGAGTACTTGTATATACAAGGCCCTAGGTTGAAACCCCAGAATTATAAAAAGTAAAAACAAATAGAAAGCTTACATAAGAGTCTGGAGTATGGGAAGATAATCTGAAAATGTTCAGAGTTCAGCAGAAAATCACTCATCATACCAATAACCAGGAAGGGCTCAAAGTGAGTGAAAGAAGATGATCAATAGAGGCAAGTGAAATGACAGAGATGTATGAATTATCTAATAATATAAAAATGCTTCCATGGTACATTGTAAATACATTAAAAACAATGGCAAGAAAGATAAAACCTCTTGTGTCCCTATCTTGGTGTTCATTTCGTTTAGCATCAGGTTATATGGTCATAGGTACATAGCTTTTGACCTTTTCTGCTTGTTCTAGATATATACTACTCATTGAAAATAAGGGAAACCATGGGACCTATGTTTCTTTGGGCCTGGCTTACTTCACTTAATATAATTTTTTCCTAGTCTTTCCGTTTCCTAACAAAGGGGGCAGTGTCATTCTTTCTGATGGAGGCATAAAATTCCATTGTGTGTGTGTGTGTGTGTGTGTGTGTGTGTGTGTATACACATACCACATTTCTACTGAGGGGAATCTGGGTTGGTTCCATATCTTAGCTCTGGTAAATAATGCTGCTATGGCCTTGTTTGTGATCGTTTGGGTAAGTGCCCAAAAGTGGGATTGCTGGGTTGTAGGAGAGCCCTATGTGTAGTCTTTTGGGGAACCTCCATACTGATTTCCAAAGTGGTTGTACTATGTGATTTTTTTTTTTGCTTCTTTTGGATGTTCTTCCCCCATGGTATAACCTCTGTTTTCATTGTATTTTATTCCAGTGCCCTGCATCTTGTTCATACATTTTTCTAATTTGAGGAGGGGAAGGGAAATAACAAAATGCTGAAATAATGATATAGGTTGACCCATTGTAATGAGATGTACAAGACACTATGTTGAAAATGAACTTTACAACTTGGGGGGGGGGAGGAGTCAGGGAGATGGGGAGGGAAGGGATGGTAAGGGAAAAAGAAAGGAGGAGATAACAATGCTCAATAGGAAATGTACTCATTACCTTACTCATGTAACTGTAACCCCTCTGTACAGTATCTTTACAATAAAAAATATATACTAAAAGAAAGGAAGAAAATGGAAATTCTAGAGCTGAAAAATAACTAAAATAAATGCTTAGTAGGTAAGTCTAGCTCTGTAATCCTCTCTGGCAACCTTTTAACATTAATATGGCATTATAAAAGTAGCATTATAGGGCTGGGAAGGTGGCTCAGTGGTAGAGTGCTTGCCTCACATGCATGAGGCACTAGGTTCAATTCCTCAACACCACCTAAGCAGAAAAAGCCAGAAGTGGTGCTGTGGCTCTAGTAGTAAAGCACTAGCCTTGAGCTGAAGAGCTGAGGGACAGTGCCCAGACCCAGAGTTCAGGCCCAACAACCAACTAAAAAAAGAAAAAAGTAGCATTATAGCCACTTATATTTCAAATGATTATTGTATGCTGGGGCCTAAATCTGACAGGTTTTTTTTTTTTTTGGCACAGGGGTGGGGTTCCGATGTTTTCTCTTCACTTCTTTTATTTTTCCTGAATTCCTGTTTGTTACTTGAACCGAAGCTTGAACTCAGGGCCTTGAGCTCTTACTCATAATTTTAAACTCATGGTTCTAGAAGGTGCTCTACCACTTGATCTATGCCTCTCATCCAGATTTTTTACTACTTAATTAAAGTTAAGAGTCTTGAGAATGCTTTTGGCCAAGCTGATCCTCAAATCTCAGACTCCTGTGTACCAGAATCACAGATATAAGCCTCCAATATCTGGCTCACATTTTTCTGAGTATCTTAAATATATTACTTCAACTTTTCCTGGTATGAAACATTCTGGGTTTTTTTTCAATCAAGTAATAATCTAATTTTGTTTTCCTTATGTTACATGCTCTTTTAGTCTGAATTTGCCCAAATTGTTTTCTTTTTTCCTTAAAGTTCATTTGTTTTACTAGAATATGTCTTTTTTCTAGTCCTCTGCCCTGATTTTCTCACTTAACTTTAAGTGTGTCATTTCAGATTTTTTGTAAATTCAGGAAAGTCTTCTTAGTTGTGGCTTTTAGTTCATAGGGATCCTATAACCTAATGGAATCTGTTTTGTTTTTCTGTATCTTCAGTATTTCTTAAATCTCCCTTTAGTAACTTAGGATTTTTTTCTTCAGTGTTGGCAATGGAATCCCAGGGTTCATTCATGTTAGACAAGTGCTCTATCATTGAGCTATGTCCCCAGCCTCTCAGTTTTTTTTTTCTTTTTCTCCTTTCATTTCTTTGATGGAAGTATGTATCAGGTGTATTCACTCTTGTGTTCCTTCTAATTTAGCCTTCACTATCTCTGTTCTGGTGCTAAGGACTAAACTCAGAGCCTCAGGCATTTTAGGTAAGGCCCAGACAGTGGAGAGGAAGGAAGGAAAAAAGGAAGGTGGGAGGGAGGGAGGGAAGGAGGAGAGAAGGAAGGAGGGAGATATTAGCAGCTTTCTAGTTTTTAAATTGAATGATAAGTTTCCTTTCTTATAAATAAATTTAAATTAAAATGATAATGAAGGAAGTGGAGCTGTGACTTAAGTGGTAAAGCACCAGTCTTGAGTAAAAAATCTATAGAAGAGTGCAAGGTCCTGAGTTTAAGCCTGCGTGTTCTCTCTCTCTCTCTCTCTCTCTCTCTCTCTCTCTCTCTCTCTCTCTCTCTCTCTCTCACACACACACACACACATAAATGATCATGTATCAATGGTAATTATAAGACTGTTATTCTTTGAGTAGCTGGGTTACAATTCAACAAATAATATAGTATTAATTAAAGATCTTAGCTTAATTTTATGTAGTTGTGTCCCTTTTTTTTTTTTTTTGTCAGTCGTGGGGCTTGAACTCTGAGCTTGGGCGCTGTCCCTGTGCTCCTCAGCTCAAGGCGAGCTCTCTACCACTTGAGCCACAGCTCAAACCGGAAGTGTCCAGTTTTCTAGTGGTTTATTGGAGATAAAGACTCTCATAGACTTTCCTGCCCAGGCTGGCTTTGAACCACGATCCTCAGATCTCAGCCTCCTGAGTAGGTAGGATTACAGGCGTGAGCCACCGGCATCCGGCTGCTGAGTCCCATTTTTAAAGAAGGTAAAAACTAAGCAGGCTAGTCAATGTAACACATATGTACAAAGACTGTCTTTACATGGTCTACATCCAAATGAAACTTGCAATCAAACATCAAAGCATCTTAAATTATGTTTTTGTAATTTCAATTTGTTTTCTATATTCATTTAAGTATTTAATAACTGTAACTTTTTCATGCATACTGTTTTCATCCATACTGTTTAATCTGTTGTGTATGTGTGTGTGCATGCATGAGTGTTATGGTGAGTACAAGTATGAGAGTGTGTGTGTATGAAATGTATCAGTGAGCATGTATGAGAGAATATAAGAGGGGGGGGACAGGGAGGATTGGGGGGTGGGGGGGGGGCCGGGAAGGATGAGAAGGGATGGGAAGAGGAAACAAAGGAGGAGGCTACAATGCTTGATAAGAAATGTACTCATGGCCTGGGAAGGTGGCTCAGTGGTAGAGCACTTGCCTTGCATGCCTGAGGCCCTGGGTTCGATTCCTCAGCACCATATAAGCAAAAAGAAAAAAGCCGGAAGTGGCGCTGTGGCTCAAGTGATAGAGCGCTAGCCTTGAGCTGAAGAGCTGAGGGACAGCGCCCAGGCCCAGAGTTCAGGCCCCACTCATTATCATGCCCATGAAATTGTAACCCCTCTGTACAATATTTTCACAATAAAAAAATAAAAATTTAAAAAAGAGAGAATATAAGAACATATGTGTCTGAGTCACTAAGTGTGTATGTGAATGCATGTGAATGTGATAAGGTGAATGCATGGTGATGTCCGTGTGCATTAGGACATACCTGTTTGTGTTAGGACCCAGGTACTGGTCATCATGTGTGAAAAGTGCCACCTTCACTCACAAGACCTATTGGCATCTGTTTGTCATCTCCACCCTCATCTTTTCTCTTTGGTGTTCATTAAAGATCATTTTAAACCATAAGCTTTGATCCTTAGGTTTCCTTCAGCTCTACACAGGAAAAGGCCAACTCTGATCATGGAGTGGGGGAAGGGCCTGGGGAGTCCCCAGGCCTCAGCTTTCCCTGCAGTGGACCCATGTCTCAAACCTGCTGAGCTGAGGGGCACAGCTGTGTGTGGCCTTTCCAGATATGCCAGGAATTGGTAAATTGGGAGAAAAGCATGGCAGTCGGGAGATAAATAGTCCATACTCTTGGACAGTCAATGTGTTGAAATTCCAGCATAGACAAATCCTCCAGGTGCCCTCTGCTGGCAGCCAGCATCAACCACTGAACACAAAATAACACGGACTTCCTAGAATAATGTCAGGTGGGGGTCATACAGAGACTTATTATTTTACTGATTATTATGTTCTCCAACTAACAAAATGAAATTAAAATCCCATGGAATCAAAGAGTTCTAAGTTACATGGAATCTGCAATTGAAAGAAATTCTTTTTTGTAACCACAAGTTTTCAAATATTACAGACATAAGGGTATGGACTATTTGAAAATGAAATGGACTAGTTATTTACAACTACTAGAATAAGTGTTATATTAAAAATAACAAATCATTATATTAAAAATAACTAATAATAACTAAAAATAACTAATCATGCCTCCATCAGAAAGAATGACACCACCCCATTTGTTAGGAAATGGAAAGACTTGGAAAAAATTACATTAAGTGAAGCAAGCCAGACTCAAAGAAACATAGGTCCCATGGGTTCCCTTATTTTCAATAACTTAGTATGTGTCTAGGACAAGGAGAAAAAGTCAAAAGCTATGTACATATGACCATATAACCTGATGCTAAACAAAATGAACCCCAAGATAGGGACACAAGAGGTTTTATCATTGTTGCTACTCTTTTTAATGTACTAATAATGTACTATGTGATTTTTTTGTTTCTTTGTATGATCTTCCCCCATGGTACAATCTCTGTTGTCACTGTATTTGATTCCTGTCTTGTATATACATTTTTCTAATTTTGGGAGGGGAAGGGAAATAATGAAATGCTGAAATAAGGATTCAGGATGACCCATTGTAACAATGAGATGTAGAAGACAGTATGTTGAAAATGAACTTTACAACTTTGTTGGGGGAGGAGGGAGTTGGAGGAGAGGGAAGGGATGGAAGGGAAAAAACAAAGGCAGGGTAACAATGCTGGATAGGAAATGGTCTCATTACCTTGCTCATGTAACTGTAACGCCTCTGTACAATATCATTACAATAAAAAATATAAAAAATAAATAAAATGTAAGGGATATATTTTAAATAAAAATAACTAATCATTTATAACTACTGAGAATACTGTTATATTAAAAATAACTGGTTTGCATCTGGACACCAATGGCTTCCATCTGCAATCCTAGCTACTCAGGAGGCTGAGATCTGAGGATTGCAGGTTCAAAGCTAGCCCTGATAGGAAGTCCATGAGCCCCTTACCTACAATTAACCACCAAAAAGCCAAAGGAGAGCTATGATTCAAATGGTAGAGTGCTAGCCTTGAATGAAAATAGTAATAATAGTAATAATAATACTAAAGGACAAAGCCCAAGCCCAAGTTCAAGTCCCAGGACCAACACAATAAAATAAAATAAAATAAACAATACAAAAACAAGGCTAGAATCATGGCTCAGTAATAGAGCACCTGCCTAGCAAGCAGGAGGCCCTGAATTAAACAAACCAAAAACCATACACAACCAAAAACATAATAAATTTCTTAATGTTTTGGTTACAAACAGGTATGTATCTGTAATATTTCTCTCACATATGCTCACTCTCAATCTGTGGGGGGAGGGGGGGGGTGAGGGGAAAGGATGGTATGTTCCATGCATGTGAGTGCGCAGAGTTCTGGGGACCAAACCCGGGGTCTCACACATTCTAGATAAGCACTCTACCACAAAGCTATATAGCCAGAAAATTTTCATATTTTTTCTTGGTCAAAAATAAATCTAGCGCCGGGCGCTGGTGGTTCTGAGATCTGATGATCACAGAAGCCAGCCCGGGCAGGAAAGACCGTGAGACTCCTATCTCTAATAAACCACCAGAAAACCGGAAGTGGCGCTGTAGCTCAAGTGGTAGAGTGCTCGCCTTGAGCTGAAGAGCTGAGGGACAGCGCCCAGGCCCAGAGTTCAGGCCCCACAACTGACATACATACATACATACATACATAAATCTAGCCAAGCACTGGTGGCTCATGCCTGTAGTCCTAGCTATTTAGGAGGTTGAGATCTGAGGATTATGGTTCAAAGCCAGCCAGGGCAGGAAAGTATGTAAGACTCTTATCTCCAATAAACTGCTCAAAAAAATACTGGAGGTGTTGTTGTGGCTCATGTGGTAGAGTGCTAGCCTTGAACCCAAAGAGCTCAAGGACAGCACCCAAACACTGAGTTTAAGCCCCAGGACCAGCAAAATTAAAACTCAAGTAAATAAATAAATAAATCTAAAATAGAACTACATACTTTGAGAGTAGGGGTGGGGTTGGGAAAGATTAAGGAGAACAATGGAAAGGGGTGACATTGACCAAAATGCATTGAACTTAAAACATTTATTGAATTGGAACCCCCTTGTACAACTAAACAATTTTTAAATATAAAAAATAAACTGTGAGTGCCTCCTTCCAGATGTTATGTAAATATTCTTATAGCCTAAGAAGGATTACTATAAAAATGGATAAAAATAAATTCTGGGGAAATTTTAAATTTTTAAATATTAAACATGAACTTTGATTTAAAAGGGATAAAATTAAGTGAAGGGATAAAATAATATCTTGAAAAATCAGAACCTTCAAACTTTTCATTTCTTATCTTTGTTTGTTTGAGACAGAATCTTGCTTTGTAGCCCAGGCTGGCCCTGAACTCTCACTCTTCCTGCATCTGCCTTCCAAGTATTGGGATTACAGGTATGTGCTGCTATACCCAGCTCAAATTAATTATTTCTAAACTGTACATTTATTCATATGTAAACACAGTTGTACAAAGATATTTAAAATATCAATATCATTTATCTCTCAATAAAATTGACTATATTACAGTACTTATTACTTTTATCTGTAAACATTATATAAATTTTATGATTCCTAATTTTTTAAAGTTCTAATAATTGCGTGCCAATACATTAAGGTAATAAAAACTCCCTATGACTTTAAGTGTGCCTTAATAGGCCAATGGCAATGTTTATCCTCTAAGAAAATAAACTATGAAACAATCTGGTCTATATGTTTATGTAAATCATCAATGATGCTGGGGGTTTAACTCAGTGG
Organism: Dipodomys spectabilis; assembly: GCF_019054845.1. NCBI lineage: Eukaryota > Metazoa > Chordata > Mammalia > Rodentia > Heteromyidae > Dipodomys > Dipodomys spectabilis. Next base: position 2,993,832 of record NW_024870719.1, on the reverse strand, counting down.
TAAAACACTTGCCTAGCATATACAAGGCCCTGGGTTTGATCCTCAGCACTGTAACATAAAAATTTATTTTCCCAGAATTGGTATTTATTAATTTGCTATATTTATATTTTCTATATTGTGTTATCAGTTAATGCTGGGTGTGCTGGTACATGCTTGTAATCCCAGCACTTGAGAGGCAGAGACAAAAGGATCCAAATTTGAGATCAAACCCTGGGCTACATAGGGAGGCCCTGTCTCTACTAAATAAATAATCAGGCCGTTCCTCATAAATAATATTATAGACAGTCTATTGACCATAGGTAGATAATTGAGTAAAAGAACATAGTTGTACAAAATTCTATTTTAATAATTATCAAGATAAAAATCAGAAAAATATGAAGCAAAACCCTAAGACATGGTTATTGATTTAACAGACAAATATAAACTGTGTATTTCCTGCCGCATCCAGTCAGGGCACTGTATTAAAAGTTCTAATGTTTCTTTTGTTTAAGTATATACTTTTGTTTCTATAGTAACAAAAGCCTATAATCAGCTACAATGTCCCTAAGCCTTTTACATGGTGAATTCTTTTCAGTTAGTAAACAGTAATAAAAATATAATCCTTGTTTAGAACTTTATCTTCTTCCTGAATATCCCTTAATTAGTATGCAATAGGATTAAATACAACTGCAGCCTCATTACACGATTTTGAATAATTAGAGGAAAAAATTTAAATTCTAAACTAAGTACTTAAGTCTAGTAGGAATTTACTGCCACCTTCAGGTTTTACCCAAAATGCTTTGCAACTACAGCTTTTCCTAAATTCCAGGTGTTGAAAGCTCCTGGATGTTGTACTAGAAAGATTAATACTATTCTGCGTTGGAAAGCAAAATACTAATTAAGCTAGGTGGCAGTGCAAATGATTTCCCTCTTTTTTTTTTTTTCCGGTCGTGCATGGGCGTTGTCCCTCAGCTCTTCAGCTCAAGGCGAGCACTCTACCACTTGAGCTACAGCGCCACTTCCAGTTTTCTGGTGGTTTATTGGAGATAGGAGTCTCACAGTGTTTCCTGCCCGGGCTGGCTTTGCACCGTGATCCTCAGATCTCAGCCTCCTGAGTAGCTAGGATTACAGGCGTGAGCCACCAGCGCCCGGCTGCAAATGATTTGCAAAATAGGTTCTTTCATCTTCTCTTTGTCTTTTATCATGTTTTCAATAATATTTAAAACAAATTTAAAGCCAAGGGCTGGGAATGTGGCTTAGGGATAGAGTGCTTGCATAGCATGCATGAAGCCCTGGGTTCAACTCCTCAGTACCACATAACTGTGGCTCATGTGGTAGAATGCTAGCCTTGAGCAAAAGCAGCTCAGACAGTGCCCAGGCCCTAAGTTCAAGCCCCAGGATTGGCCAAAAAAAAAAAAAATTAAAGACTAACTGTATTTTATTCATCTTTATAACTATAACTACATACTGGAAGCTCTCAGAACACTGGCCAGAAGATACTTGAGTAGTTCAGACTAAATCCAATGAGAAACGCTTTTGTCCATGCTCTCCAAGCAAACATTACCAGAAACCTTTGAGTTCACCATGTTGTCTCCATACGATGAGGGGGAAAAACAGAACTGTTGGGTGTCTGAGTGACAAAGAGGATCATAGGACTTATCTTTGGGCTAAGAGATTTTGTGTGAGTAAATGTGTGTGTATGTGTGTGTGTGTGTGTGTGTGTGTGTGTGTGTGTGTGTGTGTAAGGGTGCACGCATGTGTGCTGATACTGGAACTTGAACTCAGGATCTGAGCAATGTTCCTTAGCTTTTCTACACAGGGTAAGAGTGCTACCACTTGAACCACACCTCTAATTCTGGGTTTTTTCTGGTTAACTGGAGGTAAGAGTGTCACAAACTTTCCTGCCTTGGCTGACTTCAAATCATGGTCCTCAGATCATAGCCTAATGAGTAGCTAGGATTACCAGTGTGATCCACTAGTGCCCATTGGTTAAAAGGTCTTGAGTAAGGTTCAAATATTGTTCTAAATAATAGGCTCTCCAGAAAGTACAGAGAATACCATGATCAGACATATTAATAAATCCTGTTTCTACAGTAAAAGTTAAGGTTCTAACTCCCCAATTGATTTAAAAAAAAAAAAAAGCATTCACATTAGCTAGGATGTAGAAATGCTTTGTGTTTTTGTGGTTTTCAGATTGCTCTTGTTTATCTCTATAGATAGCAAGATATGGGAGTATAAAGAGGTTTTGGCTTTTTATTTTTCAGCGATTGTTTTTGTTGTCTTGGTTTTGGTGGGGTTTTTAAATATTTTATTGTTATTGTAAAGGTAATATACAGAGGGATTACAGTTACACGAGTCTCAGGTAATTCCTTTTGAACCATATCTCCCCTTCCCTTGCTCTCTCCCAGTTTTTCCCACCAGTGCCCATCGGTTCTATTTGTTCACCCTTTGTTCCACCTTTTCTGTGCCCCTTTACCCTCCCAAAGACAAACTAACAAAGAAGGTAAAAGGAAAAGAAAACAAAAACAATAGCAAGAGCATCTAAAAAGGGCTTATTTCCTTTTCTTGGAGTTCATTTTATAAAATATTTTATGATGATATGTACATAGCTGTTGAGCCTTTGTGATCTGCTTCTATGCAGATCTTCCTTTGGCTTGTGTGTGAATGCCTAGAGACCTGTATAATTTATCATCTACGTGTGTGTGTGTGTGTGTGTGTGTGTGTGTGTGTGTGTGTGTTTAACCAATCAGTATGTTTACTTTTAGATTTATAGGCACATTCTAGCTACAATACTGAGAGAAAAATGCAGCCTATGTTTCTTTGGCTCTAGCTTAGTTCACTTATAATTTTTCCAAGTCTTTCCATTTCCTTACAAATGGTATAGTATCATTCTTTCTGATGGATGAGAATTCCATAGTGTATGTATACCACATTTTCTTGATCCATTCATCCACTGAGGGCATCTAGGTTAATTCCATATCTTGGCTATAGAAAACAATGCTACAATGAAAATGATTGTGCTGATGACTTTAGTGTGGCCTGGTTTGTCATCAATTGGATAAACGTCCATGAGTGGGATTGCTGGGTCATTGGGAAGCTCTATGTTTAGTCTTTTAAGGAACCTCCATACTGCTTTCCAGAGTGGTTGAACAAATTTACATTCCCACCAACAGTGTAATAGAGTTCCCTTTTGGCCATATCCCCACCACCATTTGTTACTGATAATGGCCATTCAAATTCGGGTGAGGTAGAATCTCAATGTTTTGATTTGCATTTCTTTTATGGCCAGAGATGTTGAACGTTTTTTCATGTTTCTATTGGCCATTCTAACTCCTTCCTTTGAGAAGTCTCTCTTTAAGTAATTAGTCCATTTAATGGTAGGGTTGTTGAGTTTTCAAGTGTTTATTTTCTGGAAGTTAATTTTTAAAGCGCTAAGTATACGTTAAGTATGAGGCCCTTGTCTGATGCAAAGCTGGTAAAAATATCTTCCCATTCTGTGGACTTTCTATACATCTTATTAACTGTGTCCTTTGCCATGCAAAAGCTCTTGTTTGATGCAACCCCATTTATCCAGTCTTTCTTTGATTTGTTGTGATTTTGGATCTTAGGGAGTTTCAACCTGTGAGTAGAAAGCCTAGTGCTCCTCCTACCCTCTCCTGTAATATTTTCATGGAATCTTGTCTTACATTGAGGTCTTTGATCCATTTAGAATTGATTCTGGTGTAAAGTGATCTATAAGAATCTAACTTCAGTTTTCTGAATGTGGATAGCCAATTTTGCCAGCTCATTTGCTGAAGAGGCTGTCTTTCTCCCAATCTGTTTTTTTGGATTGCTTATCAAATATGAGGTGGCTATGTGCTTATGGGTTAATTTCTGGGTCTTCTATTCTGTTCCATTAGTCTTCAGGCCTATTTTTGAGCCAGTAACAAAACTGTATTTATTATTATGACTTTGAAGTTTGGTATTGATATTCCTCCAGCACTGTACTTCCTGCTAAGGATTGTTTTTGGTACTTAGGGTTTTTATTATTCCATGTGAATTTTAGGATTGCTTTGTCTATTTCTTTGAAGAAAGTTGTTGGAATTTTGATGGATATGGCACTGAATTTGTAAATTGCTCTGGGCAGTATTGCCATTTTTATGATGTTAACTCTTCCCATCAAGGAGTATAGGAGGTCTTTTTCATTTCCTTAAATCTGCTTCAATTTTTTTTCTCAGATTTTTCAAGTTTTCACAAAAATAGAGGTCCTTCACATGTTTAGTTAATCCCTAATTATTTTATTTGAGGGGAGGGCTATTATAAATGGAGTTGCTTTCCTGATTTATCTCACTCTTTTCATGGCCGGCATACAGAAAAACTGATGTTTGTGGGTTGATTTTATATCTTGCTGCATTACCAAAGTTTTAGATCAGGTTCTTTAAAAACAGTATCATGCCATCTGCAAAAAGGAATAGCTTAGTTCTTTTCCTATTTGGATCTGGTGTGTTGTTGTTGTTGCTTTTTAATATTACCTCATCACCCACACACAGCATGACTTCATTTGATTAACAATGATATTGTTTATGTTCACCAAAGCCCACCAAAGCCTAGCTATGAGTGCCAGGCAGTTCCTAGTTGCCAAGGGACTGTTTTGTTTTGTTTTTTTCCTCATATGTAAATTTGAAACTCCATGAACACCTTTATTTTTCAATACCTTAAATTTTTGAAATTATAGTTTATGACTTTTAAGTTGGTAATTACAGAATATGAGGCTCTAAAGTTCATCATAAATGTTGCAAGAGTGTGGCACCAGCTCTAAGCAATGTAGAATGATATGGTGGAGGACGTAAAGAGAGAATATGATATTTGACTTGGATTGTGTAAAATGGATAATGAATGATTTTAAGATATAAATGTAAGTGTGCTATAGATAAGATTTCCCTGGTAACTTGTTACTTTAGCTAGTAACTGTAACTCTGTAACTCTGTAACCCTGTAACTCTGGCTTCTGCTGTTTTCTGAACAATGCCAGCTGTAACCCAGCAGAACCATCACCACCCTTTGTTTTATTCCCCTGCTTCCTGCCAGCAAAACCTGGGCGAGAAATTTAAACTTAAGGTGAGCATATCTGGTAACAACCATTGGCTAAAACCAACACCCAGCCTCCCCCTTTCCCCTCCCTAGCCCAAGATGCTTAAAAACTGATGTGGGCTAGCACTCGGGGGCCGTTTCCTGGGATCCTAACTCCAGGTGCGGTCCTGACGTGTCAGCACTTTTCACTCAATAAAATCTTTTACATTTTCACTGCAGACTGAGTGGTCTCCCTGCCCCTCCTCATTACTGAAAATAGATGATTCATTAGAAGATTCATGCAACATGACTTGTCAGCTAATGGGTCAGCTAATAAACAGAAATTAAATGCTAACTGACTATCTGCACATCTCCCATCATTTTAGCTCTTTTTCCTCAAGGTGGGAAACTTTATTACCTATTGTTGCCAAATAAAGAAGAAAAGAAGAAAGAATGGAATAATCTAAATGTTCATCAACATGGTTACAAAATTCTAGAGTAGACTATACAGACTGTGAAACCATTTTACTCCATAAAAATGAACACTACAGGGGCTGGAAATGTGGCTTAGTGGTAGAATGCTTGCCTAGCTTACATGTAGCCCTGGGTTCCTTTCCTCTGTACCACATACACAGAAAGAGCTGGAAGTGGTGCTGTGGCTCAAGTGGTAGAGTGCTAGCTTGAGCTTAAGAAGCTCAGGGACAGTTCCCAGGCCCTGAGTTCAAGCCCCAGGACTAGCAAAAAAATAAAAATAAAAGAATACTATATACTCTTAGGAAACAAAGATGCAGTGCCTGTGTCCATCTGACCATATAAAATAGAAATGAACTCCAGGAAATGGAACTGAGATATTTTTCTTTCTTGGTGTTTTCTTTTCGTCTTGTTTGTTCGTTTATATGTCTTTGGGAGGGACACAGAAATGGAAGAACAAAAAATGAACAAGTGCAGCAGTGGTATCCACTAAACACTGTATTAATAATGTACTATACAACTTGTGGGTGGGGAATGGGAGGGAAAAACTGGGAGAGCAAAGGAAGGGATAACATTATCCAAAAAGAAATATAGTCTTTACCTAACCTATGTAACTGTAACCCCTCTGTACATCATCTTTATAATAACAATTTAAAGTGGGGGGAATGGATACTATGGCTGGGCACAATGATTCACTGCTATAATCACAGCTACTCAAGAGGCTGAGATCTGAGAAACCTTCCTGCCAGTCTGGGAAGGAAAGTCTGTGAGACTCTTAATATCCATTAAACAGAAGAAAGAAGGAAGGAAGGAAGGAACGAACAAGATGACAAAGAAAGGGAGGAAGGAAATAAAGAGAGAAAAAAAGAAAGAAGAAAGGGAAAGAGAAAAGAGGAGAGAGGAAAGGAAAGGAGAGAGCAGAGGAAAGGAGAGGGGAGAGGAGGAGGAGAGAGGGAAGAGGAGAGGAAAGGAAAGGAGAAAAGAGCCTAAAGTAGAGCTCTGGCTCAAGTAGTAGAGGGCTAGCCTTGAGCATAAAAGCTCAGGGACATGCCCAGGCCCTGAGTTCAAGCTCTAGGACTGGCACCAAAAAAAAAAAAAATTCATATTATGTGCCATGCAAAAGAATAAGGCAGATCTCTCAGGGCTGATAGGAAAAAAATCATTTCATTATTGATTAGTCAAGCTTCCTGTCACTATAAAGAAATGCCTGAAACAAAGAAAAAGTTGGGGGCCAGACATGGTGGGACAGGCTTGTAACCCTACCTACTAGAATTCAAGACAGGAGGATGATTGGCCCAAACCAACCAGTTAAGAAAAAGTTATCAGAAGACCCTAGGTGAAAACAAACAAAACCCTAAAAATGAAAGGTCTTGCAGACACTGATGGCTCAGATCTGTAACACTACTATTCAGAAGGCTGAGATCTGAGGGTCTAGATTTGAAGCAAGCCTGCAGGACAAATCTGAGACTCTTATCTTCAATTATCCAGAAAAAAGCCAGAAGTAGGGGTGTGGTGGTAAAGCATCAGCCTTTGTGATAAAGCCAAGTGAGGGCATGAGGCCATGAGTTCAAGCCCAGTATGGGTTAAAAATAAATATATACATAGTATGTAAATAAATAGACTGGGGTTTTAGACAAGAGGTAGTATGTGATTAGCAAGCACAAGGCCTGAGTTCAATTCCCAGTGCTGTGAAATGTCTTGTTTAGCTCACAGTTTTTTAAGTTCAAAGGCCAAAGCCAAGAATTGGCCTCTGGTGAAGGCAGCAGGTAAGGACTCTTCCTGAAAGCAGCATAAACATGAGCAAGGAATCCCATGTCCAACAAGGAAGCAGAAAAAGCCAAGTAAGCCCAAGCTCACAATTCTCTCATGAGAACTACCAAGTTCAATAAAAACTACCAACCAAGGGCACATTCCCAATGGCTAAGCCTTTTGAACCTTCAATCACAATAGACCTTTAATGGGATGCCCAGACCATAGCAATCATCGGGACATAGTTTAAAAATAAAAGGGGAACCAGGTGCTAGTGACTCATGCCTGCAACCCTACACAGGAGGCTAAGATCTGAGGATGGCAGTTCAAAGGCAGCCTGGGCAGGGAAGTCCATGAGACTCTTATCTCCAATTAATCACAGAAAAAGCTGGAAGTGGTGCTGTGGCTCAAGTGGTAGGGTGCTAGCCTTGAGCAAAAGCAGCTCCGGGACAGTGCCTAGACTCAGAGTTCAAGCGTCAGGATTTCCAAAAAAAGAAAAAAAAGAATTAAGAGGAGATTGGGCTGTCCATTAGATGCAACTTGGTAAGCACTGGGAGAGGTTGTGGCACACCAGGAGCTGAATTTATAAAAACAGAATCTCAAACAGTAGTGATGGCAGTTGACAGGGGATGACAGAAGGCAGACCTGACTTTCAGCTTCCCAAAATGAAACTTCCAGTAGGGAGCAAATCTATTAGACGTCATCATGGTGACAATCAAGGATGTCCAGAACGCTGTGTGTGCCAAATTCAAGGTGGAAATGAAGCTTGACTATGCACTCCAGATAAGGCTGATGCAGGAACTACATGTCCTATGGGCTCCCTTTGGTAGAAGCTGAGGCACTCAGCTGAAACTATTGGGCCTGAGAAAGGTTTTAGTGTGCCAGAAGAGCCCCAACCAAGGTGGATAATCTATTATTACATGTACATATATATTTATAAAATACTAGTTAACACCATGGAATATAATACTCAAATCTGAAGCTGCTAGAATCAAAGGATAATTTAAAGTACGTGAAGTATTTACAGTGCAAATACCTACAGATGTACTTAAATATAATGTGCTAGAATCAAAATTTTATCTTCAAACAAGTACAGACACTTCACTATCTCTGCCATTAACAACGCATTTGCAAAACTCTTCAGTAATAAATAGAATATGTATTTCTTTCTCTAAAGATGTTTAGCCTCTGTCTAATGGTCCAGTTTGCCACAGTTGAACATAATTTGTAATCTCTAGTAGTAGAGATGAAATGGTACCACATGATCTGCTTCTGGCTTAGAATGATGGCAATTCTCTCATCAGAAGACTGCAACAATCTCCTGGCCAGGTCACCCACCTCAAATCTGTATTAGAAGCATAAAAAGAGAAGGAAAAATGGACCCCAAGCACTGTTATTACATAACTTCTCTTGGACTTCCTTTTAAAAATGCATCTTGCCAGGCGCTGATTGCTCACATCTGTAAACACTAGTTATTCAGGAGGATCCTGATTCAAAGCTAGCCTGGCAGAAAAGTCCACAAGACTCTACCTCCAATTAACTAGCAAAATGCCAGACTGAAAGTGTGATTCAAATGGTAGAGTACCAGCTGTGTGAAAGTCTACTGACAGCTTTGAGTCCTTGAGTTCAAGCCCCAGTACCAGCACACACATACATACACAAATGTGCCTTGAGAGAGATGGCACTGGTTTAAACTATAGAAAATTCTAGATTTGTACATTTTAGCTTTTTACAACTTAAACATACATCCTTTCTCAGATTAGCAACTTTAGACCAACTACTTAAAAATGTTCAAATATAAGTTCTCCCATAATATTGTATCTCTCCTACTCCGAGAAAGTATCATAGTCCCAAATTCCCAATACATGGCAAATTCTAGAGTCTCAACATGTTACAATTCTAACATTTGCGATCACTTTGTTTTGAGTATGTGAATGTCAATGACTTTCGGTTTACACATTACACAGTTCCCAGAACACAGCAGGCACTCAAACTTACTGGCTGCCCATGAGTCAGGATTCACATTTTTTAAATAAGCTGGCCACAGTGGAAAAGTAGTGTAAAAAGAACTTAGAGGGAGGCCAAGACTCAGGCCCACATAGCCAGTGGGGGAACTGTGAGGCAACTGCCCACCAAACCCCACCTAGTGCACCATCACAGTTCCTTTAAGTTCATCATAGCAAAAATGGAAAGGACAGGCATTGTGTGAGCCCAATTCTGAGCTTTTTGTTTTTTTCTTTTTGCATTTTTTAAGTATTTTAGATCTCTTCAACTTTTTCAAATAGTTTACATTCCAATTTGGCAAGAGACTACATAAATCCTAACTAATATATTCATTCATCCTAAATCCATTTTACATATAAATTAATCTTCACTCAGTTTTATTGTATGAGACTTACTGGTTCCCAAAGCAAATTTTTTTTTTTGGGGGGGGGGGGGGGGAGGTCCAGTCATGGGGCCTGAACTCTGGGCCTGGGCGCTGTCCCTCAGCTCTTCAGCTCAAAGCTAGCACTCTACCACTTGAGCCACAGCGCTACTTCCAGCTTTTTTCTTTTTGCTTATGTGGTGCTGAGGAATTGAACCCAGGGCCTTATGCATGCAAGGCAAGTGCTCTACCACTGAGCCACCTTCCCGGACCCCCCCCCCCCCAAAGCAAATCTTAAGAGTAACGGCCAGTTTCCTTGTTCTTCACTTTCGAAAACAAATTATCAATAAGATGCAAGTAGTTCTGTAATAAGTTCTTGAATGACAATGTGAATATCAGAAAACTTTAATACACAGATAACATGAAAAGTATTCAGTGTCAGGCCCACCAATTTAACAATGAGAAGGCCATGAATGAAATGGAGGCCACTAATATTTGTTAGTCATCAACACTTGTTGAGCCTGGCAGAGCCAGGAGACTGAACATGAGAAACAGGACCTGTGACAGTTGTTCCTAAAATAGAAGCTGATCATAAAGATCTCATTTCAGAATTCTAACAAGTCTTCTCAATTAAACATTACAACCAGGAGAGTAATGGGAAAGTACCAACAGCAAAATATACTTTATAGTATTTTAAGTGAGAGACAAGCATATCCTTACTGAATCTTAATATGATAGTGGGGGGGGGTATATGTGATGAAAACATTAAAGTTTTCAAAGTAAATATTTTCAACATAAGGACTGTTTATCACTTATAAGTAGAATTTTATTAAAGTACAGCTGCATGCATTTATTTTAGTTAAATATAACTTAGCAGTCTTGAATATGTACATGGACCCCAATAAAGGCTGAGTTGTGAAGGAAGCAGAGACATGTGCAACGTCCTCCCCTAATGTAAACTGTCTCAAATTCTTCTTCAAAGTGGCCAGGTTATACATCATAACATGCAGAAGTAATTCAAGACACTCAAATAACACTCAAACACATCTTTTTATTACATACTAAATTTAAAAATACAAATCCCATTAAAAATGCTTATCAAACGCATATATAAGGACTGTCAAATACTACTGGATTATGACATTATGTACAGTTGCTAAGGTTAATGAGAAACAGAACAAAGTAACCTAACTGCTGATAGTGAATCTCAGAAGTCAGCATGTGAAAATTTGGCAACTGTGAAGTGGTAATCTGCACAGGATGGTCTGCAGAGGTAAAATAGTAAGAAATAAACGGAATCATGCAGCTGGCCTGTGCTCAGCTTTAAGTTTACTTCTTCCTTGTCCCTTAAGTCTCACTGTAACAGATTAAAGTGCACAAGACCACCAGGAATTCTTGATTTGGCTGTACCCTAAATATGTCCCGCAGCCTGACATATGGAGAGCTTCAATCCTTTGTACTGTTCCTGAGGCTTTGGGAGTTCATTTTGAATGAAGCTAAGGGGAGAGAGGCCAATACTGTCTAAATTGCACCACATGGCCATAAAGTGTAAAAAAAAAAAAAACACCAAAGACAAAAGTGTTAATTTGGGAATAGATTCGAAGAAATCATTCCTGTCTATTTTGCCCTAGGAATAAAATTAGAATAAGGACTTAGTTTGCCTCTGAAAAATACTTACTAAAAATCTGTTCCAAAAGCTGAGACAAGTACAGCAAGACCACAATACTGCCATTACTGCTCACCACATACATAGTGCATCATAAATACAGGCACAAACACCTGCCCTCTAAGGGATTGCAGGAATACAGGTAGAAACATCGTAACATTTGACACATACCTTACTAATTAACACTAAGCATAATTTGTAAAAACAGGTCACCACCGTACAATCAAGGAAGAGGAGAAGGAAAGCTAGTCTACAAAAGTGCTCCTTTTACCTTTCAAACCCAATAGTTTCATTTTGGGTAAAACAAGATTGTAAGGTTCAGGCCATCAGTTCTAAATAAACTGATGATATATATACACCTTCACATATATATGCTTAAATTTCATTCTGATTTAAACTAATGTACTAGTACAAATCATGTATAGGAAACATTTTATCCATCTTATTTACAAAGATATGGAATACTTTTAAAAATGCAGATCAACGTAGCCATGGTTTCATATGGATAGATAAGACAATTCATATAATTTTTTTTAAAAAAAGAAAAAAATTCAGAAAGAAACCCCTACCATACATACCTACTGGTCATTGGGCTTAAGGAGCAAATAAATGTAACCATCATGATTAAATTTTTATCACTGCTTCTTTTACTAACGTAGATATGAGGTCTATTTACGAGTACTACCTAGAACTACATATTCTCTCATGATTGGATAGAATATTAAGTTACTGAATACATTTATTTAACTCCCATGGCACATCACACTTGGTAACACTAATAAGGTAGATTTAGATAACACTTAAATCATAATTACGAATGTTTAATTGAATATTTTCCTTTCTGTAGCTGCGAAATGTAAAGCTTAGATTTGCTTCCATCAGGCCTCTTAAACCAAACTTCATCATGGTTAATTGTTGTAATTACAGCACTGTAAAGGAAAAAAAAAACAGGCAAAATGAATGAATTACAATATGCCTCTTCATCCTATTTTAGGTTACTATATATAAAATCAAAAAGGTTGGACAGTAGGTTCAGGTAAATAATTGTCAATCACCAAAACGCTGCATTATCAGTAGGGCATGTAGTCAAACTACCACATTCAGCAACTTTTAATAGACAGCATCCTTTCTTTTCTTAATGGAATTGGTAAATTTTATCTTCTATTTACAGCCATTTTGATTAGCAATGAACTGCATATAAACAGTGGCTCCGTAAGATCAGAACAGAGCTAAAAAGTTCCTAGCTCTGTTGAAGCCATCAAAACATTGTCACAAAACTTGTTATTCCCATATTTGTGAAAATGCTGGTACACACATCTACTGTGCCTAGTCTTTTTGTCAGTGGAGGACCTTGAACTCTGGGTCTGGGTACTGACCCTCAGCTCTTCAGCTCAAGGCAAGTGCTCTACCACTTGAGCCACAGTGCCTACTTACGGCTTTTTTCTGTGTATGTGGTGCTGAGGAATCGAACCCAGGGCCTCATGCATGCGAGACAAGAACTCTACCACTAAGCCACATTCCTAGGCATAAGGAAGAATAGCACATGTAATTACAAACAGAAATGGACACTTGATAGCAATGATCAACAATTTTGTTGTTCTATAGCTTTACAACTTGTTGTAATTTTATTTCTGAAAAAGGTTTACAATAAGACAGATCACTATGTTACAGCAGCAGTCTCATCCTTTACCTCTTGACTGCATCAAGAAATGAAATCACAACCAGGTGTCAGTGGCTCATACCTGTAATCCTAACTACTTTAGAAGGCTAAGATATGAGTCTCGCAGTTCGAAGCCAGCCCATCAGGAAAGTTCATGAGACTATCTCCAGTTAACCATCAAAAAAGCTGAAAGTGAAGCTATGGCTCAAGTGGTGGTGTTCCTATGCTTAGAGACAGCACCCAAGCCCTGAGTTCAAGCCCCAGGACCCATGAGGGGTAAGGAGGGGGGTGAAGAGAGACTGCATCCAGGTACAACTTAAAGAGGCTATAAAAGCTGGGCACAGGTGGCTCGCACCTGTAATCCCAGCTACTCAGGAGGCTGAGATCTGAGGATCACAGTTCAAAGCTAGCCCAGGCAGGAAAGTTCATAAGACTATTATCTCCAATAAAAACCACTAGAACACTGGAAGTGGTGCTGTGGCTCAAGTAGTAGAGTGCTCACCTTGAGCTGAAGAGCACAAGGACAGCACCCAAGCCCAGAGTTCAAGCCCCACGACCGACCCAAAGGAAAAAAAAAAAAAGAGGCTATAAAAATAACTTCATAGGGGCTGGAAAGGTGGCTCAGTGGTAGAGTGCTTGCCTCGCATGCATGAGGCCCTGGGTTCGATTCCTCAGCACCACATAAACAAAAAAAGCCGGAAGTAGGCGCTATGACTCAAGTGGTAGAGCACTAACCTTAAGCTGAAGAGCTGAGGGACAGCCCCCAGGCTCAGAGTTCAAGCCCCATGATCAACAAATAAATAATAAATAAATAACTTCAGAAACTTTAGTTCAGTCTAAATAATTAAGACTTTTAAAGGCATTTTCTAATTTTCAAGTTAAATATAAATATAATCAGTCTTTTTTTTTGGGGGGGGGCAGTACTAGGGATTGAATTTAGCCTTATGTTTGCTAGGCTAATTTCTCATTCCTTTCTCACCTTAATTGATACAATTCGTTTTTGTTTCAAAATACTGTAACAAGACCCAAAAAGTTAAGGACTAATAGGCTGGCCAGAAATTATTAGTGATCTGGATTAAAGGTGTTAGGAACACAATAATGAATCTACTGTAAGAACTAACAAACAAGATCACTTACTCATGAGTAAATAATTCCAAATATTTCACTTGTGTGATGCTTATGTTCAAGACTTAATATGTAGTCTGCTAGATATAAACATTAATATTGGTGCACAATTATAATCAGATCAGGTCACATGAAGAAGGGTGGCACAGAATACTGGCAATGTCCTGTGGCTGGCCAACAGAGGAGGGTGCACTCTCGTGGACAGTACTTCCTGACACCAATAATCACAAGCCACACTTCAATGACCAAAAACTTGCTTACCTTGTGGGACATTCGTCTTTCTTATCAATGCATATTGTTTGTCCACGTATATACCACTCGCCATCATAATATAGTCTCCCCTCTTCAGACCTGGCACTGTGCAGATGCTTTTCTAGTTTCACAGGCACTAAAGGGGTCAGTTCAAAAACTGTTATATTAATAAGACATCGTCAGAAGAACAAGAGGATACATTAAAAGGCGACACCAATATATGCATCTATGTGCAAAAGCATTAAAAGTATCTCTTAAATAAAAAACCCAAAGATGAGAAGTTGATTTCTTATATTCTTTTAGATAATTCACTATGCTTTAGCCTAACAAAGCTAAACAATCAACAATGAATTGCCAGCTAGTGAGACAAGTGCCAGAAGGGGAGCAGGCAATTGTCAGTTACTAGTGCTAGTTTTAAGTAGTGCTGAGAATATCAACTGCCATATTTTCTCTGAATATACTTTTCGTATTTTTCCTCCAGCAAAGCATCTGCCCTTGCAAAGCAGCAGACTTCAGTGAATTCCAAGAAGTCCCCAAGCTTTGCATTCTGTAAAAGGAATACCCTAAGTGGAACTTCCACTTTTCAAACCTGGAAATGGATTGGCATGCAGGAAAAAAAATATTGCTCTCAGAAGCATTCCATGAAGTAGGGAATCCTTTAGAAGATCTTCAGAGAGATCTTCCCTACCTCCTCAATCCACTCCTCAGGGACTCTACACGTCTTAACACTGGAACAATTATCATCCTAGATACTATCTTAACTACACACACACACACACACACAATTCCACACAGCCCCAAGGAGGCCTGTCTCTTTCCCCATTGTATCCCAAGAACCTAAAGAATGCCTAGTATAAGTGTGCATTTGCTCATTCAGTTACCCATTCATTAAGCTTCTTAGCATTTCCTACACACACAAAAAAAACTGCTCAGTGTTGAGGTGGGAGGCCTGACTAAAAGGTTCAAGGCTCATTTTTCTAGCGTTTAGTCCAATCAAGAAATAGACCAACAAGCTGGGAGCCAGTGGCTCACATCTGTATTCCTAGCTACTCAGGAGGCTGAGATCTGAGGATTGCGGTTCAAAGCCAGCCCACCGGAAGTGGTGCTGTGGCTCAAGGGTAGAGCACTCGCCTTGAGCTGAAGAGCGTAGGGACAGCGCCTAAGCCCAGAGTTCAAGCCCCATGACCAAAAAAAAAAAAGAAATAAACAAGTAAACAAGGAATTACAAAGTACAAATTTAGGTAAGCATTATGGATAAAAATAATAGCACAAGCCAGACACCAGTGGCTCACTCCTGCTATTCAGGAGGCTGAGATCTGAGGATTGTGGTTCAAACCAGCCTAGGCTGGCTTCATCTCCAATAAACTAATCAAAAAAGCTGGAAGTGGCACTGTGGCTCAGGTGGTAGAGCACTAGCCTTGAGCACAAAATGCTCAGGAACAGAGCACAGAAGCCTGGCGCTGGTGGCTCATATCTGTAATCCTAGCTATTCAGGAGGCTAAGATCTAAGGATCACAGTTCAAAGCCAGCATAGGCAGAAAAGTCTGTGAGACTCTAATCTCCAATTAATCAGCAAAAAGTTTAAAGTAGAGCTGTGGCTCAGTGGTAGAGTGCTAGCCTTGAGCAGACCCAGAGACAGAACCCAAACCCTGAGTCCAAGCCCCAGGACTGGCACAAAAGGGAGGTAAGACAGGAGAAGTAACAGACACAATGCTAAAGGAGTTGGAAGGAGATCTGATCAAATCTGTAGTGAAACTCTCAAAGGAACCCATGGTCCCAAACAGAAAGAATCACTCCATCACTCCACTAGAGACATTAGGCATTTGCCCTTGTAGATGGTTCCCAAAGTCAGTACTTTATACCACACTGCTGTAACTTCCTGACACAATATAAAGTTTGAAGGAATCTTTGGTTAAAGATAATATGGAAACTAATCTCTTACAGATTATCTGTTGGAATGTAGCTAGAAGAAATTCCTTTTCCTATTTTGAACAAGTTATTCTGAGTACTAATTTCTATCATGAATTTGGTAGTCATCTCAGATTTTTAAAAAACCTCAGGAAAACATTATTTGGTATGAATTTTATAGAGTATATAAAGATGTATAAATCATAGGACAGATGAACTCCACTGTCAGCATTCTAATCTTTAGCTGCTTAGAAAATGCACACACATAGAAATTTCACATACAACTTTACAGATTCCAGAATGTCCAATGACTGGGTCATTAAAAACGACTGAGTACTCTCTGAATTACACACTCAATATTAGCTAGAGCAATGAAGCTGAACAATATCAATAAAAGAAATATACTGCACTTAGAAATTTTGAATCTTTCACAGGAAGCAAGGGATTCACAATTTCTGTTTTAGTGCTTACTGGTAAAATTATATTGGGGGCATAATTCATTAACATGCAGATTTTTTAATAACCTATATTCAACAAATCTTCATATAGAACATTTGTCCACTCAATACTTACATTCTGTTTTCACTCTGTGTGGACCCAGTGTAGCCATTGCCTTAATTCAAAAAAAAAAAAAAAAGAATTGTCTTACTTCAGACTGAAACGTATTTTGATATCTCATATACAATGCTCCCAATTGGTACAATAACAAATACAGTAAAATATAACCATTAGCTGCACTTAACGGAATCTTTAATAATCTATAATTATTAGCTGCTCTAATTTTTCAGTGCTGGTAATAAAACCAGGGTTTTGCTCATGCTAGGCAAGCACTCTACCAATGAGTCATACTCCAAGCCTTCTAATAAGTTTTTTATGTCTAAGGCTAAAAAGAAAGGCCAGGTGCAATGGTTCATATCTGCAATCTCAGCTGTTTAGAAGGGAAACACTGAGAGGACCACAGTTCAAAGCTAGCCTGGGCAAAAAAGTTAAAAAAACAAACGAACTGTGGTCTGAGACTAGTCTGGGCAAAACAGTGCAATTCTATCTGAAAAATAACAAAAACAAAGAGGCTGGTGGTGCTAACACACTTACCTAGCAGATATGAATACCTGAGTTTAGTACCAAAAACAAACAAAAAAAGAATATATATATAAAGATAATAATCCCTCCTCCTGTTATCAGTATCTGAAATAATCCTTTGATGTCAACTAAGTTGATAAGAAATGGAAAAGTTTAATATGGAAATTAAGTCTCTACTTCTAAAGAAGCAGAGAAAATGCTTCTAATTCTTGGCTAATGACAAAACACAAGACACAATTTAGGGCTCAAATGTTCACTTGTGTTCCTTCAACAGATAGGATGAGTGCCTTCCATGAGCCACAACCAAGCACACAATAATGATATTGTTATTTGGGAGCACTTCTACATGTTATTAAATAATTAACATCCCTAGTTCTTGAAATATTCTGCTGACACATTCCTAGTTCTTAACAGATTATAGTCTTAACAGATTATATTACTGTTTGTAAAAGACTGCCAAAATGTTACCAAAATAAGATATAACAACTATATTTTGATATACTAGTGAAGAAAACAGAAAAAAATCTAACAAATATGACTATAAAAAATATTCTCTTCCATTATTCTTTAATTTTTTATTTTTAATATTTTATCTTTAAGTAGTTATACAAAAGAGTTGCCACTTAGCAAAGCAGCTTCTGAATACAATGCATCCAGACCAATGTCATACCTTTCAACATTCTCACTTCTCTCTCTCAACCTACGCCTCCTCTCACTTTTCTTAATTTTTGAGAACATATATTGAATTTGTTACTACAGTCTCTCCCTCCCTTCTCTTTTTTCCTCTCACTCACTCTCCTTGACCCCACCCCTACCCTGGTGTTTATTTTGTTGAACTATGATTTTGCCTTTCTAAGGAATTACACTGTTTGAGTTCTCCTCTAAATCTTCTGTATTTCAATTAATACATTTATGTACAATTGCGTACCATACAAGGTATGAAACCATTACAGGAAGGAGTATAAGAAACATTAAGAGCCGGGTGCTGGTGGCTCACGCCTGTAATCCTAGCTACTCAGGAGGCTGAGATCTGAGGATCGCGGTTCAAAGCCAGCCCGGGCAGGAGAGACCGTGAGACTCCTATCTCCAATAAACCACCAGAAAACCGGAAGTGGCGCTGTAGCTCAAGTGGTAGAGCGCTCGTTTTGAGCTGAAGAGCTGAGGGACAGCGCCCAGGCCCAGAGTTCAAGCCCCATGACCGACAAAAAAAAAAGAAAAAAAAAAAAGAAACATTAAGACTCTTTGGGACAACTTTCTGAGTAAAGATCCAGAAGCACAGCAAGTCAAAGAAAGACTTGATCAATGAGACTGTATCAAACTAAAAGATTTCTGATAGCAAAGAACATACCTGGCAAGCTAAAGATAGCTTACAGAATGGGAGATTTTTACCATCTGTAAATCACGCAATGGCTAATATCCAGAATATACAAAGAGCTTAAAAAACTAAACCCTCATCCAATTAACAAATGGCTAACGGTCTTTAATCTTACCTTTCTAATTGTTGTCCAGTCTTCAAGAATATCAAGATCTTGTAGCATATAAACTATATATGGACGTTGACAAGTCAAGGTCAATTCAGTTGTAAGAACATCACATTTTCATTTCTATTTCTAAAGTTGTAGTTTTCAGAGACTGAAACAATGAAGTACAGACATAATCCTTTGGCATCCTGAATTGACTTCAAACTATTCTTTAAGAAATTTAGGACAAATATATTCTAGGACTTCTGATGCCATAAACAGTTCCCTTAATCCTGTATCACTGATCGCAAAATACATCACCAACCTAATCACTAATGTTAAAGTGGAGCCGAGAAAGCCAGCTAGGGGCAAGGTGAAGATTTAGAAGACTAGGAAATGTGAAGACTCAATGTATACATCATTATTATCTAGATATTCCAATGTCAGGAACATAAAAGGTATTCTTTAAAGGTATACACTAACGGGGCTGGGAAGGTGGCTCAGTAGTAGAGCGCTTGCCTTGCAGGCATGAGGTCTTGGGTTTGATTCCTCAGCACCACGTAAGCAAAAAGAAAAAAGCCGGAAGTGGCGCTGTGGCTCAAGTGGTAGAATGCTAACCTTGAGCATAGGGAAACTCAGGGTCAGTGCCCAGGCCCTGCGTTCAAGCCCCACAACCCAGAAAAAAGCACTGGAAGCATGGCTCAACAGCAAAGCACCTACCTAGCAAGTGCAAGGTCCCAACTTCAAACCCCAGTGCTACAAAAAAAGTACATATGAGGTCAGGTGTGTCATACGCCAGTAATCCCAGCATTTGAAAGCTGAAGCAAAAGGATCAAGAGTTAAAAGCCTGGACTGCATAGCAAAATTGTCTAAAAAATGTACACATGAGAATTGTTCTTGCTATATAAGAAACAGCTCTTTCACAATGTCATCATAAGCCACAAAACCATACTAATTTTCGAAGTTGACGTGATTTCTTCTTCTACCTCTTCATCTAAATAATATGTTCTATCTTCAATCTCCTTACTACAGGACCATCTAATTAAAGTCAATATGTGCTGGTAAAATTTATAAAAGTATATATGATGTAAAATATACATCAAGTGGGGCTGGGAACGTGGCTTAGTGGTAAAGTGCTTGTCTAGCATGCATGAAGCCCTCGGTTCCATTCCTTGGTACCACATAAACAGAAAAAAGCGGAAGTAGCACTATGGTTCAAGTGGTAGAGTGCTAGCCTTAAGCAAAGAAGCTCAGGGTCAGTGCTGGCCCTGAGTTCAAGCTCTAGGAGCAACAAAAAAAAAAAAAATTTCCAGCAAGGAGGGAAAAAAAACCCTACAATTTAGAAAAGGATATCTGAAACAACAACTGGCTTCTTCTTGTCAGGACTGAAGGGGTCCTTCCTCTTTTTTCTTGATTGAAGTTCATCATTCCACAGCTCTGAAAGCAAATAAAAGGAAAGATTAGGGCTGGGAATGTAGCTCAGTAGTAGAGTGCTTGCCTAACATGCATGAAGTCCTAGGTTTGATTCCTCAGTTCCACATAAACAGAAAAAGCCGCAAGTGGAGCTGTGGCTCAAGTGGTAGAATGCTAGCCTTGAGCAAAGCAGCTCAAGGACAGTGCCCAGGCCCTGAGTTCAAGCGCCAGAACTGGCAAAAAATAAAATTAAAAAAGGAAGGATTATTTGATCTCCAACCACATGAGGGTCTACATATTTTTCTCATTTACATGTAAACTATACAAAGCTTCCATGAAAATGATGCATATATATTAAGACTGTATAAGATACCATGACTGTATTATGCCTGCTCTGTACCAGAGAAATGAAGTTTCTAACAGACAAAATAAGACATGTTCAAGAGCCCTGAAACAGACTAGGAAACCTGCTACCCTGAAACAATTCATTTCACACTGGACTCATCTAACTTCCAACAAGTGTCCTTTTTCTGAGACAAAAATCTACCTCCCCTCGCTCCATCCATTAGTTATAGCTTGATGCCAGAGCGGAAAGGTTCCTAACACTGCAGCTGACTCTCACTGCTTCTTATGTATGTCCCTTCTATTTTGTCCCTTTGGCTGTCCTCAGTTTATATCTTTCTACAGTATGAGTTCAAATCAAAGGAACAATTGTAATCCAACCCAATTCTTTCCAAATTGGCTCCTTTTCCCTCCTATTGGACATTTCATCTGCATACACTAATACTAGAAGAAACAAAGGTTCGGCGTCACAGTGCGCCCTCACCTGAGGTGATGTCAATGCTGTGCCTGTCCTCCTCAAGTCTTCTGATTTTCTCCTCCAGCTCACTCTGGACTGTATCATACAACAAAAGCTTTTCACTCTGGGAGGTAAACAAAACTACCGATTACAGAAAGAAAATATCCATCCATCCTAACTAAGGGCCAAGTTTCTGAAAGTACTTTAATACATGGTAAGTTTTGATTGCTTTTTCATTTACAATGAAAAAAAAATGTTTTAAAGAAATGTCAATGTATGAAAGAAATATATAAAACTAGAAATTACACTAGCTAAATATTAATTTAAACTACATAAAATTATAAACTGTTTAAGATGTAAATTGGAGAATGCAGTCAAGTATAT
Organism: Dipodomys spectabilis; assembly: GCF_019054845.1. NCBI lineage: Eukaryota > Metazoa > Chordata > Mammalia > Rodentia > Heteromyidae > Dipodomys > Dipodomys spectabilis. The sequence continues at coordinate 2,972,473 of NW_024870719.1, read as the reverse complement.
CCTACAAAATTAAGAAAAGTAAAGGAGAAGAGGTGGGTTGGGGGAATGGGTGAGAATGTTGAAAGGGGTGGCATTGATCAAGACAGGTTATATTCATAAACTTCTGTGTTAAATGACAATTTCTTTGTACAACTACTTAAAGATAGTAATAAAAAAAATGTAAACTGGCCAGATATAGTAGCTCACATCTGTAATCACAGCTAATTAGAAGGTGGAGATAGAAGAACTTTTGTTCAAGGCCAGCCTGTGCTAAAAAGTTAGCAAGACCTCTTCTCAATAAATAAGCTGGGTATGGTGGTTCATGCCTGTAATACAAAAAAACACAAAAACAAAAACAAAACAAAACAGGAGATATAAGTAGGAGTATCAGAGTCCAAAGCCAGCCTGGGCAAAAAGCTCAAGACTCTATCTGAAAAATTACTTTAAAAAAAAAAAAATGAGGAGAGGAGGGAGGCTGGAGGCAGAGAGCAGCTAGTAGAGAATACTTTGCCTGGCAAGCACAAAGTCTAATTCTAGTCTTCCCTATCCCACCAAAATACATGAATAAGAATATCTAAATTTACATGTGTTAAGAAAGTAAATATTTACTTTATAAAATTCTGGCCTTTTTGAAATATCACTGGCCTGCCTGTCACCATAATGGAAAGCAATATGAACTGTATCCTCAGAAAATTGAGCATATTTTCTCATAGGAATGGTCATTGTTAATGTGAATTGTCTTCACATCATATTCAGTGGGCCAATATCACAGAAAGTATCAAACATAAATTTTATAGCCATTTAAGATAATTACTGACAAAATTATAAAGGTATTAATTACTTCCAAACAGCTCCACAAACTGTATGTAGAAAGACACTTGGATCTTGGGGATATAACTTGGTGACAGAACACTTGACTAGCATGCACAAGCCCTGACTTTGATCCCCACAACTATGAAAAAAGAAGAAAGAACCTATACATCACCTTTACAATAAAATAAATTAAATTAAATTTTTTTAAAAAAAGGAAGTGGGAAAAAGGAAAAGGAGGAGGAACAGAAAGAAGAGAAGAAACAGACTAGAAGCAAGGTCTACGAGGGCTATATTGTTTGAGGTTATATAACACTGCTGCCCTTCTTAGAAAAGCCACATGTTTTACATAAATACTCAAGAGTTATTACACCAACAGCCCCATCCTTACCCCCTGCCCCACACACTCATGTCAAGTGGAAATACTTGGTCAGTGGGAAGATTAGAAATGAGTCTTGTGTAAGATACTGTGGGGTCATCAGTTAGGATATAGGTTGCACTCTGTCAGAGAATGGTGTCAGGCATCAATCATGAACTCCCATTTGGGGTTTGAAATATAGACTCTATATGTGCTTGATGGTTTTATGTAAGGTAGAAAAAGGACGGCTTTTGTTCACTCGAAGCCAGTAAGTAGTTTAAAAGACAGCCAAGCTGAAGAAAATCCTAACTCGATGTCAGGTGAAAATGATCTCCTTGCATGCTGCTCTCTGTACGTTTTTGTTTTTTTTGGTCGGTCTTGGGCCTTGAACCCTGGGCCTGGGTACTGTCCCTCAGCTGTTCAGCTCAAGGCTAGCACTTGCCACTTGAGTCACAGTGCCACTTCCGGTTTCTAGTGGTCTTTATTGGAGATAAAGTCTCATGGACTTTCTTGCCTGGGCTGGCTTTGAACCACGATCCTCAGATCTAAGCCTCCTGAGTAGCTAGGATTACAGGCATGAGCCACCAGTACCCAACTCTCTGTACGTTTTTATGCTTTCTCCTGTCTTAGGAAATGTTCCAGTTCATCCACATTGTGCTACAGGAATTGGGAAGTGTTCTCTATCAAAGGAAAAAGAGAAGCAGATGCCCTCCAGACTCACACCTTTGAAGTACACTCAGTTCCCCACGAAAAGATGGTTAAATGAAGACCTTTGAAGAACAGAGAAGTTTAACAAGAGTATTCTCTTTCCTTTCTTTTTTTTTTTTTTTTCTTTTTTCTTATGTGGTGCTGAGGAATCGAACCCAGGGCCTCAGGCATGCAAGGCAAGCGCTCTGCCACTGACCCAACTTCCCAGCCCATTCTCTTTCCTTTCTGTTGATAAATTTGCCCTATATCAAGCAGAAATTCTATCGTAAGTCCACTAATCTTTTGTGTGTGCGCCAGTCATGAGGCTTGAAGTCAGGAGCTATCCCTGAGTTTTTTGTTCAAGGGTAGCACTCTATAATTTGAGCCATAGCTCCACTTCTGGCTTTTTGGTAGTTAATTAATTGGAAATCAGAGTCTCATAGACATTTCTTCCCAAGTTGTATTTGAGCCATGATCCTCAGATCTCAACCTTCTCAGTAGCTAGGATTGCAGGGGATAGCCATTGGCACCCTACCACTAATCCTTCTTTTCAATTTAGGTAAAGCCAGAATGAGCCAGAAATAAATGGATCAGGTCTTCTATAATCCTAGCTACTCAGGAGGCTGAGATCTGAGGCTCCTAGTCCAAAGCCAGCTTTGGGCTGGCAAACCCAAGAGACTCTTGTCTTCATTAGTAGGGCAAAAGCCTTGAGCAAAAAAGCGCAGGGTCAGCTCCCAGGCCCTGAGTCAAGCCTTAGGACCACATACACACAGACACAAATATATATATTACTTTTCTTGTTGGGTTCCAGAGGTTCATACCTATAGTCCTAGTTACTTATATGACTCAGATCTGTAGGATAGAAATTCAAAAACAGTCTAGGCAGAAAAATACACAAGACTCCATATCCAAGGAACCAGCAAAATGTCAAACTAGAAGCAAGGTTCAAGTAGTAGAGCACCAGCTGAGCAAGTGTGAGGCTATGGGTTCAAACCCCAGTAACACCAAAAATAATAATAGTAATACTTATTGTGAGGCATAGTGACACATGACTATAATCTATCTCATTTACTTCAGTCCTGGTCAAAGCCCTGAGACCCTATATGACAAACAACTACAAACAAAAATGGGTTTGGGACCATGGCTCAAGTGGTAGCACACTAGCCTAGCAAGTGGGAGGCCCTGAGTTGAATCCCCAGTGCTTCCAAAAATTATTTAATATTACACAAATAAACACTTGGTATACTTCCATTCTCCACACCTGCACTTACTGAACCTGTTCACTAGCCCATTTCAGGCTGACACCTATGCTTTTCTCATCAGGACAGTCTTAAGAAACCCCAAGAGAGTATCCCAAGGTTCCATTTTGGCACTTTCTCACACTGACCTATGTTCAGAATGAGATCCTCTTTGATAGTTTCCTTACTTAAATACCTCACAGTTCTCAACTTCCTTCAGGACTAAAGCCCTGGGAGATTTCTGACATTACCAGAAAGTGATGGATAAAATTTAAAAAGCTACAATAACTGGGCATGGTGGCTCATGCCTGTAATTCTAGCTACTTGGGAAGCAGAGATAGGAAGATTGCTGTCTTAAAGGATCCTGTCTTAAAGAACAAGCCAATTACATTTCTGTAATGCCAGATATGCTTAGAGGTGTATGTATGAGAATTGCAATCAAGGATGGCCTAGTCAAACAGTTCGAAACTCTATTTAAAAATAAGAACAAAAAGGGCTGGAAATATGGTTCAAGTGGTAAAGCACCTGCCTAGCAAATGTGAGGTCAGAGTTCAAAACCTCAATACTACCAAAGAAAGCTTTAATAGTTTTCCCCCCCCCAACTGTATTGTACTGAAATAAAAAGTATATAGGATAGAATTCAAACACAGAAACAACCTGGTTATGAAGGAATGATCAACTGGAAATCTAATAATGTTAGGAAAATGAATTTAACTGTATCCTGGAGGCTAGAAGTATGGTTCAATGGTAGTGCATGTGTCTATAATGTATGAGGCCCTGGGTTTGATCCCTTCTACCACCACCCTGGACTAAAAGGTTAAACTAATAAAATAAAATCTAAAAGAAAATATTAAAGTAACAATATAAAAAAACATTCACAGAACTTACTCTTCCACAGCATCAAGGACAAAGAGAAAAATTTTAAGGAAACAGGTCAGAATCAAGAAGCAGAATGACCTCTCAAAAAACAATACTGATCCAGGTACTAACGGCTCATGCCTGTAATCCCAGATACCCAGAAGTCTGAGACCTAGAAGATGCAGTTCAAAGCCAGCATGAGCAGAAAAGTCCAGGAGAATCAATCTCCAATTAACCAGGAAAAAAAAAAAAAAATACAGACTGAAGGCGTGGCTAAAATGGTAGAGCAACAGCTTTAAACAAAAAAGCCAAGTGAGGGCTGGGAAGGTGGCTCAGTGGTAGAGCACTTGCCTTGCATGCTTGAGGCCCTGGTTCAATTCCTCAGCACCACATAAGCAGAAAAAAAAAAAGCCGGAAGTGGCACTGTGGCTCAAGTGGTAGAGAGCTAGCCTTGAACTGAAAAGCTGAGGGACAGCGCCCAGGCCCAGAGTTCAGGCCCCACGACTGTACTCAAAAAAAAAAAAAAAGAAGCCAAGTGAGAGCATGAGAGTTCAAAACATAGTGCCTACACACACACACACACACACACACACACACACACACACACACACACACACACACACACACACAGAGCAAGCTAGGGAGATGGGAAGGGAAACAAAGGAGGAGGCAACAATGCTTGATAAGAAATGTACTCATTATCTTGCCCATGTAATTGTAACCCTTCTGTATGGTATTTTCACAACTAAAAAAAAAAAAAAGCAAGCTAAAGATAAATAAAATAATTACTAATCCAAAGGTGAAAAGAATGTGTGAGAGGGGAAGTTTAAGCATAATTCATTGAACAATATACAATGAAAAGAAAAAGTGCCATGCGCCTGTGGCTCACGCTTGTAATCCTAGCTACTCAGGAGGCTAAGATCTGAGGACCACAGTTCAAAGCCAGCCTGGGCAGGAAAGTCCATGAGACTCTTATCTCCAATAAGCCACTAGAAAACTGGAAGTGGTGCTGTGGCTCAAATGGTAGAGCGCTCGCCTTGAGCTGAAGAGCTGAGGGACAGCTCCCAGGACCAGAGTTCAAGCCCCACGACTGACAAAAAAAAAAAAAAAGAAAGAAAGAAAAAGCACAGCATAACAATAAGTAAAAGCAAAGCTATTTTTGGACATTTAAAACAGAAATTTCAATTAAAGAAGGGAAGACAGCTAGGATGTTCTTCAAGAAGCAAAAGTGAACATGCAAGGAAGGGTGGTAACTGAAAAACACAATGCAGAAAGCTAAAAAGAGTCCACCAAGTTGTAATACCCAAGCACCTCTTCATATGTATACAAATAATATACATACTAAAACTCCAAAGAAAAGGAAACAAAGGACCTTTTCTTAATTTGTCTTTTCATTTTCTCATGATTCTGTATTCTTTACACACTGTATTATGGTATATCATGTGCACATCTGAGGGAAGGTAGGGGGAGGGCACAGAATCAGTGGAAAGCAGGTAAAAATGTGCAGTAGCAAAGCCCACCAGCTGCACTGGACATTGATGAAAGTGAACCAGGCAACTCATGGGCCGAAATGGGAGGGAGGGAATGGAGAGAATGAGGGAACAGATGATACTAAGCAAAAGAAAAGACATGTACTTATTACCTGACTATGTAAAGGTAACCCTGCTGTATGTCACCTCTAAAACAATAAAGTGATTTTTTTTAAGCTAAAAAAGTATAGATAAATCTAAAAAGAATTAACTCTATAGGACAGGAACAAAAAGTCTTCATGAAGGGTAAAATGGCAACAAAAAAACTTTTAACTTGTAAAAGGCAGTAACTAGAGTTAGATATAGCCAACTCAAAAAGAGAGCAGAGTCAACATTTAACTTTAGATCCTACTAATGTAGATATGCAAGCTGAAAAGTGAAGGCAACCATTAAAACAATAGAAATGGAAGGTACAGAGGTAATAATAAAAATATAAGGTACACTTTTATTATAATATTTTTTAATTCAATAAAGAAATCCCCTTTAAAAAAAAAAATCCTTCAGAGCCAGGCGCCAGTAGCTCACGCCTACTCAGGAAGCTGAGATCTGAGAATCATGGTTCAAAGCCAGCCCGGGCAGGAAAGTCTGTGAGATTCTTATCTCCAATAAACCCCTAGAAAACCGGAAGTGGTGCTGTGGCTAAAGTGGTAGAGCTCTAGTTGAGCTGAGGAGCCCAGGGACAGCACCCAGGCCCAGAGTTCAAGTCCCACAATGGACAAAAAAAAAAAAAAAAAAAAACTCAGAAAAAAATAAATAAATACAAACCAGAACCAACAGAAGCAGGCATTGTAATGTACACTTGTAATCCCAGTACTATGAAGGCAGAGGCAAGGAGATTGAGACAGACTAGGCTATATAACAAGTTCAAGGCAAAGTTGAGTATCATCACAATGTGATACTCTGTGTCAAAGAGAAGGGAGGAAAGAGATAGGGAAGGTAGGGAAGAGAAGGGTAATAGATGTGAAGGAAATTTAAAAAGGAAAATATGAAAAAAAATGCCACAATCGATAGCAACAAAAAAAATACATAAATGAATAAATTTAGGCAAAGAGTAATCACTGAAAACTACAAACACTGATAAAGGAAACTGGAGACAAGTTGTTGATAGACAATCAAAGTTCATATATTAGAAGATTTAAAACTTAATTTAAATGCCCATACTATTCAAAATGATTTGCAGTTCCAACATAATCCCTATCAAAATTTCAATGGCATTTTTATAGCAATAGAAAAAACTAATTATAAAATCCATATGGAACCACATACTACCCTAAATAATCAAATAATCTTAAGAACAAAGAAGTATCATATCCTCTGATTTCAAAACATATTACAAACCTGCAGTAATCAAAATAGTATAGTACTGGCATAAAGACCAACATACAGACCAATGAAAAAGATACATATACATACAAACATACAGTCAACTGATCTTAGACAAGGTAACAAAACCACACAATGGGAAAAGGGACAGCCTTCAAAAAAAATGGTACTGGAAAATTATATATCCACGAAGGAAGCAAGGAAGGGAAGAAGAGAGGGAAGGGAGGGATGGGAAGGAAGGGAGGGAAGGGGAGGGAAGGAAATGAGGGAGAGGGAAGGAAAGGGAAGGGGAGGGGAGGGAGGGAAAAAGGGAAGGAGAGAAGAGAAAGAACTGAACCCTCATCTTAAACTACATACAAAAACATAATTAAAACTTTAAAATTCCTAAAAGAAAATACAAGAGATAAACTTGACATTTGGGCAATGCTTTTTTGGATATGACCTCACAAATAGTACTTCTAAAATTAAAAAAGAAAAGTTGTGTACAGCAAAAGACAAGTAATAAGTGGAAAAAAAGGCAACCTAGAGAATGGGAGAAAAAAAATTGCAAATCACTATCTGAATCTCAGACTGGTTCAACAGTAGCAAAGAATAATAATATGAGCCACCATTTTAAATAGTTCAATAGCCAAAATCTATTACTAAATTGAATAGATGTATACACTTAAGATAATCTATCCATTTTTCATGGTAAAAGTCAAAACTATTATGAGATATTACCTCACACCTATGAGAATAACTACTGTCAGAAAGGCAAAAGATAATAATAGCAAAGATGTAGAGAAAAGGGAACCCACTTAGTAGGAATCTAAATTAGAATCAACATGAAAAAATAGAAAGGAGATTCACTAACAAATTAAAGGCCAGGTACAAGTGATTCACACCTGTCGACTCAGCTACTTGGGAAGCTGAGAAAAGAGGATCGAGATTCAAGTCCAGTGCCGGTGGCTTGTACTGTATCCAAATTACTCAGGAGCCTGAGATCTAAAGATCATGTTTGAAGCCAGCTCATCAGGAAAGTCCATGAGCTTCTTTTCTCCAATTAACCCCCAAAAGGTCAGAAGTGGAGTTGTAGGTCAAATGGCAGAGCACCAGTCTTAAGCAAAAAAGCTCAAGGACAGCGCCCAGAACCTGAGTTCAAGCCCCAGAACGAACACACACACACAAACACATACACACACACTTCAAGTCTAGCTTACACAGAAAAATCTACAAGACTCGATCCATCTCAATAGAAGAAACTGCATGGTAGCACAAGCCTGTTTTCCCAGCTACAACAGAAAGCCCAAAATAGGCTCATACCTATAATCCTAGCTACTCATGCTTCAAAGCCTAAACAGAAAGAAAAATCTGTGAGATCTTATATTCAATTAACCAGAATGAGTTGGGCTGGAGGAATGGCTCAAGTGGTAGGGCTACTCCCTAGCAAGAATAAGTCTCTCAGTTCTAATCCTAGTACCCCCCCCCCCCCCCGCAAAAAAATTAAAATACAACTACAGGATAAGCCAACAATTTCACTTTCAGATATATATCTAGAGAGAGATTAGATATATATCAAAGAAAGCGAAATTATATTGAAAAGAGCAAGTATAAAGCCTTAAATTCAAACCTAGTACCAAAAAAAATTATAATAAAAACTGTAAGACAGGTGCTGGTGGCTCATGCTTATAATCCTAGCTACTTAGGAGGCTGAGATTTGAGGATCGTGGTTCAAAGACAGGCTGAGCAGTGAAGTCCACCAGAAAACCAGAAGTAGCACTGTGGCTCAAAGTAGTAGAGTACTAGCCTTGAGTGAAAAAGTTCAGGGAGGGCTGGGAAGGTAGCTTAGTGGTAGAGCGCTTGCCTTGCATGCCTGAGGCCCTGGGTTCGATTCCTTAGCACCACATAAGCAAAAAGAAAAAAGCCGGAAGTGGCACTGTGGCTCAAGTGGTAGAGCGCTAGCCTTGAGCTGAAGAGCTGAGGGACAGCACCCAGGCCCAAAGTTCAGGCCCCACGACCGGATCCAAAAAAAAAAGAAAAAGAAAAAGAAAAAGCTCAGGGACAGTGCCCAGGCCCTGAGTTCAAGTTCCACAACCAACAAAAAAGAAAATGTGCAAAGGAAAAGAACAATGTAAGACTATCAAGTTTAGTTATCGATATGTATTAGACTAAAAACTAATGAATAAATCAGTATATTAGAAATAAATCAGCATACACTCAAACATTTGATAAAGAGATAGAATTGATGATTTGTTAGAAACCAATGTATTGAGATCAACTATCCATATGCAAAACAAAATAAAGTAAGAACCATATTTTATACTACACACAAAAAAATTAAAGGTAGTTTAGAAGTCCAAATATTATAAGTAAACTTTGAAGTCTTAATGGAAAAATGTATCTTTTTACCTAAAATAAGTAAGATATAAAAAGCACATACAATAAGTGAAAAGATACTTGAAGCCATCAAAAAGAGTGAAAAGATCTGATTTCCAGGGCAAAAATATTTGCGAAGTCAATGAAGGAAAAACCAACCTAGAGATGAAAAATATACCCTTCTTAGTAAAGAAAATCCAAGTACTCACAAAAAAGACATTTATCTAAATAGTAATTGGTGAGCAGGTAGCAAGCCTATAATCTTAGCACTTGGCTGATAGAGAAAAGATGATTCAAAGTTTAACCTGGGTAAGTTCTAGGATACCCTCGGCTACTATTCAAATAAACAAAGTTTATAGAAAAATATACCATTTTTTATAAAGAATGCTGCCCTAAAAAGTGGAAGAAGATCTAGACAGAAATTAATTCTACAGCCCAACTAAAACCACAGTTTTAGTCTAAACTTCCACATCATACTAATTATACTAATCATTTCAGAGATTCCAGATAACCTTATCTTTACAAAGTCTTTCTAAAGAAAGTCGCAAAACTTCTAAAATTATCACATTTCTTTTCTATGCTCCTTTGTATCCTATTTCAATACTTCCAGAACAACCACATTAAAAAAAAAAAAACCTCACACACAAGTGATGACTGAAGTACTATGTAATTGTTTTTTATTTATTTATTTGCTTTTTAAACTACTAACTCAGAAAAGGCTTGAAGAGGTGTAATTACCTCACAATGCTGGCGAGAAGCTTGAATTTCACATTCATACTTGTTCTTTACAGATTCTAAGCAGAGCTCTCTATAGATTCCTGCAACCAAACACAATTACTCTTGATTATGTTAGCAATGAAGAGTTTCATTATCACTTCTCTATAGGAACTCTGTCTTCATATTTTATGAGAGGAATCAATAAGAAATTGGCAAATGGGTAACTTTATCTTTAAAAACAAAAACAAAAAAGTTTCAATTAAAATACATATCAAAGACCAGAAACTAAGAGTTTAAGACCTACAAAGAAACGAACTACACTGCTAATTTTTTGTTTTTACTTCATTCTTCAAAAAATTACTCCTGAATTTGATAGAGAATGATCAAAATGAAAAAAAAAATGCTTTAATGACAACTCAGTTTCTTATAATGCAAACAGAAAATAAACTCTAGTTTCCTTAGTCATATAAACTCAAAGGAAAGTTTGATAGCATATGCCATCAAAACCACTATGTTTAAATATTTCTTATTTTTTGACTCCAAATATTAAGAGATCAAATGTATACAATGATATAACAAAATGTGCAATGTTCATAGTACTTCCAACAGGGCTTAACCTATAGGAAAAATGTCCAACAATATTTAATTTAGAGACATCAAGACAATAGTATAAAATAGGCAACATGGCTACACCAATATGTCACCACCAATCAGCAAACAGAAAACTCTAGGCATACTTGCCACAGATGTCTTTAGAAATATAGTCATTTCTGTGAAGTAAAAGTAGGGGACACATACCCAGAACTATGACATCAGCAACACATACCATCTACAATATACAAATGGAGGCCAAAGCATAAAGTAAATAATTCACTTGAATAATACTTGTTCATCATCTATTTTGTCTAAAAGCATCAAAGAAATGTAGGGCTTTTTTTTTTTTTTACTTTAAGGATAAGCCAAATCCATTTTCAAAGACACCAAGTTAATTATCACATCTACATTTATTAAGAACTTAAGAATAAAACAGATGTGAGCAACAGCTACTCAGGAGGCAGAGGTTGGAAGGATCACAGTTCAAGACCAGCGCAGGCAAAAAGGTCAAGGGACCCTATTTAAATAATGAAAGCTAGACACAGTAGCCTGCCACCTCAGCTACAAGGGAAGTGTAAATAGGAGAATCAATGTCCAGGTTGGCCTGACCATAAATATATGTAAGATCTTATTCAAAAAATAAAAGCTAAAAGGGTTGATGGTGTGGCTCAAGTGGAAGAGTGAGCTGAGTTCAGACCCAGTACTACCAAAAAAAGAAGAAGAAAATTTGATTTAAGGTAAATTTAGTAAAGAAGAACTTATTATCAACAATGTCTTACTTCACAGGTACATGAAGATCAATTCATGTTCCAAAAAAGAAAAATAATCAGCATTTCCATTATTAAAGTTCAGATATTAGTTCAACTATTAAAAGAAATCCAAAGTTATCATCAAGTGGATATATCCCCTGATAAATGCTAGGACATACTAAAACTGGAATTCAGTTACAGACAGAAGACTAAGCTTAACCATTCAAATACAGTACATCTTCACTTATTCTGCCACAAATAAGTAACTAAATTTACCAAACTAAAACAAAAAAGAATCATTAAATTACCTGGTTAGAGATTAAATTCCTGTTCTGTAATTAACACCCTGTTTTATAAGTATTTAAAAAAACAAAAATTCCAGTACTCAAGGGGATGAGACAGGAGGACAGCTTGAGCCCAGGAATTCAGGATCAGCCTAGGCAACATAAAAATCATCTCTTAAAAAATAAATGAGCCGGGCGCTGGTGGCTCACGCCTGTAATCCTAGCTACTCAGGAGGCGAGGCTGAGATCTGAGGATCGCAGTTCAAAGCCAGCCCGGGCAGGAAAGTCCATGAAACTCTTATCTGTAATAAACCCCCAGAAAACCAGAAGTGGCGCTGTAGCTCAAGTGGTAGAGCTCTAGCCTTGAGCTGAAGAGCTGAGGGACAGCACTCAGGCCCAGAGTTCAATCCCCACGACTGACAAAAAAATAAAATAAAATGAGCCAGGCACCCAGGTACCAGTGATACCTGTAATCCTACTAGAGGCTGAGATCTGAGGATCACCATTTGAAGCCAGCGTGGGCAGGAATGTCCATGAAACTCTGATATCTAACCACCAAAAAGCCAAAAGAGAAGTTGCAGCTCAAAAAGTTAGAACACTAACCTTGAGCAAAAAAGCTTAGAGACAGCACCCAGGCCCTGAATTCAAACACCAGAACCAGTACCAAAAAAAAAAAAAAAAAAAAAAATTTTAATGAGATAAAATAAAAATCCTATCACTCATAGATCAAAAATGCCAAAAATACTTAAGCTTTAAATTATCTAATAGGGAATTATCTATGATAGTATCATTATCTCTTAATGAAAATACCAGTTTCTAATTGTTTACATTTTTAAAATAACATTGTGAGCCACTGGAGAATTCATTATTTGAGAATACTGGAACTTAAATTTAGGGCCTCAAGTTTGCTAAGCAGATACTCTACCACTGAACCACACTTTCAGCTGTTTTTTTTTTTTTTGGTTTGGTTTTTCTTTTGTAAATCTCTCACAGCAGCAGAGAAAAACCAAGAGATTTTAATAAATCTCTAGGCTGACCGCAATGAATTATCAACATGCTTGTAATGCAATGTAAATATATAAGCATATCTATAATCCCATCAATGCAAATATATCTGTAGTACCATCAACAACAAACTTAACAAACACCTTTAGAGGGAGAGCGTAGAATACACTATATTTTTAAAAAAATGTTTCACTTTCCTACCTGCTACCTTTGTACGAATTTGCATATTTTCTTGTAAAGTTGCCAGTGGTTCCAAATATTCTGGTGCTTTTCCAGCTATGACTTCTTGTAGTTTTGCATCCACCTGACTTAATCGTTCTTTATAAAGTCTTAATAAAGCAGAAATTAAGACATTAATTTAAAAATCCCAACAATGGCTAACAATTTTCCATTTGTATACATTATTTTTCCTAATATCATTGACATTCTAATAAACTATCAAATGTATTTTTGCTCTGATCACAAGTGAAAAAATTTGTCTTTATACAAATCATCATAGGATGGATACTAGTCTATGATTTTTTCATCAGTATTCTTATAATAATTAATAAAAAATACAATTGTTAATTAAAAAATACAATAAAAAAAAACTACTGAAAGCCAGGGCTAGTGGCTCATGCCTACAGATCCAGGTACGGGAAAGGGTGAAGCAAAGATAACCTGAGTCTAGAAGTTCAAGAGCAGCCTAGCATTATTGCCAGGACACCATCTCAGTAAATACACACATATACTCTGGCACTCTCAATTTTTGTTTTTGTTTGCATTGAAAAACAAGGGGCTGGGAAGCTGGCTCAGTGGTAGAGCACTTGCTTTGCATGCCTGAGGCCCTGGGTTTGATTCCTCAGCACCACATAAGCAGAAAGAAAAAAGCCGGAAGTGGCGCTGTGGCTCAAGTGGTAGAGTGCTAGCCTTGAGCTGAAGAGCTGAGGGACAGCACCCAGGCCCAGGCCCCATGACTGGGCCCAAAAAAAAAAAAAAAGAACCTGGATTGAAAAACAATAAATCATTTCTAAGACTGAAAATCATTTAAATTCGGAGTTTTTAAAAAGAAGTTTTCCTTTTAGAGATACTGGAACTCTGAACTGAGGGTCTCCCACTTGCTAGGCAGATGCTCTACCACTTCAGCTACTCTGCCAGCCCTTTTTGTGTGGAGCCGTTCTTTTGTTGTTTTGCTTTGCTTTTGCTGGTACACAAGCTTGAATTCAGGCCTTTCACATGCTGGGATTACTTGCTTATAGCTGGCACTCTATCATTAGAGTCATGCTTCTAGTCTGGCATTTTGCTGGTTTAACAGGAGATGGAGCCCTTTGAACTTTTTCATCCAGGCTGGCTTCAAACTCCAGTCCTCTAGGTTTTAGCTTTGTGCAGCTAGGATTATAGACATGAGTCATCACAGCCCAACTGGGCATGGGTTAGTTATTTTTGAAAGAGGATCACCCTAAATGTTCAGGTCAGCCTGGACTATGATTCTCCTTTTTATGCCTTGATATGTAGCTACAATGACATTGGTATACCACCACACCCAGACACTGGATGAAATACAGTCTCATGAATTTCCCCCCACCAGGTTTGCCTCTAACCATGATTCATCAATCTCTACCTTCCAATTAGCCAGTATTACAGGCTTGAGCCCAACACCTACATAGGAAAGCATTTTTTAACTAGTTGTCAAAATAAATAATTTCCTGGTTTTTTTCTGTCTTTCCTAAAATGGAGTCAATACAATACTTAGCCAATTTAATTGGGGGTAAGGGGAGGTGCATATTGAGATGGGTCTCATTAGTCCAAGATGGTCTCAAAGTTACAATCCTCCTGCCTTAGCCTCCTGAGTACTGGATGTATGCCACCACACCCAAAGCCTACTTAATTTTAAAACAGAATGAAAAGGAAGTAGAGCAGAGAAGATAAAAGCAATGGATAGTTGTCAAGGAGTGGCTTGAGCCCTGTATCTACTTGGGAGACAGAAATCAAGAGATCACTTCTCCAGGACAAATCCAGCAAAACAAAATAGGCCAGTTCACAACACTCCATCTTGGAATAATGACTAGAGATGGTGGTTCATTCCTGTCATCCCAGTTACTCAGAAAGGCACAAACAGGAGGATCAGAGTCTCACAAGTCTATACAATCTTAAACAAGATCCTATCTCAAAAAACAACCAACATTTAAAAAAAAAGGGGGGGAGGGTGGCAGAGTAGCTCAAGTGGAAAAGGGCCTGCTTAGCAAGTATAAGGCCCTGAGTTCAAACCCCAATACTGCAAAAGGGAAGGGAAAAAAAGACAATGGGTATGGCCCCATGATCTCACATACCCAATTCATCTCAACTACAAATGAAGAAAACGTAACAAATGAGTTACTCAATGGATGAAGAAACGAAAAACAGGGAATGGGGGAACTTTTTAATACTTTTTTTGTGGGTTATGGGGCTCGAACTCAGGGCCTGGGCACTACCTCTGAGTCTCTTTGTGCTGAAGGCTAGCACTCTACCAATTGAGCCACAGCTCCATTTCCTGATTTTTGAGTGGTTAATTGGAGATAAGAGTCTCTCGGGGACTTTTCTACTGGGCCAGCTTTCAAACTGAGATCCTCAGATCTCTGCCTCCTAAGTAGCTAGGGCTACACCTGTGAGCCACCGGCACCTGGCTTACAAACACTTTTATCTGAGGGTAGAAATGTATGTCAGTAATAGAACATTTTTCCTGGCATGGGCAGAGCCCTGGGTTCAGTCACCAACACCTCAAAAAAAAAAAATCTTTGTCAGCTGAAACAATAGTTTGATTATCAAAAACTAAGTATATGAGATAATTCA
Source organism: Dipodomys spectabilis (assembly GCF_019054845.1). Taxonomy (NCBI): domain Eukaryota; kingdom Metazoa; phylum Chordata; class Mammalia; order Rodentia; family Heteromyidae; genus Dipodomys; species Dipodomys spectabilis. The sequence goes on along the minus strand of NW_024870719.1, from coordinate 2,957,179 downwards.
GTATTTATTTTTGGCAGTAATTCTATAAAACCAGATTGTCATTCTTCATGAAAGATACTACTAATCCAGATTTTGCGACATTTCTAAAGATGTGATTAAAAAAAAAAAAACTAAGCAGATTACCAATTTAACAATTTAAATTATTTTGTTGCTGTTTGTAGTAGTACCAGAGTTCTGGATTCAAGGCCTGGTACTTGCTAGGTAGGTAGGTGCTCTTCCACTTCAGTCAGTCCCCTAGCCCGATTTAAGATCATTTTGTAATTATTTTTTCCATTTGCTACTTTTATCACAGGCGAAAACAAATATGTCATGGTATGTCAGAAGGACAGCATGTAGTAATTTCCCAAAGAAACCACTGGTTATACTGCAGGTGTTGGTGTAACTAGCAGTTAGCTTTGGCCAACTTGATGGTTCTTATGTTTCATATCAAATTCTGCTCTTCTATCTTGAAAATATAACCTAATACACGTGACACAACCAATACTGTTTGTAATTAATCAATATAATTAGCATAAGCAATTTTTATAATATGATTCTTGAGGAGCAAAATTAAGTTTAAATGTTAATGAAACAAATATTCCTTTTTTATTTTAATGGCCTCTTGGCAGCAACCACAATATAACTTAAAGAATTTGTTGCCAAAATAAATGCATTATCATGCCTGGGTTAAAACTTTCTAAATGCAAGACACAATGATAAATGTATAAAGTCAGAAAAATATAAAGTGGTAACGTATTTTTGAAGTTAATACTCAATTTTAGATAAAATACTAAAATTACGACACCAAGGAAGAACATCCGAAGAAAACCAAACGTATACAAAATACTGACAGGGTTTCTTGAATTTGTGATCTAGCATCTTCAATGAAGAAGATAAAAGAATTATTATTCTATTAAAAAACCTTTTAGGAAGTTAGAAGGTAGAAAATATCCCTCAAAATAAGTACAATTTTACAAATGAAGTATAAAACCATCAATGGCAAAGAACACTATTTACAAAGTAGAAGCTCAATGAATGTTTGTTGTATGTTGAATATTAAAATGACAAAAACCTAGATGGTACCAATCCTTTTACCTTTTGAATGAGGTGGAAGAACTTACCTTCCACACTACAGAAACTGCAATGTGAGTTTTCTGCCTTATGAAGGGAATGCTATAGTACCCTGTGGTGCTAGAACAGGAGAAGCAGGATAATTTGATTATGAATACAATTATTACAATGACTTCCTACCTCCTCTAAAAAGGATTTAAGACATCTTACAAAAGTACCTAGTACAGGAAGTGGCACTGTGGCTCAAGTGGTAGAGCATTATTAGCCTTGAGCTGAAGAGCTGAGGGACAGCGCGCAGGCCCAGAGTTCAAGCCCCACAACCAATAAAAAACAAAATAAACAACAACAAAAAAAGTACCTAGTACAGTAATACAAAAATAAGGCAACTAGGCAGCATGTGAATGGCCCACACCAAGAACTACTTGGAAAGCAACTAGGAGGAGGATTGCAGAAAATTAGCAAGAGTCCATCTCAACCAATAAAAGCCAGGAATGATGGCATGCACCTTTTAGTCTAGCTATAGGGAAGCAGTACAGAACATAACTTAAGATACCATCCAAAAATAACTAAAGTAAAAAAGGATTGGAGGCATGGCTGAAATGGAGCATTTGCCTACAAATGCAAGACCCTTAGTTCAAATCCCAATACCACCAAAAAAGCAAAGGGAAGGTGAGAGAGAGAAAAAAAAAGAGGGGGGAGAGAGAGAGAAAGATTGAGGGAGAGGGAGAGACAGAAAGAGAAAGAGGGAGAGGGAGAGGGAGAGAGGAAGAGAGAGGGAGGGAGGGAGGGAAAGAGGAATGGAGGGAGAGAAAAGGAGCACTAGGAGAAGAAAGTGAGGAAGGGAGGGAAGGAAGGAGGAATTCCTTAAAAACCTTATTAAATTATGCTCATGCTCACAGTGTACTCTTAATTTTAAAGATGGGTGAGGCTGTTAGAAGAAACAACTGGTGGCAATAGTTAGCCATAGAGAGCCAAAACCAAGGCAACTTCCTGTCCTAGAATGAACAATATTAGATCTATAACATTAGCTGCAAAGTTTTCCTATGTAATATATTACATTATACTAGAGCTTTTCTTAGATAACTATAAAATATACTTTAAAGTTAAATGAGTGGATCTTAATTCATTTAATAAGAATTGTTCGTAGATTACTTGTGCTAAATTATAAAAACACAAATTTGCTTCCAATTTTCCAGAATGATCATTCCCTAGGATGAACTCCATTTTGCCCAAATAATATATTCTTTAGGGATTCAAACTAATTTTAATTCTAAATTAGAAATGTAAATCTTTTGCTTTCTTTTGAGACAGGTCTTGCTCTGTACATCAAGCTGGCTTTGAACTCAAGATTCTCCTGCTTCAGTCTCCTGATGGTTGGGATTACAAGTGTGCCCTAGAAAGCATGATGGCAGTAATGTAAATCTTTAGAATAAACAAAAGTGTGTATTTCAAAGCCAAAATTTTAAACTTTGGATTATTTTAGATTACTTAGATTAATTTGTTAACTACCATGGAACAATACCTACATATATCTACACATTCACCAATAGAACAACAAAATTATTATAGTAAACAAATCTATGTTAGTCTGCTAATGCCAAATATAGTAAACAGTTTTAATGTCTTAATAAGCAGCAATATTATGGAGAATCCATAAAAATAAAAGGCTAGGATCTGAATAACTTAAGGTATCAATATGCTTATAAATTTCTCTTTAGATTACAACCCCTAGTACACATCCTATGACCATACCAAAAAGTTGCAACATGAAAGCTCTCCTATAAGACACTGTGGCTTATATCTTTACCTACTCTACATTCTCTCCAATTACAAGAGCATTAGCTGGGTATGATGGCATATGTAATCCCTATACTTAGGAAGCAGAATCAAGAGGTTGCTGAATGTCAGTCTGAACTACATAGAAAGAGAGATCCTACCCATCCCCACTCCCCCCCAAAAAAACACCAGGGAGGTCCATTCTCATGTAAGAGTTCTGGCATCTGAAAGAAAGGAAAAAAAGCAGACTGCCCTGAATTTTTACCACCACTGAAGCCATCATTCCAGCCCCTTGAGTCTCAGTGAAGCTGGGTGACATTCCCTAAAGGCACACAAGCCCATCTGGGAGCAAACTAGATCCAGCTTTATTCAACATTTGATAACGAAAGAACTAGACACTGTTCATAGTGATACAACATGGGAAGAACAGCAATTCCAGGGAAAAGTTGCCATTGCAGAGAAGTTGTCTAGCCTTTCGTTCCAGAAAATCCAGCCTCACAGTGTATTCAGCTATATCATCAGCATGGTACTGGACCGGCTCAAAGCTGATGAAGACCCCAGGGTGAAGATCCGCCATCAACAATGCTTGGGTTGTGCCCTGCACAACTTCAGCTGACCTCCTCCTGGCTTTCCCACACTGTTTCCTTCCTTCCTTCTCTCCCCTGTACTCCTCCAGATGCACAAACGAGCGGGTGAGAGTAGGTGCAATGTGTTGCTGCCACCATGTTAAGCACAGCATCTGGACATTAGATTAGCTGCATCTGACAGAAGTTGTGCCAGCTCATGTTGTGCCAGCTCATGCCAGTGTTGTGCCAGCTCATGCCAGTGTTGTGCCAGCTCATGCCTTGGAAAGACTTAAGTAATGCAAAAGGACTGTATTGGGGCCTGAATTCAAGGTCTCATGTTCTTGCTCAGCAGGTACTCTACCTGTAGAGTACCACTTGAGCAACATTCTCTACTTCCAGCTTTCTACTGGTAATTGGAGATCTGAGTCTCCAGATTTGTCTTCCTGGGCTGGCTCCATGGAAACCAAGATTCTCAGATCTCAGCATTCTGAGTAGCTAGGATTATAGGCATGAGCCACAACTTAAAAAAAAAAAAAAAACCAACAAGCTGCTCTAGCAACCCAAAGAAGGAGAAAGCAGCTGCCATACCATCCAGATATTTATTTGTTCATAAGTTTCAAATGCCTCATACTACAATGAAATCACATAAAGGGAAAGCTGGATGTGGTAATGCAATCCTGTAATCCCAGCTACTAAAGAGGCTGTGTCAGAAGGGTCAAAGTTTAAAGGTAACCTGGGCAACTTATCAAGACCCTATCTCAAAACAAAAAGTGGTAAGGCTACAGCTCAGTGCTTGCCTAGCATGCACAAAGCCCATGGGTCAAACCTCAAAACTGAGAAAAAGTGAGAACGGAAGAAGGTAACAGTATCTAATAGATATATATCATACCAAGCAAATGGCTAAAAAATTTTCATACTACTCCTCAATCTTCACAGTAGATAATAAGAATACTACTGTTACCTGTTTTTTCACTCATTCATTCACTCATGCATTCATTCATTTGTGGAACTAGGATTGAACCCAGGGCTTTGTACAGGCTAAGCAAGCATTCTACCATTGAGTTATACCGCAGCCCTTTATTATCATCATTAAACCAGTCAAAAGTCTGGAATGAGAGCCCCTGCTCTTTCTGGTCCACCAACTTTCCTCCAAAGTTAATGGACTTTTATTAGAATGAACACAGAAACACCAAGAGGCAAAAAACCTGGCTTTATTTAGCACTTTCTAATAAACTATGGGAATTAATTAACCTTGCTAAATGTAATTTTTTCATAGGTAAAATGGAAATAAGACTTATTTTTATAACAACTTAACAGTTTAAAATTTTAAATGTAATTTTTTTTTCTTTTGAGACATGATCTCACTAGGTGGCTTATGGCTTAAGCTGGCTTTAAACTTACAATTGTCCTACCTCAGCCACCCAAATACTGGGAGAGTGAACTACCAAGCCTGGCCATGGTGATAGAAATCTGAAGAAAAAGAAAATTTATAAGATATATTTCAAAGCTATATAAATATGTAACAGTCATACTATGCAGAGTAGGACAAAAACAAAACCAATTCATCAGACATAGAATATTTGGGAAATTGGAAGTGGCGCAGTGGCTCAAGTGGTAAAGCTCTAGCCTTGAGCTGAAGAGCTCAGAGACAGCGCCCAGGCCCAGAGTTCAAGCTCTACAACCAAAACAAAAAAGAATATTTGGGACAAACCATTTTATCTTCAAATTTTAAAAATGCTATCTTTAGCCAATTATTTACCAAAGAACCAAGGGTTCAGAAATTCATGGAAAATACTTTAATCACCAATACCTACATAACAAATCTTATAGTAGACCTTCCCTTACCTATCCCCCCAAAAATAAGATCTGCCTCAAAACTCTGTTTAGTTAATGGGGTCTCTTGGCAGTTAAAAAAAAAAGGTGAAACATCTCTTAAATCAAAACAGCCTATCCCATAAAATACAAAAAGGAAAACAGTTGAGAGAAAACGTTATTGGTATTGTGCTAGTGTACATGTGACGCAACTGAGACTCAATGGCAAGGACTTTCTGAAGTCACTACTTACTGATCTTTCAGATCGGTAAACTGTTTTTCAAGATTGGACATTTCATCTAAGCACTCCATTCTCCTTCTTTCACAGTCTTCATCATCCATTTCTGTAACAAAAAAGCAAATATCAAAGAATCAAGATTAATATCAGATTTGTTTTGTTGCAATTTTATCTGATGTTAATTCAAATGAGAATATGAAACTAAATGTGTAAGATGTATATTAAACCTTATGGGAAAATAAATAACTGTTATCCAAAATAATTTCCACTACAGAATTAATCTAAGATATAGATGAGTTAAAATTACAGCAACTCTATGGGGCTGGAAAGGTGGCTCAGTGGTAGAGCGCTTGCCTTGCATGCCTGAGGCCCTGGGTTCGATTCCTCAGCACCACATAAGCAAAAAGAAAAAAGCCGGAAGTGGCACTGTGGCTCAAGTGGTAGAGCGCTAGCCTTGAGCTGAAGAGCTGAGGGACAGCACCCAGGCCCAGAGTTCAGGCCCCACGACCGGACCCAAAATAAAAAAGGTAAATGCCAGTCAATACCAGAATTCTTTCTTCACAAGTTTTCACCTGGCTGATTAGCCAGAAATATAAAAAAGTAAACTAGTCTCATTATGTTTACCACACATGGTATCTTGGACTGCCACTCATGCTTGAATTGTTTCCTCTTCCCAAATTACTCTCAGTCAGTGAAAAAGAGGCAGAGAAATTAGGTGCCAGAGGCTCACACCTATATTCTAGCTATTTAGGAGGCTGAGATCTGAAGGCTGTATCTCTATTGAAATAGCAAAATTTTGAATTGGAAGTGTGGCTCAAGTGGTAGCACATCTGTGAATGAAAAAGCTGTGCAAGAAGCAAAAGGTCATCAGTACAAGCTCCGGTTCCAACATACACAAAAAAAAAAAAAGAAAGAAAGAAAAAGAAAGAGGCAATGAAGGAGAAAAATAAACCAACTTTTAAGGAAAGCAGCTACTAATTATCAGATCTGTCCTATATTCCACATATTCCATTTTCACATCTTATATAGGCAATACACCAAAATATCTGAAGCACAAACTGATCTATACCTTAATCTTCACCAAATAAAAGTCCAATTGTGAGGAAAAGAGTTAAATTACATTCACTTATTTATTTTCACGTTGAAAGTTCTTTTGAATTTTCAAAATCAAATTAAAAATATTTCTGGGGCCGGGCGCTGGTGGCTCACGCCTGTAATCCTAGCTACTCAGGAGGCTGAGATCTGAGGATCGCGGTTCAAAGCCAGCCCGGGCAGGAGAGACCGTGAGACTCCTATCTCCAATAAACCACCAGAAAACCGGAAGTGGCGCTGTAGCTCAAGTGGTAGAGTGCTCGCCTTGAGCTGAAGAGCTGAGGGACAGTGCCAAGGCCCAAAGTTCAAGCCCCACAGCCGACCAAAAAAAAAAAAAAAATTTATGGGTTTTAATAAGTGAGCTCATAGCTGTTTAAACTTGGTCCCTGGGTTACAAACATACTCACTGAGCTGTGTAACTCAATGGTAGAATGCTTGCCTTGCATGCGCAAGGCACTAGGTTTTCTCTCTAGCACTACAAAAACAGAAATAAAACCTTGGTACGTTAACATGACTTATTTCTCAAGTTTTTTAGGTAGTAGAGGTTTCTCTGTAGCCTTAGGATCTGCTCAATACCAAGGTTTCAGAAGCATAAAACTGGAAGTTTAACATGCAAGACATGGTAGAATAGAAATGATTTTATAAGAAGCACACTACAAAATGTATGTAAGGTTTAAAACTGACTTGTTATTCAGATATCACTGAATCTTCACGAACTACTTTATTTTCTCTGATGAAATAGAAAACAAGTGAAAATTTACAACATATAAAAATCGCAAGTGGAAATGCAGATGTAATTTTCTGAGTCTATCTCCCATCAAAAATGCAGAATTGGGCTGGACATGTGACCCAAGCAGCAAAGGGCCTGCCTAGTAAATGTAAGACCCTGAGTTCAAAGTCTAGTGGGGAGCAAGAGAGGATGGGGGGGGGGGGGGGGACAGCCAAGCACCAGTGGCTCATGCCTGTAATCCTAGCTACTCAAGTGGTTGAGATCTGAGACTCCCAATCACACTCTTATTCTAATTAACTACTTTTTAAAAAGCCAGAAGTAGAGCTATGACTCAAGTGGCAGAGTACTAGCCTTGGACAAAAATAACTCAGGGATGGTTCTGGGACAGTTCAAGCCCCAGGACAGGCATACCACACATCACACACACACACACACACACACACACACACACACACACACACGCACACACACGCACACGCACACACACGCACACACACAAAGAACATTTGACAAAAATGCTTTAATTCTAAGTTACATCATAAAACCTTGTCTCGGGCTGGGAAGGTGGCTCAGTAGTAGAGTGCTTGCCTTGCATGCCTGAGGCCCTGGGTTCAATTCCTCAGCACCACATAAGCAAAAAGAAAAAAGCTGGAAGTGGCGTTGTGGTTCAAGTGGTAGAGTGCTAGCCTTGAGCTGAAGAGCTGAGGGACAGCGCCCAGGCCCAGAGTTCAGGCCCCACGACCGGACCCAAAAAATAAAAATAAAAATAAAAAATAAATACCTTGTCTCAAAAGAAGTTTTACAGATGTAAGAAATGTATTCATAAAGTCTAGATGTTTTTCCTTATAACTCCTATTTTGAAATATAATGTACTTCCGTGGCAAGGGGGATGATTTCAGGATTATTCTGAGGTAGATTCCATCTCAGGTAGATTCCAATGCATTGTTACTTAAGTATACAACTTATGTCATTAAAATACTTCATTGTCTATCTTCATCTCAAAGATTTCCTCTTCTATTTTCAGTTAATGCTACACCATTCTCCTTGTATCTGGGTTTAACTTATCTTCATTCCTAAACTTGCATTCATCAATTCTGTTGTATGCCTCTTTCTTTGAAATCTTTCACATACACACTTTCCTTTTCCTCTTGGAGCTCAAGCCCTTCTCCCAACCAAACTAGTTTTCTCACTCTTGAATATGCCTTCAGTTCTGGCCTTTGCACTTTCTCTCACATTCCTTCTCTTCTAGGCACATTCAACCTTATCACACCAACCTAAATTCTACTCACTCTTCAAGATAAGTCCAGTAATTCCACTTTCTTCAAACACTTCTGACCACCCAATTCTAAAATTTATTTCCTCTGCTTTTGAATTCCCACAGCATTGTTTACTCTCAAGCATTCATTGGGCAATTGAATAAAGTGGTGACTTATGATAGCTCTAGTTGGGGCTAGATCATAACTATTTACATATCACACTGAGTAGCATCTGGTGCTGCACAAAGATGTCATTCAGAAGTACTTATTTGGGGAGATTTATTGATTGCAATATTGATTTATTGATTGAAATGATATACTTCCAAAAAGATTTGCTCTGACAGGGAAACAGAAAAGAAGGTGTGGCAGATACCATAGTCATCAACCTGTAATCCATGCTTCTCTCTACCCGACTAAAATCCAGATGGTAAGACTCAGTTTCATCTTCATTAATAGAAAAGGATCCTAGTAATCACAAATCCCATTCCCTTTTAAATACTCACTCCTAAAGTTTCGAAATTTAACCTGCCTCCTCACACTCCCCCCTCAACAACAACAACAAAAAATTCTGAAACAACCTGAAGATGGAAAACTGAAGAGAAGAAAATCTCTAGAGAATTTCAACCATGCCCCCCCCCAAAAAAAAAAATTTATAAATCAGTAGGGAATCCCAAATCATCCCTCTCTTTGGTCCTTTTCTCTCCTTGAAACTTCAGATTATCATAAAGTGGACAATTCCCAAGTGCAACCCGAAAGAGCACAGCGATGAAGTGTGGATCACAGCCGGACAAGGCTTGGGCAGGAACAACCCACCCACGGGGAGAGTTCAGAGTTGCAAAGGTGAAAAATCTGGATGGGGCGGGGAGGAATTTCCTCAATCTCCCCAACCAACTGGGGGGGGGGGGGGTGACACCACCAAGGCCCTGACGCCAATGCGTCCCCTCGGCTCCGCTAGCCTAGGCCCATCCCATCCCGCCCCGCCCCGCCCCCGAGACCCCGCGGGGAGCCCAGCAGCGCCCGAGACCCCGCCGGGTGCACGCTGGCTGTCAGTCAGGGCGGCCAGCTAGTCCCCGCCCCTTCCCGCTTTCCCCGCCCCCTCTCCCAGCGGGACGCCGCTGCCCGGCGTGCCGCGAGCGGCCTGGCTCGCGCCGCGGAAAAGGAGTGGGGGGAGGGATTCGGGGGTCCAGGCCGGGCGTTGTCGCACACCTGAGCTGTCTCCATCCTCGGAGACCGACGAGCTCTCTGTGTCCTCGTCTTCCGAGCTGCTCCCCTCGTTCTCGGCGTAGTCCACCTCCATCTCATCGTGATGATTCGTCTCCTTCTTATCCCCTCGGGAATGGACCGGCATTTTCCAGCCGCGCCGTCGCTTCCCCTTCCGGCGCCCAGCCCGGCCACCGCCGCTTCAATGAAGGGCGCGACGAAAGCCCCGACCCACCCCAAGCGGCCGTGCTCGCTTGGAACCCCTTCGACTCCTCCCCGCCCCCGGCCCGGGCCTCACAGCCTAACCCGCAGGCTCTGCCACGGGAGCTCTGCCATTGGCGAAGGCCGTCTCCGGGCCCGGGGCGGGGCTTACTTTACTCCAGTACGGTTGGTTGGCTGTAATTACGGCGCGGCCTCCTGGTGCATATCGGGAGTTGTAGTCCATAGTGTTCAGACCTTCCCTGGCTGTGGGTTTCCATAGCTCAGCAATCCAGCTCTTATCTTCCTGCTGGACTTCAAGTCCCACAAGGCATGAAAGCTGAGACACTCCAATGCAGTTTATAAACTAAACAGAAACAGATTGTGCGGTTTTGGTCTGAATTTATCCTTTTCCCGCCAAGTGATTGTCTGACCTCCCTGACAAGTCAAGATGTTTTTGTAAGATGGTGAGGTCTTCTGCTGGAAAGGGTCTTTGCCTACTCTTGGAGCCTACAGAACTAGGGAATAGTCTCCTCTACCTGTATTACCTCTAATACACTATTATATTGAACAGTCACTGTAGAAAGTAAATTGCACTTTAAAAACTTTTTTCGACCAACAATCTAGATGAGAAAGAAGTCTTCGCGTTTTTAGTGTATATTTTCTATTTTTTTTAAAAAAATGCAACCAAAACATCATTAGTCTTAATTTAACTTGTTTCCATTGAAAAAAACATAATTGATTTAAGATGTTATCTTTTCTCAGACAAGTTATTCCATAGACAATGAAGACCCAATATCATCATAATAACCCATAGTAATTGACTATGTTTATACTCTTTATCAAATATCTTGGGAAATTTATTACAAAGGTTACATGAGTTTAATTCTCAAGAACCCTGAGGGTCAGGCCTGTAATCCTACTTACTCTGGAGGCTAAGATCTGAGAATCACCTTTCAAAGCCAGCCCAGGCAGGAAAGTCCATGAGAATCATCTCCAATAAACTACTCTGAAAAAGCCAAATGTGGCACTGTGGCTCAAAGTGGTAGGGCACTAGACTTGAGCAAAAGAGCTCAGGGAGAGCTCCCAGACCTTGAGTTCAAGCCCCATGACCAAAAACAAAAACAAAAAACCCTAAGGTAAGTGTCATTATTACAGATAAACTTCATTTTCAGTCAGTACTGAGGCTTGAACCTAAGGCCTCAAATTCCCTTCAGGGATATGTGATGTAATCCATGTCCCTAGCCCCTTTCACTGCAGTTATTTTTCAGATAGTTCTCCAGTAGGGCAGGTGTCAGACTTTGATCTTCCTATCTTGACTTCCAGAAGGCTTGGATTACTTACAGGTCTGAGCTATCAGGCCCAACTAAATCTAAAAATTATATTTTAGACTGGGAGAGAACGAAGGAAGGAGTGACATTGTCCAAAAAGAAATGTACTCATTACCCTCCTTATGGTACTGTAACCCCTCTTTACACCACCAAATAACAATTTTAAAAAATCAAAAACATAAGTAAGGCCGGGCACCAGCGGCTCACTCTTGTAATCCTAGGTACTCAGGAGGCTGAGATCTGAGGATCACAGTTCAAAGCCAGCCTGAGCAGGAAACTGTGAGACTCTTATCTCCAATAAACCACTAGAAAACCAGAAATGGCACTCTAGCTCAAGCAGTAGAGTGCTCCCCTTGAGCTGAAGAGCTGAGGGATAGTGCCCAAGCCCAGAGTTCAAGACCCACAACCGACCAAAAAAAAAAAAAGTGGCACTGTAGCTCAAAGTGGTGCTGTGGCTCAAAGCTCAAGGACAGTGTCCATGCCCTGAGTTCAAGCCCCATGACCAACAACAACAAAAAAAAAAGATCTTTCAGAGATCACCTATATAATGTGTTAAGGAAAATAGACTTAACTTTCCCAAGACAGAAAATATCTGCCCAGGATTACAAATACACTAGGACTTCCATGTGTAGGAAACCATACCACAGATAAACAGCAATGTATTTACTCTAGCATTGTTACTGATAACACACTATTAAACCAATGGAGATGTCTCATAATTACAGTAGTGTTCAGACATAAAAAGTGGGAAAGTAGCCCTGCACTGGTGGCTCATGCCTGTCTGTAATCCTAAATGTCTCAGGAGGCTGAGACATGAGGATCTTACAATACAGCACAACATAATGCAATACAATACAATACACTGTTTCCAAAGAGTTAAAACTGTAAATGCACATAAGAGTTGTTATGTGATGGTTCTCTTAGTCTTAAGCCGGGATTTTGCTGATGGCTCTAGCAATAGCAATTATACTTATTTAATGCTTTAACAAAGAGTCTCAGACATAGCCTAAAAGATAGATGTTAGCATAAGAAATGGGCAGTCAAGTTGGAAATTTACAAGGTGTCATGAAAATATGACTTTTCCCATTATTTAAATATATCAATTTACAGTCATATATACATGCACTTTACATTTTAGAACTTTCTGGCAAGATACTTGGCCAGTGGCTTCTGCACATATAGAGTATCCACATTTCTCCTTCTAGTTTAAAAAATACCTTTCATCTCTATTCCCCTACAAGCTACCTTCCTAATTGTTCATGAAGTTAGAGAACATACCAAAGTGTAATACTAAGTTTTTGGACCTAAAAGCTAATGAGTGAAATACATTTTTGTTTGTGTGGGCTTGAACTAAAGGCCTGGGCATTGTTCTTAAGCTATTTTGCTCAAGGCTAGTGCAGCTCAGGGACAGTGTCCAGGCACTGAGTTCAAACCCCAGGACTGGCACAAAAAAAAAAAAAAAAAAGCTGTGGCAGGAGGATTGAGAATTTGAGGCTACACTCTCAAAACAAACCATATATCACAATACCATAAAAGTGTCAAAATTAGGAAACTGCTACATTTAAAGATATAGGTTTGGGTTTTTTTGTTGGTTGTGGGGCTTGAACTCTGGGCCTGGGTGCTATCCCTTAGCTCTTCAGCTCAAGACTAGCATCTACCACTTGAGCCACAACACCTCTTCCGGTTTTCTGGTGCTTAACGAAGATAAGAGTCTCACAGACTTGGAAGTGGCTCTGTAGCTCAAGCGGTAGAGCGCTGGCCTTGAGCTGAAGAGTGCGGGGACAGTGTCCAAGCCCAGAGTTCAAGCCCCACAACCAAAAACAACAACAACAACAACAGCAAAAAGAGTCTCACAGACTTTCCTGCCAGGGCTGGCTTCAAACCGTGATCCTCAGATCTCAGCCTCCTGAGTAGCTAGGATTACAGGCGTGAGCCACTGGCGCCAGGCAATATTATAGCTTAGACCACCCCCTGGGTACTAGGGGTTGAACCCAGAGCCTGGTATTTACCATGCAAACATTAGAGTAAATTAATACTAAATGGCTTTGAATATATAAAAATTAGCAGGTGGCTAGATGCCAGTGGCTCAAGCCTATTATCTTAACTACTCAGGAGGCTGATACCTGAAGAGCACAGTTCAAAGCCAGCCTAGTCAGGACCGTCCATGAGACTCTTATCTCCAATTAGCCATCAGAAAACTGGAAGTAACGCTGTGGCTCAAGTGGTAGAGCGCTTGCCTTGAGCTGAAGAGTGCAGGGACAGCGCCCAGGCCCAGAGTTCAAGACCCACAACAGACCAAAAAAAAAAAAAGGTATTTCATAAACCAGGTGCTGATGGCTCACGCCTGAAATCTTTAGCTACTCAGGAGGCCTGATATATGAGGATCATGATTCAAAGCTAGCCAGGGCATGAAAGTCAGACTCTTCTACTTAATCACCAAAAGCCAGAATTAGAGCTGTGGCTTAAATCAGGGAGTGCTAGCTTTGAGCAACAAAGCTCAGAAACAGTGCCCAGACTGAGTTCAAACCTCAGTACTGCCAGAGAGAGAGAGAGAGAGAGAGTATTATGCATTGTAGGACATTTCTTAAACATTAAGATCAAAGGCATTATTGTCAACCTTCCCTTCTCTCTATGTTCTATAAAACAGAGATGTTTATAATTACTAAATACATAAAACTATCCCCAGCTTCAATGTCTTTGCACATTCTATTCTCTGCAAGTCTATTCTCCTTTTCTTTTATCAAAGACATTTTCTTGACAACACATATCACTACCAGCACCTTCTCTGAAGACTTCTGTACCATTGTATTACTGCTATACTTTGTATTTGACAATTTTTTATTTGTTTCTATCCCACTGCATTGTGAATTGTTTAGCAAATACACATCACCTACTGGATGTTGAGTTCCTTGAGAATGGAGATTGTTTTAGTCCAGGATGCAAATCCAAAGGCAAGCATTAGTCAGGCAGGTAAATTTAAAAGATAGAACTTTATAGGCTAAAGAGGGCAATTGCTTTCTTCCTCCCAGCCAGATTATATTACTTGAGAAATCTCCTAAGAATGTTAGATTTAGGTATCTGTATGAAATATCTAAATTTGTAAACATTATCTCTTTGGTTTGTTTTTGTTTCTTAAACTCCAGATCAAATCAACACAGCCACGTAGGCAGGCACATGGGCTCATCTTGCAATCCTAACTATTTGAAAGGTAGAGATTGGAAGGATAGAAGGATAAGGCCCACACAAACCTACTAAAATCTCCACTCATCTCATCATCTATCATCTCAGCTACCTAGGAAGGATTATGATCCAAGCTGGCCCAGGCATACAAGAACCTACTTAGAAAATATCTAAAGCAAAAAAGACTGATGTGAGCCAGGCTCTGGAGGCTCACACTTGTAATCCTAGCTACTCAGGAGGCTGAAATTGTGCTTCAAAACCAGCCTGAGCAGGAAAGTGAGACTCTTCAATTAATCACCCAGAAAACCAGAAGTGTGACTCAAAGTAGTAGAGTGCTAATCTTGAGCAAAAACAAAACAAAAAGCTCAGGGAGAGTGTCCAGGTCCTGAGTTCAAGCCCTACAACTGACAAAAAAGACTAATGTGACTCAAGCAATAGAACACCTGTCTAGCAAACACAAAGCCCTGAGCTCAAACCTTAATACTACCAAGAAAGAGAAAAAAAGAAAGAAAACCAACTGTGGATTTAAATGTCTGACTTGTATTAAAACGCACATACAATGTGTTAAATAGTAATAATCATTTATCTACCTGGTCCCTCTTGATATGCCAGGCACTGTTACGTATTTTAAATTTATTTAATCCTCTATGAGCGTTATTATATCTTCCATTTTGTAGATGAGGAGACAGGCACAGAACAGATTAGTTGGCAAGGTCATAGCTAATAACAGATCTAAGCTTTAGACTTGGAGAATCTAATATCAGATTTGCATACACGCAGTGTTTTTGTTGGGCTGATCTAGTGGGAGCTTTCTGTTTCTGCAGTTCATAAAAAATGGAAGAAATTTGGAGAAGAGAAGACATAGAGCCCTTACTCCCCTAGAAACTAGCCAGTTAAAATTGACATGAAATCACCTCTGGTCAGTTGTAAAGCAAAAAGTCTGCATTATGTCATCTTTAAATTTCTGCCAGCTCTGAAATTCTAACAATAAATATTATCAGTGTTGACAATGAAAACAGTGATTTTTCCACAATCAAGGAGTTAAAGAGGCAATGATGATAACTTACATTCATGTACCACTTTTACAGAGGGCTTATATAAGCATGGCACTCATTTTAAATCTTATCCATATTTATACATTTGCTGAAATCCATCTGGAGCTCATAATTATCTCAGCAAACTCTTCTCTGAGCTGGCTCTTCAATTAAATTTCTTGTTCTAAAGAAAGCATGGCTCTGGCTCCCCTTAGGACCCTACTTCCTTTGTAATTCCCCACCCACTGAGTCTCATCATAGAGCAGGTATACTCTGTTCTTCACACTGTCCTAACCTCCTTCCCTAGATCCCTCTAGCTTGTCTTCATGATGTACCTGCAGTATCTATACCATGGCTAGCACCGATTTTTTTTTTTTTTTGTCAGTCATGGGGCTTGAACTCTGGGCCTGGGCACTGTCCCTGAGCTCTTCAGCTCAAGACAAGCATTCTACCACTTGAGACACTGTGCCACTTTCAGGTTTCTGGTGGTTAATTGTAGACAAGAGTCTCATGGACTTTTCTGCCCGGGCTGGCTTTCAACGGTGATCCTCAGATCTCAGCCTCCTGAACTAGGATTACAGGCATGAGCCACCTCTGGCATTGAATTTTTTTTTTAAGAATTTTTAGTGACTGGCTTAATGTCATTCTCTCTAAAGGTATGCCTATCATAATTCTTAGTTCTTTATTTGTTTGCGTGAGTTATATGGAGAGGATTTCATTGTTATATTTCCATACACTCAATCTCATGCGCTCTGTCACTCTTCCAATTCTTTAGTGGTTTCCCCCTCTCTCCTGCCCTGTACAGGTACTGGGCCTTGAATTCAGGGCCTGAATACTGCACTATCTCAAGGCTGGTACTCTACCACTTGAGCCACAGTCCACTTACGGCTTTTTGCTGATTAGTTGAAATAAAGAGTGTCACAAACATTTCCTGCCTGTGCTGCCTTCAAACATCTATACTCAGTTCTCAGCGTCCTGAGGAGTTCAGGCATGAGCCACCAGCACCTATTTGGCTGTCTTGGGTATTTGCTCAGATGACCCCACACCACTGGGCTTATTGTGGTACAAAGTGCACATAAAATAATTTTGGCATTTTCTTTCTAGTATTACTTATGTATCTTTAAGGGAACAGAGCTTTTTCTTAATCTGTTGTATTAAGTATTTCGGTATTACATAATAATGTAAATACCTGGAAAGTCATTTATTATATGACACAGAGCTGACCTATTGGCTTTGTTAAATCTTGACATTTTACTATTATTAGCTTCAGACCCTTCTCAGTCTCAACTCTCCTTCTCTTGGCAGGGGAAACTATCTTAACACTGTGGCTTTTGATTACCATACATGTGTGCATGTTAATTTTGTGTATGTATTATCTATAAATAATATACTATATTGTCTAGAATGTTTTAAGGTACATATATTTTAAATGGTCTTCTATATTATGTCTCATTCTACAACTTAACTTCATTTACAAATATATTTTAATATTGTAACCCTAATCTAATTATTTTAACCTGTTCTAATAGATTCTATTGGATGAATATTATTCATGTGCTGGCTAGTACATATTTAGGCTGCTTTTTCACTTTTATAACTACTAAAAACAGTTACCTCTGGTTGGCTGGTGATTCACATCTATAATCCTAGCTATTCATGAGACTGAAATCTAAGTATGGAGGTTCAAAGCCAGCTTGGGCAGGAAAGTCTGTGAGACCCTTATCTCCAATTAGTAACCATAAAGCCATGAGTGAAGCTGTGGCTCAAGTGGTAGAGCAATAAAAGTCCAGAGACAGCACTCAGGCCCTGAATTCAAGCCCCAGGACCAGCACACACACAAAAATGTTGCCTCCATGAACACTGATGTTTAGATATTTTAAGTTACATGTGAGAGTTTCTCAAGGAGAGTAGTTTCCAAAATGGGATATGTGTATTCAGGATTGCCCTGAGGGGCAGGAAGGAAATATTAACATTTATAAAACTCTAAAGCTCATCTTTGTTTGGAATACAGTAGTTATTGGGAAGCAACGTGTGTGTGTGTGTGTGTGTGTGTGTGTGTGTGTGTGTGTGTGTACTAGTCCTATACTTAAACTTAAGGACTGGGCACTGTTCCTGAGTTTTTTTCTGCTTAAAGCTAGCACTTTCCCTCTTGAGCCACAGCTCCTGACTTTTTGGTGGTTAATTGGAGATGAGTCTCAAGGACTTTCCTGCCCAGGCTGGCTTTGAACCATAATCCTCAGATCTCAGCCTCCTGAGTAGCTAGGATTACAGGTATGATCCACTGGTACCCTGCTCAATTCCATCTTTAAAGTTCCAATTTATTTTCATCACAACTTGTTTTCAATACTCTCGTTTCAGTGTGCTTGTTTTCAATCTACAGATCTGTCACAGATGAAAAACAGGCAAATCCAAACTCTACCACATGGTGGTGCTGAGGTCCTAGCTACATAGCCTACAAATCTTCCCACTATTGATTGACCCAGGCCAGATACTGGAGGCTAGAAAAACAAAGAGGTACCAGAAACTACCTCTAGTACAAGCAGAGACAGCACAGAGGACAAGGAAAACTGAAATAGAGAGGAAAATCTCTAATGACATTTAAACACTCAGGGACATATATGTTCAAAGTTAGTCCTAAGACTTTCAGTTACATAAACAAATTAATTCCTCTTTATCGAAGCCGTTTCGTTGATATTTTTAGTTAAAAGAATCTTGATTAATATAGGTAGCTTATTTTTCTGATGTATGGTTTTGGAGAAGGAATGAGTAAAATATTTTATATCTCCCATTATTATTCTTGTTTAAAAATTACTTCTCATATTTCATAATGCTACTATATTAATTATTAAATGCATATTGACAGGGTGTCAGTTGTTCCCATCTGTAAGCCTAACTAATCAGGGAGATGAGATCTGAGAACCTCAATTCAAAGCCAGCTAGGTAGAAAAGTCTATAGTGGGTCCTGTGAGCCTTGAACTTTGGTCTTTTTTTTTTTTTTTTCAAGAATTAAGTTGATTTATTCTGCCTCTTTTGCTTTTTTGTGTAAGTTCTACAATCAGGGTTATCTACAGTTTGTGGGGCATTTGTTTGGAATTATATTAAGTCTATAGTTCAGTTTAGAAAGAATTGATATCTAAAAAAAATAAATGCAGGGCTGGGGAGGTGGTAGAGTGCTTGCCTTGTATCATAAGGCCAGTTCAACTCCTCAGCACCATATAAGCAGAAAAAAGCCTAAGGTGACTCTGTGGCTCAAGTGGTAAAGTGCTAGCCTTGAGCTGAAGAGCTGAGGGACAGCACCCAGGCCCAGAGTTCAGGCCTGACTGACCAAAAAAAAAAAGCACCATTTTTACACTCACAAAGTTGCTCTTTATATCTTCTTCCATCAGAATTGTGTAGATTCCACAGGATTAATTTCTAACGAGGTACTGGATAAGCAAAAGGGCTTCATAGGGATCCCCAATAATTTTTATCAAAAAAGTTTTGAGAACTGCTTATCGTTATCATTTCTGACCTAAACTCTTCAAAACAGACAAGGTCATCAAAACCAGGATAAGTATGAGAGAGACACTATCACAGCCAAAAGGATTCCAAGGAGATATCACCCTGCTTAGAATATATAAAGCAGGGTGACAATGGTTCACACCTGTACATTCTAATTACTCACTAGGCTGAAACCTGAAGGATCACAGTTTGAAAGCAACCTGGGCAGAAAAGTCTTTCCATTTGCAAAGAACTAAAAATGCTGGACTGGAAGCACAGATCAAGTGGTAGAGTGCCAACTGTAAGCAAGAAAGCAAAGCAAAAGCACAAGGCCCTGAGCTCAAGTCTTGGTACAAGCACACACACATACATTCTCTCTCTACTAACATAAGATGATAACAGTAAGAGGATTAGGAGCTGGGTATATAGGAATTCTCTGTAATATTGACTCAATTTTTCTGGAAATTAAAACTGTTGTAATGATACAGCACTCTCCTAGCATGTGTGAAGCCCTATGTTCAATTCACCAGATTCAGAAATAAAACAAAAACAAAAAACAAAACAAAAAAAGCTGTTCTGGAGTTGAATGTGTTGGTACAAGCCAGTAATCCGAGCCACTGTGAAGTTGAATGAAGCAGAAGGATTACTTCAATACCAGCTGGAGTTTCAAATTTGCCTGGGCAACACTGGAAGATATTATCTGAAAAGAAGCAATAAAAATTCTATGAAGTAAAAAACTTCCATATTTGGATAGAGATGACTTTAAAAATAGTAACATGCACCGGGTGCTGGTGGCTCACGCCTGTAATCCTAGCTACTCAGGAGGCTGAGATCTGAGGATCGCGGTTCAAAGCCAGCCCGGGCAGGAGAGACTGTGAGACTCTTATCTCCAATAAACCACCACAAAGCCGGAAGTGGTGCTGTAGCTCAAGTGGTAGAGTGCTCGCTTTGAGCTGAAGAGCTGAGGGACAGCGCCCAGGCCCAGAGTTCAAGCCCCACGACCGACAAAAAAAAAAAAAAAATAGTAACATGTTCACATTTGGGGACGATGATGCTATTTTTCATGCATATATGTATGTATATTTTTGGGAAGTTCACAATCACTCTTCTTTTTTAAGTATGTAGTATGTATGTATGTAAGTAACCATGTATGTAAGTATGTAGTTTTGTGACAATTCTAAGGCTTGAACTCAAGGGTATGTATATGTGCTGTTCCTGAGCTTTTTTTTCTCTACCAGTGGAGCTATAGCTCCATTTGTAGCTTTTCTTGAGTGGTTAATTGGTAATAAAAGTCTGCCCTGTCTGGTTTATAAACTCTAATCCTCAGATCTCAGCTACCTGAGTAGCTAGGATTACTGGCATGAGCTACCAGTTCCTCCCCTTTTTTAAGCAGGGAAAGCTCATGGTTTGGAACATAAATTTAAATTTTATCCAGGCGCCAGTGGCTCACACCTGCAATCCTAGCTACTCAGGAGGCTAAGATCTGAGGATCACAGTTCAAAGCCAGCCCAGGCAAGAAAAGCTGTGAAAATCTTATCTCCAAGAAACCACCAGAAAACCGGAAGTGACACTGTGGCTCAAGTGGTAGAGCGCTAGCCTTGAGCTGAAGAGCTGAGGGACCAGCACCCAGGCCCTCAATTCAAGCCCTATGACTGACCCCCCAAAAAATTAAATTTTAGTTCTCATCAATAATATCTGAATGATCATTTTGGGGTTTCTCTTTTTATAATAATGTCTACGGTGGGAAGAGCTTACACTTGCAAAATTTTTTTTGGATAAGAAAACATTACACTTCTTATTTTCACTTTATGAAACATAGAAATGATCACAATTACAAATGTGGCCAATCAATAATAATACTAGTGAAACCATAAAGCATTTATCTCCAGAAATTAAAGGTCATTTTATATTACATAACAGTTGCTACAAATATTATGAAATATACTCATCACACTTTAAAACCAAGGTTTTCTTTGCCCCCTTCTAACTCATATTTAATGTATTCACAATTGACTATATATGCTCATCTGGTTATTAACACTTGCAAAAAATTTTAATGCCTGTTTAAGTCCTTTGAAGGGGAAAACCAAGCAGTGGGCTAGACATGACAGATCTAAATTATATTAACTTTTTATTTTTATCTTAATTATATTAGCTGTTTTTAATGAGTTTCCATTTTTATTTTTTTAATTATTTTTTTATTGTGCAAATACTGTACAGAGGGGTTACAATTACATGATCAAGGTAATGAGTACATTTCTTATCAAGCATTGTTGATCCTCCTTTGTTTCCCCTTACAAGTTTCCATTTTTATCAGGATGCCAGATCTATAATTATTACATTTTCATTTTCGAGATTATGTTATGAATTCACCATTCGCTGAATGCCTATTTGAGAGAGAGGGAGGGGAAGGGATGGTTGCGTGATTACCCATTAAACAAAGATTTATGGCAAGTATTCTGTAGGGTACTTTGTAAAAAGATTGGGATACAGTTTTAAACAAAACTATATGGTCTGTATTCTCAAGGAGTTTACTTATAGCCTAGAAAGAGCAAGTCTTCAAACTTACACAGATGACTTTCTTTGAAGAGAAGGAAAGGAATGTTAGGAGATAAGTCATACAAGTACATTTTCCCCACCTAATTATCATAATCACTGCTGTAGTTCATTTATGAGGAAAATGAGACTAAGAAAGATTAAACTATATGTCAAAAGTCCCAGAGCAAGTAAGTCCTGAAATATAATGACTCATTAAGACCTAATTCTAAAGAGCATGCTTGAAAACACTGTAGTGCCTGAATTTCACACAGCTGTAAACAACATACCTCATCGTGATTTTTCTTTTTCTTTCCCCCTTTCCTCCATTTTCTCTCTCCCTCTTCCTTCCAACTCCCTTTTTTCTCTCTTTCTCTTACCCTGTTTTTGATATCTCAGGCTGGCATTAAACTCAAGATTCTCCTGCCTTTGCCTCCTGATTTCAGAGATTATAGACTTGTGCCAGAATATCTGGCTTTGATTTTTTTCCATGTTTTTTTTTGACAGAATTTTGCTGAGATTATAGGCATGCATTGATTTAAAAAAAAAAAAATCCTAATCCAGCCATCTGTGACTTAAGCCTATAGTCCTAGCGACTCAGGAGGCTTAGATCTAGAATATGGTGGTGCCAGACCAGCCCAGAAAAGAAAAGTGTGATAAACTCTGTTTCCAAAATAACCAGTAAAAAAAAGAGCTAAAGCCAGGGACCAGTGGCTCATGTCTGTAATTCTAGCTTTGCAGGAAGCTAATTCGAAGCTAATACCTGAAGGATCAAGGTTTAAAGCCAACCTGTATAGAAAAGTCAATGTGACTTTGTTTCCAATTAACCAGCAAAAAAAAGCTAGACTGGAGGTGTGGCTCAAGTGCCAGCCTAGAATTGCCAAGGCACTGAGTTAAAAACAAAACAAAACAAAACAAAACACTATGCCACCACCAAAACAAACAAATAGAAAAGAAAATGAATGAGAGGAACTAGAATTAAATCTCTTGACTAATTCATGTATCATTGCATCATAATACCTCCTCAAAACCAGTTCTGCAACGTGTATAATTCCAACCTTTATTATCCTTGTGTGTATGTTGATACTGGGGCTTAAACTCAGGGACAGGGCACTGTCCTGTAGCTTTTTGGCACTCTACCATTCTAGCCACAGCTTCATATCTGGCTTTTCAGTAGTTAATTGGAACTAAGAGTCTCACCGACTTTCCTGCCAGGGTTAGCTTTTAACCTTGATCCTCAGATTTTAGCTTCCTGAGTAGCTAGGATTATAAGCATGAACCACCGGTATTCAGCTTATAATTGAACTAAAAAAAATTTTTTTTTGCCAGTCTTGGGGCTTGAACTCAGGGCCTGGGTGTTGTCCCTAAGCTTCTTTTGCTCAAGGCTAGGATTCTACCACTTGAGCCATAGTGCCACTTGCAGCTTTTTCTGTTTATGTGGTACTGAGGAATTGAACTCAGGGCTTCATGTATGCTAGCCAGGTACTCTACCAGTAAGCCACATTATAGCCCTTATAATTGAATTTTTAAGCTTATAAAAATTTAAAATTTATTCAGTTCACACGCAGGAGCTACCCAGGATGCTGAAATCTGAAGATTGTGGTTCAAAGCCAGCTCAGACACAAATCTAGGAGATTCTATCTCCAATTAAACAGCAAGACATCAGAAATGGAGATGTTACTTAAGTGATAGTGTTAACTTTGTGTGGAAAAAGGCAAGAGTTTGAGGCACTGAGGTCAGTACTACCGAATGCATACACATGCACACACACACACATACACACACACATATCTTGTTGTCAAGTTGTTTACAGCAAAAACCAAGGATGTGATACAGAAAATAGGGGGAAAATAAACTTTTTTTTTTTTTTTTTGGTCATGAGGCTTGAACTCTGGGCCTGGGCGCTGTCCCTCAGCTCTTTAGCTCAAGGCAAGCACTCTACCACTTGAGCTACAGTGCCACTTCCGGTTTTCTAGTGGTTTATTGGAGATAGGAGTCACGGTCTTTCCTGCCTGGGCTGGCTTTGAACCGCAATCCTCAGATCTCAGCCTCCTGATTAGCTAGGATTACAGGCGTGAGCCACCGGTGCCTGGCTAAAATAAACATTTTTAATGTACTGTTCACTCAATCTTTCCACATGTGGGTTAGGGGGGATGTGGCTCAAGTGGTAGAGTGCCTGCCTATCAGTGCAAGGTCTTGAGTACAAACTCCAGTGTCAGCAAAAATCAAAACAAAACAAAAAACCAAATTCACATTGACTTCAGCATTTTCATGCATACACTGAGTATCTACCACATGTCAAGCATCACTGGAGAAGACAGGAAAGAGCAGTCTTATATTGTGAAACACTGAAGAATGAAAAGAACTTTTCTTCAGGAAAGATTACAGTCTAAGAGAGATAAAGCAAAGAATGACTGCAACACAGCATGGTGAGTGTTATTGTACAAGACTTCCAATGAGGGTGATGGCACAGTTTACCATTAATTCCAGCTACTCAAAGGCAGAGATACTGAGAATCAAGCTTTGAAGCCAACCCCAGACCAAAAGTTAGTGAGATCTCCCCCCACCAGCCTACCTCTTGCCTGCATCTCAAAAAGATAGATGTAGTGACTTATGTCTATACTTCTAGATACTTGGAAGGTAGAGGTAGGAAGGTTTTGGTCCAAGTCTAGCTCTGGACAAAAAAGACTCTATTTGAAAAAATAATGCAAAAAAAGGCTGCAAAATTCTTTTAAAGTAGTTTTTATTTTATTTATTTGTTTATTTTTGGAGTCCAGTCGTGGGGCTTGAACTCTGGGCATGGGCGCTGTCCCTCAGCTCTTCAGCTCAAGGCTAGCGCTCTACCACTTGAGCCACAGTACCACTTCCAGCTTTTTTCTTTTTGCTTATGTGGTGCTGAGGAATCGAACCCAGGGCCTCAGGCATGCAAGGCAAGCACTCTACCACTGAGCCACCTTCCCAGCCCTAAAGTAGTTTTTAATCTTATTTTAAATTCTACTCCCTGTTTAGATGAACAGGATGTCTCTCTTGTGGAGGTATTGGGGTTTTGAACTCAGTGCCCTCTAGTTTGCTAGGTATGCTTGCTATGTTCTACCACCCAAGCTATACCTCTAGCCCTTGTTTATTTTTACTTTTAGATCATTTTTGTCCTGGCTTGGATTTTAATCTTATTTATACTTCCCACTATAGCTGGGAAAACAGGCATACTGACCAAAATCAGGCTAAAGTATAGGAAAGGTATACAGCATAGACAAATTGCTAGCTTTTCTTAAGTTAGTCTGTCAATGGGGAATTTGTTCTTTGATCAGTGGTACTATAAAACATATCCCAAGGGAGCTGGGAAGTTGGCTCAGTGGTAGAGTGCTTGCCTTGCATTCATGAGGCCCTGGGTTTGATTCCTCAGCACCACATAAGCAGAAAAAGCTGAAAGTGGCACTGTGGCTCAAGTGGTAGAACACTAGCCTTGAGCTGAAGAGCTCAGGGACAGGGGACAGTGCCCAGGCCCAGGCCCTACAACTGACAAAAAAAAAAAATCCCAAACCAAATGACCCATAACTCCCCACTCCAGACTGGATTGCCTTAACCATACTTTTATTTTTTATTTTTTGGTCATTGCCAAATTGAGATCAAACACAGGACTCTGTACACCTGTACATGCAAGGCAAGTGCTCTACCGCTGACAGAGCCACACTCCCAGTTCATACTATTTTCTTTGCTAAGACTGATTCAAGTATTGATTCCAAGAACATAAAACTCTTATTTCTCTTTTTAATAATTTTTTGAGATTAAGTGATTATATAAAGTTCACAAATTTCACAGTATTGTGGGATAGTGATATTTAAAGTCACAAACCATTTTAACTTTCTTTTTTTAAATTTTTATTTATTTTTAATTGTGAAAATACTGTACAGAGGGGTTACAATTACATGGGCAAGATAATGAGTACATTTCTTATCAAGCATTGTAGCCTCCTCCTTTGTTTCCCCTTCCCATCCCTTCCCAGCCTCCCCCCGCACCCCCCCCCCCCCGCCTCCCCCCCTCCATCCCCCCCAACATTTTAACTTTCACAAGGCAAATTGTCATTATCATGGTATAAAAAGTTTGTGAATTCTATGAGCTTTGATAATACAACTATTTATTCCATATCCGGTGACATGTACATTTCTTTCCTTTTGCTTAGTGTAAGCTGTTCCCTCTTTCCCTCTCATTCCCTCCCTTTCATTGCTGCCCTTGAGTTTCTTAGTTCGTTTTCATCAATGTCCAGAGCAGCAGACGGGCCTCTCTGTTGTGAATTTTCCCATTTTCCTCTGGTTCTGTGCCCTCCTCCTAGCTTCTCTCAGATGTGCACATGTATATACCATATAAGTGGTCAAGAACATGGAACCATTTAGAAATGATATGACAAATTGTTTCTTGAGTCCTTTTTACTTTGTCATATCTCCTTGCATTTTGAATTTATCTTAGTTTCTTTTAATTTCTTAGAATTTTTTTTAAAAAGGACAATAGACAGTATTCACAGCCTATTAAGATGTGGTAGTAGAACAAGCTAGAGGCATGGCTCAGTGGTAGAGCACCAGCCCTGCAAGCCTGAGGCCTTCAGATCACTACCCAAAAGACAGACAGACAGATAGGGATAGGGAGCTGGGAAGGAAATAACTGCCATTTGAAACACTCATGACTAGAAATGGAACCTGAGCTTGGATAAAAGCTCAGACAGTAGAGAAGGGATGACTAGGGGAAGGAATACCTGGGAATCATGAGGAGCAGGCCCTAGGGCAAGGACTAGACAATGCTGGTTTCTGGTTTGAAAAACTGTGCTAATGGTCATACTAGATGAAGGTAAGGCTTGGGAGTTAGGAGATTATGAAAACAAAGAAAAAAAAACAACCTAATCACACAAAACAAAAACAAAATAGCCCAAAATAGCCCTTGTTTTCTTTCTCTTGTTCTTTTCTTTTCTTCTTTTTTCTTTTTCTTTCTTTTTTTTTTTTTGGGTCCAGTCGTGGGGCCTGAACTCTAGGTCTGGGCGCTGTCCCTCAGCTCTTCAGTTCAAGGCTAGCGCTCTACCACTTGAGCCACAGCGCCACTTCTGGCTTTTTTCTTTTTGCTTATGTGGTGCTGAGGAATCCAACCCAGGGCCTCAGCCATGCAAAGCAAGTGCTCTACCACTGAGCCACCTTCCCAGCCCTATCCCTTGTTTTCAAGAGTTTCCTTTCCTTTCCCTCTCCTTCCTTCCTTCCTTCCTTCCTTCCTTCCTTCCTTCCTTCCTTCCTTCCTTCCTTCCTTCCTTCCTTCCTTCTTCCCTCTCTCCCTCCTTCCCTCTCTCCCTCCCTCCTTCCCCCTGCCCCACTCTCTTACTGTTTTTTTTGTGGCAGAGCTGGGGCTTGAACTCAGGGCCTTGCAATGGCAAGGTAGGCACTCTACACTTGCTCTGCTACCCCTCAAGGAGTTTCTCTTCTTATACATACCTATCAACTTGATTTTTAAATTGTTATTATAAAGGTGATATACAAAGTGGTTATAGTCACATAAATCAGGAAATGAGTACAGTTCTTTTAGAATAATGCCATTCTTTTCCCAGTTTTCCCCTCCCATCCCCACCCACAAGTTGCATAGTTCATTTTCCATAGTGTCTAGTGAGTACCACTGCTGCATTTCAATTTGATTTTGGAATTTACAATTGATACGCTAAATTTTCATTAAAAATTTAAGGATGACAGATTCAGTTGTATATATACTGAATGTAAGTAGCTTGTAAAATTCCTGAATTGTGAGGTCCAGTTATTATCTCAGGTTATAGATAGTGATACTGGAATCTGAAGTATCTAATAATTTAAAATAGCTAATCTCTAACAATAATTCATAATTCTTTTTTCTTTTTTTTTTTTTGAGACAAAGTCTCACTGTATAGCCTGGGCTGGCCACAAACTTACAACGCTCCTCTTCCTCAGTGCTAGGATAACAGGTGTATGCCACGACTCCTGGTTTAACAATCAATAATTTAATATCTATAATTTTAAATTAATAAATATTTTGAACATGAAGATAATTTTTTAAACATTTATTTTCAAGGAATTTCTGTTCTTACATATACATCTTAATTTTTGAGTTAAAAAATCACTACACTAGATTTTCTTAAATTGTATAAAAGCAACATGTTTTTGTTTTTGTCTGTCATGGGGCTTGAACTCGGCCTGGGTGCTGTCCCTCAGCTCTTCAGCTCAAGGCGAGCGCTCTACCACTTGAGCTACAGCGCCAGTTCTGGTTTTCTAGTGGTTTATTGGAGATAGGAGTCTCATGGTCTTTCCTGCCCGGGCTGGGTTTGAATCTCGATCCTCAGATCTCAGCCTCCTGAGTAGCTAGGATTACAGGCGTGAGCCACTAGTGCCCGGCTAAAAGCAGCATGTTTTTAATATAAAAGAGTAGAAACTAAGATATATAGAAGAAAATAAAAAACCACCAATTTTATACTATTTTCCCATCTTTTTTCTATTTTACATACCTAATTTCTTTCACAATTTGATTAATGTTTATATTTTCAGTTTTGTGATTGAACCCAAAACTGAGGATTGAAAATTCAAGGCCTAGGTTAAATAGTAGGAACCTGCCTCAAAAAAATTCTTTATTACAGCAATCATTTTTCATGGCTTTATAGCATTCTATTTGATCATTAATTTCCTTTTTGATTTTTAAATCAAGCTTTGATATTTTAAAACATTTTTCCCTTTCTGGTTTTCTTTTAAATTGAGCTCTAAAAGTAAAACTTCTAAGTCAAGGTATATAAACATTTTTAGGTATCTTTCCTGATGCCAAATGTTATTTCCTAGAAAGTTTCTAGTAATTAATGCTATGGGACTGTTTGCTTGTCTCTCTTGTGGCAAGATTTCTAATTTAAAAACAAACATTACCTGGGTGTCAGTGGCTCATGTCTGTAATTCTAGCTACTAAGGAGGCTGAGATCTGAGGATCATGGTTCAAAGCCAGCCTGGGCAGGAAAGTCCATGAGATTCTTATCTCCAATTAACACCAGAAAACTGGAAGTGGCACTGTGGCTCAAGTGGTAGAGCGCTCACCTTGAGCTGAAGAGCTGAGGGACAGCGCCAGAGTTCAAGCCCCATAACTGACCAAAAAACAAAAAACAAATAAACATTACTACTTTGGCTAATAAATACATGGCAGTTTAAAATAAGTTTTGTTGAATAGTACAAGACAGACACTAAAGTTTTTTATTTTTTTTGTGTTTTATGTAAAATTCTAAGGGAAAAAATAAAGACAAAAACCTATAGGATATGTGAATTCAGTGATGAACTCAATGACAGAAACCAGAGTTGCCTGGGAAACAGGGGTGGGCAATGGAAGAGAGGACTTACTAGTGGGCAAGAGATATGCATATCTGTTATTGTTTTTTATTCATTAAAATTTCTATTTTGACACTAGTAATTTTCTCCAAGTTTAGGTGAATGCTTTACATATTGACAAAATTTACCTTTGAAACATAGGCTCCATGTTTTCCCTCATTTGTGAAAATTAGTATATGTCTAGGATAGTCCTAGCAGAGGATCACAATAGCTCAATATGTACATATGACCATATAAAATGATGCTAATCAAAATGACCTCCAATAGGAAACAATAGGTATGTTTTTGGTTGGTGACTTTGTTGTTGTCAATATACTGCATCAAGCTCTTTCCTTTTATTTCATTTTTCTTTTTCCTTTGGTGTATCCCTGGCAATCACTGTCTTTGATTCTGGTACTCTGCATCTCTGGTACATTGCATCTTGCACATATGTTTATCTGATTTGGGGAAGGGATGGGAATAACAAAATGGTGAAACAAGGACAAAGGATGACCCAATGTAACAATCATACTCACAGGACACCATGTTGGAAATGAACTTTTCAACTTGAATGAGTGAGGGAAGGGATGGTGGGAGAAAAATGGAGTGGGTAACAATGTTCGACAAGAAATGCACTCATTACCTTACTTATGTATCTGTAACCCCTCTGTACAGCATCTTTACAATCAAAAAATTGAAAAAATTGCTTTTGAAATTTTCTAGTTTTCCCAAGTCCTCTTTCCCTCACCTACCCCCTCTGGCCCTGGGCAGTTGTTACTCAGCGTTTTGGGGCAAGGTTAGCTCTCAACTACTGAATCAGGGCTCCACTTCCAGCTTTTTGGTGATTAATTGGAGATAAGATTCTCAAGGATTTTTCTTGCCCAGGGTGGATTCAAACTTTGAGCTTCAATTTTCAGTCTCCTGAGTATCTAGGATTATAGATGTGAGCTGCCAGCCCATGGCTTTTTTCTTTCTTTTATGATGTTTCTTTTATGATCTGTTGCTCCCCCTCCCTTTCTTTTCTTTTCTTTCTTTGTCTTTCTTTCTCTTTCTCTCTCTCCCTCTCCTTTTTCCCTCCCTTCCCTCTCTCCCTCCCTCCCTCCCTCCCTTCCTTCCTTCTTTCATCTGAGACCTGGACTTGAACTAGGTACCTGATCCTTTTGCTCATTGGCTGACGTTCTACCAACTGAGTCATGCTTCCAACCCTTTCTCTCTCTCGCTCTCGTTTTTTCCTTCCTTTCTTAGCCACGTGGAAGATAATTTTAAGCAAAAGAACATATTTTTAATAACTAAACTACAGTAAACTGCTAAGCATCACTATGAAAAACACATTAAAGTCCTTTAAACAAAATCCAAATTTAGCAATGAATTGATGCGACATCTGAGGCTCTGAGAAATGGCAGCAAGCATGTGTCACACACCTGCTTGTATGTGTTAGCCTTACCTTCCTAAGTTGGTCTGAGCTAATTTAGGTCCTTCACGGACTTTGTGGGTCGTGGGGCTTGAACTGTGGGCCTGGTCGCTGTCCCTCAGCTCAAGGCCAGCGCTCTACCAATGGAGCCACAGCGTCACTTCTGGTTTTCTGGTGGTTCATTGGAGATAAGAGTCTCAGGACTTTCCTGCCCGGGCTGGCTTTGAACTGTGATCCTCAGATCTCAGCCTCCTGAGTGGCTAGGATTACAGGCGTGAGCCACCAGTGCCAGGCCTTCATGGACCTTTTTAATGGAAACCATACCTTCCTAGGTGTATGGCTAAGGATCAACTGTTTACCAAGGGGCCTGAGGCAAATAACTTTCCTTGACGTTCCTCAGGCCTCTCCTTTGGTGTCTTACGCCGGAAAAACCCAAGCAAGTAGCTCCAGGGATGATCTCACGTTGGCATGACGTCAACAGCCGTGACGCCAGAAGACGGTTGCCATGGAGACCGCCCGTCACTGACGGCAGAGTCGTGAAAACCCATCACCAGACTCCTCGCCCGGGCTTAGGCGTCTGCAGGGTCTAAGCTGCTAAGGAAGCTTTCACCTTAAGGGGGCCTCAGGGAAAGCGGAGCGGAGCGGCGGTGTCGGCGGCGGCCGGGAGCTCCTCCTCCGCGGCTCCAGGTCCGGGGGGCCCCGGCCTGTGGCGGCGAGCGGCGTCGGCTGGAGGCAGGCGGCGGCGGCCGGGCTCGCACGGGCCTCCCTCGCTCTGTGCAGGGCCGGGACAGGGGATCCGCCATATTGGAGCCAGAGCGGGAGGTTCTCGGAGCTGCGGCGCGAGGCGGGCGGCGGCGGCGGCCCCGGCCAGGGCCCGTGAGGCCGGGGAGGGCACGAGCTGCTCGGGCTAGGCTCTTCCCGCCCTCTCCCTCCCTCCCTTACTCCCTCCACCTCTGCCGTCAGAACCCGGGCCGGGAGGACAAGCGGAGCTGGCCGTGGCGGCGGCAGGATGTTCTCCAAGAAGCCGCACGGGGACGTGAAGAAGTCCACCCAGAAGGTGCTGGACTCCAAGAAGGACGCGCTGACCCGCCTCAAGCACCTGCGCATCGTCATCGGTGAGCGGCGGTGGCGAGCGGGGGCCGCTGAGGCCTGGCTTTCCTCGGAGACCGGGTCTGGCGTCGGGACCCGGCGCGGGCCGGGGCTGGGGGGGGGGGGGGGGGGGCGGAGGACGAAGCGTCGCCTGGGCCGAGACGCGCGGCAGGGCCGAGGATTTGGAGAAGGGAAAAAACTTGGCAGTTGACAAAAACTCATTACCAGAAACACAAGAATAACTCAGAGTTGAGTGAATCATCTGGACTCATTAAAAATATATAGAAATATGTATATAGAATTACCCTGAAAAACTTGTGTCTTTGAGACTTGGGGTGATGGTGTTTGTAGGACGTGTTGGCTGATGACTACTGTCACCTCTGCCAAGTGGAAAGAAAAAGTCAAAGCCTTTCACAGACTGTGTGTGTATATATATATATATATATATATATATATATATATATATATAATATATGTATATAATTCCTCATCTTTCAAGTTTCTTGGCAGGCCTGGAGGAAGCAGTCGCACCTCTTTGGGAAGTGGGTGGTTCCCCAAAACTGGTGGGGACCCGAGCCCCGCCCTTGTGTTAATGACCTAGCATTTCATTACTGGCATTTAGAAAGAAACTATAATTAATTATTGAAAGCAAAGGTACTGTTACCTTTGCTTTTTCCGGAATGGTATAGAATTCTCTCTTAATTACAATTTTCCCCTACCATTTGCTGCCCAACCTGTTTTCTGATAAACCTCTGATTTAGAATATAACGTTACATGCAACTTTGGGACGCCAAATCTTGGCTGATAAGTGATAAAGTAATACTTCTGGAAACTTCGCTTCAGTAATTGACTTTTTTTTTTTTTTTTCGTTTTGTCAGTCGTGGGGCTTGAACTCACGGCGTGGGTGCTGTCCCTGAGCTTTTCTAGACTTCACTACTTTGAGCCACAGCTCCACTTGGGGTTTTCTGGTGGTTGATTGGAAATTAAGAGTCTCACGGGCTTTCCTGCACTGGCTGGCTTTGAATCTCGATCCTCAGATCTCAGATCTCAGCCTCCTGAGTAACTAGGATTACAGGTGTGAGCCACTGGCGCCCAGTTTGCCTTTTTTTCTGGGGTAGAAATTTGAGGCGAAAAGGAAAGTTAAGTCCAGCTGTGTTGAATGTAGTGTTAATGTCATAACTGAGTTTAGAGCCTGATCCGAATTCAGAATTTATCGTCTCAAGCTGTGTTTCTAATGCGTGTTGTGTGAAGTAATATAAGTTCTTTATATTCCAAGCGCATTTTTTTTTTTTTTTTACTGTATTGTTACTCATTCGACCTATAGTACCCAATATTTGTCTGGTGCCTCACTTGTTTACATAGTGTTTCACAGAAATTTTCATAATTAGTCTTTAAAATAACTGTAGAACTATATATATATATAGTCTCCAATTTATTTAAATTTAATTTTTTCGAATGAGAAAGTTGAAGGTTGGGAAGGTGAAGTAGTCCTCTAGTTACTAGGAGTCTGAGTCAAAAGGAGCTTAGATTTTTTTTTTTTTTACCTCTTCCTTCACTTATGATAGCTGATCTGTATTGCAAGTAACTTGTGTTTATTCCTGTGGTATAGTAAGAAAACAATTGAAACTGGACTAGCAATCCAAAAAAAGTCCAGTTAAAAATAGAGATTATGATGTTGTTATTTTTTCTCCTTTAAAGTTAAATTTGGAAGATAAGATTTGGTGGAGTGGGACACAGGGATCTGGCTCAGTGGTAGAGCGCTTGCCTCGCATGCATGAGGCCCTGGGTTCGATTCCTCAGCATCACATAAGCAGATAAAAGCTGGAAATGGAGCTGTGGCTCAAGTGGTAGAGCTTTAGCCTTGAGCTGAAGAGCTGAGGGACAGTGCCCAGGCCCAGAGTTCAGGCCCCACGACCAGATCAAAAAAAAAAAAAGAGAGAGTGGGACACAGAAAGTTAGTGTTTGAATGTATCTGTCATTGATAATGGCAATTTGAAATTGGACGCAGTGGAATTTGACACTTACTTGAGAGATGCAATAGGATATGTAAATGCAGTTATAAAGTTGAGTTCCAAAAAGCATTGAGATTTCCTAAATTAACTGCCACAATTAAGAAATAATTTATATATAGTTCTTTGGCATAAAGTTTTTTTTTTTTTCATCTGAGAGACATGGACTGTATTAAGAGGTCATACGTCAGATATTTTATAGGACTTTGCTTCCTTAGTTTGAAAATAGCTTTAAAAGGAAAATAACCCCCTTTATTCTTCAGTAATGTATGGAGCTAAAAAAATTATATAACACATATTTGTAATATTCTTTTGCTCTCAGTAATGTATGGAGTTCAAAAACTATATAACTATATAACACGTATTTGTAATATTCTTAAAAATGTTAAAATGTTAGCTATTCTGTTTTGTGATTAGTTGCCCTGTGAGTAGAGGTAGTCGGTACATAGATACTACATTTGAGTAGTTTCAGAACAGTAGTTCCCAGTCAGGGATATTTTACCCAACAGGAGATAATTGATAATGTCTGTAGACTTTTTTTTTTTCTCTTTTGGCCTACTGGGGATTAAACCCAGGGCCTCTTGTTAGTCAAGTGCCCTACCACCTAATCTATACTCCCGCCCTGGAGATTATTTTTCACAACAGGGGAGAAGTGTTACGGGCATCTTCTAGTATGTTAGGTGCTGTTAAAGTTGTTACAGAAATGTCACAATGAAAACTTGTGCAACTAATACATTCTAATAAAAATCTTTAAAAGAAGAAAAACACTGCCAAATTGGAATTGTAGGCGTGATTCAAGTGGTAGAGTGTTTTGAGGCCCTGATTACAATTTCCAGCACCACCAAAAAAAATTAAAAAAATTGTTGCAGCCAGGAGTCCGTGGCTCACACTTGTAATCCTAGCTGCTCAGGAAGCTAAGGTTTGAGGATTGCTGTTCAAAGCCAGCCTGGGCAGAAAAGTCCATGAGACTTTTATCTCCAGTTAACCACCAAAAGCTGGAAGTGGAGTTGCATCTCCAACGATAGAGTGTTAGCTAACCTTCAATGGAAAAAGCTAAAGATAGCACCCAGGACCTAAGTTTAAGCCTCAGTTCTGGTGACACACACACACACACCTTCTATATGTGCACTTCTACTATTATATCACATCATTCTGTGTAGCTAGGTTTTTCTTAATTTCAGCAACTGTAATTAGTATTTTCTTATTGTCTTAACAATGCTGAATATCCTTTCCTACAAAATTTCTGTTCAAATCATTTTTGTTTAAATTGAGTTTGCTTTCTTAATCAGTTTTTTTTGTTTGTTTGTTTTTTTTGGTCCGGTCGTGGGGCCTGAACTCTGGGCCTGGGTGCTGTCCCTCAGCTCTTCAGCTCAAGGCTAGCGCTCTACCACTTGAGCCACAGCACCACTTCCGGCTTTTTTCTTGTTTATGTGGTGCTGAGGAATCAAACCCAGGGCCTCAGGCATGCAAGGCAAGCGCTCTACCACTGAGACACCTTCCCAGCCCTCTTAATCAGTTTGGAAAGTTCTTTATGTATTCTAGATTCAGGTGTTTTTTTAAAATTTTTTAAAATTTTTTATTTTCATTGTGAAAATACTGTATAGAGGGGTTACAATTACATGGGCAAGATAATGAGTACATTTCTTATCAAGCATTGTAGCCTCCTCCTTTGTTTCCCCTTCCCATCCAGGTGTTTTGTTTTTTGTTTTTTCTTTTGGTGATGCTCTGAATCAAACCCAGATCTTGCTTTTAAATACAAGTTTTGTTGTTGTTGTTTTTTTTTAAATATTTTTTTTGTCCGGTCGTGGGGCCTGAACTGGGCCTGGGTGCTGTCCCTCAGCTCTTCAGCTCAAGGCTAGCGCTCTGCCACTTGAGCCACAGTGCCACTTCCGGCTTTTTTCTTTTTGCTTATGTGGTGCTGAGGAATAGAACCCAGGGCCTCAGGCATGCAAGGCAAGCGCTCTACCACTGAGCCACCTTCCCAGCCCGTTTTGTTGGTTTTTTAAAACAGCAAATATGTGACTTGCCAACTTTTTTTCCCTCCTAGCATAGAGAATCACGTTGTCTTCAAATAAAGTCAGTTTAACTTTTTCCCCCTATCTGGAATGCTTCCACCCAGCTCTTAACCTGCCTGGCCTTATTAAACTGAATATAATCTCCACGATGGCACAGAATACAAGTACAGAAGTGATAAATCCTTTTGATAGATTTCTTAGAAAGAAACACTCCTTTTTTGTGGGGGAGAAGGTGCTGAGGCTTGAACTCAGTACTTAACAAATGCCAGGCAATGACTCTACTGGGCTACCTCCTCAGAGGTAGAAACCTGGGTGATTCCATTCCTCTCATTCATGGTATTAGCAGT
Organism: Dipodomys spectabilis; assembly: GCF_019054845.1. Lineage (NCBI taxonomy): Eukaryota > Metazoa > Chordata > Mammalia > Rodentia > Heteromyidae > Dipodomys > Dipodomys spectabilis. Next base: position 2,921,493 of record NW_024870719.1, on the reverse strand, counting down.
TGTCTTTCTTACCCTGGTCAATCTAATTAGAAGCTTATCACTGATTTTCTAAATGAACTATGTTTTGGTTTTATTAATTTTTTTTTACTATTTTTATTAGCTATAAAGAGGAATTTCATTGTGACATTTCTACACATGTATAAAATATATTCCAATCAATCTCCCTTTCTCTGTCCTACTCCCTAGTTCCTTTCCCCCTTACTAAAACAATTTCAGCAGACTTCATTTTTTTTAATTTAGATTTTAATTTTTTTGTTAGTTGTGGGGGCCGTCCCTCAGCTCTTCAGCTCAAGGCTAGCACCCTACCACTTGAGTCACAGTGCCACTTCTGGCTTTTTTCTTTTTGCTTATGTGGTGCTGAGGAATCGAACCCAGGGCCTCATGCTTGCAAGGCAAGCACTCTACCATTGAGCCAACTTCCCAGCCCAGTTTCATTGTTTTATTATCACACATGCCACAGTGTATTTGAACTGTGTGCATTCTCTTTCAACATTATTAGCTGTCCTCCTCCTCCTCCTCCTCCTCACAAGTACTCACTTCTTTATTCTTTTTTTTTTAGCCAATCCAGGGGCTTGAACTCTGGGCTTAGGTGCTGTTTCTGAGCCTCTTTGTGTTCAAGACTATGCTCTACCACTTGAGCCATAACAACATTTCTGGCTTTTTCTGAGTAGTATATTGCAGATAAAAGTCTTATGGACTTTCATGCCTGGGCTAGCTTTGAACCCCCATCTTCATATCTCAGTCTCCTGAGTAGGCTTAGACGGGTGAGCCCCTGGTGCCCCGCTACAAGTACCCACTTCTTAACAGAACTGTTTCTCTATACCCTACTCTGTATTTCCCCTGTTGACCAACAGTTTTCACTAAAATTTTTTATGCTTTTTTTCCCCTATATACTTCTCTATCTTTCCCCCTTTTCCCTTCTCCTTCTAAGTAGTCCCTTAGACTCTTTTGTGCTTATCCATATATACAAACACACATATCCATTAATGTGTATGTTTTTATAGCTTCCACATGAGTGAAAATATTATGTGTGTGTGTAGGTATGTATTTTTTGTTTGTTGTTTTGGTGCTGGTCCTGGGACTTGAACTCAAGGCCTAGGCACTATCCCTGAGCATTTTTGGCCCAAGGCTCATAATCTGCCACTAGAACCACACCTCCATTTCTGGTCTTTTGGTGGTTAATTGGAGAAAAGAGTCTCATGGCCTCACCTGCTTAGTCTGGCTTTGAGCCATGATCCTCAAATCTCAGCTTCTTGAGTATTTAGGATTATAGGTGTGAGCCACTGGTGCCCAGCCTTATTTTTTGTCTTTTGATCTTTGTCTTGTCTCACTCAATATGATGTCCACCAGTTGCATCTATTTTCTTGCAAATGACAAAATGACATAAACTTTTTCTTTCTGGCTGTTTAAGATGGTGTTATATATACATATACACACATATGTACACAATATGTGTATTACATATATAACACCTTTTTTGTCCATTCATTTGTTGTTGGGCACCTAAATTGATTGTATCATTTGTCTTTCTTGTGTATTGATTTCCTGTCCTTCAGATATATGCCCAATAATTGCTTGGTGGGGCCATGTAGGAGGTCTGTTTTTATTTTTTGAGGAACCTCCATACTGATTTCCCTAGTGATTATATTCCCAACAGCAGTGTATAAGGATTCCTCCCCCTACTCCCATCCTTGCTAGCATGTGTTGTTTGTTTTCTTGATGCCTGCCTTTCTGATTGGGGTGACATGGATCTTAAGCTCCTTTTTGTTTTTTTAATTAGCATACACTAATTGTACAGGTGGAATTTTATTGTTACCTTTCCACACATGTTTAGCAATGCATTCCAATCAATGTCACTCCATCATTTCCTGTCCACCTTTCCCAAACTATGTCAACAAGTATTGTTGTATATCATAGTTGCATATAATATATTTACACTATTTTTGATCTGCCTAACCCCAATTGTGTGTATGTGTGTGTAACACGTATATGTGTATCTCACATCTCTGTCTGTCTGTTGTTGTGCATCTCAGCTGATATTGTCATTTGACTATTGTGAAGAGTGCTGCATGTAGATGTCTTTCTGGTATGTTGATTTGCTCTCCTTCGGATATATATACACCCAATACTGATATGGTTGCTCTAGTTTACATTTCCACTAGCAATGTATTTATAAGGTTTATTTTTTTCCTGCATCCTTGACAGCACCTTCCTTCCTTCCTTCCTTCCTTCCTTCCTTCCTTCCTTCCTTCCTTCCTTCCTTCCTTCCTTTCCTTCCTTCCTTCCTTTCCTTCCTTCCTTTCCTTCCTTCCTTCCTTCCTTCCTTCCTTCCTTCCTTCCTTCCTTCCTTCCTTCCTTCCTTCCTTCCTTCCTTCTTTCCTTCCTTCCTTCCTTCCTTCCTCCTTTCTCTTTTCTTCCCTTCCTTCCCTTTCTTCCCTTCCCTCCCTTCCTTGCCCCTCCCTCTCTTCCCTTCCTCTTTCCCTCCCTCCCTCCCTGCTTCTCTCTCTCTGTCCCACCCCTCCTTCTCTCTTTCTTTTTTTGTTGGTCATGGGACTTTAACTCAAGGCTTGAGCTCTTTCCCTGAACACTTTTACACTCAAGGCTAGTGCTCTGTCACTTTGAGCCACAGCTCTACTTCTGGTTTTGGGGTGGTTAATTGGAGATAAGGGTCTCATGGACTTTCCAGCCCCAGCTGGCTTTGAATGATGATCTTTAGATCTCAGTCTATTGTGTAGCTAGGAGCCACCAGTGCCCGGCTTGTTGGTTTTCTTTTTTTTTTCCGGGGTCCTGTTGTGGGGCCTGAACTCTGGGCCTGGGCACTGTCCCTCAGCTCTTCAGCTCAAGGCTAGCACTCTACCACTTGAGCCACAGCACCATTTCTGGCTTTTTTCTTTTTGCTTATGTGGTGCTGAGGAATCAAACCCAGAGCCTCATGCATGCAAGGCAAGCGCTCTACCACTGAGCCACCTTCCCAGTGCTTGTTGGTTTTCTTGATGTTGCTGTTCTGATTTTAGTGTGGCTTTATTTGCATTTCCTTTATGACTAAGGATGTTGAACATTTCATATATCAGCCATTTGTGTTTCTTCTGAGAACTAACTTATATGACCATTATTTAGATTATTTGTTATTTTGCTGTTTAATTTTTTAAAAAAATGTCTTTGTGTTTTCTGGATATTAGCCTTTTATCTGTTGGATAGCTATTTTTCACAATTTAAAAAGTTTCTCCAATTCTGTGAGTTGTCTGTTGGTGATGGTGATTTTTTTTTTTGCTCTTCAGAAACTCTTTAATTTGATATATTCCCACTTGTCACTTCTTGTTCCCATCTTCTATATTTTATGTTTGTTTTTAAAAAATTCACTGATTTCTGACTTGATCTTCTGCTTAGTTTTAATTTTTTGGGTTGTCTGATGGTGCTGGTGACCGTTTCTTTTGATCTGCAGGAACTCTTTAATTTGATATATTCCCACTTGTGAATTCTTTCTCCTATCTTCTATTTTTTTTTTTTTTTTTGTCGGTCCTGGGTCTTGAACTCTGGGCCTGGCGCTGTCCCTCAGCTCTTCAGCTCAAGGCGAGCTCTCTACCACTTGAGCCACTGCACTACTTTCCTGCCCGGGCTGGCTTTGAACTGCAGTCCTCAGACCTCAGCCTCCTGAGTAGCTAGGATTACAGGCGTGAGCCACCAGCACTGGGCTTTTATGTTTGTTTTTAAAAAAAAAAATTCATTGATTTCTGACTTGATCATTATCTTAACTTTGTTTAATTTGCTAGTTTCTTTAAGTGTAAATAATTTGAGACATTTTTCTTTCTACTGTAGTCATCTGATGATACAGATTTTTCCCCTAAGTAGCATCCCATCAACTAGAATATTCTGTAATTTGATTTTTATTTATTTATTTATTTATTTTGGGTCCGGTCGTGGGGCCTGAACTCTGGGCCTGGGCACTGTCCCTCAGCTCTTCAGCTTAAGGCTAGCACTCTACCACTTGAGCCACAGCGCCACTTCCAGCCTTTTTTCTTTTTGCTTATGTGGTGCTGAGGAATCGAACCCAGGGCCTCAGGCATGCAAGGCAAGAGCTCTACCACTGAGCCACCTTTCCAGCCCCTGTAATTTGATTTTTAATTAGTTCCAAAGGCCTTTCCTCCCCTCTGCTCCACTCTCCTCTTCCTTCCTGCTTTCCTTTTTGGCAGTGCTGAGGATTAAGCCCAGTCTATACTACATGCTAGGCTAGTGCTCTGTCCCTGAGCACTAACTTTGTTTTTTATTTCGTCTTCGATCCATGTTCTATTTCCAAGTGGGTTCTTTGGCTTCTCATATTTGTGGATTTTCCATATTGTTATTTCTTTTTTTAATTTTTATTTTTTTTATTGTGAAAATACTGTACAGAGGGGTTACAATTACATGGGCAGATAATGAGTACATTTCTTATCAAGTATTGTAGCCTCCTCTTGTTATTTCTTTTAAGTATTTCAGATTGAATTCCATTATAGTCAGAAAACTGTTTAAAAAATTTAAAGGTCATGGAATTTCTTTGATGACCTAGAATGTGATTTAATTTGATAAATGTCTCATATGCCTTTTGCTAAGAACCTTTATGCTCTTTGTCGTGCATTTTACTTGTACGTATGTTGAATCAGAAAAACAAGAAGTTTTCAGTATTTATGAATAGCATACAAGGGCAGGAAGAAATATAGTACATTGAAAATGCTATAAATTAACTGGAACATATTTGGCTGAAAACCTGGCAATGTGTATAACTTTACTATATAAACAAGCTAGTTTGATATATGTTAAGGTTTTGCTATGCAGTTTTAGTAAGTAATATTATATATGTAACCTTAAGTCCTTTATGTTCTTTCATTTGTTTATACTCTTTAGTTTAATTTTATAGTTTGAATCTTCTTGATATGGAAAATTAATTTAACCTTACCTAATGTATTTATGTTGTGATTACTGTACAGATTATTGCCATAAAGTGTTTATTATTGTATGAAAAAAAGCATTTTTTTGATACATTGCTCTAAAAAGTCTACCAGATGTATCTCATAGGATTCATTGTTAGAGACACTATCACAAATATATACCTTTTTACTATAAATGATTAACATATTTTATGACAAAGTGTAAAATATATGTTGTATATGCCCTTATCCAAATCCTAATTCTCTATTGCTCTATTGAGTGATATGTTGTCCCATGCTTGAAGAAAGCAGCATTTTTGCTATTGTAGTAAGTGTTACTATTATGCTTCTGTTGCCACCATTACACTTATTCACTAATCTGAAAACCCTATGCTTTGGAGTACATGATACTTGATCATACTGTTGTTCAGATTTTCTAATTGCTCTTATTTATCAACCTTGTGATGAGTGCCAGAAACTTATCAAGGACTTTAGTACCTCGCTTATGGTCTTCATCATTTTTGGTTATCTTAAAGGACTTTCTATGCTCATTGTATTTACCGTCTTTATTAATCTCATTACTATTCCATTTAAGAAATTACTTTTTCAGGCTTTTTTGTTGTTGTTGGTTGTGAGGCTTGAACTCGGCCTGGGTGCTTCCCTGAGCCTCTGTGCTCAAGGTTAGTGCTCTACTATTTGAGTCACAATGCCACTTCTGGTTTTCTTGTGGTTAATTGGAGAGAGTCTCATGAACTTTGTTGCCTAGGCTGGCTTCAAACCTTGACCTTCAATCTAAGCCACCAGCACCTGGCCAGGCTTTTCTTTCTTTCCCTCCCTTCCTTCCTCCCTCCCTTCCTCCCTCCCTTTCTTTCTTTCTTTCTTTCTTTCTTTCTTTCTTTCTTTCTTTCTTTCTTTCTTTCTTTCTTTCTTTCTTTCTTTCTTTCTTTCTTTCTTTCTTTCTTTCTTTCTTTCTTTCTTCCTTTCTTCCTTTCTTCCTTTCTTCCTTTCTTTCTTTGTCAGTCATGGGGCTTGAACTCTGGGCCTGAGCGCTCTTCAGCTTAAGGCTAGCGCTCTATCACTTGAGTTACAGTGCCACTTCCGTTTTTTTCTGGTGGTTTATTGGAGATAAGAGTTTAACAGACTTTCCTGCCCAGGCTGGCTTTGAACTGCTATCCTCAGATCTCAGCCTCCTGAGTAGCTAGGGTTACAGACATGAGCCACCGGTGTCACAGGCTTTTCTTATGTAACCAAATTCTCCCTTCAGTGATGATCCAGGATTCTGCCCTCATAGTCTCTTTTAACTACATAGTATTGTTGGGTAAATTGCCCTTGGAGTTTCAAATGCCTGTATGTTTACTAGTAACTACACCTCTCCTCCCCTAGATTTCCCTCCCTTGCACTCTGAACTTTTAGCTCTGACACATCCACTCTAGACCCTTGTATGTCCCATTCCTGTCTTGAACTTTTGAATCTTACATTTTCTTTTCTATTGTAACCTTTTGTTACTTCACTTTGGAACTTTACACTTTATACTGAACTAGAAATAATTTTCTGTGATGCTTGTGCCTTTACTGATGACTGCTTTTCTAACACTCTTACTGCCTGGAAACTTCTACTCCTGGAAATCTATATTATGCATAGTTAACGTTACCAGTGTGGCTCTTTTCTTACAAGGTAAATATTTGCATGCCCAGATCTTATGACCTCCCCAGTGTTAGAACTGCAGGACTCTCCAGTGTCAGAAATGAATAGACATTAGATACGGGAGATTTTTGTCCAGGCAATTACTTTTGTACAAAAGGGTGCAATACTGTTATTCTGTCCAGAACTAGGCAGTCACATCATGCAGGATAATTTGGAGTGAGGCTCACATTCTAAGTACCTTGCCTTACCAAGGTTAGAAAGGGGGGCATTTTTTCATTTCTATCAAAGGTTTGTTTGTTTTTTTTTCTCTTGGCTGGTTGGGAGTGGGATGGTTGGAGGAGGTTGATGAGGTCAGTTAGCTACCACTAACATTTCTATTAACTCCATTGGTAAAGAGTTCTCTTCTTGAAACAAACAACAGTCTTGGTAATTACAGTTTATTAAGTCCTGCAACACAAAATTTATCTCCCTAACATGGCTAGCTGATCGTAAGTAGTACAGATAATAGTCAAAAGCAAATAATTTCAGGACATATCAATACCAAAAAAAAATTGTATCAATATGCAAGACAGAAATACTTTAGTTTGACAGAAAAGACTTTCTCTCACCAGGGCAAAAAGACATCTTTTTATATTTCTGGAATCAGCATGGTACCATGCTTTATAATAGGTATTCATTAAAAGACTGTTCAGCTCATGAATAAGTATAGTAGATATGAGGAAAGTAGAATTGTTCTGAGTTTTGAGCAACTAGTTGGCAATGACAAAAACAAACAAAACCATGAAAGTCAGTTCTTTTTTTTATGTCTTTTTTTTTTTTTTTTTTAACTTGTCATGGACTATTATAACCCTTTCTGCTCAGAAAGAAACTTGAGTGGTTTTAAGTACCTGTAGGGACAGAAGACTTAGAAACTAAAGTTTATACTGTATAAAACAGAAAAGCAGGTGAACACAAAAACTAAGATGTTAATTGAAGACTATTTATGGCCCTATGGAAGATAATACCCAGATAATCTTCCCCTATCATTGAAATTTTTATCATCTCTTACATAATAATTTTAGAAAATTCATATACTGATGAACCCAACAGCATGTTAGCTTGAAAGTGTGGTGGAATGGCCCCAAAGTATCATTCTCATCATCCCACTTTTATCTCCATTATTAAAAAAATTAACTTTATGGACACAAAGGAGAAAGAATGAAGCAAGAGTAGAAAGAAATTTAAAAATGTTTGCCCTGAAGATGGGACTTTGTTATAGAAGCTAAGTAATGCCAACAACTACCATAAGATAGAAAAGGAGAGATTATCTCCTAGAGCCACTGTCTGAATTTTAACCCATACTACTGATTTTAGACTCTATACTTGAGGCTTTTGAGAGAATAAACTTTTGAAATTTTAAGCCACCAAATTTGTGACTGTCATTCATTGATTGTAATCACAGGACACTATTACAAGTTTCTTAGCCACTTTGGTTATTTGTTCTTCCATATGAATTTGAGAATCAACCGATTAAACTCCATGTATCATTGGAATTTTGTTTGTTTTTTGGGGGGACAGGGTCTATTCCTTTGTAGCTTGGGTGATCTTGAACTCCTAATCCTACTGCCTAAGTCTCTGGAGTGCTGGAATTATAGGTATAGACCATCACAGCTGGCTTTGCTAGTGTTTTTTCAGAATTAAAAAATTAATTTTTTTATTACATTGAATCTATAAATCTTCCTCCTTCTCCTCCTTTTTTTTTCTTTTTGTTGTTCGTGGGGCTTGAACTCTGGGCGCTGTCCTCAGCTCTTCAGCTCAAGGCGAGTGCTCTATCACTTGAGCCACAGCGACACTTCTGGTTTTCTGAGTGATTCATTGGACGTAAGACTCTCAGAGTTTCCTGCCGAGGCTGGCTTTGAACTTCGATCCTCAGATCTCAGCCTCCTAAGTAGCTAGGATTACAAGCATGAGCCACCGATGCTCGGCTCTCCTCCTCCTTCTTTTTGCCAGGACTGGTCTTGAAATCAGGCCTCTTGCTCTTGTTTAGCTTTTTTGCTCAAGACCGGCACTCTACCGATTTGTCTCTCCAGGTTGGCTTTAAATCTTGATTCTCAAATCTAGGTATCCTGAGTAGCTAGAATTATAGACAAGAACCACTAGTACCCATTTCAATAGTTAACATTTTTGATCACTTGTATGTGGCAGATCTTAGACCAAGCAATTTACATGTATTACTTTATTTAATCCCTGAAATAATTTTATATCATAAATAATAATCCCCAAGGACAACACTTGAGTAATAGAGAATATAGGGATAAGAAGTCAGAAGATTGGATTATGATCTTTTTAGTTATATTATTTTTGCAACACTTATGATTTTCAATTTTCTGTATATGAAATTAGAGTAATGACACCTCAAATATTGTTGCAAAAGTACAAGAAAAAATAATTCAAACACCAGATTTATAGAGGAATTAGAAATATTACTTGACTTTTAATTAGAATCATAAATGCGATAAAATTGAATCAGTGCTGGGCTCGTAGTTCATGTAGAGCACATGTTTAGTGAGTGCAAAACCCTGGATTCCATCCCTAACATTGAAAAACTAGCAAGCAGACAAACAAGAAAAAAAAAAAGAATGAGATGTTGTAACAGTAGAATTTGTTGTTTTTTATGACTTTTTTTTTTAACTTCTCATGGACTCTAATAACCCTTTTGAATTCAGTTGAGGCTAGGCTTGGGGATGCATATCTGTCATCTCAAAGTTACTCAGGAGGTAAAGGTAGGAGGATATTGGTCCATGGACAGCCCAAATAAAAACACAAGACCCTAGCTGGAAAAAAAAAGAAAACCTACAGGGTGTGGCTTAATGGTAGAGTACAAGTGTAAGCTCCTGAGGTTTAGTTGCTAATACCTCCAAAAGGAATACGTTGAGCAGAGGTTCTTGAATGATGTTGATAATTATTTGCCTTTTGACTATTATCTGTGCTACTTGTGACCAGCTAGCCATGTTAGGGAGATAAATCTTATGTTGAAGGAGTTAATAAACTGTAGTTACCAAGTATGTTGCTTGTTAAAAAGAGAAATGTTTGTCTCATAGATTTCCTGCCTAGGCTGACTTTGAGATCCTCAGATCTCAGCCTTCTGAGTAGATATATTACAGGCCTGAGCTACCAGTGCCCAGCAAGATTATATCTGTCTGTCTGTCTGTCGGTCTTTTTAAATTTTTTTTTTTTGGGTCTGGTTGTGGGGCCTGAACTCTGGGCATGGGCACTGTCCCTCAGCTTTTCAAGGTTACCACTCTACCACTTGAGCCACAGCGCCACTTCCGGCTTTTTTTTCTTTTTGCTTATGTGGTGCTGGAGAATCGAACCCAGGGCCTCATGCATACAAGGCAAGTGCTCTACCACTGAGCCACCTTCCCAGCCCCTTAAATTTTTTTTTTTAAACTGGTTCTGGGGCTTGAACTTAGGATCTGGGCACTGTCTCTGAGCTTCTTTTGCTCAAGGCTAGTGCTCTACCACTTGAGCCACAGTGCCGTTTCTTGCTTTTTCTGTTTATATGGTACTGAGGAATTGAACCCAGAGCTTCATGTATGCTAGGCAAGCACTCTACCACTAAACCACATTTCCAGCCTAAATATTTTTATAATAGACTTGGAAGTAAAAATTATTCTTGCAAAAATTTAATTTTTGGGGGTTGGAGGTATGGTTCAATTGGTAGATCTCTTGCCATTGAGCAAAAGCATCAGGTAGATGCTGTTTAAGTCCCAGTCTTAGACAAAGAAAATTAATTTTTTTTAAGGAGAAACAACACTTTATTAGAACACCATTAAAGCAAAATGGCAGGCAGTTAGACAAAAGGGCATAGTGATGCTGTTGTATTATGGCATATGATTAGATGTTTCTTTTCTTAGGTCTTGATAATTTTTTTTTTTTTTAACCTCAGAGCATCATTTGAAATAAGTGGGAAAGAACAACACCCCTCCCCCCCTTACTGGGAAAAAAGGAGAACTCTTTATCAATGGAGTTAATAGAAATGTTAGTGGTAGCTTTTCACTGGCCTCATCAACCTCCTCCAGCTATCCCACTCCTAGCCAGCCATAATGAGAAAAAAAAGTAAACCTTTGATAGGAATGAAAAAATGCCCCCTTTCTAAACTGGGTAATCAAATGTTCTTAGAGCCTAACTCCTTAACTAGGTAGGAGGAGGGACAGTTTGGATTGCAAACTGTCCTGCATGGTGTGCCTGCCTAGCTCTGGGTGGAAAAATAGTATTGCACTCTGTTATGCAAAAGTAAGTTGGACAAAAATCTCCTGTATCTTATGTCTATTCATTTCTACACTTTGTACTTTAGTTTCTAATCTTTTGGTGGCTCACATTTATAAAACTAGCTAGTTGGGAGGTGGAGTTTGGGAGGCTTGTTGATTCAGTCACCAGACTAGGTATTCTGAATGTCTATGGTCTCATTTATGTGGAAGCATAGATTGGATATAGTCCAGGCAAAAACACATAAGACTGTATAAAAATAACTAAAGAAAAAAAAACTAAAGCAAAGTGCTGGTGGCTCATGCCTATAATCCTAGCTACTTATGGCTGAGATCTGAGGATCACGGTTCAAAGCCAGCCTGGGCAGAAGAGTCCTCTTATCTCCAGTTAACCACTCAAAAAAAAAAAAAAAACGGAAGTAGCATTGTATCTCAAAGTGGTAGAGCACTAGCCTTAAGTGAAAGGGCTTAGCGTCAGAGCCCAGGCCCTGAGTTCAAGCCCTACAAATGACAAAAAAATTAAAAAAGAAAGGTCTGGAGGCATGATTCAACTATAAGGTGCCTATGAAGCAAACACAGTCCCTAATATAAAACTCATGTTCTTCCTCAAAAAAAATTGAGTAACTTAGAAAATAGCAAAGTTACTTGCTAGAAAACAAAGGAAATTGAATGAAAGGAAATAAACTTTATTGTTGGTATTTTATTTCAAATGAATGTTAGGAAGTCACTTAGCAATTATAGCCCTTTTCCTCTCCACCCACACCCCAAATAGAATAGGGTAAGAGGTGTGGTAGTGTTATCAAAATGTGTTGTCTTTTTCTGAATTCTTTTAAGTCAGTAGTTTCCTGGTTCCCAGTTATTTTTCCTTTTCCATCATGGTTCTTAGGGTCTTCTAAAGGCAAGTAGGTTGTTATTGTAAGCCATTGTTTTTTATAAGCATCATTTCTTACCAAGTAGGTTTAAGGAAAATAGCCATCTGTGTTTATGTCTATTACTTCAAAATTTAAAAAACGATGGATCTAACAAGCATTTGGGTAACTGTAGTACTTTGGGTAATTCAGAGGAGTAAAGGAGTTGATGGTATAATAAAGAATGTCATATGCTATATGTGAAATAGGTATAACACACAATTATAAATAATATTTAAATGAATACCTTGAGAATGCTTCATACTGACTGGGACATTTGAGTTGAGTCTTGAAAGGTTAATATTCTTTCAAGTTTCAGTAAGTTGAAATGAAGGAAGTTCAGTTTGGGTGAAATTAATTGTAATAGCACAGATACAGATGTAGGACAGTAGGCTTTTAAAACAATAAGCAAGCTTCAAACTACAAGATTTTGTTTTAATAGGAAGGCAAGTAGAAAAGAATGAGTGTACCCAGGCTTAGTGGCACCATCCCAAGGTCTTACATAGTAATAAGACCTTGTCTCAAAAAAACAAAAACCAAATGAAACAAACAAAAAAACCCCAAAACAACCAGAGCTGGGTGCTGGTGGCTTGCATCTATAATCCTAGCTACTCAGGAGGCTGAGATGACAGTTTTTTAAGGCAGCCCAGGCTAACTAAAGAAGCTAGAAATGGAGGTGAGGCTCAATTGGGTATAATGCTAGCCTTGAGCAAAGAAAGCTGGGGGATAGGGTGTTCAAGCCTCACGACCAGCACAGAAAGGAATAGGTGTTTGGGGAGATACTGGTGCAAAGGTATCTCTTTACAAGATTTGATAAAAACAGATATAATTTTTTTTCTTTTGGTACTAGAGTTTTTGAACTCAAGGCCTTAAGCTGGCTAGGCAAACTTCCTATACCTTAAGCCATACTCATAGACCTTTTTGCTGTTATTTTTTCAGATATTAGTTATTTTTTAGATAGGGCTGTCTTCAGCTTGCAATCTTCCTACCTCTACTTGTGGTGTAGGAATTACGGGAATGCACCATTTCAACTGGCTTTCTTTGTGATAGGTTCTTTTTTTCCTTGGCTGGTCTTGAATCATGATTTTACTGTTTCCAAGAGGCTGGGATTTTAATGAGAATTTAAGTCCATGATGATGACACTTCTTTTCTACATCATTCTATTTTTTGAAATCCTGGTTTTATTGATGAATTTGTAGCAATAGGAATAGATTTGTAGGAATAGATTTCTCAGGTTTGCTAACACTGTAAGGTTATTCTGTCCTACAATCAATACTATTGCTATGACAATATACTCTGAAGACTGGTGTTAGTTATTGTCCATTGTAAGTCTTTTTTTTTTTTTGGTTCCGGTCATGGGGCCTGAACTCTGAGCCTGGGCGCTGTCCCTGAGCTCTTCAGCTCAAGGCTAGCACTCTACCACTTGAGCCATAGCGCCACTTCCGGTTTTTTTCCTTTTTGCTTATGTAGTGCTGAGGAATCGAACCCAGGGCCTCATGCATGCGAGGCAAGCGCTCTACCACTGAGCCACCTTCCCTGCCCCATTGTAAGTCTTATACTTAGTTTCTATACTTAAACATTGTATGTTGAGTTCACCTCGTTTTGACAGTGCTGTGGTAACCAAATGTGTGATTCACTAAGTGGATGTATGGGCTTACATAATTCCAACTGCTTTATTTCCTATTTATTCATTTATTATAAAGCTTTGGTTGCTGATGAGTTGGAACTGGAAAACAAAGACGAAAGGTTGGTCCTTTATAGGTAGTTTGAAGAGTACAATCTGTTTAGTATGCTGAGAACTGACTTTCTTCATTCTGACTAGGTTTGCATTTATCTTCTGTTGACTTAATATGTACTTTCTTTTCCAAGTGTAATAGTATTTCTCTCAGAATTTTTATAATACACAAGATACTTAATTGGATTTTGAGAAGACTGCATATAGAAAATATGTCTGCCTATTTTCTATTTTGTGTGTTAAACTCCTAGATAGCATATGTTTAGCTTTTTAGGAATGTTTTAAATGTTAGAGAAGTTATTCTCTGATTTAAGAAATAATCTATTTTAGATATGGACAGAAAATAGTGCTTTATTTTGGTTACTCATTTGATTGCTGAATTAAAAAAGGATGATTTATTCTATAATAGTGCTTAAACAAATGATTAGCTTGTCTTTGAAAAAGTGAAGACAGTACATTTGCCACAGTAGACATCAGTTATTTGGCTATATAAGAGTTTGAAATTTCTATACTTAGAAATAAAATTTTGTTTCTTCAGTCAGACTTGCATTAATTCTACTTCTCAAGAAGTTTTACTCTCAGATTCATTCAGCTAGGTGGAACCAGGCAATCTCAGATAGTAAGGAGTTCAATATTAGTTAGAAGAGCTAAAAGGATCAAGAAATAAACAGAAACGTGTGCCTATTTTTATTGACTATTTTTGAATTATTTTTAGAGAAACTCTTATTCAAATTACTTGCCCATTTTCAACTGGATTGTAATTCTTTTGGCTGACTTGTAAGAGTTCTTAATTTATTATAGGAGCTTGTCCTTTGTCATCACTCAGTTTACAATTTTTAAAATTCCTTTTGTGTGTGTATGTGCATGTGTGTGCATACACATGTACACACTGATACTGGGACATGAATGGGCTTCATGCTCTTGCTTGACTTTTTCACTCAAGACTGGTACTCTACCACTTGAGCCACAGTTCTACTTCCATTTTATTTTGGTGTTTAATTGAAGAGTCTCCTGGACTTTCCTACCTGTGCCGGCTTTGAACTGTGATCCTCAGACCTCAGCTTCTTGAATAGCTAGGATTCAAGGTTTGAGCTACCAGTGAGGTGTGTGTGTGTGTGTGTGTGTGTGTGTGTGTTTGCGTGTGTGTGTTTGCATGTGTTTGCGTGTTTGCCAGTCCTGGGGCTTGAACTCAGGGCCTGGGCACTGTCCCTGAGCTTCTTTTGCTCAAGGCTAGCACTCTACCATTTCAGCCACAGTGCTACTTCCAGCTTTTTCTGTTTTCTTTCTTTCTTTTTCTTGTTTTGGTTGGTTATGGGGCTTAAGCTCTGGGCCTGGGTGCTGTCCCTCAGCTCTTCAGCTCAAGGCTAGCACTCTACCACTTGAGCCACTGTGCCATTTCTGGTTTTCTGAGTGGTTTATTGGAGATAAGGTTCTCATGGACTTTCCTGTCTGGTCTGGCTTTGAACTGTGATCCTCAGATCTCAGCCTCCTGAGTAGCTAGGATTACAGGCATGAGCCACCAGCACCAGCCACACTTTTTCTGTTTATGTGGTACAGAAACAACCTAGAGCTTCATGCTTGCTAGCAAACACTCTTATCACTAAATCACATTCCCAGCCATCCTTTTGTTTACTTGATAGTGTCCATTGCAATAAAAAGTCCCATTTATGAATACCAGTGTTTTGTTCTTTAGTTTTTTTCAATAGTGTCTTGTTTTCAGTGTACAAGTTTTGTGTTTCTTTTGACAATTTAAACTTTTTTTTTTTTTGTGCTGGTCGTGGGAACTGAACTTTGGGCCTGAGCACTGTCCCTAAACTCTTAAGCTCAAGGCTAGTGCTCTACCACTTGAGCCACAGGGCCACTTCCAGCTTTTTCTGCTTATGTGATGCTGAGGAATCGAACCCAGGACCTCATGCATGTGCATGTAAGGCAGGCACTCTACCACTGAGTCACCTCCCCAGCCCCCAGTTTAAGTATTTTATTTCATTTACTAAATTTTCACTTTTGGATTTTAGATTGTTCATTGTTAGTGTATAGAAAAACAACTGATTTTGTTTCCTTCCCTCTTCCAGAGTTTCCCTCTTCCTTTTCCCCCCCTTTCCCTTCTCCATTCCTTCTTTCTCTTTCTTTCCATTCCCTCCTCCCCTTCCTCTCCCCCTCCCATTCCCTTTCTCCCTCCCCTTTCCTTTCTCCCTCTTCTCCTTTCCATTCTCCCCTCCATCTCTCCTCCTCCTTCCTTTCCTTTTCTCCTTTCCCTTCCCCTCCCTTTCCCTTCCTTCTCTTTCTCCCTCCCCTCCCTATTTCCCTCCCTCCCTCCCTCCCTCCCTCCCTCCCTCCCTTCCTCCCTCCCTTCCTTCCTTCCTTCTTTCCTTGGAATTAAACCAGAGTATTGCTGATGTCAAGACAAGTGCTTTTACTACTTGAACCACACCTATAGAAACTGATTTTGTATTTTGATCAAGTTCTGTAACTTATCAAACTTGTCTGTTACTGCTAATAGATTTTTTTAATCTGTGAATTCCTTAGGATTTTCTGTATATAAATTTTTTGAGAAGTAGAGATAATGCTTTTTAGTTTACAATCTGCAGTGTAAATATAGGTTATCTTAGTCTTGTTCATTTTTTGTCAGTCTTACATTTAGCATGATGTTATAGATTTTTGATAGCTGTCTGATTGATAGATATATCAATAGATATATACCTAGCTGAAATACCTGTTAACGTAAAAATGTTAGGTTTTATCAAGAACTTTTTCTGTCTATTGAGACCATCATGATTTTTTGATCTTTACTATAGAAAGATTGATTTTAAAAAAATTTTATTGTCCTGTCTAGATCAGATTAATAATTTGGATCCTACATCTTTTATATTTTGGACTCTGGTGGGGATTATCTAGATGTTGGGCCCTCTATGGCCTAAGAAATCATTTGTATGTTATAGGACAAATATCTTTGTTTCCTGTCTGTTTATCATTGGCTGCTGATTGCCTTATGCCTGCATTGATAATTATTATATGGACTTTGAATGATGTTATGAAGATCCAAATTTATAACATCAGCTCTTGTAAGGAAAAAGCTTCCTTACCCCGATAGCTAAAAGTTTCTCAGTTAAGATTTTTCATATCTGGGGGAAGTCTCTTTTTTTATAATTTTTATTTATTTTTTATTGTGAAAATACTGTACAGAGGGGTTACAATTACATGGGCAAGATAATGAGTACATTTCTTATCAAGCATTGTAGCCTCCTCCTTTGTGTCCCCTTCCCAGCCCTTCCCATCCTCCCCCTGCCCCCCCAATCCTCCCTGCCCCCCCCCCCCCCCACCAAAGTTGTAAAGTTCGTTTTCGACATAATGACTTGTACTTCTCATTGTTGCAACAGGTCCACCTGTATCCTTATTTAAACGACTTGTTTTTCCTCTTCCCCTCCACAAATTATATCTACATCAAATACAATGAAAGCAGGGGTTATACTGTGGGGGAGGGACATACAAAGCAACAAAGAAATAATCTTATAAATGGGTTAGAAACAATCCCATGAAAGAAAAAAAAACATTTGAATACATATCTTAGGGTTCATTTCCCTAACATCACCTTATCTGACCTTTTCTGCTTGACTCAGACATATACTAGATATTGCAAATAAGGGAAACCATGAGACCTATGTTTCTTTGGGTTTGGCTTACTTCACTTAATACTTTTTTCAAGCCTTTCCATTTCCTAACAAATGGGGCAATGTCATTCTTTCTGATGGAGGCATAGAATTCCATTGTGTATATATACCACATTTTCTTGATCCATTCATCTACTGAGGGGCATCTGGGTTGGTTCCATATCTTAAACAGAAACTTCTCTGAAGAGGAAAGAAGGATGGTCAATAGACACATGAAGAAATGCTCAACCTCCCTAGCCATAAAAGAAATGCAAATCAAAACAGCATTAAGATACCACCTCACCCCAGTTAGAATGGCAAAAATCAAGAACTCTAATAACAACAGATGCTGGAGGGGATGTGGACAGAAGGGAACCTTATTTCATTGTTGGTGGGAGTGTAAACTTGTTCAAGCACTTTGGAAAGCAGTATGGAGGTTCCTCAGAAGACTCCACATAGAGCTCCCCTATGACCCAGCAATCCCACTTTTGGGCATTTACCCAAATGTTGACAAACAAGACCACACTAAAGCTACCAGCACAACTATGTTTATTGCAGCATTATTTACTATAGCTAAGATAGGGAGTCTCTTATTTTTCTCCTCTCTAACCTGCCTACCTTCCCTCTCTCCATTCCCTCTCCCACATCCCTCCTTCTCTCCCTCCTTTCCTCCCTCTGTTCCTTCTTTCTTTTTCTTTTCCTTACTTCTTCCCACCACCTCCTTTCTTTTTTGGTGCTGGTCCTGAACTGCTGGCATGAACTCAGGGCTTGGGTGCTGTCCCTGAGCTTTTTTTGCTTAAAGGCTAACACTCTACCACTTGAGCCACACCTCCATTTCTACTTCTAGCTTTTTAGTTGTTAATTAGGGATCAGAATCTTGTTGGTATTATTGCCCAGGCTGGCTTTGAATCAAGATCCTCAGAGCTCAGCCTCCTGAGTAGCTAGGATTACAGGTGCCAGCCACCTGTACCTTGCTTGATTTGTGTGTGTGTGTGTGTGTGTGTGTGCGTGCGCGTGCATGGGTGCGTGCGTGTGCATGGGTGCGTGCGTGCGAGTTTGATACTGGCTCTTGTTAGTGTTTTGAGCTCTAGCCCAGCTTTTCTTTGCTCAGGGCTGGGTGCTGTGCCATTTCAGCCATAACTCTAGTCCAATCGTTGATTGCTGGTTAACTGGAGATGGAGTCTTGAGGACTTTTCTGCCTGGGCTGGCTTTGAACCCTCATGCTAACATGTCAGACTCCTGAGTAGGTAAGATTATAGGTGTTAGTCACTGAGGCTCAGCTGTGTGTGTGTGTGCCTGTATGTTTGTGTGTTCACTGGTATTGGGGTTGAATTCTTGACTCATGTTCTCACTTGGCTTTTTTCATCTGTGGCTAGTGCTCTACCACTTGAACCACAGCTCCTTTTCTTTTCTTTTCTTCTTTTCTTTGCTTTTTTCCCTTTCTTTCTTCCTTTTTTCTCTTTCATTCATTCATTCTTTCTCTCTTTCTCTTTTCCCTCCCTCCCTCCCTCCCTCCCTCCCCCTCTTCCTTCCTTCCTTCCTTCCTTTTTGTGCTGGCTGACTGGAGATGAATATCTCAAATTTGTTTAGCTGGGTGAACTTCAAACCTTAATCCTCAGATCTCAGCTTTCTGAGTAGATAGGATTATAAATGTGAGCCACTGACATCTGGCTTCTGATATCTGATTTCATTCTTTTGAAATCAGATAACACACTGTGTTTTCAAGCCTTTTAAATTAATAGAAGCCTGTTTTATGGCCTAGCATATAGTCTTATCTGGAGAGTGTTCTGTGTATACTTGAATATGTGTTCTGTTATTATGGAATTTTTGGCACATGTCTGATAACTCTGTTTGCATTGTAGTGTTATTGAAATAACTTTTCTTACTGATCTTCTGTGTAAGTTCTATCCATTATTTGAAAGTACAGTACTGAAATTTCCAATTACCCTTATTGAATTGTCTGCATATCCCTTTACCAGTTTTTGCCTCATATTTTTTGTTCTGTTGTCAAGTGTAATATATGTTCAAAATTATTATATTTCCTAATAGATTAATCCTTTAATCCATTGTAAAATGTCCTTTTTTCTGTAATAACCATTTGTATCTTAGTCAATTTTGTCAGATATTAGTATAACCAATCCAGCTTTTGTTGTTTATATTACTATTTATATGGGATAAACTTCCATTTTTTTTACTCACTGCCATTGTAAGTGTCTTTTTAGTGCATTTGAATTGAAAATGTGTGTCTTGCACATAATAGCATATAGTTCTGTATTATATTTCTTTTTCTTTTAGTGTTGGGAATTGAATCCATAGCCTTCATGCATGTTGAAAATTCACTCTGCTCTCTCACTCGCTCGCACTCACTCACTCTCTCTCTCTCTCTCGCTGTCTCTCTCTCCCTCTCTGTCTCTGTCTCTCTGTCTCTCTCTCTCTTCCTCCAATCCTAGGGCTTGAATTCAGGGCCTGGGCACTGTTCTTGAGCCTCTCTGTGCTCAAGGCTAACTCTCTACCACTTGTGATACAGCTTCTGGCCTTTTCTGTTTATGTGGTAATGGGGAATCGAACCCAAGGTTTCATGCATGTTAGGCAAGTACTCTAGCACTAAGCCAAATTCCTAGTCCTGCTGTCTCTCTCTTTTATTTTGAGTGTTTGGTTTACACACATTTAAAAAATTGATCTTTTTGTTGTAGTGGTATTATTTATTTACTTTGGAGCTCAGAGCCATGTATATGATAGGTAGACACTCTGCCACTGACCTTTTTGTCCTTTTTGTCTCATGTATTTGCCCAGGCTTGCCTGGACAATAATTCTCCTACCTGTGTACAGCTGGGATGGCAAATGCACCCTTCTTCATCCAGTTTTTTATTGGCTGAGATAGGATGTTATGAATTTTGTCCAGGCTGGCTTTTTTCTAATCTCTACCTCCCAAGTAGCTAGGATTAGGTTTGAGCCATCACACTTGGCTTGTTTATTATATACATTTAATATGATTACTGTTAATGTAGGATTTTACATAGGCCATTTTGTTTTCTATAGGTCTTATGTGTCTTTCCTCTTGTTTCTTCCATATTTCATATCTTTATACATGTCTATTTTGTATTAATGCCAGCTTAATTTTTATGACCTATAGAATTTTTACTTTTGTTTAGCTTCATTTCCTTTCCCTGATTTGTATTATTGTTAAACAAGTTACATCTTTTAAGTTGTATGTCTATAACATAGGTTTATAATTATTGCCTTATTCAGTACTATTTAGGTCATATGGAGGGAAAATTAATATGAAACAAAAAATATATCTAAACTTTTTTTGGTACTGGCATTTGAACTCAGGGCCTCACACTTGCTTAAGAAGGTATGTTCTACCTGAGAGCCATACCTTTATCACTAAATGTCCATATGAACTGGTATGCTTAATGATGAATTCTGGGTTTCTGAGACACTGTTCATTTAAATTTTTTTTTCCTTTTATTGTTTATTTGTGACCAGGATTCAAACTTGGTATGTAACACTTTCACTTATTGGCTGGTGCTCTATAACCTGAACCATACCTTCAATCCCTATTCGATCTATTTGCTAATTCAAAGTTACTATTGAACTCTTTTAGTGAATATTTAATTTTAAAATGCTTATATTTTCAAGTTCTTTCTTCCTTTATTTAAAACAAAATAAATAATTTTAGCCAGCCATGTTGGTAGACACCTGTAAATCTCAGTGCTTCAGAGGCTGAGAGGAGGAGTGTGAATTTGAGGCCAGCTTAGGCTACGCAATGAGACCCTGTTGCACAAAAAGAAAAGGAAAGGAAAAACAATAATAAGTAATACAATGTGGCAGCTCTGGAAATTTTCCTTCCTGTACAGGGTTTGTTGTTTGTATGCCTTGTGACTTTTTAGTGACTTTAGTAGTCTTTTTGGGGGGGTTGTTGTTCCATATGCTGAATTCTTCACTCATTCATGAGCTCAGTGGATAATAATTAGAGATTTCCTTACAAATCTGGAAACTGTAAGTCTCTTACACTTTGCTGTGTCTGTGTTGTGGCATTCAGTCATAGCATCTACAGTTCTGCCTTTGCCTACATTTGCTATTTGCATAGAATCTCAAGGTCAGCTAGAGAAGAGAGCCCACTTCTCTGTCTTCACCGAGTTTGTTCACAGCCTTAAGCAAATGTATGACCTTTGGTATTTACAGGAATGTTTCAGAACTTGTCAAAATCTGTAATTAATATCCCATTATCCAGTTTTTCCTCAATGTTTCTGGTTAAGTTTTTGTTTGATTCAACAGGAAGCTCTAAAAGAGTCAGCTACAGCTATTTTTATCTTTGTTTTAGATGAATGCCCCTAAGAAGCCTGTTAAAGGTTTGAATCTCCCTGGCAGAAAATCTGAGAGACTCCATCTCCAAAGGCAAAACCCCCCCCAAAACAAAAAAAAAACACCAAAAACACAAGCAAACCTTAGAAACAAGATTGAATTGGTAGAGTGCCAGCTGAATAAGCCAGCCCAGTAAGCAAGCTGAGCAAGCATGAGGCTCTGAGTTCAAATTCTGGTATGGTTAAAAAATACTAAGACAAATTTTGCAAGTGGGAGTTTTCCTGGAAATCTGTAGACAAGTTAAATAATGTCAGTTCTCTGAGAATGAGGTGTTGAAGCTCTTTCTTATTCAGTGGCTGATAAATTGCTAGTTATTACTATGATCCTGGGCTCTTTTTTTTTTTTCTTCAAGGCTACCATATTGCTGGGGAGATAAGAATGACAGTAGGGTAAGTTAAAGTGATACTGTCTCTGCTTATTATGAGCTTTTCTGTAAAAGCTGATATTTGTGCATATTTTCTTTTTCTTTTTTTGGGGGGGGGGTTCCAGTCGTGGGGCCTGAACTCTGGGCCTGGGCACTGTCCCTCAGCTCTTCAGCTCAAGCCTAGCGCTCTACCACTTGAACCACAGAGCCACTTCCGGCTTTTTGCTTATGTGGTGCTGAGGAATCAAACCCAGGGCCTCATGCATGCAAGGCAAGCACTCTACCACTGAGCCACCTTCCCAGCCTGCATATTTTCTTTTGTTTAGATTTTTTTTGCCATACTAGGATTTGAACTCAGGGTCTTGTGCTTGTTAGAAAGGTACTCTGCCACTTGCCTGGGCACTATCCCTGAGCTCCTTTTGCTCACAATAGCTCTTCAACACTCTACCACAGACCGCACCGCTTCCAGCTTTTTCTGTGATGAATTGGAGATAAGAGTTTTATGACTTTCCTGCCCCTGCTGGCTTTGAATCAGAGTCCTCAGATCCCAAGCCTCCTGAGTAGCTAGGATTACAGGAGTGAGCCAGTGGCTCCTGGCTTTTTAATTTTTTTCATTAAAAATTAAAAAAAATTGTTGTTATAAAGATGATGTACAAACTTGCATAAATAAGGTAGTGAATACATTTCTTTTTGGACAGTTTTCTTTTTGTCTTGTTTATCTGTCTTTGGGTGCGGTGGGTAAGGGGGTGCACAGAAATGGAGGGACAAAGAGTGAACAAATCCAGCAATGGTATTTAGTAGACACTATTTTTAAAATGAATTATACAATTTGTGGGTGGGGACAGGTGGGAACATCTGGGAGAGAGCAAGGAAAAGGATGACATTGTTCTTTTTTTGTTTTTTGTTTTAATTTTAGGAAATACTACCTTGCTATCAATTGCAACTACACAGATCTCAAGATCTCTGAAGTTATTTTAAATTGTCCAGTAAGGGGATATACAGTGTATCTTGAACTATTTTGCCTGTTTTGAAACTTCAGTAGGTTTTTTAAAATGTCATTTCTACCAGTAATTCTGTTTGTGTCTTTATCTTGCTTTTTAAAATGGAGTAATAGATAATATATATTTGAAAGAAGAACATATTTTAAGCATTTGCACAGAAGTGTGCCTAACTTTTAAGATTGTTACATCATCATCATCATCACCATTGTTGCTGTATGTTTAAACCAGGATCTTGCATGTGCTAATAATTAGCGTACTTTGTCCCATAATAGTCTGGAATTGTAGTTCAAGTGGTAGAGCATTCACCTTGAGCATAAAAGCTCAAGGACAGTGCTCAGACCTGGAGTTCAAGACCCAAGACCAGCGCGCGCGCGCGCACACACACACACACACACACACACACACACACACCAATGTTAATGATTTTTTTTTTTATGAGAATATTTCTGGTTGAATTAGTTATCATTACTAGTGAGACACTAGACTTTGTTAACACATTAAGAAAGTAATCTTTTATTTCTCATTTTGCTTTAAGCTCCTTTATAAAATATATCCGAATGTTTTATATTTATGTTTAGTGATATTAGGGTTTGAACTCGGGGCCTCTTGTTTGCTAGGCTGGTCCTCTGTACTTGCCCTCCCCACCTAGCTGTGTATGAGTGTTTTAAATCAAAGATTCTCAAGATTTTTTTTTCTTACGAAGAAGAAAACAGATTTCTATAGGCATTGATGAACATTAAGTTTAAGACAGAAAAAAAATTTTATGAATCAGTTTAGTTCCTAGAAGGATATTAGCTGCTCTGCTTTTATAATAATATAGTTCTATTCCTCTTCCCTCACTTCAGAAAACATAGTGGAAATATTACATGATTGTTAGATTTTTTTTGAAACAGCCTTATTAAATCTATGCAGTAATAGTAAACTGCATAGATTTTAAATATATAATTTATGTTTGTGAGTAATTTGTATGTGTGTGCGTGTGCGTGTGCTGATACTCGGGCTTGAACTCAGGACATTGTGCTCTCACTTGGCTTTGGTGCTGTACCACTTGTGTCACAGCTTCACTTCTAGCTTTTTGCTAGTTAATTGGAACTAAGAGTGTCTTGGATATATCTGCCTTGGTTGACTTTGCACCTCGATCCTCAGGTCTCAGTCTTTTGAATAGCTAGGATTATAGTTGTGAGCTATCAGTGTGAGGCTGTTTTTATTTATATATATAGTTTAACAGTCTTTGCCATTTTATTAGAGGTTATTTACATTTACTATTCTTCATGTGATTAAAGTATCATCTAAAATTCGTTTTATATTGTTTGATCACTGCTTCTCTTTTTTTACTTCATTTGGATTAATCAAGCTTATTATTTTGTGATTTTTCTAGTATTTTACTATTAGTGCTGCCTGTTTTGCTATTGTTTTAAATGGTTGTTTTAGTACTTAGGATATTTAAAATTGTTAGACATATCATGGTCTTCTTTCAAGTGTGGTATACCACTTGTGTAGCATAACTGAATAATGTGCCTCCATTTCTCTCCTCCTGGCATTTTCATCCATTTTACTTTTATGTATGATATAAACTCCACAGCACATAGGTTTGTTGGTATTTTTGTTTGTGTTGTCATTGCTTAAACAATTATCTTTTTTGTCAGTCATGGGGCTTGAACTCTGGGCCTGGGCCCCGTCCCTGAGCTTTTCAGCTCAAGGTGAGCATTCTACCACTTGAGCCACACTTCTGGCTTTCTGGTGGGTAATTGGAGATAAGAGTCTCATGGACTTTCCTGCCTGGGCTACAAACAATTATTTCTTTTAAAGTTTTAAATAACAAGGAACAAACTTGTATAATCTACCTGTTTTCTAATACCATTTTTCAGTACTCTTTATTCATTTATATAGATATCCATATTTCTGTATTTTTCCTTCATTAATTTTGGTAATATGTGGGTTGGATCTGCTGGTAATGAATATCTGTCCTTCAGTTTGCTTTGTTTTTAAAAAATTATTGGATAATGGGATTCCAGCTTTTTTAATACACTGTTTCTGATGAAAAACATCAGAAATGAGAAATATGTTTTTACTTGCTCTATATCATGTCTTACCCTCCCCTCCCCCCCCCCCCCCCCAAGCTACTTTTGAGATTTTTCTTTCTTTTTTTCTTATTGATGGGCTTTGGTGAAGTTTTTTTTTGTCTTTCTTGTTCTTGGGATTTCATTCAATTTTTAGGCCACTTGTTTTACAATTCTTTTATGTACTTTTCAATTCTAGGGCCTCTATGTGTGTGTGTGTGTGTGAGAGAGAGAGAGAGAGACAGACAGACAGACAGACAGAGACAGAGAGACAGAGAGAGAGAATATGAATAATTCTGGGGCATGTGTGGTGTGTGTGTGGGAGGGGAGGGAGAGAAGGGGAAGGGGGGATATGAATTCTAGGGCCTGTGTGTGTATTTGTGTGTTTCTCATATGGTTTCCATTCAAGGTTCATTTATTTTCTCTTCTATATCAGTTGTGTTTGAAGCACCTTCCTTAGTGAATTTTTCTAGTCTGTTATCTAATAGGAACAGTCCCTCATCCTGAGCTGTGTGAGTTCCTGAGACTATTCCCTTTGTTTCTTTCTAGTATTTTCCTCTCTTAAGATTTGAGAAGTTGAGATTAATGGCCTCAACCTCTCAATTCTTTATCTCAGCCTTCAGAATACCGGGATTACAGGCAAATATTACCATGTACTTTTATTTGTATTGACAAATGCGTAGCTTCCAGGTTTTGTTAAGATGCCATATGGGAAAGCGATTAATAGAAAATACCTTGGCTCCTAAAATGTCACAAAGTCTTGATTGACTTGTTTTGGGTGTTGGTTTACTTTGCTGTTGTTCTCATTGTCTTCTTCTGTGATTGTGTTAAAAGCATCAAGTGTAATTATAACAGCTTATTTTTATTCTAATTTCATATTTTACTATTGAATATAGATCAATACTTATTTCAATTGTATGTTTTTATCTTGATAATCTATAAAATACATTGAAGTAGTATTAGATGACTATTCTTACGATAGACAGAGGATAGGCAAATTACTAGTGTTGTTTTGTTCTAATGTGTTACATTGGAGGCTGAATAGCGTAGAAATGAAGAACATAAAGCTGGGTGTTGGTGGCTCACACTTGTAATCCTAGCTAGCTACTTACGATGCTGAGAACTAAGGATCACAGCTTGAAGCTAGTCTAGCAAGAAATCCTTTTTTTCTCTTTTCTTTATATATTTTTTATTGTAAAAATACTGTACAGAAGGGTTACAGTTACATGAGTAGGTAATGAGTACATTTCCTATTGAGCATTGTTACCTCCTCTGTTTTTCCCCTACCATCCCTTAGCAAGAAATTCTTGTAGGAAAAAAAAAAAAAAAAAAGAAATTCTTGTAGGACTCTTATCTCCAATTAATCACCAAAAGCCAGAGTAGAGCTGTAGTTCAAGTGGTGGAGTACTAACCTTAAGAAAAAAAGCTCAGGGACAGTACCTGGCCCTGAGTTCAAAGAAAAAAAAGTAGAAAGAAATGAAGAACATGGACACTGGATTCATGCAACCACTTGGATACCCAGAATTATTCTTACACTTAAGAACCTTTACAATATTAATACCCTCATTATGTTTTTCTTCTTCCGTTTCCCCCACTAAGGACAGTGTCTTGTTAAGTAACCCAAGCTGTCCTTGAACTCACAATCCTATTTCCTTCACCTCCTTAGTAGTGAGACTATAGGCATTCACCAGCATGCCATACATTCTTCTACTTTGATGCGTCTTTGAATTTGAAGGTAATCTTATGTTTCTGAACTTCCATATGTGGTATTTGGCATTTTCAGTATCTAATACATTCTGTGGGGACATGTTAAAGTTTTCCTGCCCTGCACTATGCTGACAATTTTCATAGAGAGTTCTATGTCTGAACTTTATTACACTTAAGTGCCTATTACAAAGCCTTTAGGCACCGATTTACTTAGAATATATTTCATACAATAAATTATCCTTAGGAGCAGTTCTTTAACCTTTGTGGACAGACATTCAGGAAACTGTAGCCATTAATCTTAAATAGATCTAACTTTTTTTTTTTTCAATGGTTAGGAGTTTTGATTTTGTTTTTGAGACAGGATTTCACTATGTTACCCAGGTTGTAATTTTTCTGTCTGAGTAGTTAGCATTTTAAATATAGCCCAGCTTTTACATCATCATCATCATCATTTTATTTTTGATGCTACTGGTGTTTGCTAGGTAGGCATTGTACCACTTGAACTACATCCCTTACCTTTTTTTTTTTCTTTTCTTTTCTTTTGGTCATGGGGCTTGAACTCTGGGCCCTGGGCACTGTCCCTGGCTCTTCAGCTCAAGGCAAGTGCTGTACCACTTCTGGTTTTCTGGTGGTTTATTGGAAATGAGTGTGTCATGGACTGTCCCGCTCAGGCTGAACCATTATCCTTAGATCTCAGCTTCCTAAAGTAGCGAGGATTACAGGTATGAGCTACTGGCACTAGGCTCCCTTGCCTTTTTTGTTTCAGTTATTTTGAATAGGGTCTCAGGTTTTTACTAGGGCCAGTCTGAACTTCATGATCTACCTTTGCTTCTCATATAACTGGGATGTTGGGTGTACACCACTGTACCTAGCCTTTTTGTTGGTATGGAGGTCTTCCTAACTTTTTGCTTGAGTTGGCCTGAACTTCAGTCCTCCCAATCTCTGCCTCTGCCTGAAGTTACAGGTGTGAGCCATCATTTAGCCTTTATTTTCTTTTAAGAGATGGCATATATTTATTTCTCTAGTTATTTTTTAATTTTTTTTTGGTCCGGTCGTGGGGCCTGAACTCTGGGCCTGGGCACTGTCCCTCAGCTCTTCAGCTCAAGGCTAGCACTCTACCACTTGAGCCACAACGCTACTTTCGGCTTTTTTCTTTTTGCTTATGTGGTGCTGAGGAATCGAACCCAGGGCCTGCTTAGGTATGCAAGGCAAGCGCTCTACTACTGAGCCACCTTCCCAGCCCTTATTTCTCTAGTTATTAAAGAAATAATGCTAGGCACTGGTGGTTCATGCCTGTAATCCTAGCTACTCAGGAGGCTGAGAATTGAGAATTGTGCTTCAAAGCCAGCCCAGGCAGGAAAGTCTGAAACTCTTTTTTTTTTTGTCGGTCGTGGGGCTTGAACTCTGGGCCTGGGGCTGTCCCTCAGCTCTTCAGCTCAAAGCGAGCGCTCTACCACTTGAGCTACAGCGCCACTTCCGGTTTTCTGGTGGTTTATTAGAGAAAGGAGTCGCACGGTCTCTCCTGCCCGGGCTGGCTTTGAACCGCGATCCTCAGATCTCAGCCTCCTGAGTAGCTAGGATTACAGGCGTGAGCTACCAGCGCCCAGCAAGTCTGAAACTCTTATCTCTTAATTAACCACCAGAAAACCAGAAGTGGTTCAAATGGTAGAGCACTTGCCTTGAGCTGAAGAGTTCAGGGACAGCACCTAGGCCTAGCATTCAAGCCTCATGATCGACAAAAAAATTAAAAAATGAAATATTTATGTAAAGAGTAAAATTAAGGGAAGAAGATAAGATATATGAAAGTACACATTCCATATGTTTTATTAGGATAGAAATTAAGGGTAGTTCTTTAAAGGAAATTTGGCACTACGAATATTTATTAACCATGATTTATTTAACCTTTATAAAATAATTGCTGAAAACTTTTTTTTTTATTTTTCAGAGAATGCAGAATCTATTGATCTTAAGCAGTTTTTTGACCAACATTTTTCACATATATACTACGTGTTCTTCGAAAATTTTGTAACTATTGAAGCTAGTCTTAAACAGAAAGGTAAGATGTTAACATGTGTTCTGGCTTATGTTGATATTTCCAATAATTGCCACAAACAGTTTTAAACAGAGGTATTTGGGCATGAGAAAGTCGTTACTTTATTTCATTAGACGGCTATTTAATATCACTCTCACTGTACTCATAGGTCTTATTTGAAAGAAAACTAAGGTATTAATATTACTAGAAATGGTAAGGCTCCAAAGAGGTCTCCAAAAGGGAGGAGCTATTTACCTGGCTCTTGGTTACTGGGCTCATGACATCACCAAAAGAATTTAGGATACATGAAAGTAGAGACCAAAGTTTGTTACTAAAGCAAAGCAGTAGTAAGTATAGTAAAAACATTTAGATGTGCTTCAACATAAGGTGTATTTGTGGTGGAAAAAATATTGGGGGGTTTGGATTAAATTTGCTTTATGACAGCTATGCCCCTTTGTTATGAATATCTAGTACGTTAGATCATTCTTGCTGTTACACTATATATGTATGTATATATGTATGCACGTATGTATTTATTTATTGTGCAACTGAGAGCCTTGCCCTCTTGCTCAGCTTTTTCACTCACAGTTGGCCATTTAAGCCATACCTCCAGCTCTCGCTTTCTGCTTGTTAATTGGAGACAAGAATCTTTTGGATTTGTCTACTTGGGCTGACTTCAAACCTGTGATCCTCAGGTTTCAGCTTCCTAGGTAGCAAGGATTATAGGAGTGAGTCTCCCACTCTGGCTGGTTACACTGTTTTGGAATTATCAGTTGGGCCTAGAAATTTGGTCAATTTACAAAATGTCTGTTTCTTCTTGGGCATCTCTTTAAAAGATGGACTTTGCCAGATGTTCTTTTCAAGAAAGGGGTCCTTCCTTAAGATAATTTTCCTTTTCAAACACTTCTTTGATCAAAGGAGTCATTTTAAAATATTTTTATATCTCTCCAGTCTTGGGGCTTGAACTCAGGCTATGAATACTATGTAGCTGAGTTGTTTTGCTCAAGGCTAATGCTCTACTTGAGCTACAGTCCCACTTATAGCTTTTTGGTGGTTAATTGGAGATAAGAATCCTATGGATCTTCCTGCCCAGTCTGGCTTCAAGCCTCGATCCTCTGATCTAAGCCTCCTAAGTAGTTAGGATTACAAGGGTGCATTACTAGCATCTAGCTAAATGTCTTTTTGAAAAGATACCTTTGATCAGTTCCCAGAGTGTGAGAGTCATTTGAGCAAGTGGGCAAGATCAGAGGGAGAAAGAGGCTATATTTACTTATTTTAAAATAATGACAAGCCAGATGCCTGTGGTTTATATCTGTAATTCTAGCTACCTCAAGAAACTGAGAGCTGAGGATCACAGTTCACAGCCAGCCTGGGCAGGAAAGCTCATGAAACTTGGTACTTCTAGTTAACTACCAAAATAGCTGGAAGTGGAGCCGTGGCTCCAGTGGTAGAGTGCTAGCCTTGAGCATAAAAAGGTCGGGGACAGTGCCTAGTGTCTGAGTTCAAGCTCCAGCACGCATGCACACAAACACACACATACACAAAGGACAATAAAAATCAACCCTTTACTACTTGAAATATTGAAGCTCATTAGATGATTTTTCATGGTAATATTTAATACTTTTCTTGTAAAATATTGTAGGTCACAAGTCTCAAAGAGAGGAATTGGATGCTATACTTTTTATTTTTGAAGTAAGTACCATGTATTATAACCTTTTAATATTTCTTAGAAGTAATTTTTGGAACATATAAATCTGTATTAACCATATAATCTGAATTTATCAGTCTTCTGAAGAGCTAAATTTAATTTTTAATATAAAATATGCCTGATTACATTTTTATATCTTTTGGTACAATGTATTATCTTTAGGTAGAGGTAGAATCATTTTATGCATTTATACCACAGAATTAATAAATTCAATTTGTTTGTAAAAATGAAATTTTTAATATACCATTTATATACTGATTTTTTTTAAAGCAAGTATTTACTTTAGTAAAATAGGTTAAGTAGGGAGTAATGGAAAATAAAAACATTCCCTGTTCTCCATGTAGGAAGTGAGAGTTAAAGACTCCTATATATGCAATTAAAAAAAAAATCTAGATGTATGAGTGTGGGTATTAAGCAGTTCTGCTTTTAACGACTTCATTGTTAGTTGATACAAGAGTCTTGTGTTTAAAATTATTTTATATTATTTTGAATTATCATGTAAGTGTTTTTATAAAAATAGTAGGAAACGGCTGGGTGTCAGTGGCTCCTGCTGGTAATCCTAGCTACTTAGGCAGCTGAGATCTGAGGCTCAAGGTTCAAAGCCCCCCCTTCCCCCCTCCCCAGGTAAAAAAATCCCTAGAGACTCTTATCACCAATTTAAACTTCAGAAAACCAGAAGTGACTCTGTGGCTCAAAGTGGTAGAGCACTAGCCTTGAGCGAAAAAAGTCCAGGGACAGTACCCAGGCCCCGAGTTCCAAGACCCATGACCTACCAAAAATGAAAAAAGAAAATA
The DNA here is from genome assembly GCF_019054845.1 of Dipodomys spectabilis. Classification (NCBI taxonomy): domain Eukaryota; kingdom Metazoa; phylum Chordata; class Mammalia; order Rodentia; family Heteromyidae; genus Dipodomys; species Dipodomys spectabilis. The sequence goes on along the minus strand of NW_024870719.1, from coordinate 2,890,377 downwards.
GGAAATGGAGCTTAGGTGTGGGTAAGCAAACTTTGATACTCTGATAAAATTTGTTTTATATTTTTAGTCTACAAAAACAAATTATCTTCTAATCCCGCCTTTTTTCTTTCCTTTCTCTTTTCTTTTGATGGTACTGGGGCTTGAGTTTAGGGCCTTGATCTCCCACTTACTTTCTTGCTTATGGCTGGCACTCAACCAGTTGAGTTTTGCTGCCAGTCCAACTGCTTTTTTGATGGTTCATTGGAGCTCTCTCAGACTTTTCTGCACAGATTGGCTTCAAGCCATGATTCTCAGGTCTCAGCATCCTATGCAGCTAAGATTTCAGACATGAACCATTGATGTCCATCTTTGCCTCCACCTTTAAAAAATAACTTATTCTTTATTTATTTTGGTGGCAGTACCAAACGCCTTGTGTTTGCTAGGCAAGTACTCTACCACTTGAGCCAGATCCTTGGCCTGTTTTGCTCTCATTATTTTAAAAAATAAATTTTCACTTTTTGACTGGGCTAGATCATGATTCTCCTATTTATACTTTCTGGGTAGTTGGAATGACAGGAAAACATCATTATCCCTCCTTATTGATACATCGTCTTGTAAACCTTTTTGCCTGGATTGGCCTCAAATAGCTCAGTCTCTGAATAGCTAGTCTTGATCTCCCTCATCCAGCTTAAGCTAATTTAGTGTACGTGTTGAACTCAGGGCCTTTTGCTCAAGGCTAACTTGAACAAAAGTCTACCACTTGAGCTATACTTCCACTTTCAAAAGAACTTAGTTTTTGTTCTACCTTAACTTCTACTAAGAATTTGAAGAACTGTAGAAGACTATGGACTATACACTATGACTTCAGAGCCATAGCAAAGAATTTGTTTCTCACCAAATGTGATAGTGTGCACCTTTAAGTAACAGCTACTCAGGGTACTGAGGCAGAGGGATGAATCACTTGAGCCTAGAAGTTTATGAGCAGCTTGGGCAGCCAACACAGTAATAAAAAGAGCTGGGAGTCCTGGTGCTGGCCTGCAATCTCAGCTATTTGGAGGCAAGAGGATTTTGAATTATAGTCCAGCCTAAGCTATACAATGAGTTCTAGATCAGTATTTGATATTTTGAACTTATTTTTCATTAGTCATACCACTTCAAGTGGTAAATAAACCATCCTAAGAGATTGCCTGACTGTTTATAAGGGATTACTGAAATTTAGGTATTTTGATACAGAATAGAACCTGGGAGGTTTTCCTTCAGAAGTTTATGATTGTGATTAATGAGTGATGAGTTAATAGAAGCCCTTTCAGAGTATTCCTTTGTTAAAAATAACGTATTTTAGGCCAGAATGGTGGTGCACACCCAGATGAAGTTGGAGGCTGGCCCTAAGTATAAATGTACAAATGCTAGAATCTGTCTTGAAAAAATAACTAAAATAAACAGTGTTGTCTGGGCTCAAGGGTAGAGTCACCTGCATAGCCAAGTATAAGGCCCTGAGTTCAAATCCTAATAGCACTAGTAGTTATAAGGAGTTGCACTGTTTAAGACTATTTTGTATTTGTATACTATGTTTTATGTAAAAAACTTGTTTTCTTATTAAGTTTTGTTTTTAAAAAATTTATTAGCATGTATTAATTGTACAAGTTGTTTCATTGTAGCATTTCCATACATGCATATAATATACTTTGATCAATTTTATTCCCTCTCTTTTCTGTAAGAAACTCTTAAGGATTTAACTCTTATTCTAATACTTCACATTTCACTAGATATGGACTTATTACTTGCTTTTCATTCTTGTCTTCATTTTGTTCATATTGAATTTTAGAAAATTTTACAACTTCTTCCAGAAAGAATTCATCAGAGATGGCAATTTCATAGCATTGGTAAGTAATGTAAATATATACTTCATATTTGAAATGAATTGTAATATATGAAAATGCTTAATAAGTCTTGGCAATTACCATAAGAATTAGTAACTTAAAAAAATGCAAACCAGTGTGAACTAGGAGTCTACACCATGCATACACAAAAGGGTAGAACTAGAGTTTTAGCTAACTTTGAAGGGTCAAAATAGGGCTTATCTTAAGAAGCAAAGCTGAAAAAGAAAAGAAACTTGGTGTACATTTACTGTCATAGACCACACAAGGGCAAAATTAAGACTTTTTCTGTCATTGGGAATTAAGTCCAACTGCTTCCGAATGGTTTCGTAACAAACATGGCATCATCACAGCACGCCCTTGACTTGCATTATAAGACTGACTTTTCTCCGGCATTATAAGACTGACTTTTCTCTGGCATTATAAGACTGATTTTTCTCCTCTCAGATTAAAAAAGGGGTCTGCGGGTAGGCAATTATTGGTAGTCAGCATTTGTTCAATATTGCAGTGTCAGGCTTGATTACTAGTGATTCTCAGGCCCTTTCTCTGATGGGGAATATATGCTCTTTGTTCACTGTATTGAAGCAAAGTGCTTCGACATGCCCAAGGTTAGATCTCCAGCACTATGAAAAACAAAGAAAAAAGATAAAAAAAAGGAAATGTGAAGATAAAAAGAGATGGTCTCATAATACATGAAGAACTTGGGGCTGGGAAGGTAGCTCAGTGGTAGAATGCTTGCCTTGCATTCAAGAGGCCCTGGGTTCGATTCCTCACCACCACATAAGCAAAAAAAAAAAAAAATTGGAAGTGGCACTGTGGCTCAAGTGGTAGAGCGCTAGCCTTGAGCTGAAGAGCTGAAGGACAGCGCCCAGGCCCAGAGTTCAGGCCCCATGACCGGACCCCCTTCCCCCCAAAAAATACATGAAGAACTCTTTAAACATAGTATATTCAAAAGACAAGTCAATTGTGTGTGTGTGGTGTGTAAGTAAGTACTGGGGCTTGAACTCAGGCCTCAAACTCTGTCTCTGCTGTTTTTGCTCACAGTGGGTACTACACCAGCTAAGCCATGCCTCCAATTTTGTTTTTCTAGTTAATTGGAGATTCGTCTGCCCAGGCTGGCTTGGAACTAAGATCCTCAGATCTCAGCTTTCTGTGTAGCTAAGATTATAAGTGTGAGCAAGTCAACTTTTAAAATAAGTATTTTAATAAACTGAAAATTTTCTAATGAGCACATGTTAAGGCGCTTGATAGGATAGTGAAATATTATTTGGACTTCTATGATGAAAGTTGTCAGTGAAACTTTTTGAGATATCTGAAATTCAAAGATACATTTTATCTCTTTTAGTTGGAGGAATTTGGGATTGAATTTAGGGCCTTGTTCTTTCTAGGCAGGTGCTACTACTTATGGCCCCACCTGTTAGTGGAATGACAGGTGCTTACCACTTTGCCCAGACGTTTGCTTCCTGAGTAGCTGGGATGACAAGTATACCATCCCAGTACCTACCCATTAGTTAAGATGGAGTCTTTGGGCTCCCCCCCCCTTTTTTTCCTAGGATGGCTTTAGACTTTGATCCCCTGATCTCCTCCCAGTACCTAGCCACTGGTAAAGATAGAGTCGTTGGGCATTTTTTCCCCCCTGGGATCAAACCCTGATCTCCCCTCTCAAGTAGCTAGGATTACAAGCTTTGGTGCCTGGTTGATACATTGTATTTTGTGAATAGTCTTTATCAAAGGACCTGTATAGGGTCATCTACTTAAAATGCTTGATGGTATTCCCAAATGGCCTGTAACTTGAAAAGATTTGTATATAATCAATTTTTCTTTGTTGCTCAGAAGAATCCTCCAACTTCTTTTTTTTTCTTTTGGTTTTATTTATAAAGGAAAAGAAAATTTGGATTCATTCACACTTTAAAATATGGCTTAACTGATGGCTTATAGACATGGCTAAAATTGGCTAAAATGGTAGAGTTGCTTGTGTGCAAGTGTGAGGCCCTAGTTGAAACCCCAGTATACCCCCTTAAAACAAAAAATTTCATTAAGATATAATTTATATAGATAAAAATTAATCTTTATCTTTTTTTGTTTGTTTGTGGGGCTTGAACTCAGGGTCTGGGCACTGTCCATGAGCCTCTTTGTACTCAAGGTTAGCGCTCTACCACTTGAACCACAGTACCACTTCCGGTTTTTGAGTGGTTAATTGGAGAAAAGAGTCTCACGAAGACTTTTCTTCCCTGGCTGGCTTTGAATTACAATCTTCAACTCTCATCCTCCAGAGTAGCTAGGGTTACAGGAGTGAGACACTGGTGCCTGGGGCTTTTATCGTGTGTGTGTGTGTGTGTGTGTGTGTGTGTGTGTGTGTGTGTGTGTGTGTGTGTGTGTGTGTGTGTGTGTGTGTGTGTGTGTGTGTGTGTGTGTGTGTGTGTGTGTGTGTGTGTGTGTGTGTGTGTGTGTGTGTGCTGGTCATGGGGCTTGAACTGAGGGTCATCCTAGGCATTGTTTTTAAACTTTGTACTCAAGGCCAGTGCTCTATCACTTAAGCTACAGCTCTACTTCTGGCTTTTTTTGTGTGTGTGTGATTAGTTAGAGTTAAGAGTCTCACAGATCTCAATTCTCAGCCTCATGAGTAAAGCTATAGGTTTGAGCCATTGGTACTCAGCTAAATTTTACCCTTTTATTTGTTTTTGTTTTTTGTCAGCCCTGAGGCTTGAACTCAGGACCTGTATACTGTCCCTGAGCTCTTTTGCTCAAGGCGAGCATTCTACCACTTTGATTTTTGGTTTTGGTTTTCTGGTGGCTAATTGGAGATAAAGAGTCTCATGGACTTTCCTGCCTAGGTTAGCTTTGAACTGTGATCCTCAGATCTCTGCCTCCTAGGCTGTAGCTAGGATTACAGTCATGAGCCACAAGCTTGAGATCCTCAGATCTTAGCCTCCTAGGATTATAGGAATGAGTCACTAGTGCCCAGCTATTTTTACCCTTAAAAAATTTTTTTTTGGGGGTCAGTCTTGGGGCTTGAACTCAGGGTCTGGGCACTGTCACTGAGCTTCTTTTTGCTCAAGGCTAGTTCAAGGCTAGTTCAAGTGGTAACTTGAGGCACAGCCCCACTTCTGGCTTTTTATGTTTATGTGATATTGAGGAATCGAACCCAGGGCTTCATGCATGCTAGGCAAGCACTCTACCACTAAGCCACATTCCTAGCCCCTATATTTGCCCTTTTAAAGAAGACCAATTCAGTGATTTTTGGCTGTAGTTTGTTTTTTGAGGTTCAAATAATAGAAAACCTGACATGACTATGAGTTCAGACCTCAATATTGCCAAAAAAATACTCCAAAATATTGATGATTTTTTTAACTAAATAAAGCTACTATATTCCATTTTTTTATACTTCCATCATCCCCATGTATGTTTTGAACTTATTTATAGTCTTTTGATATTTCCAATAGGAATCTGTTTTCTTTCCCAAATAAATGTTGCGTGTATATATTTCATTAAGTCATCCAATTTAATGTGTTTGTATCTGGCTTCTTTTAGTGAGCATAGTTTCTTTTTGGTTTGTCCATATTATATTGGTACTCTTTTTCATTGCTAAATAGCATTCTGTCTTGTGGATATAAATTTTTTTTATGCTCTTCAGTTAACATTTGTATTGTTTCCAATTTATTGTATCTTGTTTAATAGTTGTATTTATTGTGGATTCCTTTGGATTTTCTACTGTGAGATAGTTACGTTAACTAGGACAGTTATTTATTGTTAGTTTGTTTACTTTTTTACAATCCTGAGTTTTGTAGTCAAGGTCTTGAACTTGCTGGCTTTGCTTGCTTACTTGCTACTAATAAAGCCGTATTGCCAAACAAGCTTTTTGCTGGTTATTTTGGAGATAGACTTTCCAAACTTTTCTGCATGGGCTGGCTTTGACCTTGAATTCTCTGGATCTCAATCTAATGAGTAGCTAAGATTACAGGTATGATCCACTAGTGCCTGCCTACTTCTTATTTCTTATTTAATACTTTTAATTATTTCTTCTTCCTTTTGCCTTCATTCTTCTCCTCTTCTCTCAGTGAAATAGTAATTTTGGTAGTCCTGAGGACATGGCTAAAGTGATAGAGTGCCTGACTAACAAATGTTCAAACCCCAGTATATGCTTCCCAGTATGCCCTAAGTTTATTTTTTATTTATTTTTTGTCTGGTCGTAGGGCCTGAACTCTGGGCCTGGGCGCTGTCCCTCAGTTCTTCAGCTCAAGGCTAGTGGTCTACCCCTTGAGCCACAACGCCAGTTCCAGCTCTTTTCTTTTTGCTTATGTGGTGCTGAGGAATAGAACCCAGGGCCTCATGCATCCAAGGCAAGTGCCCTACCACTGAGCCACCTTCCCAGCCCCTGCCCTAAGTTTAAATTTTGGACTTCATGCTTGCTTGGCAGATGCTCTACCACTTAAGCCATTCCCCCCCACACCTGTTTGTGTAATGTTGTTTAAGTTAATCCTTTGTAATTGTTTTAATTTTAAAAGGGTCAGTTGTGCTGTTCTATCTTTCATTTCTGATTTTGGTAATGTGGGTCTTATTTGGTTGACCAGTCTAAACATTTATCATATTTGTTAATCTTTTAAACTAACATTTGTAATCATTTGATTTTATTTATACTTTTTTCCTTTTTTGAAATATGGTTTAATGCTGTTGCTCAGACTCAATTCAGGAGAATTGAGTCAGGCTCCTATTCTACACTTTTTTTTTCCTGTTTATCCCACTGATTTTTGTTCTAATCCTTTGTATAAAAAGTTCATCTTGCCGGGCGCTGGTGGCTCACGCCTGTAATCCTGGCTACTCAGGAGGCTGACATCTGAGGATCGTGGTTCAAAGCCAGCCAGGGCAGGAGAGACCGTGAGACTCCTATCTCCAATAAACCACCAGAAAACCGGAAGTGGCGCTGTAGCTCAAGTGGTAGAGGGCTCGCCTTGAGCTGAAGAGCTGAGGGACAGCGCCCAGGCCCAGAGTTCAAGCCCCATGACCGACAATAAAAAAAAAAAAGTTCATCTTGCTTTGAGTTTAATTTTCTCTTTTAGTTTTTCAAGTAGCAGATACATATTGATACCTTTGGGTTTTTTTTCTGATATTTAAAACTAAATTTCCCTTTAAGCCTTGCCTAAAATCAGTATTAGACTAAAAGTCAATGTTATATTGTAAAATAACACATACATGAATTGTTTTGTATGATATCAGTTACATAAGATTTTGATGAATTTTTTTATGGATTTATAAATATGTAGTAATATAAAAGTACTTTCAGAAATGATTAGTACAAAAATTATATAATGATTTTCTTTTGGGAAGAAAAGAATAAAATGACTTAAGCTTCAGTGATATCTGTTATGGTTAAATAAATTATTAAAGATAATTTTAAAATTAAAAATTTAAATTGTAACAAACATGGAGTTGTGTTTATATTTGTTTAAACTGGTGGATCTCTGGATATTTGTTACTGCTAAATTTTAGTATTGTAGATTTGAATTATTTCATGATTTAAAAGAAAAAGGAAGGCTGGGAAGGTGGCTCAGTGGTAGAGCGCTTGCCTTGCATGCATGAGGCCCTGGGTTCGATTCCTTAGCACCACATAAGCAGAAAAAAAAAAAGTCGGAAGTGGCGCTGTGGCTCAAATGGTAGAGCGCTAGCTTTGAGCTGAAGAGCTGAGGGACAGTGCCCAGGCCCAGAGATCAGGCCCCATGACTGGCAAAAAAAAAAAAAAAAAAAGAAAAAGGAATATTGATGTCTGAAACTTAAATTATAGAAATATTTGTTAGGAAAAATTATAGATGTTATTAATGAGGTAAAAGTATTGAACAGTGGATTTTTTGTATTAGTGATAAAATATTTAATTATTTTCTTAATCTGAATAGTATATATACAATAAATTTTGCTAAAGATAATTTTGGATGCAGGTTTTGCTAATAAAGTAAATCTTGTTTAGTTGTGTTGAAAAGGTGATATTCTTTACATACTCTCTTGTCTCAAGTTTGGCTAGAGGGATATCAAGGTCACCAAGAATAATTCAGAGGTTGCCAAGGACTTGTTTAAAAGTATTTTCAAGTCTGACCGAGAACTCTGACATTTAAAATAGATACCAAGATATGAATATTTAAAGTCATGTTTTCTTTTCAGGATTGATTTTAAAGAAACTCCTTCACACAGGAAACTCCTTAAAGGTATAATTACTTTGACTTTAAAACTAATTAAAATTTTAATGTATCTAATATGTACTATGTTATTTTTTTGTTTCTCTTGTATGTTCTTCCCTCAGGGTACAACCCCTGTTTTCACTGTATTTGATGTCAGTGCCCTGAATCTTGTATATACACTTTTCTAATTTGGGTAAGGGAAGGGAAATAACAGAATGCTGAAACAAAGATACAGGATGACCCATTGTAACAATGAGATGTACAAGACACTATGTAGAAAATGTACTTTACAACTTGGGGGGGAGGGGAGTTGGGGAAGTAGGGTAGGAAGGGATGGTAGGGGAAAAACAAAGGCGAGGTAACAATGCTAGATAGGAAATGTACTCATTACCTTACTCATGTAACTGTAACCCCTCTGTACAGTACAATAAAAAACATTTTTAAAATCCAAACAAAGAGAAAAACCTCAGTAAAGCATTATGTGCCACCTGTTCTTCTTATCTCAGATTTTTTCCTAAAGATTGTCTTCAGTTCACTTACTTGAGTAAATTCACTTAAAATATTGTTCCATACTCAGTATGTGTGAGCAGAGTACATAGTAAATTGGCCAAGACATTGTAAAACTATTACATATTGTCGCACTGGCTTATTCCCCACGAAAAAAATCTTTCCTTTCTGTGGCAATCAGAATAAAATTAGTGTCATTCAGCAAATTATTCTCTAATACCTTTTTTAGGTACATCAGGAATAGGAAATGTGTGTATAGTATATATGTTCATACATATAATAAAAATATATGTATTTGTGTGTGTATACATACATATATACATACATAGAAAATGCTGATTTTAAGATGGGTATTGGTGGCTCATGCCTGTAACCCTAGCTACTCAGGAGACTGAGACCTGTGGATCAAGGTTCAGAGCCAGCTCATGCAGTAGTCAGCGAGACTCTTACCTCCAATTAATAATCAGAAATCTGGAAGTGGTGCTATGGCTCAAAGGTGGTGTAATGCACTAGCTTTGAGTAAAAACTGCTCAAGGACAGCACCCAGGCACTGAATTCAAGCTCTATGACCAACAAAAAGAAAAAAAAAATGCTGATTTTATTTCTTTTTTCAGTTATTAATTTTCATTCAGTAAAGGAAGCTGCCTATTCTAAAGCACCTTGCTATATGCTAGGTAGAGTCACATATGTAATTTTGTTTGGGTGTAACAGTATACAAAAGAATAATAAGTTTTGGTAGTTAAATAGGTTGGACAGTGGTCATTAACAAAGTTCTCAAAGAGTAATTCCCAAAGCTACCAGTGAGGTTAAATTAGTAAAGAACTTAGTGCTTTCCTTGTCAGAGATTGGATTTTTCTCTTATCTCTCTTTTCTTGTTCTCCTACTGGAGAACATTGACTTGACTCAAATATTTATTAATTTTTTATCTATGAGTATTGTTTTAGGTGCTTAGCTATAATAATGGAGCAAAATTCCTGATTTGCAAATAAGAACCTGAGATAATTTCAGAGACCTTTAAAATAATTTTGTGATAGTAATATGTAAACAATTATACTTTTTTAACAATTAAATTTTAACATTATTTAAATAAAATTTTGTAATTTTAATGATTTCAGAACTTTTTAAAGTTAGTAGCACTGAGTTTGCTATATACTAATATCTCTATAATCATTCTTTTTTGAACTCATTATGGCAAGAACAACCATTGCTTTGTATCTTTTTGCCTCTTAGATTATAGTGAAGGAAGATAGGGAATGAAAAGGCAGACAAGAAGGAAATGGTTTTCTGATTTTTTTTTCAGAAATTATAGGAAAAATATTACAGGTTTTAAGGGGTTAGATACTAAGTTTATTCCTATTAAAAGTCCATGATATCACGTACTCATGGCACATGCATGTAATCCTAGCTACTCAGGAGGCTGAGATCTGAGGATCATGGTTTGAAGCCAGCTCAAGCAGGGAAGTCCATAAAACCTTTATTTCCAATTAACCACCAGAAACCAGGAGTGGTGTTGTGACTTACAGTGTTAGAGCTCTAGGCAAGTCCATGAATTTAGATTTCAGAATAGTGAAAGTTCAATAGATGTTCTAGGTGTAATATCTAACTCCATCTCCATCTCAACCCCTACCTCCAGACAAAGTTGCTTTGGAGTCTTTCTTTTGCAAAATATCATTTGTAATTTTCTGGAGAACTGTGTCCTTAAGAGGAAGAAAGTGTTTACATTAAGAAAAATATTGTTTCTCATTTTATTTTAGATTAGGCGGGAAGGTGTTCGTCTTTTCCTATTATGGTTGCAAGCTCTTCAAAATAACTGTAGCAAAGAACAGCTCTGGATGTTTTCTTGCTTAATCCCTGGGTTTTCAGCACCACAATCTGAACATGGACCTCGAACTTTAGATAATCTTATTAATCCTCCACTCAACCTTCAAGAAAGTAAGATTCATCAGATGTTATCTATAAATATTTTGAAGTTTTCTGTAGTGTTCTTAATGTATAGCTATTAAATGGGTAGTCCAAGGCAGTGTTTTAAATGTCCACTTTAGTTTATTTTGGTATGGTGATACCAGCTGTGCAAACTGATGGAAACATAGTTTGTTACTCAGTTTCGAAGAAGAAGGGAACATCTGATGTCATTGAGAGATATGTGGGGAAGATGAAGGCTATGTGGGAAAAGTATCAGGGTCTGTCAAAAGGCAGAGGGAAAGTAAGTAAATCTATACGAGAACTTTTATTTTGGTTTTTATGGGATGGAATGGCCCGCTAGGAGAATCACATTTGAAATTAGTTAATAGTTTTAATAATTTCAGTGAGTGTTAGGACTTAAAGGTTGACTCTAGTTATCTGGTACTTAGGCAAGGAGTCTTAAGTATACAGGAGTTGGTGGCTATTTGGGCTCTGAATGGGTTGGTTTGCACATGAAAGGCACTGTCCCACTGTAGTCATTTTCTACTTCGTTGAAATGTCTATGACTGGGAATATCTAGTGGGCTTTACAGATATTTTAGAGCTTCACCAAACAAAGCATTTGTAAAGAATATTTTGTAGAAATGGAGTGGATTATGTGTTACTTTAGAATTGAGATGAGATATGCCTCTGTTGTGAGCTTGCTTACTTGATTTTCTTCAGACAGATTTTTAGACACGCATCTTTTAGGTACTGATTATGCTTCTTAGAAAATGCTTGAGAAAATTCATATGTTCGAGGGTTGATTTTCTTATAAATTAAAAAAACCTGAAAAGTAAATGTAAGTTTCTTACAAGTTTAATCAGAATGTTCCCTACTGTAAGCTGTAAGTACATTATCACTGCTTTTCATTTTATTGTGGCTTTTGTAATGTATTCTCTGAATGTAAATTTGAAATCACCACTTCTAGTGAGGTGTTATTTATTCTTAATAATTGCCTATTTATCTCTATGTCATATTCTCTTAATCAAGAGTCCACAAAACAGCTGTTGAGGTTGGTCATTGTAAGGAATTATTAGAATCACTTCAGATTTATTGATAAAATTTTTTGAATCACTTCTTGTATACATGTTTTGCAATTAAATTTTATCTGGTTATGTTACTGTATTAATGAATTTGTTTTATACTACTATTCTTTTGTCTTTGGGTAGCTCAAGTCACTATAGAGGAAATCACTCCTCTTGTCCCCCCACAATCAGGAGATAAAGGACAAGAAGACCTCACAAGCTATTTTCTTGAAGCACTTTTAAAATATATTGTAATTCAGGTATGTGTTACCTTCTTTGATATCATTCTATGAGCAATTCCTTTTTCTGTCCAACGTGTTTAATTCTAAGTACATATTTGCTTATTTTCTTGGAAGATTGATAGTTTTACTTTTGCAAATACATGTTAGTGAAATGTTTAAGAGATTCTGTCTTCTGGTATCGTTCTAATCATATTATTTATTTTTAGGTAAAAAGTTTAGAATGGAAGAACAAAGAAAACCAAGAAAGAGGTTTTTCATTTTTGTTTTCACATTTTAAAAAATATTATTTGCCTTACATTTTTCCAAACATCTGCAAGGAGAACAGTTTATATCATCCAGTACTTGGTAGGTAGTATTTAGAATTTTCTAAACAATCACACATAAAGATTTTTTTTTAATCTTTCAGTATAAAGTTGACATATATTACAGAAAATTGTCCACATTTACTATTTGTATTGAATTATAGAGATACCATATCCAGATTTACATTGAAAGTGAATTTATATGAACTAGAGATTTTCATTGGGAATGAAGAGTTAAAATTTTTTTTTTTTTTCTCAAGCTGGGTGCTGGTGACCCACACCTGTACTCCTAGCTACTCAGGAGGCTGAGATCTGAGGATCATGGTTCAAAGCCAGCCTGGGCAGAAAAATCCATGAGCCTCTTATCTCCAATTAACCACTCAGAAAACTGGAAGTGGCACTGTGGCTCAAGTGGTAAAGTGCTAGCCTTAAGCTGAAGAGCTGAGGGACAGCACTTAGGCCCAGAGTTCAAGCCCCACAACTTGACAAAAAAAAAAAAAGAAAGAAAGAAAATCTCTCTAGATCTCATTGATTCACCCATTTCTCTCAAATTAGCCCATTGGAAATATTTATGAGGCTGTATACAGGTGACTCATGACTGTAATCCTCAGGGGGCTGAGAACTGAGGATTGCTGTTTGAAACCAGCCCAGGCAGACAAATCTTGTGAGGCCCTGACCTCCAGTTAACCAGCAAAAAGCTGGAAGTGGAGCTGTGGCTAAGTTGTAGAACATCAGCCATGACTGAGCTAGAGTTTAAGTCCTAGGACTGGCGAAATTGAAAGAGAGGAGGAGGAGGAAGAGAGGGGAGAGGGAGGAAAAGAGAGGAAGAGATATTTGTGGCTTGTATACTTAACTGAATTGTATTTTTTGGTATGATCTGTTTCTCTCTCTCTCTCTCTCTCTCTCTCCCCCATCCCTCCTTCTCCCTCTCCCCCACATCTCCCTCCCCTCCTCCTCCTCCTCTCCTCTCCCTCTCTCTCCCCCTTTCTCCCCCTTTCTCCCTCTCTCTCCCCTTCCTCCCCCCCTTGTTAATTGGAGCTGAGCCTTGCAGACTTTTCTGCCAGGGCTGGCTTTGAACCATGATCTTTGATGTCTTAGCCTCCTAAGTAGCTAGGACTACTGGTGTGAGCTACTGGGTACACTAATACTAATTATTTCTGAGATGGCAACTAATTTGCAACTGGCCTGTGAATGGACCTTGATCATGATCCTTCTGTTTACATTTTCAATGAAGCTAGGATAATAAGCACGTTTGACTGAATTCAGCTACTGGTTAAAAAGAGGTCTTGTCACTTTTTTTCATTTTTGGCCGGGGCTGACCTTGAACCTTTATCCTCTATCTCAGCTTCTAAGAAGGTAGGGTTTACATGCTATAAGCCACTCATAGCTTGTTTTTATCCCTCAAAGATTCAATTTCGTATTATCCAAATTCTGTATGAATAATAGCCTTATTATATATTTATTGTTCTTGCCTAATATTTTGTGGCTTTGCCAGCATCTGTGTTGGTTTCTTTTTTTTTTTTTTTGCCAGTCCTGGGGCTTGAACTGAGGGCCTGGGCAGTGTCCCTGAGCTTTTTTTGCTCAAGGCTAGCACTCTACTGCTTGAGCCACAGCACCACTTCCGACTTTTTCTGTTTATGTGGTGCTGAGCAATCAACCCTAGGGCTTCATGCATGCTAGGCAAGAACTCTACAACTAAGTCACATTCCCAGCCAATGTTTGGTTTCTTTTTTTTTTTTTTTTTTAAACCAGGGCTGAGAACCGAACCCACGGCCTTGCGCGCGCCAGGCGGGCGCCCTTCCGCTGGGCTAAACCCCCAGCCCCCCATGTTTGGTTTCTTAATACTAGAACCTGTGGACAAATGAAGCAGACTGATGACATTGATAATCTGTCTGCAGAAAATATCTGTTTGATAGAAAGATGCTTTAAATGCCAAATTACACAATTAACAGGCAAAAGTTCATACTATGTATGGCTTGGTTCTAGTGGTTTATTTTTTTCTCTTAGGCAAGATCTATTGACCTTTTTTTTAAAAAATAGTGTTACTTGGGATTGAACTCAGGGTTTCTTGCCTTGTAAGCAGGTGCTCTATTATTTATGCCATGCCCCAGGCATGTTTGCTTCAGTTATTTTTTGAGATAGGTCTCTTGTTTATCCCGATGATCTTTCTGTTTTAGGCTTCCTGCATAGCAGGGATGACAAATAAATATTTCCATGCTCAGCTGTTGGTTGAGATGGAGTTGTTTCAAGATTTTTGCCTGGGCTGGCCTTGAATCTTGATCCTCTCAACTCTTTCCTGAGTAAGATTAACAAGTGTGAGTTACCTTGGCCAGCTTGAACTGTTTTTTTGTTTTGTTTGATACAGGCTCTTAATGTATAGTACAAGTGGCCTCTTTTATGATCCTTTTGCCCCATTCTTCCAGATCTTGGGATTATAGACATGTGATACCATGTCCAGTTAATTGAACTTTTGATGATACTAGTAAATGTGGTTTATTCTTCTGTGTTCAATGATGACATTTAATGAAGTGTATTTTTTTTCTTTACTAAAGCCACTTATAAATGGCTTATAAAGCCACTTATAAAACGACTTATAAACTTATAAATGTAGCATTTTAGTGTTTCCTTAAATGTTTAAAAATACACCTAGGAAAAATACTATCTTATTTATGTTTTTTTTTCTTGTTTTACATAGATATTCCACAGATAAGACCCAAGCCACATTATGTCATGATAAAGAAGGATGCTGAAACCAATGAAGCAATCTATTGTACAAAGGAGCCTTTCATTAAAGCACGAGTTATTGTCATTCGTTGGCTGGTTTCTTTCTGGCTAGAACCAAAACCACATACAGGACCTCATATTCCTGGGATGGAAGGTGAAGTTGTGCCAAAGAATATTCAGGTAATACACAATTGAGGCAAGAATGTTGAAGACTGACATGGCTCTTAAGATTCAATTCACTGATTACAATTGACTTAGGTATACAGCATTTTAAACAAGTACGTTTTTGTATATTTTATAAATTCAAATTTTAATAATTATAGAAGTAATAATTTTCTTAATAGAAAATAAAACTTGGAGATTATAGAATTTTAGTTGAATTAATCTTATTTATGTATTTTAGTTATAATACTTTTCTATCCCTGGAAAATATATTCAAAGAGGCCCCCCCCCCCCAGGTTACTGAAACCATGGATAATATTGACATTATACCTTACATGTGCTATCTTTATATATATATATGTATATATATATCTATAGTATATGTGTGTATATATTTTATATATAAAAGTATATATATGTATATGTATGTGTATGTGTATATATATACACATATGTATATATATACATAAGTGTGTATACACACACACACACACACACACACACACACACACACACACACACACACACTTTTTTTTTCTTGGTCTTGGGGCCTGTACTCTGGGCCTATGCACTTCCCTTAGCTCTTCAGCTCAAGGCTAGTGCTCTACCACTTGAGCCACAGCACCATTTCCAGCTTTTTCTGCTTATGTGGTGCTGAGGAATCAAATCCAGGGCCTCCTGCATGCAAAGCAAGCACTCTACCACTGAGCCACCTTCCCAGCCCCTATACTTGCTTTTTGTTGTTGGTGGTGGTGGTGGTCATGAGGCTTGAACTCAGGGCCTGGGTGCTGTCACGGAGTCTTTTTAGTGTTCTACCATTTTGAGTCACAGCTCCACTTCCAGTTTTCTTGTGGCTAATTGGAGATAAGAATCTCAAGAACCTTCTTGCCTGCGCTGTCTTCAAACCATGATCCTTAGATCTCAGCTTCCTGAGTAGCTAGGATTATTAGGCATAAGCTACTATAACCTAGCTATATTTCTGTATTTTTCATATGCGTATATATACACATATACTGTAATGTTTATAAATTAAACTTTAGTAAGTTTAAGAGATTAACAACATAGTAACTTTGAGAGTAGTGATTAAGAGAATAGTGACAACAACTACAATAAATTCAAATAGCAATAATAAATAATAAAATCAAATAATTATAATGATATACTTTTATAAAGGTTACCGAAAATTTATTAATTGTTTCTAGAATTTTCCACATCACACTTTTGGATCAAGTTCTTCATACTTTTTTCTTAGTTTGTTTCCCCTCATGTATGTTTTCTTTCTGTTTGTGTAAATTACAGTACTTTTCCTATTTACCTTTACTCAGGTTTCACTAATAGGTTTTTGGGGAGGCCAAGGAGGCAGTGCTAGTGTTTAGGGTTTTTTGGGTGACAAGGAGGCAGTGCTGGTATTTGAATTCTACTTGAAGTGCTGTTACATTTAGGTTATGTCTCCAACTCTTCGTTTTTAAAATTTTTACTAAGTTTGAAAAATCCTTAACCATGTTTTTTTTTTTTTTACTGTAACTGCTTAAATCTTCCAAAATTAAGATAGGAAGTATGTTTAGTTCATTAGAATTAAAAAATGTGACTTTTATTCCTTTGCGAGAGTAGCAGATCACATTGTATGCTTCTCAAACTCTCTGCATGCAATTATTAAATGCAAAAAGTGAAGCAGTATTTTCTAGTCCTAATAATGGCCTAGACTTTATTGTTATGATTAATTTAAAATCATCTATTTAATCTTATTTTTTGGATGAGGAAACAGACCAAACATTGAATACGGTGCCAGAAAGTATTGTCATAAAACAAAGTCATGAGAAACCTACTACATGATGGTAGTAATTCACTTAATCACTGTCTTTTTCTAGGGTGTGGTTTGATCTCCAGTAATGGTAAAACAAATTTCTTTTACTAGAATAAAAAACTTTTCTCTGATTTTTTTTAAGATTTTCTTTTAGCTTTATCTCAGCTTTTTTTGTCAATTTCTTGTTTTTTGTTTGATAAAATTTTTGCTCTTTTTTTTTTTTTTTGTGCTGGTCCTGGGATATGACCTCAGGGCCTGTGTATTGTCCTTGAGCTCTTTTGCTCAGGTTAGCACTCTACTACTTTAGTCACAACTCTACTTATTTTTTTTTTATTGTTAACTGGAGATAAGAGTTTTCATAGACTTTCCTACCCAGGCTGGCTTTGAACTATGATCCTCAGATCTCAGCCTTCTGAATAGCTAGGATTGCAGGTGTAAGCCAAATGCGCCCAGCTCAGAAATTTTTAAAATATCATCATCATTAACTAAATATTTCAATGTAGTTTGCTTGTAAGTTATTTATTCTTAAGGACTTTAGCTGCCTCCCTGTTGAAAGCTCTTTCACTTACCCTTAGTAACTTTGAATTTTCTATATTTAATTATATATAGTCAATGATTCATTTTCCTGACTTTTTGAATTTCTTTATATCACTTAAACATTACATTATTAGCATTTCCACTTAATTATCCAGAATGAACCTTTTTTTTTGGGGGGGGGGTCCAGTCATGGGGCCTGAACTCTGGGCCTGGGTGTGTCCCTCAGCTCTTCAGCTCAAGGCTAGCGCTCTACCACTTGAGACACAGTGCCACTTCTGGCTTTTTTCTTTTTGCTTATGTGGTGCTGAGGAATCGAACCCAGGACCTCATGCATGCAAGGCAAGCCTCTACCACTGAGCCACCTTCCCAGCCCCTCCAGAATGAATCTTAAATAAAACTTCAAATAGTGCTGTAAGTTACTATAGAATGCTTTGGCTCTAGTTAGTATTTGATAAAAAACAAAGTACTCAGTTAAATGTTTATAATATTCTTTCCTTTGTGTTTTAATTTTAGAGAGCAGCTGCTAGTTTGGTATCCAGGGAAGAAAACAAAAGTGATAATGCCGATAAAGCAGACAGAAATACAGAACCAGAACAATCTCATTCGAATACGAGTACTCTCACAGAGCGAGAACCCAGCTCATCCAGTCTTTGTAGTATTGATGAAGAACATCTCACAGATATTGAAATAGTTCGAAGAGTTTTTTCTTCCAAAAGAAGCAATGTAAACTTTGTCACAGAGATATTTCGCCAGGTAAAATGCTTCTCATTATTTTTTAATTGTAATGAAGACTTGGGTTTTTAATATTGAGTTGTTGTTATTTTGTTGTTATTAACTTTTTTAGCTATTCTTAGGGCTGGAGGTATGGCTCTTCAGTATCCAGCCAGCTTAGCAGAGCAAGGCACTGAGTTCAAACCCCAGCACACTGACACTCTTCCCCCCCCCCAAAAAAAAAAAATTTGAATTCATAATTTTTTTCCTTTATAAAATTAACATGCATTAACTTGTTCAAAGGAATTTCATGATAGTAATTTCATTGATGCATAGTATACTTTGCTTTTTCTTCTTTTCTTTTCTTTTTTTTTTTGGTCAGTCATAGGACTTGAACTCTGGGCCTGGGCGCTGTCCGTCCCTTAGCTCTTTAGCTCAAGGCTAGCACTCCACCACTTGAGCCACAGTTTCATTTCCCATTTTCTAGTGGTTAATTGGATATTAGAGTCTCATAGACTTTACTGACACAGCTGGCTTTGAACTGTGATCCTTAGATCTCAGCCTCCTAAGTAGCTAGGATTACAGGCATGAGCCACCAGTGCCCAGCTCTTTTTTGTTTTTTGTCTTGTACTATTATTTGACTGTTTTTACTCATGGCTAGTGCTTTACCACTTGAGCCACATCTTCATTTTGGCATTTTTTTTTTTTTTTTTGTTAACTAGAGACAGTTTTTTTCTTTACAGAGGCTGGCTTCAAACCTCAGCCCCCTGATATCACCCCTGAGTAACTATGATTATAGATATGAGGCACCTGATATGTCAGATTAAATTTTAAATATTCACCTTATGAATTGAAACTTTTTCCTTCCCATCATTTTATAGTAAAGTTATTTTTTGTGTGATTGTTAAAAGTTGTTTTATAAATATCAGTGATGGTTCCTTGCCTTCGTCTTTCAGAGCTTCAGTTTTGTCCATTAGAGCATTCTGAAATTTAAGTTGCTAAACAGTGTTATTGGGGGGGAAAAGAGGAAATAAAATAGCTGTTTTACATAAATTAACTAGAAATTTGAAAGTACATATTCCCAAGCACATAGAAATTTTTTTTGGAAAATGTACTTCATGAAAATTAAGCAGGCGGGCTGGGAAGGTGGCTCATGGTAGAGCGCTTCCCTTGCATGCCTGAGGCCCTGGGTTCCATTCCTCAGCACCACATAAGCAAAAAGAAAAAAGCCGGAAGTGACACTGTGGCTCAAGTGGTAGAGTGGTAGCCTTGAGCTGAAGAGCTGAGGGACAGCGCCCAGGCCCAGAGTTCAGGCTCATGATCAGACCCAAAAAAAAAGAAAAAAGAAAATTTAGCAGGTGCTTAATTGTTGCAACAATATTTAACCTTTTTCAGGTAAACATCATTGATTTTTATAGCTGAAGAAGGATCATTCAGTTCTCAAAGCAATCAAGTAGTAGATCTGAGATAACGATATCCAGATCTTTGATGTCTGAATTAATCTTTGCTTCCTTCTTTTCTTTTTTCTTCTTTTTTTTTCTCTGTGTGTGTGTGTGTGTGTGTGTGTGTGTGTGTGTGTGTGTGTGTCTGTCTGTCTGTCTGTCTGTCTGTCTGTATGGTCGCATGTTGTATCATAGGCTGATTTTAACCTTACTAAGTAGCCCAGGCTAGCCTTTCATGTGCTGTGATAACAGGCATATACAATACCTACCATTTCTTTTCAAGCACAAGGACTATTTGTGGGAACAGTATCAGCCTTCTAATTGATTAGATAATTGTCACAAATCTTAAAACTTAAAGAATTATTCAGTTTTTAAGTTTTGAACTGGTTTGAATATTTTTTAGGAGTTTTGTATTACATTTTTTTAAAAAACTTACTCATATAAATTTTTATTGCATATGCTTTTTTTTTTTTTTTCCATCAGTCATGCGACTTGAACTTGGGGCCTGAATGCTGTCCCTGAGCTCTTTTGCTCCAGGCTAGTGCTCTATTACTTTGAGCCATGGCTCCACTTCTGGTTTTCTGGCAGTTAATTGGAGAACTTTCTTGCCTGGGCTGGCTTTGAACTGTGATCCTCAGTTCTCAGCCTCCTCAGTAACTAGGATTACAGCCATGAGCAACCAGCGCCCAGTTGGTTCTTGCTTTTATTCCCATTAGTACTTACTTGCTTATTGTTATTTTACTTACTTGCTTATTTTATTTCTCTTAAATTTTTGCTTTTGGCTTTGTTGACTTCTCTCTGCTTTATATTTACATTTTTCTTTCATTTTTTCCTCATTTTTTTTCTTTCTAATTTTCTTGATTGTATAAATGGTTCTTTTCCTAGCTAATTAAATATTACTCTCAATTTTTCTTTATATAAGCATTTTTCAGGATATTAATTTACTTATTTACTGTTTTAGTTACATTCTATAAATTTTTATCTGCAGCTTTTCTTTTCCTTTCCTTTTTTTTTTTTTTTTGATGCTGGTACTTGGTTCATGCTCTCACTTTGTTTTTTTTTCACTCAAGGCTCATATTCTGTCCTTGAGCCACACCTTAAAAGCCAGTTTTGGCTTTTTGCTGGTTAATTGTTAATTTGATATAAAAGTCTTTCAGATGTATCTGCTTGAGCTTGCTTCAAACAGTGATCTTCAGATCTGGAGGCATGCTTCAAAAAGCCACTTCTGGCTTTGTGTTGTTTGTTGATTTGACATAAAAGTCTTTGAGATTTATATGGGTTTGCTTCAAACAGTGATCCTTATATCTCAGCCTCTTGGGTAGCTAGGATTATAGGCATGAGCCGTTGGTGCCCAGCTATGTGTAGCATTTTTTGTAATTATTCATTCTTTTTAATGATACCCTCTGTTTAATGATACCCTCTGACCTATGAGTTATTAGGAAATATGTATCTTCCAAAAATTAGATATTTTCTGTTTTTTTCCTTTAAAGTTTTTTTTTTTTATGTAGTTTTATTTTAGAGAATATAGGCTGTAGGATACTAAATATTTAAAATGTGCCCCACCTAGTACATAGTCAGTTCTCATACTATTTTGTGTCCGTGAAAAGAATTTGACAGGTGTGGTGATCCATGCCTGTAATCCTAGCATTCTAGAGGCTAGCCTAGGCTACATGGCAAGTTAAAGTCAATCTGAGCTACAAAGTGAAATCCCATCTTCAAACCAAACCAAATCAAATAACACGAGGGCTAGAGATGTTACTCAGTTGTAAAGTACCTTCTTGGTATTGCACACGTGTCTACCTGGGTTCTATCCATAGTGCAAAAACAAAAACCAGGTGCTAGTGGCTCACTCCTGAAATTCTAATTACTCAGGAGATTGAGACATGCAGGACCAGTTTGAAGCCAGTCTGGGCAGAAAAGACTGCAATACTCCATCTCTAATAAACCAGCAAAAGGCCTGCCAGACTAAAGACACAGCTTAAGGAAACCAAGCCAGAGCTTGAAGCCCTTAAATGAAGCCCTAGTATTAACACTAAAAGAAATAAAACAAGCTTTAAAAATGTATTGGCATTGTATAGGGTTGTTCCTTTTTATGTTTCATCCAATTATTCCTCTAAAATACAGAAAAATATGTAGACTGAAAAGAGATAAAAGTATCTTTACTAACGCATCTGCCAGAATCTCATCTATCTGTATTTAGGTCTGATTTGGTAGAATAATTACAATGCAAACTTATTCTTTCACAGGGGCAGTTACCAAAAGGTAAATTGTTAACAAATCTGGGCATGCCCACAATTGTAACTTTTACTGGTCTCTGTGATGGGATCAAGGCTCTTGTAATGAAGAACCAAGCATGAAATTGTTTTTCATTTACTTTTATTTATTGTGTATCTGAGTTTTTTTGAGATTAAGACTTGCTATAGACTAGGTGCATTACCACACCAGGCTCTGGTGTGACATTTTTAAACAGGCCTGGAATGCCATCAGTTGCCATCTAGTCTTTGGTTAAGTTTTTAACATTGCTTTCAGATCTCTAATTTCTGCCACTCAAAACTACAGAGCATTTTCTCTTTTATCACACATTAAAAGTAACCTAAGGCAACAGTTTGAGTATGCATATTTCAGTTGCACTTTATATTATCAGTTTCTCTTTCCCTACGGAGTTAAGTTTCTTTAGAAAAATTTCTAAGTTGAGTAAAACCCAAAAATGCCTAGTGCAATAACAGGAAAATTCATATGGGCAACATTTCACAATTAGCTCACTTGTGTTGGACAGAACTGTGCTTTCAGAGCCCAGAGAGAGATTTCCTCCTACATGAGCAGAATGGAGTTAATGGTTCTCCAGATGGTGGTTTCTGCTTTTATGAATTGTGATGTGTGAAAAACCAAAGAAATCGTTCAAAATATATTATAGAAGATAGAAATAAATTAAGGTAAGGGGGAGACAGGTTTGGTGTCCAGAGTCAGTAATCCTAGCTACTTGGGATTGTTTAATGGACACTTGATTATTTCTATATTTTAACTATTGTGAATAACATGCCACAGTGAATGTGGGTATATAGACATCTTTTTGAGGTACTGATTTCATTGCCTTTAGAAATATACCCAGAGAGCAGATTGTTGTATCATATGCTAGTTCCATTATTGAGTTTTTGAAGAACTTTCATACTGTTTTTCATAATGGCTATACCAATTTATAGTCCTGCCATCAGTCAATCAATGTCTCATCAGCAAAACCCATCTAACCATCTATACATCTATTCATTTCTATCTAAATAACTATCCTAACTAGTTTGTGGTGATAACTTGTTTTCATTTGCATTTCCTGATGATTGGTTAAATGATTGAGCATTTTTTTCAGAAATGGTTGCCTGTGTATCTGTTGTGTTTATTGAGAAATGGCTGTTGAATTATATTTCCATGCTTAAAACTGAGTTATTTGATTTTTACTGTTGTTATTTGAGGTGAATGTGCATTTTGTGTATTAACCCCTTACCAAATAAATAGTTTGCTAATATTTTCTCATTTCATAAGCTTTTTATATTATGTTATTTGCTTTCTTATGTTAAAGCTTTTTAGTATAAATAATTCCTTGTCTATTTTTGCTTTTGTTCCTTGTAATATTGTTGTCATATCCTCAAAAATATTGTTTACATCAATATCAAGGAACAACTACTTTCTTGTGCTGTCTTCTACTAGTTATGCAGTTTCAGATCTTATATTAGTCTTTAGAGTATTTTGAGTTGATATTTGTATGGATTTAATTTTATTCTTCTGTTTTCCCATTCGTATTTGTGGAAGAGATTTTCCTTTCTCCATGTTTTTATTGAAGATCAGTTGGCTGTAGATGAGTAGATTTATTTCTGAGCTCTCTGTTCTGTTTATTGGTCTATATGCATGTGATGCCAGTGCCATATTATTTCACTTACTGTATAGCTTTGGGGAGAGAGAGAGAGAGAGAGAGAGAGTGCTTGATCAGGAAATGTGATGTCTCCAGATTTTACTTTTTTCCTCATGATTTCTTGGGTTATTCTAAGTTCTTCATTCTTATCATACAGTGATAAATGACAGTGACACAAGGACTTCATTATTTTAGTTTGAGTGACAGTCTCTTTGACATCAGTCTCCATCAGATCCATATTTAATGTGTCAGTAAAATAACATTTTTGAATGTGCAAGAGTAAATCTTGGGTAAGGAAAGCCTAAGGGTAAGAAACAACCTTTTGTACTCTGGTTTGTAAATAAATTCATCAAACTACTTGGTAATAGTCTGCTAATTTGTTTACTGATAAATATCTTAGCTTTGGAGATCACTATTTTTTTTTAAACTATCATGCTTTATGCTTTAGAGTTGAAAGGTTATAACAAAATTAAGTGAAAAGTATTGTTTTCATACAAGTTTGGAAAATAAGTTAAGTTTTTAGCATTTAGAACTCTAGTATTTATAAGAAAATACAATGTTTTTATTTGAGCTTTTTTGTTGTTATTTGTTTATTTGTTGCTGGTCCTGGGCTTGAACTCAGGATATAAGCACTGTTCCTGAGATTCTTTTTCACAAGGCTAGTACTTTATTACTTGAACCTCAGTACCACTTCCGGCTTTTCTAAGTAGTTTATTGGAGATAAGAGTCTCACAATAAACAGATGAATGAATGAATGAATGAATGAATGAATGAATAAATATTACCAAAGATCTGTAAAACACCACTTAACAATTCTGATTGCTTAAATGGATATTTATTATCTTTAAAAACTGAATTGTGCTACTAAATTGATGATTGCATTCTGACAAATTGAATTAAGAAAAAAGATCTAAATATATATATATATATATACATATGTTTACATATATATTTATATATTTGGTATGCTTTTGAATCCTTGCCAGGTTGGAACTCTTTAACAGTTGCACAAATTCCTAGTTCATTTTTCTTGGTTTCAATTTTGAAATAAAATATTTTTGTTTTAAATTGGAAAAAAAAAGTCTTACAGACTTTCCTGCCCAGGCTAGCTTTGAACTGCCATCCTCAGATCTCATCCTCCTAAGTAGGATTCCAGCCACCTGCATCTGGCATGAACTTAGTTTTTAAAATTTATTTTGAATATTAGGCTGAGTTGTTGCTGCGCTATAATAATTTCATAACAAGCCTTGATTGTCAAAATGATGGAGTATGGCCATTAAGCTACTTGAATATCACAGTAAGAATTAAGAAACAGATTTATTAGATTGAGGAAAGTATACATAATGCATTTTGCCAGGCAGTCATTCACAGTAAATAAAAGAACTAGCAAACAGAATATCTTTTTTTTTTTAATTTAATTTTATTTTATTTGTGAACATACTGTACAGAGGGGTTACAATTACATGGGCAGGATAATGCGTACATTTCTTACCAAGCATTGCAGCCTCTTCCTTTGTTTACCCTTCATCTCCCTTCCCAGCCTCCCCCCTCCCCCCCAATCCCAATCCTTCTCCTCCCCGCCCCCCTCACCTACGTTGTAAAGCTGGTTTTGGACATGACAACTTGTACTTCTCATTGTTGCAACAGGTCCACCTGTATCCTTAAACAACTGGTTTTTCCCCATCTCCTCCACAAGTTATACTGACATCAAATATAGTGAAAGCAGGGGTTATACTGTGGGGGAGGGACATACAAAGCAACAAAGAGATAATCTTATAAATGCGTTAGAAACATATGCATGAAAGAAAAAAACATAAAATACATATCTAAGGGTTCATTTTCCTGACATCACATTATCTGACCTTTTCCGCTTGACTCATACATATACTAGATATTGCAAATAAGGGAAACCATGGGACCTATGTTTCTTTGGGCCTGGCTTACTTCACTTAATATAATTTTTTCCAAGTCTTTCCATTTCCTAACAAATGGGGCAATGTCATTCTTTCTGATGGAGGCATAGAATTCCATTGTGTATATATACCACATTTTCTTGATCCATTCATCTACTGAGCAAACAGAATATCTTATTTATATTGCATATGAATGTTTCCTCATTGTCTTTGATGCTGATTTTTTAAAACTAATTTCATATAGACAAATTATATTCATTTTAATACCTAAAAAATAAATATACCTGTTAATAACTCCAGAGTAGGAACTGACACTTTTTAAATAAAGGTCTTTTGAGTTTTAAAATTTAAATTAATGGGTAGTGTTATTCATTAGTAAAATGTAAAAAATGCTAACTATAAACACATCTAAGGGAAAGAATTTGATAGTGAAGTAAGGTTTGAGTTAATTTTGTTTTGTTTTTCCATATTTAGATAGGATTTTTCCAGTAAAATGTGTTTTTATGATGAAAACGTTGCACTTTGACAATTCAGAAAATACCCAAACCAAAGAGTACCTATAAGATAATCCTTGTTTGCTGGCACCAGTGGCTCATGCCTATAATCCTAGTTACTCAGGAGGCTGAGATCTGAGGATCACAGTTCAAAGCCAGCCTGGGCAGGAAAGTCCATGAGACTCTTACTCCAATAAACCACCAGAAAACTGGAAGTGGCACGGTGGCTCAAGTGGTAGAGTGCTAGCCTTGAGCTGAAGAGCTGAGGGACAGCGTCCAGGCCCAGAGTTCAAGCCTCACGACTGACAAAAGAAAAAGATAATCCTTTTAAATTTCTAAGTGTTTGCTTCATTTTTAGATCGTAGAACTTAATTATATATAAAAAGTGATGGGTAGGCGCTGGTGGCTCATGCCTGTTACTTAGGAGGCTGAGGTCTGAGAATTTCAGTTCAAAGCCAGCCCAGGCAGAAAAGTTCCTGTGAGACTCTTATCTCCATATAACCACCAGAAAACCAGAAGTAGTGCTATGGTTCAAAATGGTAGAGCTCCAGCCTTGAGCAAATATGCTCAGGATAGCACACAGGCCAGGCCCTGAGTTCAGTCCCTAGTACCAGAACACACACACACACACACACACACACACACACACACACACTCACACTCACACACACACACACACACACACACGCACGCAATACACACATACATGGGATTCATAAAAAGCTTTCATCTTTTTATATACTTAATAAAAATTCATGAGGCATTAATATTTTTCTCTATATGCTTAAAAACTACAGTGCTTTTTTACATGTGATTTTTTTTCTTTTTTAAAGTTGTTTAATTTTTAAAATCTTGTTGCTAAAAGCTATTTTAATGTATCAGTATACACATGTATACAATATATCATATAATATGTAAGCTATATATACAAATGTATACGCAACATGCAGTTGTATATAAATAATTACATATACAATTGCATACAATGTATAGTTATATAATTATATATATTGAACTTGTAATGGAATAATTTTATGAGACAATATTACTATTCTGAGATGGCACAATTAAAACAAATCTTTGTTCCACTTAAAGTCTGTAGCCATCTACCATAAGCATGTCTCTGTCAGTGTATTTACAAAGTACTTCAACATAAAGTGGTTTTGTGATAATTTACTTTTATATTTTTTAATTTTATGTCTTATATCTTATAGAAATATTTTAATGGTTGTGGCAAAAGAAAAAGTATCATTATCTAAGTTCTCTTTATTTTCTAGGCATTTTTATTACCAATTTGTGAAGCAGCAGCTATGAGGAAAGTAGTAAAAGTATATCAGGAATGGATCCAACAAGAAGAAAAACCTTTGTTTATGCAAGAGCCTGAAGAAATTGTGATCACTTCTTTAGACATACCTTGCATTGAAAATGTCACAGATCATGATCTTTCAGCGGAAGAAGATGAAAAAAGAGAAGAGGTAAAATTAAAGATTTATATATTTTTATAAGTTTAATTGATAAAAGTTTCATTAAATATAACAATATATTATCACAAAGATACTTAAATAGGAAGGGAAGGTGTCTTTCCATATATTTTGCAGTTTAGATAGTGTAACAATATGACATCTGTGATGTCATAATTTTTAAAGGTATATTGCAGTTATATACTGTTTCTTTAAGTCATTGAATAGATAAAAATTAAATGGTGTCATTTAAACTGTGATACTACATGAAAATGCTTATAGGACATACTTTGTGAGATGCTTACCTAACTATAGTTCCTTTTTCCCTGAAAGTGGTGCCTCTTTTCTCCAGAGTGGTTACCCACCACAAATCAGAATGTTCTGAATTCTTTTCTGGGCTCTTGCAGCAAAGCAACTGCAGAATGTAAAGCTTCTTGGTATAATAAAATAAGCAGTATTGCAATAAGGTAATAAATAGGTCCATGAATTTTCTCTGACAGGGGAAAGACATAGAGCATAATGGTGATAATATTTGGACCCCTGATTCATTTATTCCTTAAGTCTAAATGAGTTCTTGACCTTTCTGTGGTTTTGAGAGAGGGTCTATTTGTGTAGTACCATTCTGGACACAGAATTTGTGTCTACTTCCTAAATTCTGGTATTACAACAATATACTACCGTCTTTTATCTTTCCTGGTTTTTTTTTTAAAGTCCCATTAAATCTGTTTAGTCCAGATCGGCTTTGAAATTTTGATATTCCTTAGTTCAATCTCCCAAGTGGTGTCCTGTTTCTAAAAAGGAAAAAAAATTAGGAAATAGTTGGTTCTGAGGATAGCTCAATAGTAGAGTGTATGATTATTAGCATGCATGAAAATCTAGGTTCAATCTCCACCAACAAAAAAGGGAGTGGAGAATATAGTAATTAAAATTAATAATATAAATTTCAAAATTAGGAACAGATAGCACTATTTGTTATATACCAATGAAAAACATCAAATATTTACATTGTTAGAAAATAAACCTGTCAGTAACGTTTACATTTCTACAAATATTTCTTTGTCTGTGTCATGAGCCTATCTTGTATCTTTAAATAAAAATGATGAGTACAAACTGTATGCCTCATTTAATAAAAACAAACATGAAGCCGGGCGCTGGTGGCTCACGCCTGTAATCCTAGCTACTCAGGAGGCTGAGATCTGAGGATCGCGGTTCAAAGCCAGCCCGGGCAGGAGAAACCGTGAGACTCCTATCTCCAATAAACCACCAGAAAACGGGAAGTGGTGCTGTAGCTCAAGTGATAGAGCGCTCGCCTTGAGCTGAAGAGCTGAGGGACAGCGCCCAGGCCCAGAGTTCAAGCCCCACGACTGCCAAAAAAAAAAAAAAAGCATGAATGAAAGGAGAATGAGTTGATGATACAGTGTGCTAGATATTCATTTTCTACTGGTGACTTAACTACAACAACATTGCCATTAGAGGTGTGAATTTTTTCAAATGCATCGTCTCATTAATGATTTATATGTAACCCAAAAGGTATAATCACTCACTGTCAGTTTTTATAAACTCAATATATATTAAGATCACTAAAAATTTTTGGTGTTCAAATTATCAAATAGAGATTCAGATAATTATGACTTTTGAAAAAATGTAGAACACAGGATAGTGTGTGTAGTATGTGTGCAAGACTGACATATACCTTGCAAGATGTTTGGTATTCCTTTGTTTATCCCATTAAATTCCAGTGATATATTTCAATTTTTGTTATAATAAAATATCCCTGCAATTTCAAAATCCCTTTCCCTTTTAAGGGGACATTCAGTTCAGTCTCACACTTGCTAGACTGATTCTCTGCCACTTGAGCCACACACTTCAAGCCCTACTTTTCACTGCTATTTCTCTAGATTTCAGCCTACAGAATAGCTAGAATTCCCTTTTAAACATAAGAGTCAATGTTGGAAGTATAAATCTGAACACATATGATTTCTACCTTCATGTATCTTACTGTTAACAAGAATACAGCCAGGAGCTGATGGCTAAGGCCTAGAATCCTAGCTACTTAGGACACTTAAGATTTGAGAATTGAGGTGGAAGCCAGCGGGAGTAGAAAAACTATGAGACTATTTTTTTTTTTAATCTGGCCTGGGCACTGTCCCTGAGCTCTTCAGCTCAAGGCAAGTGCCATAGCATCACTTTCGGTTTTCTGGTGGTTGATTGGAGATAAGAGTCTCATGGCTGGCTTTGAACCACGATCCTCAGATCTATTTTTAAACATGAAAAAAGCTAGCCTGATGGTATGGCTCAAGTGGTAGAGCACCAGCTGTGAGCAAAGAAGCTGAAAGAACACAGGACCCTGTTTCAGCACGCACACCACACACATACCCCAAAAACAAAAGTACAAAAATTGAGAATACAACTTTATAAAATAAGAATATAGAATATTATTACTGGAATTATGAAATATTATTCTAGAATATGAAAGAGGGAATTCATACTCTGCTGAGGGAAATAGAAGAATGATTCATGGAATAAGTACTATAATATGAAAAGCAGGTAGAGAAATAGGAAAGGACCACAGAGTGTGAATAGCATCTCTAAGAATGTGAAAGACTTTTAAAATACTTTAATTTGACTGTAGCTAAGAGCAAATGGGACAAAGTGATAGGAAGTACTAGAAATAAGAGTTAGTTTCTGGTCAATAATTTGTATATATTCAGTGTACTTGGGTTATATTCTAGAGATTGGAAAACACTTACAGGATTATGAATAGTAGAATAACAGGAATACTTACATATTTCAGAAGGATTATACCAGACTATCATTGAGGATAGATTGGAGACTAGTTAGAAAGTTTAGTGAGTTCAGAAGTGATATGGTGAGTACCTGGAATAGGACTGAGCCAGTCCTAGGCAAAGCCAGTGTGTCTTGATTATTAACTGGTTGAGAGATGGGGAAAGGGGAGAGATCCCATTTCTTTTCTCTCCTTCCCTCTCTCCCTCCTCTTCTGTCTCTCCTCTTTCTCCCACCCTCCCTCCCTCTTCTTCCCTCTTCTCTCACTTTTTTCTCTCTTTCTCCCTCTCTTCCTTCTCTATTTCCTTCCCTCCCTCTTTCTTTTTCTCTTTTCCTCCCTCCGTCCTTTTTCTCTCTTCTCCCTCCCTGCCTGTCCCTCCCTCCCCTCCCTGCCTGTCCCTCCCTCCCCTCCCTGCCTGTCCCTCCCTCCCCTCCCTGCCTGTCCCTCCCTCCCCTCCCTGCCTGTCCTTCCCCTCCCTCCCTCCCTCCCTCCCTCCCTCCCTTCCTTCCTTCCTTCCTTCCTTCCTCCCTCCCTCCCTTCCTTCCTTCCTTCCTTCCTTCCTTCCTGGTTAGTATTAGGACTTGAACCTGAGGCATTTTCTTGCTCAGCTGGTACTCTTAGCACTTGAGCTACATCACTTCTCACTTCTTTAATTATGTTGAACTTCAGGTACTTTTGATACAAGGGAAAATTAGGCCAGTTCTATGAGGATTCATTGTGTAAATGTGTGTATATGTATTAGGTATATATGTAGGTTTTTGTGAAGCACACCACTATTGACAGTCAGGGAGACTTGGTAAGTCTCTATCATAGAGATAGAGAGTTCAAGAGAAAGGCTAGTAGACTAGACCTTGATATATTATATTGGCTCCTCAATTCTTATTTCCAATACTATTTCTGGTAATGATAGAGAAGTAAATATTGGACTAAATCTCTTGCATGTTACAATTATAAACACCATAGTGTGTGTGTGTGTGTGTGTGTGTGTGTGTGTGTGTGTGTGTGTGTACATACATAAACTCATTGAAGTTATTGGCAAGAAAGACATGAGGCCATACCTAAATGATAGAACCCTTGCTTATCATCTGCAAAACTCTTTGGTTTCTGGCACCCACCTTCAAATTTCTTTATTTTGCAACAAAAGTAGTTAAAAAGAAATTTAAAAGCAGGAAGAAACTGTGGAGAGACTTATAAACAGAAATACCCTGAGTAGAATTTCTGTTTACATGCTTTTTACCTAAAGAAACTTCTGTACTAATACTGAACATCAGGCAAAAAGCTGCAGTCTTAGGTGGTTTGAACTATCACTGTTCTTCCAATAATGGGACCTTAACTGCATTGGAGATCTGAAGCATCAGTATTATATAATAATGGAAATTTTACTATGAAGTAGGATAAAGATAAGTTTAAATTTTTTTGTCAACTAGATTCTTCAGTTTACAACAAACTTCATCTTTTACAAAACTGTAAATGGTATAATCCATTTGTTGAATGTGTGAGAGTATGGTTGAGAGGTTTACGCATTAGAACCTAGAAAACTCTATTAACTAACTGCCTAATTATTCACAACTTTTTTGTCAGTGTGAGTTTTTATTGATTGATTGATTTTCTCATGAGGTTCCGGAGATTGAATCTTGGGTCTCACATATGCTAGGTAAGTGCAGTATGACTAGATCCATGCCTCTAGCCCTATCTCAGCCCTAGTTTTTCTACCCATTTTGAGAGAAACTTCTTTAGTAGTAAGCTCTAATAATTTCATGAACCTTCCTGTTTGCTGACCTGTTGCAGCTTTCTTGTTAATGAAATACTCATTACTGATGTTTTATTTCAGGAAAATGGGACCAGTATTGCTGAGCATGTTCGAAATTCTAATTGGGCAAAAAATGGCACTTACCAAGATGCCTCTGAAGAAGCCACAGAAGAAAACATTCGAGCTGGTACCCAGGCAGTTTTGCAGGTAGATCACTTTATTGCTATTTTTTTTTTTAAGTAAAATCATCATTAGATATTCTAAAAGTTCAGGATTTCAGCTTGGTACCTGTGGCTCAAACCTGTTGTTCTAGTTACTCAGGAGCATGCTGGAAGAGTACATGGCTCTGAGTTCAACCCCTGTACTTACTGGATTCCAGGATATAGTATAATTTTTAATATGAAAGTTTACCACCTACATTTTTCAGTTATCATTATACCCCATGTTATAGTTTAATCCTTATTTTTTTTTACTTCATAGCATATATATTGAAAAACAACTAATAGATGAGAAAAGATACTTAAATTCAGTATTGTTAAAGGAAAAACAGTCAGTCCTGGGGTTTGAACTCTGGGGCTCGGCTCTGTTCCTGAACCTCTCTGTGCTCAAGGCTAGCATTCTAACACTTGAGCCACACCACTACTTCCAGCTTTTCTTGAATAGTTTATTGGAGATAAGAATCTCACAAACTTTCCTACCCGAGCTGGCTTTGAACCACAATCCTGATCTCCACCTCCTTAGTAGCTACTGGCATCTGACTTCATTCTTAATTCAGATATACACACCTTAAAAGAAGAACAGAGGATAAATGTTTATACAACTTACTCAGAAAATTCTTCCTGACATCAATGTCATCTTTTATTATTAAATAATTATACTTATTTGTTGTTGTTGATTACAGTAGGGTTATGGTATTAGTACTCTGTTTAGAAGTGCTGCTTTTGCATTTAGATCATTTTCTTTTGAGCAGCTACCAGTAATGTTGTATTTGCTTAGATAAACATGGCAATAAGTAGGTTTAATGAGTTTTAATTTCAGGTACTAAGTTGGTAGTAGAAGTAGAGTTAGAATCCATAGTATTTAAAATTTTTAAAGAAATTTGCCATTGAAATTCCATTGTAAATAGCTAATTTTTTTTTACTACAGGTGTTTATTATAAACTCAGCCAACATATTTCTTCTTGAACCTGCAAATGAAATAAAAAATCTTCTGGATGAACATACTGATATGTGTAAACGCATTCTGAACATTTATCGATACATGGTTGTACAAGTATCAATGGACAAAAAGACTTGGTAAAAGCTCCTTTTTTCTTTTATAAACAAATATGGAATTTTTAAAGATAAATTGTTTGTGAATAGGATATGTTAAAGCATTATAAGGCTTCTGTTATTGAATGAATTAATAAAAATAATACTTTAATAATGATGACAGTAGTTCCAGTCACATTTTCTCAAACTTTTTTTTTTTGTCTGTCGGTTGTGGGCTTGAACTCTGGGCGTGGAAGCTGTCCCTCAGCTGTGCAGCTCAAGGCAAGCCCTCTACCACTTGAGCCACAGAGCTACTTCCAGCTTTTTAAAGTAGTTTATTGAAAATAAGAGTTTCAGGGACTTTCCTGCCTGGGCTAGCTTCCAAGTTTGATCCTAACATCTTAGCTTCTTCAGTGGATAGTATTACGGGCGTGAGCCACCAGTGCCCAGCCAAACAGTAATTTTGTTGTTTGTTTTTAGCGGCACTAGGGTTTTAACTCAGAACCTCATGCATGCTAGGCAGATGCTCCATCACTTGAGCCACCTCCCCCAGCCCTTTTATCTTTATTTTTGAGACCTTTTGTTTTGCCTCTGACCCCAATCTCCCTTCCTGTGATTACATATAATTCCAGGTTAGAGAATTAACCTGTAATGATCCTCTAACCTGAGATTACAGTTGGCTTATTGGTTGAGAGAAGGTCTCTCTAATTCTGCTCAGGCAGAGTTAAATTGAGATCCTCCTGATCACCATCTCCTGAGTAGCTTATATTATGCATGAGCCACCTCATTGTGCCTCGCAAACATCTATGATACTGCTTCCTCAAGACTCTGTGTTGAGTGTCTCTGCTACCTTCTATGTGTATCAAGTGAAGGTGCTTCTCTTTCCCTTTTTTATTTCTCCCCATTTTATCCTATTTTGCTAAATAAACCCTACTTAAACTTATACATCTGAAAAGACTCGTTGGAGTATCTTTTCTGAAGTGTGAGTATATCACTTCTCCCACTCAAGAATAAATATAATCATATATGCATATATGGAGAGGTAGTTTATGCATGTATGAATAATGAATGAATGATTGAATGAATGGATGGATGGGTGATTTACTAGCTGTTTGGATACCTGATTCCTTAGCCTGGCATTCAAAACCTTTGCCTGCTTTTTCCTTCTTAAACTTATCCTTTAGAATGAACATGTGCCATCTTTTCCTGTTGTCTCTCAAACTGTCCTTTAGATTCCATCTTCTTTGTAGATATCCTTTCTTACATTTTCTCCTTTACTTCCTTTCATTCTGTATTTATACCTGTATTTAGTTCTTGTTAAAATTACCTTGATTTCTATCTTATTTATGTAGTTGTAGGTGTTTGTGTACCCCTCGAGGTAAATTAGAGGCCCTAGAAGGTATAAGATAGGTATTTCCTGCATTTCCCAGCATAAGCTATTGTGTGTTGTTGGTACTCTATATAATTGTTTAAGTGGATGGAAAAGTGAAATTTTTGGGATTGAGCAGTTGTGTAATTTCTTTTTTTTTTTTTTGGTTCTGGTTGTGGGGCCTGAACTGGGCCTGGGTGCTGTCCCTCAGCTCTTCAGCTCAAGGCTAGTGCTCTACCACTTGAGCCACAGCGCCACTTCCGGCTTTTTTCTTTTTGCTTATGTGGTGCTGAGGAATTGAACCCAGGGCCTTATGCATGCAAGGCAAGCACTCTACCACTGAGCCACCTTCCCAGCCCCCAGTTGTGTAATTTCTATAAACATGCTATGTTGTTTTTGTAAACTTCAAAGAA
Source organism: Dipodomys spectabilis (assembly GCF_019054845.1). Taxonomy (NCBI): domain Eukaryota; kingdom Metazoa; phylum Chordata; class Mammalia; order Rodentia; family Heteromyidae; genus Dipodomys; species Dipodomys spectabilis. The sequence continues at coordinate 2,855,620 of NW_024870719.1, read as the reverse complement.
AAGCTTAAAAAAAGTTAGCAGATGTGAGGTCTTAAATTCAATTGTAGCACCATCCTCCAAAAAGTTACTCCCAAAGTTCACTCTCTTGAGGCAGTAAGTATTTTCCCATTCATAAAAAATCTGACTTAGGCCAGGCGCTGGTGGCTCACACCTGTAATCCTAGCTACTCAGGAGGCTGAGATCTGAGGATCGTGGTTCAAAGCCAGCCCGGGCAGAAAAGTCCGTGAGACTCTTATCTCCAATAAAGCACTAGAATACCAGAAGTGGTGCTGTGGCTCAAGGGGTAGAGTGTTCGCCTTGAGCTGAAGAGCGCAAGGACAGCTCCCAAGCCCAGAGTTCAAGCCCTATGACTGACCAAAAAAAAAAAAAAATCTGATTTACCAAACCACGAATAGTTAGGTATGAGTATTATACCATATATATAACCATGATTTTTTTAAATCAGTCTTCTATTAATGCACATGTATTTTCTTTTTGTTTTAGTGGGAAGGAGAATGGTAACATCTTCTTTTTCTCATTTGTCTCATTCTTTCAATAGAGAGTACTTAGTCAAAGAAAGTACCTGGTTTATGTTTTCCTACTTAGGGAAAATGACTATTTGGAAACATTTTTTATGAACAGCATTAATAGAATAAGTAGAAGTAGTTGTTAACATTATTTTTAAATAAGTTTTTATTTAAACAATAAGTTTTTTATTGTGAAAATACTGTACAGATGGGTCACAATCACATGAGCAAGGTAATGAGTATATTTCTTATCAAGCATTGTTGCCTCCTCTTTTGTTTTTCCCCTCCTATCCCTTCCATCTCATCTCTGCAACTACATCATCTCCCCACCAGGGCCCTCCCCCCGCAAATTGTAAAGTTCATTTTTTGACATAGCATCTTGGAACACTTCTTTTTGCAAGGTATCTTTCTAAGCACTTTGCATATATATCTTAATCTTTATAGCACTGTTTGATTTATATAATAATGTAATATCCCTATTTTTACATGAAACAATGTTTAGGCACAAAGATAGTTTTGTCCTTGTTCACACAGCTTTTGAGTAGTGAGCAGAGATTTGAATTGCAGAATTTCTGACTTCTGAAAGTACACTGAATTAGATAATTCTTTTGTTACTCTTGTGCTTTTCTTTCTGTAGGGCCTGAATCAGTGAGGAGCAGGAGTACTGCTGTGTACAATATTATGTAGAATTTATTTAGTATGTTTTTAGGTTTCCTTAAAGTCATAGTACTTTAGAGGGTAGTATTCAGATTTACATTGAACTTAGAAGATTTTCTTGATTAAAATTATTCTTACTGTATTACAAAGTGAAAAGATCACCTGATAAATGAGTGAGTTAAGGTTTGACCATTAGTAGTTTATTTTGTAAAGATTGCAAGTATAGTTGTTTTCAAATAGCTTTTTATTTTATATGGTTAATAACCCATGGTTTCAAATGTGATTCTTTAGATTTTTATCCTCTAAATTAATACATGCATTTGTTAGCCAATATATACAGTGTATTTTAAACTGAACCATTGTTTTCTATTTGAGTCTTTCCTTATTTACCAGAAATAACAAGACATCTAGATCTGAGACTTTTCCTACCTTGGCTACATTTTTCACAATAATTGTCCCATGTAATACTGTGCCTCAAATGGGCCTGTAAATTAGCCAAAAAATGGAGGAGTCTGTGATAGAGACTTGGACTACAGTATGGTTATATGCCCAATTGAAATTCCTGGTTAGCCTCTTTTTCTGTAGGGTTGAATCAGTTTCTGAAATATCAAGTGTAGTTTTATAATTTTTATAGTATGCATGTAGGATAAAAATGTTAGCATTGATTTTGTTTCCAGTTCTCAAAGAGAAAAAGGATTTTTTAAAAAGATAGAAAGCAGAAACATCCTTATCATTTTTTTCTTTTCTCCTGAATGTTCATTATTAAAACTATAAAACTACCTTATTAGCCATGGGCCTGTGGCTCACACCTGTAATCTTAGCTCCTTAGAAGGCTGAGATCAGAGGATCACTGTTACTTGAAGCCAGCCAGAGCAACAATGGTTATGAAACTTTTATCTCTGATTAACCACACAAAAGGTGGAAGTGGAGCTATAGCTTAGCATTAGCCTTGAGCAGAAAGAAAAGCTCAGGGATAGCACCTAGGCCCTGTGTTCAAGCCCCAGGACTGGAAAAAAAAAAAAGACAAAAAGCTTCTTTCCATCTAGGCATTGTGAATGAACAAATGGCTGATATAAAGTGGAATTTAAAAATTTTTTAATATTTAAAGATTTCTAAAAATTTGAAATTGTCTTTCAAAAAGATTTATAAAGATAATGCCAATTTTATAACATTAATTTGCATTAACCAGTAAACAAAAGCAAACATATGTAAGAAGAAAATACTAATTAATCTTTTTACTTTAAGGGAACAGATGCTGCTTGTGTTACTCAGAGTCACGGAGTCTGTACTGAAGATGTCATCACAGGCTTTTCTACAGTTCCAGGGGAAAAAAAATATGACTTTGGCAGGTCGACTTGCAGGACCACTTTTCCAGGCAATAAAAATAAATTAATAGATGATAGATAAGTATTTCTTAAAGATTCATATACATGAAAATGTTATCTAGAGTAGGAGTCATTAAGTCAGAAATCTGTTCATATTTAAGGATCTTTTGTAGAGAAAATTAAAAACTACTCATGGAAATAGGTTGTTTGTCTATTTCAAAACTAGAATAAGATTGAAGGAAAGACCAGGTGTGATTGCTCATACCTGTAATACTACTTTTGTGAGTCAGAGATCAGGAGAATTACAGTTTGAGGCCAGTTTTTGAGGCAAAAGTTAGTGAGAACCTACCTCAAGAAATAAATGGGGCTAGGTATATGCCTGTGATATGATACTAGCTACTTAGGAAGCATTAGGTGGAACAAGTTATCATCTAAGTCTGATCCCGGACAAAAACAATGGACCCTAATTTGATTTTTTTTTTTTTTTTTGTCGTCATGGGGCTTAAAATCTGGGCCTGGGTGCTGTCCCTCAGCTCTTCAGCTCAAGGCTAGCACTCTACCACTTGAGCCACAGTACCACTTCTGGTTTTCTGGTGGTTAATTGGAGCTAAATCTCATGGTCTTTCCTGCCTGAGCTGGCTTTGAACCATGATCTTTAGTAGCTAGGATTACAGGTATGAGCCACTGGTGCCCAGCCTGAAAATATTTTTTTTAAGAGTCAAAAAGGGTTGGGAGTATGGCTCTAGTGTTAAAAGTTCTTGCCTATTAAGTATATAACTCGAAAACCTAATAAATTTTCCTTATCATTTATTTATTTATTTAGTGGTACTAGGGCTTTAATTCAGAGTTTTATACTTAATAGTTTTTAGCACTAAGTATAATCTTTTAAAAATTTATTTTATTGTAAAGATGCTGTACAGAGGGGTTACAGTTACATGAGTAAGGCAACGAATACATTTCCTGTCTAACATTGGGCATGGGTTCTGTTTCTCAGCTCTTCAGCTGTAGATTGGTACTCTACCACTTGAGCCTCAGCCCCATTTCCAGCTTTTTCTGCTTATGTGGTGCTGAGGAATCGAAACAAGGGCCACATGCATGCAAGGCAAGCACTGTACCACTGAGCCACCTTCCCAGCCTCACCCCTCCCTTTAAATTGCTTTTTTCCTGAATTCGGTTTGAATTGTTGGATGCTAAGAATTTGCAGTTCAAGTGAAATTTATTGTATATACTAATGGTTGCCTGATTTATTTATGCAGGTGTTTTCTATTAAGAAAGGATTGTAGCCCATGCCTGTAATCCTAGCTCCTCAGGAAGCTGAGATCTGAGGATCACAGTTCAGAGCCAGCCAGGCAGGAAGGAAAGTCTGTAAGACTCTTATCTCTAATTAACCACCAGAAAACTGGAAGTGGTGCTGTTACTCAAAGTGATAAAGCTCTAGCCTTGAGCAAAAGTGCTCAGGGACAACACTCAGGCCAAGTTCAAGCCCTACAACCAACCAAAGGGGGGTGGGGAAGGAAGGTTTGTGGATAGTATGTTTCTGTTTTTAGGTCATTTTTAAAGAATTGAATATTTACTTTTGAAATCATATATTAATACATTTTTATTGTTACTTCTGAATATTTGTCTTTATAGACTCTTATAGTTGCCTGGATCAAAGCAAATCTGAATGTATATATCTCTCGAGAACTCTGGGACGACTTATTGTCAGTATTATCATCATTGACTTATTGGGAAGAATTGGCCACCGAGTGGTCATTAACTATGGAGACACTAACTAAAGTTTTAGCTAGAAATTTATATAGTTTGGATCTCAGTGATTTACCATTGGATAAGCTGAGTGAACAGAAGCAGAAAAAGCATAAAGGGAAAGGTAAGCATTGTTCAGAGATGAAAAGTACTAGTTTGTTTAAATAACTGGAGAAAACCAAGTCAGGGAAAGAAGTGAGAGTAAAAGTTTTGTTCTTCCTTAATTAGTCCCCCTTCAGTAAGCCTGGAGGCTTAATAGTTCCAGCACTAAAACAAGCAGATATTAGTAATTTTTCTTACTCCTAAAATCTTAAACCTTAAAACCTTAAAATAGTCCAGGCGCTTGTGGCTCACACCTGTAATCCTAGCTACTCAGGAGGCTGAGATCTGAGGATCCCAGTTCAAAGCCAAGTTGGGCAGGAATGTCTGTGAGACTCTTATCTCTAATTAGCCACCAAAAAATCAGAAGTGGTGCTGTGGCTCGAGTGGTAGAATGCTCACCTTGAGCTGAAGAGCTCAGGGACAGCACCCAAACCCAGAGTTCAAGCCCTACAATCAACCAAAACAAAACAAAACCCTTAACCAACTTTAATAAGAGATAAAAGTGTTAAAGCTAAATAAATAATCTAGAACCCTAAATATTTTGTTTTTAAGAATTAATCAAAAAATGAAATGTATATGTCACTCCTTTTTGGGTCAAGCAACTTTTAGTTAGAAAATAAAGAATGATTTCATTTTGCCTAATTTAAAAATAAAAATAATTATTTGGAAAAAAATTTGGTTGAAACAAAGGATTCTGGAAGTATGAAATACTTAGTCTAATATCAAAAGAGATAGGGTGGGCAGTAGCAAAATAATATCATTAATATATGATTTTATCATCTTTCATTTGTTAGTTTTTTTCATTTTTTATAATTTGTTGCCAGGCAGATATCATACTCAAGTCATATTTCATACTTAACCCTTTGTGCACTGTTTTAATAATGCACTTTTTGACTACATTTTTTAGACTGTTTTCCAAATGGTTATTACTCATTAGCTTTCTTCCTCCCTTTCTTCCTTTCTTCATTTCCCTTATACCCTCCCTCTTTACCGCCTTCTTTTTCTCTCCTCTTATTTCCTCTCTCTCATGCTGTCCAGATATTTTTATTTCTATGATAAAGCAAGTGAAGACAGTTCATAATAATTTATTCGTTAATAGTGTAATTTTTAAATTCTGCATTAAGTTTTAGAGTATAATCTTATAATATCCAACATTTTATCTTGCTAATTAGTTTGTAATTATAAGGCTAAGGGTAAGATTCTGAAGCAATATGGTCCCCATAATTTGAAGATATTATACATCAGGTGATCAACACACTGTATATTGAGATTGAAAATGTACATTTCTAGGAGTTGGACATGAATTTCAAAAAGTTTCAGTTGACAAGTCATTTTCTAGAGGATGGAGTCGTGATCAACCCAGCCAAGCCCCAATGAGACAGCGAAGTGCCACAACCACTGGCTCCCCAGGAACTGAAAAGGCAAGGAGTATAGTGCGGCAAAAAACTGTTGGTATGTATTCTTAAAATAGTGAGAATTGTATAACTCCAGTACATTTGCAAGTTTTAGAAACAGTGTATCATAATTTCTTAAGGCTGATTTTTGTTGTGAAATGAGAAACTTCTGTAGCAAACCTCTTTTTACAGTAGTAGTCATCCTTTTATGATATTAAGATTTATTGTATATTCTTGTTTTTATGTGCTTTATTTTACTATAAATATCCTTTTTAAATGATATTTTACAGAATGCAAGAAGTAGAACTCTGATACACCTTATAGTACTCAATCCTGAATTTATAATCTTTGTTAAATGAATATACTAAGGAGAATTTAGGCTAGTCTTCAATCCTACAATTATATTAGCTTTACAAACCAACAAGGGAATTCGTCTCACTACAAATAGATAGCTAAGGTCAACATAGAATCTTTTGTTTGGTTCCTTGATACCTTTAATAAGAAATTTCTGTCATATAGGAAATAGCAGTTAAGGAATACTGTTGGGGGAAAATTCTATGGATAGGATCATTTACCATAGCACAGATTTAGCAGATAATGCCCATTCCTTTTCCTTTCAAAGGAACTTTTATAACTCAGTATAATTATATTAGAAAATGTATCACAATGATAAATGAAGGTTAGCTATGATCTCTCTGTCTTTCTGTTTCTTTCTCCCTTTCTTGCCTAGGATTTGAACTTAGACCTTGGGCTTGCTAGGCAGGCAATCTACCACTTGAACCATGCCTCTAGCCTTATAATCTCTTTTCTTGATTACTTTTTCACTAAATTGCTAGGTTATTTGGAACAATTTATCAGATCTTCCTAGGTTTTAAGTACTTCATCTCTCTGTAGTAAGGATTATAATACCTCTTTTGCTGGAAGAAAAATTACGTTAGTTCAAGTTTTATAATTTATGATTTTAGGAAAAGAGACTATTCCATGAAACTGCATCTATGTGAATGGTACCAGTAGTAAATATTATTAATTTTAAATTTAAAACCATTGTTATAAGGAAATGTCTTCAATAAAAAGTAGATTCTCAAGTGTAAAGACACAGATTTAGAAAATTGGAAAATTAAAAACTTTAAAAGAACTAAAAGCTATAATTTAAAATCTTAGGAAAGTATCACATTTTAAGAGTTGCCTCATGTTACCTAACTCACCATATAATTATATTAATTGTATATACCAAGATAGAAAAATAAGAAATGATATGAGGGGAAAAAAGGGTATTAGAAATATCTAGGAATCTCAATACAACTACTTTGAATATTTGTATTCTTCAATTGCTGCCTTCCTGCCTTTGATGCTAGGGATTAAACTCAAAACCACTTACTTACAAGGCAAGTGCTCTACTGAGTTACATCTCTAACCCTGTAAATAATGACTACATCTGAAATGCATTTCTTCATTCACATTTACAGGAAATATTTGTATGTTAAAGATTTTTAAAATTAGATTTAACCTTGAATTTATTTTTATTTATTGATTTTTGGATGCCAGTCCTGGGAGTTGAATTCAGGGCCAAGATGCTTTCTCTGAACTTTTGTTGCACAAGGCTAGTGTTCTACCACTTTGAGCCACAGCTTCACTTGTGATTTTTGGGGGTTAATTGGAGATAAGAGTCTCATGGACTTTGCTGCTCATCTGGTTTTGAACTATCATCCTCAGCTTTCAGCTTCCTGAGTAGCTAGGTTTACAGGCATGAACCACTGGTGCATGGCTAAGCCCTGAATCTTTTAAAAGTACATTCTTTTTTCTTTTTTTCTGATTGTAGAAGTCATTTTTGCTTAGTATATTAAGTCTGAGGAAACATTAAAAGTAATCATTTACACATTTAGTTTTTGTAGTGTTTTTAGTAATGTGTAAAGTAAAAAATATCTTGAATTCAACTATTTGATTCTTATCAACTGTCCGTATCTAGCTTGTTTAGTGAATTAGTCTGTCAAGCAGATGTTAAAACATTAGAAATGTAACATGCATCAAATTGGAAAACAGGGCTGAGATGTAGCTCAGTGGCAAAGCGCTTGCCTAGTAAGTGCAACGTCCTGGGTTCGATCCGCAGTACCAAAAAAGAAAAGACAAAAAAAATACAGTTAACTGAGGGACAGCGTTCAGGCCCAGAGTTCAAGTCCCATGACTGACAAAAAAAAAAAAAAATACAGTTAAAAAAACCCCACAAAATTGGAAAACAGTTAAAAGGCATAGGATTTAATTTAAGATATTCTTTGGACACTTATTTTCTTTAGTTTTAAAAATGTAAATGTACATAGTTTCATCTGTGAAAAAATTATGTACATTATAGTAAGTCTTCCTTCATCCTTTTCCCCACCCATGCAGGATACCTGACTGGAAACAACCACTGTTACTAACTTCTTTGAACATCCTTCTAAAGATCCTTTATGCATATGCAAACATACAGCATAATACGTATATTAATATGAGCCATAGGTTTTACACATTTGGATAAAAACAAGTTTAAGTTTCAATATGGAAGCACTGTTTGCAGAAATTATGAGCAAAACAAAGTCCATTGGAGCGTGCAGTCTAGTGTTTGGGGAAACATTTAATAAATAGATTGAACCAATAAACATATCAGGTAGTAATAGTAGTAAATTATGATGAAAAGTACAGCATGATAAAGGACTAGAGCCTGAAGGAGATCAACAGAGATCTGTTTTATCATATAAGAACAGAGACTTGAATAAAGTGAATGAGCTTAGCAGATTCCTAATAGAAAGTACATTCTGAGCCAAAAGAAAAGTCTGAAAACCCTGTGTGGTATGCTTGAGTATTTGAGGAATAGTAAAGTCACTATGGCTGAAGTGAAATGTGGAAGAAGAAAGCAAGTGAGTGTTAGGAGACCAAGTCAGTTTGTAATGATATATCCTAAAAAGTTAGAATTAAAGTCTGAGATGTAAGAAATGACCTAAGAAATGACTAAACATATAGACAAATTAAACGCTTCTAAGTATAATAATTCTTTCGGAATTAGAATAAAGGACAGATTAAAATATGGTCAGTTCATGTAATATCATATAAGAATTTTAAGTGTTCTGAAAATACTCCTTTTGTTTATGTTAGTGTGTAGGAGCTTGTGGCATTACAGCATTAACTTTAAACTTGAAAAATAAATAAGAAACATACAACTCAATTTAAAAATAGGTAAAGGATTTGAATGGACATTTCGCCATAAAAGTACACAAATGGCCAATACACACATGCTTTATATTAACCATTATTGAAATACCAATGAAAATCACAATGGAATACTACCTCTTTCTCTCTCTCTCTCTCTCTCTCTCTCTCTCTCTCTCTCTCTCTCTCTCTCTCTCTCTCACACACACACACACACACACACACACACACACACTCTCACACACTCATGAACTATTGTCCATCAGACAGATAATAACAAGTGCTGGTGATGATGTGGAAAAATTGGAGACCACATATATTACTAATGGAAATGTGAGACACTACAACTACTTTGTCAGTTTTTTGAAATACCAAACTGTTGAGCAGATTACCCAGCACTTTTCATTCCTAGGAATATACTTAAGAGGATTGAAGAGTAGCTTCATTTATTTTATAAACCAAGGTAATAATCTTCAGTTTAAAGCACAGTATCCCCTCAGAAAGTTCATGACCTTATTAGTTTGATATTTATAAACATATGGCTAATTTTAATATTGAACTAATACTAATTTACTTGGATATAGGGTATTCTAGTATAACTTCACAGCATTGCCATATAACAAGTTGCATGTCAAAGCCAAAAAGAATTTTAAATTTAGCCTTGTCTTTGAACAGGAAATAATGTAATAAAAACAGTGTTTTTGGAGATAAATTAAAAATATTACACCCTAGAACTTAAGAAGCAACAGACTGAAGTCAAGAAAAATTCCAAAAAATACTTATAACTGACTTGGAGACTTTATTTGGAGGATATACAAATTTGTTCTTTAAATCCATATTAGATTTGTTCTTGGAATTCAATTTCATTAAGAAGACTGGCTCTTAATGAATTGCCTAGATAAATTACCAAATATAGCAGAAAAATTACTTTTAGTAATAATACTGAGTTATTTGCAGTCTTTCCATTCAACAGACTTCTCAGTTCTTGGTATTGAAAACATAGCTAAAAGTGTCTGTTTTTTAAATACTGTTCCATTGTAATTGCTAATAATAAAACGCATTTTCCTGCTTTACACCAAAAATTTTACATTCAAAATGTGTGTGTTCTCTGATTTCTTTTCTTACAGCTTGCCAGTATTTGCTGTGCTGAAATGTTTTAATTTAAACTTTCCTTCCTTTGTATCTTTTAGTTTTCTCTGTTGCTGCTTTTTCTGTGACACAAGCCTTTCATTATAGTCACTCTTCTTTTTTTCCTTCCCCACTTCTTTCTTTTCCTTTTTTAAAGCCATGAGAAGCCGATCCATTGGTGAATGTGCTCTGCCATCGGCCTATATACGCAGTGCTAAAAGTGCTCCTGTTCTGATCCATACTTCCAAACCCTTCTTGCCTGATATTGTTCTCACTCCCCTTTCTGATGAGCTTTCAGGTAGTGCCACCTCTGCTAATTTCTGCATCACTTTTTTCACTGATAATCCTCTGCTTTCAAATTTTGCTTAATCAAATAAACTCTTTAGTTAATTTCTTGGGGGAGGTATGGAAAACTGGGAAATGATTGAGAAATCAACATTTTGAGTTATTTGAACTCTAATGCTATCCTTGCAGTTCATTCTGGAAGTGCTAAGTTTAGTGCTGTGCCAATGTACAATATTACTGGATATGAACAGCCAGTTTTCTCCTTTATGTTTGATTTTTTTACATAGGTGGTTAAATAGTATGAATATTGCTATTAATATTATTAGGACCTTGACTTTTAATTTGTCATTGTTTTGACTAACAATGTGGCAAGCCTTGAATAATTACTTCATCTTCTACAATAATGGAAGTAGGCAGGGACAACCAGTTTATTAGAAAAGAACATAGATATAAATGTCCTTTTGAAATAGATATGATAGTACATAAATACTTGTGAACACTTGAATTCTAAGATGCTTGAAAACCTGCTCAGCTTTCTCATTCTACTTAGGACCTTTATCCTCAGTAAGGATGGCCTGCTTAATTAACATATGCTAAAGTACATATACCTTGACTCAGTTCAGTGAGCCATTAAAAATTATATACATTCCTATATTCACAATCACCCAAACAAAATTTGGAGTTTTCATTATGCTAGTATTTCCCTACTCTATGTTGCTAACCTTCCATTCACCACCTCTGCACACACTCTAGTTTTTACTATCACCATAGATTGCTTCGTTTAGTCACTGATATTTTTTGTCTAAAACATCCATATACCATTGTCTCTTGGACAGAAGCAAACTTGTGTTTAAACTTCTTGTACACTTGCAGATCACTTTTCTTACTAGTAGTTGCCTGACATTGCCACTTTTGATGAAGTTTTGTGTTTTGTTTTGCTTTTTTTTTGCCAGTCTTGGGGCTTGAACTCAAGGCCCGAGTGCTATCCCTGAGCTTCTTTGGCTCAAGGCTAGCGCTCTACCACTTGAACCACAGCACCACTTTTGGCCTTTTCTGTGTATGTGGTACTGAGGAATCAAACCCAGGGCTTCATGCATGTGAGGCAAGCACTCTACTACTGAACTACATTCCCAGCCCTTGTTTTGCTTTTTGTTGTTGTTGTTGTTTCTTTTTTTGCTGGTCTTGAGGCTTGAACTCGGGGCCTGGGCACTGTCCCTGAGCTGCTTTTTGCTCAAGGTGAGTGCTTTCCATTTGAGCCACAGAGCCACTTCTGGCTTAAGTAGTTTATTGGAGACAAGAGTCTCACAGAGTTTCCTGCCCAGGCTTGCTTTGAACTGTGATCCTCAGAGCTCAGCCTCCTGAGGAGCAAGGATTATGGGTGTGAGCCACCAGCACCCAGCTTAATGTTTTGTTTTGTTTTTTGTTTGTTTGTTTTTTAAGCTCATCTTCATATCTTTCACTTCTTAATGGAGGGAAAGGATTTGTGAGAGAAGATATATTTGTATTAATATTGATATTTCAGGTAACATTTCTCCCATCCCTAGTTCCATTAACATCAGAGATTTTGTAAACCTACAGAGATAAGATAATTGAGAATTACTATATGTAGGTATTTAAACTTGTCTACATGACTTATGCTTAATGTTCTTTTAAAATACTGTAAATGACCGAACTTACCAAATTGACAAATAAGTACTTATTGGATATGTTTGTTTTCTAGTTTAGAATGCATTGAGATTGTCATTTTAATATAAAAATGTTCAGATATTTTAATGCTGTTTTTGAGAAGTCTTCAGTTTTAGTTTGAAGCCATAATATAGTTAGAGGCACTTTATAATTAAATTGTCATTTGGTTTTGAACTTTGATAGCAGTCGTAAGAATTTGACTCAGTCCAAACTGAGAATGCTATGGACTTATTTAATATATGAATGAATAAATTCAAACTAGTAAAACTAGGCAACTTGAATATTTTAGGGTATTACTATTTTTAAAAAGTAAGAAGATTAAAACCAGATATATTTGGAATAAATCACAAATAGTTAAAATTTAAATATAAATGATTATCATAAATCATATTAATCTTAATAGATGGCTGAAATAATACATTTTGTTACTTATGGTGCTTAGCTACTTTAGTACTTTAGTGCTCCATTTAAGCACTGTGTACCTTTCCTATGTGAGTAACATGGTTTTTGGTGGCTTATATCAAATATAATTTAGTTAAATTAGCTGGGCACTGATGGCTCACACCTGTAATCCTAGCTACTGAGGAGTCTGAGGTCTGAGAATCATGATTCAAAGCCAGCTTGGGCAGTAAAAGTCAATTAGACTCATATCTCCAAGTAACCATCAAAAATTGGATGTGACCTTGTTCAAAGTGTTAGAGCTCTAATCTTGAGCAAAAAGAGCTAAGGGACAGTACCCAGGCCCTGAGTTCAAGCCCCAAGACTGACATAATAATAATTATTGTTATTATATTTAATTAAATTGTGATTGTTATCATATTTAATTAAATTGTGAAACAAAACAATGTTTCTGTAATTCTAAATTTGTATATAGTTAATAAGAAAGTCCCAGCTTATTGTAAACCTCTTCTAGATACATTTTTTTCAACTTCAAGTTTTTAAGAATGTGTGTACTTAAGACATTTTATACAAACTATTTTTAATTTGTTTAGAAAAATGAAAATGTATTAGGATTTTGAACTTAGGGCTTCTAGTTTGCAAGACAAATTCTCTGCTATTTAAGCCATGCCCCCAGTCCTTTTGCTTAGTTACCTTTCAAATAAGGCCTTGCATTTAGGAACTATCAAGGCCATAAAAAATAGCCTGTTAATGTTTTGTGCTTGTTGGTTTTTTTTTTTAATTGTGAGAATACTGTACAGAGGAGTTACAATTACATGGGCAAAATAACGAGTACATTTCTTATCAAGCATTGTTGCCTCCTCCTTGTTTCCCCTTCCCATCTCTTCCCATACTCCCCCGACCTACCCCCATCCAATCCTCCCCCGCCCCCACCAAAGTTGTAAAGTTCGTTTTTCCACATAATGACTTGTACATCTCATTGTTGCAATGGGTCCACCTGTATCCCTAGTTAAACGATTTGGTTTTGCCTTCCCCTCCACAAATTATACCAACATCAAATACAGTGAAAGCAGGGGTTATACCGTGGGGGAGGGACATGCAAAGCAACATAGAAATCATCTTATAAATATGTTAGAAGACTTGATGGCTTTTTAATTTTTATTTTTTTTGGAGGGGGTCCGGTCATGGGCCTGAACTCTGAGCCTGGGCGCTGTTCCTCAGCTCTTCAGTTCAAGGCTATCGCTCTACCACTTGAACAACAATGCCACTTCCAGATTTTTTTTTTCTGCTTATGTGGTGCTGAGGAATCGAACCCAGGGCCTCAGACATGCAAGGCAAGCGCTCTACCACTGAGCTACCCTTCCCAGCCCCGCTTGATGGCTTTTTAAAAAAAATCTTGTAATTAAGTTCTAGGGAACAAAATATTTTAATCTTTCTACTTCTGTTGTCTTTTAAAAGTACTGTGTGTTTTTACTCTCTTATCCTAGCTAAAAGCATGTCTTGCTATATACAATCAAGGAATTGTTTTTCCCTGTTATCAATGTGCATAGGATATTCTTTTTTTTTTGGTCGGTCGTGGGCTTGAACTCTGGGCTTGGACGCTGTCCCTCGGCTCTTCAGTTCAAGACGAGCGCTCTACCACTTGAGCCACAGTGCCACAGCTGAGTGGATTATTGGAGACGAGTTTCATGGACTTTCCTGCCCAGGCTGGCTTTGAACCTCGATCGTCAGATCTCAGCCTCCTAAGTAGCTAGGATTACAGACGTGAGCCATTGGTGCCTGGCTAGGATATTCATTTTTATAGCCTTTCCACCTATGATCTGCTGGCTATAGTGTATTTCCATGTTAGACTTTCTTGTTGTTGACATAATTTAATTTTTTAAAAGGAAAAGTTCAAACTAACTTAAAATGGAGATATATGACATATTCATAAACAAAATACTGTTGTTTTCTTAATACAAAAATATGTTGAGGGCTGGGAAGATGGCTCAGTGGTAGAGTGCTTGCCTTGCATGCCTGAGGCCCTGGGTTCAATTCCTCAGCACCACATAAGCAAAAAGAAAAAAGCTGGAAGTGGTGCTGTGGCTCAAGTGGTAGAATGCTAGCCTTGAGCTGAAGAGCTGAGGGACAGGGCCCAGGCCCAGAGTTCAGGCCCCACGACTGGACCCCCCAAAAAATAAAAAATATGTTGAAACTGATGCCAGTGGGTAATGCTTACAATCCTAGCTACTCAGGAGGTTTAAAGCTAGCCCAGACTGGAAAATTGAAAATAATCTTATCTCCAATTAACCAGCAAAAGACTAAAACTGCAGATATGGCTCAAGTAGTAGAGTTCCAGCCATGAGTAGGACTATTGAACAAGAATGCAAGGTCCTGGAGTTCAAGCACCAGTATTGTCTCATCACCTTTTTACCTCTTCCACCCACCCCTCCAAGAAAACACGCACACGCGCGCACGAGCACACACGCGCACACGTGAAAAAATAGTGTATCATTGCTTCATGCCCAGAAATTAAAAGTCAAATCAATATTAGAATGGTGAAACAATTGGAAGTAGAAAATAGTTTAGCACGCTTAATCTTAGTGGTTTAAAATTACTTATTTGAGCTTGATTGTTTGCTTTTAATTAAGTCTTTTCATATGATTTTAGTAATGTAGATACTCCTTTGAATTGCCTGCAAATTAAATATTTTTAAATGATGCATAAGTTTTACTAGCGTAGATTCTCTGTGTAAACTAATATGTGATTTTATAAATTAAGAATCCATAAAAATATAACTGATTGAATATTCATGCTTGACCAAGAAAAAAATTTAATTTGAGCAAAAGATTTTGGTATTTCTGTACATAATTTCAAAACTTAAGAAATTTCTAGTCTTTTGTTAGTATTCTAGTTTCAGAGGCTGTTTCCTGGTAAAAATCAAAATTGATTTTTAATAGCAGTGATAATTTTTTGAAAAGAAGATATGCTTTCCTTCTATCAGTATTTATTAAGCTTTGTGCCATGAGAAACATATAGAAATTCTTTAGAAACGTAAATTGAAGTAAAAGGTTGTTCCTACATATGATGAACTAACATGCATACTTTAACACACAGCTGCTTTTTTTTTTTTTTTGTCTGTCCTGAGGCTTGAACTCTGTCCCTGGGCACTGTTCCTGAGCACTTTACCTCCAGGGCAGTGCTCTACCACTTTGAGCCACAATGCCACTTCCAGTTTTCTGGTGGTTAATTGGACATAAGAGTCTCATGGACTTTCCTGCCTGGGCTGGCTTTGAACCGTGATACTCAGATCTCAGCCCCTAAGTAGCTAGGGTGAGCCACCAGCATCTGAGATTTAACACACAGCTTTAAACTAGCAAAGGAAACGTTTCTTTGAAATATTCAGATGTTCTGATAAAAGCTATATTTTAATATAGAAATTTTAGTATTTTAATATTAAGTATTATTAAGAAAACCCAGAGAGGACTGGGAAGGTGGCTCAGTGGTAGAGTACTTACCTTGCTTGAGGCCCTGGGTTCAATTCCTTAGCATCACGTAAGCAGAAAAAGCCAGAAGTGGCACTGTGGCTCAAGTGGTAGAGCGCTAGCCTTGAGCTAAAAAGCTGAGAGACAGCACCCACGACCAAAAAAAGAAAACCCAGAGATAAAACTTAATATTTTTATAAAAGTGTAAGTTTTCCATGAAGCATTTTCTCATTTTCCTTGTTCAAAACACTTTTTATTTTGCTCATTAAATGATTTATGGTTCTTTAGGTTAATTTTTTTTTCTTTTTTCTTTTTGTTAATCATGGGCCTTGAACTCTGGGCCTGGGTGCTGTTACTCAGCTCTTCAGCTCAAGCCCAGAGCTCTACCATTTGAGCCACAGCACCACTTCTGGTTTTCTGGTTGTTAATTGGAGATAAGAGTCTCACAGACTTTCCTGTGGGCTGGCTTTGAACTAGGATCCTCAGATCTCAGCTTCCTGAGTAGTTAGGATTACTAATGGCATGAGCCACTGGCATCTAGCTTAGGTTAAAATATTTTAAAGAGTTCTATTTTTCACATTAGAATATAAGTAAATTGCTTTGAAGGACATTTTTATTAGATCTGATGTTGACATTTTTAGCAATAAGGAAGTTTTTCTCTGTATAATCTAATATTTGTTTTATCAAGGTTTTTATTTTTCGAGATTTTTACAGAGATAAGTAACTATTGTAGTTTCTTAACCGTTTTTACCAACTTATTTAAAAATTTTAGTTCATCAATATAAAATATTCATAATAAACTAAAAAGTGTAAGGTAGATAGCCTTGGGTAAGTCACTTGAAATAACTTCATCTATAAAAGAGTGATCACAGGACTGGGAATGTGACTTAGCTGGCAGAGTGCTTGCCTAGCATGCATGAAGCCCTGGGTTTGATTCCTCAGTATCACATAAACAGAAAAGCTGGAAGTGGCGCTGTTGCTCAAGTGGTAGAGCATTAGCCTTGAGCACAGAGAGGTTCAGGGATAGCACCCAGGCCCTGAGTTCAAGCCCTAGGACCAGCAAAACAAAACAAAAAAACTTTCGGGGCTGGGAAGGTGGCTCAGTGGTAGAGCACTTGCCTTGCATGCCTGAGGCCCTGGGTTTGATTCCTCAATACCACATAAGCAAAAAGAAAAAAACCGGAAGTGGCGCTGTGGCTCAAGTGGTAGAGCGCTAGCCTTGAGCTGAAGAGCTGAGGGACAGACAGCACCCAGGCCCAGAGTTCAGGCCCCATGTGCGGACCCCCCAGAAAAAAACAAAAACAAAAAAAACCACTTTCATTTTTGAGGATAAAAGTAGTTAATATATGTAAGGAGTTGAATAATATGCTGCACATAGAAAGTACTATATGTGCTTTAGCTATCAGCATTTAAGCAAACAGCAGTTTTCAATTAAGCAAGGTGAAAACTATGTTTGGAAAATTTTTCTTTTTTTTTTTTTTTTAGTTTAATTTTATTTTATTTGTGAACATACTGTACAGAGGGGTGGAAAATTTTTCTTAAAGTAGAACTTTTTAGTAATCTTTCCTGGCTTCTTTGGAATGGAAAAATTATGAAATATAAGTAAAGGGAACTAAAAATTAAATCTAGTGCTCTACTTTTCCTTAAGTTCATATATTTTCTGACCTTAAAACTTTAAATTGGACATGTTGAATTCTTGACTTTGAACTTTAATAAAATCCTCACTGTAAAAATTCTTTTTATAGAAAAGTTGTATAGTCTTTAATTGTGTCATTTAGGAAAACCTGGAATTCATGTTATAAACAGTATCTGTTTTCAATAATCTGTTTTCAAATCTATGGCTTTTATGATCTGTATAAGAGACATAACAAATTTGTCAAGATGCACAAATATTCATTAGACTTCTGCTTTAGTAACAGATATGTAATGAGTATAAATGCATAAATTCAAAGTCTGTAAAAAGTTTTTTGCTTTTTATTTAGAAAAATTTCTTAGTGGAATACATTGTGGAAGAAAGCCAATGTAATTTTTTAAATGTATTATATGATGAAAAAAAATTTTAGTTATTAAAACTTCAGGAGTTACTATTTGTCTATATTAGGAGTTTACACATAAATTTCAGGAATACATTAGCGTCTTATCATAATACAAACCTCCATTGATGAGAATTTGGTACAAAGTAGTCAGAGAGATGGTGATATTACTGAGATAAAATACCAACTCCTTTCCTTCATAGCATAGCTCCTGAAATACTTTGATTGACAATTCCTTTTTTATATGTCAAAACCACTTTCAGAATCTAGAGTAAAGGCACCTAAAGTTTAACACCTACTTATCTCAAGAAATTACTGTGTACTCTCCGACAAGTCACTGATTATCTGTAGATGTAAGTTTTTTTTTATTGTAATTGTTCAGTTATACTTCTATTCTGTTATTCTTTTTAAGACTATTTGTGTAGCCCATTCTGGCTTCAGTGTCTTTTCTCAGTACTTGTACTTCTGCCTTCCAAGTGCTGGGAATACAGACCTGTACTACCATGCCTACCTTGGTTCTGTTACCTTTAACATTTGCAAAACCAAGCCTAATGAGTAGTAGCAATGAATTTTTTTGTCCTCTTTTTCATTATATCTTACTGGCTTCTGGAACAATTTTTTTTTTGTAATTCCTAGGTAACCTAAAGATGATGAATCATAAACATTTAATTTTTTTTTTTATTGTGAGAATACCGTACAGAGGAGTTATAATTACATGGGCAAGATAACGAGTACATTTCTTATCAAGCATTGTTGCCTCTTCTTTGTTTCCCCTTCCCCTCCCTTCCCATACTCCCCCCCCTGCCCCCACTTGATGCTCCCCCCACCCCCCAACAAAGTTGTAAAGTTCGTTTTTCGACATAACGACTTGTACATCTCATTGTTGCAATGGGTCCACCTGTATCCGTAGTTAAACGATTTGTTTTTTTCCCCTCCCCGCCACAAATTATACCAAGATCAAATACAGTGAAAGCATGAGTTATACAGTGGGGGAAGGGCCTACAAAGCAACAAAGAAATCATCTTATAAATATGTTAGAAACAATTGCATGAAAGGAAAAAAAAAACCAAAAAAACATTTAAATACTTATCTTTGGGTTAATTCCCCTAACATCAACTTATCTGACCTTTTCTGCTTGACTCAGACATATACTAGTTATTGCAAATAAGGGAAACCATGGGACCTATGTTTCTTTGGGCCTGGCTTACTTCACTTAATATAGTTTTTGGTCATGGGGCTTGAACTCTGGGCCTGGGCGCTGTCCCTCAGTTCTTCAGCTCAAGGCAAGTGCGCTACCTCTTGTACCACAGCCACAGTGCCACTTCCAGTGTTCTGGTGGTTTATTGGAGATAAGAGTCTCATGGACTTTCCTGCCCCGGCTGGCTTTGAACCACAAACCTCAGAGCTCAGCCTCCTGAGTAGCTAGGATTATAGATGTGAGTTACCAGCTCCTGGCTTGACATTTAATTTTTAAAATTCCTCTTTGAGATTGTGTGTGTGTGTGTGTGTGTGTGTGTGTGTGTGTGTGTGTGTGTGTGTGTGTGTGTGTGTGTGTGTGTGTGTGTGTGTGTATGAGAGAAAGAGAGAGAGAGGGTCGGGTACCTGTGTGTGTGTGTGTGTGTGTGTGTGTGTGTGTGTGTGTGTGTGTGTGTGTGTGTGTGTGTATGAGAGAAAGAGAGAGAGAGAGGGTCGGGTACCTGTGGCTGCCTGTAATCCTAGCTACTCAGGAGGCTGAGATCTGAGGATCCAGGTTCTTAAGCCAGCCCTGGCAGAAAGTCCATGAGACTCTTATCTCCAATTAGCCACCAGAAAACCGGAAGTGGCGCTGTGGCTCAAGTGATAGAGCACCAGCCTTGAGCTGAAGAGCTGAGGGACCGTCCAGGCCCAGAGTTCAAGCCCCAGGACAAAAAAAAAAAAATTCCTCTTGCTGGTTGTTTTTAGGTTCATATATATTGTGAGAATTTACAATATACTTAGTATATATACTTAGTAAAAAAATTAATCATTGTCTACTTTACATACTTCATTATCATAAATGTTAGACAATAACTTGACCTCTGTAGGCCTCATTTTTGTCATCTATAAAGAATAAAATTAGATCATCTCTTAAGTTTCCATTTTGATTATAGGATCCTTTCTTAAAAGGGATGTCTCAGCCTGGTATAATGGCACACATCTTGAATCCCTGTAAAAGGGAGGCTGAGGCAGGAGGATCAAGAATTTTAGGCCAACTTGGCTCTATACTTAACCCTCTTAAAAAAAATAAAAAAGTGGACGCCAGGCATTGGTGGCTCAGGGCTGTAATCCTAGTTACTCAGAAGGTTGAGATCTGAGGATCATGGTTCAAAGCCAGTCCAGGCAGTAAAGTCTACAAGGTTCTTATCTCCAATAAATCACACACACACACACACACACACACACACACACGTGAAGCTGTGTCTCAAGTGGTAGAGCACTAGAGTTCAAGTCCAATAAATCACACACACACACACAAGTGAAGCTGTGTCTCAAGTGGTAGAGCACTAGAGTTCAAGTCCCAGGACCTGGAAGCAAACCACAAAACATGCATGTAAGAAAACAGTTTTTAGAGTTTGGTTGTTTAACAAGGCAGGTGGTGTTTTGGTATTTTTTAATAGTATATTTAAGTAATTTGTCAAAAACAAAACAAGTAGAATTTTAAAATAATATACTGGCTTCATTTGGGGGTGATGAATATATTTTAACACTGTAGTAAAGGAAAATAAGCACCTCAGTAGAACCTGACAAAGAAAACGTTAAGATAGGAAAATAGGGATTTTCATTTATAATTTGTGATCTGTTAGAAAGGTAATGAGTTGAAGAAAATATGGTGTCTCTTATCTGCTTATATGAAAGCAGAAAAATTGATGAGTCTAGTGTGCAATATTTAAAACCATTTTATATGTTCAGATATGGTTTTTTCTACTTATGTAGAAAAATTGAATAATGAATTTGAATTGCTTGACTTATTGGCACAGCTCTATCTCTAAATGCACTTCCAAATGTTTCATTGTCTCACTATCTGTTTCTGTGCATGTTAACATTTAAAATATATTTTGGTAGTTTTTTAATTCATTGACACTACATGGTTTATTCGCTTGCTCCCATTATTTAAAAAAAGATTTGTATTTTTTTTCACTGAACAAAAAAAAAATCTTGATTTATTTTTTAAAAAGGATGCTTACACTGTGGTTGAAATGAGCTTATTTTTCATATTCATATAGTTTCTACTATGTGTAATTTTTCTCTCTTACAGATATCGATGATGCTCAAATACTTCCCCGTTCAACTAGAGTCAGACATTTTTCACAGAGTGAAGACACTGGAAATGAAGTTTTTGGTGCCTTGAATGAGGAACAGCCATTGCCTCGAAGTAGCAGTACTTCTGACATCTTGGAACCATTCACAGTTGAACGAGCCAAAGGTGCAGTTCCTGTCATTGACAGTTCATCCCGTCATGCACCAAGCTTGCAGAGTTCCACAGAGGCTTCTTCAATAACTAGATCCACTGAAAGCCACATCACTGATACTCATAGTAGAGAGTCTTCTCTGGAAGTTGGTGATAGCATATATGACCATCTTTGTCACTTAATAGGTCCAGTAGAACTTGCAGATTCAGCTTTTGAACAAATCCAGTACATTGACCTTGAAGGAGATGATGATCTTCTTTCTTCCTTGAAAGAATATTTTAAGGAAAACCAGGAATATTATAGTAAAAATGAGATAGGTAAAGATACAACTTCTCAGGAAGTGATTGTTGAAGTTACCAGGGATGAAAGATCATCCTTGGATAAATTAGAATACATAGATCAGGAAATTAGATCAGAAAATTTCATGCCTTTTGTCGGGACTCCTGAAAACATACAATTTCAAAAAGAACCAAACTCAGCTGTCTTCATGAGTAATATCGTACCTATCCAGTCAGATAGTTTAACAAGAACACAAACTTCTGAAAAATCTAAGCAACTAAACATTGATGAGCAGTCATCGGATCCTAGTTCAGATAGTCCTGGTGAAAAAGAAAAAAAGAAATACCTGTATAGACAAACAGCCACAGAATTAGATGCCTGTGTAGATGCAACACTAGTTGAAAAGCTTAGGGGTGTGAAAATTAATGAAAAACTCACTGTCCCACATATAATTCATGCCAAGAAAACTACACTTAAAACACCAGTTAACCGTAGAATGCCTTATGTTTCAAATACTAGCAAGCTTTCTCCAACTAAAAGGAGCTTGTCTGAAACAGTAACTCATAGGGCCAAAATCATGAAAATTGCTGCTAAGAAACGAAACAGTGTTCATGTTACTTTCAGACCATCTACTGAATCTGTTCAGTTTTATAATCCTCTGGAAAACAAAGAGGCTCCATGGAAGATGAGACTGCGGAAGCTCAGTGGCTTTAGTAATAGTAGCAGCAGCAGCAGCACTAGCAACACCCATACCAGCTCACCTAGTGGTCCAGAGTTTGTAAAGCCTGGTGTGTACAGGCCTTTAGATACAATTACTACATCATCAGTTAGCAAAACAGCGAAGGAATCTACAGAGATTCCCACCACCATACTACAGAAAGAAGAAATTCCAGCTAACCAATTAGGTAGTCGTAGCACAGTTAGATCAGCAAATCATGAGGCAGGACTACAGCAGGGCTCCCTGGGTGGCGTTTATAAAACTGTTGTACATGCTCTTTCGAAGCCGAAGGCAAATGTTTCCCCACAGAGGCAGAACAGAATGCCACCAGAGGCTCCACTGAGGGATCTGTACAGTCATGTAATGGGCTATTTTGGAAGGAAAGCTGCAGGTGAGCACTAACAGTGTGCAGAGCGCAAAAGGAGAAAGACAGCACCAGTTTGGCTTAATGCAACTGAAGCAAGCTATAAGCAATCAAAAAGCTTTGGGATGGTCACTGCTTTCTCTCTGTTTGGTTATGCATGCGCCTTTCCCCCAGCTGTACTTTTCCCAGCATAAAATGTTTATTTAAATTACTAATTTCCCTTATAAGCCATTTAGTTAAACCTCTTTGCTGCTGAACAGGATAGGAAAAAAGATAGAATTTAACAACCTTTCAAGACTGAGTGTGTATTATGTGAGTCTTAAAATTTAAAGTTTACTGAGGAGTTCCTGTACTTTTTCTCTTGCCTCACTATAGTTTATATTTTAAAGAGCACTAGCTATATTTAGTATTTAATTGAAATCATGTATTTTTTAGTGCTGACTTAATTTGGTTTTGTATTTTTTCTTGGTAGAAAATTATTTTGAATTCTAACCAGCAATTAAGGTTCTATAACCAGTCCCAGCTTTCAAAGTAGATTTAGTCACATTTCATTTAAATCATTTATAAAATCTTGTGGGTTTTTAGTTTTGCATTCATTCATAGCAGAATGCAAGTTACGTCCTTGAAATACTTTGATGTTTTAAATGTGAATAAAGGTTTCATAGACAGATAGCAGTAATAAAGTAAGACTATGGTAACTGTTTTATCTTGTCAAAGGTAAACAAACTAACTTTACAAATACAGAAAATTAACTTTCAGCAGTAAGGTAGGTTTTGATTTTATTTTAACATGGTTTTGTTGGCATGATTAACCAATGCTGAATAGTGCATCTTGCATCGAGCCATTAATGCCACCTGAGGGCAGTATTTGGCAGCTTAGCAAAGCCTGGCCAGTAATATAAAGATAATGGTATTTCACAGTGAACTTCTGACCAGTGTATTTTTTAAAGCTGAAATGCTTTATAGTTTTATTAGAAGCATAAACAATTCTGAACTTATTTATATTACAGAGAAACCAACTTTTCAACAGCATAGTAGTGAAAATAAAAAATCTTGTTTTCTATAAGTTAGTTTCTCAAGTTAAAATATTCTTGTTAAAATAAATCATAATGTTATAAAAAACCAAAATGCCTATTTTGATTGATCTTTAAAAATTATAAAATATTTTTGTCAAAGCATTTAGATTAGATTTTATAGTGGATAGAAGCAATAATATATCCTAATTGTAGAATTGTTCTTATAAATATCCAAACTTTATGCATTTGTATCTCACTAAGATTTATATAGGCTGAAAGAACATTTTACTCTAGTATGCTTTGGGGAAAACAGGAAACTTACACATTTTAAAGGCTCTAAATCGAAGCATACAGGCAGTAGGAAAAAGAAATATACCAATTTCTTTATAGGCAATATTAACCTGACTTCATCCAGTGCTTATCTGTAAGCTTTCTTGCTATTCAAGGTTATACTGAAGATTGACTAACATCTGCTTAGTTAAATAAAGTAAATATCAATTTACTAATTCTTACAGTTAAACCTAAAAGGAGGGAAATTATTCATAAGTGCATGTTTGGCAAATAATTGGTATGGCAGAGGTACTTTGGGGTTATTTTTTGTTTCAAATTTAGAATGTGAACTTAAAGTGTTCCTTATTATATATAGTTATTTATTTACTTTTAGTCAGTAAAGAGGACATGAGCCCCAAACTGCCTCCTCTTAATAGTGATATTGGCAGCAGTGCTAATGTGCCTGATCTGATGGATGAGTTTATAGCAGAACGACTTCGAAGTGGTAATGCCTCGGTAAGTTGATTTTCTTTGTTTGGTTTTTATAATATTTTACATTCAAAGACATAAAACAAACAGACTAACAGTATTCACTAAAGAAAGATTGAAATGCTTATTTGCTCAAGTAGCTATATTCTGCCTTCCTAGTTCCCCTCTATATTTTTCATCTTTCTGCATAGTGTCCTTAGTGACACTAATAGAAAAGGTTACAATGGAGTTACCTGGTAAGCTACCATATATTATATTGAATGTTAAATATCAGAATGAAAATAGAAGATTTGTATCCCAAATAATGCTAAAAGTCCATACTCCATTTGAATTTCACATTGTTCTGTAACTGTCACGTTGTTTTGGTTTTAGGTTTTTTTTTTCTGTTGAAGTCATGTACAGTCAGTATCAAATGACATTTGTCATTATTCTTTCTTCTTTCACTATTTCTTCTCTTGAGTCTTTTTCCACTTACTTACTCTAGAGTTAGCTTATATTCACTCCATGAATACCAACCAGTAAGGCTTAAGAATTTCATGTCCAACACTAATATTTGGGATTTTTTAATTTTTTAATTTTTTATTTTTGCCAGTCGTGGGCTTGAACTCTGGGCCTGGGCACTGTCCCTCAGCTCTTTAGGTCAAGGCTAGTGCTGTACCACTTGAGCTACAGTGCCACTTCCTTTTTTTCTGCTTATGTGGTGCTGGAGAATTGAACCCAGGGCCTCATGCATGCAAGGCAAGCACGCTATCACTGAGCCACCTTGCAGCCCCATATTTGGGATTTTTGTTTTCAGTAGACCAACAATAGTTTAGGCACCAGTTCCATACTGTTAACAGGTTGCATAGATTGCTGAGTGAGTGTGTTTCTCTTTTCTCCTTGTGAGACACCACAATTGCCTCATTTATTGTACTGATAATCTTGGAAAGTAGAGGTTTCATGTACTTCACGAGAATAAAAGTTTTATTTTTCAAATGGTAAAATGTTTCTTTAATTTTTAGACTATGACAAGAAGAGGAAGTAGTCCAGGCAGCCTCGAAATTCCCAAAGACCTGCCTGATATTCTAAACAAGCAAAATCAGATGCGCCCTATTGATGACCCAGGAGTGCCCTCGGAATGGACTTCCCCTGCTAGTGCAGGGAGCAGTGATCTTATCAGCTCAGATAGTCATTCAGATTCTTTTAGTGCTTTCCAATATGATGGCCGAAAATTTGACAGCAAGTATCTTTTACTATTTGAACAATGTGTTTTATATTGTTTGCTTTCTGTTCAAGCTTTACTTATGGATTACATAGCTGTTCACTTTACTTTCTACTGTTAATTAGAGAGTAGTTACCACATATTTTGGTTTCACTTTTTAGTGAAATTCCAATACAAGTTGTAGGAAATCATGTCATGTTGAAACTATTTTTACAAACTAGGACATTAAAAAAAACCACTGCCCTTTCATTATACAAAGCATATTTTTAATATTTTTATTGTAAAGATACTGTACAGAGGGGTTACAGTTACATGAGTAAGGTAATGAGTACATTTCCTCTTGAGCATTGTTACCCCAACCAGCTGTCCCTTACCTCCCACCTCAACTCTTCCTCCCGCCTCTCCCGAGGTTGTACAGTTCATTTTTAACAGTGTCTTGTACATCTCATTGTACAGGTCGGCCTGTATTCTTGATTCAACATTTTGATTCAGCATTTTGTTATTTCCCTTCCTCTCCCCAAATTAGAAAAATGTATATACAAGATGCAGGGTACCAGAATCAAACACAGTGAAAATGGGGGTTATACCATGGGAAGAACATATGAAAGAAACAAAAGAAAACACATTACATTATAAGTACGTTGAAAACAACAGCAACAAAGATAAACCCTCTTGTGTCTCTATCTTGGGGTTCATTTCAATTAGCACCATTTTATATGGTCATATGTGCATAGCTTTTGACCTTTTCTACTTCATTGGTAAGGTTTCCTAGACGTATACTAGTTACTGCAAAGAAGGGAAACCATGAGACCTATGTTTCTTTGGGTCTGGCTTACTTCACTTAGTATAATTTTTTCCAAGTCTTTCCATTTCCTAACAAATGGGGCGGTGTCATTCATTCTGATGGAGGCATAGAATTCCATTTGTGTGTGTGTGTGTGTGTGTGTGTGCGTGTGTGTATCACATTTTCTTGATCCATTTTGTGTGTGTGTGTGTGTGTGTGTGTGTGTGTATGTGTATGTGTGTGTGTATATATCACATTTTCTTGATCCATTCATTTAGTGAGGGGCATGTGGGTTGGTTCCATATCTTAGCTATGGAGAATAATGCTGCGATAAACATAGTTGGGCTGGTACTTTTAGTATGGCCTTGTTTGTGATTGTTTCGGTAAATGCCCAAAAGTAATATTGCTGGGTCATAGGGGAACTCTTTTGAGGGACCTCCATACTGCTTTCCAAAGTAGTTGAACAAGTTTACATTCCCACCAGCAATGCAGTAGGGTTCCCTTTTGGCCACATCCCCTCCAGCATCTGTTGTTGTTAGATTTCTTAATTATAGCCATTCTAACTGGGGTGAGGTGGAATCTCAGTGTTGTTTTGATTTGCATTTCTTTTATGACTAGAGAAGTTGAGCATTTCTTTATGTGTCTATTGGCCATTCTTATTTCCTCTTCAGAGAAGTCTCTCTTTAAGTCTTTAGCCTACGTATTAATCAGGCGGTTGTGTCTTTAAGGATTTGTTTTTTGGGGGGTTAATTTTTGAGTTCCAACGTATATTTTAGATATGAGGCCCTTGTCCGTTGTATGGCTACTGAAGATTTTCTCCCAATCCGCGGGCTTTCTATTGATCTTGCTAGCTGTGTACTTTGCCATGCAGAAGCTCTGCAGTTTCATGCAACCCCATTTGTCCAACCTTTTTTTGGTTTGTTGTGTTTATAGGTCTCTATTAAGAAAGTTTCAGCCTGTGCTAAGGAGCTCTTGAAGTTTCTTCTATTCTTTCTTGTAATGTTTTCAGTTTTACTTTGAGGTCTTTGATCCATTTGGAGGTGATTCTGGTGCAGGGTGATATATAAGGATCTAGCTTTAATTTTCTATAGGTGTTTAACCATTTTACCGGCACCATTTACTGAAGAGGTTGCCTTTCTTCCATTCTTTTTTTTTTTTTTTTAAGCTCCCTTGTCGAAAATTAGGTGGCTGTAGGTCTGTGGGTTCATTTCTGAGTCTTCAGTTCTATTCCATTGGTCCTCAGGTTCGTTCTTGTGCCAGTCCCAAGCTGTTTTAATTACTATGTCTTTGTAGCTTGAAATTTGGTATTGATATTCCTCCAGTACTGATTTTTACAAAGCATATTTTTAAGACCAAAAGTGTAGAAAGAAAAATAAATTTGGATGGAATTGAAATTTAAGGCCAGTTAAAATTGTGAATTGCCACTTTCTTATATGCTCTTACCTGATAGCTTGTGAGCAGTTATATGCAATCCTATAGCTATCATAGTACCTTCCTTGACTAAAGTGCTCCATGTTGAAGAACATCAGTGATATTACTTGGCACTATATTACCACATTGTTACTCTGCTGAAATTCTGTTATACTTGGCAGACAGCAAAAGCAACTAAAGCTAAAAAGAAGAAAGTAAAATCCTTAGAGCTAAATAGATTTGTGATGCACTGGAGATGTGCTGGGGAATTCCATGCTTCCTCCCCTTATAAACTGATTCTATACTATTATGATTTAAATCAGATATGATTAAAAAGAAAGTTTATACTGTATATATGTAATTTTAGGTTTATTCTTATACTAGAGATTATGAAATACTTGAAAAGCACTGCTTGTTACTAGCTATCATAATACATGGACAGGAATAATGATGACACATTTTGTCTTTTGTTATAATCTTCAGAATGTTGACATTACATACACTTGCCAGAATAAATAGAATTTTAGAGGAAATGTTTATTTGATCATTTTACTGATTTAGCTGTGTCTTAGTTATAATTGCAGATACCTTTTATAGCGGGGGCTTGTACATTGTCATTTCTTCTTCATAGACTTTGGGTTTGGAGCTGACACTGGAATTGCATCCTCTGCCGATGTGGACTCAAGTTCTGGTCATCAGCAGAGCACAGAAGAGCAGGAAGTAGCCAGTTTAACTACACTTCATATAGATTCTGAAACAAGTAGTCTCAACCAACAAGCTTTCTCTGCTGACGTTGCAACAGTTACTGGTAAAGTTATTGGAAAGAATGTGTTGCTTAAATGAGGGAGGAAATACTAGACTAGGTTCTTGACATGAAGTCTATGTGTCTTAAGTTTTATGGATCCTCTAAACTCCTAATATTTTCTATGAAATACATGATAGCCTTCCTGTTTTTTTTTTTTGTTTTGTTTTGTGATACTGGGGCTTGAATTTAGCATCTCAAGTTGCCAGACAACATTCTACCACTTTTGAGCCAAACCTCAAGCCCTATTTGTTTTGTTAATTTTGAGATACGGTTTCATATTTATGCCTGAACTAACCTGCACTGGGATCCTCCAGTTTATTCTTCATGCTTACCTGGGATACACAACCTACTCAGCTCTGTTTTGTTTTGTTGGTGCCAGTCCTGGACACCATCCCTGAGTTTTTTTGCTCAAAGCTAGCACACTTCTGCTTGAACCACAGCTCCAATTCCAGCTTTTTTTTTTTTTTTTTTGTAGTTTATTTGAGCTGAAAGTCTTAGAGACTTTGCTGTACAGGCTGACTTTGAACGATGATCTTCAGGTCTCAGCTTCCTGAGTAGCTAGAATTCAGATATGAGCCACCAGTACCTGGCCATACCCAGCTTTTTTTTTAGTTGAGATGGGAGGTCTTGGGAACTCCTTGCTTATCTGGGCTACTCTTGGACTATGATTCTCCTGATTTTTACCTTTGGAGTAGCTTGAATTAAAGGTGTAGGACATCAACCTCCTGCAGTTATTTCTAACTAGATCAAAAAGTCTTAAAGTACTGTGCTGTTCTTTTTACATGTCATTTAGGGTCTAGATTTCGTTTTTGGAGGGTAAGGGGTAAAGTATTTGTTACAGGAAGTATAAAACACTGTAATAAAAGGTCTAGTTGTTAATATATTTGTTATTCTCTATACAGAAAATTTTGTTTTTCAGATACTTTTTATATATAAATGACCAAACGCAACCATATTATAATAAATCATATTATATTTTATTATTATAGTTATTATCATTATTAATGATATTTTATTGACATGCTTGGCTAATTTATAACTCATTTTGTCTTCAAAGTTGTAGATTTATGTTTTTTTAAGCTTTTAAGTATTACATCTCAAGTAGGTTATTGAGTATGTTCTTCAAGTAACTTTACAAAATTATATTTACAGGTTCAGGAAGTGCTTCCCCGGTACATTCAGCTCTTGGATCCAGATCACAGACACCATCCCCTTCTACACTGAATATAGATCACATGGAACAGAAAGATCTACAACTTGATGAGAAGCTCCATCACTCTGTTCTTCAGACACCAGATGATCTAGGCAATATTTAGAAATTATATATTTGCCATTTTTCCTTTTAGGCTAATTAGTGTTAGGAGATCTCAGGTCATAAAAATTGATTTCATATGATTATTGTAGGTCTTTGAACTTTCCTAAGTCTTTTTCTCCTTTTTCTTCTTCCTCTCCATGCCCTGCCCTACCCTCTTATTTTTTTTGGAGGTACTAGGATTTGAATCCAGGTCTTGAACTTACTAGGCAGGTGCTCAACCACTTGAACCATACCTCCAGACGTTTGTTGCTTGCTATTTTTCAGATTAGGTCTCATATTTTGCCCAGGTTAACCTCAGGCTACAGCTCCTACCTGTTCCTCTTGGATAGCTATTGTTACAGTTGTGTGATACCCTGCTTGGTCTACTGGTTAAGTGTCCGTAACTTTATTGCCTAGGCTGCCTCCTGAATTGCTGGTATTCCATACATGCACCACCATACCCACCAAGCATTTTCTAAGTCTTTTGGAGATTTGTTACTATATAATTTTTCTTGCTCTTAATGAAAGTTCTTGATTCCAGCTACTTGGGAGGTAAAGGCAGAGGGATCAAGATTTAGAGGTCAACAGAAACAATGATAAGACTATACATCTAAAACAAAATACAGCCGGTGGTTCATACTTGTAATTCTAGATACTCATGAGGCTAAGATTTGAGAATTATGGTTTGAAGCCAGCCTGGGCAGTCTGTAAGACTCTTATCTCCAATTTACTACCAAAAAAGCCAGAAGCAGACCTGTGGCTCAAGTGGGAGAAAGCTAGACTTGAGCAAAAAGCTCAGGGACAGCACGTTGGCCCTGAATTCAAAAAAATAAAATATAGGGGTTGGGAAGGTGGCTCAGTGGTAGAGTGCTTTGCCTAGCATGCATGAGGCCCTGGGTTCGATTCCTCAGCACCACATAAGCAGAAAAATCTGGAAGTGATGCTGTGGCTCAGGTGTTTGAGCTCTAGCCTTGAGCTGAAGAGCTGAGGGACAGCACACAGGCCCAGTTCAGGGCCCATGACCGACCAAAAATACATAAATAAACATGCTTTTTAAAAATAAGTAAATAATAAAATAAAATATTAAACCTAAGAGTTTAGACCATGGCACAGTAGTAGAATGTAAGCTTGAGATGGTAATTTAAATCACTCGTGTTGGGGGAAAAATAAGAAAAAGGTAGCTATAAAATAACTCTGATTTTTGTTGTTTATTTTATCATACATAGTACTAATGTTGACTTTTTTTCATAAGCTTTTTTTTTTTTTTTTTTTTGTCAGTCATGGGGCTTGAACTCTAGGCTTGGGTACTGTCCCTTAGCTCTTCAGCTCAAGGTTAGCAATCTGCCACTTGAGTCACAGTACCACTTCCCATTTTCTGAGTGGTTTATTGGAGATAAGAGTCTCACAGACTTTCCTGCTTGGGCTGGCTTTGAATTGTGATCCTCAGATTTCAGCCTCCTGAGTAGCTAGGATTACAGGCGAGAGCCACTGGCACACAGCTAATAATGACATTGTTGAGTTATATTATTGTTTATCAATTAGGATACTATTTCCTAAAATGGAAAATAAATAATTTGCAATCATTATTATTAATATTATGTTTGTATTGTACTGTTGACTCACAGGAAAAAAACATAGCATTATTTCTTGGTCATTCAAGCTCAGTGAAGTAATTTATTTCTGCGCGTAAGTGCTCTATCACTGAGTCCCAGCCCTTTTTATAAAAAAGTGATGCTTTTTTTTAAAATTTATCAACTAAATTTAAGAAGTAGACATTCAAGACTGGGAGCAGTAAGTCACACATGTAATCACAGGTACTTAGGAGGTAGAAATCAAGTAACAAAAGGATCCAGTGTCAAGGCCAGCTTGCACAAGAAGTTTCAAGCCATCTTATTACATAAGCCAAGTGTGATGGGACATGTTTGTAATTCAGGCTCTAGAAGAGGCTGTAGGTAGGAGAATCCTGGTCAAAGGCCAAACCTAGAAAAAAACAGAAGATGTGGCCTAAGAAATGACTAAAGCCAAAAAAAGGCGAGAGCATATTTCAAGTGGTAGAGTAGCTGAGCCACAATGACACTTCAGTTCTCTGGTGGTTAATTGGAGGTAAGGGCTTCATAGCCTTTCCTGCTGGGCTGGCTTTGAACAATGATCCTCAGATCTCACTCTCCTGAGTAACTAGCATTACAGGCATGAGCAATCAACACCTTGCAGTATTTTTAAGTAAATACTATAAAGTGATTTAGGGTACTTCAAAACTATATATTTTGTATTGTTTTTGTTTTTTGTTGAACTCTGGGCCTTGGTGCTGTCCCTCAGCTCTTCAGCTCAAGGCTAGCGCTCTACCACTTGAGCCACAGCAACCACTTCCTGCTTTTTCTGCTTATGTGGTGCTGAGGAATGGAACCCAGAGCTTCATGCATGCAAGGCAAGCACTCTACCACTGACCCACCTTCCCAGCCCTTGTTGTTTTTTTAAAAATCGTATTTCTGTTAAATCCTGCATTATGTAACAAGCATGAAATAGACACTTTGTGTCAAAAATTTTGGTCAAAGACATTGAGATTATTTATAATGAAGATACAAAAGATATGGTTTTTTCCTTTGCTTTTGGTCAGGGGACTAGTACGGGGGTTTGAACTCAGGGCTTTGTCGTTTCTAGGCACTCTGTTAGTACTAATGCCATAGGCCAACCCTTTGTTTACTTTTTATTACTGCAGCACATTTACTATAAAGGAAGAAGAAATGGAGCCATATAGCCCAAGTGGTAGATTGACAGCTTTGAACAAAAAAGCTAAGGGAGAATGAGATATCCTGAGCTTATTCCCTAGTACTGACCCTTCCCCCATAAAAAGAAAAAGAAAAAATTAAAAAGTTATTTTTTTATGTGTGCCAGAAATGGAGGCTTGAACTCAGGACCTCATATTCTTAGTTGGCTTTTTCACCCACAGTTGGTGCTCTTATCACTTGAGCATGCCTCCAGTGAAGCTTCTTTTTTATTAGTTAATTGGAAATAGACTCTCAGGCTTTTCTGCCCAGGCTGGCTTCAACCCATGATCCTCAGATCACTTCCTGTGTAGCTAGGATTATAGATGTGAGCCACCAGCACTTGGCTTTAAAGATTTTTTTAAATTAGCATGTATTAGTTGTATAGGATAGTTTGAAATACTTCCATACAATGTACTCCAATTAAACTCTTCCCTCTTTCTCCCTCTTTTTCAAAACAGCTTCAACATGTTTTATTGTCCTATTTTTGTACATGTGTATAAAGTACTATAGACAAGATTCACCTTCACCCAAATGAAGAAATTTAAACCCATATAACTTTTGGGCTTTTTTTCAATTGTAAAAGTTACGTACAGAGGAGCTACAGTTACATAAAAAAGTAATGAGTATAGTTCTTGTCCAACAATGTTACTCCCTCTCTCATTTACTCCTGCCACTTTTGGACTTTTTTTTTTGGTCAGTCATGGGGCTTGAACTCTAGGCCTGGGCACTGTCCTTCAGCTCTTCAGCTCAAGGCGAGCACTGTACCACTTGAGCCACTGTACCACTTCCCATTTTCTGAGTGGTTTATTGGAGATAAGAGCCTCACAGACTTTCCTGCCAGGGCTGGCTTTGAATGTGATCCTCAGATCTTGGCCTCTTGAGTAGCTAGGATTATAGGCGGGAGCCACTGGTGCCTGGCTACTTTTGGTCTTTTTAAAAAGGCCTCGTTCTTTAAGGTGCAATTAGTTAAAATTACATAATAGCCTTTATTTTTGGCTTCTGGATTATTTGAAATCTTTTCTCCCTCTCATTTTGTCTTTGAAATTTTTGTTTGTTTACAGTTTTATCCCATCATTTGTGAAAAATATTTAGCAGAAAAGTTAAACTAGCAAAATGAATACTCAAAAATCACTCACATAAATATAGCAATTATTAGTGTTTTAACAGTTAGGCTTTATGTTGTTTCCACATGTGCTCAAACTTACACAAAAACCCTTGCCTTTTCCTTTCTTGACCTATTAGAGATTTGCAAATATTAGACCTTTTACACCTAGATATGACAGTGGGTATGTCCTAAGAATAACTGTACATTTCCTGCATTACCACAGTATAATGGCTTCATTCTGAATACATCGACATACTATTATTGTCTTATTCAATAATGAAACTTTATCAGTTGTCCAAACAATGACCTTTATAACTACCCTACACCAACAACTCATTCCAGAACTTAAACATCACACATTGTTACTTGCCTTTTTTAATCATTGAAAATTTTGTTAGCTTTTTTTTTTTTTTGAGAAATATAAATTAGAGACCAATTAGTTGGTTCATCTGTATTATACAGGTGCTATAGAATAGGAAATCATTACAACAATGGTTAGAACTTTATTGTGTTTTTGTTTTCTTTTGTTTCAGTGTTTTTTTAGCCTGTTCGTATTATGAAGAAAAGTTATCTGGTACCTCTTTAACAAAACAATCTGCTATTATATACTTCCCATAAAAAGAGGAAAGAACCTTAAGTATTACAAAGACATAGAGTATAAATCAACTTACTATACATTTATGAATACTTTAGTATCAGACAGAAGTGATCATAATCTTAAGATTCAGTCTGCAAAATGTTAATTCTCAAAGTTCTTCATATATAAGGATATTTTATTCACTTTTTATATTTTTTATTGGTGCTTCAGATTGTGCTCAGCATTATACTTGTCAGGCAGGTTCTCGACCACTTAGGCCACATCTCCAGCCTTTTTTCTTTTTAGTTATGTTGGAATAGGATCTTGCATTTATGCCCAGGCTTGCTTGACTTCAATTTTCCTATTGGAGTTTCTGGAACTTTTTGCCTGGGCAAGCCTTGAACCACGTTTCTCCTGATATCCATCTCCCAACTAGCATGAGCCACTGCACCAGCTCCCTTTATTTTAATGATTTTCCCATACACTGAATAAAGTAGTTATATATGTGGTAGAATAGTGAACTCTTAAACGGGAGGAAGACCTATACTGATATTTAACTAAACCATGTATTTTACACATGAGGAGAATTGTAGCCTTAGTGAGATTATTAAATAACTTGTTTAGTACATAGTTAGGAGAAATAAGACAAGGACCATGGCTACCTATATTATTTTGCCAATACTGGTAGGTAAAAATATAGTTATGCTGGAAGTGGAGCTGTGGCTCATTTGATAGAGTGCTAGCTTTGAGTGGAAAAGCTTAGGGACAGCACCCAAGCCCTGATTCAAGTCCCATAATTCACTTAATAAATTATAGTTATGCTATTTTTTAATTTTTTTAAATTTTTTTTATTTTTTATTTTTTTGTTGGTTGTGGGGCTTGAACTCTGGGCCTGGGTGCTATCCCTCAGCTCTTCAGCTCACACTCTACCAGTTGAGCCATAGCACCACTTCTGGCTTTTTCTGTTTATGTGGTGCTGAGGAATCAAACCCAGGGCCTCATGCATGCAAGGCAAGCACTCTATCAGTGAGCCACGTTGCCAGCCTGTTTATGTTAATTTTTATGTTTAAATTCTAATAAAAAAGCCGGCACCGGTGGCTCATGCCTGTAATCCTAGCTGCCCAGGTGGCTGAGATCTGAGGATCACAGTTCAAAACCAGCCCAGGGCAGGAATGTCCATGAGACTCTTATCTCCAATAAACTACCAGAAAACCAGAAGTGGTACTGTGGCTCAAGTGGTAGAGTGCTAGCCTAGAGCTGAAGAGCAGAGGGACAGTACCCAGGCCCAGAGTTCAAGCCCCACCACTGACAAAAAAAAAAAACAAAACCAAATTTCTAATAAAATGTATTTTCATGATATTGTGAAATCTTTTAATGATAGATCTGTATTAAACTTATAAAAATGTTTCTCTTCACTACAAAGATATATGCCTATGAAGACTGACTAATAGCATGTGCTTATGAAATGGGTATTTATATCAAATATAAATTTCTCGATCTGGTATCTGTTCAGTGAGTGGTACTTGTATAGTTTCCTCCTTAGGTAAATCTAGATAGAAGCACTGTTGAAGAATTGTTGCCATAATAGCAAATTATGAAGTGGTAAGGTTTTAACCTCAGGAAACTCAGGAAAAAAATTAAAAAATACACACACACACACACACACACACACAAGTACATTTATTTACTTTTGTAGATATGTGAAATTATTTATTTCAGTTGGTGCTTTTGCTTTTTGTGATAATTTCTTTAGAAATTACTGACACTTTTGTATCATTTTTTTTCCTACAGAAATCAGTGAATTTCCATCTGAATGTTGTAGTGTAATGGCAGGAGGTACTCTCACTGGATGGCATGCAGATGTTGCTACTGTTATGTGGCGAAGAATGCTAGGCATTTTGGGTGATGTCAATGCTATTATGGATCCTGAAATACATGCTCAAGTTTTTGATTACCTCTGTGAACTTTGGCAGAACCTAGCCAAGGTAAAAGAGAAAGTAAAGGCCTTAGCAGAAGAAGGAATGAAAAATATAGTATTAAGAAATAGAAAGCTGGGCACCAGTGGTTCACAGAGGTTGAAATCAGAAAGCTGGGCACCAGTAGTTCACAGAGGTTGAAATCTGAGGATCGTGGTTTGAAGCCAGCCCAGGCAGGAAATTCTGTGAGACTATCATTTTTAACAAACGACTCAAAAAAGCTCAAAGTAGCACGGTGGCTCAAGTGGTAGAGCACTTGCCTTGAGCAAAAGAAGCTCAGGGACAGTGCCCAGGCCCAGAGTTCATGCCCCAAGACAGGCAAAAAAAGAAATAGAAGAGGGAAATATCTGGGAGTGCATGCCTATAATTCCAGCACTTAGAAAGCTGAGGCAGAAAGGTCTTTAATCCAAGACAAGCCTGGGCTATATGGCAAATGTCAGGCCTACATCAGCTATGTGGTGAAACACTGTCTTAAAAAGGTGGGGTGGGGGGAAGCAGCCAGATTAAAGGCAGGAAGGGGGAGAACAATTAGAAGAATCTTAGACCGGCACTAGTAGCTCAGACCTGTAATCCTACCTATTCAGAGGGTTGAGAACTGAGGATTATGATTAAAGTCAAACCCAGGCAGGAAAGTCCACGAGACTCTTTTTTTTTGGGTGGGGGGGGGGGGGCGTGCATGGGACCTGAACTCTGGGCCTGGGCACTGTCCCTCAGCTCTTCAGCTCAAGGCTAGCGCTCTACCACTTGAGCCACGGCACCACTTCCGGCTTTTTTCTTTTTGCTTATGTGGTGCTGAGGAATCGAACCCAGGGCCTCAGGCATGCAAGGCAAGCGCTCTACCACTGAGCCACCTTCCCAGCCCCCACAAGACTCTTATCTCCAGTAAACTACTAGAAGAATCCTTGGAGAACATTGCTACACCCAAACCTCTTACTATACATAAAACTGATGTCCACTATGGGAGGGTCACTGAACCATAATGAAATATATAATTAGTAGCGAAACTGAATCTAACTTCAGTTTAAGGAAAGAAAGCTGAACGAACAATCTTTATAAGTTTGTTACTTTTTATTTGAAAATTATAGATCAGAGATAACCTTGGCATTTCAACTGATAACTTGACCTCCCCTTCTCCACCTGTTTTGATTCCTCCACTAAGAATTCTTACACCTTGGCTCTTTAAGGTAAGCCTAATACATAAAGCATTAGTTTACAATTTTGTGTTTAGTACATTACTAAATAATGTATAGAAAATACAGCTATTATGTAGTCTTTTACAATACTTAGATTTTAACTGTGTCTTTATGAAGTCATTAGGCATACAGAAAGGAGAGTCAGCATGACAAAATTATTATACATATTTCTTTGTTTTAATTTTATTCAAAGAAGCA
Source organism: Dipodomys spectabilis (assembly GCF_019054845.1). Lineage (NCBI taxonomy): Eukaryota > Metazoa > Chordata > Mammalia > Rodentia > Heteromyidae > Dipodomys > Dipodomys spectabilis. The sequence continues at coordinate 2,817,844 of NW_024870719.1, read as the reverse complement.
AAAGTTGGTATAGGATAATAGGGTATTTATTTGTTTGTTTGTGGCACTAGGAGCCTAACCCAGAGTCTTATATATGCTAGACAAGTGGTTTACCACTGAGTTACACAGCCCCAAGAAAGTATATCTTTATTGTATAAAAATCAAGTAAAAGCTAAACCTCAAATTGTGTCACAGGGAGCTGGGAAGGTGGCTCAGTGGTAGAGCGCTTGCCTTGCATACCAGAGGCCCTGGGTTCTATTCCTTAGCACCACATAAGCAAAAAGAAAAAAAAAGCCAGAAGTGGCGCTGTGGGTCAAGTGGTAGAGTGCTAGCTAGAGCTGAGGGACAGCGCCCAGGCCCAGAGTTCAGGCCCCATGATCGGACCCCCCCCAAAAAAAAACAAAACAAAAAAATTGTGTATCAGGTTATGGTGTATACTTTTAGAGATTGAATTCCTTTAAGTATTTTTTGATGTTTGGTACATTTTCCTAAGTGAAATTTGTGACTCGTCACACCTGAATTGAATAATTTTCAATAAACTAGTAGTCCTGTTTTCTAGCTTATGAAGAAATTGAGACAACACAGGTATGGTAGCTCATTTTTATGGGAGACAGAAATATTGAAGATCTCTGTGGGAGGCCAGCTTGGACTAAAATTAGTGAAACCATCATATCCTGGTGCTCCACACCTATAATCCTAGCGATAATCTCATCCTAACTGTAAACTCATCCCAGGAGGATGAGATCTGTAGGATTTTGGTTCAAGGCAACCCAGGAAAGAAAGTTCACTACACTCCATCTCTGGAGGCATGGCTCAAGTGGTAGAGCACTAGCCCAGAAAGACTCTGAGTCCAAACCCTACTATCACAAAAACAAAAAGTTAGTCGATTACATCTGAATCAATAAAATCTGGGTATGGTAGTATATGCACCTTCCATCCCAACTGCATAAATAATATGATAGCAGTCTACACCAGTCTAGGCAAAAACAAATCCTATGTGAAAAAATAACTAAAGCAAAAAGGGCTGGAAGTATGCTTCAGGTAGAAGGGTGCTTGCACAAATCATAAGAAAGATCCTGAGTTGGAATTCCAATACTACAAAAAAAAAAAAAAGAGAGAGAGAAAAGAAAAGGAAAGGAAATTGGATCAGCATAGAAATAAATGAATACAGATACAGTGCTGTTCTTTTCAGTTGTTTAAGGATCTAGCAAATAATATTTGTTCAGGAATATTAAAGCTTATCTCCTAATTTTAGGCAACCATGTTGACTGATAAATATAAACAAGGCAAATTGCATGCTTATAAACTTATTTGTAATACAATGAAAAGAAGACAAGATGTATCTCCAAACAGAGATTTTCTAACACATTTCTACAATATAATGCATTGTGGATTGCTACATGTTGATCAGGTAAATATATGTGCCTCTAAAAAGTTATTTTCTCTGTCCTTGACCTTTGATTGTTTTAACTCTTGGTTTTTAAGATGTGAAATTAAAACAATCTTCATATGTAGTGGCTTATATACAATTTACTTCCATAGCATGTTTATTCTTGAAACATGGTTGAAAACAAGCTCTGTGTAGAAGCTAGGTTTAATTTGAATATTCCTCCAATTACATTGTTATACCAGTTCTCATTTTGAAGATTCTAAATGTTTCTTTTACTTGAATTAGCAGCACTTTTTTTGTAATATTCCAGTGTAGCTATTATTATGTGCTTATAAATAATACTTGATAATTAGTACTTGAGGCATATGAATTTGCTAATGACTATGCAGCAATAAGAAATTTTTTTCGACTCTAAGAATCAGTACCTCTCATTTTCTTATTAACATCAATTATGGTAGTATAGTAACATTTACATTGACTTAATGATTGCTTCACTTACAATTTCAAAATAATCAAATATTATAGACTGTCACTTAAGGGATCTTGATCTTTGTCATAAAACTGAAGAGATTGCAAATCTAAGTAACACATTTTTATACTGACTAAACTTGTACATAATGTTTAGTGTTAAATTTGTATTAAAAGATAACTTTCTTTTTGACAGTGAACTTCTTACATTAACTTCAAAATTACATTGTGTGTATATATATATATATATATATATATATATATATAAATAGAATGTAGATTGTAAATTTGTTTCAGAATGATAATTGGATTACTAGAAAAATAGAGCTTTTATTTAATATATCACATTGAGTAATACATTCAAATATACTGGATCCTTGTAAATTCCAAAGATATAGTGAATGAATGTTCCCTTAAAAGTGTACAAGCCTGGCACCTGTAGTTCACACCTATAATCCTAGCTATTCAGGAGGCTGAGATCTGAGGATTATGTTTCAAAGCCAGCCCAGTCAGAAAAGTATCTCCAATTAAAGTGGTAGAATGCTAGCCTTTAGCAAAAGATGCTCAGGGACAGAACCCAGGTTCAGAGTTCAAGCCCTAGTAACCAGGAGGGCAGGGGCGGGAGGTTGGGGGTGGGCCAGAATGCAAGGAAAATAGCATTTGAGACTCTATTAAAAGCAAAAGACTGGGAATACGGCTTAAGTGGTACAATATAAGATCTACCCCCAGTATCTCTAAGGATAGGAGAAATTTATTTCTAGATTTCTATCATTAAAGAACCTCAATTTGGGCTGGGAAGGTGGCTCAGTGGTAGAGCGCTTGCCTTGCATGCCTGAGACCCTGGGTTCGATTCCTCAGCACCACATAAGCAAAAAGAAAAAAGCCGGAAGTGCTGTAGCTCAAGTGGTAGAGCGCTAGCCTTGAGCTGATGGACAGCTCCCAGGCCCACCCAGAGTTCAAGCCCCATGACCTGACCCAAAAAAAAAAAAAAGAACCTCAATTTATCAAAAAAAAAGTATCTCTCTAGCTTGCATATAGCAAATTATGTGAATTCCAAGATGTTTGTTATGTTGAAACAAGTAGGTTTTACAATATATGGGCCTAACATTTTTAACTTTATGAAGCAAAGAGCAATCATTGCTGTCTACTATAAAAATATGTAGCCGGCTGCTGGTGGCTCACGCCTGTAATCCTAGCTAGTCAGGAGGCTGAACTCTGAGGATCGTGGTTCAAAGCCAGCCAAGGCAGGAAAGGCCGTGAGACTCTTATCTCCAATAAAACCGTTTAGAAAACCAGAAGTGGTGCTGTGGCTCAAGTGGTAGAGCACTCACCTTGGGCTGAAGAGCTGAGGGACAGCACCTAGGCCTGAGTTCAAGCCCCACACCGACAAAAAGAAAATGTATATTGTGGCACTGTGGCTCAAGTGGTAGAGCACTAGCCTTGAACTAAAGAGCTAAGGGACAGCGCCCAGTATCAGAGTTCAAGCCCCACAACCGACAAAAAAAAAAAAAGTATATTATTTATATTAGTTAAGTAAATGTATTATCAGTTTACTTTTCTCTAAGAATATATAATACTAAGCATAGGTTGTTTAGAAAACTTGAAACTAGTCATTCCAGTTAGCCAGTGTACATCTGTTACCTTTTATAATTCACATCTTACCTGTTTTTAAAGATACTGATTTGCTGGTAACCAAGATTACATATGTGATATTCTTTTTCTTCATTCTTTATTTTAAGGATATTGTCAATACAATTATCAAGCACTGTTCACCTCAGTTTTTTTCACTTGGATTGCCTGGTGCCACAATGCTTATTATGGATTTTATTATAGCAGCTGGTAGAGTGGCCTCGTCAGCTTTTCTCAATGTAAGTTTTATCTCTAGTTCTGTTAATATAAACCAACTTTTAATGAATCAAGGACTCAGCTAACAAAGCAATAAGGACGGAGCAATTATTACTGAAAAGATGCAAAGTGATGTTCAGGAAAGTTTATAGTTTAAATTGATCGCTTCTTCCACATTAAAAAAAGAAAAAAGAAAACAGGGCTGGGAAGATGGCTTAGTGGTAGACTGCTTGTCTCGCATGGGTTTGATTCCTCAGCACCACATAAGCAGAAAAAAAAAAAGAGGAAGTGGTACTGTGGCTATAGTGGTAGAGCGCTAGCCTTGAGCTAGAGAGCTGAGGGACAGCACCCAGGCCCCACAAAAAAAAAAAAAAAAAAGAAAGAAAATAAAGCATTTATGATATGTAAAAAATCACTGAGATTACTTTTTTGTCTTAAAAGCTATAAAAATATATGTGGAGCAAAACAGAATTTAAAGTAGAATAAAATTAAGGAAATAGAAGGAAAAAAGGTGGAGGAAAAGCAGCAGGCTAGTAACAGAAATAAGGAAGAGAAATGTGCCCTTGTAGTAAACCCCAACACTGCAAGTGAGGAATTTTTCATATAGTCATGGAGCCATGACACAATAGCTGGAGAATATTCATACATGGGTGTCAGAAGTGAGCTGGAGAAGGTGAGAATGGCTTTAGCCTCTTTAATTTATCTGCATTTATGAACAATGAAACCTGTTGAAACTGTTTTAAGGAGAAGTGGAAATGGAGAAAATAGTCGGGGAGCTGAAGGAATATATTATTTATATGTGTGGAAATGTCACAGGTACTCTCACACCCCCAGTATCACTAATGTATGCTAATTTTTAAAAAAGGAATGGTATGTATAGCATGGTAAGGCTTTTATTAAACATCTCCTAAGATGTCAGGATAATAATTGCATATATAAGCAGGAGCTCAAGAAAGCTGTTTGAACTGAAACTTATTTTTTATTTTTCTGTTTTGTTTTGTGCGAGTCCTAGGGCTTGAACTCAGGCCCTGAGCACTGTCCCTGATCTGTTTTGCTCAGGGCTAGTACTTTACAATTTGAAACTCCTCCTCTGGCTTTTTGGGTGTTAATAGGAGATAGGAATTTCCTGCCTGGGCTGCTGTCCTCAGATCTCAGCCTCCTGAGTAGATAAGATTACAGGCATGAGACACTGGCACCCAGCTGAACTGAAATTTATAATGGGTGGCATTTGTATTTAGGTGATAGCCCAAGCCTTGAAACTGTATGCAAAAAAATGTTTTTTCTATAGTTTAAATTGATCGCTTCTTCCACATTAAAAAAAGAAAACAGGGCTGGGAAGATGGCTTAGTGGTAGACTGCTTGTCTCGCATAAATAAGGCCCTGGGTTTGATTCCTCAGCACCACATAAGCAGAAAAAAAAAAAAGAGGAAGTGGTGCTGTGGCTCTAGTGGTAGAGCGCTAGCCTTGAGCTGGAGAGCTGAGGGACAGTGCATAAGCTCAAGAAGGTCATATCTTGCTGGGCGCCGGTGGCTCACACCTATAATCCTAGCTACTCAGGAGGCTGAGATCTGAGGATTGTGGTTCAAAGCCAGCCTGGGCAAGAAAGTCCATGAGACTCTTACCTCCAGTAAACCACCAGAAAACTGGAAGTGGCACTGTTGCTCAAGTGGTGGAGTGCTTGCCTTGAGCTGAAGAGCTGGGGACAGCACTCAGGCCCAGAGTTCAAGCCCCACGACTGACAAAAAAAAAAATTAATAATAATAAGGTCATCTCTTTCCCCCACCCCCACCCCCACCCCCATCTCCAAAAGAAACTAGATACAATCACCTAGAGAAAATGTGCAAATGAAGAAGAAAGAGTACAGGTCAAGCTTGGACTGGATCAGTTTTGTAATCCTAGCTACTCAGGAAGCTGAGGTCTACAATGAGAAGCATGCAAAGTAAACCAGACCTAAGGAAAATATATTCAGACAATGACAGATAATCTACTTTAATATTTAGACACTAATCTGCAAAAGTATAGCATATGTAGAGGTATGTCTAAATATACAAAGTGGCATTGGGCATGATCTGGGTGCTTATTAGCAACTCAGAATCTTAGACTTCATCCCAGACCTACTAAATCAATCTCTTTTAATTACATCACAAATGATGGGTAAAATAATTGGTTATAGATTGAGAATCACTGCTCTTGATATCTTAGAAGTTCTTGAATGCAACTAGCCCAGGTTATAACAGTATATTAGATAACCAATTAAATATTTTAATGTGAGGAGAAAGATGATTGAACCTTCGGAATATTAAATATATTAAGCTAGGAGTAGATTAATTGGAAAACAACCCACAGATATTAAATAAGCTATAAGATCACTGTAGTATTGTCAGTTTACAAAATTATCGGTTTCTAGGAAAGTAACAAATGTTGATAAAATTCAGAGAAAGCTAATATACAAACCAACATCACTTTATTTACTTTGGAAACTAATATTCTTCAGTGAGCCACAGATGATGAATCTACATTTCCTACAGCTTTTCTTGAGGTTCTGCAGAGAATTAAATACTACCATCTTTATTTTTTATGTTACTAATTTCTATCCAATACATCTAGAAGGATATTCATTGTGTAACAAAATGCTCTGGAAAATACAGAAAATAGTCATGTTGTATTTTATTTATATGATAAATACTTACTAAGGAAGGCTACTTAGGGAACCAAACCATTGCTGAAATCAAGCCTGGCACTCAGTCTCTAATGGTTTCAGAAATAATGATCTTAAATCTTGCTTTTGAATTCCCACTTTAGATCCTATGTATATCATTTTTCCTCTGTTAATGTATCCCTCCCCTCTTAGACAGATGACAAAATAATTGATTGAGTTTGCCTTTCTTACTTAGTCATATTTCAGGTCTGTTCTCATTATATCCACACACTCAAACATTCCCAGTTACTTTACTCATCTTCACAGAAAAACTCCTTGCTAATCTCTTTCAGTTTTTATCAGTTTCATTTTTTATTTTATTTATTTATTTTTTGTCGGTCATGGGGCTTGAACTTTGGGCCTGGGCGCTGTCTCTCAGCTCTTCAGCTCAAGACTAGCACTCTACCACTTGAGCCACAGCATCACTTCCAGTTTTCTGAGTGGTTTATTGGAGATAAGAGTCTCACAGACTTTAATGCCCGGGCTGGTTTTGAACCGTGATCCTCAGATCTCAGCCTTCTGAGTAGCTAGGATTACAGGTGTGAACCACCAGTGCCCGGCTCAGTTTCATGTTTTATAGGATGGTAGATGTTAGTTTACCCTGCCTTTTTCATATATGCTTCCTATATCTGTAAATATAGATTTTGAAAAAAAAATCTTGATAAGAGTTTTGTTTGGAAGCAGGACAATATGTAGCCTACATTGGGCTCAAACTCATAATCATCATGCCTCTGCCTTCAGAGTCCTGGAAACTTAGATTTCCATCCATATATTTTTGTGTATCCCCTTTCCTTCTGAATTTTTTATACTCATTTCTTTCTATAATATTATTGAATAATGAATATTTTAACAGAGAGAGTTTAAGAACACAAATACATTTTAAAGATTTTTAACATCTGATACACAGGCACCAAGAGTGGAAGCACAAGTTCTTCTGGGATCGTTAGTTTGCTTTCCCAACCTATATTTTGAACTGCCTGCTCTCCATCCCAACGTACCTGATATTGCTGTCTCTCAGTTTACAGATGTTAAGGTAAGAAATCAGATACTAGTTTATACCATTTTAGTAATTTTATAGCTGTGAAATACCATTTTAGTAATTTTATAGCTGTGAAATCTGTATAATAAAATATGTACTCTTTCTTTGCTTTTTCTTTGTAATTATTTTTTAAAAATCCATTGTAAAGGTGATGAACGGGGGTTACAGTTATATAAGTAAATAATGAGTACATTCTTTTTAAATACTTTTACCCTCGCCTTCATTTTTCTCCCACTTACCACTCCTTACTCCTCTCTCCAGACAAGTTGTATAGTTCATTTCCAACATAAATTCAAATGAGCATCATTGTTGCATTAGATCATCCTTTGTCTTGATGTTCCCATGAATCCCTTTCCTTTCCACAGATCAGATAAACTTATATACAAGACAAACAGCACAGAAAACTAAAACAACAAAAAGAAATAACTACATACAGAACCTCTTGTTTCCAATTCTTGGAGCTTATGTTGATAAGTTTATATTGGTCCTATGCACTTAACAATTGGGCTATTGATATCCCCTGTTAAGAATATCATAGGCATATTCCAGTTATTGCAAATGAGGGAAACCATGCAACCTACTTCTCTTTGGGCCTGGCAAATTCCCAAAGAAACAACCACCCCATCAATAAGTAGGCTAAGCCCTTAAAGAGAGACTTTTCTGAAGAGATAATAAGAATCGCCAGTAGATAGATGAAGGAAAGCTCAACTTCTTTGGCCATAAAAGAATGCAAATCGAAACAGCATTGTGACACCATCTTACCCAAGCTATAATAGCCATTATTAAGAAATCTTAATAACAACAGATGCTGGTGGTGATGTGATCAAAGGGCAACCCTACTACACTGTTGGTAGTACTGCAAACTTGTTCAGCCACTCTGGAAAGCAGTGTGGAGGTTCCTCAAAAAACTAAACATAGAGCTCCCCTATTACTCAGCAATCCCACTCCTGGGCATTTACCCAATGACCACAAACAAGACCATATTAATGCTACCAGCACGACACGACCATGCTCATTGCAGTATTATTTACTATAGCTAAGATATAGAACCAACCCAGATGCCCCTCAGTAGATGAATGGATCAAGAAAACGTGGTACATATACACAATGGAGTTCTGTGCTTCCATCAGAAAGAATAGCATTGCCCCATTCATAAAGAAATGGAAAGACCTGGAAAATTTATATAACTTTCTTTTTGTGTTTATATTGCTTTGGAGCTGGTACTGGTGGGTCACGCCTGTAATCCTAACTATTCAGGAAATCCAGATCTGAGGATCATTGTTCAAAGACAGCTCATGCAGGAAAGTCTGTGAGACTTTTATCTCCAATAAACCACTAGAAAACTGGAAGTGGCACTCTGGCTCAATGTGGTAGAGCACAAGCCTTGAACAAAAAGAGCTCAGGGACAGCACTTAGGCCTGAGTTCAAGCCCTATGGCTGGAAAAAAAAATGGCTTTGGTGCCTTTTTCTAATTCTTAAACTTACTCAAAATGTCTATCTTTTAGGTAAAATTTATTCTGTCATTGAACATCATGAGCCACATACTGTGCAGCTAGGGTAAGGCTTCTGAGATAGACATGGCAGACTAACCCTGCATATTTGACTCTTTTAAAATTTTCAACATTTTTGTTCCAAGTAATAGTAATAGTATACTATTTCTGAAATTTTGGAGTTGGTATGGCAATCTCATGTACCTGAAACATTAACAGGCTTGAACAGTATTCAGGAACAAATATGCCAAATGTCCCTTGTTATACATAATCATTTTTTAAAATATAAGTTTCATAGGTGGAAAATTAGTGAGAAGTTCTTTTGTGCCTTTGTAGTGGTCAGCTTCTGTTTAGAAGGAAAGGTGTGACATGATCATTTCCTTAGTCCTCTGGACTCAGTAATTCTTAAACTAAGGTAGAGGGGACTGGTATGAAAAAGTTGTCCTGGTGAAGATAAAGACAATCACTGCTCAGGGACCTGCAGGTGACTGGCTGTGAATAATTCATCACTGAGTCAAGACTTGTCTCTCACTGAATGCCCATATATTACAAATACCCAAAGGCTTAAGAATCCTAGGTAATAGTGCCTGTCACAGTCATTACCAGATGATCTCCCTGTTTAATTTGAATTGGTCCTTAGAATAGTTGAGAAAAAGCTACTTCTATAGCTTCTCAGTGCTTATGCTGATAATTTTTAAAGTTGCTTTCTGTAAAAGACATTTTTATATCAGAAGTGTTACATACACTCTCATAGCATCTGTATTTGTTTGGAATATTTAGTATGCTTGTAATTATTTGTGCAGTACCTGTTTTCTGCTTTAAATAAATACCGCAGAGCCTTATTACTGTTACCACAGTGCTATTACACTTTTTGGTGTATAGTATACACTCAGAAATAGTTAAGTAAATAAACTTCAATTATACTTAAAATCATATGGGCCAGTGCAAAGTTATAATGACCAATAATAAAAACAATACAACTTTTGCTTTTTTCTATTTTCAGAAGATCCCGAAGGCCAAGGATAGGTAATAGTTTCAGTCCACTTAGCTAGTTGTTTGTTCAAGGTTAGACTAGTCTACTAGTAGCATCTGTCAGTGGATCTTTGGTAGCTATTATTGTAGACAGTCATGGTTTAAAAATGACTTTTTTAAAAACATTTTTTTTGTGGAAACAAATCTCCAAAATCAGTGCCAATTTTAATACTGATGAAGAAAGTAAAAAAGCCTATAAAGCTATAATTGTTTTTAGTCAGAAAATGAATATTGGAGAGTTACATATCATCATGGTCATATTTTATTTTCATATTTTCACCAAAGCTAACTCTTCAGGTACTCTGACTTATAGCCTCCTGGAGCATGCTGTTGTGTTTCACAATTCTGTGTTCTTGAAAAACTATCTCCTATCTAAAGTCTCATATAGCTCTTCTCCCTTTTCCTCTCTTAATCACTTCAAAGTTTAAAAAAGTTGTTGATATCTTTGAGCTATTAATTATCTTTTAGTAGCCTTTATTATTATTCTAATAAGAAAGATATTTTGAACATAATATACTTTTTTATTGTGAAAATACTGTACAGAGGGATTACAATTACATGGGCAAGGTAAGGAGTACATTTCTTATCAAGCATTGTTGCCTCCTCCTTTGTTTCCCCTTCCCATCCCCTATCTCCCACCCTCCCCATCCCTCACCCCCCAAACATAATATACTTTTGATTACAGACATCATAAATTATTTTGTGACTTAACTACCTATAGGAATAACATTGGACTCTTTAATTTTTATTTATTTATTTTGTCAGTCATGAGGCTTGAATTCAGGGCTTCGGCACTGTCCCTGAGCTCTTCAGAGCTAGTGCTCAACTACTTTGAGCCAGTTCCACTTAAAGTTTTCTAATGGGTAATTGGGGATAAGAACAGACTTTTATTTAACTATTTAACTATTCTACCTCTACCTGACATAATGCCTGGCCCAGAGTGGCTTCTTAATAAATATTTGTTGAACTAATCTTAGTCATTGCTTTTAACTATTTCCTCTTGTTTTAGGAACTTATCATTAAAACTGTATTAAGTTCAGCAAGAGATGAACCCTCTGGTCCTGCACGGTAGGTCAGATATTTTTAGATTCATCACTTAATTATTCTGGTTTGAAATTTTATTTTACTGAATTGTAGTAGTAGTCCAGATTATTTCAGAATTAAAACGTTAAATTATTTGAATGATCAAGTACTTCTTTCACATGATTTAACATATTTACCTTCCTTTTTTAAAAGAAAAAGTGTTCTTTTTTATAGTTACTTTATTCTCTATAGCTAAAATGAATTGTTTTAATTCCATTAAGTATATTTTGTGTTTTATATTTTATTTATTGTTTCTAAAGTGATACCTTGAAATATAATAGTAGTAAATACTACTGTACCTTATTCACTAATAATAGGTACTATCACTGATTTCATTAAATAGAATTGAATGCTCACTAAATTGAGTGAAACTATGTTTACTGTAGAAAGTAATTTATCTAAGAAAATAGTATATTTTAATATTCACATATTTGTGAATTTTAGGAAAGTTTTACCTGTTTCTCTTTTTTGGTGCCAGGGACCTTGTGAATGCTCAGTGAGCATTCTTCCACTGAGCTGTGTGCTTTATCTTCTTCTTTGTGTCTTAAGCATTGAAAATCAACATTTTCTATTTTGCTATATAAATCTTGCCCCAAAAGTTTGAAATTTAAATTATCGGGTTGCCAGAAACCCACTGTGCTCCTTCTCCTTAAAATATCACTGTTTTATTTTTCAGTTACTTGATACTAATTTGAATAATGTATCATTAGCCTCATCAGTTATCTTCATATTTGTTGTTCAAAAGGTACAGAATTTGTCTTTGGCCATTTGGATCAAATTTTATTCTAAACTTTTTAGTTGCAAGTAAAGACATGTGAAAATGAACTATTTGATGTAATGAGAATAGCTCCAGTTTAAAAAAAATATATTATTGCATTTTTGTCTTACTTAATGGCCAAGTTAACTACCATAAATTTATTAGAGCAAATTCTTCAGTTATACTCATCTCACTTTTACAAAGAGTTTCCTGCAATATTTATTTCATTTTTATCTTCATCACAGTTCTGAGATATTAATGGACTCACTGTATTCCAGCTTGCTAGTCAGAAACTGATGATTAGAAATTAATATGTAGCTGGGCACCGGTGGCTCATGCCTGTAATCCTAGCTACTCAGGAGGCTGAGATCTCGGGATCATGGTTCAAAGCCAGACCAGACAGAAAAGCCCATGAGACTCTTATATCCAATAAACCACTAGAAGACAGGAAGTGGTGCTATGGCTCAAGTGGTAGAGCTCTTGCCTTGAGCAGAAGAGCTGAGGGACAGCACCCGGGCCCAGAGTTCAAGCCCCATGACAAAAAAAAAAAAAAAATTAACATGTATTAAATCCAAAGCTAACATTTTTAATGTATTTTACTGTTATTATTAAGGTATTGTACAGAGGGATGGCCATTTCATGAGTCAGGGAAGTAGTACATTTTTGGGGGCAATGTCACTCCTTCCTTTATCTCCCCAGTTAAAAGCTAATATTTATCAAGATCTTCCTGTGTATAAGCATGCTCTATACACTTTGTATTTATTGTCTCAGTGAATTTTGTAGCAACTCTAGATTGGGCACAATTTTTGTCCTTTTTATAGATAGGGAAATTAGAACCTAGGGATTTTTTGACTCTATCTCCCAGATATAGCAGACTATAAATATTGCTCTCACACTTTGTCTTCAGTCTCATTAGATGCATGTAATGTATAAGTGGCAGAACAAGGTTTGAATATTGACCTAAAGACTAAATCTTCTGCTCCTTGTTTTTTTCTTTTTTAAAATTATGCTCTCAAGGAAAGTATGTGCTAGCCTAAACCATGGTTGCCTAGAGGTAGACCCTGGATTTATTAGCATAGTAATTTATGTTATTGAGAATTAGTACATCTCAGAAATGGAACTTGAGCATTGTCTCAACTTGTTTCATATCTTTTGTTTGTGTTTTTGAAGCTTACACTCCAAAAGCTTTGAAGCTTTTACCACTCTCTGAGCCAAAGCAAACAATTGATTCACCTTGATCATTTAGATAATTTGGGAAATACGGGAAACTGTGTGTGTGTGTTCTCTCCGTGTATTTCTTTGTGCTCACTCTTAACTTTGGTTTCCTTCCTCTCTCTCCCTACCTCCCCTTTCCCTCTCTGTCTCTGTCATACTTCAGAAACATAGTGTTCTTATTCTCTCTTATTACAACAAAACTTGTGCATTCATACTCCCAGATCTGACTATAATTAGTTGAATTAATGAAGAGTTATGCTACAGTTGAGAATTTATTGGTGTTTTAGGACTACAGTTGTTTCTGTTGCTAAATTTAAGACATGATTATTCAAATCTACAAGTGTGGTAAGGCTTGTGAGTAGCAATAGACTTTTTGAAGACTTTGTAATAGTTTTTTTAAATCATTTTTTAAATTGTGAAAATACCGTACAGAGGGGTTACAATTACATGAGCAAGGTAATGAGTACATTTCTTATCAAGCATTGTTGCCTCCTTTAATAGTTTTTATAAGAAACAATTTAATAGCTTTTATACTATACTGACTGGAGCTGGGGGCATAGATCCAAGTGGAAGAATGCTAGCACATGGCTTTCTGTTCAATCCCCAGTATTAAAAAATTAACAACAACAAAAAACTACCTTTTCTCTGCTCTATTAAGAAATAAAACTTTCTATATTGAATTGTTTCATAATTTAGCATTCTGATGGATTTAACAATATCAGTATTAGAATATGCCACATATTTTTTGTATTTAAAAGAGAACCATTATACTCTGTTTTCAGAAACCTAAACTTGAACACACTAAGTTTTTCCTGGTTTTGATCATCACATAACTTCCTTTAAGCTGAAACGTGGCTGCAGTTATATTGCTAGGGAAATTAAACTCCCAAAGACACAAGGAAACAGAATAGAAATTCTACAAATCTTTTCTTTATTCTGTACTTGAGATTTAATTCAGTTGGAGTTCTTCCATAAATTTTAAGTTGTTCTCAGTTTTAAAAAAATGTATACCTCCTTATATTAAAAGATAAAAAAAGAATATTAGACTTTAGCTTCATATTTTCCCTTAAGTTCATTTTACTATTGTCAGTCAATAGAATTATATTCCTCACTGTTGAAAGCAGGTTACATACTTACTTGCAAAGCTTTATAGCATTGTCATTAGAGTAACAAATGTATTAATTAACAAACACAGTATATGTTTGTTAATTGGTACAATGTGGTACATTGTTGTATTTTAAAGACTTCTCTATTTGTGATTGTTTCAGTGTTGGCTGTTTTTTTTGTTGTTGTTTTTTTGTTTTTTGGGTTTTTTTTTTTTTTTTTTTGCAGATGTGTAGCACTTTGCAGTTTAGGCATTTGGATTTGTGAAGAACTAGTCCACGAGTCTCACCATCCTCAAATCAAAGAAGCTCTGAATGTAATTTGTGTTTCCTTAAAGGTAAGGAAAATGATTCGATAAATTGCTAATATAGAATGCATATTTTTCTTGTACATGTTCATGTTACCTTGTGCATTTGTGAAATAAAACATTGAAAAAATACTTCAATTAGTTTATTGTTACATGATTTCTTTGATCCTGACTCTCCTTAAGAATGGTTTTATCTTAGCCAAGCACCAGTGGCTCCTGCCTATCATTCTAGCTTCTCAGGAGACTGAAATCTGAGATTGTGGTTCAGAGCCAGCTCAGGCAGGCAAGTCCGTAAGAGTTCCTAAGTCTTATTTCATAAGCACCAGAAATGGAGCACAAGCCTTGAGCAATACAGCTGAAGGCCAGCACCCAGGCCCTGATTTAAGCACACATGCACACGAGTGTGTGTGTGCGCGCGCTCACACACACACACACACCCACACACACACAGAGTTCTCATCTTGAGTTTAGAGTATTTTTGTGATTGAACTTTTTATGTATTTGGCCTTGTCCCTTGAATGTTTGAGGAGGGCTCTTAAAAAACAAAAACCAATTAGCTTTTTAACTAGTGTTTTTGTGACTTTTTGATCTTTATTATTTCCTAAATTCTTGAACTATTTAGCTTTTGTGTTTCTCATTAAAGATAAATGCTGCCTTTATAGCCTGCATAGATTTGTGTGGAAGAACTAATCTAATAATTTGGAAAATCTGAATAAGTTATTTTTGTTGTTGTTCTGAAACAGGATCTCACTATTATCTCAAGCTGACCTTGAACTTACTATGTAGCCCAGGCTCACCTGAAACTTACCATCCCCCAGCTTCTGCCTCCTGAGTACAAAGATTGCCCAATTTAAATGGGTTCTTTTTTTTACCCATTTATATATTATTTAGATGTATATTATTTTTATCATTGAACTCCAACCATAACACCCATTGAAGACTCTTTTTTTTTTTTTTGGGTCCGGTCGTGGGGCCTGAACTCTGGGCCTGGGCGCTGTCCCTCAGCTCTTCAGCTCAAGGCTAGCGCTCTACCGCTTGAGCCACAGCGCCACTTCTGGCTTTTTTTTTTCTTTTTGCTTATGTGGTGCTGAGGAATCGAACCCAGGGCCTCGAGCATGCAAGGCAAGTGCTCTACCACTGAGCCACCTTCCCAGTCCCTCCATTGAAGACTCTTAACTATACAACTTGCTAATATGTTCTTGAATAGTATTATTTACTTGATAGATATTTCTGAATATATACTATGTTCAAATTACTTTGCTAGACAAAGTGAAGATAAAAGAATAAAAACTGCACATTATCTTTGAGACAATAAGCTGTGAAGTGTTAAAATATGAGTTATAAAACAGATTACTACAGGAGTGGTACATACAAACTGCTGATTTACTTTAGAGAAAACAGAGATCGTATGGCTTAGTTATCAGAAGACTTGGGGAAAGAAAACATTTTGTTGCAGCTTGAAGTATGTATGAAATTTGGATATAGAGAGATAGGCATGAAAAGTTTGACTTGGCTATTGCAGAAATCTTTTAGGAGTTTTAAGCTTAGAGAATGTCAGGATCAGAGCAATGCTTTAGAAGTTTAATTTGGAAATGTAATGAGTAGATTGTAATGGTGGAAACTTGATAACAAGATTAGAAGTTTAGAAACCATTGCAGAATTCCAGATAAAAGAAAATGCAATTCAAGTTTAATGGTTATTAGTCAAACATTACAAAGAAAATGTAAAATGATTTTGTCCTTATGTTTTTAAAAATTTTGCAGCTGTAGATTTATCTTCCTACTAGCATTATAATATTCAAAATTACAGTGATATAAGAAAAATAAAAATTTAAAATCAACTAATTCATTGATAAATAATTCATAAAGAAATTTTTTATAACAGTGATCTTGTTGTTACTATTACAGTTTACTAATAAAACAGTAGCTCATGTAGCTTGTAATATGCTTCACATGCTGGTTCATTACATACCTAGACTTCAGATTTACCAGCCTGATTCTCCCTTGAAAATTATTCAGGTAAGTAACTTCTCACTTATTTCCATTATGACCTTGTAAAAATGTCTTAGATTTAGATATCTTAAAATGAAAAATAATTTAATAGGTGTTAAATTTTTTGCATAATTCTATAATGGTTATACCACATGCTTTTTGTACTTTCAGAATTCCCCTTCCTTTGTATTTTGTATTAGAAGTTTGTTTTCTTCATTTTTGACAGACTTTAATGTACATTGTAAAAATGTACCAAGTAACTTTTGAGGAAATGAACAGTATTGGGACAGATAGGGGATGAAGGATAGAAAGAGTGATATTGACATTTATCAAGATGCATTGTACTCATAATCTGACTTGTTGAATTGAAACCCTTTTGTACACTTATTAAATAATTTTAACACTTACTCAATAATTTTGCTTTTTGTTGTTGTTGTTGGTTGTGGGGCTTGAACTCTGGGCCTGGGCACTGTCCCTCAGCTCTTCAGCTCAAGCCGAGCTCTCTACCACTTGAGCTACAGCGCCAATTCAGTTTTCTGGTAGATAGGAGATGAGTCTCACAGACTTTCCAGCCCGGGCTGGCTTTGAGCTGCAATCCTCAGATCTCAGCATCCTCAGTAGCCAGGATTACAGGTGTGAGCCACCAGTATGCAGCTAATATTGCATTTTAAAGTGATTTAAATATCTTTAAAAAGAAAAAAAGTTTTCATTTTGAACATAATAAAAACAGTTTTATTAGTAATAGAACATTAAATGTTAATGCAAATTTTATTCTTGAAGCTATAAATCTATATTCTGCTCCATTTTCTCTTAAGTTAGTTAAGATATTACATCTTGCCATTTATCAAAGTTAGGACATTAGTTCTTTTATGTCCTTTCTCAGTTATTTATGAAGATTTTGATTGTGTGGATTTTTTTGTTGTTGTTTTTAGTTTTTAGTTTGCTTTGTTGGTTTTGGTTAGGTGGGTTGGGTTTGGATTTTTTTCTTTATTTTTTCCTTTGAGATACTAGAGTTTGAACTCAGGGCCTTCTGGTCTACCATTTGAGCTATGCCCCTGGACTATAATTTTTTCATTCTAATTCATTCTTCATATACTTTCTGTAACACCTGACATTTTGGTCATTTATTTCTTTTTTGAAATATTGTAATAGCCTTCTTCTGGCTGGTACAATGTTCCCCTTGAAGGCACCATTCCTATTCACATTATTCTTTTAGGTAGCCTGAAAAAAAGGAAAATAAAAATCATTTCCCTTCCACTATAAATATAGTCCAGTTGTTTTTTTTTTTGCTTCTGAAAATTGAAAATTTCCAAATGAGGACCCCGCCTGTCTTTCCAAAATTGTGTGCAGATTCCTTTGTCCAGGCTTACTCATATTTAGATATACCTCTTACTCTCTTGCTATTACCTGAAATGTTTCATGTTTTTTCGTTATTAGCTTTAAAAACTATCTCCTGGAGGGAAGTGGGGAGGACAGGGATGGGAAGGGGAAACAGAGGAGGAGGCAACAATGCTTGATAAGAAATGAATTCATTACCTTGCTCATGTAATTGTAACCCCTCTGTATGGTATTTTCACAATAAAAAAAACTTAAAATTTTTTTAGCATTTCTTTAAATATTTATAAAAACTTCTGTTACTCAATCATGCATAACATTCTCCAGTCTAAAGACGATTATTAAAGCTCCTACCTTAATCTTAGGATGTATTAAAAAAAAAACAAAAAACAAAAAAAAACTATCTCCTCAAAGAATAAAAATCTCTATCTGCTTTTCCCAACCACAATCTTTCCTATATTTCTTTCTTTTTTTTTTTTTTTTTGTCGGTCATGGGGCTTGAACTCTGGGCCAGAGTGCTGTCCCTCAGCTCTTCAGCTCAAGGCTAGCACTCTATCACTTGAGCTACAGTGCCATTTCCAGTTTTCTGGTGGTTTATTGGAGATAAGAGTTTCGTGGACTTTCCTGCCCGGGCTGGCTTTGAACTTGGCTGTCTTTGAACCGGTGATCATCAGATCTCAGCCTCCTGAGTAGCTAGGATTACAGGCGTGAGCCACAAGTGCCAGGCTCCTATATTTCTTTTTTTTTATTATTTCTTTTATCTTTATGTAGTTTTATAAAAGGATTTCGGTACTAAAGCATATCACTAATGGTTACCTAGTTGCAGAATTAAGTATAGAACCCAAATTTTGTTACCAGTATGAAGCAGATACTTCTCATATACTAGATTTGACCAAAATAGTCCTTTTCTTTATAAAAGTATATTTATTTTAATTATTGGTTGAAACAAAATTGCATGTATTTATTGCATTTCAGTAGTAGAATGATCAAATCATGTCAGTTAGGATATCTGTCATAACTATCATTTTAACTATCTCTTTGAGCCTTTTTTTTTTTTGGAAATGATCTTGCTATCTATCTGTCTACATGTATATTATCCCATGTTTTCCTCAAACTTACGGGTGCCGGTGGCTCACGCCTGTAATCCTAGCTACTCAGGAGGCTGAGATCTGCAGATCAGGGTTCAAAACCAGCCTGGGCAGGAAAGTCCAGGAGACTCTTATCTCCAATAAACCACTAGAAAGCTGCAAGTGGCCCTGTGGCTCAAGCTATAGAGCACTTACCTTGAGCTGAAGAGCACAGGGACAGTGCCCAGAGTTCAAGCCCCACGACCGACAAAAAAAAAGCTGGGGTAGAGGCATGGTTCAAGTTGTAGAGTGCTAACTGAGCAAGCCAAAGGACCTGAGTTCACACTTGGTGTCACAAAAAAAAAATTTTAAAACTCAAAGCTTGATTTGCTTGACAATGGGGTACATACTTGTAATACCAGTTATGTGGGAGATGGAGGCTGGAAAGTCACTTGAACCTAGCAGTTTGATGTTATCCTAGAAAGACCTCATCTCAAAAAATAAATTTGAAAGAAACCAAAAATTTTCCAGGGTAAATAATATTACTATATATAAATATTTTGCCTTTTATTTTCGTCCCATATTCTTCATATATATTCAACAAATAGTTTTTATTCATTTAAAAAGCTGCATGTTTATATGTACACAGTGAGTTTCTCTTATCTGAAATTCTTGGGACCAGAAGTGTTTCAGACTTTGGAGTTTTTTGGAATTGGGAATCATGGATTTCTTTTATAGATTTCACCAGTTGAGCATCCCTAATCCAAAATATTTAAAATGCCTCAAAACCCAAAATTTTGAGCATCATGTTGGTGCTCCATGTTTAGGATTTCAAAGCATTTTGAATTGAGGATTAGGGATGTCTATCTAGTATATATAGGAAAATCTAGAAAGGCAGCAAAATAGATTTCTTGAAGTGCTAGGATTGCAGTTATTTTTATAAATCTTTTTACTTATCTATATCTTTAAATTTTTCTATATATTCACCTCATTCAGCATGAAGTTATTTATTGACAGAACGTGGAATTTTGATTCTGTGCATGAATATTGAAATTGATTGATGTTAAATATTCTTCAAAAGGCTACCTATTATAAGTTATGTAAAAATAATAGTATAAACCCAGGCATTTGTGGCTCATGCCTATAAGCCTAGCTACTTAGGAGGCTGAGATCCAAGGATTGTGGTTCTAAGCCAGCTCAGGCAGGAAAGTGCCTGAGACTCTAATAAACTGCTCAGAAAAAGCCAGAAATGGCACAGTGACTCAAATTGGTAGAGCACTAGCCTTGAGCACAAAGAGGCTCAGGGATAGTGCCCAGGCCCTGAGTTCAAGCCCCAGGAACAGCAAAAATAAATAAAATAATAATTGTGTGTATACTTGAAAAGCTTACCTATTATTAAGTTACTTGAAATTATAGTGTGTATATTAAGTAATATATTTAGATAATGTATTTAGGATTAATTTGTGGCAGTGGATTTTTTATCACTTTAGCATATAACAATTAAGTTTAAGACATATGAATTTAACATATTTTGAGCTTATTGATTTATTTTTGCTGACAGATCCTGATAGCCACTATCACTCATCTTTTGCCAAGTACAGAAGCTTCATCTTATGAAATGGACAAGAGGGTAAATTTTGTCTGACATTTAATATGTGGTTATGTAGAATACTTACTTTTAATAATTTAAGCTACATACATTTACATAATAAAATTAATGTATAATATATCTTCCCATTTTTGAATATAACTAAAGTATATTTCATGACACTGGAAAATTCTTTGACTCTCAAGATAGTAAAGAACCTTAGGGAATATTCTTTTCACTTAGAGTAATTTTGCTATATCCTGACAAAACATTTTGCTGTTATTCCTGAAAACTATTGATTCTGAGAAATTTACCACTTCAGAAGGGCAGTCACTTGTTTTTATATAGTCGTTATTGATGAAAAGTAAAGATATTTCAGGAAGCAAAGTACATAGAGGTATACATACC
Organism: Dipodomys spectabilis; assembly: GCF_019054845.1. Lineage (NCBI taxonomy): Eukaryota > Metazoa > Chordata > Mammalia > Rodentia > Heteromyidae > Dipodomys > Dipodomys spectabilis. The sequence continues at coordinate 2,797,048 of NW_024870719.1, read as the reverse complement.
ATTTAGGAGAAGATAGTCTATTCACCAAATTTTTACAAGTGACATTAACCATCATGAAATCATTGAGTCTTTTAATTATTTGATATTAGATTTATTAGTTTAAGTTGAGAAAAGGGAAAAAAGAAATTACAGAGATAGAGCCGGGAAACCTTAAAATTTTGTGAAAATTCTTCAAAATGATTTTTTAAGATGTTTAATTCAATGAGTTAAGACCAGTTTATGAAAAATTACTTAAGAAAATGTGAACTGAAGCTGGGCACCAGTGGCTCACATTTGTTATCATAGCTACTTAGGAAGCAGAGATCTGAGGATCACAGTCCAAAGCCAGGAGCCTGGTCAGGAAAGTCTGTGAGACTAGTATAAGCTAAGAAATCTCCAATAAGCTAAGAAAAAATGGGAACCAAGAGGAGTAATATGATCATTGTTATTAAAATTATCTATAAGAATTGACGTTTAGAAATATCAAATGGAATTCACAAGCAAGAAAAAGAATACAGGCAAAAGATGAGAATCATTAGTGCTAGGTGCATAGTTTAAGTGGCAAAACACTTTCCTAACAAGGCCCTGGGTTCAGTTCGTAGCACTGTAGGGGGGAAAAGCAGAACTATTGGAGGAATATGTATTTCAATTTTCTGTGCCCTTTGGGAATAGTAACCAACAGCAAACAGTTATAAATGTGATTATAAAATTCAAGTCTGGAAGTGAAATCTTGGCATTTAAATACGTAAGTAGTATTAAATTTGTGGGACTGTACAAGATCATGTAAAGAAAGACAACTGAGTAAGAAGAGTTTGCAAAATATGAGACAGTGAAGATTGACAGGGGATAAACAGCAGCAGAAGAATCAGTAAAAGTTACTGAAAGGACTCCTAGGAGAGGCAGAAAGAAAATCACTTTTATACAAATCAGCAAGCTCAAACAACAGCATATTTGAACAAATAGAGATACTCAATTATAGCCTAGCTACTTGACTAAAGAAATTTACCTTTCAACCTATATGTTCCAACAGACAGGATCATCATTCAGCATGATTTACCCATCTTTTGTGGGCTAGTTACAGATTTCTATGTTTTTCAGATATACCTTATTATTGTCATCTTGAGACATATATATCTGGCTTTCTTTTGTGAAAGATGAACAACAGAATATTATCTAAATATTCTATGTTGAATCCTAATACTTATTTAAAAAACTATCACCTTCCAAATTTCATTTTTATTGACAGCCATTTTATATATAAACAGGAATTTAGATAATGTCCTAAATACAAGAAGGCAAGTGTAATTTACATGATGAAAACAGCTGTAGTTGAGTGCACATAACAGTGCATCCTAATACTTTTTTGTTTTTGTTGTTTTTTTGGTTGTGGGGCCTGAACTCTGGGCCTAGGCACTGTCCCTCAACTCTTCAGCTCAAGGCTAGTGCTCTACCACTTGAGCCACAGTGCTGCTTCCTTCTTTTTCTGCTTATGTGGTGCTGAGGAATCAAACCCAGGGCCTCATGCATGCAAGTCAAGCATTCTACCACTGAGCCACCTTCCCAGCCCCTAATACTTTTAATTTTTTCTTGGTCAGGGTGGTCTTGTCTTATTAGAAGCTTGTTTATTACATATAGAAAGATACAGAGTTATTTTGTTTACTTTGTTTAATTATATTATCTCTTAATGTCTTTATGTAAGCCACCATATAAAGAGACATTTCTCATACATGGCCTTCAAATTGTTAGGATAGAAATAGCTGGTCCTTATATCTTAACTTTAACTTTGAAGAATATGAGCAAATTTTTCATGTGCAAGGAGTTTTAAATTTCTAAAACAGTTCATAATCACTGGTGAATATGGTCTTACAAGTTTAACGTGAAAAAGTTTCACTAAAAAAGTGAAAAGGGAGTCTGAGTGTTTTACACAATGGTAGAACACTCACTTAGCACCATAAAAGGCCTAGATACTGAAAGAAAAAGAAATTAAAAAAATTTTAATATATTGGATTGTGTGTATTATTTCACCTTCAAAAAACCTTTTTGACTTTGATGAGTATCTTTTAATCCTCACTTTACAGAGAGAGTTAAGACTTAGAGAGGTTAAGTCTCCCAGCTTCTTACACTTGTTACTAAATATTAAGCTGAAGAATGGAACCTAAAATTGGAAGACATATACCAAAATTGATATTCGTTCAGCTGACATCATTTTAGAACTTTCATTTGAGTTTTAAGTTAGAATGAAATTTTAGGTGTTGTTTTTTTAGTTTTAGTTGTTTAGCATACTGGGGATTGAACCAGGGCCTAATGAATACTATGCAAACAGCCTTCCATGTTTATGCTTCTCCATACCTGGGATGACGTACATAATGCCACTGCACCCAGCTTATTGGTTGAGAGTGGTTCTCATAACCTTCTACTAGTCATAAACTTTAATCCTTCTGATTTCAGTCCCCCAAGTATATAGGATCATGGCATAAGCAACCATTCCCTGCAAGGGAAAGAGTGGTATATTAAATTCTTCAATATTAGTATTTTTTTCCTTGTATTTTTTGTAGTTTTTTTTAAAAGGTACTCAATATGTTATTGGATATGTAAATATTCATGTTTTATATTCATTTTGAGTTAATTTTTTATTTGTGCCAATTCTGGGGCTTGAAGTCAGGTCCTAGGTGCCATCCCTGAGCATTTTTGCTCAAGAATAGTGCTCTACCACTTGAACTCTACTTTACTTTTGGGTTAAAAATTTTTTTAAAAAAGGTGATGTACAGAAAGGTTTCACTTACGTAAGTAGGTAATGAAATGTATTTCTTTTTGGACAGTGTCACCTCTTTCCTCTCTTTCTCTGTTTTTCTCTCCCAAACCCACAACCCACACACCTTCTCAACATAGTGTCTAATGAGTACCACTGCTGCATTTGTTCACCCTTTCTCTCTCCATTTTGGTAATTCCTGGCTTTTTGATGATTTATTTGGAGATAAGAGTTAATCTGAGGCAAACTGGCTTCAAACATCTCAAACCTTGATACTCATATCTCAGTCTCCTGAGTAGCTAGGATTACATGTGTGAGCCACTGGCAGAATTACCATTTTTGTCATTTATCAGTTTAGTTTATTAAGTTCGAAGTCTAATTTTTCTTTTAAACATTTGCTTATGCTTTTAACTTTAGCTTTTCCAAGTCTTAACTCTTCCTTTTTTTCCCCTTTCCTCCCCCCTCCTTTCCCTGCCTTCCCTTCTTCTCTGTCTGTCTCTGTCTGTCTCTGTCTGTCTCTGTCTCTCTGTCTCTGTCTCTCTCTCTCCCTCTCTCTCTCTCTCTCTCTCTCTCTCTCTCTCTCTCTCTTTCACTGGGCTTTGACCTCAGGGCTTCATGCTTCCTAGACTGGCACTATACCACTTGGGCCATCCCCATACCCTGCTTTTTTCTGGCAATTTTGGAGATGGAATCTGGCAAACTTTTCTGCTTTGGTTCCCCATTCAGGGATTCTCCAGATCTCAGCCTCCTTAGTATCTTAAGATTAATGGCATGAGCTATGTATATGTCAATAGTTGGACTTAGAATTAATGGTTTCTGAAATAAATTATGGAAGCCCAAGAATAAAGTGAAATATTCAATATTCATTATTTTCTCATTCTTATTATTGTTACAGTTGGTTGTATCCTTACTTCTTTGCCTTTTGGACTGGATTATGGCATTACCTCTAAAGACATTACTCCAACCAGTCCGTGCTGCAGGAACAGAAAATGATAAGACAGAAAAATCAGTCCTTAATTGCATTTATAAGGTAAGCTCTCTTGCTTGGTTTACTATTTACTTAATAACCAAAGGTTTTTAAGAAATATAGAAACAATTACAAAGAATATTAAGAGGGAGATTATAATCTGAAGAAGACAATCGAGATCAGGGATCCATATCAGATATCACTAGAAGACCAACTTAGTAAGTACAGGAGGAAAGGAAAGAAGAAAAACTTAGAAAAGCAGGAAAATGACAGGAAACACAATGTACCTCTCTATAATAATGATAAATATTAATGGGCTCAATTCACAATCAAAACAAAAAGAACTGCAGATTGGATCAGACAGCAAGATCCATCCATTAGTTGTGTTCAAGAGACCCATCTCACAGCCAAAGATAAAAACAAACTCCGAGTGAAGGGATGGAGCAAGATATACCATGTAAATGCTCCCAGAAAGAAGGCAGGAGTTGTCATCCTGATAACTGAAAAAATAAACTTTTCATTAAAATCAATACAAAAAGACAAAGAAGGACACTACATATTAACGCAGGGAACAATCCAAGAAGAGGATATCACCATTATCAATTTATACTCTCCAAACCTTAGTGCATCCAAATACATTAAGCAAGTACTCTCAGACTTACAGGAAAAAATAGATCCAAATACAATAATACTAGGAGACTTTAATACTCCACTCTCACTAAAGGACTGGCAAAGAAGCCTCCAAATTAAATGATGCTATACCTCGTGGACTTAATTGACATCTACAGAGTTTTTCATCCAACAAAAACCACAATACACATTCTTCTCAGTATCATGGAACTTTCTTCAACATAGACCATATTATAGTGCACACAAAGAATTTAAGCAAATACAAGAGGATCAACATAATCCCTTGTAGTCTATCTGACCATAGTGAAATCAAGCTAATTCTCAATAACAAAACATACCGTAGAAATTACTCAAATACATGGAAATTAAACAGCACCTTTCTGAGCAACACCTGGGTCACAGAAGAAATTAAAAAGTTCCTACAATTCAATGAAAATGAATATACATTACAAAGAAATCTTTGGGACATGTCAAAAGCAGTCCTGAGGGGCAAATTTATTGCTCTCAGAGCACACATCAAGAAAATAGAGACAGGGCTGGGAAGATGGCTCAGTGGTAGAGCGCTTGCCTTGCATGCATGAGGCCCTGGGTTCAATTCCTCAGCACCACATAAGCAAAAAGAAAAAAGGCGGAAGTGGTGCTGTGGCTCAAGTGGTAGAGTGCTTGCCTTGAGCTGAAGAGCTGAGGGACAGCGCCCAGGCCCAGAGTTCAGGCACCATGACCGGACCCAAAAAAAAAAAAAAAGAAAATAGACCAAGTAAATAATCTCATGATGCAACTAAAACTGCTATAAAAGCAAGAAAAAATTGAAGCTTAAACATATTAGACAGAGTGAGATAACCAAAATAAGAGCTGAAATTAATGAGATAGAGACTAAGAAAACTAAATTAATACAAAAGGCTGTTTTTAAAAAAAAAAAAAATCAGTAAAATTGATGGACCTCTGGCAAGATTAACTAAAAAAAGAGACTCAAATCAGTAAGATCAGAGATGCCACAGGAAAAATTACAACAAATACCCAATACTTCCAAACAATTATGAAGAACTATTTTCAGAATCTATACTCAGGAAGGAAAACCTAGCAGAAATGGATGAATTTTTAGAGAAATACAAATTGCCCAAATTAAACCAAGAAAAAATAAATCAATTAAATAAGCCAATAACTTATAATGAGATAGAGGACGCAATCAGATGTCTTCCAACGAGGAAAAGCCCTGGACCAGATGGATTCACTATGGAATTCTATAAGACCTAGAGGAACTAATACCTATACTCCTTAAGATCTTCCAAGAAATAGAAACAGAGTGAGCAATCCCAAACTCATTCTATGAAGCCAGTATTACACTCATCCCCAAACCAGGTAAAGATCCAACAAAAAAAAAGAGAGAACTACAGACAACACAGATGCAAAGCTCTTCAATAAAATTTTAGCCAACCTTATGGTCAAGTAGGCTTCATCCCAGAGATGCAGGGATGGTTTAACATATGTAAATCAAAATAAATGTAATTTATCACTTCAACAGATTCAAAGTCAAGAACTACATTATCTCCATTGACGCAGAAAAGGGTTTTAATAAAATACAACATTCAATCATGTTAAAAGCTCTGAAGAAAGCCAGGCACTGGTAGCTTACGCCTGTAATCATAGCTACTCAGGGGGATGAGATCTGAGGATCACGGTTCAAAGCTGGCCCAGGCAGGAAAGTCCATGAGACTTGTCTCCAATAAACTACCAGAAAACCAGAAGTGGTGCTGTGGCTTAAGTGGTAGAGTACTCGCCTTGAGTAAGCTGGGAGCTGAGGGACAGCACCTAGGCCCAGAGTTCAAGTCCCACCCCCCCCCAAAAAAAAAACCTCTGAAGAAAATAGGAATAGAAGGAACATTTCTTAAAACAATAAAACCATATATAACACACCAGTAGCCATTATTATACTAAACAGAAAAACTACAACCAATTCTCCTAAAAGGCAAGGATGCCCGCTCTCTCCACTTCTCAATATAGTTCTGGAATCCTTAGCTAGAGCAATAAGGCAAGAAAAAGACATTAAAGGGATCCACATAGGGAAGGAAGACCTTAAATTATCCCCATTTGCAGATGACATGATCTTATAACTTAACAAACCCCAAAACTCCACTCCTAAACTCTTAGAGCTTATAAACCACTTTGGCAAAGTAGCAGGATACAAAATTAACCCACAAAAATCAGTTGCCTTTTCTGAACACCAACAGTGTACAAGCAGAAAGGGAAATCAAGGAAATAACCCCATTTACAATAACCTAAAAAATGTCTAGGAATGAACCAAAGTTGTAAAGGAACTATTTAGTGAAATCTATAAAAGCCTAAAGAAAGAAATCATAGAGAACACCAGGAAATAGAAAGACCTTCCATGTTCTTGGATAGGCAGAATTAGTAATACAGTAAAAATGGCCATTCTGCAAAAAATGATACACAAACTCAATGCAATTCCCATCAAAATCCCAACGATGTTCCTTACTGAAACAGAAAAAAATAATCCAAAAATTCATATGGAACAACAAAAGACCTAGAATAGCCACAGCAATTCTAGGCAAAAGAAACAATGTGGGAGGGATCACGATACCAGATTTTAAGCTTTACTCTAGAACCATAATAACAAAATAGACCCAAAGACCAATGGAAAAAACTGGAAGATCCAGAAATAAAACCACCTTACTTGAAGTCAACTGATATTTGACAAAGGCACCAAAGACATACAGTGGAAGAAGCATAGCCTCTTCAACTATTGGTACTGGGAAAACTGTGCAGCCACTTGCAGAAAACTAAAAGTGGACCCCAGCCTGTCACCATGTACAAGCATCAACTCAAAATGGATTAAAGACCTTAACATCAAACCTGAAACTCTGAAGCTAGTAGAAAAGACACTTGAACTTACAGGCACTGGCAGGAACTTCCTGAACAGAGTACCAGGGTCACAACAAATTGCAGAGAGACTCAACAAATGGGACTACCTTAAAATAAAAAGTTTCTGCACAGCTAAAGACATAGCTACCAAACTAGAAAGACAGCCAACTAATTGGGAAAAAATATTTACCAGCAATATATCACACAAGGGCCTAATATCCATTATATACAGGGAACTTAAGAAACTAATCCTTCTAATCATTAAGGGAGCTAAAGGGACACTTCTCAGAAGAGATAAAAATGGCAAAGAAATACATGAGGAAATGTTCATCATCCCTGGCTGTAAAGGAAATGCAAATATAAACAACTCTGAGATACCATCTCACCCTAGTCAGAATGGCCCACATCCTAAATTCAGCCAATGACAAATGCTGACAGGGATGTGGAGAAAAGAGGAACCCTATTGCATTGCTGGTGGGAATGTACACTAATAAAACCACTCTAGAACTTCCTCAGAATGCTAAATATAGACCTTCCCTATGACTCAGCCATACCACTCCTAGGCATCTATCCTGAGCAACAGGAACTGGAATACAAGGACACATGCACTTCCATGTTCATTGCTGCACTGTTCATAATAGCCAAGATACGGAAACAACCCAGATGCCCCACTACAGATGAATGGATCCAAAAATTGTGTTACCTATATACAATGGAATGTTATGCAGCCATTAGAAAGGAAAAATATAAGGAAACTGGATGGAACTAGAAAAAAATCATTTTTTGAGTGAGGTAAGCTAAGAGCAGAGAGAAAAATGGCACATGGTCTCTCTGATATGTGGATGTTAAATCCAGAATGCAATGAGATATGACAAAGTAAACAGGACTCAAGAAACAAAGAACCTCCACTCAATTTGTTGTATCATTACTAAATGACTCCATGTTTTTGACCATATATATGGGATATAAACGTGCACATCTGAGGGAAGCAAGGAGGAGGGCATAGAATCAGAGGGAAATAGGAAAAAATACAGCAGAGGGGCCCATCAGCTGGACATTGGTGGAAATGAACCAAGCAAATCAAGGGCAGTAATGGGAGGGAGGGAGGAAATGAGAAGGAACAGCTTACAGTAAGCAAAAGGAAAGAAATGTACATATTACCCAATGTGGAAGAAATAGTTGTATTGTCAAAGCTCATAGAATTTACAAACATTAAAGACCATGATAATGACAATTTGCCTCATGAAGGTTAAAATGTGTTTGTGACTTAAGTATCACTATCTCACAATACTGTGAAATCTGTGAAATTTATATAATCACTTAATCTCAATAAAAAATTAAATATATATATAGAAACGTCTATAACATTTTCATTGTTTTACAGTTAGTTATTTTTGAAGAATGTAGGTTTACCTGACAATACCTAAAGGCACTTTAAAAGTACTTCCTAAATACTACATTATCTCACCACGAAATTTTGAAAGGAGTTAGAATCACTAGTGAAATTTTATTTTCTCCTTTTCTTAAGAGATATTAAATTTTACCGTGGTTTAAGAAGTAAATTTTAAATTATGTTTTTGCCATGGTCTTATGTTACCATTTGCTTCTTTTTGTTTTAAATGTATTTGCTTTTATTTAAAAGTACAACTTGGGGGCTGGGAAGGTAGCTCAGTGGTAGAGTGCTTGCCTTGCATGCATGAGGCCCTGGGTTCGATTCCACAGCACCACATAAGCAGAAAAAGCCGAAAGTGGCACTGTGAGTCTAGTGGTAGAGCACTAGCCCTGAGCTGAAGAGCTGAGAGACAGCACCCAGGCCCAGAGTTCAGGCCCCACAACCAGCCAAAAAAATAAGTAAATAAAAGTAAAACTTGGTATTTTCTTTTCCTTTAGGTTTTACATGGTTGTGTGTATGGAGCTCAGTGTTTTAGCAATCCAAAGTATTTTCCAATAAGTCTGTCTGACTTAGCATCTGTAGATTATGATCCTTTTATGCATTTGGAATGTTTGAAAGAGCCTGAACCTCTACATTCTCCTGACTCGGAACGCTCTTCTAAACTCCAGCCTGTAACCGAAGGTAACATCAGTTCTATTGTGGACAGTAACTACTTGGGTTCTTGCTAGGTGTGATTTGAGGCTGTGTGTTAAAATAATGAAGAACAGAATGTTTTTCTTTGTAGTTGTTTTTTGTTTACCTATACATGAACATTCTACCATTTTAGCTTAAGAAGTAATTTCATATGTATAATTACTGATATTAATGTGATAATATTCTTTTTATACTTCTGGCTCATTCTTAGAAATGCTTTTTTATATTTTATCTTACACATCATCGGATTTATATCAAATAAGAGAACTTTAAAGTCTGATAAACTTGTCAGTCTGTTTCCTTATTTGTGAAATACAGATAACATTAGTTCCATAAGTTGTTTGAGGATCAAATGAGATTATATGCATAAGTATACTTTACACAATCCCTGGCATATTGTAGACTCACTACAAACTTTTTTTTAAGCAGTACTGGAATTTGAAATCAGAGTCTCATGCTTGCTAATCAGGCACTGTTTACCTCTTGAACCACAATTCCAGCTCTTCAATAACTTTTTTTTGTCAGTTGTGGGGCTTGAACTCAGGGTCTGGACACTGCCCCTGAGTTGTTTTGCTCAAGGGTAGCTCTTTACCACTTGAGTCACTTCTGGCTTTTTTTTTATTAGTTTACTGGAGAGAAGAGTCTCATGGACTTTCTTTCAACTAGGCTGGCTTTGCACCAACTGTCCTCAGATCTCAGCCTCCTGAGTAGTTAGGATTACAGGCATGAGCCACCAGTACCCAGCTCCCAGCTTAATAACATGTTTTGGTTTTGTGCTTTTTTTTGTTTTTGTTTTTGTTCTTGTTTTGTCAGTCATGGGGCTTGAACTCCAGGCCTAGGTGCTGTCCCTCAGCTCTTCAGCTCAAGGCTACTGTTCTACCACTTGAGCCACTATGCTACTTTTGGCTTTCTGTTTATATGGTGCTGAGGAATCAAACCCAGGGCCTCATGCATGCAAGGCAAGCACTCTGCCACTGAGCCACCTTCCCAGCCCTCAGTAACATGTTTTTAATCCACATTTTAAAGCCATTTTGACTTCTGAAAGCTTTAGTTTATTTGCTGACAGGACATACATAAAATCTTACAAGAGTGTAAAAAGTAAGGGAGACATTTGGAATTAGTATTAATAGTATTTTAATAGCAAATTAACCTTTACAAAAGGCCTGTTTCTATAAAGAACTTCCTGGAATACACTCATGCACATTGATATATCATTGTGACTGTTTTTGAGTAACAGTAACGTTGAGTAGCAACAAAAATCATTGGCCCACAGAAATGAAACTTTATCACCCTTCATACAAATTGTTTACTGATCCTTGGCATTATTAGATTGATTTGATTACCTTAGAAAAAGATCACTCATGAGCTGCTAATAGTTTAAACTGAACTTTTAATTTCTCTACTAAAGAACAGTAGTGGGAATAGAAAGGAAAGTAGACCTGAGAAATATTTAAAACTCTTTAGTGATAGGGGAGAGAAAAGGAGGAATTCAGAGTAATTTTGTGTGTGTGTATTGTTCCTGGGCTTAAACTCAGGTCATGGGCATTGTCCCTGAGCTTTTTTGTGCCCAAGGCTAGTGCTTTAACCATTTTGAGCCACAGCACCATTTCTAGCATTTTGGTTAGTTAATTGGAGAGTCTCGTGGACTTTCCTGCCCAGCCTGGCTTTGAACCACAATCCTCACATCTCAGCCTTCTGAATATCTAGCTAGCACCTAGCTCAAGAGTGATGTTTGACTGGTTCTGACTTGGGGCTTGTTTAGATGTTTTCCCCAAACCACAGCACGAATATAAATAAGAGTGCAGTTTAGAAGGAAAAATTGAGGAGAAGACTATATTGAATATAATTTGCTTTGGAGTCTTTTGTACTATTTGTATAATTACCCCCCACACACACACGTGCTCACATGTGCACATATACACACATACACATATGCACACATACCTAAATCTTAGCAAAAAGATCTTTGTAGGAATATAGGTATGTATATGATTCAATTCTGAGAAGAAAAATTGGCAAAGGAAAAAATAGTTGTGAGAAAACGTCAGAAATCATGAAAGGAAAAAACTGAAAAGCAACAAGAACAAAAACAAAAACTGGCCAACAGTTAGAGAAGTTGAATATAAAAGGACTTATAGGGAAGTAGAAGGCAGAAGCTTATGAGCTTAAGTAAAAGGTAAGGAAGTAGAGCCATTTTACAGAGAATACATTTTCCCCCTAGTGCTAGGGATCAAACCCAGCTTCATGCCTATGGTAGGCAAGTGCGCTACTACTGAGCTACATTACCAATGTCATCCCAAAAGTGTTCTTTATAGAATGACTATTGTAGGTGGGTGGGTAGGAGGATGGGGAGACAGACAGACAGATGAATACATATATACATACATACTAGTGCCTCATACCTGTAATCCTAGCGACTTGGGATGCTGAGAATGGGAAGAGCACAGTTCAAGGCCAGCCTGGACAGAAAAGTTTACAAGACCCCTTCTTAACCCACAGTTAAGTATATGGGTACATGCCTGTTGTCTCAACTATGTGGGAGGTTAAGAATGGTAAGATGTGGTTCTAAACCAGTCCAATGAGAAGTCTGTGAGACTGTATCACAACAGAAAAAGGTGACACCATGCACAGTCATCCCAACCACTGTTGAAAGCCTAAAAGTAGATGGCTCACAATCCAGCCACATGCCCAGGCATTAATCCATGCAAGAAAGGGCTGGAAATTGAGTCCTAGTGGCTAATGCCTATACCAGCTATTCAGGAGGTTGAGATTCAAAGGTATATAGTTCAAAGCCAGCCTAGACAGAAAAGCTTTCAAGACTCTTATCTCCAAATAACTACCAAAAAAGCACAGCTTGGGGCTGGGAAGATAGCTCAGTGGTAGAGCACTTGGCCTTGCATGCCTGAGGCCCTGGGTTCAATTCCTCAGCACCACATAAGCAGAAAAAGCTGGAAGTGGCGCTGTGGCTCAAGTGGTAGAGCGCTAGCCTTGAGCTGAAGAGCTGAAGGACAGCGCCCAGGCCCAGAGTTCAGGCCCCATGACCGGACCCAAAAAAAAAAAAAGCACAGCTTGGGTTTTGCTCAAGTGCAAGATTTATTAGAGCACCAGTAGAGGAAGCACAGGACTCTAGAGTTCAAAGCTGGAGTTCAACTTTACTTGAGAAAGAGAAACTTGCTTGGAAAAAAAAAAAAGTAGGTAAGCTAAAGAATAATTCATAGCCAGGCATGGTGGCACATGCTTTAGTCTTATTAATTTGGGAAGAAGGGGAAGGAGATGTGCAAGTTTGAGCATGGCCTGGTCAACATAGTGAGACTCTAACTAAAAATATTTTTTAAAGATAATTTGGAATTAAAGGAATTTTGAAGATGGAGTGTTGAATTGATTTATAATTAAGTGCAGTCCATGAGGGAATGAGCTGAAATGCATTGGTGATAGAATTAGCTCTTCATCTGGGACTAGAAAAATAAAAATAAATTAACAGAGTTGACTGGAGTTATTGAAAGCACAATAGAAAATGGAAACCAAGTTTTAGTTGTACCAATCAGTAATTAAAGAGATTGATATAACACAAATATAAGGAAACTATAGATTTCAGAATATTGGTATGTGGTTTAGCCATGAAACCCAGTCCTATAAATATTGAAGTACTGCTAGTAATGACTAATAATTTAGAAGACAACTGAGTAATATAGAGAGGCAAAAAGTATATGTGATTTGTGATCTTAAAAAAAAAAAAGTAGAGCAGTGATTTTCAGCCCAAGCTGCTCTTTAGAATACTAATGTGTTCCGTAGAAGTTTTGATATATTATTCTAAGATTGTTGGACTTTTAAGAACTCTGCTTACGACTAACATGTAGCCATGGTTGAGAACCTCTGAGAGAATCAGCATATTAAGACTATGGACTATAATTCTTCTGTTTTTGTAGCTAGTAGAACTTCTTCAAATAAATTTTATAAGGAAGCCCAATTTTTAATTTTTTTTTTCAGTACCACCATTTGAACTCAGGCATGAAAAAAATTTGAAATAAGGGCTCAATTCTTGACCTTTTGTGTACTGAGACTAATTTGTCAATTTCACACTTCCTATTTGTACTAAGATGACAGGCACAGGCCACTGTGTCTCTCTCAGTTGTGAACTTTTCTACCCAGGCTGGCCTGGAACTTCAGTTGTCCCTATCTCAGCCTCCCAAGTAGCTAGGATTATAGGTGGAGCTTAACTTTTAAATCTTTATAAAGTAGAACTGCAGCAGAGGGGAGCCCTGGGATGCGGCAGTGTCTGGTATTTTCCAGAACCCACTCCAGGGACTCTCCAAAATAAAATATCTGATTTAGTGTTCCAATCAAAGAAAGGTAAAGTTGACAAATTAATACAGCAAAGAATTTAGACAATAATTAATTTAGATAAATTATTATTTTCATAGTAAATTAGTATTTTACAAAGTTATGTGAAAAAATGGTTCTTTGCATTTGCAAAGGTAGGAAATGGTAATTTTTCATTATTTTAACTTTTTTAAACAGTGCAGGGAGTGGAGTTAGAAAAGTTTTTATGTATCTCATACACAATTTACTGTACATTATCAAATAGTCCAGTGAATGTAGATAGAGGAAAAGTTATACATAGATGAACTTATATCAGATATTCTTTGTACAATTATTCCCTAATGTTTTAAATTGTTCTCTTTGGATTTTATCAAAGATATTGAAAACCATATCAATGCAGAATTTTTTAGGAACAGCCATGAGTTATCAGCAGGTGATTCTCTAAACTGTAGTGAATACATGCTGTGGGTGGTTTTTATACTGTGGCTAAAATGACTAATCATTGTGCTCATGTTGAAGGCATGCTTCATCATCATCAAGCACTTTTTTAGGCAATGAATTCTAAACATAGAGTATCCCTAATCAGCTCAATATTGGCTGAAACAAGTCTGATTTGAGAACTATTGGCAGAAGTAGCTATAATTATTAAATTTACTGCAGAATAAGACAAGGTAGTGAAGTTGGCTTTTTGTCAAATGGTAAAGTAGTCTTATTAGCAAAAAGTCATCATTAGCAGAGTCAGAGGAGGCTCCAAAGGATTCACTCTGCCCTAATTATAGTTTCACCTATACATACTATGCAAAGCTAATATTTAAAGCATTTGCCAAAATTAACTTCTTCTGCATGTTCTTTTACAGTACAGTGAATTGCAGCAGCTTTTTATGTCTTGCTGCTTTTGTGTGCCATAATAATCTGTAATTATGGGTTTGCCGCAAATGCTGTAGGGTTTGTTTAATCTGACAATCTGAAAAGACAACCCTGAATAGGCTTATTTAAATGAATGCTAGTTACACAAAGCCTTAGAAGCATCGATATCTTCATTTTGCATTTTCTCACTAGACTGATTATTTTTAAATTTCATTTTGAATTTCTAAACTAGAGAATTTTGTGTCTTTTTTATACCTAACCTAAGAGAAATATGTATGTTCCATGGTTTATTGCTCTAAAGAAATCTAATTGCCCAATTAACATATGGAAATATCTAAAGATCTTTCTTTCCTTTTATACATATACATACATACCATCCTGAATTTAGAGCAGCAGCTTGGCCTACATCTGAAATTTAGATTTATCCTTTAAGTATTTTCAATGTTAATAATTACAGTCAGTTTGTGAATAAGCTCTTTTAAACTTCATTCCCACTGTTTCTTCCCTTGGGAAGAAGGTTAGGATGGTCTGGTAGCTGGACTTGTGGGGGTTGTGTTTTAGGGAAAAAACGGACTCATTTTTAGAGTTTATTTATGAGTAATTTGAAGGAAAATAAAGCTTATAAAACCAGTGCTTATTATAGTGTTCTCAAAAATGGCTTATATTGTTTATAAGTTTTTAACTCACTTTTAGAAATGTTATTCTTACAGAAAAAAAGTTTAAGAAATATTACGTAGTTTGTCTATGTTCACAGAGAAAACCAAAGTCTGTGAATCTTTCTGTTCTTATTTTTATGAAATTATTCTTTGTCTTCTTTAAAACAAACATTTATGCTCTGAAAAGATTCAGTATTAAAAAAAGATTTAGTATTTAAAATGTTTATTTAAATAAACACTGAATGGGAAGAAAGGGAGAGGAAAGAATTTTTTAAAATCCTGAATCAAAATTTTTAAGTAGTTAATTGTAATATTTCATTACTATTTAAAAAATCATTTAGTCAGGTGCAGGTGGCTCATGCCTGTGATCCTAGCTACTCAGATGGCTGAAATCTGAGGATTATAGTTTAAAGCCAACTGCCAGCAGAAAAGACTATGAGATTCTTCAATTAACCACCAAAAAGCTGGAAGTGGAGTGGTGGCTGAAGTGGTAAAGTGCTAGCCTTAAGCACAGATAGTTAAAGGACAGTTCCCAGGCCCAGAGTTCAAGCATCTGGACCAATATGGGGCTTTTAGTTGATCTTACTCAGTTGATCTTATTTAATAATGTAGGCTAATACTGTGTTCTGTGAGTGTATTGGGGCTTAAACTCAGGGCCTGGGCATTTGCTCAAGGTTAGTATTCTAACACATGAATGTTTGGCTTTTTGGTGGTTAATTGAAGATAAGAGTCTTATCATAGACTTTCTTCCCTGTCTGGCTTAAAACAGCAATCCTCAGATCTTAGCGTCCTGAGATAGGCGAGAGCCAGCAGTAATACTGTCTTCCTCATTCAGCACAAAAAAATAAATGATTCACAAAATTAAGTGATTTACTTATTTCATATCAGGGCTAGTCTTTTTCTCCCTGAGCTCACTACTATCTCCCGCTTCCCTACAGCTCTAATTTCTATAGTTACTCCTTTTTTTTTTTTTTTTTTTTGTCGGTCATGGGCTTGAACTCTGGGCTTGGGTGCTGTCCTTGTGCTCTTCTGCTCACAGTGAGCGCTCTACCATTTGAGCCACAGCGCCACTTCCGGTTCCAGTGGTTTATTGGAGATAAGAGTCTCACAGACTTTCCTGCCCAGGCTGGCTTTGAACCGTGATCCTCAGATCTCAGCCTCCTAAGTAGCTAGGATTACAGGTGTGAGCCACCAGCACCCAGCGACTTACTCCTTCTTAAACTGCTTTTTTCTTTGTGACATGTAGAAACAATTACGTAAAGCCCCTATGCCTAGAAAAACTAAATTTTAAATCACTTAACTTTGTGAATCATTTGTCCTTATGTGCAGAATGAGGAGCACTAGCTTGATTATCCACTTACAGTGTGAACATTTATTGTATTATAAATTACTATTAGGGAGCAAAAAATAGACAATTGATTGAAGCCAACCCTGTTTCATAGCATTCAGTTACACAGTCTTGGAAAAAGAAAATTAACTTGATTTCAATTATCTAGTGTTATGTAACAGATTTTTAGGACTAGAGTAATAATTTATAAATAGTTTGATATACTTAGATGCTAAGAAATCTTTATATTTACATATATACATTTATAAAAGTTGTCCAGTAATTAAAGGTTTAAATTTTAATGTATGGGGGCTGGAAAGGTAGCTCAGCAGTAAAGTGCTTGCCTCGCATGCATGAGGCTCTGGGTTCAATTCTTCAGCACCACATAAACAGAAAAGGCCAGAAGTGGTACTGTAGCTCAAGAGGTAGAGTGCTAGCCTTGAGCTGAAGAGCTCAGGGACAGTGTCCAGGCCTAGAGTTCAAGCCCCACGACCAACCAACCAACCAAATAAATAAATAAATATTGACATATGAAGATAGCATAATGAAACCCCCAAAATGCTGTTTGTAAAAGCTAGGAGAGAGGAATGTGAGAATATAATGGGTAGGATGACTTGAACAAAGTAGGCTGTAGGCTCTGTGGAATTATTACAATGAAACCACCTCATACTATTAATGTAAGCTAATTAAATTTTATAATTTAAAAATTCTTTTTTTATTGTGAAAATACTGTTTTATTGTGAAAATACAGAGGAGTTGCAATTACATGGGCAAGATAATGAGTACATTTCTTATCAAGCATTGTAGCCTCCTCCTTTGTTCCCCTTCCCATCCCTTCCCATCCTCCCCGCGCCCCCCCCCCCCGCCTCCCCACCCAATCCTCCCCATCCCTCACGAAAGTTCATTTTTGACATAACGACTTGTACATCTCATTGTTGCCATGGGTCCACTTGTATCCCTATTTAAACGATTTGTTTTTTCCCTGAAGGCCTTGATTACACTTTTGCTGTCCATTTTCGCTCATGGTTGGCACTCTACCAGTTGAACTATGCTTCCAATCCAGCTTGTTTTGCTGGTTAACTGGAGATAGACTCTCTGATAGAATTTTCTACCTGGGGTAGCTTTGAACCTCAATCCTTAGATCTCAGCCTCCTGAGTAACTAGTATTACAGGCATACACCACCAGTGTTAGGCTTAGAAAAAAATTTGATTGTAATTATTTTGGTGGTGTTAAACTCAGGTCCTTGCTCTTAATTAGGCAGGTCTTATACCACATCCTTATTTCTTTTCTACTTCGTTATTTATTCAATAGGGTCTGAACCAACCTCGATTGTTATCTTATTCATGCTTCTCAAGTAACTAGAATGACAAGTGCAAGTCACTGTGTCCATTTTATTAGTTATTATGGGCAAGTATTTTGCCCAAGCTGGCCTTGAGTCACAGTCCTCCCAATCTCCACCTCCTGAGGAGCTAGATTACAGGTGTCAGACATCATTCCTGGTTCAATTATAACATTTTTAAAGCAACAAAAGCCATAAGCTGTTCTCTGTTACAGTTGGAAAAGTTGTTTTTAGTACGGATGACATAGCAGGTGTTTGGTTGCTCACTGTCAACCTCTAACAAGACATGTTAGTTTTAAATTTTGAGCACTACTGCATTAATCTGACACTGGTCTCTCTCACCTCTTTTTAAGAAATCATACCAGCAGTACCCAAGCCAGCCTTTTTTTTAAACATTAGGTTCAGTGAGTTATAGTTTACATAAATAACTATAAAATAAATATCCTTTTTGATGAGGGACTTTTTCTGCATACTGATTATGTTGGTAGTTGCATACTTTAAACAATTTACCCAAAGTCATCAAACTAAACACTTATATTTGGGGCTTTTATTGTATGTAAATCAAGGCATCCTTAAATATTTTTGAAGTACTGGGGATTGAACTTAGGAGACCTTCACATGGTTACACATGGTAGACAAGGATTTGAGCTATAACCCATCCCTTTTGTTTTTTTATTTTGTATTTTAGAATAAGGTGGCCTTATTTATATTATTCTCCTGCCTCTACTTCCAATTAAGTGGGATTATAGGCACATAGTACCACACTTAATTTTATATTTATATTCAGACAAATATATATTCTGATAGTCAGGCCCTAGTGTTTCCACCTGGTAACTTTCAGAGCATAGAAACAGTACTAAAGCAAGATTTATTCTGTGACTGGTTGATAATATAGATACATAATTATTCTGTAATTATAGCTAAAAATAGGTAGTGGTAAAACCACATTCTCTCCCTCTCTGTCTCTCTCTCTCTCCCTTCCTCTCCCTTTCTGTCTCCCTCCTTCCCACACACAGACAATTAAATGTCCTCTTCTAATGCATTACTAATATGAATTACTAATAGATCTAATTACTAATTAGTAATTACATGAATTACTAATAGATCTTTACCATTGACAACTTAGCTTCCACTTCTTAAATGAAAAGTAACAAAAAACCAGTCAACCTGGGAAGGGAGGAATGAGAGGGAAAGAGGGAACAGCCTACACTAAGCAAAAGGAAAGAAATGTAAACATTACCGGATGTGGAAGAAATAATTTATATTGTCAAATTCTCATAGAATTCACAAACTTTATAGACCATGATAATGACAATTTGCCTTGTAAAAGTTAAAATGTGTTTGTGACTCTAAGTATCACTATTCCACAATAAAATTTATGTAATCACCTAATCTCAATTTAAAAGAAAAAAAGAGAAGGGATGGGTTAGGAGCAGTCAGTGACAATGTTGTCAGACACTTTGTATTCATATACTGTTTTGTAGAATGAGAACGTCTTTGTACAACTACTTAAAGATAATAATAAAAAATAAAAATGAAGAATGATATTGTATCATTTGTAAGGAAATTGAAAGACTTGGAAAAAAATATATTAAGCAAAGTAAGCCGGACCCAATGAAACATAGGTTGCAAGGTTTCCCTCATTTTCTGTAACTAGAATGAGCCTATAAATCTACAAGTAAACACGCTGAATGGTAAAAGACAAAAAAATACACATGAACATAATAAATTATAGTGGACTTTATACATTCACACAGTGAGACCAAAGGAGGATATGCTTAAAAGAAGATCACAAGTGCTCAATTGCTTTGTACATATCACATTATATTTATCTAAATGAACTCTAAGAAATGGAAACAAGAGGTACTTTTTCTCCTTTGTCATTGTTTTTGTTTTCTTTTTTATTTATTTTTTGTTTTTGTTTTCTATACTTTTTGTCTTTCACGTAAGGTTATGTTTTGGGTAGGGTAAGGGGGAGCACAGGAATGGTGGGACAAAGTGTGAATAAATGCAGTAATGACACTTACTAGACACTGTTAAAATGAACTATACAATTTGGTGGGAGGGAGAGGTCAGGAGGAAAAAAACAAAGGCAAGGGAAAAGAAATGTACTCATTACTGATTTATGTAACTATAACCCCTCTCTTACACCATCTGTAGAATAACCATTTTAAAAAACAAAAATAAAACAAATGATATGAGAAAAGGGGGAAAAAAAACCAATAAGCCTATTACCCCACTTCCTGACAGTACTCAATCCAGAACCGGTTTCTCCATCAGTCTTCCTTTCAATCAGTGTCAGTGTTTAACAAGTGACTTTGACAACTTAATGCCCACATCCTTTCTCCTTCTCCCTTTTACTGTTTATGTCTTCTGGCTTATCACTGTGTTTTCCTTTTCCAGATCCTAACAAGACCTCTCACCTTTCTGAGCTTCTCAAACTACTCTGTATTCTTTGAGTTTTCTCATTCTTTCATAAAACATTTTAAAATTACTCACGTGAATATGCTTATCTGTTTGTTTTCCTTAATGTGCTTACAAAAGAAAAACAATGCTTTTGGCCTGCTGTTGTTAGACTAGATCACATTGACCCAGAATTCCTTAGAAAACTATATAATATATAAGCAGACCCATAAAATAGTTTTGCCTTTAAAAGTTTCCTTGATACATATATATATAACTTAAACAACCAATGCAGCATATATATATACACTATGTGTGTATGTATGTATGTATGTGTGTGTGTGTATATATGTGCTGCACTTATTAAGTTCATTCTGAGTCCTGAAGTTTATTTGAACTATCACTTTTCTGTAAAACATTTTTATATCATTTGTAAAGGCCAGAATTCAGTGACATTTAAAGGATGCTGCAAACTATGTCTCTGAACCTGGAATCTATTCTTGAGATAAAAAATTATTTAGAAGTTAGATTTCATTAGATATTTGATCTGTGTGTTTAGTATATTTTAAAGAATTAGCTCATAATACTTTAGATATTTCAAAAGCGAATTTATATTTAAATTTTTGGTTTAAATTTGGACCCATTAGCAAAAACTTTTGAAGAAAATGTCTCCTTTCCTCTTTACCTTCATTCCAGTTATGTGGACTCTAAGTTGAAAATACTAATGCAAATAATTTGATTGTGATTTTAACATTGTGATAGAGGCCCTGTTAGCTAATATTTTATTTGTTTCATGACTTCCAGGAAGCAGCAGTACTAGTATTCTTTTTTTTTTTTTTTATTTCTAGTGAAAACTCAAATGCAACAAGGATTAATCTCTATAGCAGCCCGAACTGTTATTACCCATCTGGTAAATCACTTGGGCCATTACCCAATGAGCGGTGGCCCTGCTATGTTAACAAGTCAGGTATGTGAAAATCATGACAATCATTACAGTGAAAGTACTGAGCTGTCTCCTGAACTCTTTGAGAGTCCAAATATCCAGTTCTTTGTGTTGAACAACACAACCTTAGTGTCTTGTATCCAGATCAGATCAGAAGAGAGTATACCTGGAGGTGGTTTATCTGCTGGACTTGCATCAGCCAATTCAAATGTCAGAATCATAGTACGTGATCTTTCTGGAAAATACTCATGGGATTCTGCAATACTATATGGACCACCTCCTTTAAGCAGCTTCTCAGAACCTACATCTTTCATACTTTCATTGCCTCACCAAGAGAAATTAGAAGAGTCTCCTACATCTAATGAATGCTTAGAAGATATGACAGTAAAAGATGGATTTTCTCTCCAGTTTAAAAGATTTAGAGAAACTGTACCAACTTGGGATACAATAAGAGATGAGGAAGATGTTCTTGATGAACTCTTGCAGTATTTGGGTGTTACTAGTCCTGAATGCTTACAGAGAACTGGAATCTCGCTTAATATTCCTGCACCACAACCTGTGTGCATTTCTGAAAAGCAGGAAAATGATGTTATTAATGCTATCCTTAAGCAATATACAGAAGAAAAAGAATTTGTTGAGAAGCACTTTAATGACTTAAACATGAAAGCTGTGGAGCAAGATGAACCAGTACCTCAAAAACCTCAGTCAGCATTTTATTATTGCAGGTTGCTTCTTAGTATATTGGGAATGAATTCCTGGGACAAAAGGTAAGAATAAAAATATATATTTTTTCATTTGTTTTAAATATTTAATCTTTTTTAATTTATAAATTATTCATTTACAGATTTTTATCTTAAAGTACATTTTAGTTAACAAATCTAATTACACAGGTCTACATGGGAATTCATCCCAGTTATTTTACAGATCATACATACTAACTATACCTTTCATCTCCTGTGTAGAGCTACACTATTGATGTAATTATTGGCTTGATTAATTGTGAATCTTAAGCATCTTCTGGATCAAGGATTTTATTCTCTAATCTTTTTCTTACCAAATTTTATCTCCCAATTAGTTCTTTAACCTTTAGGGGTGTGTGGGGGAGGGGAGAGGGAAAAAGGGAAGGAGGGGGGAGGGGAGAGTATGAGAGTGGTAGTCCTGGGACTTGAATTCCGAGCCTGGGCCTTCGCCTTGAGCTTTTCTGCTCAAGGCTAGAACTCTACTGCTTGAACCACAGCTTCACTTTCAGCTTCTGGTTGTTAACTGGAGACAAAAGCCTCACAGACTTTCCTGTCTGGGCAGGTTTCAAACTACAATCCTCAGATCTCAGCCTCCTGAGTAGGTAGCTTAAAGGAATAAGCTACCAGCACCCAACTGCGGATTTTTTTTAAGACTACTGAGTTATATCAAGACTCAGGAACATATGCATTATCCTGCCCATGTAATTGTAACCCCTCTGTACAGTATGTTCTCAAATAAAATTAAATTAAATTAAAAAAAAAAGACTCAGGAACATAAAATACCATTTAATCTGATTAATTATTAGCATTTTGAGAATGACTGCTATAAATCTCTGGCTTAGAAATTATTGCTCAGCTGGGAAGGTGGCTCAGTGGTAGAGCGCTTGCTTTGCATGCCTGAGGCCCTGGGTTCGATTCCTCAGCACCACATAAGCAAAAAGAAAAAAGTCAGCAAGTCTTGGGCTGGGAAGGTGGCTCAATG
Organism: Dipodomys spectabilis; assembly: GCF_019054845.1. Lineage (NCBI taxonomy): Eukaryota > Metazoa > Chordata > Mammalia > Rodentia > Heteromyidae > Dipodomys > Dipodomys spectabilis. The sequence goes on along the minus strand of NW_024870719.1, from coordinate 2,774,179 downwards.
GTAGAGTGCTTGCTTTGCATGCCTGAGGCCCTGGGTTCGATTCCTCAGCACCACATAAGCAAAAAGAAAAAAGCCGGAAGTGGCGCTGTGGCTCAAGTGGTAGAGGCTAGCCTTAAGCTGAAGAGCTGAGGGACAGCGCCCAGGCCCAGAGTTCAGGCCCCATGACTGGACCCAAAAAAAAAAAAAGAAAGAAATTATTGCTCATATGATTGGAAAAAAAATCTTTCTTTCAGCCTTCATGTAGGCTTAACAACTTTTTTAGACCAACTGCAATCATTTCTGGTTTTAGTTAGTGGAATTCAAGATTCTAGATCAAATCAAGGAAAGAATCTGGACTTTTTAATCTTATTATTTTGATTTCTTACAAAACCTTATTAATAACTAAGATAAGGCAGATAGTACAGTGGTATAGTACATGCTTAGCACATGTGAAACCTTGAGTTCAACCCTCAGTACTACAAAACAAAAATTTAGCCAGGCGCTGGTGGCTTGCTCAGGAGGCTGAGATCTGAAGAGCGTGGTTCAAAGATAGCCCAAGCACAAAGTCTATGAGATTCTTTTTGATCTCCAATTAACCATCAGAAAACCAGAAGTGGCACTGTGGCTCTAAGTGGTAGTGTTAGCCTTGAGCAGAAGAGCTCAAGGACAGCACTCAGACCTCATGACCAACCCCAAAAAGAAAAATCTTACTATAAAAAATGTACTTAAGTTAGGTGAGAGTTAAATGAAAAGAATATTCAACTTAAATCAGAAGACCTAGGTTAGAGATACTTAATCTTTAAGTCTTTGGAAATAATCTATAAATTGAGAATGATTCCCACTTCATATAGTAGAGAGAATCATATATTATACAAAAAGAAACACTAAGATTGATTGACATTAATATAAAGCATTACTGATATACATTTAGATTTTGTTGGGCTTTTGGGGGTGGGTTTGTTTGGATAGTAGGAATTGAACTCAGGTTCTTGATACATGCTGAAGCACAGCTTCTACCTCTGAATTCTGTTCCTTACATTGTTGGATTGTTTTTTTGTTCTTGTTTGTGCTGGTCCTGGGGGCTTGAACTCAGTGCCTGGATGCTGGTCCCGAGCTTTTGTGCTAGCACTGTACCACTTGAGCTACAGCTCCACTTTTGGATTTTTACTGGTTAATTTGAGATAGCCTCACAGATTTTCTTGCCTGGGGCGGTTTTTAAATACAATTCTCAGCTCTCAGCCTCCTGAGTAGCTAGGGTTATAGGTGTGAGCTACCAGTACCTGGTATACATTGTGTTAATTTCTGTGCTATGAAATGTTGTAGGAAAGTGGAAGACAATGCATTCTTTAATATATCATTTTTGTTTGGTTTATGGGGGAGGGGAACAAGAAACCCAGATATAACTGTATACTCATTTCATACTTAACAGGCAATATCCCTACCTTAAACCAATTATATCAGGCACATGGTTTACCTATGGGATGTCCAAGTGCAAGTCGTTTTCATTCAGTAGTTGTCTAAATTCATTCTAGTCTGTATGTTGTTCCCTGACTAGTCTCTTGGTATAGAAAGGTCTGTATGTTGTTGCCCAAGAAAAATTAAAGATGGGAAAAGCTGTATTTTTACCACAGTAAACTTTGATTTTATGTACATATTAACACTAATAAGAGTTAATATATATTCCTTTATAGCTTAAAAATAAAATATTTAACAAGGAAGAAAACAAATTCCTACAGATAATCATATCCACTTTTCTGGTTGAGTTTGGGATGCACACATCTTCAAGAGAGATTGAAGTGGCCAGTAGATATGATCTGCTAGCAGAAATGAATAAGAGCCTTGTAGAAATAATGACATATATTCTTTACATTTTTAGGGTCTGTTTTCCTTTGTATTAGAAGAATGAAAAGGCAAGAAATGTGTATAAGTTGCATGAGTAGAATGGAAAATATTTCTGCTACTATATAATGTTTACTGCTAAGGTGATGAAAATGTTTATAAGTCTCTCTGTTTAGGAGGAGCTTTCATCTCTTGAAAAAAAATGAAAAGCTACTTAGAGAACTTAGGAATTTGGATTCAAGGCAGTGGTAAGTTGCTGGAAAATCTTCATATTTATAACTAGCAACTTTCAGCTAGTTCTGTTAAGAATAATACCGTGAATAATGTATTAAATAAATGCCACACTGTTGAGTTACTTTCTGAGCAGAAACTTTTATTTCTATTTTAGAAATTGTATTTTTTAAGAAAAATTTAGAGCTGTATTGTTACTTGGTATGCTTGAATTGTTTATATCCTTTTTATACATTTCCCTGTCATCTTTTGAATCACCTATAAATTATTCTTAGATTTTTTTTTTCCCTTTTGCTTGGACAAACATTATACATCCAAAGATTCTGACTGAGAAGCTAGTATGAAACAAATTATTGACTATGACAGGAGTACAGGAATCCAAAATGAATGAGATGATTCAGGCCTTTCTTCCCTTTACAAAACAAGTCTCCACCCCCTCCCCTCTCCTGTAAAATTTCTGTTGAGATATCTCTTGCTTACCTCAGTTGTACAAATCATCTTTTTGTTACTACATATATTTCTCTGCTTTCTACCTTTTCTGCCTATTTTGAAATCTTCAACAAATAATCTTTTTTATCTTTATTTCTATGTACTCTTCTTACCATAAACATCTTATCTGTCTTTAAACATACCAAAAAAAAAAACCCAACATTTTCCTCAGTTTCAGTTTATAGTCCTTATTCCTTTCATAGCCTGTACTAGTTTATTTATGGTAAATATCATTATCCTATAGTTCTTAACTGGCTTTTGTGAAGGGGGATTTTAGCTTTCCTCAGAATGTTTTTTTAAAAGTTTTTCAATTCTCTTGATTTTTACAGAAAACATAAAATAAAAATAATTCATCTATTTATGACACTATTGCTAATACTAATTTTCAGTGTTTCTGTATTAAATGCCTTATTTAAAAAAATTGAAATCATACCTATGGTGTACCAAGTTACCATTTTTTAACTTCATTATTGTATTTTCCTTAGTCATTTAGATGTGTATCAAAAATTTCTTATGGCATCAAGTTCTGTGATTATTAGACATTTAAAATTAGTTGCTCCTGGATAGATTCCTAGAAACAAAATTATTAGGTCAAAGTGCAAAAACATTTTAGGCATATATATTACAAAATTGCTTTCCATTAAGTGATAATTTATAATTCTACCAACATTTGTAAGAATACTCATGTAACTTCAACCTGACCAGCATATAGGATATTAGTCATGTATTACCAATCATTATAGCTTGAAAGACTGATCATGTTATCTATTTAATTTTTCTTTTTGCTTGGTTGAAAGAGGGTCTTTGCTATGTAGTGCATGCTGATCTTGACCTCACAATCCTGCCTTCATGTCCTGAGTGCTAGGACTATAACTGACCAAATTTTTATTTTTTTACTATTAGGGAAGTTAAATGGGCTGAGGTTATAGCTCATTGATAGAACTCTACTTGCCTGGCATGTATAAGGCCCTGTTTTCAATCCCTGGCCCTGTAATTTTCATATATTCAAATGAAATTTTAATGTTTTAATTCTTACTACAAAAAAAATAAAAAATAAAATTCTTACTACACTTAATTCTGGTTTTAAGGAATTTCTCTTACTTGCAATAATGATTCATATGTGTATATATGTGTTAAAAATCAATGTTTAGAAGACAGGACTGGGGAGAAAGGATGAGAAAATGTAGCCATTGTTATTCAATATACTTAATATTCAATATATTCAAATATGAACTATGCAAGTTGAGGGCAGAGATGGGAGGGGGAAAATGAAGGAAAGCAAAGGAAGGGGTGACATTGTCTAAGAAACATTGTACTCATTAACCTGACTTACAGACTTGCAATCACTTTGTACAATTCCTTAATAAGAAAAAGAAAAAAATATACTATATGTGAAAGCTAGTTGTTTAGTTTTCCATTTCAACTTAAGATTGTTTAACATAGATCTACATAAAAATGAAAAGAGTTGTATCTGTATTTTCCTTTGGATTCCCTCTATATAAATAGACACACAACTATGTACTTACAGAATGAAATGTTGAAGTCATCTAAAGATTCTATATTTCTTTAAAGATATTTATTTGGTGGAGGTAGTAATTATTTTACGTTTAATTCTTTATTCCTTCTGGAATACATTTTCAGTTATGGAACGAGAACTGGAACTAGCTTGAATGTTGGTGAATAATGTTTCAATAATTTATTGAATGAACTCATACCTTAACCTTTGATTTGATGTTTCTTTTACCAAATATTAAGCTGCCAAATCTTACCTGTTTCTTATACAAATATAACTTTATTATAGCTTCCCCCCCCTTTTGTATCACTACCAGGGCTTGAACACAGGGCCTCACCTCCTTGCTGCTGATGCTCTACCGTCTGAGCCATACCTCCACTTCCAGATTTTTGCTAAATTGGAGGGAAGGGTCTCTAGGATTTGTCTACCTGAGTTAGCTTTGAACTGAAGTCCTCGGATCTCAGCCTCCTGAGTAGCTAGGATTACAAGCGTAAGCCACTAGCATCTATTATAGCTTTATAATACACTTTCATATCTAGTAGATAATCTTCCTCACTCCCCACAAATTAGCAAACCAACACTGAAATACAATTAGTAATATATTAGTAGATGTATATTCACAAGGCTGCATAAGCTATCACTGTAACCTAATTATAGAACATTTTAGTCCTTTTGAAAAGAAGCCCAATTATCATGGCACTCCTCATTTTCTCTCAAACACTACTTCTTATCCCCTGGCCATAGACTATTAATCTATTCAATGAATTTTTCCATTCTGGAATATATATATTTATATCCATATGTATATTCATATATATATATATATATACACCCATGTATATATACATACATATATGTATATATACATATCCCTATCACAGGAATTACATTCCAGAGACCTCCACTATAAGTGAAAATCTGTGAAGTAGCATTATTTTTATTATTATTTTGTGTATATCTTTTTAAGGCTTTATAAACTCTTCCCACTCTCCTATAAACCTTTCCCACTCTCTTACAAACACTTGATATGCTCTTAAACACTTTCTACACTCTTCAACCTATGTAATTTTAGCAATATATAAAATTCTATATGGGTACTCACCAGTGAAGTGTACTACAACTTGAATTACAAATTATGTAGCTGTGTAGTACTGATGGTGATGAAGGTGATGATGATGAGATGAATGTACTGCACAGCCAAGAACATTTCAGTTCTTGTGAAGGCACCACTTCATCAGGCGCTTTATCAGATAGTGCAATATCTTCACCCTAGACCATAACTTTTATTCCCACTAAAGATGAAGGAGTAACTGATCTTTATCCAAGTTGCTGGTGCTGCTTTTTCTTCTGAGTGAGAAGGTTTTTCTCTTGATTGTATTTATGAAGTGCAATGAATGAAGCATCTGGGCATCCCATTCTTTAGCCACTTGCTGAAATTCTTTGGCCATTCTGACCCTGGTTGCAAGACAGTCAAGTGTTAGGCCAACCTTCTCTTCCTCTTCAGCCTGTAGTTCATCTTCTTCCTCATCCCATTCTTCACTTACTAATTTTGTCATCCCAGTCAGATTGTGCATCAGTGGTTCTGAGTGAACATTAATCAAGTCATTCACAGCGCCAGGAGTCATAGTCTTGAAACCATCTCCTCCCAATAGTTTTGCCAGCTTCACAGCCTTAGCAGAGTGATAAAGCTTAACCTCCAGGATAAAGCACTGGTGGAACCAATCAGCCATGAGGAGTTTCCTGATCCAGGCCTTTGGGTTGTGCATCTAGTACATAGGCAACACATTCTTATTTTTGTTTTTTAGAGTCCTTGGTTGTTTTTGTTTTTTGACATAAATAAGCCCTGGCTTTATCATAAAGCTAGCAGCACTCCCACACATAATCAGTTACTCAATCTTTTGGGGCCTTAAAACTAAGGGCTTTTGCTTTGTCCTTCTTAATAACAGTGCAAGACCTCATCTGTTTCCAAAATAAGCCCATTTCATATCCATGTTCAAAACTTATTCAGGCTTATAGCCCCCTTCCTCAGTGATGGATTTGAACATGTCATTCAAGTACTCCTCATCTCTGGCTTTATCCACAGAAGCAGCTTCTCCATGCAGAGAAACACTCTTGAGTCCAGAGAGTCTTTGAAATTTGTCAAACCAGCCCTTGCTGGCACTGAATGGGGTTGGTCTGGTGGGAGAAGCACTCAGATGTCCTACTTCTGCATCATTGTCCTTGTCTTCATCTTGTGACCATTGTGAACATCAACATCCATGCTTTCATGCTATCATAAAGTTTCTTGACCGTCATCTGGAAGGTGTTGGTATCCATCGAGATATTCTTCCTCTTGTAGTCATTTATCCACAGTGCCAATGCAGACTCTATCCACACAATGGCCTTATTGTGGGAAATAACCACTCTCTTTGTAGGCTTGTTAAAAGTCATTGTTGCCATAGACCTAATATTCTTCTTGCCTTTCTTTATGTAGCAAACAATAGATTCATTAATCCTGTAATGGCGGCTTACAGCTGCATAGTTTTTGCCTTCCTTTAACATGTTGGAGAAGTTCCACCTTTTCTTTAATGGTAAGCATCTCCCTCTGGAGCTTGGGTACATTGCTAGAAGCAGTGTATTGCTTAGAAGGTACAGAACATTTAGGTGTCATAATAGGGCTTGGGCTTAAAATAAATTTAAACTTTTACAAAAATTTCACACAACACCACAGAGCAACACTATACACAACAATGACACATTGATGTGAAGTGCACAAGGAGAGATGCTAAACATATGGGCACAGTGGGGGAGAGCAAACAAATCTATGCTACAGTCACTGAGCCAGTCAGCGCCCAGGATTTGGAACACAGTGCTGTGGTGGTCACCTTCCATTCCATCAGCCAGTAGTGTGCCATGTACAATCTCACTTTAGCAAAACTTGCACAAGCAGTAGTGGCTTACCGAATTTCCATTGAGTTCAATATGGTAGCCATCTGCTGATGAAATATATATTGCATTTTATTTCAATATAACATCCTTTTAATATGTTTGAATTAACATTTTATATTGTTTATATTTAAATTTTTAGGCAAAAAATAAAATCATAAATATTAGATAAATACCTATATACTGCAAAGTCCCATGATACAGCAAAAACTCAGTAATACAGAATTAGATATAAAGTATTTTTTTAAACCTGTAATATAGGGAAATCACAGTAAGTGAACTGCAATATAGTGAGGGAGACTATACACACGTGAAATAAAACACTATGTAGTCTCCTATGGAAGCTTCTTTCACTTAACATGATGGTTTCACACAAAGTATCAGCTATATGTCACAGAAAACGTGTTTTTGTTTTGTTTTCTATGCTAAGATCTAACCCAGGACCTGTGCATGCTAGGTAGCTGCTCTACTGCTGGACTATGGGCCCAGATCAACATGATGATTTCAAAGTCTATATACATTGCAGCATGCTTCATTCAGTACTTCATTGCTTTTTATTGCTAGGCATTCTATTATAAGGATAAAATGCATTTTGTTCATCTGTTAGGACATTTGGACTTCACTTTCTTGACTATAATGAACACTGCAATGCTGCTATGACTATTCTTGTGCATTTTCCATAAAAATTCATATCCACCAGAACCTCAGGTCATAATTTGGCAGTAGGGTTGCAGTTAGTTGAAATGAGGTCATATTAGTTTGGATATGCCCCTAAATTTCATAACTGGCATTCTTATAAGAAAGCCATTTGAAGGCACATACACATATTCACACAGAAGTCATGTGGCCATGCAGAAATTGCAGCTAGAAGTGAAGAATGCTAAGGATTGTCTACAATCAGGAAAGACCAAAAAAAAACCTCATTCTAGAATCAACACTTTTATTCCTGAATTCTAGCATCTAGATCCATATATGAGAACAAATTTTTATTGTTTAAAAGCTACCTGGTTTGTGTAATTTGTTATAGAAGCCCTAGGAAACAATTACTTGACAGTCTTCAACTTGAGGAGTTGTAAGAGTTCTTTATATCTTTTGGGATACAAATTCTGTACAAACAGTCTCATAAATCAACAATATTCAGGTTGTCATTTCACTTCATTAATGATAGCATCCATAACACAAAAATTTCTAATTTTGATGAAGTCCAAGTTTATCTATTATTTTCTGTTATCATTTGTGTTTTTCATGTTTTATTTAAGAAGCTCTTGCTTAATATGTGGTCCTGTGTTTTTGTCTAAAATCTTCATAGTTTAACCTTTTAATTTAGGTCTGTGATCCATTTTTACTTAATTTTTGTGTTTTTTCATTGTAAAAATAGTATACAGAGGGGTTATAGTTACATGAGTAAGGTAATTAGTACATTTCCTATTGAGCATTTTTACTTAATTTTTTTGTAGATGGTACAACACCTTTGTTCTTCTGCGGGTAGATATCTACTTTTGAAGAAATTATTCTTTTCCTCCATTGAATGATTCTGGCATTATTATCAAAAAGCAATTGATAAGAGTTTATTTCTAGACATGTGATTCTTCCTATGGCAGTATTATGAGGCCTTGATTTCTTTGGCAGCAAGTTTTGAAATCAAAGTGTGAGTGCTCCAGCTATTCTTTCTTAAAATTGCTTTGCCTGTTTCACATTTGTTGCATATTCTTGTGACTTTTAGGATTATCTTGTTGATTCTTTTTTGTTTTTTTGTTGGTTGTGGGGCTTGAACTTTGGGCCTGGGTGCTGTCCCTCAGCTCTTCAGCTCAAGACAAGTGCTCTACCTCTTGAGCCACAGCGCCACTTCCGGTTTTCTGAGTGGTTTATTGGAGAATAGAGTCTCACTGACCTTCCTGCCTGAGCTGGCTTTGAACCGAGATCCTCAGATCTCAGCCTCCTGAATAGCTAGGATTACAGGTGAGCCACTGGGCCTGCTAATCTTGTTGATTCTTGTAAGATGAGTACTTTAGATTTTTATAGAGCTTGCACTGAATCTATAGATCAATTTAGGTAGTACTGTCATTTAGCAATATTAATTAAGTCTTTTGGTCCATGAACATGGGAAAGTTTTCAATTTAGATTTTTAATTTCTTTTGACAATGTTTTATTGTTTTCAGAGTATAAATTTTACATTTGTAAAATATAGTTTTTATCCTTTCATAAAAGGATTTTTTTCTTCATTTTTTTTTAATTATTCATTGTTAGTGTATAGAAATGCAGTTGAAACCAGGCACTGGTGACTGACATCCATAATTCTAGCTACTTAGGAGGCTGACATCTGAGGATCATGGGTCAAAGCCAGCCTAGACAGGAAAGTCTATGAGACTCTCCATCTCCAGTTAGCTACCAGAAAACTAGAAGTAGTGCTGTGACTCAAAGTGGTAGAGCATTAGCCTTGATCAAAAGAGTTCAGGGACAGTTCCCAGACCCCAAGTTTAAGTCCCACGATCAACAACAAAAGAAAAAAAAAAAAGAGAAATGCAGTTGATCTCTGTATATAGTTTTTGTGTATTTTAACATTACTGAGCTATTCCTACATATAAAATGATGCCATCTGCAAGTAGGAACATTTTTACTTTTCAATCAAATTACTAAACGAAAGTCATCTTTACTACCTACAAATCGAATTTTATTCATCTTATTAGTTTCAGAAAACTGTGTCTTTTTACGAATTTACCTATTTAATCTAACTTATTTATTGGCATAGACTTTTTCATATTATTTCCTATCCTTTTTTTTGTTGTTGGTTGTGGGGCATGAATTCTGGGCCTGGGTGTTGTCCCTCAGCTCTTCAGCTCAAGGCTAGCACTCTACACTTCAATCAGCGCCACTTCTGGCTTTTTCTGCTTATGTGGTACTGAGTAATTGAAACCAAGGCCTCATGCATGCAAGGCAAGCACTCTACCACTGAGCCCCACCTTTTCAGCCTCTATTTCCTATCCTTTTTATTTCTTGAAGGCATGTGATGTTGTCTTTACCTAAATTCTTGATTTTAGTAATGTAAGTCTCTACTTTTCTTCCTCACTTTAGTTGTTGGTTGATCATCTTAAACAGGTTTTAGCTTCATTGATTTTTGTTTATTATTTTGATTTTAAAATAAGTCTGACAGAAGACTTAACTCTAGCTGTATTGGTACTTTTTTCATTTTTGCATGGTACTTATTTCATTTCTTTTTAGCTTGATCTTTGAATTAAAAGTATGTTAGTGGTTGTTGGCTTGTTCCTCATTGGAAGCAATTTGGCTTCCAAAAAAATCTGATCTCCTTACTCCAATTTTTTTTTTCTGTTTTAGCCTAATCAATGAGAACATCTTCCTTGGGTTTACAACGCCCACTTATTCATCAAAGTTTGTGCTCAAGGCAGACACATTTTCACTATTTACTGCTGGATTTGTGCAACTGGGAAGCTATTATCACAGATCATTGTTCCATTTTTGTTCCACCTTCACACAGAGCCTAATAGCTTGAAGTTTCACTCTGGTCATTCCAAAAATGTTATATAGCCTTGGGCCTGTACACAGATTATCAGTCTTCCAGGAATGACTAGATATTATATTTAAGGCTTTTCTTCCTAGGAATTGACTGTGTGTTAATAAATATATGTATCTGTCATATACCTTATTCCAGTTGTTTCTAATTAGATTTAGCCTAGTGCATGTACACAGGTTTCTTGACCTCCAGAATTAACTGTGATCCCAGAAGGGCTTTTTTTTTTTTTTTTTACTGTCTTTTTCCTGGTTCCTTAAATTAGATGCTTTGATATGTCATTTGTGTCATAGCTACCAGTTTCTCTTAATGAATTTATCCCAGGCTCTTTTCCAGATAGTCCTCTTAAACAGAAGTAGTTCTAAGTTCTTTGTCCTTATGACCTGCCTTTCACCCTGAGCACCAGTATCTATAACTGAGGTTAGGGGCTTATTTGAAGTGACACCTTCAGCTCTACTCTACAATTAGGCACTAGAAGGGTTGACAGTCCCTGATCTTCTTAGCTTACTTCTACTAGAAGAACCTTCACCCTTCTCTCTGTAGGCAAGTGAGAATGAAGAATATTGGGATTCTCAGCCTTCAGCACCTAGTCTAGAAATGATGTTAGGTAAGGGAAGGGCTATGTGGTCCATTTATCTGTACTTTTATAGCTAGAATAGAGCTTTTGTGACATGGACCTGGAAAAAGATGAAAAATATTACCAATAGCCCACATTGTCCAGGATAAAACTTACGGTCCTTCCTCTTCTAGGCTTAAGTAAGATGCCCATGGCAAAACATTTATAACATATTGCTGAGAGGATGAGAAAAGAGAACACATATGGCTCATGTCAAATCACTATTGCTAACAATTTAGTAGATTTCCTTAAATTAATATTTCCTCATTCCTAAATGTCTTTACAAAAAAACAAAAACTTGATGATGCTTTTTTTAAAAATCATTTTTGCTGGACACACACACACACACACACACACACACACAATTAAATTGTATTTTACTAGTAAGATTCTTAATCTACAACTCAGGAAGTCTTCCACTCCAAAAATGTTGATTCAATGGCACATTGAAATTTTTCTGTATATTCACCAATATTTTTTTTTTTGGTCTTTTGTAGCTTTTCTTCTTTTTCTTTTTTTTTTCCAGGGCTGAGGGCCGAACCCAGGGCCTTGTGCGCGCTGGGCAGCGCCCTTCCTCTGGGCTAAACCCCCAGCCCCTCACCAATATTTCTAAGTGGTTAATTAATAGAAACTTTACTTCTGGTCATAAGTTTGTTAACCCATGCTTGTTAAATCAATATTGATTAAACATACTGTGCCCTAATTAGCTTGGAAAGGTGACATTTATGAACCCTTTTAAATCTCGAATCTGGGTATAGTTATACACATGTGTAATACCAGCATTAGAGAGGTTGAGGGTGGAAGATGGAGAATTCAAGGCCAGCCTGAGCTACATAGTAACTTCAAGACCAGCTAGGCTTCACAGCAAGACTGTCTCAAAATCTGAAAGAAAGAAAAAAGAGGAAACCAAAAGTAAAATATCAAAGACCATAGTAATAAAATGAATCCATAGTTTTTTGTATATATATATTTCTTCAGTATTATATGTGCTTTGAAGGAATACATTTCTCACTCATCTCTGTATTCCTACTCAGTTCTAAGACATTTCCTTTAAAACTGGGATTCACAATTGTTGGATTCAAAGTTTGTCTGAAAACATATAAGGATAGAAAAACATAATGTATGAAGCTAACTACTCTAACTTAAGTTTTACCTTCTCCTCTGAGTTGCTCTGTTTTCCCAGTCAAAAGAAATAGTGCCTTCCTTCTGTTCCAGTAGCAGTTGTGTCACCTTTGTAATCTTTTAATTTATTGCAATTACTTGTCTTCTTCCACAGACCATAACATGTCTTTTTCATCTCCCTATTATAACTAACACATTATGTACATAGAATTGAATTACTAGAGGGGTTAATGGATAAATGAATAAATGCTGTAATCTTTTTTTTTAATAGCCGAGAGACCCACAAGATTGCAGTATTTTATGTTGCAGAAGGACAAGAAGACAAACACTCCATTCTTACCAACACAGGAGGAAGTCAAGCATATGAAGATTTTGTAGCTGGTCTTGGTTGGGAGGTACTTTTTTTAATGAAAGCAAATGTCACACTAAAGTAATCTTGTGGTAGCTAGTAAGGGTTGGTTTCAGAATACTTCTGCAGATATCAGAATACAAAAGTGTTCCAGTCTCTTGAGTTATTTATTTATAACTCGCACGTAACCTATTTACTTGTAGACATCCGTAGATTAAATTACAATACCTAATACTAAATTTTATATAATGGTCATTAAACTATATTGCTTAAGCAATAATGAGGAAAAAATGTTAAGTACTTTTTTTTTTTTAAAAAAAACTTTTAAAATTCAGTATGCCTCACCCTCTTCCTTGTTCACAGCTGGCAGTCTACCTCTTGAGCTACACCTTCAGCCCAGATTTTTGTTGGTTGAAGTGGAGTCTCATGGGCTTTTCTGCCCAGGCTGGCTTCAAACCATGATCCTTTAGGTTTCAGTCTCTTTAGTGGCTAGGATGACAGGCATGAGCAGCTGGAGCCTGGCACAAATGCATTTTTTAAGAAAATACTTTCCATCTATGGTTACCTGAATCCATGGATACCAAACCTATGACTATTTTATAACAAAATTTTTTTGTCTTTTCAGCTATTTAGAAACACTATTTTAGGAGACACAAAAGCTTAACAATTGACTTTTTTAAAAAACTGTTTTCTACCTTTTATCTCATCTGCAAATACAGCAAAAATAGGGGTCTTGGGGGGAAAAGTATTGGTTGGTTTAAGACTATATATAGATCTTTGGTATCCTCAGACATATTTGGTACCAAGGAGATTACTACTGAGGAAAAAATAATGCATAGAATTACATACAGTACTATGTAGATACTTGATTCATTATTCCTGTAATGCCACCCAATTTCTACTAAAGATATGCCACCTTTAAAAAAATTACAAAATTTTACATTATCACTTCACTTAAGCATAATAACATACCTTGTTTTAGGGATAGCATTTGCTTTTTTGGAATCATGATATCACAGAATTAAGGGCAGAGAAATATTTAACAGATCATACAATGATTTAAACTCAGCAAACATCAGGTTGAACTGTGTAATACATCCTACATATGTGGGAATTTAAATTTTTGTCTGTGTAATTCCTTTTGGTTTTTATTTTTTGCCACAGTTGATCAAAACTATATGAAATAAGTCCAAAGATAAGGTGGGGCTACTGTATTGTCAAAGAGTAATGAACTAGAAAAGTCTAGACTTTTTTCCTTATTTACATAACCACTAGAACAATAAATAATTTTCATTCTAAGACCTTAGAGCTATATAACAGCTTTCCAGGGATGCATGAGCATGCTTAGTTTGGGGAAAATGAGTTTCCAGTTCCTCATCTTTACTAATAACTAATGCCAGAGAACCTGTCTGTGGTCTCTTGCTTTTCTTTTTCTATTTGTCTGCTGTGTAAAAGAAAACTGTGTTGCTTACTACCCAATAAATCTTACTTGTTTGGCACCAAGAAAAGAAATAATTTGTCACATTGTTCTCCTGAGAGTTAATGAGAGTAATAGAAGAAATATTGAAAAGTGTAACATTTAGGTTATTGTGGCAACTAATTCATATTGAATCCATTTTAGAATTTATAACTTGAGAATAGAGGCATGGCTCAGCAGTAAAACACCTGCTTAGCAAGGAGGTACTGAGTTCAAACCCTAGTACTGACAAAACATTTAACAACTCAAGTTATGGGTTGGGATGTAGCTTAGTAGTGAAGTGTTTATCTAGTAAGAAAAAAACTGGGACCAGGCACTGGTGGCTCACGCCTGTAATCCTAGCTTCTCAGCAGGCTGAGATGTGAGGATAACAGTTCAAAGCCAGCCTAGACAGGAAAGTCCATGAGACTTATCTCCAATTAACCACCAGAAAACTGGAAGTGGCACTGGGGTTCAAGTGGTAGAGAGCTCTCCTTGAGCTGAAGAGCTGAGGGACAGCAGTCTAGGCCCAGAGTTCAAGCCCCATGACCAACAAAAAAAGAAGGAAGGGAGGGAGAGAGGAAGGGAGGGAGGGAGGAAGGGTGGGTCACTGGATTCCATCCACAGTACCAAAAAAGAATAGTATCTTTATTTGAATTAAAAAATGAACTGTCAGGTATGTTATAACAGAAAGTGAATTTGATATGACTTGTTTTATCATTAAGCTAATAGGTTAATAACATTTAATATATATTGAATCAGCCTAACCCATAGCTTCAACATTTTGATGAAAATATATTTAAAGCAGATGTGCATATGATATACATTGCCTTGGAAATCATATCCTGGTGATTATTTAAACTTATGATGAATCATTTATATATATTTGGTATTTAGTATATTTTTATTTACTCTATTGATTTAGTATATATTTTTATGACTGACTTGATATTTTTCCTTTGGTAAGTTATATGAGCTTTCTAGGCCTCTTTATTAAATTTCACAGGTGGTAACAGAGATTATCCAAAGTTCAGTTGAGATAGATAATGTTTATGAAAAGTTCCTTGAAAATTGTTTAAAACATTATAAAAAGATTTTTCTCAGTTTTGAAGAAGCCAAGAAATATTAGTGCAAGTGCGGAAAACATGGGAAGAAGAACAAATTGGAAGGAATTATATTTGTGGATTCCAAAAGTTATTACTATTAATAGTTTGGTGCTGTTAGACGGATGGACATATGATCAGTGGAATAAAATTAATGAAAGTCCAGAATAAGCCCACACCTCTATATTCAGCTAGTTTTTTACATGGATGCCAAGACAATCCCTTGAAGAAAGAATAGTCTTTTGCTAACACACCTGAGAAGCCATATATAAAAGGGTGAAGTCAGTCACTTGCTTCACTCCATATATAGGCTCATACTTATAATCCTAGCTATTCAGAAGACTGAAGTCTGAGGGTTATGGTTCATAGCCAGCCCAGGCAGGAAAGTGAGATTTTTATCTCCAGTTAACCATGAAAAAGCCAGAAGTGGAGCTGTAGCTCAAGTGGTAGGAAACTAACTTTGAGCAAAAAAGGTCAGGGATATTACCAAGGCCCAGAGTGCAAGCCTTAGAAAAGAAAATATAAGAGCAAATATTTTTGACATCAGATTTGGCAAAAAATTATGACACTAGAAAAGATTCTCCTTGACATGCATAGCTATTAGGGAAAAATGACAAAGATTTTAAATACTTCAGTGAACAATTAGGAACTGTGTTTCTAAATAAAAGGATGGAAAGTTTCAGCAAAGAAATAGAAAATACAGCTGGATGCAGTTGGCTCAATCCTATAATCCTAGCTACTTAAGAGTTATAAATCAAAAAATCATAGTTCAAGGCCAAACTGGGCATAAAGTTTAAGATACTCCATCTCACTATCTGGGTACAGAACCACATGTGCCCATTATTCTACAGGGAAAGCACAATTACTGAGTCCAGTGGTATGTGCTTGTCATTCCATACAGTATAGGAAATCACAAGTATCAGTATCACAGCCAGAGCCAACCTAAGCATAAACAAGATAACTACCTTAAAAATAACCAAGGAAATAAGAAGCTGGCTTAAGTTGTAGAGCACCTACCTTACTAACACAAAGCCCTGAGTTCAATTCTTAGTACCACCAAAAAAGAAAGAAATACAAAATGAAATAATGACAAATAGAAATTTTAGAAATTAAAATACAAACAAAACATTCAGTAGTTAGTCCTCAAAATAGAGTAGAGTAGGAATACAACAGAAACTATCATTATAATTGGAAGATAATAAAACAGTCTAAATCAAACTGAACGTCAAAGAAAGAGTAGACTTAAATACAGTGTGTTATAGAGCCAGGTACTGAGGGCTCACATGTGTAATTCTAGCTATTCAGGAAGCTGATATGTGAGGATTGACCAGGCCAGTTTAGTCAGGGCTAATCTCCAATTTAATCTCCAGTTAAGCACCAAAAAGCCTATAGAGTTATGACTCAACTGGTAGATTGCTACCCCTGAGCACAAAAGCTCAGGGACAGCACCCAGGCCTAGAGTTCAAGCCCTGTGTCCAACAGAAACACTCATACACACATACACACAAAGGGTTGCTGAAATAAGTTCTATTGCTAGAGAGAATAATAAAAGAAAGAACTTTCAAGTATCAAGTAGGGAAAGAGCATGGCAAGAAAAATATCCAACTTCTCTTGATTTTTCTTAGTATATATAACAATTGGAGCAAAACTAAACATGTACAAGAATTATTTATTATATTTATATTACAAATGGGAAAGTAAAGGGACATATAGGAAAGTAGCATTACTAGACACAGATATACTAGTTGTCTGTGAAAAAGTTATGTGCATATAATGTACCTAGAACACACACTAAAACAGTAAACTAAAAAAGATGATAAACAGAGCTGGGTACCAGAGACTCATACCTGTAGTTCTAGCCACTCAGGAGACTGACATTATCTTACAAAAAAAAAAAAAAAAAGCCAAAGTGGAGATGTAGCTCCAGCACTAGCCTCAAGCAAAAAAGCTCAGGGACCCCCAGGTCCTAAGTTTAAGGCCTAGGCCCAGCACCAAAACAAAAAGAATTCTGGAAAACATTTAAATAACCCATAAGAGCTTGGAAAAATACAACCAAGAAATGGAAAATAGTGGAAGTAGGTCTGTGGCCTAAGTGGTAGAGTGCCAGCTTTGAGCAAAAAAGCTAAGTGGCAGTGCCTAGATCCTGAGTTCAAGCTCCAGTACCAAAACACACACAGAACAAAAGAACAAAAGGAAGGAAGGAAGGTAGGGAGGAAGGGAGGGAAGGGAGGGAGGAAGGGAGGGAAGGACAGAAAATAAAAAGCAAAAATAAGATGGCAGGCTTAAGTCTTCAACAATTATATGAAATATAAATGGTCTCAATATTACCATTAAAAGACATAGATTAGCAAGTGAATTTAAAAGCATTGCTTATCTATGTATCTAAAGGAAACTCTTCAAATAGAATATATAGTCTGTCAGCTAAAGGATAGAAAGAGTTCTATAATTAAAAAAAGTCAGAGCAGGTACATTAATACTAAATCAGATAGATTTCAAGGGAAAGAAAATTACCTGAGACAGGATATATTATATAATAATGCAAAGATCAATCCATTTAAAAGACATGGTAGTTTTAAATGTGTGTTTATCCAACAGAGCCCTAAAATAAACACCAAAAGTCTTATGGAGCTGTGACTCAGCTAGTAGCACAAAAGTTTGAGCAAAAGAATGTGAATGCTAAAAAGAATGTGAAAAAATTCATTCTTTTCAAATATCCTTTGACCATATACAAAAAATAGATCATATTCTATGCTATTAAAAAAACAGGTATAAGCATTGAAATCATATGGTGTGATCTCTACCCACAGTGGGATGAAACCTGAAATCATTAACAAAAAGACAATAAGAATATCTTCAGGCTCTTGGAATATTACATATTATTAATATAATATTATTGAAATGACAGTTACAGAACTTGAGAACAACTTCTGTTTTTCTAAGGCATGAAGGAGCTGAGATGGGAGGAGAGAGTATGGGTATTGTTCATATGATATGGTAACAAACATGGGGGATCCTCGTGTTGAAAACATGTCCTTCTCTTAACCATATCATCGCTGTATTGCAAGTATATAATATGAGTTTTGCATTATGAGGCTCCAGGCAAAGAACACCGAATTTTCTTTATCATTTTATCTGCATATGACTTTAAATAAGTAAAAAACTAGAGATTAGCAAATTTACAAAAGTGTTTATGGCAAAGGAACACTAAATTGAGACATTCTTCTTTATATAATCATTGAATTTACTTGGAAATATACTTTCCTTACTAAAGTAAAACAAAAACCTATTTTTCATCAGGCATTATGGTGTATTTCTCATACTATCATACATTATTAGTGTTATCTGTGATATGCAGTTTAGTATTGTTACAAAGTTAGAAATGCACTTGAAGTTTTTACTTTGACTTAAAAGTTTTAACTATTTGTCCACCGATATACTTTCACAGATTACAACATAATGTATGTTCATGTTTTTCATTGCAATATTAACCAATAGCAAAAGATATTAACCAATACCAAAAGATTGGAAGCCATCTAAATATCCATCAGTAGGACACTGGTTAAATTCTTGTTCCTCAATAAAATGAACTTTTATGAAGCCATGGTTCAAGCACTTGCCTTAGAATATACCAGGTTCCAGGTTCAAGCCTTAACGCTGGGGAGACAAAAATTTAACCAGCAGTATCTTTCAAAACATTTTAAGTACAAAAAGAAAGTTGTAGAACACTATCTCCATGCTCTGAATGCATTCACATATAAAAATTTAATTGGACAGAATACTTTTGGAAGCAAACTTAAATTGGTTTCTTAGTGAAACTAAGTAGATAGATGAAAAATTTGGTATAATTTTTATACTAATTTTTTAACATAATTGTATTAATGAATCAAAAAATACTTTTTTTAATTATAAGACTGAGAACTGAGGGTATAGCTCAGGTGAATACTAGTGTTTACCTAGTATTCAAGAAGTGCAGAGTTCAAGCCTTAGCACTGCTAAGGAAATAAGTAGATGAGTATATGAGTAGATGCAATCTGTTAGTAATAGCGTAAAAATAAGTCTGTCATTTATATAAGTCAGCCATTAATAACACTGACATATGAGATCTGTTCAGTTAACAATGTGAAGATATTTTTTTATTCTCCAATTTATCACTCAAAATGATTTTTATCTTTTTAAGCCATGCAGTGTCATATTTAAATTCCAGATTAACAATTTAATGATTGTCCTATGTAATACTTCTAACAACAGCCCTTAAATAAAGGTGATATACATATATATATATGTACACACATATGAATTTTAATTACACTTAATTTCTAAAATATACATATATACACACATTTACATACATAAATACACACACACAGAGAACGTGAAAGTGTTCTTTAGATCTTTTCACAGATTAAGCCAGGTGCTGCTACAGCTCATACCTATAATCTTAGGTACTCAGGAGGCTGAAATCTGAGGATCATTGTTCAAAGCCATCTGGGCAGGAAAGTCCATGAGATTAATATCTCCAATTAAGCACTATAAAAGCTATAAGTGGAGTGGTGACTCAAACAATAGAGCACTAGACTTGGGCAGGGAGTGCGAGAGCGGGGGGATGGGGGGGGGGGCCAGGAAGCTGAGGAACAGCACATAGGCTCTGAGTTCAAGGCCTTGGACTAGCACCAAAAAAGAAAAAGAATCTTTTCACAGATTAAAATTTATAGTTTACTAAATGGAATTGAAGTATAATTTGTGCTTTTTTATATTCTGGGCTCCAGTTTATACCACAAACTTATGAATAAATACTGATATACCTAATTATTTTAGTTCAGATTTTATATTTATTCTGATCTTTATAATTCACCATTAATATCTCATTGCCTAATAAAAGACTCATAGTGAACAGCAGTTGATTGCTAATTGTTACTAATTATGAATTCTCAAATACTTTAGGAAAAAATAATATGAACAATAAATTAATACAATTGTCTCTCAACGTCTATGGAGGTTTGGTTCCTGAACTCCCTTAGGCACCAAAATTTGCATATACTCACTTGAGTATAGCATGATTTACATTATTCTGAATAATTTGATCTCTAGATTTGTGTTTAATGAAATAAATGATAGGTAAGTTATACTGTGTTATTTAGAGAATGACAAGTCTGTGTTCAGAACACACGACCTTTTTTCTGAATATTTTCTAATAGTTGATTGAATCCCTAGATGTAAAAACCCCAGATACTGAGGGGAAGACTATAATTCTAGATGTAGTATTAGTTAATCATATATAAAAGACTTTATTCCTAGCTTTATGCCAGTGGTTCACATCTGTAATCCTAGCTACTCAGGATGCTGAGATCTGAGGATCATTGTTCCAAGCCAGTCCATGAGACTCTTATCTCCAATAAACTACTCAGAAAGAGCCAGAAGTGATGCTGTGGCTAAAGTGGTAGAGGGCTAGCCTTGAACACAAAGAGACTAATGGACAGCACCCATGCCCTGAGTTCAAGCCCCAGGACCAGCAAAAAGAAAAACAAAACTTTAGCTGGGCGCCGGTGGCTCACACCTGTAGTCTTAACTACTCAGGAGGCTGAGATCTGAGGATCACGGTTCAGAGCCAGCCCTGGCAGGAAAGTCTGTGAAACTCTTTACCTCTAGTAAACCACCAGAAAACCGGAAGTGGCGCTGTAGCACCAGTGGTAGAGTGCTCACCTTGAGCTGAAGAGCTGAGGGACAGTATTCAGGCCCAGAGTTCAAGCCCCTTGACCGACAAAAAAAAAAAACCAAAACACATTATTCCTCTATTCCTAATGTTATGCAAAGCAAAAAAAGTTGAAGTCTTTTTCAAATATGATTTATTGTTATTATTAAGGTGTTACCATTCAGCTAATACATTACATTTCTCTTTTGGACAATGTCACCTTTTTCACTTTCAAGTTCAAGTCCTTTTCAAAAGTGTTTTGGATTTTTGTTCTGTCTAGTTAATAGAGTTTTTCATTGCTTCTAGGTAAATCTTACAAATCATTGTGGTTTTATGGGAGGACTACAAAAAAACAAAAGCACTGGATTGACCACTCCATATTTTGCTACCTCTACAGTAGAAGTAATATTTCATGTGTCAACAAGAATGCCTTCAGATTCTGATGACTCTTTGACCAAAAAAGTAAGTGTTGAGAAAAATGTGTTTTAGATGTAAAATCCTAGTAAGAAAGTTAATATAAAATACATAAGTAGGGACTGGGAAGGTGCATGAGGCCCTGGGTTCGATTCCTCAGCACCACATAAGAAAAAAGAAAAAAGCCGGAAGTGGCGCTGTGGCTCAAGTGGTAGAATGCTAGCCTTGAGCTGAAGAGCTGAGGGACAGCACCCAGGCCCATAGTTCAGGCCCCATGACTGGACCCAAAAAAAAAAAAAAAAAAAAAGTAACAATTTATTAAGTACTCTTTCTGGGTATACCCATTGCTATCTTCGGATTGTTGTAGTTTTCCTTAGAAAGCTGTGATTGGAGATTATAGTTCTTCCAGTTTTAGTAAATTTTTATTGTGTATATTTGAGGTTTATGACATAATGTTACAAGCTATATAGATATAATAAAATTATTACTGTGGTGAAACAAAATAACATATCTGTCATCACAGTTACTTTGACAGATAGAATTAAATATGCTTACAAAACAAAATCTCAAATACCATCTAATTTTATAAAACTACATTTCTTCCTATTTATTAGACCTCTAGCCTTTTCATCCTATGTATCTGCTAATTTGAATCTTTTGACCTATATCTTCCCATTTCATCCTCTCATTCACTTTAACCACTGTATTAAACCACTGTATTATTAGGAAAAGTAGTTGTTTTTTCACCATTTTTGTTGTGTTTGGGTGGTGTTTGTTTTCTTTTGCTTTGCTTGAAACAAGTCTTGCTATGAAGCCCAAGGTGGCTTTGAATTCATGGTCTTCCTCAACCTCCCAAGGGCTGAGATTATAAGCAAGCACTACTCTGTCTAGCTGTATTCTTTTTTTTTTTTTTTTGTTAGTCGTGGGGCTTGAACTCTGGGCCTGGGCACTGTCCCTCAGCTCCTCAGCTCAAGGCTAGTGCTCTTCCACTTGAGCCACAGCACCACTTCTGGCTTTTTCTGTTTATATGATGCTGAGGAATTGAACCCCGGGCCTCATGCATGCGAGGCAAGCACTCTACCACTGAGCCACCTTCCCAGCCCAGCTGTATTATTCTTTATGTATTTTTTTGTTGTAGGTCCATCCATGTTGCTGAAACAAATGGCAAAATCTTCTTTTTGAATATTGAGTACACAGAAATAGGCACAGACATGTACAGACAAACACATTTAGTATGCATTTATTATAGATAAACAACTAAGATGTTTCTAGATTTTAGATATCTTGAATAATACTACAGTGAACAAGGAAGAACAGATGAGAGGGTGATTTCAGCTCTTGTGTATTGGTAGTTTTCTTTTTAATTTTTTCAACAACTTCCATACTATTTTCACTAGGTGGCTACACCAATCTACATTCCCATTGGTAGTATACTGGGTTCCCTTTCCTCTACACTCTCATAATCGTTTATTGCCTTTCTTATATTAGCCATATTAACAAATCTCCCAGTAGCTTTGTTGTTTTTGTTTTGTCTCCTTTTTTTTTTTTTTGCTGGTACTGGGGTTTAAAGTCAAGGGGTTGTACTTGCTTGGCTTATTTGCTCAGCTAGAGATAGGACTTGAGCCATGCCTCCAGTCTAGCATTTTTCTGATTAATCGGAAATAGAGCTTTATGGACTTTTCTGCTGATGCTGGCTTCAAAGCACAGTCCCCACCACCAGCACTTGACTTGTAATGATTTTAATTTTTGCATTTCCTTGACAATTTCCTCAATATAGCCACCTTATCATATATCATCTGGCCATTCTACTTTGGAGAAATATGTGTTAGGGTGCTTTGCTTACCTTTTTAATGGCTTCTTGATTTTCTGCTACTAAATTGTAAATGTTCTTTATAAATTTAGATATTTATTTTTTTGGGGGGTGGGGAAGTGGGGAGGTAGTTGTAGGGTTTGCACTCCATGGCTGGGCACTGTTCCTCAACTTTTCTGCTCAAAGCTAGCATTCTACCACTTTGAGCCACAATTCCACTAATGGTTTTCTGGTAGTTAATTGGAGAAAAGAGTCTCACAGACTTTCCTTTTCCTTTCCTTTCCACAGACTTCCCAGGCTGGCTTCGAACTGTGATCTTCAGATCGTAGCCTCCTGAGTAGCTAGGAGTAAGCCACCAGCATCCAGCATAGATCTAAACATCTTATGAAATATATAATTTGCCGTTTTCCCAGCTTGTAGGTCCCTTTTTTACTTTGTGGATTGTTTCTTTTATATGCAGAAGCTTTATAGTTTGATATAATCCTATTTATTTTTGTGTTTCTAGCCTAGACATTTGATCTGACATCCAAAAATGCCATTGCCAAAGCCAGTATCAAGGAACTTTCTCTGTGTGTGTGTGTTCATCTAGTTGTTTCATGGTTTCAGTCTTACATTTAAGTTTTCTATCCATTTTGAGTTGATTTTTATGTATGGCTCAAACTAACAGTCTGATTTCATTTTTATTCTTGTGTAAATCCAGGTTTTTCGTCACCATTTATTGATGAGACTAAATTCTCCATATGTATTCTTGGTACCTTTAGCAAATTAAATTTCACCATTCATGTCTGTATTGATTTCTGGATTCCATTCTATTGCATTGGTCATTCTCTTTTTGTGCCAGCACCATCTTATGTTAATTACTATAATATCTAGCTTTTTCTATTCCATTCTTTATGACTCTCAATCTGTTCTTCAAAGACCTAGTAAGATATTTTTCAACAAGCTTATATTTTTGTTTTATTATTGTATCATTTTCTTAATAGGTCAATTGTTTAAACAATCACAGAAACAACTGCCTTATACCAGTTCTTCTTAGTGAAATATTGCTTTCTGTATTGGTATTTTTTCTCCTGAATTTAATAAATTCCACATTAGTGGTAATAAGTTGAGGCCTAGAACATGTGTCCTATTACAAATGAACAATTGAATGTCATTAGGTTGTCCCCTCTGTCATTTGTACATATATCTTCAGGTGTGTTAATCCATTCAGTAGACACATTAATGAGCACTGGTTGAAGTGTAATATTGGAGAAAGTAAAGCTTGTTGACCTCAGCATGGAGTTTAATACCTCTAATTAAGTTAGATAGTCGACAGTCAGTATAAAGAAATAGCCATGCCTCTGGCAAGCTAGAATTATTAATGACTCTAGTTCTTTGTTTTAAAGTTGGTAGGAGGAAAGCATTTATATACATTTTATAGAGAGTAATTTTGGTTCTGATATCTTATTTAAAATATGTGGTGTTTCTATAAATTATTTTTAAACATTATATCAGAATGGGAATTAAGTGTCCTTTGGCCCATTAAACTGTAGCATTTTTTTATTTTTATGAATAAAAGGTTTTCCAAGGCTCAAAACATTAACAGCAAATTTACAACATAGAGCATACCAAATTAGCCAGTTTAGTAAAGTCTCTCTTAAAAATATTATACCATATCAAAAATCCTGATATAACCCCAATCTAGGCCATCTGGCCTATAAATTATCTCTACCTGAGAAAGATTGATGGAAAATGGTTAAAACTAATTTCCACTTAACTGACTATTTACCCCTAAAAATCAAAAGTGCTGGAAGTATTGGTATAAAGTGTTGAGAGGAGCATCTCTCATTTCCTCTGTCTCCTTGTTCTAGCCACTTTCTGATACTCTGCTTCCAAGATAGCTGAATCATCCTTTTAGAAGTTTCATGAAGTTCAAGTTGAGATAATTGCAACATGCGTAGTTGGACTCTCTTGTCTGTCTTTCATTTTGTAGAACTCCCTACCACCCCCCCCAAAAAAAAGAGGGGAAAGAAGTACTTTATTTAAGTCAGTTTCCTTTGACATTTTATTAGTGTAAGGACAATATTTCATGTATTGAAATTTGGTCACAATAGTTTCACAAATAATCAAGCCTTGTAGACCTGCTTGGTCCAATCTTAACTTTAAATACACTTTTTTTATTTTGCATAAAACAAAACATGAGATATTTCCCAATGGACAGTGTGCTAAATATATAATACTAATTTTTTTTAGAAAATAAGTTTATGGAAAAGTAAGTTCTATTATTTTAGTAAAAATGAGGTTAATATTATCATGAGTAAATACTGTGGAATTATACTCATGGTTTCAGTTCCAAATATAACAATTAACCTAATAAACTTCTATTTTAGTATCATAGATCTACCCATAACCCCAAATTTTTTCCTTTTTTTTTGTCGGTCATGGGGCTTGAACTGTGGGCTTGGGCGCTATCCCTGCACTCTTCAGCTCAAGGCGAGCTCTCTACCGCTTGAACCACAGTGCCACTTCTGATAACCCCAATTTTTACAAGTATACTCCTGATGACAAAGAGAGGATAAAGGAAACAGGAAATATTAATGGTTCAGTGCAAATTTGTCTCACCACTGTTAGTGTTTTAATTTGAACAGGCTACTAGTAGCTTAAATTTGTCTCACCACCTTTAGTGCTTTAATTTGAATAGGCTACTAGTAGCTTCTCACTGCATGTACTTCGCCTTTAATGTTCTGTGTGATTTGGCCACATGCCTTCCTGCATCTCTGATCTCCTCTGTCAACTTCTTGCTCATTCTTATTGTTCTGTTGTCAAACTCACATGACAGTTTCTCAGACCTTTCTAGCTAAAGAAGCTCTCCTCTATGCAGAAGTATTCTCTGTATTATTTTCTTTATAGCACTATTGCCATGTAAAGTCACCCCATTTGCTTGTCTTTATATCTGTTTACTTGATTCCCCCAACTAGGATATAAAAGTCATGTTTTGTCTTCTACTACTACTATATTCCTGGCATCTAGTACCAGGCATAGGTACCTAATGAATGTTTGATGAGTAAATTACCACAGCAACAAATGGACACAAATCAAAAGAGCTAACTACCTATATACATCTGTTATATGACTAATGCGTATTTAAATAAATGCCACAATTAAAGATACTTATGTTTCTATACTGTGTATCTAGTAATGATAGAAAAAAAATCACAAAAAATATTATGACCAATGGGCAAGGGAACTAAAGAGGGACTTCTCAAATGAAGAAATAAAAATGGCAAAGAAACACATGAGGAAATGTTCATCATCCCTAGTGGTGAAGGAAATGCAAATAAAGACAACCCTGAGATACCACCTTACCCCAGTCAGAATGTCCCACATCCACAAATCAGCCAACGACAAATGCTGGAGGGGATGTGGAGAAAGAGGAACCCTATTACACTGCTGGTGGGAATGTACACTTATACAACCACTTTGGAAAGCAGTCTGGAGGGTCCTTAGAAAGCTAAAGATTGACCTCCCTTACGACCCAGTCATACCACTTCTAGGCATCTACCCTGAACAACAGGAACCAATATACAAGGACACGTGCACCTCCATGTTTATTGCAGCACTGTTCGCAATAGCTAGGATATGGAAACAACCTAGGTGCCCCACCACAGATGAATGGATCCAAAAATTGTGGTATCTATACACAATGGAATATTATGCAGCCATTAGAAATGACAAAATAATGGCATTTGCAGGGAAATGGATGGAGCTAGAAGGAATCATGTTGAGCGAGGTAAGCCAAGAACGAAGAGACAAACGGTACATGGTCTCCCTGATAAGTGGATGCTAAATCCAAAAGGTTAGGTGATACGACAAAACTAACAGGACTTAAGAAACAAAGAACTCTCGCTCATCTGGTTGAACCACTACTAAATATCCTCATGCTGCTGATCACAAATATGGTATATAACATGTGAACACTGTTATATATTACAGACTGTGGTAGACAATTTGCTCCAGGGAAGTTAGAATGAACTTGTGACTTTGAAATTATGTAATCATTTAATCACAATCAAAAAAAAAAAAAAAAAAAAAACCTCGGGGAAGGGAGGGAGGGAGGGGATGGTAGGGGGAAAACAATGGAGGGGGTAACAATGTTCAAGAGGAAGTGTACTCATAACCTCACTCATGTAACTGTAACCCTCTGTATAGTAGCTTTACAATAAAAAAAAAAAAATATTATGACCAAGATATTGTTTTAAATAGCAGTTTTTACCAAATGCCATGAAAAGCTTTACCATGCCTTTGAGAAGCTTTTTTAAATTGATAATAATGATCCAGACAGGGAATAAAAGTAGAAAAATATATGTTACATAAAACTATGAAAGGAGCTGGGGACTCTAATCCTAGGTACTCAGGAGGCTGACATCTGAGGATCATGGTTCTAAGCCAACCTGGGCAAGAAAGTCTTTGAGACTTTTTATCTCCAATAGACTACTCAGAAAAAGCCAGAAATGGCACTGTGGCTCAAGTGTCAGAGTGCTACCCTTGAGCACAGAGAGGCTCAGGGACAGAGCCCAGGCCCTGTGTTCAAGCCCCAGGACCAGTCCCCCCTCCCCAAAAAAAAAGGATATTTTTCAAACACTTAAGGATAAAAATATGAAAGGGTATTTTTCACACACTTTAGGAATCTGTTAATATATGTTGTGCTAAGTACAAGTGTACTTCAACTTTTGGGTTAAATGCCATTACAGATCAGTGTTATTCTGTGTAATATATTTAGAGTATTACCTGTATTTTTAATAATTCTTTTAGTTCTCATTTGGTTACTATGTCCTTTTTTTCTTTTTTGGTGCCATTCCTGAGGCTTGAACTCAGGGTCTAAGTGCTATCCCTGAGCTTTTTTGCTCAAAGCTAGTATTCTAACACTGAGCCACAACTTCATTTCGTGTGTGTGTGTGTGTGTGTGTGTGGGGGGGGGGGGGGGGGGGGGGGTGGTGGTAGTTAATTAGAGATCAAAGTTTCAGGGACTTTTCCTTCCCAGGGATGGCTTCTAACTGTAATCCTCAAACCTCAGCCTTCTGAGTAGCTAGGATTACAGTTGTGAGCCACTGGCATCCAGTTCTGTGTTTCCTTTTGAGAGCAGAGACTGCATCTATATTTCCTCATTAATGCATTTGCAAAAGTTACTTCAGTGCAGTCAGTAAGTTCACATTTGTCAGTGAGTGAAAAAAAAAGATGAGTTGGAAGGATGAAGGGAGAAAAAGGAGAACTTTCAAAAACTCATGGCTAGTTCAGGAATATAGAATTACTAGCATCTGATATAGGGTAACAGTGGAGAAAATGGGAACGAAAGTACAAAAAAAGTACAGTTGTAGTAGTGGGGCTGATATGTTTTTTTTGTGCCAGTAGTGGGGCTTGAACTCAATGCCTAAGTGCTGTCTCTTAAGCATTTTTGTTCAAAGCTGGCACTCTTACCAATTGAGCTTTTTGGTGGTTAATTAGACAGAAGAGTCACACAGACTTTCCTGCTATTTCTGGCTTTGACCCTCATTCTCAGACCTCAGCTTCCTAAGTAGCTGGATTATAGATGTAAGCCACCAACATGAGGCAATGTATATGTTTTTAATGGGCATGTTAGAAATTCAGCAAGCAAACCAATAGAATCAAAGAAGACTCTCAGGTTTTGCTTGTGATTATAATTAGTTGATAGTTACTTGTCTTTAACACAAATGAGAAAGTCATGGAAAGCTGGTTTAT
The DNA here is from genome assembly GCF_019054845.1 of Dipodomys spectabilis. Lineage (NCBI taxonomy): Eukaryota > Metazoa > Chordata > Mammalia > Rodentia > Heteromyidae > Dipodomys > Dipodomys spectabilis. The sequence continues at coordinate 2,745,382 of NW_024870719.1, read as the reverse complement.
GAGAGCAATAATAGTTACTATAGATGACTTCTCGCTAGCCCCAGTTGAGTGATATTTTGACTGAGCAAATGTAGAATTAACTCTGGATTTCCTGTTGATCTCATGAAGCATAAAAGCACTGCCATAAGATAGGTATCTTCTTTTGTTTGTGATGCTATACCAAAAATAGCATTGACGGGATGGCTGGTAAACATGGAAATTTATTTTTCATAGTCATGGAGGCAGGCAAGATAAAGGTGTACTGGCAGGTTCATTGTAACCTTGTATGGTGAAAGTGGCAATCAAGCTGTCAGGTGTCTTTTATAAAGGCACTTCTCCTGTATAAAAGAGCCCTTAGGATCTAGTCACTTCCCAAGATCCTAATGCCATCATATCAGGAGTTAGAATGTCAACATTTAAGTTTGGCAGCAACAGAAATATTCAGTCTATAGCAATGACAACTATTTCATTCTCACAAAGGACAAAACAGGCCAGAATTCAGAAAATACCAACATTCATGAGCTCAATGCCAATGCCCAGCAAAATAGGATTATTAAACAGATGGTTTGTGAGCACTCAGATAATGAAGTAGCCATCATTAGGAGCCACCATAAGTTCACCATAACAAATCACATCAAGATAACTTAATTTGTTTTAATAGGATTACTATATCAGGGACAGCCATAAACTAGTATCTAAAGTTTTAACCAAGTTGTTGTAGACAACTTAAAGAAATGTAGTATTAATAGTTTGGTAACTGTGTTCGTGACTGATTTGTAATCATATTCAGAACATTTAATTATTTAACAAGAGGGAAATGGTTAATGTAGGGAAATGGTTAAAATATAGGTTCTGGAACTGGCCTATCTGGGTTAGAAGACTAATCCTTACCATTTACCAGGGGTTTGATCTTATATAAGCCACTTCCTCTTTCTAAACTCGAATTCCTCACCTGCTTTAAAAAACAGCAGTAATACTAATTGTGCTTGTCTTATAATATTCTGAAAAGTTAGTGAATTCTCACAAATAACTTAAAATAGTAAATCCTTAATAAAGCCCTTAATAAAAAAGCATATGATAAGTTTCTTTGATAATTATAAGTATTTTTTTAACCAGGAAGAAAACCTATGATTATCAAGCCTGTCCCATCCAACAGTTAGGAAGATAAAGAAATTTGAGGGCTGGGAAGGTGGCTCAGTGGTAGAGCGCTTGCCTTGCATTCCTGAGGCCCTGGGTTCGATTCCTCAGCACCACATAAGCAAAAAGAAAAAAGCTGGAAGTAGCGCTGTGGCTCAAGTGGTAGGGCTCAGGCCTTGAGCTGAAGAGCTGAGGGACAGCACCCAGGCCCAGAGTTCAGGCCCCACGACTGGACCCCCCCCCCAAAAAAAAAAGAAAGGAAGAAATTTGACTTTACAGATAACTCTAGTCTAGAAAAGAACTAACATATTAAATAGCCGAATCAAGCTAATATGATGATTATCTTGACAAACTTAAGAAAGTTAATAGGGATGGTAGGGGAAAAACAAAGGAGAAGGCAACAATGCTTGATAAGAAATGTACTCATTACCTTGTTCATGTAACTGTAACCCCTCTGTACAGTATTTTCACAATAAAAAAAACTTATTTAAAAAAAAATTTAATAGGAATAAATGTGAAATCTTCTCCTTAATTCTAAGCAGTTGATTGTATATGTTTAAAAGAACTTTGAAAACTGACTTAGAGGTCCATTTAAGCAATGTAATAAAGATGCAAAAAAAAAAACAAAGCAGGAAGAAACAAAGCCACTAGTGTGTTTGCTACATAAGAGCATATATTGATACTGTAGTCTATCCCAAACAGTGCAATTTAGTAAAAACATCAGTCAACTGAGGCAATAATCAGGATAATGAATGCTTGTAAACTATAAGAAGGAATTAATAGTGACACTTTTAACCTGAAAAAGTTCTTCCTGACAGTGTACTCAACTTTTACTGTCATTCATTACTTCATTTATACTTGTATCACTTTTAACTTTTAGACTCACCTTCAGATATCTGAAAATATATAGGATATAAATTGGTTTTATTTGGGAAGTTTCAATTTGGAAGGACTAGCTTTAGGAGTTCAGGTTTGCACAAAATGTTCTAATGATTGGGGGGTTGTTTGGGGTTTGTTGTTTTTTTTTTTTTTCATTTGTTTGTTTTGTGAGCCAGTACTGGAGTTTGAACTCAGGATGTGGGTGCTGTCCTTTAGCTTTTTCCACTTAAGGATGGTGCTTTACCACTTAAGCTACACGTCCACTTCTTATTTTTTTGGTGGTTAATTGGAGATTGGAGTTTCATAGACTTTCCTGCCTGGGCTAGCTTCTCTGAGATCTGAGATTCTCAGATCTCAGCCTCTTGGGTACCTAGGATTATACGTGTGAGCCACCAGCACCCAGCTTTAGTGATTGCCATACTTTAAAAGTAGAATGAGCTAATTTGTGAACTATTAAAATCTATAACCTTAAAACTGAGAAAAGACAGGCTGTTTATAACTTTGGGATAATGCGAAGGGAAAATACTCCCTTAAGGTCTCTTCAGTATTAAAATTCTGTAATATATCAAGGACTTAAATCTTATACACACTGAGTTTCATTTCATAATCTTTGTAAATGAATAGTGGTAATCTATAGCCTATGTTACTTTGGATTTCAAGATGACTTAGTAGCAGTTGAAGTGAATTTGGAAGAGTTATTGCCGGTCATTTTATTAGACTTATTCCATGTATTCAGAAGTTTTTTTCAGAATGAATTGTCATTTGGGTCTAAACATATGTAAATAAGATATCTTCTGAGAATTTTCAGAGTATAGGAAAATCTGTTGACAATACATAAAATAAATACAAAATGCTATATAAGGTATACTTGAAATATCTATTAATTTTTAATCATTAAAAACATAATTCTTTTGAGCCTAGTGCTGTTGTCTCACACCTGTAGTCCTAGCTACTCAGGAGGCTTAGGTCTGAGAATCAAGGTTCAAAGCCAGACCAGGCAGGAAAGTCCATGGGACTATTATCTCTAGTTAACCACCCAGAAAACCAGAAGTTCATGGTGTGGCTCAACGTGGTAGATCACTAGCCTTGAGCAAAAGAGCTTGGTCCCTGTGTTCAAGCCCTACAACTGACAAAAATAAAAATCATTCTTTCAATAGTATTTCAGAAATTCCCAGTAGCCAGGAACCAGTAGCTCACACCTATAATCCTAGCTACTAAGGAGGCTGAGATCTGGGGATCTTGGTTGAAGTCAACTCAGGCAGGAAGGTCCATGAGACTGCTGTCTTCAATCAACCAACAAAATACTGGAAATGGAATTGTGGTTCAAGTGGTAGAACATTAGCATTAAGCAGAAAAGCTAAAGGGCAGCACTCAGATCCTGAGTTCAAGCCCCAGTATCAGTACTGACTGGCTCACACACACAACTCTCAAGGTAAAAATTAAAAAATGACTATAATTTTTGTGTAATTATTGTATATCAGATTTTAACAATAAAAAAACATTTTTAAATGCCCCATCATGACACAGCCTTCAGTAATTATGTTTTCAGTATTGAAATTTCAGTGACAAAATTTTCCCAAAACTTTTTCACTTAAGTATTTGAACATGTTTAGAATGACTTTTTATTTTGTACATGGCTCATTGCCAAAAACTTTCATTACAGGTTCTTGGCAAAAATGTGTCTTCTTTTATATGCAACTTCTGTAACATCCTTTTAATACTTTATGAAAGATACTTAACAAGCTTTGGTTATAAGATAAAAATACAGTACCTCTTTTCCCCTCTTGTTTCTTTAGATAAGTAGACACTAGAAATTACAGATAGTTTTGGCAAGAGTTCAAGGGTTAATGTAGCAGATAAATAAAAGGAATTTTCTGTAAATTGAGACCTGCATTATTTCAGTTGTCTTGTCTTTCCTAACCTAACTCATTTAATTTTAAAAAGTAAATACTTAAATTCTTCCTGACAGTGTGCTCAGCTTTTACTATCGTTTATTACTTCAATTATACTTGATATCACTTAGAACAATCTGCCATTTGGAAATCTTAGTATAGCCCGGAGCTTAGTATTAGATCTGGCTGCTATTGTAACATGTACAGCATATGACATTAATGTATCAAAATTAGATTGGATCATCCCTCCTGGTTAAATTTATTTCACATTTCTTTTGTATTCAGTTAACATAAACCTATTAGGGAAGCTGACACATGGAATGGCTGTATAGGAAGGATATTTTTAAAGTATTTTGATTAAAAAATGAAATTATGAAGCCATGGCTTTTCTGAGTTGTGTAATTTCTTTTTTGATTTTTAAAAATGTCACAAAGTCCAAGTCCTACATTTATATAATTTGTGTGTGTTATACACAAGTATAAGGAATTAACTCCAGGTTTAAGGAGAGACCCAAAACAAAACAAAAAAACCCTTTCACTAGATGGACTTTGCCTCACTCTCTATTTAAGTCATATATTGGATTTTTGGGCTAATCTTTAGTCTTTAACATAAATTTTGTATTTGAAAAATGGAAATTATATACAGTAGCTCTCAGTATAAATATCACTGATACTTATTACATCTGTCTTCCAAACTTCCATCTCCAATGTGTACAGTTACCTAAAAGTAACTTTTAAAAGCCTATGTAAGATGTAACTGTAACCCTCTGTATAGTATCTTTACAATAAAAAAAATTTTTAAAAGCCTATGTAAGATATGTACCAAAATTAGACTTAAATGGTTGTATTCATCGTCTACATGATGATGAAAATTTATAATAAAACCAGGCTCATACATTACTCTCCAAGAAGAAAGCTTAAGAATAATGGACATTGAGTTCATTTTTTATTAATTCACTAGAAATCCAATTTTTAATGTCTTTTTAGTTTTATCATAACATTAACTTTTGCCATAACCAACAGTATAAGCACTACAGATACCTAATTTACGTTTTGAGCTTCCAGAAGAACTCAAAAGCTCTGTTTGAAGGAAATTCTAAGTTTTTTATTTTTTTTTTAGGAAATTCTAAGTTTTTATAGGCAAGGAAACCTGGAAGTTAATTTGTTGAAGCTTTTTTTTCCCAGCTTATAAGTGATTATCCAAATTTTTAATAATCTTTTTCATTTTTCTTCTGGTTGACTTTTTCAAGCCACATCACTGCTTATTAGTACGTCCAGAGAGTGATCAGAAAAAAAAAATGTCAAATCAGTCACTCTTTTAAACAGCCTTTTGAAAGGTTTGGTAGTAGAAAATTGATGCAGTTACTAGTTTAGAACAGTGGACTGTGACTCTTTTTATCTAAGTTCTGTCTGTTTCTCACTGACTGGATAGTCAAAATTATCTGGTCTTTTTCAGTGTCTCCTTTAATGTCTTTGAGTGTGCATCAAGTGAAAATGATAAAATGAAATTTAAACTTTTTTAACTTTTGCTCTTTATGATATATTGTCACTATATAACTATACTCACGGAGCTTTTATAAAGCATTTATTTTTCTTCTTTTCCAGTTAAGACATTTAGGAAATGACGAAGTGCATATTGTTTGGTCAGAGCATACTAGAGACTACAGGAGAGGAATTATCCCTACAGAATTTGGTGATGTCCTAATTATAATATATCCAATGAAAAATCATATGTTCAGCATCCAAATCATGAAAAAACCAGAGGTAAGAACTCCTTAGCTTCCATACTAGTAATATTTTTGAATTATATTGAAGTGTATATTTGTGGGTTCTTTCCATACCATAGGAAAAAAATTATACCAGGCATCAAGTTTTCAAAATGGGAAGGAATTACAACACAGATTCTGGCAGCTAGAAAGATTCTATTAAGTCTGGTTCTGGAGGTGTTAGATTAAATAACAAGAAATTGTGCTCAAATGAAAAATGCTAAGTAAATTATGAGTAAAAGTGCCTTTGTACTATGGTCATAAAAGGACTTACCTTCTAATTAGAGAATTACTACTATTCCTGAAAGATACAATAAGAAATAATCATTGTCATTAGACTAGGGAATGATTTCTATATTATGACATATGATTCCTATGTTAATAAACAAGAACCCTGCAAATTCGTAATAAAAGAATTAAAACATCTATTGTAAAAGTATTTTCTTTCAAGGTAAGAATTAGAGGCTCATGCCTATAATCTTAGCTACTCAGGAGGCTGAGATCTGAGAATTATGACTCAAAACCAGCCCAGACAGGAAAGTCGATGAGACTTTTATCTCCAGTTAACCACTAAAAAGCCAGAAGTGGAGCTGTGGCTCAAGTGGCAGAACATTAGCCTTGAGCACAGAAGCTCAGGGACAGTACTGAAGTGCTGAGTTTAAGCCCCAGGGTCAGAAGAAAAAAAAAAGGAAGTGTTTATTTTGGCTCAGTTACAGGGGGCTCAGACCATGGTCACATATTTCTGGGCAAGTAGCACATTATGGCAGAAGGAAGGGTGTAGTAGAAGAAAGCAGCTCACTTTATGCCAACTAGAAAGCAAAGGGAAGAAGGGAAAAGGGATAAGGCATATCCTTCAATGGCATGCCTCCAGTGGCCTATTTCCTCCAGTAAAGCCTCACTTCCGTTTTTACCAACTTCTCAATGTCATAAAATTATGCATCCATCAATAGATAAATCCATTGATCAGGTAAGAACCCTCATGATCAGTCCCAGTGCTCCATGTCTAAACATTACATTGGGGACCAAACCGTCAACACCTGAGTTCAGAGAGCATTGCATGTGAAACATATTAACAATTATAAAGTTGGTATCTAATAGAAATAATGAAAAACCAACCTCCTGACAATAAAAATACATGTATTTTCCTTTGTATGTTCAATGGAGAGAAAAGAAATTTACTTCCAATGTTGTTGATTTGTATACATAATTAAAACTGTAGAAAACTGAATATGGTCAGGGAGCATAAATTGTTTAGTCATTTTTACATGAAGCACATAATTCTTTTAAATGGACATAATCTAGATATTGGTATTTGAGTTTGTTTATTGTCCTAGTATTTTTGTTAAAAGAAGAGGAAGCAAAAACATTTTCAGAGCCAGGCGCCAGTGGCTCAAGCCTATAATCCTAGCTACTCAGGAGGGTCACAATTCGAAGTCAGCCAGGGAAGGAAAGTTCGGGAGACTCTTATCTCCAATTAATCACAAAGAGCTGGAAGTGGCGCTGTGGTTCAAGTAGTAGAATGATAGCCTCTTGAGAAAAGGAGCTCAGTGACAGCACCCAGGCCCAGAGGTCAAGCCTCACGACTTGCCAAAAAAAACCACTTTTAGATACTAGGTATCACTAGGTATCTTGATTACTCTTATTTACAATCTTTCTTCTATTTGAATGTATAATTATGTACTAATTTCTCAGGTTCCCTTTTTTGGCCCCCTTTTTGATGGTGCTATTGTGAATGGAAAGGTTCTTCCCATTATGGTTCGATCAACAGCTATAAATGCAAGCCGTGCTCTGAAATCACTAATTCCATTGTATCAAAACTTGTATCCTTTTTTAAAATTATCATTTCTACTGCAATATATGTGTACTTTATGTGTTAAAGACCTTTGAATTTCTTTTTATTGATAATTAGTAAAATTTCTCGGTAAAGTGATTAAGTAGCTATGATACTTGAATGATGTATTTTCTTTGATATGCTTTTTTATTATTCTATAATTTGGGGATAGAACCCAGTACAAGCATCCTACCACTTGAAGTATGCCACAAATCTTGTATTTTGTTTTTGAGGTAGGGTTTCACTAACTTGTCAGGGCTATCCTTTAACTTGAGATCATCCTCCTCTCTGTAATCTGCAGGGATTCAGGTACATGCCACCATGTGCATGTATATTTTTATATATTATTCACAAATACTAACCTTTTGATTAACTCATTAATGTTCCAAAAATGCAAACCGTCTACTTCTCTGAAGGTACAGAAATAACCAAAACAGTGTGAAGAACTCAGAAAAGTGTATATGTGCTTTAAAAGTGATGTGTGCAAGATATATGACAAGGAGACTTTCACTCAGCTGGAATGGATAATGGTATCCAGAAACTCTTTTGATGAATAAGTGTTATCATATTGGGTAGATTAAGAAGAGCCTTCAAACAGAGAGAATAACATAGAGATATGAATCTATGAGAGGAAGCTATGGAAGGCTTAGAAGTCTAGTTTTAGAGACTAGATGGTGTCTGGACTTTGAGCTGAGCATATTATTTAACCTCTCTGGGCCCCAATTTACTCATCTATAAAAAGAGAATACTGTGGGATAATAATTCAGTATATGTAACAATGTATAAGTCCTTAAAATAGTGGCTGTCATACAATATGCACAAATAATCTTTTTTCTTTTTCTTTTTCTTTTTTTTTTTGTCATTCATGGGGCTTGAACTCTGTCCTTGGGCGCTGTCCTCAGCGTGAGCACTCTACCACTTGAGCCACAGCATCGCTTCCGGTTTTCTAGTGGTTTATTGGAGATAAGAGTTTCCTGGACTTTTCTGCCCAGGCTGGCTTTGAACCTCGATCCTCAGATCTCAGCCTCCTGAGTAACTAGGATTACAGGTGTGAGCCACCAGTGCCCAGTCAATAATCTTTTTTTTATATATATATGAAGTTTTTGCCATTTTATTCAGCCTGGTCTGGAGCTTATGAACCCAAATAATCTACCCTCAGCTTCCCAAGTAGCTGGTACTAAGGAACAAAATACTGTTAAGATTTAAAAAGAAGCTAGGTGTGCTAAAGCATACCTATAATCCCAGTACTTGGGAGGTTGAGGCAGGATGACTGAGAGTTCAAGGCCACTGTGGACAACATAACACGTCTTGGAAATTTAAAGAGATGGCTTAAATTGAACAGAATAGCTCAAGTGATAGCCTGCCTGGAAAGCACAAGGCCCAGAGTTCAAACTTCAATACTGCCACCAATAATAATAATAATATTAATAATAATAATTTAAAGGAGGAATCTTTGAAAATATCTTATGAAATTGATTTGTGATTATAACTTGGTGAATTGCTACATACAGTTTTTTCTTTTGATAAAATTGACTTTAGCATTCTGATTCCCATATTATATATATTCTGACACTATGAAATGGAATTACAGATACATTAAATTAAGTTTAGTGACATATAAATGTTACATATCTTTACTTGCACTTGAAATTATCACATTAATGAATGATAGTATTAAGAATATAATTTGGCTGAGCCTCAGTGATTCACACCTGTAACCCTACCTACTTAGGAGGCTGAAATCTGAGGATCACAGTTGGAAGCCAGCCAGGGCAGGAAAGTAAGAATGGAAGGGAGGAATGAATAAAGGAATTTCACTTCTGTTCTGCTTCTGACCTTAGTAAAGCCATCAAATTTCCTGGTTTGGGGTTTTTGTTTTTGTTTTTGTTTTTGCCAGTCCTGGGGCTTGAACTCAGGGCCTGAGCCCTGTCCCTGAGCTTCTTTTGCTCAAGGCTAGTACTCTGCCACTTGAGCCACAGTGCCACTTTTGGCTTTTTCTGTTTGTGTTGCTGGGGAATGGAACCCAGGGCTTCATGCATGCTAGGCAAGCACTGTTATCACTAAGCCATATTCCCAGCCCTTGAATTTCTTTATTGCAGTAGTGTAGATCAAACACAGGTCATTGAGCATGCTAGGCAAGTTCTCTACCAGAGTTGTAACCCCACCTAAATCAGGCAATCTTTGAATACTACTTACTTTATCTATCTAAAAAATGTTACTGGCTGGGATGTGGCTTAGTGGTAGAGTGCTTACCTAGCTTGCATGAAGCCCTGGGTTTGATTCCTCAGTACCACATAAACAAAAAACACCAGAAGTGATGCTGTGTTCAGGTGGTAGAGTGTTAGCCTTGAGCAAAAAAAAGCATAAGGACAGTGTCTAGGCCAGGCCCTAAGTTCAAGCCCCAGGACTGGTAAAAAGGGGGAGAGAGAGAGAGAGAGAGAGAGAACGCTGTTACTACCCATCTCAGAATTTGTGTAAAGATTAAATAGCCTACTGAATTTGGATGTGCTTAATAGTCGTAATGAGCTACATTATTTTGTGTAATAATTTCTCATACGTTTAAAGGTTATATTCTATTTTTAAAAATAACACCCAATACCAAGAAATTGCCTACTTGGGATTTTTGTTTTTGACTCATTAGCAGATTATTTGATTGGGTTACATTCTCAGACCTAGATTATGACATTTTCTTGGGGGTTGGGGAGTCCGGTCGTGGAGCCTGAACTCTGGGCCTGGGCACTGTCCCTCAGCTCTTCAGCTCAAAGCTAGCACTCTACCACTTGAGCCACAGCGCCACTTCCGGCTTTTTTCTTTTTGCTTATGTGGTGCTGAGGAATCAAACCCAGGGCCTCAGGCATGCAAGGCAAGCACTCTACCACTGAGCCACCTTCCCAGCCCTACATTATGACATTTATAACAGTTAACCGTGTTGAGACCTTAATATAAACCACATTAGAGAAAATTCTAGGATGAGAAGAGATTTCAGATGAAAATAGTAAACATGAAAACTTGTTTAAAAAGCAAACCAGAAGAATTTCTACCAATTAAAAATGCTTGTAGAACAGTTACAGTAAAAATATTAAATCAGACCAAACAGATTTTTCTTGACTTGGAATCTTGAATTTGGAAACTATAGAAATTTTTCCCCTGTCGTATTTAGGTATAGTCATCCGTCTACATCCGTGGTTCCAGATTCAAAAATTCAAATGTGCATGAAAAATATTGAAAAGATTTTTTTTCTTTTTTCCTTAACAAAATAATGTATTATATTTATATGTACTTACATTTGGATAGGTATTACTATAAGTATTCTAGAGATGATTATAGTGTACAAGAGAATTATATTGGTTATATGCCAATGTCATCTACAGATACCAAGGGACAACGCCATATAGTTACAGATGCCCCTATCCCTTGATATAGGGGCTTGAACTTAGGGTCTAGGTGCTGTCCCTGAGCTCTTTTACTCAAGGCTCTACTACTTTGAGCCACAGCTCCACTTTGGCTTTTGAGTGGTTAATTGGAGTCCCACAGGGCCTTTTCTGCCTGGGCTGGCTTTGAACTTCGATCCTCAAATCTCAGCTTCCTAAGTAGCCAGGATTATAGGCATGAGCTACTGGAACCTGGCTGCCCCTATCCCTTTTAATATTAAGAATATCATTTTTCACAAAGATACACAAAGTTCTCTATTCTAAATGTTGAGCAGTAGGGAGTGATAGCTGTAGCTATCACCTGTAGCTACCTGGAAGATTAAGCTGATAGGAGCACTTGAGCCTAAGAGTTTGAAACTATCTTAGACAACATAGAAACCTCATCTCAAAAGAATGAAGAAGGGAAAGAATGTTATAAGACAGTAACAGGTATATTATACTCACTTTTTGTTTTATTGTTATTATTTATTGTACTAGGGATTGAACCCAGTACATATGCTGAGTGGGCAAGTAAGCACTCCATCACTAAGCAACATCCCTAACAACTGTTTTGTTTTGTTTTTGTGACTGTACTGGGACATGAACTCTGGGCCTGGGCATTATCCCTTAACTTTTTTTTCCTCAAGGCTGCACTGTACCACATTAATTTTTCAGCCTTTCCTGCTGGGGCTGGCTTCATACTGGGATCCTGAGATCCTAGCCTTCTGAGTAGCTAGGGTTACAGGTGTGAGCAACCAACACCCAACTCCCAACACTTTTCTTTAATTTGTATTTTAATTTTGAAACAGGTTTTGAACTTGGCTGTCTCAGCTCCCAAGTAGCTGAAATTACAGGTATGCTCCACTATACTTGAAGATTACCTACTTTTTAAATGAAAGTTTACATAAATTTACTAGACATTTAAATTTAGGAATACCTCTTCATTTGAATTAAGAAGTGATTTTAGAAATGTAATTAATCAAACTTGTGGTAGAAGTAGAATTTTAAAATCACTAGTTAATATTTTATTCCTCGTAAATAAAAAAGTAAAAAATGGAATAAACTTAGTTATATTTGGGTAATTGTCCTGCTGGGTCAATTACCTTATATCAGTATTAGTGCCCACTAAGATTCCACAGCATAAATTGTTCTGTTTATGATCATTAAAAAGAGTTTAAAATTTATCCTAGGAACATCTTCTGTTCCTATGAATCTAATGTTGTTCACTAAATGAGGGCAGTATTGATTGTCATATGCTGCCCAAATCGATCATGCTGGCAACGAGAATTACAGTAATCTGTCAGCATTGATGACTGTCTTTCAGGCTTTGAAATCTCTCCTTCACTTGTCATTTCTTGTACTTGAAAAGCATTTTCATGCAACCTTAGATTTTTTTCTCAGCTAGGTACTTTTTTGTCTTGAGCTCAGTTTGTTGTTTGATCATGCAATTAGAATTGAAATGCAACACTGAGGAAAAAGACCAGACAGATTCTGGGTAACCACTGGATCAGAGGACTATTTCAGGTTTGCTCTTAGCCATCATTTTATTAGCTATCTACAAAGAGTGTGTATTTTGTTTGTTTCATTAGTTTCACCCCCCAGTGGAAATAATTCTAAAGTTTTAATTTCATGATTCTTCCTTAAAAAAAAATTATTTGTTTTGACCTAAAAAACATTTTGACTATGTTGTTATATCCCTCCAAATCCATGGACAATTAGTTCCAAGACTCCTGAGGATACCAAAATCTGCAAGTGTTTAAGCTCTTTATATTACATAGATATAGTATTTGCATTTAACATAAACAAATCCTCTGGTTCATAGACATAGTCTTTTGGTTACATAGTTAATTTGCCAACTTGCCTGGTCATGGTTACATATTATGTTACTGGAAGTGGTTTTGTTTTTGTTTTTTTTTTAAATGTTATTGCTATTTAAATCAATAAAGCCCGTTTCCCTCACATAAAGCAGGATGGCCTCATCTGGTCAAAGGCCTTAAGAGAAAAAATGACTGTGAAGTCACCTGAGAATTAAGGGAATTCTATTGCCAGATGATTCAGGTAACAACAATTCTTAATTTTTAGATTCAAGAAACATCAGTTCTTCCTTGGGTCCCCTACAGAATTTGGGTTTGCCAGTCCCTAAACTGAATTAAAATACATTATAATGTACTCTGATCTATAGATTCTGCATCCATGTATGTATTCAGATCACTTTGGATCAAAAATGTAGGGAGAAAAAATAGACATGTCTACTAAACAATGACTTATTTATTTTTGTCATTATTCCCTAAAAATATAATTATTAATGTAACATTTACATTATGCAAGTAATCTAAAGATGAGTTAAAGTATGTAAGAGGATTTGTGTAGGTTAAATACAGATACTACTAAAATGTCATAGTAGGATTATAAGCAAATTACTATGAAGAGTTCCAAAGAAGAAGAAAGTAATATGGAATAAGATCAAGAATATATAGAAAATCTGAAGTTTCTAGGGATAGGATTTAAGTAGATGAAATAAAACTTGTCATTCTTAGAACTGATAGCTTGGAGCTGTATGTGTATGTACATTTACATATGTAGTATTCTGAAATAATACAGTATGAAGGGTACTACATAATTAAATAACATCTTTAAAGAATACATTATACTAGAGGAAAGAAAGGGTGATGTCCAAAAAGAAATGTATTCATCACCTGACAAAACTGTAATACCTCTGTACATCACCTTCATAATAATAATAATAATGTGAATTTTACCTAGATTTAATATGCTTTCCTACAAACAATATTACTTGTTTTTTCTAATGTATTTAAATTGACTTTTTATTAAATGCCAGAATTAGGTTTTCCTTTAACTTTATCAGACAAATTACCAAAAGCCAATAATCACTGTTCAATTAGTCACAGTTTGTTGGCCCTGAAGTTCTACTCAAATGTAAAGAACCTGTTGCAAAAGTATGAGAGCCAGAAATCAAATGAAATGTAATTGATTGGCTCCACTAATGTGGTTGCCTTTCATTATGATAGGACATTGTGAAGTGTCCTGTGGGGCCCATCAATATTGCTGCCATTTCATGTTAGAAGAAAATTAGTTTCTTGAGAAACTACGTAATTTTACTTATCTACTGTCTTTTTTGGATCATTTTCTCAGAAGATAACATCAATAAGTATGGACTATTCTTAATTTAATCTGTAAAAAGAGTACAATTACAGAGTCAAACTCAGGATTGGTATAAGGATTCAAGAAATTAACCACATGAAACACTAAACTTTTATATGTAACAACTGCTTGGAAAATCACAGTAACATTGTAGTTGATGGTATTATTGTCCTCTATGCAAACTCTGGAAATATTCTAAAATACAAGCCTAAATTTATTAAAAGACTTTTATGATGGTCCTAGACTGTTACTGAAACTGGTTTACATTATTTACCTGTGAGAAATTCTTTTTATGTTACCCTCACAACTTCCTGTTTATCCCAAGACTGTTTTCAAACATCCCTATACAAGTTTACTTGTTCATTGAAGTTATGACTAGTATAGTTTTTAATAAGTTTTTTATTGTGAGAATACTGTACAGAGGGGTTACAGTTACATGAGCAAGGTAATGAGTACTTTCTTATCAAGCATTGTTGCCGCCTCCTTGGTTTTTCCCCTACCATCACTTCCCTCCCACATCCTCAGATATACTCTGATTAGCATAGTTTCTTTTAAGAATGAAAATCTCTGTCCTTTTGTAGTAGTACTTTTAAGTAGTTGTACAAAGGGGTTTCAATTCAACTTGTCATTTTATGAGTGCAGTGTATGTCTGTGTGCATGTGCACACAATGGTGCTAGGGCTCTATTCCTTTGCTTTTTCACTCAAGGCTGGAGTTCTACCACTTAAACAACAGCCTCATTTCCAGGGTTTTGTTTTTTTTTTGTAATGATGGTTAAAGAGAATTTCATGTATTTTCTTACCTAGGCTGGCTTCAAACTGTAATCCTCAGATCTAAGCCTCCTGAGTAGCTAGGATTACAGGCTTGAGCCACCAGCTCATCTTTTATCACTGTCACTCTTCTATCCCTCCCTTCTAGTCTTTCTGTTACACTAACTTATAATTTTAAATTTGTATGGTGGGTACATAAGAAGAGGAAAACCAGGACTATAAGAAATTGCCTTTGACATGTGCATAAACTAAAATAACAACCACACACACATCAGATTTTATATTTTGGTGATGACTTGGTGTGTTTTTATTAGCAGGATAATTGAGATAATTTTCAGAGATGAGTTGTCAGTATTGGGAAGAGGTAAGGGAACATCTGTTAGCTAAAGCACTCTTTTTGTTTTGTTTTGTTTTTGGGTCCGGTCGTGGGGCCTGAACTCTGGGCTTGGGTGCTATCCCTCAGCTCTTCAGCTCAAGGCTAGCGCTCTACAACTTGAGCCATAGTGCCACTTCCGGCTTTTTTTTTCTGCTTATGTGGTGCTGAGGAATCAAACCTAGGGCCTCAAGCATGCGAGGCAAGTGCTCTACCACTGAGCCATCTTCCAGCCCAGCTAAGGCACTCTTACTTGCTGTCAGTAATAGATGTTGCCTTGGGGAGGATACTACTTGGTGTCTCTGCTAAGAAGATGCTGTATGTAGAGTATCCCTAAGAGCTCTCACTTCCTTTAGTATTAAGAATTAGCAAAAATCCTAAGAAATTATTTATCCCCCAGGTAATTTGATATCTATCATTAATTAATTCACCATATTATTTCTATGGGAGGCAGTGAAATAGAGAGGAAGTTATTGCTTTCGTGGAGCTTATCTGCCACAGGAGAGGAGAGGAGAAAGAATTGCACAGTGATGATAATCCAGCAGTAGTGAGATACACAAAATAGGCCAACGAAGATGATTAATTTTAACTGGTAGCAGATAGTAGAGGCTGAAGTACTAGGAGTAGTTTTACCAAGGAATTCTTTTCTACTTACTTTAAAGACATACACAATTTTTGCAATTCAGAGCGAGTTTTTTAGAGGCAGATAAAAGGCATGACAGCATAAAGTGGATGTGTGCAAAGAATGTGTGCCACTGGGTAATATAAGGCAAAGGGACCACAACTGGAGGTTAGACTCTTCATTCTTGCATAACAGTCCCTTTCACTTCTATAAAATAATTTTTGTCCTCTTATAGATTATACTTTTTTGTGTGCTACTGTGCTGGTACTGGTCCTTGAAATCAGGGCCTTTTGCTCTACTCTTCACTCACAGCTGGCTCTCTACCACTTGAACAACTTGAGCCATAGCTCTACTTCAAGTTTTTTGCTGATGCACTGGAGATAAGAATCTTTCAGTCTTTTTTGCCTAGGCAGGCTCTGAACTGCAGTCCTCAGATCTCAGTCACCTCAGTAGCCGGAACTACAGTTATGAGCCACAAGAACCCAGCCTGTGTTGTTACACTTTTATACATTATTGATAAATAAATGCATTTATGCTTTTTTTTGTCAGCCATGGGGCTTGAACTCAGGGCCTGGGCACTGTCCCATAGTTCTTTTTGTTCAAAGCTAATGTTCTACCTCTTTGAGCCACAGTGCCACTTCTGGTTTTTTGGTGGTTAAATAGAGATAAGAGTCTCACAGACTTTCCTGCTCAAGCTGAACCATGATCTCAGCCTCCCAAGTAGCTAGGATTATAGGTGCGAGCCACCAGTACCCATAAGTATCCTATTCTTATAGTGCATGGGGGAAAAATAGCAAAGAAAAAGAAAGCACTACTATATATGCCAATTTAGATAGTTAAGGCATACCTCAGAGCACTAGAATGAAGACACAGACTGCAATGATGATACAGGCAGGGTATTTCCAAAAACAACCAAACTTGATGTTTCTCTTCTTCCATCTTTAACTTCTCACCTATGATAGAACAGGGATTCTTTTTTCATATTAAAATCCTGTGTTAAAGGATGATATTCTTAGGAGAGGATCACAGCGCTCAATAACTATGTGCATATGATCATATAAAATGGTGCTTATTGAAATGAACTCCCAAGAAATAGAAACAAGAGGTTTTTTATTGTACTATTTGCAGTTATTTTTCTCCCTTCAGTTTATTCCCTTTGTCACTGTTTTTTTATTTCTGTACCCTTTGTCTTGTAAGTAAGTTTATCTGATTTGGGAAGGGGAAGCACTGAAACAATGGGACAAAGGGTGAACCAATTCAGCAGTGTTACCCACTGGAGACTATGTTGGAAATGAACTATACAACATAGGGGGGAGGGAGTGGGAAGGGAAAAACTGGGAGAATATGAGGGAGAGGTGACACTGCTCAAAAAAATGTCCTCATTATCTGACTCGTGTTACTATAACCCCTCTCTGTAAATCACCATTACAGTAAGTTAAATTAAAAAATAGTTTAAGATACACTTTAAAAAAAACAAATACCCAGAGTTAGTCTGTAGGTGATGAAGATCTACTTGTATACTTACATTATTATTCACCATGCCTAATACATAATGTACAAATTTTATCCCAGTCTTTTTAATATTTTTTAAAAGATAATATGGTATTTAGGAATTCTGAAAGCAAATTAAAGTTTTAAAGCTGAAATCATTATTAAAATATAAAAATCAGGTGCTTTTAAGTAATTTTTACTTATTAAACATAAGGCTTTTGATACTGAGTTTATAATTCAGTAATGGAATTAAAATTAAGTGGGGGGTCAAAACTCTCCCCATTTTCTTGTAACTGCTTTCCCTCTCAAACACTAGAATACAGCATTATTTAAATCTTAACTTTTGCTTGCCAAACCACTGTTACTGTCCATCTGTTCATGCCAGTTGTAAAGAAGGCGCAGTTTTAGTGAAGCCTTGCATTTCACATAAGGTGTGTGAAGTGAAAATTTCACAAGGGACATGATGGATCCTGATTCTTAGTGATAAACCTTTGGGGCCTTCAGGGTTGGCATATGGTCCAGTATGATATGAAGGCTTGGGTTCCCTGGCTTCACTTCTTTGGCGTGAAGCTGATAAAACCTGGCTCTTGAGTATTATTTCACTGGACACCAATCATGGGCAGCAGGAACTGCCCATTTAACTCTCTGTGGGAAGGAAGCCCAGAGAGCATTCACAATGGTACCATTGTCAAGTTGCAAACTGCTCTGAACAGCTTGACAGCTAGGGAGGAGGGGAAGGGGTTGCTTTACTAATTGCTGTTCGAAAAGAGAAGGAACAAAAATAGCTGTTGTAGAACTGATGTTTCTATATTTACTTACTCTCTTGATAGGAGTGTTGACTTTTATTTAGCACATAGCTACTATCAAAAAGAAAGCAAATGAATATATTTAAGCAACCACCTGTAGTAATCCATTGTTAACATGCCATTATTTATTTTCAGTCAAACAGATTACAGCAGAGTAAACATCTGTTTTGGTTTATGATATTTTTATATTTAGATTAAAATAGTATCCTTTTCTCTCCATAAAAAATTTTAAGAGGAAGTCGATCAAAACTCTCCACATTTCACATACCAGATAAAGTTATAAATTTGCTTTAATTTTCTTTATACTGTCCCATTTAGAATTTCCAAATAGTATCTGACTTACGTTATATAAGTATAAAAATGTACATTTTCTGTGTAACAATTAAAAGTACTAACATAACCTACCAAAAATAATATTAGCACATTTCAAACTTAAATACTATATTATTTAAATGAGTAACATAACCATTTTAGTAGTACTTGGTTATCTGGATGGATTCTAATTTGGATATCTAAAAATGTGTAGGTTGTTTCTTTTTTATATAAAGTAAATGGGCCATGATATTTGTCTAAGCACTCCAGTTGGCCATATCAACAAGCAGCTGATGGTTAGGCTTATCAACAAGTAGTTGATAGTTCTAATACAAAGAAACAATCAGCTACAATTTTTTTATTAAAACTAGTTTTTACAAGCTCAGTTGGAGAGTTGGTAACAGAAGGAGCAGCATAGAGTTGGCCAAATGAAGAGGATGAATGAAGATGAATATGGTACAAGTAGTTCCTTTCCTGTGTCAAAAAAGGACAATGAAGCCAGCTGAAATTGTTTTAAGAAGCAGGAGAGGGATAAGAGAGTGATAGAGGCAGGGAGTCTGGTAGGAATACCTTGTGCATATGTACAAGTGGAGCCCCACTTGTACAACTAAGGTATACAACTAATAAACTAGTTCTCAGCTTTCAAGGGTGTTAGTCTAATAGTATATTTCCACAGATAATTTTCTTTTCCAGCTAAAATTAAATTGGCTAAATGATATTGCAGAATTGTGGTTTATGTAACGTGTCCTTAAATAGTATCAGGAAGAGATATTTTAAGAATGCTTTATAAGTCTGTAAACTTTTTATAAATGAAATGATCTTGCTAAATTTGGAGAAGTCAAATGTATTTTTTGTAAAATTAGTAAATCTGTATAAATATATCAGTATTCCTTCTCCTTGCTCTCCTGAAGTGATTTTAGTAAATAGGCAGCAGTGCAATATTTCAAATACATTAATTCACTGAATGCCCATTCTTCCTTTTACTGCAGAATAGAATATATTTAAGTCAAGATTAATGGATAGATTTTGATGTTAAAGTCCAGTGTGTAAGCCTGTCATTCCCTGGGGGCATATAGTGCATTAGTTTAAGCTAATATACTGTTTGTCATAGATTCTGTGACACTGTCTTAACTGACAGTTTGCTGCTGTACTTTGTTACTGCTTAATATGATAATAGAATCACTTTTTTATATTCCTAATAATTACAGCATTAAAAAAAACTCTTAATTACATTAGTTCACATTTGGGCAAAGATAATACTTAAGTAATTGTACACTGTAAAATTTTACTTATTTAGGGATTTTTTTCCTTTTTTGCAATATTGTTACAAGGTCCAAGTTTAGTATATTAAATTCAAACACATTGTTTCCTCAGTCTTCATGTACTGAAATTTTATTCCCCAAAGAAGCAACCCAAAGTGATTGTGTTTCTGTCTCCCAAAGTGTGTTTGTTGTTGTTATTGTTGTTTGTTGTTTTGTTTTGCTTTGTTTTTTGAAACAAGATCTCATATATATGTAGCCCAGGGTGGCCTGGAACTTGGTTTGTAACCCAGGTGAGCTTTGAACTCTCAAGCCTTCTGCCTCAGCCTCCGGATAACTGAGATAACAGGTAGGTATCACCATGCCCAGCTTCCCCCAGTGTTTTTTAAACTTATTCTAATACTAATGATTTGAAACAATTTTCTACTATCTATAAAAGCTTGATATTATTATATATGATATGCACATATGTGTTAATATATACGTCGTTTTCAAGTAGATCTTATCAAGAATTTGCCGTTAAATTTGATATAGAGGTAACTTCGTTTTTCTATTAAATGTTTTTATATGATTTTATGAAAGTAGGATAGATAATATGCATATTTGATAATCATAGTAATGGTTTTGGAAACCACCAAAATTAGATTAAATCACAAAGATTTTCAAAGCTGTTAGTTTTAAATTATTTAAAGTTAATCTTCTAACATATTTTATATGAGCTTTGGTAAATATAGACTTATCAACTTTTTAATGTTTTCATTTAGTAATTGACTGGTTTATAAGCAATTATATATGGTACGAATTTTATTCAACTCCAGCTTTCAATAATAGGGCTATCCTCACACTGCCTTAGCACCTGTTATGGATTTTGAGTCATCTGGCAGCCCATGGGACTTAGATAAAGAAGTACCAGGTGTCCTGCCTGTCTTCTAATTGAGACGCAGTGAAAACAATATAGACTTGGCAATATGGTTAAAAGGATGGATTAGAGCCCAGCTTTGTCTGCTCTGACAAATCACAGCTTTTCCTTCACCATGTAGATAGTATCAGCCACTAAAGAATTTCATTAGAATAAATCACCACAAAAAATAGTTTGTCATAACCTGTTGCAGACTTTCAGAAGAATTTCTATTAACATGGAATAATTAAGCAATACCAAAATTTATACCATTTGTTTAGGGGGATTTTTTTTACTACAAATGAACTACATGTTTCTTGAAGAAGCTAGCTATAGTAGAAGAGAAATGAAATGTCTTTCACCCACTAGATTATTAATTTACCAGACATTGTTTTATAGGGTAAGCATTCTAGTTTACCTTCATCATATAAATAAGCAGTACCTATTATTTCATAAGCTACATTAGGGAAATATGCTACTTTCCAATAATAATATGAGATCTTGAAATAGACCATATATCTCAATAAAATTCTTATTTTTCATTTTTCAAAACTGCAATAATATTAGCTCAGAATGTTTGAAGATATTTCAAGGCCCTCTAAGGCTAAAATGTTGAATGTGACTTTTTTTCATTTTTATTTTAGAATATCCAAGTATTTTTATTCTAATATAGTAACTAAAATGTAGTAAATTATAGTACAGCATACATACATTTTCCAAAACTCATGAAATCCTAGAATGTAAGCTAACATTGTTTTGGCACTCTTAAGATATCAGGCCTAATGCTGAAAATGAATTATGCAACTTGTGGGCATGGAAAGGGGGTGGGGGGGAACTGGGAGAGTGAAGGAAAGCATGATATTGTCCCAAAAGAAATGTGTTCATTCCTTGAGTTATGAAGCAATAACCCCTCAGTACATCACCTTTATAATAACAATTTAAATTCTTAATAATAAAAATGGTAACCTGCCTGATAGAACTTTTTTCTTTCTCTCTCTCATAAAACTTAGATCATTGAGATTGGCTGAGGAAAGAATACTGGACTATTAAGAGATTGGGAGTCTAATTTCCAGATTTTTCCATCAGCAGCTTTATTTTTCCAAACAAATGTCTGTACTCTTACTTAGGCAAGATCTATGGCTGAATAAACATTTTGCTTATTTTCCTAAAAGAATGTTGGTGGATATATCTATCTTCTAGTTCAAATGTTCCTAAATACTCTTACTGTTACTTTGACTTGGTATAATCCCTCGCTAAATGGTTTTTTAAAGCCAAATACAGATGGTCCCCAGTGTATATTGGTTCAACCTATAATATTTAAATTTTACATGGTTTCTTTATGTGAAAAGCAGTACACATTCACATTCAGAGAAACTATACTTAGAATTTTAGTCATTTCCTGGAGCGGAGACCATGTATATTTTCATCTTCATAGCCTCAGTACCTAACCAGATCACAAACATGGCTTTCAAATTTGTGAATATTGAATATTGTACTCAAATTTCAACTTACTTAAATTACAACTCAAAATGAAATTTAATGTACTGTGTCCAAATTTCTCTCTCAAAATTTCTAAGTAATTTTTTCTATTGGAATTTTCCCTTTTCCTATAATTATCATTCTTTTTTAAATTTTATTGTAAAGATGCTATACAGAGGGGTTACAGTTAGATGAGTAAGGCAGTGAGTACATTTCATGTCAAGCATAATTATCATTCTTGGAATTCTCTATATAGAGAACAAGCATGGAATGTGTTAGTATTAAAATTATAAAGAAGCCATAGAAATATAGTTAAAGCAAATGATTACAAAATTAGGAATTTCAGACTGGGCTTTAAATACCTCAAACTAGCCCATTTATCATAGACACAAACACTTCATACTTACCTTTAAAAAGTAAACAGTAAACTAGGCGCCAGTGGCTCATGCCTGTAATTCTAGCTCTCAGGACGCTGAGATCTGAAGATCACCATTCAAAGCCAGCCAGGGCAGAAAAGTCTGTGAGACTCTCATCTCCAATTAACTACTAGAAAACTGGAAGTGGCACTGTGGCTCAGTGGTAGAGTGCTTGCCTTGAGCTGAAGATCTCAAGGACAGCACCCAGGCCCAGAGTTCAAGCCCCACTAGGGAAAACAACAACAACAAAAAGGAAACTATTTTTCCCTCTTGTTTAGGAAATAGAACATTAAATCTCAACTTAAAAGAAAAATAATAGCATAAAATCTTGATATCTTCTTTCATTTGTAATTTTTCTTGGGGGGGAGTCCAGTCATGGGGCCTGAACTCTGGGCCTGGGTGCTGTCGCTCAGCTCTTCAGCTCAAGGCTAGCACTGTACCACTTGAGCCACAGTGCCACTTCTGGCTTTTCTTTTTTCTGCTTATGTGGTGCTGAGGAATCAAACCCAGGGCCTCAAGCATGCAAGGCGAGCGCTCTACCACTGAGCCACCTTCCCAGCCCTCATTTGTAATTTTTATAGTTTTTGTATAAATTATATTCTTGCATTGTATATATGTATATAGAAATGTATTTACACAAAAATCCATATGTAGACATATATGTGTACAAAAAATATTTCTTTTAGGCTGATTATAAATTACAAGTAACTTAAATATACACCCTAATGGAGTATGACATGGAATTGGCAATCACAGAACAAAGTGTTGTAGCAATAAAAGCAGTTCAGAATGAAGAAATCTCAAATTTTCTTAAGAGTATAAGTTGTTACTACTTTTCCTTTTCTAAAAGCTATATTAGTTACAAAAGTTGCAGAAGAGGTCCACTGTGACATTTCCATACATCAATCTAATATACCAGTTACAAGTTGTTAAACCAAATCTATCTTCAATCTCTTCTCCCCATATATTAATAAAATTGAAATACTTGATATTATTTAACTCTCTGCAGTACCTTTTCTTCGTATTATTTTTCCCCAAAGAAATCAGTTTCCTTACATCAGAATGAATCCCTGTATACATAATATTAAGTAGATTCTTGAACATGTAAGTATATTTCTTACTGACAGGAAAAATTATCTGAAGGCATGATAGTACAGGCTACAAGTGGTATGTAGTCTCAGCCACTTGGAGAGGCTAAGGTGGGAGGACCTTAAGCTTAAAGCTAGCCTTGGCAACATGGGAGGCCTGTCTCAGAAGAAAAAACAAAGACAGAAAAGAAAAATTGTTCTCAAGAAACAGCATCTGCTGGGGCTGGGAAGGTGGCTCAGTGGTAGAGTGCCTGCCTTGCATGCATGAGGCCCTAGGTTTGATTTCTCAGAACCACATAAGCAGAAAAAGCCAGAAGTGGCTCAAGTGGTAGAGCACTAGCCTTGAGTGAAGAACTGAGGGACAGTACCCAGACCCAAAGTTCAGACCCATGACCGACAAAAAAAAGAAAAAAAGAAAGAAAGAAAAAAAAACAACAGCATTTGCTATTTATAAAAATGTAAGCCAAACATTACATGCGTTGCTGCAGAGATGTCAGAGTACTTTTCAGGTGTCCTCTATTCAATCCTTTAAATTTGAAGGAAGTAAATAGGGTCAGGTATGTTAACCCCATTTAATGTACAGATAGACTGTGGCAAAGAGAATTCATAGTTTCCAGAACCGAGGTGAAATTGAACCCCAGTTCAGCTGGTCTTGAAATGTAAAATACTTAAAATGTCTAATTATATTAACTTAGTATTAATGAAGTTCAGATTCGATTTAGCTATTTCTTTATGACAGAACATGTTCAGTTCCTTTTACTATTTCTTGAATAGTAATATTCCCTTCCTCTTTTCTGCTTTTACAGAAAGTAGAAGGAAGGAGGATTAGTGGGTAATTATATTGCTATGATTGCAGCACCTGTGTGTTATTTCTTTTGATTGACTACTTCTGTATTAAAGATTCCTACCAGCTAAATCTCCCTTATCAAAATCTTTTTAGCTAATTTTAGCTTGAGTTACTCTAAATTTATAAGAAAAACATTCTGAATTCAACTTAAATTTGTACTTTAAATTTTCTGGATTTTTGTTGGTGGTAGTGGTGATTTACCTTTGTCCTTTTTAATCATCTTAACCATTTCAGGGTTGTTGTTGTTGTTGTTGTTTAATTTCAGTTCCATTGGCAACTCTCATAGTAGGAATGTGAGCTTTCTTATGACTAGCCACTGAATTTCTTTGTGCCAATCAATGTATAGGTACTAATAACTCTTCCCTAGAAGGCTGCCTTTTAAAAGTACATATCAGCCAGGTGCCACTGGCTCACACCTGTAATCCTAGTTACTCAGCAGGTTGCAATATAAAGATAGAGGTTCAGCCTGGACAGGAAAGTCTGTGAAACTCTTATCTCCACTAAACTACACAAAAAGTCCTTTAAGTGATAGAGCTATAGCTTTGAACAAAAAGCAGCTTAGGAACAGCACCCAGGCCCTGAATTCAAGCCCAGAACTAGCACCAAAAAAAGGTAATTTATTTTAAGGAGATAGAAGAATTCACAACTGTAAGATTCTGACTACAATTGCAGATATGAACAGTATTGTTTGGAACTTTATGACTGCAACCACAAAAGGACCCTGTTGTGGACCCAAGACTGTGGTATAAATACTTAAAGTTCATTATATCTCCTTAGTATGTTTTCTGAAGTAAAATGAAGATATATATATTCAATTATAGTATAATAAATTATGTTGGTTTTGATGTTTTTTAATTTAAATTTTTCCATTAAAATTGTAAAATTATAAAAAAAACATATAGCTTTTAGAAGATGAGTTACCTTGGACTATAATTATTTACCAAGTGAACAATGTTTTCTGAAATTAACCTGCCAAAAATGAAACTAGATGTGTGTGTGTGTGTGTACACCATCTTTTCATTTAAATCAGTCATTAAAGGTTATTTTTCTTGGGTCTGGAGGCATGGCTCAGTTGGTAGAGCACAAGTCAGTGAGTGAAAGTGTCAGGTTCCAAGTTTGAGTCCCAGACTCTTCCCTTCTCCCCCCTCAGAAAAGTTGTTTTTCTTTGCCATGTAGACTTCAATTTTTTTTTTAAATCATTTTAGGCCAGGTACCAGTGGCTCATACCTATAATCCCATCTACTCAGGAGGCTGGGATTTGAGGATTAAGGTTCAAAGCCAACCTAGTCAAGAAAGTCTATGAGACTCTTACCTCCAAAAAATTAGAAGTGGAGCTGTGGCTCAAGTGGTAGAACACTAGTCTTGAGCAAAGAAAGCTTTGAGTTCAAGACCCAGGACCAGGGGGAAAAAATTCCATCATTTAAAAAAAATTACTGAAATTTAATTAAACCCATTTATATCTTACATAAAATGAACATATTGTATCTCTGGATAATTTTAGTTTTTAGAAACAGCGTACTATGGTTTCTTCAGTTTTATAAACCTTTTCTATAGCAAAGTAGATTACCCTTCAAAATGTGTTGTATTTAGATAATCATTTGCTTGCTTTGGAAATATCCTCCCTGTTTTACAAATATTAACATCTGCTTTCCTTCTGCCTAATTTTTTGTGTAATCTCTAAAATAAAATATAAAGTAAAATATTTCATTTATAGGTCCTCTGAAAGTAGAGCATTTTCAAAGCAGGTAGGTGTCTCCACCCTACTTTTCATGAAGCATTTTACCCATTCAAGCAGACTTTTAAAAACAGCTTGTTTTGATAGCAGACTGTTCTCCTGTGGGCCTTCAGCCCTTGCTTCCTGGCAGCACCTTTGGTGCGAAAAGAGAGTGATCAATTGGGAGACTATCAGTGCCAGCATGCATAGAGTGATAAGTTAACACACCACTGGGAATTTCTAGGGCCCACCAAGATACTTCACTTCTAATGTGCTAACAAGCTCATTTTTCTACCTCTTGCCTCTTCAGTTATTTTTTTTTCTCAGAAGAGCTTAGAAGTTGAGTGCATCAGGCATAATGAAAAGCTCTGTAGGAGGGAGAAGCAATAACCCCATTTTTCCCTTTTCAGCCAAATAGAAAATTAGTTTCTGGTAATACACAAAGGCCAGTATTTTTTGTACAAGGGGCACTGCTGTGAATCAAAGGACTCTATTAACTGCAGAAAATTCGGCAGCTGTGAATCTCCCCCAATGAAAAAAGTACTTTCCAACAAGTTGTGAGATATGTGGTATTATTTAGATTGAACCATCAGTTTCATCCTCTTCAATTTATAACCATATACCCTCTTTTAAAAGTGTGATATATTATTCTTCTATGGTAAATTGGACTTAAAAATGTTATCCTTCCATAAAATCCTTTCTTACCACCGATCATTTTAGTTATAGCATCTGTTGTAACTCTTTTCATGAGTAAAATTCTTTAAAGTTCATCCCAGTGTGTCCAGTGTGTACAGAATTGAAAATATGAAATTGTAAGGAAGTTGAATTCAAGTTATTTCAATATTTGATATGTAAAATTGTAATACAGAGATAGTATACAAGCCACTTAAAAGCAAAAGACATAATCATCAAAGTTCATTGTTGAATAGATATCCATTACAATCTTAGTTTTGACTCTTATGCCTTTCTTAATCTCTTTGCAGTCAATAAATCTTTATAACTAGCCACAGTGTCTCCCATTGAATTATCACTTAAGCTATAATTTCTAGAATTGTACAACTGTAATAAATTACAATCTTAAAAATAACAAAATTTGAGAAGGAAATATTAAAATGGGCTTTAGAAAAAATTCAGCAAAGAGAACCCAAATTTCTATTGTCCCTATTTAAATGTCTCATGTTTTATTATCCTTATTTAAATGTCAATGTAGCACATCCAGTACAGCAGGAAAACTTTTCAAAGTTGTAGAAGAAAGGTTAACTGATTTCTCAGTTCAGGAACTATACGACATGAAGTCAGCATGTGAGTTTTTCCTGATAATTGTATGTTGCTGCCTGCTGCTCTACATTTTGACAGCCATTTCCATAGTTGCTTTCGTGAACAACAGAAATATTCTCTCTCTTTCTCGCCCTCTCTGTGCTAACAGCACAATCAGACCTGCTGAAACAGGAAGCCTGGAGTGGGTTGTTCAAAAGCAACAACACTTCAAGGTACTGGTTGCTTGTCAATAATATCAGAGAAGAAAATGTGGTGAAAGGGAAGTACAGTATTTTTCTGTCAGTGTCAGTACCCTGTAGATGCTTTGTTAGACAGTATTTAGGAGTCCTGTGGACTCTTTGCAAATATTCCTGCTTGTTTCAGTGTTATAATTGACCAGGTATTTTTCCTGACATACAGATTCAGCTATGTGTTTATCTTAACCACATGAAGTTATTCAAGGATTACAGCAACAGTAGTCTTCCATTCAAAATGAGAACAATTGTTGAGAAAACTTGGGGATTTTAGAAAAAGAAGATGATAATGCAGGAATTCTTTACAATAAGTGTTTTCAAAGGAAAAATATAGACTTTTTGACAGTATTTTAAGCAGTGTTATAGCATTTGTTGCATGGCTTTTGAGAGTAAATCTGTAGGCAGAAGCTGATTAACAATGTTAGAGGAGCCCAGGCTGACCTTAAGAAATCTAGCAGCAGTTTAGAATTATAATATTTTTCTAATAAATGTGTCTCATATAGCAATATCATGAGGCGTAAACTTACGTTAACAGGTGTATTTTACACTTTAAGAAGGCATACTTTTAATTATAGATAAGATTAGTAATTTATTAGTAAGGAGAAACAGTCAAAAAGTCCTTTTGTATGAACTGTTCATTTCCAATGTAAGCTGTATTTAAGTTCATCCTTAACAGAGGGTAATCAGCTATGAGGAGAGAGCACGATACTTACAAACAATTGTCCAGCACCATTTAGAACCAACAACATTTGAAGATTTTGCAGCACAGGTTTTTTCTCCAGCTCCCTACCATCATTTACCTTGTGATGCAGGTAAGATTAAAAGCAAGTATTTGTTGTCACTGGAACTTCAAATGCAATACCCTTTTCTTCTAAAAGAAAAAAACAAAAGTTTTGCTTGAGTGAAATTCTAATCATTGAAATATATTTTTCACCACTATTTGAATCTGACCTGTACATTTGATTTATGTTTTCTTTTACCTAAATGTGGTTCGACAATCTTCATAAAAGTACAGGTACCACATTTTATCCGAGCTAAAAGTTAATGACTGAATCTCATGGGATCATGACTGAAGTATCTGCAAAGGGACACAAGTTGAGTATGTGCTCTCAACTTTACGAGATCAAATTTTATGGCCAAGAATATTGCCTCATCATTTCTACTTTTATAAATAAAGCTAAAGTGGTCTAGATTTAGAAGTACTTGCTATAGCAAATTATGTTATATTTAAGGATTATTAAGAGGGTACTGCATTAATACAATTAACTAATTGTAAGAAATCAGTAAGAATAAAATGACTCGTGGCCTTCCTATTCTGTAATATCTTGCACTCCTTATGATTGTTTCATTTATTTTATTTTCCCTCTTTAGATCATTAAATATCAGTTCTGTTTATCTGAAGGTAAGACAAAGTGTCAATCAAAACATCCTCTGTTCTTCTCCCATTTCCTTTTTTCAAAAGTAGCAAGCTCTAAGCTTGTAATTCAGACAGTAAGCAAACTTAACACTGCCCTTGTTTATACTAAACATTTCAGAAATTTTCACTAAATTTTTTACAGAAGTACTAACCCAGGTCTGCATGAAACACTAACATGGTTTGGGGATTTAAATAACTAATAATAGGACTCCTTTGCTGAAATTAGTTATATTGACCCTTTTTGTTTGTTTCTCAGCATGAAAAAATAGTACTATTTAACTGAAGTGGTGTGTTTTTGTATCTTGTAATGTGTTGGATTGTTACTAGATAACTCCATCAAATGGCTTTCCTCTGTGTGCCTTGCTCTGCACTAGGCACCCAATGTGCAAAGATGAGTGTTGTAATGGTGTTCAAGGGAAGTAGTAAAAGAGCATAATAGGAAGTTAATGGTAAGAAACCTTTTACTTTTGTTTATGGTGAATAAATAAGTTTAAAGACATGGCATTCCTATTTTAACCTAACGTATCTACATCTACATTAAGAAGAAGAAAGAATTATACTTCTCTTTTTTTTAGAATTATACTTCTCAATAAAAGTATAGTTAATAAAACCAAAGCTTCCCTTCCTATCAGTGATTTGCCATTAAAAAGATAACTTTGCCAAAAAGTTAAAGCCCTTTTAATTAATATAAAAGATCTAGCAAAGAAAAAATTACCTTAGACTAGGTTGAATTTTTTTAATAAAACAAAAATTGTAAAATTAGCTTTAATGGATTGACACTATCTAAAATTAGTATTGGGGGAAAAATAAAAGACATTAGTAAACAGCAACATTAAAACTACTTAAGAATACCTGGCAATGTCATTATTAATAATAGAGAATATCAGACTCCATTGAAATAGGTATGAATAACAGTCCTGAGTATCATAAAGTCAAGCCATAAACTATAGATAATTGGACCACATTTGGACTAACTTTTCCCTTTATATGTACATAAAGGCTCATCAGTTTTCAATTGCAATTATTTACCAGCTGGAGTTTTTCTTTTAGTACAAATGTTAATGTTCTTTACATATTTTGCATATTGTCCTGCATGTTCAGTCAGGTGTAAGATATGTTAGTATTCTCACCTTCCAAGACATTAAGTATGACAGCCAAGTCAAAGCTCAGTTGCCCTCATTTTTCAGTACGTTAATGTTTCATTTATTTATCCTACAAGTTATTTAAAGTATAATTACCTAAATAGTAATAAAATGTTAATTTGAATATAAACTTACTGCTGTGCTGTAAATTTCTTTGAGTTTTTTTAAGAATGTTTTTGCCTGTAAATGCTTGTGACTATATTACTAAACTCATTCTCTGTGTAAGCTTTTGGAGGTTTTAATCATTAGGAAATAAATTTTCTATCAGAGCAGTTCTGAGTTCAACACAGTGAGATAAATACTGGCAGAACACTGGTGGCTCAGGACACTGAGATCTAAGGATCAAAGTTCAAAATCAGTCTGGGCATACATAAACTTATAAACTTATGAGATGATCATCTTCTGTTAACCAGTTTAAAAAAAAAAACAAGTGGAAGTGTGGCTCAAGTGGTAGAGAGTCAGCTGTGAGCAAAAAGTAGTGACAGTGCTAGGCTCCAAGTTCAAACTCCAGTACCTGAAAACACACACATACACAAAGTTAAAGACTACATGTGTACTACAGTGTCAACAAAAATGTCTTAAAGTATCTAACAAATAATTTTTGTCTTCATTTATTTCAAATCTTGATTTTTCTGTCATGACACATACATAGAGAACTATCTTTATTTTGTGTTGCTTAATATATTTCTTTACATTATTATAGAGTTGTCTTTAAAGTTTTAATTCAGAGTGGGAAAGAGTAGACATGAAGTTAAGCCATTGGAGAAATTTGGGCTTGACATCAGCTTTTCAAACATAATACAGCTAAGTTTTTTAGGTGTTTTGTTTCTGTGGTTGTTCATTGCTTTTTCTTTTTTCTTTTGTTTCTTGACCCTAGACTGGTCTCAAACAATCCTCCTGCCTCAGTCTCCTGAGTGCCTAGCATGGGTAGATTTGTTATTTTTAACATAATGATAAAAATTTATTTACCCTATTGAGGAAATGGATTCATAATTGCAATTGAAAATCAATTTTAGGTTCTTATATATAAAATAATCACTATTAATGCACTAATTTGAAATTGAGTATAAAGAAATAGCAAATGTGATAATTATATACTTTCAAGCCATCCTTACTTCGTGAATAATATAGAAACATACTTTGTAGCGGTACAGAATACACAGCCCAATGATAAGACTGCATGTTTAACATGCTCAAAGGTCTGGGTTCAATCTCCAGTAGAAAATAAAAATTGAGGATACGTATAGATAGAGGGAGAAAGAGAAATGTTTTTTAAGTTTATATAATTTGGTACAAGATGATCTAAAATTTACTTTTTGGTTAACAAGGTATCAAGTGTTGATATTTAAATTCAGTGACTTTGTTGTTTTTAGTAGTGCTAGGATTTGAACCTGGAACTTTGTGCTTGCTAAGCTCTAATACATAGGCCCTTTTCCCACTATTTTTTAAATGAGTTCTCCCTTTTTGCCTGTCCAGCCTAGATCGCATTGCTCATATTTATGCTTTCCAACTACCTGACAGGCACATGCCATTATACCCAGCTT
Source organism: Dipodomys spectabilis (assembly GCF_019054845.1). NCBI lineage: Eukaryota > Metazoa > Chordata > Mammalia > Rodentia > Heteromyidae > Dipodomys > Dipodomys spectabilis. Next base: position 2,713,639 of record NW_024870719.1, on the reverse strand, counting down.
TTTGTTTTGTTTTGTTAATATTGAGATGGGGGTCTTGGGAACTTTTGAACCCAGCTGACCTGAAAATGATGCCCCAGATCTCAGCCTCATAAGTTGCTAGGGTTATAGGCATAAGCCACTGTACATGGCCCCAAAAGGATTTTAATATAACCTTCAGTGTTTTTTTTAAATGAAAGATTTTGATGTTTTGTGATTGATAAAATTTATAACTATATTTTCTCAAAGTGCACTGTCTGTGGCACTACACGGATACTTAAGGGAAATTATTTTTATCCCTAAGGTCATTGAGGGAAATACTGTGATGTCACATTTTGTTCATCTTCTGTAACTACATTAAAACATTATTAGATTTTTCTTGTCTTTTATTTTAAAAAATACAGGAAAAACCTTTTATCATTATCAGACATGTATTAGAAAGTATCAGAAGTTTGATAATGACTTTTTTTATAACCTTTTTTTTAACATTTATAACACCTCTCCCCTCCTGCCCCTCCCTGTGGTAGTTCAGAAATTGTTAAATTTTTCCCTACTGTTTTCAAGAAAAAGGAGTCTGTTTTGTTGAAAATATACATTCCTCTTTCTCAATTTCAACATTAAAAATACAACCATAAGCTGGGCACTGGTGGGTCATGCTTGTAATCCTTGCTACTGAAGAGGCTGAGGTCTGAGGATCGTGGTTTGTGGTTCATAGCCAGTCCTGGCAAGAAAATCTGCAATTCTTATCTTCATAAAAGCCAAAAGTGGAGCTGTAGCTCAAGTAGTAGAGTCCCAAGCCTTGAGCAAGAAAGCTCATGGACAGTGCCCAGGCCCCGAGTTCAAGCCCTAATACTAGCACAAAAAAAAATTAATACTAAAATATATACTACATATTTATGCCATCAAAATCAAATAAGTTGGGCTAGGAAGGTGGCTTAGTGGTAGAGCACTTGCCTTGCATGCCTGAGGCCCTGGGTTCAATTCCTCAGCACCACATAAGCAAAAAAAGAAAAAAGCCGGAAGTGGTGCTGTGGCCCAAGGGGTAGAGCGCTAGCCTTGAGCTGAAGAGCTGAAGGACAGCACACAGGCCCAAAGTTCAGGCCCCATGACCGGACCCAAAAACAAAAAACAAAACAAAACAAAATCAAATAAGTTAATAATTATGAAGACTTAAATAGCGTCAAATTCACCTTCATTCTAAGCTCATTTTTGTTACAAATACTATTTTACCATCTACAAATAGCGTAGGATTTATGATTGTCAGATCTGTTTAAATCTCTGAGATCCAAATTATCAAAATTTAGCCTTTGTAGGCTGGGCATGGTGGTACACAACTGTAATTCAGCTATTCATGGGGAAGACTTTGGAAGATTACAGTTTGAGATCAGCCCCATAAAAAAAATCTGAAAAAAAAAAACTAAAGCCCAAGGTTCAGAGGCATTACTCAAACAGTATAATGCCTGCTAGGCAAGCAGGGGCCTTTGAGTTGAATTTCCAGTACCATTAAAAAGGAAAAAAAGGAAAAAGCCTAAGGTCAATGTTCTACTTTAAAAGTTATTTTAAAATTTCCTCACCTTTCCAAGTATTGAAGTGATCTGAAAGAAACTACTTTAGCCTGGTGCCAGTAGCTCATATCTATAATCCCCACTACTTGGGAAGCTGAGATTATTGGGATCTTGGTTCAAGGCTAGCCAATTCTTGTGGCCTCTTCTCAATGAAGAGCTGGATGGATTGAAATCCACTCCCAGGCATGCTCAGGCAAGAAGCAAGCTCCTATGAAAAGTAACAAAAACCAGGGTAGATTCATGGCTCAATATTAAGAACATTCAGGAAGCATAACACCCTGAGTTCAAACCCCAGTACTGTGAAAGAAAAGGAAAAAAGAAAGAAAGATTCCTGCTTGTACATAATTATCACTAGATTAATTTGAAATTATGGGCAACCAAACACATTCTGTTTGGTACTTTGAACTTGGAAATTTGGCTTATATATTGTTGGCCCAAAGGCAAATAATGCTGAACTTAAATAGCATTTATTGACCTTTTGGAGTAGAATATTATTAGATTGTTTCATTTGGATGTGTTTTTGTATTTTCAGGGGGAGGGAGGTTTCTTGGTAGTTGTCTCAGAGTTGGAACTTAAACCTGGTAGGCAGGTGCTCTGCCACTTGAGCCTTGCTTCTAGTCCTGTTTTGCTTTAGTTGTTTTTTATAGTCTTACATTTTTTGCCCAAGATGGCCTCAAACTGCAATCCTTCTGATCTCTACCTTCCCAGTATAGTACCACTATACCCAACCCAATGTAAATTTTTTTGAAATGCAAATAATAAAATAAAAGTGATAGTTGAGCAGTTACTAAATACCAGACTTTGCTAACTACTGTGCATGCATTCTCTCATTCAGTCCTCATGGTACTTTTACAAAATTAAAAATAATAAAAACAAAGTGTTATTTACCTTTAGAAATAATCACCTCATTCTTGTTGAACCTAGCTTGCCAGTGTACACCTGCCTGACTTCAGAGTGCACGGTCTTAACTATTACAATTATCCATTTAGTCTCCCCCCCCCCCCCGACCCCCACCCCAGTTTTCGGATTGAATGTGGGGCCTTGTGCTTGCTAGGTAGGTGCTGTGCTGCTGAACCACACCTCTGGTCCTTTTCGCAATGGTAATGTGGAGAGAGGATCTTTTTTTTTTTTCACAACGAAAGTATCTGGACTTTGAACCTTCTATTTTATGCCTATTTTAGCCAAAATGACAGGCATATGCCACTGCAACTAGTTATTGTCTAACAAATTTGTTTATAGGCTAGACTCACACCATGATCCTTGCAGTATCTGCCTCTCAAATAGCTAATATTACAGAGATGAGCCACCACATTGGCTTAATTGTCATCCTTTCTTGTTTTTGATAGAATAATTGTCCAGTTATCTTATTTACAAATTAAGTAATTTTTATTTTGAGGGTTTTACTTTTCCTACTCCTTGGGGGAAAAATTTTTTTGTAGTACTGGTGTCTGACCTTGGCATCTCACATTTATTAAGCAGGTAGTCTACCACTTGAGCCATTCTAACAGCTGCTTTGGGGTTTGGTTACTTTTTAGGTAGGTTTTCACATTATGCCAGGCCAGTCTGGACTGTGTTCCTCCTATTTGTGATTTCCCATGTGACTGGCATGACAGACACATGCTACCAAATCCAGCCATGCTACCACATCCAGCCATTGTGCTTCCCTTGTAGCTTAAGATAACTGGAGGCACCACCACACCCAGCCATTGATCAAGATGGAGTCTCATGAGCATTTTTATGCAGGCTATCCTCAAACTTAAGGCTGCACCTCGTAAGTAGCTAGGATTATAGATTCAAGCCACAGATAGATAGATAGATAGATAGATAGATAGATAGATAGATAGATAGATAGATAGATAGATAGATAGATAGATAGATAGATAGATAGATAGATAGATAGGTAGATAGAGTCTTTAAGGTTGACAAGGGTTTGAAATCAGGCTGATCTGGATTTGAATTTTAATCATAATCTTGCTATTTATTATCTATATAAACTGAAATTAATCTATACCATTTTCTCATTCATAAGGAGGTAAAATTTATTAAGCTTATCTGAATTGTTCTATGTTTGCAGTTAGTAGTTTTAAGATACATTTTTTGTGCCAATCCTAGGGCTTGAACTCAGGGCTTGGATGCTATCCCTGAGTTTCTTTTACTCAAGACTCGCACAGCTCTACTTCTGGCTTTTTTTGGTGGTTTATTGGAGATAAGAGTCTCACGGACTTCCTTGCCCAGACTAGCTTCAAACCACAATCTTCATATCTCAGCCTCCTGAAGAGCTAGGATTTTAGGACATAAGCTACCAGCACCCAGCCATTTTTAAAGTATTTTTAGGTGAAACTGCTTCTTTGTATTTCTGTACTGCTTTATTTTAAATTATGTAGCGATGTTTTCTTTATGACACTAAGTGCAGTATCCATGCTAATCTTAATCACTCAACAACCTCTTTTTTTTGGGGGGGGGGTCAGTTGTGGGGCCTGAACTCTGGGCCTGGGCACTGTCGCTCAGCTCCTCAGCTCAAGGCTAACGGTCTACCACTTGAGCCACAGCACCACTTCTGGCTTTTTGTGCTTATGTGGTGCTGAGGAATCGAACCCAGGACCTCATGCATACAAGGCCAGCACTCTATCACTGAGCCAACATCCCAGCCCTCACCAACCTCTTTAACATATTACAGTTACTTGGATAATCTAAGATTATATTTTATAGGGCTATCAAATAGGAGAGGATAAATTCTTTGATTCCCCCAGAACTAAACCTGAAGATATATTGTATTCATCATATTTGAGGTTATCATCACCTATTTTATTTTAAAAAATAATTCTGTTCAACCCCTTCTTTTTAATATTTTTCTGACTCAAAGCCTACTAAATGTTGCTCTATTTTTTGTTTTATTGTATAGCTACTACATTCTATGATCTTTGCATGTGATCCACTAATCTCCACTACAACTTGGCAAAATAACATATTGTCTCTTATTTACAAATAAAAGTTTTCAAGGTCAGATAGCTAATTAGGTGTCAGACTTGGCATTTAATCTACAACTGTCTGTCTGGTCCATGTCCTTTCTAGTATATTCTCAGTGTGTCTTAGTTCAGTATTCAAATTGTTTTCAAAAGGCTGTATTTACCCAGTAACTCAGTAGTTTTAAACTGTTATGCTTGTCACCTAACAGTACAAACAAAATGACAATAAACTAAAATCCATTGTGTTCCTTTTTTAAATGTGTGTAGAACCCTGAAGTCAAAGTCATCATGTTATTTTAATAGTTTGCTGTAACCAGTGTGCAATATATAATCAGTTTATTATATTATCAAGATAGTGATACAATCTGTGTGAGCACTGGAAGTGTGTAACCGATGCCTTATGTATAAATATAACACCCCATAGAAATGTTTCAAATTCATTCTTGAAGATATAATAATAAAAGTAATTAAGAACATTCTTAATGACTTGGGTAGCATAGATCACTAGTTAGGCAGAATAGAGCATGACCTAAAATGTGTCACTATATTCTTTATATCTAAAATTGAGGTCTCCCTACTATAAATTGTTTATGGAGTTTTGGTATACTGAGTATATACCACGTATATCATTGGCTAAAACTATATACCACACACTAAAAAGCCTGATTTGAGTGTGAGTTGGCTGAAGGCAATAAGGAAGACATGGAGGAAATGCTGTTTCTTGTTTCTACACTTATAGCCAGTGCTGGGACTTGAACTCATGGCCTGGATGCTTTCCCTGAGCTAATTTTTATTTAGGGCTAATACTTTACCTCTTGAGCCACAGCTCCACTTTTAGCTCTTGGTGGTTAATTGGAGATGAGTCTCATAGACATTCCCACTCAGACAGCTTCAAACCACAATCCTTAGATCTATGCCTCCTGAGTAACTAGGATTACAGGCAGGAGCCACCAGCATCTGGCAAAAAAATATATTTAAGTGAGGAAGCTGAGATTACTTACCTAGGCATCTATTCAATTTATTTGCTGTTATTTTTTGAAGTAGTGAAAGAAAAGGATTATGTAAGACAATGTTCTTTGAATTAGGCATACTTTAATAAAAACTGTGTTGGTCACTTGCCTGTTGGACAGTTGAAAGGCTAATGTACCAAGGATCTGATTTAATTTTATGTAATTAAAATCTAATGTGGAGCCGTGCGCCAGTGGCTCACGCCTGTAATCCTAGCTACTCAGGATGCTGAGATCTGAGGATCGTGGTTCAAAGCTAGCCCAGACAGGAAAGTCCGAGAAACTCTTATCTCCAATAAACCACCAGAAAACTGGAAGTGGTGCTGTAGCTCAAGTAGTAGAGTGTTTGCCTTGAGCTGAAGAGCTGAGGGACAGCACTCAGGCCCAGAGTTCAAGCCCCATGACCGACCAAATAATAATCTATATAGCTTTCTAATATATCAGAGTATGTCTAGAGATGTCAAGACCAAGTGATAGGATAACATACCACCAGTACAGTGACTTTAAAAGAAAGATATTTATGGAACCTCTCATAGACTTCTTTCTTCTTTTCTTTTTTCCTGTTTGAACTTGTTTTATTAGTTGGTAAGTATAATGTTTGAATTTAAAAAGCATTGACCATTGTGAAACATCATCACCCTAACTCATTGCATGCCCAATTATATTTCCTAATAAAAACTTGATTATTCTTTACTCTGCTCCTCAGTTAACACCTGTAAATTCTGCACTGTGTCTCTCATTATCTGTTATCTATCTTCTCTTTTGTTTTCTCACTTCTGCTCGCTACTCCATTTCTTCATTCACAACAAAGAAAGAAATGCAGTGATAGTTCTCTTCCTCCCAAAACCTCCGCTAGAAAACATTGGCCACCTCAAGGTAAACAGCCATGGGAAGGCCTCTCGTGTTGGCTGGGAATAGTATGCATTAGCAGAAAACCATCAGCTATTGCTTTCCCCTCCTCCTGCCTTCCATTTATAGGACTTCCCACAGTGCACCATGGATTCATGTTCTTCTCAGGATTAGCCATTACAGTCTACCATAAGTGGATTCAGATCTTTGGGAAAAGTTGAACAAAGTATTTCCTCGTTTATTTTGAAGGCCAACCTCAGTTCAATTAGGAAAATGTTGGAAATTACTTTAAGAAGGATATTGACTTGGATTATGAGTGACAGGATATTTTTCAAAAATAAAGCGTAATTATAACATTTGGCCTTAAAAAATACTTTGAAGTGTTCTACACATACACATTTTTGATGAAGATAATAAGATCTGAACTCCTTATTGAACATTTTTTTGTTTTTCTTATAAATATTTATAACTTCATTTTAAGCACAAATGTGTAAGTACTAGCTAGCATAATAGTCTCCAAGTTGGATGTGTCAATGAAGTATTGCATTGGCTAACAAATATGCCAAAAGGAGGAATGTAAGTTCAAGCATACAGCCTGTATGCCTGTATGGTGTTTTGCTTGTGACACAAAGAATTTTTTCATATTTAAGACCCACAAAATGTCTACTGAAGTACCTTACTCATTTTTTAATTTGGCTATTTTATTTGTACTTTTTCTTTTTTTCTAAAGTATTTTTCTTTCTAATATCTTACTCAGTTATTTAGTAAATACTTAAGATGGTATATTTTTCAAGTTTGGGCAGTATTGTTATTCATTGGAGAATCATAGGAGTAAAGAACTGTTTTGTAAATGACACAAAAAATACATTTAAATTTGTTTTGCTTGTTTTCAATTTCTATATTGACCAGTTCCGCTGGTCACCTACTTGTTATTATTGAAAAGTATAAGTATAGAAGTTTACATTAGCCCTTGAGCAAAAAAGCCCTAGGACAGTACATAGCCCCAGTTCTGGCTAAAAAAAAAAAAAAAAGAAAAGAAAAAAGGTTTAGTGAAATTATATTAGCATGTCTACATTTCTAAGGTCAGTTGGTCTTTTTGTTTACTGATTTTAGATGAGAATTCTTATCTTTCCTCTCCCCAAGCTTTATCTTGCTCTTTTTAAAACCCTACTTAAATACCTAGCATCTAGATGTTCTCATAAATGCCTAGTTCCTCTTTGGGATATAACTATTTAGAACTGTGGGGCACTCTTTTCCTCTAGTCTGGACAGTAAAAGCCCTATTCTGGTTGTGCCCTAGAGATAAGATTGGTCTTTTCTCACCGGCTTCGTGTGTCTTCCTCTGCATGCCAGTGTTGCTTTGGATATCTGTTCTTTCTGCCCAAAGCTTCCCATTGCTTTTCCAACGGTTCTAGCTCTGGAGATGATGATTGGTGCTTTTCTTGCTGATATGATGGCATGAGCTACCAGATCACTTTGTTTTAAATACATTCATAAGCTGTTGTAACAAGCAAGTTTGGGGCTTGTTTTTCCCCTCAAAAGACCTCATTAAGAGTTAGTATACTTGGTCCAGATAGTAACAGAAAGGTTTTTTTCTGATGGGATGACAGGCCTAGATAACTACACTAATGGCCGTGCTATTTCTTACAGGCTCCTACCCAGAGGTTCTACCCAGTGAAGCTCCCACAGCAACGCAGGTAGATGGGGCTGACCTGGCCTCTCCAATGTCTCCTCGAACTAGCAAAAGCCGCATGTCCATGAAGCTGCGTCGTTCTTCTGGTTCAGCCAATAAATCCTAAGGACACAAGCAGCCTAGCAGTCATCAGCAGCTAGCCACTTTAGTCCAAACATAGCATTAACTCTTTCAGGCCTTCATGTCTGCCAAATATGCATGTTCTTTCCTGTACATTTGAGAAAACACTGGACTTAAAATAATTTGTAACTTAATATTTTAGGTTTGGGCTATTTAATCAGTTCTCCCCCCACCCATGCTGCAAGCTGTCATATCCTGAGGGGGTAGAGTTTTAATCTATACTCACTACCTGCCCAGAGAATTATGTCTAAGTAGTTTTACCTTTAATTTCATGATTAATGTTGAGCCAAAGCATAATTGGACAGATAGTTTCATTTTATTTATTGTGCCCCATTGCAGCTTCATTGCTCAATAAATACAAATCTTTTGCAAATGCAAACTTTTTTTGTGGTGCTGGGGATCAAACTTGGGTCTCAAGCATGCTAGGCAATCACTCTACTATTGAGCTATATCCCATCCTTACAAATGTAAAATTAAGTTTAAACATTTATACAGTTAGAACAACATTAGCCTGTTACAAACCTGTTAATACACAGGGTGTGTATAGATTATTTATGTTATAAAATATTCAGTATATGGTCATGTATCTCAAATTCGAACCTAAATGATTTTAGCATTAACTACTTTCTAAGGCAGTGTTTCATTTTTTGGCTGTGTAACACCATGACATAGCCAATAATGAGAAAAATCACTACTGAAATTTGATTTCTGTTTAGCTTCCAAACACTTTTCCAATGTTCTGCTTTTTAAGTGGTATCACCAGTATATGCTATTTGTTTTGAGGTTTTGGCCCTTTGTTATTGTAGATCTTGGTATATCTATGTTCTTTCTTCAGTACCAAAAAATAAGTGGTGTGCAGGAGGAAAATACTTTTCTGATATAAATATTATCTCAAATTATGTGTATTATTAAAAAGAAAAGAGAATGTGACCTAGAAATCTTAAGTTAAATCTAATACTGTTAATAATAAAGTCACAGGTGCAAGTTGGTGTACACTCCACCCTCCAAAAGTGTTTTCCTATAGCAGATCAGCTGCTTACATTCTGTTTTGGATGGCCATCTTGTAAGGAAATGTAGCATGACATTGGTACCAACTGCATGTGTAAATACATCATACTGGCACCCGTAGCATATAAATTATGTATTCATGTAGTGTCTACAAATTTGTAATGGGGGAGATTTAAAAAGATGACATGGTGTTTAACAACACAATAAAAATATTCTTATCACTTGCTCTCCATAATTTGTCTTGTTTCATATGTTTTCAGATTTAATAGCAGGACTAGCTGATTGGACTTTAAAGCCTAAAGCTAATCATGAAAAGTGAAGGTAAATCCCATTTTCAGGGCACACTCCAACTTATTTTCAGATCCTACCACAGTCATCAGAAACACAAAATCTTACACTTCAAAAAGTCTGGCTAGAAACTTTGACCAACATACCAGTGTTGAAGCATCCAATTTATCTCACCTTGTTCCTTAAATTTCTCATAGTTTTATAAATAATACACCTTCAGGAATAAAACTTTACAGTTTTTTTCTAAAATAACAGGAATTCCTTTGCACTTTTTTTTTCTTGTGATGACAAATTCCTGTGCAAGCTTATTAAATAAATAGATAACTGGAGTCCCTTCGAAAAAACAGTATAGACCGTTTTCCACAGCCAAGATTAACTATTTAAAGAGAAACTCAAACTTAACTATTTACATGTTTCTAAGATGCTTTCTCTTTTTAAAATGAATATCTGAAGTATTGATGTATGCAATAAAATGGCATGTAAATGCCAGCTTCTAATAGTGAAATTAGCACTATTGTTATTCATTTTTGTCATATTCAAATAACTAAGATGCACTTTGTTGCCATTTCTTGAGAAGAGTGTCTTTTGAAAGTACATGTGCTTTCTTTTGTAGCTTCAATCTGTGTAGCTAAATTTCAAAGGAAAATTTCTCATTGCATTCCTGTACCATTATATTCATTTGCAAAATATAATATCCCTTGTCTTTGTATTTTGTCTAAATTGGTTACTATGATTCTAAAATAAAATACTGGCATAGTGGAGAGAAGAAATGTGGCTTTGAAAATATGCTGTATTCAATCAATTCTTAAGACACAGGACAAAAAGCACAGTCTATGTACATTTATTTGGTGGTAAGCATTTTACAGATCTGAACTATTTGTCAAGCACTGCTCAGCCAGTGTGTAACACTGGCTATTAGGAGATGGGTACAGAATGTATTCAAAATTTGCTGCTGAAAAGAAAATATAGAATATTGAGGACGTTGTCATTTAGATCCATAAAGTACTATAGATATTAACACAAGTTGAACCATTTAGTATATAATATACAGTATGAGATTTACAACATAACACTCATTTGGGTGAAACTTTATTACTAAAACAGTCAAACTTCAGGGGAAAAAAGTTCCGTATTTCCCAAAAGCTACATAGCTTTTTTAAAAGTTTGAAGTAGCTTTCTGAATACTGCACACAAAACAGCTCTGAAGAATTTAGCGGGTGTCTCAACTCCTTCCAGAAAAGTGGCCCCTCCTCACTTCCAAACACAGAATAGACAAATATGTGTAATTACGAAAAGACGGGAGATTCTCAATCCCCAAGAGCAGCAACCGTTCTCTTAAATTCCTTGCCATGAATCTAGGTCTTGAATATTTCCTCCTGTGTTTGGCACCAGTCACAACTTTTAATTCACAGAATATACAATTCAAGATGTCTGACCCTATTGAGACAGAGACTACATAGGCGCCTGTGATGACAAGAGAGAAAAAAAAATACCGATGGCCTCTCACTTTGGTTAGCCACTGAGACATGCACACATTCACTGCGACTTTCCATAGGAATTACAAATCATAGGATTCGTTGGGGTCTCCAGAGTTTTGCGGGGGAAACAATCCTATTTTACTGGGAAACGTGAGGCGGATTTAAAGCTGACTTTGACCGTGAATGTTTGTTTTATACAATATACATACCTGCTCTAGAGAGGGGTTTTACTTCTCTGTCCGCTCCCCTGGCGGAAGAACGACTAGGAGAGTTTTAGGAGAAAAACCATGGGAAGGGGACTTGCGGAAAGACCCCACAAAGTCTCCCAGGAACTGCTTTCTCCGAGGCCAGTTCGGAAATTGCCCTGGTCCTCAGCAGCCCGGCCGCAGTGGCATCTGCAGCAGCAGCACTTGCCGGCTTTCCGAGGGGTGGCATTTATTGATGTGCCGGGTCAAGCCCGGAGAGCTGAAGAACGTGGACGTGCAGTGCTTGCAGGAGAAAATCTGCTGAGCACTCCCTTCCGACGCCCCTCCAGGCCCGGGCGCCTCCGGGGGAGCCCCCGACAGAGCGGGCAGGAGCAGCTCCTCGCGGACCGCGTGCCACAGCCGGTGCTTCTCCCTGATGTCTGCCGATGGGAAGTGTGCCCCGCACAGCGGGCAAGCGAAGGCGAGGGGGGCCGGGCCCCGTTCCGATCCGAAGCTGGGGAGCAGCGCGCGCGCCGAGCCCGCCTCGTGAGTGCCCAGGTGCTTGCGCAGATAAGCCTGGCGACGAAACTTTTTGTGGCAGTACGGGCACACGAAGATCTCAGAGCCCCCCGAACCACTGCTCGGCCCGGGCACTCGATGCCCCAACACCCCCTCCGTGTACGGGGCCGGTAGTACTTGTGGCTCGGGGTGTGCCAGCACTTGGAGGCCTTGGCGCGGAGCGCTGTCCTGGTGCTGACTATCCCCGGAGCTGTCCTCAGCCTCCGGGTGCTGATCCGTAGTCCGCTCGGCCCGGCTGTTCTCCTTCCCCTCGGCCAGGAACGATGCCAGGTGCCCTGAATCGGCGCAGGATGCAGACGATGAGGGCGGTGGCTTCCCATCGGCGGAGGAGCCGGTGGTGGTAGCGGCGGGACGAGGCTTGTGCCAGCGGCGATGGGAGGCGAGGTTGGCGGGACAGCTGAAGACCTTGTCGCACTCGGGGCAGCGGTACTCGACGCGCACGATGCGGGAGCAGCGGTGCTGGGCCAGCGCGAAGGGATCCGCATACTGCTCCTTGCACAGCTGGCAGATGAACTCCCCCAGCGGCGTGCGGCTGCCCCCCGGGACCCGGGACGGCGCCCCTGGCTCCTCCTCCTTGATCTTCAGGCCCAGGACCGGGGATGTGGTCACCTCGTCCGCGAAGCTCAACTTCCTCATGGCCTTTGGCTTCTTGATCCCCGCCGCGATGGGAGCGGCGGGCCCGGGCGAGCAGCCTGCAGGTCCCTTGGCGCGGCGCTCGCTGCCCGCCGCCCGCTTCAGGCCGTGCAGGGTGGCCGAGAGCGGAGCGGGGTCCAGCTGGAGCGCGGGCTCGGGGAACGGCGCCCGCAGCGGCAGCAGGAACTGTTCCCCCGAGGTCGGGGCGGCGGCGGGCGCCACCGAGCAGGAAAAAGTGGCCAGGGAGGCGGCGCCCCCGGGAAAGGACTCGGCGGAGACCGGCGAGCGGAGGCAGCGCTCCAGGAAGGCGCGGCGCAGCTCCGCGCCCGCCGGCTTGGCGGGGCTGGGCCCGGGGCCCTCCCTCCCATTGGCCCTCCACTGGGCACCTTCCTGCCCGCCCTCCCCCAGGCTCACCCCGGCCGCCCGACAGGGTGGCCCCGACAGCTCCTGGGCCGCCTCCATCGTCAGCTCTTCTCTAGGTTCCTCCTGGGTGGGGGGCGCTGCCTTCTCGACACGGGGCAGGTTGGCGTCGGGGCCGGGCGGCGCCACCACCAGGGGACCCGACAGAGGGAAACCCCGCTCGGCTAGGCGAACTCTGTAAGACCCGCCCGTCCGCTTAGTCCGCTTCACCAAGAAGCCCCTCGGCATGGTGGAGTCCGGAGTTCTGAGCCACCAGGAGAAACGGGAGGGTCGGCAGGGAGTCGTGGGAGCCGGCGAGAGCGGCAGCCACCAAAGCTTCGCCAGGCGATCATGCCCGGGCTGCCTTTATAGCTGAGACGCGGGCCGAGTGGCCCTCTGAGCCACCTCCACGCTGAGCCGGCCAATCAGGAGTGAGCGCGGGCCCGGGGGCGTGGCCTCTGCGGGGGCCCCCCGTGGGTGGTGTAGGCAGGGTGGGCCCCAGGTCAGGAGGTGCGCGGACCCCTGGCCGGCCTCGTGGCCTCGCAAGGGCGCCCGCACCCCGACCCTGCCCCGGACGGCCCCCTATCCTATCCCGGGCAAAGACGACAAAAGCCACGGCCTGGACAGTAAGGAAGCCCTGTAGCGCTCTTGGCCTCCGCCGCCTGCAGGGACGAACAGCTGCGGAGTACCCAGGGCACCCTCAAAACGGAACTCCCACTTCCACCCCCACGCATGGACGGACCCGTGGCAGCGACCAGGTGGGAGTCCGCCGGGAAGGGGTTAACATCCTCGGCCGTATTGAGCTGAGGAGAAGCTGCCGAGCGGCACCCGAAGGCTCGGGACGGAGCGGGCACGGCCGCCCTCCGGTATCGATCCCCCGCGCGTCTGTGAGACTATGAGAATCCATCTGGGCAGAAGGGCTCTCAGGCCGGCGCGTGCGTGCCCGCCAGCCTGCGGAGCTCCGGACGCCGGCACGTTTCCGCGCCCCGAGCCTCTCCACGGCCCGGAGAGGCCGAGGAGTGGGGAGGGGGACGGGATCTAATTTTCCACGGTCTTCACGTAAAGTGCTTTCTCTGCTCGCGAGGTCCACTTAGGCGACCCAGAGACATGACTTCATGCCTGGCCGGCCTGCTTAGCGCGGAGGAGACTGCCGGCATCAGCGCCGCAGCTGCTTCCCTGCGCAGCACCAGGCGGGGTCCGCGCGCAGCGCACTCTGCGCCGACGCTGCCCAGAGCCCAGCACTGCTGGTTTCAGGAACTGAAAGAAAGGTGAAAGTTTGTTATACTTCCTAGACGATGAGACAGACCGTGTGAGGCAGAGATAAAATGTCAGAATTCATGCTGGACGTGGGTGCAGTGTGAGAGCAGGAAGGAGAGTTGGTTATGCTCACATCTCCTTACTAAACCAAATTGGAGCCAGGCACCGGTGGCTCATGCCTGTAAACCTTCCTACTAAGGAAAATCCAGCCCCAGCGAGACAAATCCTAAACTCTTAGCTCCAATTAATCGGAAAAAAAAAAAAGCTGGAAGTGGAGGTGTGGCTCAAGTAGTAGTAGAGTGCCAGCCCTGAGCAAAAAACCAATTGGCAGAGCAGACTGAGGGAGATGTTTTTAAAGTAGAATGTAATCTAGTCATCAATAAAACATTTTCCTCTCATTAATAAGGTATTATCATATAGAGGACAGTATTTAGGAAAATACTTTGAGTAATTATAGTTTTATTAATCTCTGTTTATACATTAAGTATTTTGCTTCATTTCTACTCTGTATACATACATACATATATACATGCATACATACATATGCACACACACACAGCAGGAAGGTGTATCCTTACTTTTTTTCTTTAACAAGTGTATCAAGCCAGAAGAAAAGGTAGAGAACCAGCAAAAGTAGCAAAGACCCCAGATTCATACCAAGATCAGACTAATTCCAAATCCCAGACTTCCCCTAATCACATCCCACAACTGCACGTTCTGCAGTACACACACACACACACACACACACACACACACAGTTTCACAGATTGTTACTTCCCTTCACCAAGTGCATTTTTAAAAGTATTTGGTCAAAGAAAACAAATTGACTTCATAACTGAATAATGGATGAAGACCTACAATTATGCTATTTCCACGAAATATCATGAAACCATACACCACTAAATAATGAGATTTTATAATCAAAATGAATATTCTGAATCTCTGTTTGGAACATTTGAGTCTTTGAATAGTGTTAGTAATCTTAAGTTTCCTGAATTGATGGCTTCTAACATATAAACTTATATAGGACTTACAATGCAAATTCTCAGTTCCCCTTTGCTTTCTCCTGATGACTCAGAATGTATGGTATTGAAAGTATGATGTAAGAATCTAATACTTTTAAGAGTGCCCGTTTTCCAGGTTTTTTTCCCCAAAGACAAAGTACTTTGTTAGAACAGCTGTCACCTATTTTCTACCAAATCCAATAGTTTTATTCATAGCTCATACCTTCCCTTGCTCTCAGGTAGAATTTTGAAAACAACTTTTCTGGAAGGTGATGTAACAAGTGTTTATCAGTTTTTAAAAAACTGTAGTCTTAATCTACCAATCATTCAGAAAGTAATCCAAATGACAAAAATTTATGTAGTTTTTTTTCCACAGTGTTATTTTGTAGTTGGAAACAGAATAACCTTAAGGAACTTATAGTGTAACTATGCTATAGATGATTAAGTAGCCAT
The DNA here is from genome assembly GCF_019054845.1 of Dipodomys spectabilis. NCBI lineage: Eukaryota > Metazoa > Chordata > Mammalia > Rodentia > Heteromyidae > Dipodomys > Dipodomys spectabilis. The sequence continues at coordinate 2,698,180 of NW_024870719.1, read as the reverse complement.
TCAAATGCAATGACATAGGCTGGGGGCTGTTCGTTCATGCCTATAAATCTAGCTACTCAGGAGACTAAGATCTGAGGATTGATGTTCAAAGCCAGCCTGGGCAAGAAAGTCCATGAGATTCTTATCTCCAATTAACCACTAATAAAAACGGAAGTGGCACTGTGGCTCAAGTACTGTAGAGTGCTCGCCTTGAGCTGAAGAGCTCAGAGTATAGTAGTTCACATCTGTAATCCCAGCATATTGAGTAGCTGAGGCAGGAGGATCATGAGTTCAAGGCCAGCCTAGACCACATTGTGAGACTCTGCCTTACAAAACAAACAACAACAACAACAACAAATATCGGCAGGATTAAAGTCACCTATATAATAACTCAGCTATGAAAAGATGAAATGAGCAAAACAATGGAAGGAAATATGCCAGAAAATGCATATTTCAGCAGAGAACAGTATTGATCCACTAGTAAGAATTTAGTAGTCTTAGCCAGGTGCGGTGGCTCACACCTGTACTCCTAGCTACCAAAGAGGCTGAGATCTGAAGATCACGGTTCAAAGCCAGCCTAGGCAAAAAAAAAAAAAAAAAAAGAAAAAGAAAAAAAAACTCCATGAAACTCTTATCTCCAATTAACCACCAGAGAACTGGAAGTGGCACTGTGGCTCAAGTGGTAGAACACTAGACTTGAGCTGAATTGCTGAGGGACAGCACCCAGGCCCAGAGTTCAAGCCCCACAACCAACAAAAAAGAAAAGAAAAATAAAAAAAGAATTTAGTAGTCTTGTTTAAAATTTAGTAACAAACCAATCTTTAATTTTTTGGTATATTCTCTAAGTGTCATGTGATATATAATCTGAGTCCCTGTGGGTGTGCTTTTGAAATCACTCACCATTGCATGATCTAAACAATGGCATTTACTTTAGACATACTTCAGTACTCTTTATGAAGTTATACTTGTGACTGGAAACAACTCAGAAACACCAAACATAAACCACTGGATCATATGGACTATTTTTCTTACGATCTCAGGAAATAGTCTAAAAAGAAATTACTACCATTTTAACTCTCATTAGTTCCTCCTGTTATTTTTAACAGTGATTCCCCATTTTGGTTGTTTTCTATGCCATGTACATTTGTTGCCAGCTTTATTTGTGTGCTACTGAACAAATATTTTGAAAAAAATGTTTTATGTAATAAACACTATTGAGCAGCATTATAAGGTCAGGTGCAGCGTCAAACCAAACTGCAAAATTGTAAGTGACATAAAGTGGTTAAGGGCTATTGGTTACTGTTTCTTGGTATTTTATAATCACACTGGAATGGATTTTACTCAATCATCCCTTGAATAACCATTTTCTTTTAGCTACTTGATATGCACTAAGACATGTTGAGTTTCACAAATAATTGCTGGGTACTTGCCAGTTACTTTTGCATGACTATATTCAAACTACCTGAGAAAACAACTTGAAGTAGGAAAGATGTCTTTAGTCACAGTTTTGAAATGTTCAGTCCTGGTCACTTGGCCCAGTGCACATGGTAGAATCTCTTGGCATGAGACATTCACAGCGGAGAAGCAATTTAAACCCATGGAGCTAGGGGAAGAGAGACATAGACTAGCATGATATCAAAGTCACATGCCCAATAACCTTTAATAATCATTTGTTGTCTGCATTTTTTTTGGGGGGGGTCCAGTCATGGGGCCTGAACTCTGGGCCTGGGCGCTGTCCCTCAGCTCTTCAGCTCAAGGCTAGTGCTATACCTTGAGCCACAGCACCACTTCTGACTTTTTTCTTTTTGCTTATATGGTGCTGAGGAATCGAACCCAGGGCCTCAGGCATGCAAAGCAAGCGCTCTACCACTGAGCCAACTTCCCAGCCCTGCATTTTTTAATTACTTGATTTTTTATGGTATGAGTGAGGGATTTTCATAGTGATATTTCCACACATGCACACAGTATACTTTAAATGAATTCCCTTCCTCACACCATATCGTTGGTTTTTTTAGATTTTGTTGTTGTTGTTGTTAAAATATTCGGCAATGCTGGGTGTTGGTGGCTCACACCTGTAATCCTTGTTACTCACAAGACTATGATCTGAAGACTGCAGTTGGAAGCCAGCCTGGGCAGGCTGTCTGTGAGTTTCTTATCTCCAATAAACTACTCAAAAAAGCCAGAAATGACAAAAGTGGATCCGTTCAGCAATGAGACACACTAGACACAGTGTTGGAAATGAACTATACAACTTGGGGGCAGGAGGGAAGTCAGGAAGTGAAAAACTGGGAGAGAATGAGGGAGGGAGTGACACAGTTCAAAAAGAAATGTACTCATTATCTGACTATGTAACTGTAACCTCTCTGTACATCACCTTTACAATAATTGCTTTTTAATTTTTAAAGCCAGAAGTGGCACTGTGGCTCAAGGGGTAGAGCATTAGCCTTGAGAGAAAGAAGCTCAGGGACAGTGCCAAGGCCCTGAGCTCAAGCCCCAGGACCAGCAAAAAAGAAAAGCGAGCAACACTTGTATTTTCTCTTAAATATGATAATATATAATATTAATAATTTAATATTAATGTGATCATTTAAATTACTATAGCTCACCCTTTAAGCCTACTCAGGAAGCTAAAATCTGAGAATCACAGTTCTAAGCTGGCTTGGGAAGGGCTCCAATCACCATGTGGCCCCCAAAACTTCAGAAGTGGAATTGTGGCTCTAGTGGCAGAGCACCAGCCTTGAGCAAAAAAAGCTAAAGGATAGTGCTCAGGCCCTGAGTTCAAGCCCCAGACAAACACAAATTAAACCCAAAAAAGTCATTATGATAAACAAGGCACTGGCCAAGGAAGACTGGGAAATCTGTTTTCTCTATATTCTTTCTGTTGACGTTGACTACCTTTTCTGCCTTTTAAAAACTCAGGACCCTCAACTGCTCTGTTACATTTTGACAACAATTCATACAGTAGATTATTTAACTATTTACATTTTAAGCTTTCTATCTCTAGTTGTAAAATAGATTACTTTGATTTAAATTCATAATATTTGAAGCAATAGAAATTGAGTAAGTTGCCAGGCAACGGTGGCTCAAGCCTGTCATCCTAACTACTCAGGAGGCTGAGATCTGAGGATCATGGTTCAAAGTCAGCCTTGGCAGGAAAGTTCATGAGACTCTTATCTCCAACTAACCACAGAAAACTGGAAGTGATGCTATGGCTCAAGTGGTAGAGTGTTTGCCTCGAGCTGAAGAGCTGAGGGACAGCGCCCAGGCCCAGAGTTCAAGCCACATGACTGGGGGAAAAAAAAGAAATTAAGGAACTTACTGACACAGAGGAGTAATTTTTTTGTCCTGAAATCATAATGTGTATACAGTAGGCTCAGATGACTATTTTTTTGTGTGCCAGTACTGGGGTTTGAACTCAGGGCCTGGGAGCTGTCCTTTAGCTTTTTTGCTCAAGGCTGGCACTCTACCACTTAAGCCACAGCTCCACTTCCATTTTTTGCTAGTTAATTGAAGATAAGTATCTTATAGATTTGTCTGTGTAGAGTGGCTTTGAACCATAATCCTGGGATCTCACTCTCCTGAGTAGTTAGGATTATAGGAATGAGCCACCATTGCCTGATCAACTGACCTATTTTTTTAATCACTGGAAAATATGAACAATTACTCAAGACCTTTATTTCTTCTGTCTTTCTCCCTTCCCCTTCACCTACAGATGTCCCTATGAAAGGACAGCACCAAGTTGCAGTTACTAGAGGCCTGTGGACCCCAGGAACCCAGAAGTTAACCATTTCTCCAAAATCTAAAGCTGAACTCTTCATACATTCTCAGTGAAAGGTACTATAATTAGCTGTCTAGGCCAAAACTCAAAAACTTTTGGCTCCAGCTGCACACCCCATATCAATCCATTAGCATTTTTATCAGTTCTATCTTCAAAGTATTTGCTGAATCTGAACACATCAGATTCTATTCCTCCACTCTGGTCTTTTCCTTCCACTCTATAGTATATTTTTTACTACTTGTTTAGCAGAAAGAAGATCCTATTAGAATATAAACATGATCATTTTACTCATAATCTTTGAATGACTTTGCACTGTATTAAAATAAGAGCCAAATCACTAGGGCCAGACACAGTAGTTCATGACTGCAATCCAGCTATTTGGGGGGCAGAAATAGGAGGACTAAAATTCAAGGCCAGCCTAGGAAAAGTAAGTGAGAAATCATTTCTCAAAGAGCAAGCTGGGCTCCATGCTGTTGGCTCAGGCCTAATCCTAGCTACTGAGGAGGCTGAGATCTAAGGATCATAGTTCAAAAACCAATCCAGGCAGGAAAGTCTGTGAAACTTTTATCTCCAATAAACTACCTGTACTCTCAGTTACAAGGAAGGTAGAAGTAGGAGGTCATCCTGAGCAAAAGTGAGACTAATTGAAAAATAAGTAAACGGGGCTGAGGGCAATGCTCAAGTGGTAGAACACTTGCACTCCAAACTCACTATCGCCTAACATGCGCAGGAAAGTCCGTGAGACTCTCATCTCTGATTAACCACCAAACAGCCACTAATGGAGCTGTGGCTCCAGAGGTAGAGCACTAGTCTTGAGCAAAAAACCTGAGGGACAGGTCAAGGCATTGAGTAGCACAATAAAGGAGAGAGAGAGAGATACTGTCATCTCGGAAAGGTCTTCTCCAACTGCCCTAGCATCGCTGCCCTTCATTACTTTTATTATTCACTCAGGATTTGTGTGCCCCAGAAATAGAACCCAGGACCTCATCCACAAATGTGTTTATCATTGAGCTACACTCCAGCCTATCAGCTATTAATTTTTCTTCACTGCCTGTCACTATATAAATATATAATATATATTATAAATATGAGATATAAATGGACATTGTCTGCTATCTCACAGAAAGCTATAAGGTACATGAAGTTGGGGCTTTCACTTTGTTCACATCCACAAATTTAGTTCCTAGAACCACGACAGGTAGATTCACAGATGAATTCATGTCGAAAATAGCAGCCACCAGAGTTTAAAAGACATCACACAGCTTCCTTTTTTTTTTTTTTTTGTCAGTCGTGGGGCTTGAACTCTGGGCCTGGGCGCTGTCCCTCAGCTCTTCAGCTCAAGGCGAGCGCTCTACCACTTGAGCTACAGCGCCACTTCCAGTTTTCTGGTGGTTTATTGGAGATAGGAGTCTCACGGTCTTTCCTGCCCGAGCTGGCTTTGAACTGTGATCCTCAGATCTCAGCCTCCTGAGTAGCTAGGATTACAGGCGTGAGCCACCAGCGCCCGGCTCACACAGCTTCTTATGGCTGCAACCTGCAGACCTGAAGCCCACCTTGCCTGCAGACGAAGGCGCGAAAACAAAGACAGGACTCCAGCCTGCGAGCATTTTTTTTTTAAGGGGGGGTCCAGTCGTGGGCCTGAACTCTGGGCCTGGGCACTGTCCCTCAGCTCTTCAGCTCAAGGCTAGCACTCTACCACTTGAGCCACAGCACCACTTCCGGCTTTTTTCTTTTTGCTTATATGGTGCTGAGGAATCGAACCCAGGGCCTCAGGCATGCAAGGCAAGCACTCTACCACTGAGCCACCTTCCCAGCCCGCTGCAAGCATTTTTGATACCTTGGTGCACACAGTGAGAGAACTGAAAGGCCCTCCTCATATGGGCACGCTGAGAGTCCTTGTCCTCGCTCAGACCAAGGCATAGAGCACTATTTCCTCCCAATGGGGAAAGTAAGCCCCACAGCATGATCACAATACCCTGGGTACTAAGAAAATGGGAACAAAAAGCAACTGGAAAGCTACTTAGAATAACCAGCACAGAGCCCAGCACCAGTAGCTCCTACCTAGAAACCTAGCTACTCAGGACGCTGAGATCTGAGGCTCCCAGTTCAGAGCCAGACCAGGCAGGGAAACTGGTGAGATTCTGATGATCAATTAAGCAACAAAACCACTGAACCACCACCAACAACAGCAACAACAACAGAAGTAGAGCTGTGGCTCAAGTGGTAGAGTGCCAGCCTAGAACTGAGAAGATAAGGGACAGTCACTAGACCTTGCAGTCAAGCCACAGTACTGGTGCACACACGCATGCACATACATACATACACACACACACACACACACACACACACACACACACACCTGAGTACCTGAGGCTGCTGTGAGCTCACAAGTGGGGAGACAGACCTGCTTTCCATCATAGTGATGTGTACATCCATTTTAAATATGCACCTTGCAATGCTGAAAGCTAGCTGGAATCAATCTTCGTGTAGAGGCACAGCTTTAATATGGGGTTCATACAGTTGAAACCATGCTCACTTTATGATTATACATGCAGAGTATGTATTTGTGGGGCTGTGTCTTCCCCGTGAAGGGAAATTTATATTTTTGTCTTTGTAGTTTCTCAATTCTTGCTCCATATAATCTTTTTTAAAGTAAGTTTTTTCTTGTGAAAATACTGTACAAAGGGGCTACAATCACATGAGCAAGGTAATGAGTACATTTCTTATCAAACATTGTTGCCTCCTCCTTTGTTTTTCCCCTACCATCCCTTCCCTCCCACCTCCATAACTATACTCCCCCCCACACACCAGACACTTTACAATCTTGAAGCTTTGTTAGCCTCAAGATTTACATTAAAATCTTGCTTGGTTAACTGAAACTCTCATAAGAATAGAGGGTTCCTCTTTATCTGTAAGTAACAATGCTTTCTTCCTTAAAAGTGTGTTTGGTCTGATGATGCTTTCTGAGACACAAAAGCTTTCTTTTGGTTTCTGTGTTTAAGATATTTCCCTTCCTTTTAATTTCAACCTGTATTATGTTTTCAGTGTCTCTCCTATTGATAGCAGTTCGATTTTTTTTAAGTCTTTAAACTTGTAACTAGAGCATTTAAATCTGTCATCTTCAAAAATACTTTGTGCTGGGCACCAGTAGTTCATGCTGTAATCCTAGCTACTGAGGAGTCTGAGATCTAAGGATCACTGTTCATAGCCAAACCTGGACAGGAAAGTCTGTGAGACTCTTAATCATCAATTAACTGCCCAAAACTGGAAGTGGAGCTCTGGCTCAAGTGTTAGAGCTCCAACCTTGGAGCAAAAAAGCTCAGACAGCATGCAGACCCTGAAATCAATCAAGTCCCAGGACTGGCACAAAACAACAGAAATAATTTTGTACGCCAGGTACAGTGGTTCACATCTATAATCCCCATACTTGAGAAGCAAAAACAGGAGGATCATGATTTAAAACCAGTCTAAAACCCTCCCCTCCCCCCAAAAAGTAGACTGTTCCTCAAAAAATAAAGCTAGGTCTGATGGTTCACATTTAGAATACCAGCTCTGCGGGAGGCAGAGATGGGAAGACAGCTGTCTGAGAGTAGTCAGGGAATATAAAGCCATATCTGAAAAAGAAAGGAAGGGCTGGGAAGTTGGCTCAGTGGTAGAGCGCTTGCCTTGCATGCCTGAGGCCCTGGGTTCTATTCCTCAGCACCACATAAGCAAAAAGAAAAAAGCCGGAAGTGGCTCTGTGGCTCAAGAGGTAGAGCGCTAGCCTTGAGCTGAAGAGCTGAGGGACAGCACCCAGGCCCAGAGTTCAGGCCCCACGACTGGACCCAAAAAAAAAAAAAAGAAAAGAAAAAGAAAGGAAACGGGGTGAGATTTGTGGCGTACTTGGGAGAACACTTGTCAGGCAACACAGTCTCTGGTTTCAAACCTCAGTACATCCAAAAGTAGAGGGGAAAAAAAAGTACTTTGTATTTGGTGTATTCATTTCTTTGTTTCTCCTTTTTTGGTTTTCCCTTTCAAATATCTAAATTTCATATATCTAATCCTCTTAACCAGTTTGAAGCATTTATTCATAGTGCCAGTCCTGGGACTTGAACTCAGGGCCTGAGCACTGTCCCTTAGCTTTTTTTTTAGGAGTTGATATGGAATTAATTCGAGTACAAGAATCCTTTAAAGGGTACAGGCAAGTATTTTCTTTAAAAAAAATTGTTATTATTATAAAGGTGATAGCTGGATGCCAGTGGCTCACACTTGTAATCCTAGCTACTCAGGAGACTGAGATCTGAGGATCACAGTTCAAAGCCAGCCCAGGCAGGTAAATCTGTGAGACTCTTATCTCCAATAAACCACCAGAAAACCAGAAGTGGTGCTGTGGTAGAGCACTAGCCTTGAGCTGAAGAACTGAGGGACAGTGCCCAGGCCCAAAGTTCAAGCCCCACGACTGACCAAAAAATAAAAAATAAATAAAAATAAAAGTGATGTACAGAGGGGCTATAGTTATATAAGTCAGGTAAGTGAGTCCATTTCTTTCTGGACAATGCCACCCCTTCTCTCACTCTTTCCCAGTTTTTCTTTCCCATCCCCACCCACAAGTTGTATAGTTATTTTCCCTTAGCTTTGTTGCTCAAGGCTGGTGCTGTATCACTTGAGCCACACCTCTACTTCTATCTAGCTTTTTGCTGGTTAATTGGAGACAGGAGACCCATGAACTCTCCCTGAATGGACTGGCTTTCAGTTGCAATCCTCAGACCTCAGCCTCCTAAGGAGCTACGACTACAGGCATGAGACTCCTATGTCTGGCTTTTGTTGTTGTTGTTGTTCAGTTTTGGAGGATGAACTCAAGACCTCATACCTGCTAGGCAGGCATTCTCTCTCTCTCTCAAACCATAACACCAACCCCTTTTTTGCACTGATAATTTTCGAGATGCGGCCTCACTTTATGGGCTGTGATCCTCCTTGTGTTTGCCTGTGTCTCTGAAAACGACAGGCTGTGCCACTGCACCTAGCCTATGTGATCCCTCCACAGCTGGGATCACAGAGAGATACCACAACACCAAGCATTGGGTGAGATGAAGTGTCGCAGATTTTTATGTCTGGGCTGACCTGGAACTTCAGTTTCCTGATTTTTACCTCCCAAGTAGCCAGAATTACAGGTTGGAGCCACTTCACCCAGCTCTACATCACACATTTTTAATTAAGCAAAATTTGCCTTTGATAATAAAAGGACATTAGAACACTTGAACTCCATGCACTCTTTCCTGACTTACATACTTTCGTGTATTTTGTAAAGGTTCATAAGACACTATTGTTTTGAGATTTTTCTGTGTACTGGGGTTTGAACTTAGGGCTTCATACTTGCTTGGCTCACACTCTACCACTTGAGCCACACCTCTAGCTTTGCTTTTTTGCTGATTATTTTGGAGGCAAACTTTTCTGCCCTGGCTGGCCTCAAATTGAGATCCTCCAGATGTCAGCCTCCTGAGTAGCTAGGATTACCGATGTGAGCTACCTGCTCTCAGCTAACAATATTATTTTATGCAATTAATATTCATTATTTACTCACATCTTTCATGTTTTTAAACTACCAATTCCTAGTATCTGAGACTTTCCATGTGAGATCATTTTCCTCCTAATCTGAAATAAATGCTTTAAAATTTCCTTCACTATAGATTTGCTTATGGCAAAAGGTCTCAGCTCCAGTGTATATGAAATGTCTACTGCAGAATTTTAGCTGTTTCCTTTCAGCATAATGGAAACACTCTACTGTCTTCTGATTGCCATTTTTACTAGTGAGAAAGCAGCTGTTTGCAGATACTGCTCTTTGGAAAGTAAGAGTAATTCTCTTCCTTTTTTTTGGTCCAGTCCTGGGGCCTGAACTCTGGGCCTGGGCACTGTCCCTCAGCTCTTCAGCTCAAGGCTAGCGCTCTACCACTTGAGCCACAGAGCTACTTCCGGCTTTTTTCTTTTTGCTTATGTGGGGCTGAAGAATCAAACCCAGGACCTCAGGCATGCAAGGCAAGTGCTCTACCACTGAGCCACCTTCCCAGCCCCTTCTCTTCCTTTTTTAATACTTGTTAATGATACATTATTGGTTTACTTTTTTTTTTCTTTTGTAGGTCATAGGGCCTGAACTCTGGGCCTGGGCGCTGTCCCTCAGCTCTTCAGCTCAAGGCTAGCACTCTTCCAATTGAGCCATAGTGCCACTTCTGGTTTTTTCTGCTTATATGGTGCTGAGGAATTGAACCCAGGGCTTCATGCATGTAAGGTAAGCACTCTACCACTATTGATTTGCTTTTAAAGTTATAAAAGCAAGGAACCAGTGGCTCAGACCTGTAATGTAGTTACTCAAGAAGCTGAGATCTGAGGATCTAGGTTCAAAGCCAGCTAGGACAAAAAAGTCCAAGAGACTTTTATCTCTGGTTAAATTTTTTTCCAGCAAAAGATCTGGAAATGGAGGTTTGACTCAAATGGTAGAGCACCAGCCTTAAGTGAGAAAGCCAAAATCTCAGTATCATTAACAAGAAAAAAGAAGGAAATGAAGGGAAGGAGGGAGAAAAGGAAGGAGATAAGAGAAGGAGAGAGAGAATGAGAGAGGGACAGGGAGAGGAAATGATAGAGAGAGAAAGAAACAGAGACAGAGAGAAAGAGAGAGAGAAAATTTAACACTTGGATAAATAATTGTCCAAGTAGTTTAACACCAACTAGTCAGCTGTATGAAAAATCAGCTAATGTGGGCTGGGAATGTGGCCTAGTGGTATAGTGATTGCCTAGCATACATGAAGCCCTGGGTTCAATTTCTCAGTACCACATAAACAGAAAAAGCCAGAAGTGGTGCTGTGGCTTAAGTGGTAGGAGTGCTAGCCTTGAGCAAAAGAAGCTCAGGGACAATGCCCAGACCCTGAGTTCCAGCCCTAGGACTGGCAAAATAAAAAAATAAAAAATCAGCTAATGGTAGTCCTTATTTGCATGGTAACATGGGATCATAAAAAGGGTCATGCAAATAGAAGCAAGAGGGTTTTCATTTTCTTTTCTCTTTGTCTTGTTTGTTCATTTAGCTGCTTTGGGGAGGGTAAGGGAACACAGAAATGGAGGGACAAAGGGGGAACAAATGCAGCAGAACAAATACTTACTGGACATTATGCTGAAAATGAACTATGCATCTTGATAGGGACAGGAGGGAAAAACTGGGAGAAAGCAAGGGAAGGGGTAACATCATCTTTAAACAAATCCTCTTTGCCTGACCTATGTAACTGTAACCCCTCTGTGTATCACCTTTATAATAACAATAACAACGTTAAGATGGCAAAGAACAAAAAAGATCATGCAAAGCCATCTTAATAGTCAATTAAGAAAATGATGATTGTTCATGACCTTTAAAACCTGCCCAAACTTTTATTGTCAGTTATAAATGTATATAACAGTCAAAGTTTACATCGAGAATTAAAACATTGTATTTCAAAAACTAATTCATAGAAGTGTGGGTCCAGGCATGGTGACTCATGCTTATCATCCCCGCCACTTAAGGGGTAGAGGTAGGAAGGATCACAGTTATAGACCAACCCTAGGAAAATGTTTGCGAGACCCTATCTTAACCAATAGAGGCTGGATACAGTGGTGCATGCCTATCAATACAGCTATGCAGGAAGCATACATAGGAATGTGGCAGTCCAGAAATAACCCAAAATAACTAAAATTAAAAAAGTATGGGAGCTGGGCATTGGTGGCTCACACCTGTAATTCTGGCTACTCAGGAGACTGAGACCTGAGGATCACAGTTTCAAGTCAGCAGCAGCACGAATGTCTGTGAGACTCTTATCTCTGATTAACCACCAAAAAACCTGAAGTGGAAGTGTGGCTCACGTAGTAGAGAGCCAGCTTTCATTGACCCACGCCTTGAGTTCAAGCCTCAGTACTGACACAAAAGAAAATACAAAGGGCTGGGATGTAGCTCAGTGGCAAAGTGCTTTCTTAGCAGGTACAACACTCCAGATTCCAGGGCTGGGAAGGTGGCTCAGTGGTAGAGCGCTTGCCTTGCATGCATGAGGCCCTGAGTTCAATTCCTCAGCACCATAAGCAAAAGGAAAAAAGCCAGAAGTGGCACTGTGGCTCAAATGGTAGAGCGTTAGCCTTGAGCTGAAGAGCTAAGGGACAGCACCCAGGCCCAGAGTTCAGGCCCCACGACCGGACCCCCAAAAAAAAAAAAAAATCAACACTCCAGGTTCCATACTCAATACGAAAAACAAAACAAAACAACAACAACAACAAAAACAAAACAGAAAAGTGTACTCACAAACCTATGTAGATTTTCATTGAAATTTATTATGCTCTGGAAACCTTTCAAACTTAAGGCTATCTGTTTAATATCTTTGGCAGACACCACCAATTCAAAGTTATTTAAATATTAGTAGAGATTAAATAAGGTTAATGGCTCACTTTGAACAAGTTGTAAAGCATTTTCAACAAATTTATATTCATGATATATGTATCTCCTGAAAAGAGAATTAACTAATTTTTTATAGACTAAATCGTCTTCATCCTTGCCTACAATATTGATCTAAAAAGATTCCAGCTCTTTTCTGGTCTTCCGCCAGGCCTATTAGTTAGATGTTATGATCTATTTTTATGATCGCTCCATTTCAAATCTGATAACCACACAATTGCATTGTTATCCAGGCACATCTCCCTCGCATTTCAATTATCTTAATCTCATGCAGGCCCACACCAGAGGCTCTTATCAACATTTAGATATATTGTTTGTCCAGGGAGTTTTCTTTGTCCACAAAACTTGTTGAGTCATTTTATAAGGCCAAATAAATCTGATTTGCCTGGCGTTATCTGTCTTCATAAACAAATGCCGTCCACTGCCCATCGCATTGCTATCTAAATGATTTCAGATCAATTTGGTTCACTCTAACCGGGGCAATTGCATTCTGCCAGCCCCAAACTCCCTCTGTTTCTCAATTGGAGACATTATTCTTCCTCTCACTTAACAAAGTGTTCTGGGCAGCGGGCAAGAAAGTATCTGAACCAATAAAGCCCAGTTTCCTAGAGGTTTACATCGGATAGTCTGACTGAAACTATGCCTTACATCATCATAGCTTGAAATGCTGACATTATTACCTCAGCCACAGTATGAAATATCCTAAGCAGTTATTGTATTACACCGAAGGAAAAAACACAAATATCTTCTTTCATATGTGCTTTTAATATACAGTGAAAATAGATTCCTTGTGAGAGAATTATACTTAGTTGAAATTCAGCTTTATATCAAGAGGTTAACAATGAGATGAAATGAATTCATTAGAAAACTTGTTATACATTATACTAAGGCAGAATGACCCGTGTGCATCATTTTTTTAAAAAAGATAGTGGGACCAGGCATGGTAGTACACACCTATGATCCCAGCCCTCAGGAGGCTGAAGCAAGAGGATCACAATTTCAAGGCTAGCCTGGGCTCATAGAATAAATGAACAAGTTATATTCATCACTTGCCCTATCATTGCATAAAATGGGTAGCTTTGTTGATGTTGTTTCCTTTACATTTATGCTAAATCTGTGACTTGTCTCCAGACATTGTATTTACCTAAAACTCTTTGCTTAGGTGCTAGGAAGCAAAGTTAATGTACTCTCAAAGCCTTTTTCCTGAAGAAAAGATAAGCAGAGGATTTTTCCTGAGAGATGAACAATCTTTTGTATCTCCTTTTTTCATCTACTGCTTGAGCCACACCTCCTCCCATTTTTGCTTTATTTTCAGAGTCTTACACCTATTCCTCACAAGTAACTGGGATTACAGGTATAAACCACAACACCAGGCCGGGTGTACCTGTATCTTAATTTCAGTGGCTTGAGTCAATAGGTTTAATTCCTATTACCAGCATCTTATTGATAAGACAACTCACTTTCTGAATGTTTTTTATATTTTTAAATGCAGTGCTTGATGTAGCTCCTGCCTGTAATCATAGCTACTCAAGCAGTTGAGATCTAAAGATCATGGTAAGAAGCCAGCCAGCCAAGGCAGAAAATTCACAGCTCCACTAAAACTACCAAAAAAAAAAAAAAAGCTGGAAGTAGAGCTATAGCTCAAGTGTTAGAGTGCTAGCCTTGAGCACAAAAGCTCTGAGACAGAATCTAGGCTCTGAGTTCAAGTTCCAAGAACAGTACACACACACACACACACACACACACACACACACACCTTTTGAAATCTGAACATTTTAGCTGTCTATTAGCATATTTAAAGTCTACACAATGCCTATAAGTATTTTCTATTTCATCCGCAGAAGCTTGTGTCTTGTGTGTATAGGACACAACCACAAGCATAGTTTGAACAATTATGTGTCAAATCCTCATCATGACCATTGTCACTAGCCAGGTTTCCTGAGTGGAGGATTTTGTGCAACTGGAATTGCTGTTTCCTGCACGGAGGCAATTCAAGGCTTTCATTCCACTTGAGCGGAAATGAAGATTCATTCTATTAACGTGCTTCGGCACTTCTGGGCTGTGAAATTATGCTCCTCAATTACACATTCTTACAGCTTTCTCTCTCCTTGCTTCTCTGTGTTCAAGTCTCATTTCAAATACTCCACTAAATATTTGGCCTCACTTGGCATAAAAGCAGCAAACCTCTGTCCCTTCTCCCCGCCTGTCTGTGGAGATAATGGCCCTCGCTTCTCTTGTCAAGAGACAGGGAAGCATAATATTGTGTATGATGCTTTAGATGCGCAGGCTAATGGAAATCAGAACTACTGCTTCCTGTTCTGCCAGCCACCCTCAAGTTGGCCCTTCGCTTCGTTGTGCGTTTCTTTTGTTTGGATGTTAAGAAGGAATATTGTTTTTCCATTGAACATTGAAGTTTACTTTTATCTTCTCTGACTTGTTTCCACTTTTATTTCAACTTGACGCTTCTGGATTCACTACCAAACAATCACAAATGGATTCCAAGAACTGACTCAAGAATAATGTGCGTGGTAGCTAATGCACCTAGACATGATCTAATCTTACAATCCCAAACCTCAGTTTATAACTTCACATGAGGAAGCCACTGCAGGCCATCCGGGGCCTTCTGTGTGTGTGTGTGTGTGTGTGTGTGTGTGTGCGTGTGTGTGCGTGTGTGTGCGTGGGGGGGGGGTTGAACTCAGGTCTTCATGCGCTTGCTTAGCTTTTTCTGCTCAAGGCTACTGCTCTACCACTTGAGCCACAGCTCCACTTCTGACTTTTTAGTGGTTAACTGGAGATAGATAAGAGTCTTGTGAACTCTCCTGCCTCAATTCTTCAATCCACAATCCTCATATCTTAGCCTCCTGAGTAGCTAGGATTATAGGCATGAACCAACAACACCAGGTTCAAAAGAATGATTATTTAGCACAATTTTACTCAAAGTAAGTACTCAAATGACTCAAAAGCAAGTCAACAAGCTAAATTTTATGCTTCTTCCTAAGTCAGCTGCACTGCAGAAATCCTTGGAGCCAAACTGGACTGAGTCTGGAGGAGTACTGCCTGTTCTTGCCAAACTCGAAGTAACCCTGGTGAGCCTGGAGAGCCCCTAGGTGTTGATCCAGATGTTTGTGAAGGGTCTGCAAGCCACATGCTGAGTTCTTTCTGGAACTGTGAGTACAAAATTATGATGTAAGACTTAGAGGCAGGAGCCCACTCCCTGTGTGCATGTAAGAACATACCAACATGCGTGACAGGAGTGCGCAATCCTAAGTAGACTTGCATGCTTGGTACTGAGTTAATGGCTTCAACTCGAGAGGTGTTGAAGCCAGACTTGACATCCAAGTCCTGTCCTGGCCAGACAACTTGCTATCTGGTTTATACCAAGTGATTTTCTTGACTTCTCTGAACCTCTGTTTCTCATCATTAAAAAAATAAGTTCTATGCTGAGCACCAGTGCTCACACCTGTAATCCTAGTTACTCAGGAGTCTGAGATCTGAGGATTGCGGTTCAAAGCCAGCCCAGGCAGGAAAACCAGAAGTGGAGCAGTAGCTGAAGTGGTAGGAACTAGCCTAGAGTTGAAGTGTTGAGGGACAGCACCCAAGCCCAGAATTCAAGCCCTACAACTGACGAAGATAAAAAATAAAAATAAAAAAGTTCTCTGAGGGGCTGGGAAGGTGGCTCAGTGGTAGAGCGCTTGCCTCACATGCATGAGACCCTGGGTTCCATTCCTCAGCACCACATAAGCAAAAAAAACAGGAAGAGGCGCTGTGGCTCAAGTGGAAGTACACTAGCCTTGGGCTGAAGAGCTGAGGGACAGCGCCTAGACCTAGAGTTCAGGCCCCACAAGTTCTCTCAGCCAAGCAGGTGACTCAAGCCTGTAATGCCAGCTGCTGGGGACACCAGATCAGGAGGTCATATGTCAAGGTCAGCCTAAGCAAAAATGTTCAGGAGACCTCCTCCATCTCAATCAGTGGCTAGATGCAGTAGCACATGCCTATTTAAATAGACATGTGTTGGGGGTGAAGAGCAATAAACTACATAAAAAATTAACCAACATGTAGCCAGGAGCTGGTGGCTCACACCTGTAATCCTAGTTTCTCAGAAGTCTGAGATCTGAGAATTGTGGTTCAAAGTCAGCCTGGGCAAGAAACCCCGTGGAGACTCTTATTTACAATTAACTATCAAAAAATAAATCCATAAGTGATAGAGTGCTAGCCTTGGGCACAAAAGCTCAGGGACAGCGCCCAGGCCCACCGTTCAAACCCCAGGACACAAAAATAATTAATTAATTAGTCAATTAATTAAATACCAATATCTAAGGACAGGGGGAATGGCTCAATTGGTAAAGTGCTTCCTTAACAAGTACAAGATTCTGAGTTCAAATCCCAGCACTAAAAAATATCACCATGGAAAATTGTGGAGATCATTTAGTAGAACATGCCTGACCAAGGTAGAAGCTCAATAAAAGGTACTATCATTATTAGAAACCACAAAAAAAAAATTGAAAATAAACAACTGAGAAGTTACACTAACCCAAATAAAAATGAAATACTGCTGACAGTAGCTGTTGGGTTAATGTAATAGAATGAGCCACTGCAATGTCTCCCTAGACTGGACAGGAAATGACCACTTTCTCCTTGTCCTGTGTTGCTTAGTTGAGTTTTGGCGGGAGGGGGGTGGGGGGGAAGGAACCTTTCTTAGAAGAAGTCCGGATCAAGAATAAACACACCTCTGTACAACATTTTTACAATAAAAAATGTACAAAAAAAGACCAAACCCAGAGTCTCTATAAAGTGACTTCCACTAGAAAACGAACTATATAGCATGTAGGTGGGAACCGGAGGGAAAAATTGGGAGAGAGGGAAGGGGTAACATTGTCCAAAAAGAAATGTAATCACTACCTGACTTACATAACTGCAACCCCCTCTGTACATCACCTTTACAATAACAATTAAAAAATAAAATAAAGTGATTTCCAATCTCTCCTAAGGTTCTGTGTGGGAAAGAGGACTCTGAGAGTCCCTTGACACTTTGTCCTTGTAGCCAGGCCCGGGGTACACATGATCTAACTGTAATGCTCTCCCATCTTTCTCCCTGCAATTCTTCTAAAGAGATTACTCTGTACCAAGGAAATATTTTCTTCTAGAATCCTGGGAGAAGGGGAGGTTCCCACAAGATAATGAGTGCACAGGGGCAGAGTACAGCTCAGTGGTACAGTGCCTGCCTGATATCCAGGAACCACTGGGTTTGCTCCCAAGCCCCCCAAAAAGATCAGTAAATACCTTCTCCACCCTGAGGTTCTCTTTAAAAAAAAAAAAAAGGTTTATTGTTATTACAGAGCCTGAGGTTCTCTTTAAGAGAACCTTTAAGATTGAAGACCATCTAAGACTATATTTAAGATATTATGTCTTTGCAAGGTGCCAGTGGTTCACACGTGTAATCCTTGCTACTCAGGAGGCTGAGATTTGAAGATCAAAGTTGATAGCCAGACCAGGCAGAAAAGTCCATGAGACTCTTATCTCCAATTAACCAATAAATTGCCAGGAGAGTGTGGCCCAAGTGTCAAAACACCAGCTTTGGATGAAAAAGTCAAGCAAGTACATGAGGACTTGAATTCAAGTCCCAGGACTGGCACGCACAAACACACATACACACACACACACACACACACACACACACACACACACACACACACACACACACTAGATGCTAAGTCTTACTGAAAACATAGAAGTCACAGAAGACTAAGACTTCTAGAAATGTTAAAACTACAGACTAATAGATAGCTATACAGGAAGCTACACAATAGAGTGACTGGAGTCAGGAATGGGGTCCTACCATGGGAGGGTGCGCCAGGATGAATGTAATTGAAAAAAATGCCAAAAGCATAAAATGATAGTTCCTGATTCATCAACCAAATAATAGATAAAGATTTTTAGTCATTTAGTTTGTCTTGATCTCCCAGAGTAAATTAAAAAAATTATGACATTCCCAAACAGAAGCATTGACAACTTGAAATCCTAAGGTAGAGTATAGAGCCCATTAAGAGAAAAAGACTAGAACAGAAATGGAGAAAGCAGATAGTTCAGAATAGCAGTACCTTTTTTTGCCAGAAAATACTAGAAAGAGATGAAATGACATGAGGAAATTTTAAAACTAACACTGGGGACTGGGAAGGTGGCTCAAAGTAGAGTGCTTGCCTTGCATGCATGAGGCCCTGGGTTCAATTCCTAAGCACCACATAAGCAGGAAAATCTGGAAGTGGAGCTGTGGCTCAAGCACTAGAGTGCTAGCCTTGAGCTAAAGAGCTGAGGGACAGCCCCTAGGCCCAGAGTTCAGGCCCCATGACCAACCAAAAAAAACCAAAAACAAAACCTAACTCTGTAAACATTTAGGAAGGCTTAAGTCAGCAACATCACAAGATGCTTCTGTATATGTATTATATTATCAGTATTCCCTAGCACTTAGATGTCATAGACAGAACATTAATTATTTGGTAGATAGATAGAAATCATTTATATGTTGCCATTTGCTTTGCTTTATTTGTGAATTTGTACATGACAGGAGAAAGACAAGAAAGAATATTTAAGCCAGTGCCTCACACTTGTGATCCTAGCTATCCAGGAGGCTGAAATCTGAGGATCACAGTTCAAATCCAGCCTTGGACTTTTGTCCATGAAAGGAAGCAAGGAAGGAAAGAAGGAAGGAAGGAGGGAGGGAGGGAGGGAAGGAAGGAAGAAAAGAAGGAAGGAAGGAGGGAGGGAGGGAAGGAAGGAAGGAAGGAAAGAAGGAAGGAAGGAAGGAAGGAAGGAAGGAAGGGAAAGAAGGAAGGGAAGGAGGGAGGGAGGGAGGGAAAATATTCATCAATCTAGATCGTAGGAACAACTATCAAGAAGAGTTATTAAATAGTTATTAAATTAGGGCTGGGAAGGTGGCTCAGTGATAGAGTGTTTGTCTTGCATGCATGAGGCCCTGGGTTCAATTCCTCAGCACCACATAAGCAGAAAAAAAGCCAGAAATGGCGCTGTGGCTCAAGTTGGTAGAGTGGCAGCTTAGGGGAGCACCTAGGCTGAGTTCAGGCCCCATGACTGACCAAAAAAAGAAAAAAGAAAGAAAGAAAGAAAAAAGAATACTAAATTAAGACAGCTACTTGTGGCTCACTACTGTAATTCTAGATACCAGGAGGCTGAGAGCTGAGGTTTGTGGCTCAAAGCCAGACAGAGTAGGAAAGTCCATGAGATTCTTATCTTCCAATTAACTGCCAAAAAACCGGAAGTAGAGCTGTGGCTCAAGTGGTAAAGTGCCAGCTTTGAACATAAAAGCTAAAGGACAGCACCTAGGCCCTCAGTTCAAGCCCCAGTAACCCCCCCCCTCCCACATCCACACAAAATAGTATTTTAGCTGTGCATGGTGGAGCATGCCTATAATCCTAACACTTAAAAAGCTGAGGCAGGAAGATCTTAAGAGCTACTTGCTCTACAGAACAAGATCCTACCTCAAAAGAAAAAAAATTCTATTCTTGCCATGGGATTTTAAAGTCCAATATAAAATGTTAATTCTTCGTTTAAGCCAAATGTTTTAGTAAAGCAGTATCTTTTCACTTGAAAACTATGTACCTCAAAGTCAATGAAATTGGGGTTCAAAGAAATTTCAAATCATCCAAAACAGGGAGGCACCCAGTGACTATCAATTACTAAACTTCTGGCAGTCTCTCTCTTCCTGACATTTGATTAAAGTTTTATCATATATTAATTATTGTTTTGAGCATGGGCTCCAGATTTCACTGAGTTCACCAGCTCTAGACGCCTACAAATATGTTTTGCTCTAAATTACTGGCACTGTTTCTGTTGATATTCAGCATAATCAAACATTTGTAAGCATGCTGTCTTTTCAATCTGCTCAGCTGATGCACTTTACCTGATCTTTCATTAAAGTAATCAAAACACTTGCTGTGTCGCATCTAATGAATGTTGCATGTATGATTAAGTGCTTTCATTCATATTGCAAGTTTGATTTAATGTAATCTGCCTTTCAGACAGCCATTAGCCTAGCTCCTACGTGAATTCGATTAATTGGCTGAATTCTTCCAGATGTCCATTAAGCATTACAGGAATTTCTATGTAGAAACAGCGGGGGCTGTCTAGCACAGAACCAAACAATGAGATGTTAGATTTCTGTCATGACTTACAAAAACCTGGATTCATTTTCATTAATAAAACATCTGTATCCTGCACAGCTATGCATTGAGATGCATTGATTTTATATGTTTATTTCTCTCATGACTGCAAAAAGAGAGTTAAACAGAAGCACATTTACTGATATGTAAGCCCAGGGTTTAGAGACACTCATTAGTAAAACAGTTCCATTTTTCAACTTTACAGTGGATCTGAAATAGAAGGAAATATACTAACACACACCTGTTTGAAAACAAACAAAAGAATATCTAGGACCACTGCAATAGGCATATTTAAGTGACATTAGGACTTACTTAGAAAAGGATGTGACTTTCCTACCCACTTCCAAACCAGCAGGTCTATTTCAGAGCAAAGGGAAAATCTGGCTCTTTCTGGGACAACTTGTCTTGTTGTGAGTGATTCTGCCTGTCTCTCAAGTTGGTAGGCTTTTCAAGTTGTATGTTGCTATTAAAGAGGAAGTAATATGCTAGGCACCAATAGTTCATGCCTGTAATCCTAGCAACTCAGGAGGCTGAGATCTGAGGGTTGCAGTTTGAAGGTAGCCTAGGCAGGAAATTCCATGAGACTCTAATAAACTACTCAAATAAACTGCTCCAAGAAATTACACGAAAAAGCCAGAAGTGTCACTGTGGCTCAAGTGGTAGAGTGCTCACATTGAGCAAAAAGAAGCTCAGGCCCAGAGTTCAAGCCCCAGGATCAGCCAAAAAAAGAGGAAGAAATGGGCTAGAGGCATGGCTCAAGTGGTAGAGCACCTAACTAGCAATTGTGAGCCCTGAGTTCAAATCCTTAAAAAATGTAAAAGAGCAAGAAAAGGTTGGAAACTAATGGCTTACATCTGTGATCCTAGCTACTCAGGAGGTTGAGATCTGAGGATCAAGATTTGAAGCCAGTCTGGGCAGGAAAGTCCATGAGACTCTTATCTCCAATACATTACCAAAAAAGTCAGAAGTAGATCTATGGCTCAAGTGGTAGAGTGCTAGTCTTGAGCAAAAGAAGCTCAGGGACAGCACCCAGGTCCTGAGTTCAAGCCCCAGGACCAGAAGAAAGAAAAGAGGAAGAAGAAAGAAGAAATCTGTGCTACTAAAAACAGACTTGCTGAGAGCACACTGATCAATTCCTACTCTTGGCCTCTTCTTATTTTAGGTTACTTTCTTTTTTCTTTTGCTAGCCCTAGGGCTTGAACTCAGGGCCAGGGCGCTGTCCCTGAGCTTCTTTTCCTCAAGTCTAGCATTCTACCACTTGAGCCACAGCACCACTTCTGGCTTTTTCTGTTTATGTGGTGCTGAGGAATCAAACCCAGGACTTCATGCATGCTAGGCAAGCACTCTACCACTAAGCCATATTCTGAGTCCCTTATTTTAGGTTTCTATTAACACACTTTTCAGGTAATATTAAATACAATGGGTCATATTAAAGATAGCAGATAGACTAATATAGTCACAAATTTTAAAAAAAGGTATTTCTTACTTTAGAGTTCAGGTGCTCCCAGAACTGTTTACAGAGTATTCTTCACTTCTAAATATTTCTACAAATGAATAAATTTCATGTCATAGAAACTTGATTTCTTGGTCATCATTTTATTCCAAGAACTTAAAATACTACCTGACATAAAAAAGTAGGCAAAGGGCTACAATGCTTGATAAGAAATGTACTCACTGGGCTGGGAAGGTGGCTCAGTGGTAGAGCACTTGCCTTGCATACCTGAGGCTCTGGGTTCGATTCCTCAGCACCACATAAGCAAAAAGAAAAAAGCCAGAAGTGGTGCTGTGGCTCAAGTGGTAGAGCGCTAGCCTTGAGCTGAAGAGCTGAGGGACATTGCCCAGGTCCAGAGTTCAGGCCCCATGACTGGAGCCAAAAAAAAGAAATGTACTCATTATCTTGCCCATGTAATTGTAACCCCTCTGTACAGTATTTTCACAATTAAAAAAAAAAAAAAAAGTAGGCAAAGCTCAGTGAGGTGGTGAGTGGTGAGTACCTGTAAGCCCAGAACTTGTGAGGTTGAGGTAGGACATGCCCACATCTGAGGCCAGCCTGGGCTAGTTAAATGCTATATAGTGTTGTTTGCTTTCATCAAAAAGAAAAACAAGCCGGGTGCTGGTGGCTTACGCCTGTAATCCTAGCTACTCAGGAGGCTGAGATCTGAGGATCATTGTTCAAAGCCAGCCCAGGCAGGAAAGTCCATGAGACTCTTATCTCAAATTAACCACCAGAAAACTGGAAGTGGCACTGTGGCTCAAGGGGTAGAGCGCTCGCCTTGAGCTGAAGAGCACAGGGACAGCGCCCAAGCTCAGAGTTCAAGCCCCACTACCAACAAAAAGAGAGAGAGAGAGAGAAACAAGTCAGTAAACAAAGTATATTTTTATTGATTTGAAACTGGATCTCACTCTGATGTCCAGGCTGTCTCAGATGATCGTACAGACTCAGCCTCCTTGGAAGCAGGGACTACAGGCTTCTATTCTCCAGCTTAGATTCTGAAAAGTGGATGACTATGTCATGTCTTCCATGACCTTTATATATACACATACTTTTAGAATTACAGGGGTAAAGTAGGGAGAAATGGAAAAAGGGAAACGTTCTGTTCCCCATGGAGGAAATGAAAATTAAAGACTACAATGCTCAGAAAAATCTTAATTTCAAAGTCTGGGCCAATGTTGTTCTTGCCTCCTGTGAATTCACACACCTCAACAAAATGCCTAAAGGAAAAACAGCTGCTTTTTCTACAGTTCTGTGATCTCGGTATT
Source organism: Dipodomys spectabilis (assembly GCF_019054845.1). Classification (NCBI taxonomy): domain Eukaryota; kingdom Metazoa; phylum Chordata; class Mammalia; order Rodentia; family Heteromyidae; genus Dipodomys; species Dipodomys spectabilis. The sequence continues at coordinate 2,675,052 of NW_024870719.1, read as the reverse complement.
CCATGGCCTCAGAATGTTTTGACTTTTAGCAACAAGGTTTGACAAAGAGTTCCTACCTGGTTACGACGAATAGGAAATGTTGGCTTCCTCAAAGAAGGAAAAGAAGTGACTAAATACCATTCCTTTTAGTACTTGTGATGGGCAGCTAAATCGAAGAATGATTTCCTTGGTCACCAAATACTCCCCGTACTTTCTTCCAAACAGATGTAAGGAGGAATTTCTTCAGCTTCTGCTGAATAAATGTTCATAAATATCATGAAACTTCAACTAATTAAAAATGAAATGCAGCCAGCTAAGCTCTGGTCATTTTTAATTTACAATATTGCTTTGCTTCTGAGGCAAAATGTGGACAAGTCACAACGTCTTTTGATGCCTAAGGGACTGAAAAAATTAAATCAGCAGGATTGGCTATTGATGTTTTCGAGCAAATGTTTTGAAATCTTTTGCCTTTTATCCATCTTGGGGGAAAATAGGATTGCACTGGGAGCCTTCAAAGATATTAATTCCTTTAATAAATCCGTCCTTGTAGGTTGAAAACTTCCAGTGGGTTAGGTTTCTGTAGCAATCTCTCTATCAGGGTAAATGTTGCCTGCAGGCAGGCTCCCATTTTTTTTTTCCAGGTCTTATCACTCTTGGTCTAAAGCTAGGGCCAGCCGACATGACAGCAGATTAAGCACACCTTCTGCTCAGCCTCTTTTCAGATCTCTTTATTATATTCTTTGCAAGGCAAATTTCATGACAGGCTGTTGGCCTTCCTAGTGATCAGCACTTAATGAGATAAGGCACAAACCTAAGCAGTGACTGTCCCAGTTCTGGACTTCGCTCCCTGCCCCTCTTGCCGATGAATATCTGTCTATGGTAAATGAATCAGAGCTTCCATATATGTCAGGTATGGGTCGTGAAAATGTAAATAAAGATAATCCCATGGCGTCTGCAGGAGGCCACACCGGAAGATGCTTGACCAGAAAGAAAGCTGACCACAGTGTGAAGACTGTGTACTACTGCATTCATTTCTTTTTGTGCCAGTACTGGGGCTTGAACTCAGGGCAGGGGTGCTACCCCTGAGCTTTTCTTTTTCTTTTGGCTCAAGGCTAGCATTCTACCATCTGAGCCACAACTCCATTTCTGGCTTTCTTGGTGGTTCACTGAAAATAAGAGTCTCACAGATTTTCTTGCCCAAGCTATTTTCCAAGCTCAATCCTCAGATCTCAGTCTCCTGAGAAGTTAGGATTACAAGCCTGAGCCACCGGTGCCTGGCTCAACTGTATCTATTTCTATCAGACTTTGCACCACAATGAGAAGATATCACTAGAACTATACTATCCTAGTGAGGATAGTATGATGTCAGGTTTTTTTTTTTTGGGGGGGGTGTTGTATTAAAAGAAAGCATTTGTGGAAATAAAGGCATGGTCTAAGAGGTAGAGCACCATCCTTGAGTGGAAAAAGTCAAAGTAAGAGCACACAATTAAAGCATTATGATATTGGTTTTAAATGTTAGACTAAGGTATTTTCCTTGAAATTCCTGCTGAAGTAAATAATCTGCCTCACCTGAAAAAAATAGGCTTTTCTCTTTTTTGTCCAATTAATTTAATATACATATTAATATATAATACATATTATTAATTTATATGATAAATAACCTGATTTTGTAGGAAAGACAGAAGGTCAATAATGATAAATCAACGAACTAACACCCTTCCCTGAAGACTAATATAAAGGAGGAGTGGCTATTTAGTTTCTACTACACAAAGGGAAAGGACACAGGCAGAGAAAGCAACTAGTGTGAATGGATTTGAATGTCTCTGCTCATAAAAGATCTTTATCTATCATTCTGGAATTAATGATTTATGTTAGATGAATCTTTCCTAACAAATGAAATCCTAAGCAGTTTAATCCTACATAAACAATTTATTGTCACATTACTAATGGTCATGGAACTCTATCTGTAGAATCCATTTTTATTGTTCTACTTTTCATAGTAAGATGTTATAATGAAAAAAAAAAAAACGGGCTAGGAATAGCTCAGTGGTAGAGCCCCTCTGAGCATGTGCAAGGCCCTAGGTTCAATCCCCAGCAATACACACACACACACACACACACACACACATATATGCATGCACACACATAAAAGATAACAAAAAATGAAGCATTACAGTAAATACTTTCAAATTTCTACTTTTAAGCCTGACACTGGTGGCTCACACCTGTAATCCTAGCTACTCAGGAGGCTAAGATCTGAGGATCCAGCCTGGGCAGGAAAGTCCGTGAAACTCTTTTCTCCAATAAACCATTAAAACCAGAAGTGCCACTGTGGCTCAAGCAGTAGACCTGGAGCTGAAGAATGCAGGGACAGCGCCCAAGCCCAGAGTCCAAGCCCCACAACCAACCAAAAAAAAAAAAATTCTACTTTAAAGTTACCTATATAATAATTGTGTACGATATATGTGTAGCCACGGCAAGATATACATATAAGTAAACAACCAGAAAAATAGATTATTGCTTTCAGACTTAATCATTTTGTAACTTGAATTATGTCCTGCCTTTATTGAAATAAAATTGTTAGGAGCCAGAAATGTAGTACTATGGTAGAGTGTTTGCTCACCATGCACAAGGTCTTAGTTTTGAGCCCTAAAACTGTGAAAATACAGAAATAAAAGTGTTAGAATTTAAACCCAAAGGTATGGTGATGTGTGTCTGTAATCCCAGCAATCCAGAGGCTGAGGCAAGAGAGACTGGGAGTTTAAGGCCAGCCTGAAGAAATTGAGGTATGGTTCAAGTGGTTGAGTGAAAAAGTCAAGCAGGAGTGTGAAGCCCTGAGTTCTAGCCTACTCACGCGCGCATGCGCACACGCACACACATACACACACACACACACACACACACACACACACACACACAAGCCAGCCTGGATTACATAGGAAGACCCTGTCTCAGATAAAATTACAATTTTCCATAAATTCCAAAAGTAAATTTTCATTTAATTCTTCAAGAATAATTTTCCTGGGCTGGGAAGGTGGCTCAGTGGTAGAGCGCTTGCCTTGCATGCCTGAGGCCCTGGGTTCGACTCCTCAGCATCACATAAGCAAAAAGAAAAAAGCCAGAAGTGGCTCTGTGGCTCAAGTGGTAGAGCGCTAGCCTTGAGCTGAAGAGCTGAGGAACAGCGCCCAGGCCCAGAGTTCAGGCCCCACGACCAGTCCCAGAAAAAAAAAAAAAGAATAATTTTCCCACAATGGTATGTAACTTTACCACTCAATGACTCAATGTAAAAATGTGGTATTTTACTGCATCATTAACCTTTACAGAGAATTTCAGTTGCACTTATCTCTCTTGCTATTTGCAAGTTTATAATTCTCCAATCTGAGATTTTCAAGCATTTTTTATTTTTTTGGGAAGGTGGCTCAGTGGTAGAGTGCTTGCCTTGCATGCATGAGGCCCTGGGTTTCATTCCTCAGCACCACATAAGCAGATAAAAAAAAAGCTGGAAGTGGCACTGCGGCTCAAGTGGTAAGGCACTAGCCTTGAGCTGAAGAGCTGAGGAACAGTGCCCAGGCCCAGAGTTCAGGCCCCACGACCAGCAAAAACAACAACAACAACAAAAACCACCTACAACCAGGGTACTATGGCTTAGTCCTGTAATGCTAGCTACAGAGGAGGCTGAAATCTGAGGATCATGGTTCAAAGCCAGCAAAAAAGTCTTGTGAGACTGTTATATCCAATTAGCCAGCAAAAAGCCAGAAGTGGAGGTATACTTCAAGTGGTAGTACACAAGCATTGAGCAATAAAGCTAAGCATGAATACCCTGGCCCTGAGTTTAAGTCTTTGTACTGGCACATGTGTGTGTGTGCATGCACATACACACCAACACAAACACACAAACACCTCCATAGGTGAGTTCAACATGCAACCAAGGCTGGGAATAACTAAATGCAGAAACTGCCATGATCAGGAACAGCTATCACCAACAGTAGAAATAAAATAAGCAAGTCTCAAATTATTCTGCAAAAATTAGAGTTAATTGCATAAATGAAACCTTCGGAATTTAAGATTAATAGTTTGTTTTACCAGCAAAATGGTATAGGGGGCTTTCCCTCCTCTTCCCAACAGAAATATTGAAAAGCAAGCAGAGAGATAAAAATCCGCTTTGTCAGAAGTCTGCTTTACTGCATCAAAAAAAACAAAGTTCAACCAAGACAAAGACAAAAGTTCTGTGGCATTTTTATTACCTCTTTCCTTGCGGGGAGCTCTATGCTTGTCAGGCGGGGGGATAGAGGTAGCCTGGGTTCTAAGGAGGAAGAGAGGGAGGGAAGGAGGAAAAGAGAAGAGAGAATGTGGGGGCGGGGGAAGCTGTGTTCCTACTATAGACTTGGAGACTTGCTTCCAGAAGGAGGACAGTAGACTTATTGCAAACTCCTGTCTGTATTCCAACTACTCTGGGAGCTCACAGACTGACTGAAGGCATATGTCTGTTTCCCTTAACTCAGAACTTGAGGGGAAAAAACAAAACAAAACACATTATTCAAAAGCTGCTAGAAGCCATACATGAATGGGAAATAGGCTAAGCATGGTGTCATATGACTATAATCACAGCACTTGGGAGTCTGAGACAGGAGATATACAAGTTTGAGACCACCCTGTACTATACAGCAAGACATTGTCTTAAAATACCTCCCAAAACAGGATGCTAAAGCCAAAACGCAGGAAGATATGACAAAGTACACAGGACTTGAGAAACAAAGGACAGCCACTCATTTTGTCATATCATTACTAAATGACTCCATATTCTTGACCATATATATGGTAGGTTTATGCACACAACAAAGGGAAGACAGGAAGAGGACCCAGAATAAGTGGGAAACAGAACAACATATAACAAAGGAGCCCATCAGCTGCACTGGACATAGAAGAAAAAGAACTAAGCAACCCAAAGACAGCGATGGGAAGGGAGGAATGAGAGGGAAAGAGGGAACAGCTTACACTAAGCAAAAGGAAAGAAATGTAAACATTACCGGATGTGGAAAAAAAATAACTTGTATTGTCAAAGCTTATTGAATTCACAAACTGACCATGGTAATGACAATGTGCCTTGTGAAGGTTAAAATGTGTTTGTGACTTTAACTAAGTATCACTATTCCACAATAGTGTGAACTATGTGAAATTTATGTAATCACCTAATCTCAATTTTAAAAAAAAGTGAGAGAAGGGATGGGTTAGGAGCGATGGGTGACAATGTTGTCAGATACCTTGTACTCATATGCTGTTTTGTACAAAGGAAATTCTTTGTACAACTACTTCAAAGTTTATAATTTTTAAAAAATTTTAAAAAGAAAAAATACCTCCCCAAACAAACAAGCAGCAACAACAAAACCTAGAAAACAAAAGTCACAACTCTCCTAATCTCTGCAGATTGGCTCTGTGATCTCCTTCTAAGCTGGCAGTGCACCTACAGACAACCAAAGGTAAAGGCTTACCATTTTCTCAGGTCTTTTCTGAACATGTGATTTGTCCTGGTCACCTGGGTAGCTTTCTAAGTTCCACCATAGGTTCCCCATATTATAGCGGCTGCTTTTTGAACAGCAGAAGGAACCAATAAAGCTCCATCCATTTCCTAGGTGGGCCTTAGGTAGTCTATTGTATCCTTAATATTTTACTCCATTTCATCTGAAGAATTGTTAGTCTGTTAGTCTGAAGAGTGCTGTTGTTTTAAGATGGAGGAATCTAACTATATTATCCAAGGCTGTTTCAAACCCCTGGGTTCAAGTGATTCTTCACTTTGGGAGAGGAAGGGAATGTTTATTTTATTTTGTAGTTCCCAAGCACCCGTGAAATATCTGGAGACTCAATAGCCACACATGACAATGACAAGGGATACAGCCTTCAGAAATGCTAGCTATTCAGAAGGCTGAGATCTGAAGATCATAGTTCAAAACCCAGCCCCAACAGCAAAGCCTGTGAAACTCTTTGTGTGTTTTTGTTGTTGGTCATGGGGCCTGAACTCTGGGCCTGGGCACTGTCCATCAGCTCTTCAGCTCAAGGCTAGCGCTCTACCACTTGAGCCATAGCACCACTTCTGGCTTTTTCTGCTTGTGTGGTACTGAGGATTCAAACCCAGGGCCTCATGCATGCAAGGCAAGCATTCTACAATTGAGCCACCTTCTCAGCCCTTTTTTTTTTAAGTACTTTTTTTGGGGGGAGGGGTCAGTTGTGAGGCTTGAACTCTGGGTGTGGGTGCTGTTCCTGAATTCTTCAGCTCAAGCAAGTGCTTTACCACTTGAGCCACAGCACCACTTGTGAACTCTTATCACCAATTAACCAACAAAATTCTGGAAGTAGAGTTATAGCTCAAGTGGAAGAGTGCTAGCTTTGAATAAAAAAGCTCAAGGACAGCACCCTGGCCCTAAGTTCAAGCTCCAACACATGTGCATACATAAATAAATTTCCAAGCCCTGAATAAAAGTTTTAATTTTTTACAGTTAAAATAATATTCAAGGGCTGGGAAGGTGGCTCAGTGGTAGAGTGCTTGCCTCAAATGCATGAGGTTAGATTCCTCAGCACCACCTAAACAGAAAAAGCCAGAAATGGCGCTGTGGCTCAAGTGGTAGAGCACTAGCCTTGAGCTGAAGAGCTGAGGGCCAGTGCCCAGGCCTAGAGTTCCGGCCCCACAATGGACCTAAATAAATAAATAAATAATATTCAAATACCAGTTTTCAACAAAAATTAAAAGACATACCAAAAAAAAGTGTAGCTTATTCAAAGAACAAAATCAATTGGTGGAAAAACATTCCAAGAAAACATTCTATAAAAACATTCCTGGGGCTGGGAAGGTGGCTCAGTGGTAGAGCACTTGCCTTGCATGCCTGAGGCCCTGGGTTCGATTCCTCAGCACCACATAAGCAAAAAGATAAAAGGCGGAGGTAGCGCTGTGGCTCAAGTGGTAGAGCGCTAGCCTTGAGCTGAAGAGCTGAGGGACAGTGCCCAGGCCCAGAGTTCAGGCCCCACGACCGGACCCCCCAAAAAAAAGAAAAAGGAAAAGAAAACCCAAACATTACAAAGGAGGAGGCAACAATGATAAGAAATGTACTCATTACCTTGCTCATGTAATTGTAACCCCTCTGTATGGTATTTTCACAATTAAAATAAAGAAAAACCAAACATTGGGCTAGGAATGTGACTTAATGGTAGAGTGCTTGCCTACCATGCATGAAACCCAGAGTTTGATTCCTCAGTACCACACAAACAGAAAAAGCCAGAAGTGGAGCTGTGGTTCAAGAGGTAGAGTGCTAGCCTTGAGCAAAAGAAGCTCAGGGACAGTGCCCAGGCCCCAAGTTCAAGCCCCAGGACTGGCAAAAAAAGAAAGAAAGGAAAGAAGGGAAAGAAAGGGAAGGAAGGGAGAGAAGGAAGGAAGGAAGGAAGGAAGAGGGGGAGAGGGAGGGAGAGAGGGGGAGAGGGAGGGAGGGAGGGAGGGAGGGGGGGAGGGAGGGAGGGAGGGGGGGAGAGAGAGAGCACAAAAAGCCAAGTAGTAGTGATAGCTTTGAGCAAAAAAAAAAACAAAACAAAACAACTGAATGATAGCACCAGGTCCTGAGTTCAAGCCATAGGACCCACACAAAAACTAAAGTCCTAAATTACTATGAGACATAGGAAAGATAGAGTAATTAGAACTCCTAGGGGGGAATCTGGCTAGTTGATGTAGCACTAAGAGAAACAGTATTTTAATGATAATTTAATCTTGTACTTATTAAAAGTTCTTATAAAATAATCTAAAATGCATTCAAAGATTCTATAAAGAGGCAGTGTGCCAATGTGGGCATCCTCCAAATCTGAGATTTAATCAGTTTCTGGTTCCGAGAATAAGATCGTTTCTTTCATTGCAAAGCTGAGAAGGATTACAAGAGAGTTTGTTAGTTTATTATGCCAGTGCTTGGGTTTGAACTCAGGGCCTGGGTAACATCTCTAGACTTTTTTTTTTTTTTTTTTTTTTTTTTTGCGTGTGAGCAGCATTTATTGGGGGGTCACTCCTTCAGGGAGAAGTGCATCTTGTCATTGATCATCTTGCGCTTGGGGTTGAGGCGCTTGAGGATCTGGGCCAGCACGTTCACCGTCTGCTCGCTGCTCAGCCCTGTCTTCTTGGTCTGGAACTTCTTCAGCAGGTCCTTCGTGGTCATGGGCTTCCGCATCCTCCGTCACCTGCACGTCACCGCTGCTCGGAGTGGACTTGCCCGAGGGCGGCTGTGGGGTGGACTTCCCAGATAGGCTTTGTGGCCCATCAAGCCGCAAGCGCTTGGCGGCTGGTGTCTCGCTGCTGCGCTTGCCCTGCTCTGGCTGGCTGGCTGCTGCACGCAGGGTGGACGATGTGCTGCCAGCCTCGGTGCTGGGTGTGCCCGGCCGGCTGTTGCCCTTCGAGCTGCCTCCTGACGGCTTCCGCTCTCTCTTGGGGGGCGTCTTCTTCTTCGCCATGAAGAGGGCCGAGGAGGCCTCGCTGTCAATGTCGCTCTCCTCTGAGCTGTCTGACTCCTCGCTGCTATCTTTCTCGCGCTTCTTCTCCTGTGGGGTGGGCGCCTTCTTCTCCTCCTCCTCCTTTTCCTCCTCGGGCGGCTTCTCCTCCTCGCTCTCCTCACTGCTCTCGCTCTGCTCATCCACGCCTTTGGGGCCCTCTTCCTGCCCTCGGCCTCCTCATCTGGAGAGCTGGAGCCATCGGACATGTAGTCCACTTCCTGGCCCTCAAAGTCCCCGTCATCACTGTCCTCGAAGGCCTCGTCGTCCGAGCCCTTCTTCTTCTTCTTCTTCTTCTTCTTCCTGCCCGCCTTGCTCAGGGGGGCCTTCTTCTTGCTCTTGGGGGCTTTGCTGCCCTCCTCGCCGCTGGCATCGCTGGCATCCGAGGACATCTCCAGGTCGTCCTCCAGGTGGTGGACGCGCAGCTCGCTGGCCTTCTTGCGGCTGCGCTTCCCCTTCTCCTCCTCATCCTCATCCTGGTCCTGGCCTGCGTGATACTGAAGTGGCTCAGAACCTGGTTCCTCCTCTCCCACTCCTCCTCCGCCTCCTCGGCAGTGAGTGTGCCGTGCCGGGCCAGTGGCATGAAGCTGTACCAGTTGTGGACAGGGAAGGCTTCAAAGGCTCCATCAGCGCACTGCGTGAAGATGTAGTAGGAAGTGTTCTCTGTCACGCCTCCCTTCTTTATGCCCTTGAACTTCCGGCCAGACTTGCCGTGGACGCGCAGCAGCCAGGGCTGGGCCTCGGGCCGGAACTCCTTCAGGATGATGCCGCCCTTCTTGCGGCGTGCCTCCTCCCGCAGCTTCCGGTTGAACTCACTGCCTGCACCCGACTCTGGCATCTCCTCTTCCTGGTAAATCTTGTTGCTCAGGTCCCGCTCTAGCCGGGCCTGATTCCATGTAGCAAAATTGACTTTATCAGCTGCATTGAAAGCCATTATGTTATATTTTTTCGTGGTGTTCTTGGGCACGCGGACGACGTGCTCCGTGACGCTCTGGCTGCCGGGGCCTAGCGCCGCCATGACTAGCGAGCAGATGCTTCTCGTCCTCAAGGGAGTCTGTGTCTCTCCGTGCCCAGGCCACCGTCCCCTCGGGACCCGAGCACCGGGCACCAGCCGACCCACTCCGAGGGGGACTAAAAAGAAACTACCCATCTCTAGACTTTTGCTCAAAGCTAGAGCGTTACCACTTGAACCACAGTTCCACTTCTGGCTTTTTTGCGGGGGGGAGGGGGGGGGAGTTAATTGGAGATAAGAGGTTCACAGACTTTCCTGATGGGATTGATTTGAAACCATGATCCTCAGATCTCAGCTTCCTGAGCAGCCAGGATTATAGGCATGAGCCACCAGCATCTGGCAGATAACAAGATTTTTGAGGTTAGCATGAGCTACATGGGAAACTGTCTTTTTGATTTTTTTAAATCAAAAAGAAACCAAAAAGATTGCTCCTTGACTCAGAGAAGGCAGAAGGCTCTTAAGTCTTTGGAAGTCAAGAGTAAGCAAGATCCAGGTGTCAGACGTGGGGCCAGTCAGCCCCCACAGCCTACAGCTGTCAAGGTCCATGCCGCTTCCAAGCAACCAGAGTTTAGCAAAGAATTATAAGAAGAGGAAATCTGTTAGCATGTCACTATGGCAGAACTGTTGTGAGCCAATATGGATCCTAGATACAAGCTTAAATCAATTTCACTTGTCTTGCTTAAAGCTCTAAAATTTTCCTTTTTGTAATGGAGAAGAAAAAAATCATGTGAGACTTAAAGAGGTCTCACTTGATGTAACATGCAAATGTACGATAGAATGGCATGTCACCACACTTCGCAGTCTCCATGTTGGCTCTATTGAGCATTCCCCCAGTCCCAACTAAATGAGGATAAGGATGTATCCGGATGGTAAGGGTTAACCAAATGCTATATACAATCATTTGACTCCTGGGAAGCAAGATGGGCTATGAGATAGCGGGTAACAGCAGGTTGGAGAAGAAAGAAAAAAAAGATGTAAAGATGTAACAAACCACATAGCCTTACTCAGACCGTGGGAATGAAGTTTTGCCTCTTTTTCCCTGTTTGGTATTATATTCCCATGGCTGCTGGTTGTTTTAATGGAAGTTACAGCCACAGCAAAAACAAAGACTTGAATGGTGAGCACTTTGATAACCTTTATACGAGAGAGAGGGTGCAGCCTCTTCCAAAGGAGTTGCCAATCATTGGGGGGGGGGGGGGGGGGGGGGGACAGCTGGGGAAGGATCAGTCTTATCTCTCCGGACACACCAGTATCCAGATTGCGACTTATGTAGCTGCCCACTTGTGAAGGTGACAAATGGGCTGTGTGCACTCTGCTCGTGAGAATAGAGAGAAGAGGCAGCCAAGACGGGAACAGAGGGGCCCTTCCCAAGAGAATGATCATGAACCCCATTCCCCACACACACAAAAGAACTCACTATCTTATTAACACGGTAGGATTTTATTAAATCCTGAATAGCAGGGAAAAGTAGGTTTCCTTTGGTTTCCTCTTGAACCTGTCATCAATATGGCAAAAGAGTTGTTTCTTCCAGATGTGAGATAGAGCCACTGGAACCCCTGCATACACTAACCATGCCCTTTTGGAAGCAAATAAACACGTTAATGCAGAATTAAGTGAAATCCACTAGAAAGAGCACTAGAAAAGAAGAGATTGGCACTTCTTAAACAGATTAGCACTAATTATGAATCAATGGCAGCAGAAATGTCCATGGCATTTGACAATTTTCAAAGTAATTTCTCAAAAATTATCTCATCAGATCTTCAAATATTTCTCTCTTGGGTAACCTGTTCCTGTGGCATGTTACCTAACCTCTCAAAAGTTCACTTCCAGCCAGGTATCAATGGCTCATGCTTATAATCTAGCTACTCAGGAGGCTGAGACTCTAAGAAACTCTCAAGAGTTCAGAGCCAGTCAGGAAACTCAGAGTTTCCTGCAACAACATAAAAAAGGCCAGAGGTAGAGGTGTGTCTCAAGTAATAGAGCACCAACCTTGAATGAAAAAGCGAAAATCCTGAGTTCAAGCCCCAGTACCAGCACAAAAAAATAAATTCCCTCTGCTTTAAAATTAGCAATACTCCCATTTGCTTAACAGCAAATGTTTCCAGGCACCACAGTTAGAAATTTCTGGCCACTAAATATTTCGGTACATGACTATACAGATACACATTATGCATGCTTCTTACTGGCTAGCTATAGCCTGTATTGATAATTCTGTATGGCCCACTACAATAAATAACCAAATGGCCCTTGGCAGAAAAAAGATTCCCCAACCTATCCTTCACTTAGTAAGGATCCGTGAAATCTCATTCACCATACAGGCCTTCAGCATCAGTTCCTGGGGATCTAGGTCTGCTCACATCACACCAAAAGAAGCCTGGGCTGGAAAGTGTCTCCTTCCACCTGTCACATGCCCGTGCTGGATCCAGTTCCCATGCCTGGCTGGACAGAGCTTTTCAGACAATGACACAGACTGACACAACAAAAAAGAAAATGGCCTCATTTCTGGCTGATTTTCACACATACCAGGCAAGTGCTGTACCACTGACTCACGTCCTCAGCGCACCCCGCCCTTCCCCCCCCCCTCGAAAATGGTTCATTTCTGTTCACCTCTCATTAAGTCCTTGATATTTCCAGACCTTGTCTATATTTGTTTGTGAGCCATTAGTTGAAATGAAAAATGGTTCCATATGAAACCTTCAACTGGGAAGGAGCTCTTTTTAAAAACACACAAACGAAGGAACTACAAAATAGCCCATCTTCTCATTGAAATTCTAACAAGTCACAGGAAAACAAAACTTATTATTGACTAAGTTTTATTCTTAGCACCAGTTAAGTAAGTGTAAAGCCTTCCCTTGTTGATTTCTAAGATTAAAATCAATAAAACTGTCCATAATCTATACCTCTCAAGCTTACCACCCCATAGCAGCTCAGACAAGAGTCATTAGATTTCTGCCTGACTGGCAGGAAAACTGTTTCACTTTGGATCAAAATCTTGCTAGTGGACTCAATTACACTTTCTCTGTTCTCCCTATTAACACTTAGCAATTGCTTCTGTGTTATATTTTGTTCAAACTATCAAAATGCTATCCCTATAATTTCTAGTAGAAAGGATCCAGAGCTTAGAGTTTAGACAATAGAGTTAAGAATCATTCTCCCAGTTTCACATTCCTCTAAAATCCTCTTCTTGGAAAAATTTTAAATGTGAGTCAGGTGCCAGTGGCTCATGCTTATAATCCTAGTCACTCAGGAAACTGAGATTTGGGGATTTCGGTTCAAAGCCAGCCCAGGAAGAAAAGTCCATGGCTCCCTTACCTCCAACTAACCAACAAAAAGTCAGAAATGGGCTGGGTGCTGGTGGCTCACACCTATAATCCTAGCTACTTAGGAGGCTGAGATCTGAGGATCACAGTTCAAAGCCAGCCTGAGCATCATGAGACTCTTATCTCCAAAATAACGACCAGAAAACTGGAAGTGGCACTGTGGCTCAAGTGGTAGAGCACTAGCCTTGAGTTGAAGAGCTCAGGGACAGTACCCAGGCCCAGGGTTCAAGTCCCACAACTGAAAAAAGAAAAAAAAAAGAAAAAGGAAAAGAAAAGAAAAAAGGTCAGAAATCGAGCTATGGCTCAAATGGTTTAGTGCCAGCCAGAAGCAGACAGTGTCCAGGTCCCAAGGGACAGTGTCCAGGTCCCAAGTTCAAGCCCCAGTACAAGCACAACACACAAAAATTTTAAATGTGATATTTTTCTTCTTCATCCTAACCATGGTGGGGATGGAGGAAGAAATCATCCTATAATTTGAAGCCTAGATCACTAAAAGCCAGATAATAATTATTGATTTAGAAAACAGAATTTAGAAGAGACTCTGTGTCCTGTACGTAAAGGAGACTACTGTGTACATCCTGATACCAATTTCACCAAATAGCTCATTTTGAAACAAGATCACTTCTAATGGCTTTACTTTTGTCCCTCTGTCCTCAGTCATGGGGCTTGAACTCAGTACCTGGGCATTGTCTCTGAGCCTTTTTGCTTAAGGCTATCAGTCTACCCCTTTGACCCACAGCTCCACTTCCAGTTTTCTGGTGGCTAATTGAAAGTAAGACTCTCATGGACTCCCTGCCCAGGCTGGCTTTGACCTTTGATCCGCAGATCTCAGCCTCCTGAGTAACTAGGATTATAAAAATAAGCCACCAGAGCTTGGCTTGGCTTAACTGACTTTTATTATTTTTATGTTAAGAATTTTATGTCATCTCCCATGAAAGCATTTGATATTTCATTTAAATAGGCTGCAAAAGGCTGGCCACTTCAGTAAAGAGTACGTGGCAGGTGGGAAATGAATTTTCAGGGATTGTTGTACACCAACTCTATAGTAACATTTATTCCAGGAGATTCATATCATCACCAAAATGCACCAGATAGCAAAAAGAAAGCATTGGTTAAAACAAGTTGCATGCCTGTTGCCAGAGACTGTCCATTTGTTTAAACAATAAAACTAAATACGAAATAGAAGTTCATGATAAGCCACTGCCATTCCTCAAGATCCACTTGTTAGGCCTGGTGTTAGGGCACACACCTCTCATCCCAACTATGTGCAAGGGATAGGTAGGAGTTCTGAGGCCAGGCAAAAAAAAAAGCATGAGCCCCTATCTGAAGAATGACAAAAGTAAAACGGGATGGGGAATGGTTAGAGTGGTAGAGTGCTTGCTTGGCAAATGCAAGGTTCTGACTTTGAGCCATAGTACCAAAATAAAAAAAAATTCATCTGTTTTCTGTCACCAAGGTACCATGCAAACTGAGCTGCCCGATATAAATTGTGTTTTATCTGACCCAAAAAACCAGAAATTTGGATGCATGCAGCATTCCCACAGTCAATGGGAAGTGATATGGCACAGGATTTGGATAAACTATGCCAGCATGCACAAGTCATGTGACAAAGTGGCCCAAACACTCAGAGCCCCACTCCTGCTACAGTACCTTCACCACACCTATGACCTCATGGGGAGTCCCTCCCGATCAATTCACTGAGAGACAGAGAGAGAGAGAGACACAGACACAGACACACCGAGACCAGGCCCATTTACAGATGGCTCTGCAGGATGTGACTGAACCACAGAGGATTATATACATGGTATGATGGTACCTGAAAGCCAGTGGGGAAAGGACATGCATCCCAAGCTGGAATGCTGAGTGGCAGGTCTAGAGAAATGCCCAAAGGGTTATCTTCTATCTGAATTTGTTCCTGAATTTGTGGACTCTAGTCAATGGTTAACTAGCTGGCTAAGAACTTAAGAGAAAATAGGATGTCTGGAAAAATTGGTGACAAGGAGTTCTGAACAAGAGATGGTTGATTGACTTAAGTGGGCAAAGCATATAAAGAGATGTGTGCCCATGTGAACACTCATCAAAACGTGCCCTCACATAGGCAGAAAGTTTTTGGAAAGAGTCCCCAGAGCACAGCAGATAGGAGACTGGACAAATAGTATTATATCAAAAAAAAAAAAGTTTCTGCACACAAAGGACATAGTTGCTAAACTAGAAAGACTGGGAGAAGATCTTTACAAGCAATACATCAGGCAAAGGCCTAAAATCCAAAACATACAAGGAGCTCAAGAAACTAACCCCTCCCCAAGCTAATAAACCAATCACTAAATGGGCAAAGGAGCTAAGGAGACACTTCTCAGAAGACAAAGTAGGAATGGCAAAGAAACACATGGGAAATACGCATCATCCCTGGCCATAAAGGAAATGTGAATCAAAACATCTGAGATTCCATCTCATTCCAGTTAGATCTAACATCGTGAATTTGAACAACAAATGCTGGCAGGGATGTGTGGGAAAAGGAACCCCATTGAACTGGGGGTTGGATGTACTCTAGTACAACCACTCTGGACTGCAGTTTGGAGATTCCTCAAAAAAACTTAACATGGATCTTCCTTAAGACCCAGCTATATCACTCCTGGGCATCTACCCAGAACATCACGAGCCAGGATACTATAAAGACACTTACACATCCATGTTCCTTGCTGTACTATTCACAATAGCCAAGTTATAGAAACAGCCCAGGTGCGCTACCATAGATGAGTAGATCTAAAAAATGTGGTACCTGTACACAATGGAATTTTACACAGCCATTAGAAAGAATAATATGTCATTTGTAGGGAAATGGATGGACTGAGAACAAATCATGTTAAATGAGGTAAGCCAAGTTCAGAGAGACAAATGGTGCGTATTTTCTCTCAAATGCAGAAGCTGGATCTAAAATACACCAGGACATAACAAATTATATAGGATTCTAGCTAGGCACTCACACACAGTGAGACCAAAGGAGGATGCTCTTAGGGGAGAAACACAAAAGCAATGCCTATGTGCCTCTGGTCATATAAAATAAATTTATCAAAATAAAAGCAAGTGTGGTTTTGTTATTGTTTTTGTTTTTTTCTCTTGTCTTGTTTATCTGTCTTTGGAAGGCCAACAGAGAAGGGCACAGAAATGGAGGGCCAAAGGGTAAACAAATGTGACAGTACTACTCACTAGACACTATGTTGAAAAGGAACTATACAACTTGTGGGTAGGGAAGGGAGGAAAATCTGGGAGAAAGCAAGGGAGGGAGTTGTCCCCCCTCCCCAAATATGTACTCTTTCCCTGACTTCTGTAATTGTAATCCCTCTGGACATTACCTTTATAGTAACAATACATAAAAAATTTTAAATGGGCTGGAATTTGGGCTTAGCGGTAGAGTGCTTGCCTAGCATGCATGAAGCCCTGGGTTTGATTTCTCAGTACCACATACACAGAAAAAGGTATTAGTGGCACTGTGGCTCCAGTGATAGAGTGCTAGCCTTGAGCAAAAGAAGCTCAGAGACAGTGCCCAGGCCCTGAGTTTCAAGTCCCAGGACTGGTAAAAACAAATATTTTAAGGTGCCCTCAGGCTAAGCATTGGTGGCTCATATCTGCAATCTCAACCAACTGGGAAGCTAATATAGGAAGGATAGCAGTTCAAGGCCAGCTTAAGAAAAAAGTTGGTCATAAGACCAGGGTCATAAGACATCCCTCCTTTTCTTCTTTTTTTGAATTTTAACTTAAAATTTAATGGAAATTCCTGAATCAAAGTACAGTTCGGTATTTTTTTATTTGGAATTCGTCATTTTTATTGTAAAGGTGATGTACAGAGGGGTCACAGTTACATAAGGAAATGAGTACAATTACTATTGAACATTGTTACCCCTTCTCTCGTTTTCTCCCACTACCCCTCCCCTCCCATTTCCTTCCCCCAAGCTGCAAAGTTCATTTCCAACATAGTGTCTTGTGAGTATCACTGTTGCACTGGTTCACCCTTTGTCCTTTGCCTCACCATTTCTATGATTCTCTTTCCATCCCCAAATCAGATAAACCTGCATGTAATACAAAAGGTACCAAAATCAGACACACCCTTTCCAACCAATAGCTGGACACAGCGGAGTTTGTCAATCATCCCAGATCTGTGGAAAGTGAAAATAGGCAGGTCACAGTCTAGCTGTGCATCTGGACAAGAGATAATACCTTATCTTAAAAAATAAGCAATTTAACTATCCAGGCAGGTGGCTCATACCTGTTGTCCTAGCTACTCAAAAGGCTGAGATCTGAGGATCACAGTTTGAAGCCAGCAGACTCTTATATCCAATTAACCAGCAAAACCTAGAAGTGGAACTGTGGCTCAAGTGATAAAGCACCAGACTTGGGCAAAAAAGTTAAGGCACCGTGCTCAGGCCCTGAGTTCAGGCCTCAGCATTGAGGAGAAAAAGTGACCTCAGAATTTGATGAGTGAGGGCTGGGAAGGTGGCTCAGTGGTAGAGCGCTTGCCTTGCAAGCCGGAGGCCCTGGGTTCGATTCCTCAGCACCACATAAGCAAAAAGAAAAAAGCCGGAAGTGGCACTGTGGCTTGAGTGGTAGAGTGCTAGCCTTGAGCTGAAGAGCTGAGGGACAGCGCCCAGGCCCAGAGTTCAAGCCCCACGACCGGACCCAAAAAAAAAAAAAGAATTCGATGAGTGATTGAATGTGAAAAGCTAAATAAACAATGAGTTGAAAGAGCTTACCAGAATATGACCATAGGCTGAGGATATAGCTCAGTGGTAGAATGCTTGCCTAGCATGTGCAAGTTTCTAGGTGTGGACCCACCTCCAGCTCCCCAGCACAGGTGGGGGGAAGACGATAATTATAGGAACCCAGGAGAATGGAAAATGGGAAGTCTTCCAAATGCTTTTTTCTTTATCAGTACTAGGATTGAACCCAGAGCCCTGGCTGAGTCCCCACTCCTTGCTTTTCTTTAGATTTTACAATAGGGTTTCTTGCTACCTTAGCCTGGGCTGGCCTCCAACTCACTACCTCCTCTCTCTGCCTCCTGAGTATCTGGGATTACAAGTGTGCACTATCACACTTGAGAAGAGTTCGGATTTTGACAAACAAGTATTTTGGGATATTATATATGCAGAGATACCATCAAGATAGCTAGATCTATAGATATAGATCCATGTGGCACAAAAGTGGTATTTGAGGTATGAAAGTATATGAAAGTCATCCTATGAGGACCAAGATCTGAATCTTGGAGAACAATTGGTACAGGAAAGGGCTGGGCATAGTGGTATACACCTGTAATCCCAGCATAATTCAAGGCCAGTCTGGGCTACATAGCAAGTTCCAGGACAGCTAATACTACAGAGTGAGACTCTGTCACAAAATGAACACAAACCAGATGTAGAGTGGGGTTGGGATAAATGGAGGGCAGAATGATCAAGATACATTGTACTTATAAATTGACATGTTGAACTGAAAGTCCTTTGTACAACTAAAGATAATTTTTAAATGGTGAAAAAACCCAGATGCAATTCAAGTAACATAAGAGCCAAACGGCAAAGATAACTAAAAAATACAAGCAGTCCAATAATGGTGTTGCTTTAAGAACAGAATCATCAATGATGGTGAAAGTAAAGAGAATCCAAGGTTTCAAAACACTATTCATTACCCAAAAGCCTGTCATGAAAGCTTCATTCACAATCACCTAAAACTGGAAATAGCCCAAATGTAATTGGTAAATGGTTAAACAAATCACAGAATAACTCAGAAAATGAAAGGAAACAGTAATGCAAGGTCTCAAGAAAATTATTCAGGTTAAGACCAAGCTCAAAGATTATATATTTATATTATTATTCTACTTAGATAGCAGTTTCAAAACAAAAGTATGTCCATGGAAATCCTTGTGGTGGAACCATTGTGCATCTTGACAGTCTAAACAAAAAACTACTCACATGCCGGGCACCCATGGCTCATACCTATAATCTTAACTACTAAGGAGGCTGAGATCTGAGGATTGAGGTTTGAAAACAGCCCAGGCAAGAAAGTCTGTGAGACTCCTATCTCCAATTTAATACAAAAAAAAAGCCAGAAGTGAAGTTACAGTTCAAATGGCAGAGCCCTAGGCTTGAGTAAAAAAAAAAAAAACTCAGATAGCACTCAACCCCTGAGTTCAAGTCCAAGAACCACCAGCATACACACACACACACACACACACACACACACACACACACACACACACACACACACACACACACACACATGCACACACACCTCTGCATGTAGAACTAACAAAAATCTCAAATATTGGGCTGGGAAGTTGGCTCAGTGGTAGAGCGCTTGCCTTGCATGCCTGAGGCCCTGGGTTCGATTCCTCAGCACCACATAAGCAAAAAGAAAAAAGCCGGAAGTGGCGCTATGGCTCAAGTGGTAGAGCACTAGCCTTGAGCTGAAGAGCTGAGGGACAGCGCCCAGGCCCAGAGTTCAGGCCCCATGACTGGACCCAAAAAAAAAAAAAAATCTCAAATATTTTAGTATATTGTATAACAAGTTATTATTGGGGAAAACCGGGTAAAAGATACATAAGATTTGTCTATTTCTCGGGCTCGAAAGGTGGCTCAGTGGTAGAGTGGTTGCCTTGCATGCCTGAGGCCCTGGGTTCGATTCCTTAGCACCACATAAGCAAAAAGAAAAAAGCCGGAAGTGGTGTTGTGGCTCAAGTGGTAGAGCGCTAGCCTTGAGCTGAAGAGCTGAGGGACAGCGCCCAGGCCCAGAGTTCAGGCCCCACGACCAGACCCAAAAAAAAAAAAAAGACTTTTCTATTTCTCACAACTTTAAGAGTTATAATTATTTCAAAACAAAAAGGAAGAAAAAGCTGGAAGGAGGCATGCAAGTGCTATTAAGAGCAGCTAGTAATAGGATTTCTGCGGAGTAGTGGGGAGAAATGTTGAAAAGCAAGAAGGAAATTGATGGCACATTATCTCTTCTTCCAACAAACAAACAAACAAAAATGCACAGTATTTTCTTAACACTGTAATCCACATCAACCAAAACAGACAGCAGGCTGGGAGAGCAGCTGAGTGATAGAGTGCTTATCTAGCTGAGTTTGATTCTCTATCACTACAAAGAAATAAAATCAATAAGTAGAGGAAAATGTGTTTAAAATAAAGGAATCTGAGTTTTCCAGTATCGGGGCTTGAACTCAGAACCAGGGCGTTTTCACTCAAGGCTGGTGCTCTACCACTGGAGCCACACCTCCACTTTCTGCTTTTTGTTGATTTACTGGAAGATAAAGAGTCTTATATACTTTCCTGCCTAACCTGGCTTCAAATAGAGAACCCCAGATCTCAACCTCCTAAGTAACTAGGATTACAGGTTTATGCCACCAGTGTCCTAGCAGAGGCAAGCATCTGAGACAGTGCTCTGCCTCACTTTGGGAAAGGATCTATGATAATGCCTACGGTGCAGAAGCTGAACTGCAAAAGAAATGTGAATGGAGCTGGGAAGGTGGCTCAGTGGTAGAGTGCTTGCCTTGCATGCCTGAGGCCCTGGGTTCGATTCCTCAGCACCACATAAGCAAAAAGAAAAAAAGCCAGAAGTGGGGCTGTGGCTCAAGTGGTAGAGCCTTGAGCTGAAGAGCTGAGGGACAGCGCCCAGGCCCAGAGTTCAGGCCCCACGACCAGACCCCCCCCCCCAAAAAAAAGAAATGTGAATGGAGACTGCTTTTCTCTAATTCATCATCGACCAGAGTTAGTTTTCAACCAGGAACCAACATCCTGAAGAACCAGGATTTCTGTCTCTTAGGGATTCACTACATGGGATTTTTATCATTGAACAGAGCAGAATAACTCACAGGATAAGTCACTAGGGAGTGTATTTGCATCTCAGCATGGGAGAGCAAAGAAGTTGTACTTTACCTGCTGTAAATAATAATAATAACTCTGATGCAGAGTTCTATTTGGTGCAGAAATTTAGCATTTAAGACAAAATGTCACTCACACTTTTCCCAGAAGTTCCAATTATAAATAACCTGTATACTCATGGATCTTGTCTGAAATCGGATTTACCTCTCTCCAGCTCTTTCAAACCTCAGCACTGGAAAATAAAATAAAAAGAAGAAAGCTCCCAATACAGACAAATTATTAACATTTGAAGAGGTAGAAGTAACCAGGCACTAGTGGCTCATACCCATAGCCCTAGCTACTCAGGAGGCTGAGATGTGAGTGTCAAAGTCCAAAGCCACCTCAAGCAGGAAAGTCCATAAGACTTGTGTATCAAATTAGCCAGCAAAAAGCTCCAAAGTGGAGCTGTGGCTCAAATGGTAGAGCATCAGCCCTAAATAAAGAAGTCAAGCTCAGAACTCAAGAAGTCAAGTTCAAACCTTAGTACTGGCACCAAAAAAAAAAAATTGCTGAGGGCATTATGTTATGGTTGGAGGTGATCAAGATGGAGGTGGCATACATCCATATACTCACACATACATACACATATACAGATATATATGTATACAATAGATGTGTGTATGGTATGTTTGTGTATATATGTCTATCTGGGCAACTATATTTTAACCACAAGTAGATTTTTTTTATTTTGCAAAATTTTTTAGCAAGTCACTAATGATGCATAAAAATAAAACTAAGTTAGTAAATTTTACCTATGGTCTCTTGAGGTTGTTTTATTATTTATTCCCACCCCCACATATTTCCTATAGAAGGCTCACTTACATAAAAGGTACATATAGTCCACATTTGTTTGCCTTCGGCATAGGAATTACACCAGGCTATTTCCATTCAGACAGTATTCTCCTGCTTCTTCTCTATAGATGCCAATTAGAAGATTAGCGTCTTTTCTCTCTCCCTCTTGGCTATTAAATAGTCACACAAAAGCTGAGCTGACAAATTACTCCCTCCATGGTGCTCCACAAAGACAGACAATAGATCATCATCATTTACTATACTCCAATCCTATTAATCACAGATTAATGAGAACATGTCTAGTAAGGAAGAAATTACCAGAATGTGGGGCTATTGGCTTCTTACTCATGGAACATCTGCACGGGCTTTACCTTTAGGGTCATGTCATCTTTTATCACATTAAAATAATGTTTGCTCCCGAAACATAATTAAGATAATGGAGCAGATTCAGAGCCCTTTTCTTAATAATTAAAGAACTGGGGTTATATTTCTTAGTCCAGCAGCTTTTTTAAAAACTAATTTCTCTTCATTCCTGATTGTTTCCTTTTTTTTTTTCTTTTGCTCATAATGAACTATCAAATCTTGGAGTTGCCCACCCTCCCCTGGGTAAACTATGTGGTAATTCTCTTGTCCAAAACTAGGACAATATCAGAGGTTGAGTTTTTTCTGAGACAAAAAAAAAAAATCATAGAATACAAAAGGCACCACCATCACCATATTAAAACATACAATTCTGCCAGTTGTTTCTTGTCACTTGAAATGTCCTAAATTCTAATTAGTACTATATCCAATGCTATATTTGCTTTCTTCCACCCTCATCTACATAGGTGTAAGTGTATATAATACTCAAACCATGGTAGGGTTTTTTTTTTTATATCTGTAGCCTTTTATTCTAAAGTTAATTTTCTTTGTCCTTGAAAGCTTAGAAGATAAAATTTGGGTTCAAATATTTAATATTCCTGCAATTCTCCTATTGTCCTCGGGTCCCCAACAAGGATACAACCAGAGAGAACAGATGCAAAGTTTAAAAAAAAAATTGTTTTAAGCAATGGCATCTGTAATCAACTGATAAGAAGAGTCATAATTCATGATGATAAAATTGAAGAAAGTAATTGCTCATATTATTAAAACGTAGACGATGTATTTTTCACTCTTGGAAGGGAGCGGTGATTAGTGCTCAGCGTTGGCTAAGCCGTGGTCTGAGGCTTTGTGATTAAGCCGTGATTCAGCACCACAGGAAGAAAAACAGCTCCAGGAGCAGGAGCTGGCACACCACCATTGGAGGGAGGGAAAGAGGAAGATTGCAAAGAGCTTCTTAATTAAATTTTAATTATTGCTAATTAGAACTACTGTTTTTTTATATCCCCAACACGGAAGACAAAAGTTGATCTTGCCTTTTTATTATTCTGCTAATTAGTTTCCCAAGGAGAGCTTTGAAAGGACAGACGGCTTTGAAAGTATCCAACTTGTTAGCTGAGCTCAGACCTGCAGGTAGCAGGTGCGCTTTCATACCTGGATAGCTCTCTTCCGTTTCCAAGATACCTCAGAGAAGGACTTGTCCCTGCCACTATTGAAAGAATATCAGAAGTTGGTTTTCCTGTTGTTTACCAGTCTCAAGGATTTCACTTAATTGTTAAAATAGATACCAAACCCTCTACACATATTAACATACTCAAACATTAGGCTTTTGTGAGTCGTTCAAGGTCAGAGGTGGTCTTTACCAGATGTAAATAACTAGATGTGCTCATAAAACGTTACTGCTAGTGAATTTAACGCTCAGCAAAAAGTAACAACAACAACAACAAAGAAATCTGCTCTTCAGAGCTCCCAGGTTCGATTAGAGACCATTTAGGAGAAGAGGTTCCAAGTAAACCATACTTGAAGATTGCAAGGCAAAATCAGAGTGCTAAGCATGAGGACATAATCCCTGGGGGGGTTCTAAGACCTATTAGCATGGTAAGTCCTCTACAAAAGATGAATCCTGCTTTATAAGTGCACACATTTCATAACTCTTCTCCTGAGACGCTAAAGCTCATAGAGTTCTGCTGTTGATGCAATTCCCTGTGTTAATTACAATAAAAATCCATCAAATGAAATTACTTTTTTTTTTTTGGACTCTACAGCATTTGGCCAAGCAAACCCACATGCCTTGACAGCCTCCCGTTACAGCTGGAGTCACATTAACACGTGTGTTTGTTTCCTCACCTCTTGCAGACACAAGAGCCCTGTGATATGTTAATTCACACCAGATTCCAATCCTTTCCCTTGTCTTAATCTTCCCAACTCAACCACATGATGTGTCAACACCTTTCATACTGGGAAGAAGAAGGGAGAAAAAAAAAACTGCTTAGACAAGATTTGATTTCTTACTCCCTTTAATTAAAATTACCTAAAGTAGAACACAAAGAGTAAATAAATTATACCCTCCTCTCAGTGCCGTCCACCATTCGCCTCATTGACCTCCATCCACTCTGATCTGAATTTGTTTTACAAGTCATCTGGTCTTTCTTCCTCTGATTAGTCAATTAGCTGCATCTCACAATGGTTTAAAACATGGTTTTTCGGGTCAGTAAGTTGCCCTCACAATCTTAGAGAAGATGGCATACCAATAAAGCCCGACTTCTGAGACTCCCATGAATGCTTAATGATCTCTGTAGATTCTTTAGTTTGTAATCTATCTACTGTTTAAGGTAAAAAGTCTCTCTTCAAAAATCAAGCACTATGTCATATTTTTCTTCATCAGACAATTTTAGGTTAGACATAG
The DNA here is from genome assembly GCF_019054845.1 of Dipodomys spectabilis. NCBI lineage: Eukaryota > Metazoa > Chordata > Mammalia > Rodentia > Heteromyidae > Dipodomys > Dipodomys spectabilis. Next base: position 2,650,770 of record NW_024870719.1, on the reverse strand, counting down.
AGCAGGTTATTATCTTCATTTTTAGGGATGAAGAGAGTCCACAGGAGACATATCCTTTTGCTCTCCTTTGCTAACTTGTTACACAACTGTTGCTTACTCCACAACCACCTATGGTATCCAGCAGGAATTTTTGTTTTGTTTTGTTTTTGTCAGTTGTGGGGCTTGAACTCTGGGCCTGGGCACTGTCCCTCAGCTCTTCAGCTCAAGGCTAGCGCTCTACCACTTGAGCTACAGCGCCACTTCCGGTTTTCTGGTGGTTTATTGGAGATAAGAGTCTCATGGACTTTCCTGCCTGGGCTGGCTTTGAACCATGATCCTCAGATCTCAGCCTCCTGAGTAGGTAGGATTACAGTCTTGAGCCACCAGCGCCTGGCTTAAGAATTGTTATTATAAGAGGCACTTGAACTTTATAAGAGACTAGCCTCTAAATTGTGTCATTGAAGAGAATGTGAGTGAGACAGGAAATGAAGGGGTGCTACCTTTTAGATCTTAAATGTCACCCAAAAGCTTGACCAAGAGCCTGTGGTGCTATTGGAAGATGGTAGAACCTTTAAGGGGTAGGGCCTAGTGGAAGAAGCTTGCTCATTGAAGATGTCCTTAAAGGGAAAATCAAACCCTGGCTCCTCCCTCTCTCTGCTTCCCAGCTGCCATCAAATTTGCCCTGTCATGATGTTCTGCTTGGCCACAGCTCCAAAACAATGGAGCCCAGTGACTGTGGACTGAACCTCTGAAACCACAAGGTTGAGCTTCTCAGGTAATTTAACATGTTGATGGAAAGCTGATGAACAGTGGAAAATGGTAAAATAAAGCAGCCAGACACCAGTGATTCATGCCTTAATCCTAGCTACCCAGGAGACTGAGCTCCGAGGACCCCAGTTTGAAACCAGCTAGGCAAACAAAGTCTACAAGACTCTTATCTCCAAATAAGTAGCAAAAAGCCAAAAGTGGAGGTGTGGCTCGAGTGGTAGAGCTCCAGCTCTTGAGGGAAAAAAGGTAGGCAAGAACACAAGGCCCTGAGAGCAAGCCTCAGAACTGGCATGCACGCATACACACACTCAAGAAGTAAACAAACTAAACAAGGGAAGAATCCTTTCACAAAGCAATAAATGAATGCAGGAAATGAAGACCTGAGCGCATGACTCCCTCACCCCCCCACCAAAAAAAAAAAAAAAACCCACACAATACAGTGGCCCAGTAGCATTCAAGGACATCAGCCCAGGTTAGAGGCCACTGGAACTCCTGATCTTCCTGCCTCAGCCTCTTAAATGCTGGGATTCCACCTCTTCTTTTTTTTTTTTTTTTTGGGGGGGGGGTCCAGTCATGGGGCCTGAACTCTGGGCCTGGGGCGCTGTCCCTCAGCTCTTCAGCTCAAGGCTAGTGCTCTACCACTTGAGCCACAGAGCGCCACTTCCGGCTTTTTTCTTTTTGCTTATGTGGTGCTGAGGAATCGAACCCAGGGCCTCAGGCATGCAAGGCAAGTGCTCTACCACTGAGCCACCTTCCCAGCCCATGGGATTCCACGTCTTCTGAGTTAAATTTATTTGTTGCATATGAGAGTGGCTGGTTCTAGCAATCACCGTCTCTGTACACACAGTACGCTGCATCTTCTAGTCCAAATGCACTGTTCTTCTTTTCTTAGGACTTGGGAATCTTGTTGGACACTAAGCCTCATAATACCTAGGGGCAAGAGATCCTACCCCAGGAGTTGCCAAGAAGCCAGGACTAAGTCAGGCACCAGTGGTGCAAGCCTGTACTCTCAGCTTTGTGGGAAACTGAAAACAAAAGGATCAAGGTTCAAGGCCAGTCATAGCAGAAAAATTCCCAAGATCCCATTCTCAATCCATCGCTTGGTACAATGGCACACACCTATTGCCTAGCTACCTGGGAGGCTGAGATTGGGGTGCCAGGCCAGCCTGGGCAGAAAAGTTCACAAGCCTCCATCATTGTAAAAGGAAAGCTGGACATGGTGGTGTGGGCCTGTGATGCCAGCAATGACAGGAAGAACAAAGTAAGGGGATGACAACTCAGGTAGGCGAGAAGCCAGATTCTATCCTAAAATTTGGTGCTGGTGAATGCCTGGTGCTGGTGGCTCACGCCTGTAATCCTAGCAACTCAGGAGGCTGAGATCTGAGGATAGTGGTTCAAAGCCAGCCCAGACAGAAGAGTCCATGAAACTCTTATCTCCAATAAACCAATAGAAAACCACAAGTGGCGCTGTGGCTCAAGTAGTAGACCGCTTGCCTTGAGCTGAAGAGCTGAGGGACAGCGCCCAGGCCAAGAGTTCAAGTCCCACGACTGACAAAAAAAACAGGGCTGAAGGTATGGCTCAGCAGCAGAACACCACCTTGAGAAGGCATAAGGCAAACAGTTCAAATCTTAGTACTTCTAAAAAGAAAGAAAAGAAAAAGTACTAGATACTGATTCTCTAGGATACACACTCGTGTCTACCTCTTCCTTTATCCATCTAGATACTTTTCCTGTGTGAGGGCAGGGCATGGGAAATGGGGGATAAAAATGGAGAGAGGCAAAGGCTGAAGATACCCTACGTTAACACACCATTTTTCCAGTACATTCCATCCCTATGTGAAATCCTCCTCCTTTTCCCACAAACTCTAAAGTTTCTCAAGGGACTAAGCTCTTAGAAATGAAAGCTCATTAAAAAAATCTTACAGAATAGTTCTGCTCTCCCCTCTATAGAGAAAGAGTAGACTATTTACTATTTATTTGTTCAGAAAACAAGTTAACGTTTATGTTTTGTTTTCTCTTTTTTAGTACTAGGGCTCAAACCCAGGGATTTACTCTTGATAGGAAGGAAGGAAGGAAGGAAAGAAAGAAAGAAGAGAAAGAAGGAAGGAGGGAGGGAGAGAGGGAGGGAAGGAAGGAAAGAAAAAAGGAAGGAAGGAAGGAAGGAAGGAAGGAAAGAAGGAAAGAAGCAAGGAAAGAAAGAAGGAAGATACACTAGGAATTTTCCAAACCAATGGAAGGGAGGAAATGAGAGAAGAAAGGAGGAAAATGTAGAAAGAAAGAAGGGAATTCAGCAAAGAAAAAAGATTAAAAGATAGACACATTCCCTTATAACCTTAGAGTAGAAGGGGTCCTGCTAACTATGACTAACTGCTAACTATGATTGGTACATTTTGTATTTCTTAAGATTTTATATATCTATATAGATATACAGAGAGATATATCTTAATATAAATTATACACACACAAACCATACATGATGCCAAAAGACAATTGAGACAATTATGATCATAGATGCATGACTATAATCCTAGCTACTGAGGAGGTTGAAACCTAGAAGATCTTAGTTCAAAAGCAGCCCAGGCAGAAAAATGGGCAGAAAAGTCTGGGACAGGGGCTGGGAAGGTGGCTCAGTGGTAGAGCGCTTGCCTTGCATGCATGAGGCCCTGGGTTCGATTCCTCAGCACCACATAAGCAAAAAGAAAAAAGCCGGAAGTGGCGCTGTGACTCATGTGTTAGAACTCTATCCTTGAGCTGAAGAGCTGAGGGACAGCGCCCAGGCCCAGAGTTCAGGCCCCATGACCGGACCCCCCCAAAAAAAAAAAAAAAGAAAAGAAAAGTCTGGGACAATCTATCTCCAATGAGCCAGAAAAATGCTGGGCTAGAGGCATGGCCCAAGTATTAGAGCACCAGCTCTCCACATGCCTGTCCTCTTCTTATGTATGGGTTTCACTTGATCACGTGGTTTAGGATGGGAAATAATAATTAATAATTAAAGTGGTTGACACTTATTCTTCCTTTACCCAGGAGACAAATTGGGGCCCAATTGTCACTCTTTCCAGGCTTCCTGTTACAACAATGAAATTCCACTACACTGGAAATGATGTCATTCCCATGAGGGGGGAGGGGCTCATCTGTATGGGTGCCGTGGTGATGGGAATTGAAGAATAGAAAATTCAAAGAAAGAATCACAGCATTTCTATCTGCTTCTTGCTTTCCTTTCCCTTAATTCAATTACACAATGTCCATTAAAAACTTGTTTCCTTGCTGATGAGGGAAAAAAAAAATGAGACAAAATAATAGAGATAAATTGCTAAACAGCTTCAAATTTCAGTATTCTCTGAATAGTGCTCAGGGACTTTTCTTCTTTTCTCCACTTCCCTTCCCCACCCCCACTGCTGATCAATTCTCATTATTAGCTCTTAGAAACGCAGACAATCTCTGGGACAAGCCTGGCTACAGATCAGAGAGTCAATATTTTACTGTAACAATCTGCCAAAAAAACACAATTCAGGCACATTTAAAGTGTCTCTCCCCAGAGGAGGGCAGGAAACAGGGCTTCACTATTCTAATTCACCCACCGCTGCCTCTGACATTTCTAAGGCAGTCAGGGTGATCACGAGGACATGCAAATGATCAAACACAGTGACAGCAGACCCCAGCCCAAAGACAGCCGATCCCAGCACGGAAGTTGCTCCAGCTCTCTTCTTAACCATAGGAGAAGCCCACTTTCTCCTGATGAGGACACAGAGAAGCAGCATAGGAAAAGTGTCACAATCATGTTCCTTGAAAAATAATGTGATGGGTGCTGTGGCTCACGCCTGTAATCCTAACTACTGAGGAAGCTAAGAAGAGAGCTTCAAAATTCAAAAAAAGCCCAAGCAGGAGAGTCCATGAGACTCTTATCTCCAATAAACTACCAAAAAGCCTGTAGAGCAGTGGCTCAAGTGGTAGAGAGCTACCCTTGAGAAAAAGCAGGTCAGGGACAGCACCTAGGCCCTATCTTCAAGCCCCAGGATTGGTACTGAAGAAAAGGCAAAGAAGGAAAAGAAAACGAGAAAAACAGAGAGACAGAGGCAGAAGTCTTGAGTTCAAACCCCTAGTACCACCAAAACAAAAACTGAAGGGCTGAGAAACATCAGAGACAGGAAAAAGCTGGCCTTCCCTTTCTTTCCTGAAGCAGGTTATAAGACCTGCTTGAGAGTACCCTTGCTAAACTTAAGAGAAAGAGAAATCCTTACTTTTTTTATTTTTTATTTTTTGGGTCCCGTCGTGGGGCCTGGGCGCTGTCCCTCAGCTCTTCAGCTCAAGGCTAGCGCTCTACCACTTGAGCCACTTCCAGCTTAAGAAATCCTTATTTTCAAAGCTAGAGATAGGCAGACTTTGGTGGCTCATACTTGTAATCCTAGCTTCTCAGGAGGCTGAGATCGGAGCATTATAATTTGAAGCTAGTCAGAGCAGAAAAGCCCATGAAATTCTGAGGTTCTGAGTTCAAACTCAAGGGGTGTATGTGTGTGTGTGTGTGTGTGTGTGTGTGTGTATAACACAAAAATATGCTGAGAGGAAATGTTAGGAATGCCCATTGCTCATTGCCTGATCACATTTTCCTAGACCTCTCTACTCTACACATACACACACACAAACACACACATATATATACATATCTCCATATGGTTTGTCTTAAGTTCAGATCTCTGCCCCAGAGAGGGACTCTACCACTTGAGCCACAGTGCCACTTCCAGCTTTTTTTTTCTGCTTATGTGGTGCTGAGGAATCAAACCCAGGGCCTCATGCATGCAAGACAAGCGCTCTACCACTGAGCCACCTTCCCATGAGATTCTTATATACAATTATTCAGCAAAAAGACAGAAGTGGAGCTGTGGCTCAAGTGTAGAATGCCACCCTTGAATGAAAAAGCTAAGAGTGTAAGACTCTCACCATGCAAGCCCCACTACTGGTCCACACATTTGCCTGTGCCCCCGCCACACACACACACAAAGCCATCAAGTGTGAGATGCTAAAGTCTGATTTTAAAAGTGTTAATACAAAGCAAGATGAATACATTAAGAGAGGAAAAGCAACTAAATTCAGTAAGTTAAAGTCTTACCTAGGGCAAAAGGCCAGAAGGGCATTACATGACTTAAAAATAAAGGCATAAGAAAAGGAGATATTAGAGAAAGCTGCTATTCCTAAGGGTGAGTGATTTTAGGGATTATTTAAACAAAGCAAACTACTAACCATATAGAAAGCACTAAGCTCCATGCACCAACAGGGAAATGAAAGTGTAATTGCCTTTGTGTATATGTGAATGGCTTACTGTTTCCTAAATTCAAGAACAGCTCAGTGAAGAAAAAGAACCTGAATAGACAATTCAGAGGAAGAAATCCAAATGACCAGTAAGCACTTAAAAAGATGTTCAATAGTGAGATTGCATCTGATAAGGATTGGCTCCTAAAAATAGAATGTAGTGAAAAAAAAATCCAGTACAGACTAGCCAATTAGCCTTGAAAAAAGCTCTTAAAAATCTCCATTAAAACATGCCACATACATGTCTTGCTTCATAAAATCCTACATGTATGTATGAATGTGTAAGTATATAGTGGACTGTATTGGGAAGACGGGGTCCCAAACCACCCTCAGCTTCAATCATTCACTAGTTGGACTCAGAGAACTCAAAACTGTTCCATTCATAGTTATGGTAAACCATAGAGACTAAAATCATCCATGGGACAAGTTATTCAGGGCAGAGTCCAGAAGCCACCAAGCATAAACTCTGGGCTGTCCCTCCCAACAGATCACACAGACAGTACTCAATGCTCCCCATGATAGTGATTCCTAGTATGTGCCCAGTATTGTTAGCCAAAGATACCCATGAATCTCAATGGCCAGGATTTTTATTGGGGAGGAGAGAATGGATCACATAGATACAGAGTTCTTAGGATGACTCACCCTAGCTGCTCAGTCTCCAGCCCCATTGATGTGCAACTGACACAGTATGACCCAGGTAAACAAGAACAGGTGTTCACCATAACCACCAGGTTAACATATACTCTCTGGCTCAGCCTAGGGCTCTTATACAAAGAAACTCTTATCACACAGGCTAGTCCAAGAGCTTAGGAGTTATCTCCCAGGAGTTGGTCAAAGGTCAGCTCTGAAAACCTTTGGAATGTGTAGGTGCTGGACACTTATGCCTGCTGTGATAACTCTAACACACATGCATCTAAAGATACAGACTACAGAGAAATTATGCAAAAGACGTTAATACTTTTTTCCTTTTTGGAGGTACTAGAGCTTGAACTCAGTACCTCACCCTTGCTTGATTGGTTTGCTCAGCTGGCATCCTACCAGGCCTCTAGCCTGGATTTTTTTGTTTGTTTGTTTTTGGGTCTGGTCATGGGGCCTGAACTCTGGGCCTGGGCGCTGTCCCTCAGCTCTTGGCTCAAGGCTAGCGCTCAAGGCTAGGCTTTTTTCTTTTTGCTTATGTGGTAGTGCTGAGGAATCGAACCCAGGGCCTGAGGTGTAAAAGGCAAGCGCTCTACCACTGAGCCTGGATTTTTTTATCCCTTCCTGGTTCCATATATGTGGGCTGACCTCAGTCCTGTTGGTTATTTTAGAGATAGAATCTCCCAGACTTTTCTGCCCCGGCAGAAATCCTCCAGGTTTCAGCCTCTTGAGTAGCTAGGATTAGTAGCATGAGCTCCCAGAGCCCAGTGATAAGTCTGTTTTTAAAGACTAGAATCACGTTAGGTGGCTTGAGGGGATCCTGGTGATGGAAGCTAGAGCCTTGAGCATACTAAACACATGCTCTGTGATTGAACTGCACCCCCAGCCACAATTCCTTTTAGGAATAAATTCAAGTAAATAGTAGATATGAACAAAGACCTATATTCATTTTTTTCTTTTTTTTTTTTGGTCAGTTGTGGGGCCTGAACTCTGGGCCTGGGTGCTGTCCCTCAGCTCTTCAGCTCAAGGCTAGCACTCTACCACTTGATCCACAGTGCCACTTCTGGCTTTTTCTGCTTATGTGGTGCTGAGGAATGGAACCCAGGGCCTCATGTATGCAAGGCAACCACTCTACCATGGAGACACCTTCCCAGCCCTGCCTCTCCAAGACCTATATTCTAATACAACAATAAGAGTGGAAAATTTGAAAACTAATCAAGATTTATTTATATAGTTAAGTATAAATCATGGTACATTCATGTCTTGGCTACTATGTAACTGTTAAAATGCATATGTTGGTTAAGTGAAAATCAGAGTTGATCCACACTACCGATTCTACATGCATGAATTCATCTAGTTTCTAAAATGTCTGGTATCTGCTGCCTTTTGTGGTCATTCATTGACCTGCACAGAGTTCTAAAAAAAGTTTAAGGGTCACATCCTGTACATCCCTTGCTAAAGTTAAACAAGACAGAGGCTGCCCTCATTCAGGTCTCCCTCACATTATAGATGAGTAGCCTTTCTGTAGTTCATTTCCTGCCATGGGATTTTGCTGTTCAAAATTCCACCCAAGCCAGACACAGTGGCTCATGCCTATAATCCTATAATCCTCAGGAGGCTGAGATGTGAGGATTGTGGTTCAAAGGTTTGAAGCCAGTCTAGGCAGGAAAGTCCACGAGACTCTTATCTCCAATTAACCACCAGAAAACCAGTAGTTGTTCTGTGGGTCAAAGTGGTAGAGTGCTAGCCTTGAGCAAAAGAGCTCAGGGACAGCCCCCAGGCCCAGAGTTCAAACCTCATGACCCACAAGAAGGAAAAAAGAAAGAAAGAGAACAGGGGAGGGGGGGAGGGATAAAAGGGAGGAGAGGGAAAAGGAGAGGGAGAGGGAGGGAAGGAAGGAAGGAAGGAAGAAAGGAAGGAAAAGAAAAGAAAATCCACCTAGCCGGGCGCTGGTGGCTCACACCTGTAATCCTAGCTACTCAGGAGGCTGAGATCTGAGGATCGCGGTTCAAAGCCAGCCCTGGCAGGAGAGACCGTGAGACTCCTATCTCCAATAAACCACCAGAAAACTGGAAGTGGTGCTGTAGCTCAAGTGGTAGAGCGTTCGCCTTGAGCTGAAGAGCTGAGGGACAGCGCCCACGCCCAGAGTTCAAGCCCCAGGACCGACAAAAAAAAAAAAAAAAGAAAATCCACCCAATCCAGGTGCTAAAATTTTGCCTAATGCTCCTTGGTGCAAAAGGCCTGTGATGTACTTTAGGGAGAAAATGCTTAGGGTCAGTTTCATTCTGACATGAGTTACAATGCTGTTGGCCATGTCAATGAATTAACGGTATTTATGAGTGTCTTTAAACAAACATACACATAAATTAAGTTATGAGTTGGTAAAAATGTGAGCAGAGGCTCCCAGGAACCTAATCTTGTCCTTCCCCTAAGAGCAATAAATCCATTAATTTATCAATCTCCTTAATACCTGTATAGAACTCATCAAAGTAATAAAAAGCAAATATATACACACTATGGAAAGGTTTTATATGTGTATATATATAAATAAAATCAAGTTATATTATCCTTGATAACAAAAATGAGGGGCTGGGAAGGTGGCTCAGTGGTAGATTGGTTGCCTTGCATATATGAAGCCCTGGGTTCAATTCCTCAGCACCACATAAGAAGAAAAAAGCTGGAAGTGGCACTGTGGTTCAAGTGGTAGAGCGCTAGCCTTGAGCTGAAGAGCTGAGGAACAGCGCCCAGGCCCAGAGTTCAGGCCCTATGACCTACAAGAAACAAAAACAAGAATAAGACTGATTGGGGGTGGGGATTGTGCCACTATTGGGGCTTGAACTTTCAACATTGATTTTCAATTGATTTTCATGTTCTCCCTTGGCTTTTTCACTCAAGGCTGGCACTCTATACCACTTGAGCCACAGGTCTCCTTCCAGCTTTTTGGTTGTTAATTGAAGATAAAGAGACTCACAGAATTTTCTGCCTGGGCTGGCTTCGAACCACAATCTTCAGCTTGGAGTTGAGGCCAAGAAGGCCTTGGTAGTTCCCACAGGTGCCCCACTAGGCTGTGCGGAATGTGTTGCTTGAAAATCAATAGGCCATGAAAACCCTGTGGCCCTGTGACTCCCCCTCCCCCAGACCTCCCTGGGGAATCTGTGTTGTCCACACTTCCCCTCAGTTACTCATAGATGACAGCAGCTGTGGCAGCCGTGTGTCTGTAATCCTTGGTTTGGGTCCTGCTTCCCTGGGAACCATGGAGAATGTCCCCCCTCCCCCCCTTTATGCCAACTCTTCTTTTGTGAAGGATCCCTTGGGGCTTCATTAATCTCTCAATCCAGCCCTACAGGTCGCTGCTGTGTCTTGGGGTGAGGGGGGGGAGAGGGGGGAGATAGAGCATGAGCTGACAGCACAGAGACCCACCCTGCCCCCACCCATGGGAATGAAGACAGAGATCCCACCGCAAGCAGCTCAGGAAGACCACATGTCCGCAACAAAGTCGGAGTTCAGGGACTGGCTTTGAGACAGGCTTCACCCCTAAGAGTCCAAAACACACTTAGAATAAGTGGACCCCCAAAACTAAAATTTTTGCTGGGCACTAGTGACAAACACCTGTAATTCTAGCTACTCAGGAGGCTGAGATCTGAGGATCACAGTGCAAAGCCAGACTGGGCAGGAAAGTCCATTGAGACCTTGAACTCCAATAACCACCAAAAAGAAACCCAAAGTGAAGCTGTGACTCAAGTGAGAGCATGCCAGCCTTGAGCAAACGGTGTGAGGCCCCGAGTTCAAGCCCCACTACTGGCATATCCATACACGCGTACACACACACATAGACAGAACTCTAGAGAAGGGGGCAAAATTTAGACAAGTCTTGAAATCAAATGCAACGGAGTTTCTTTACATAATGTTTCAAGATTCTAAAGGAATTTATTTCCTGATAGCATGCTGCTGAATTACTAGCAAGAAAGAACTACATGGAAAATGCCCCCGTCAAATGCATCAAGCAGAGAAAACACAAAGCAATTAATGGGAGGGAAAAGAGGATGGTGTCACTAAAGGAAACGGAAATAGGGTGTTATTATCCTTTTGATGATCAAGGACCAAGCCCTCTTCAGCAGGAAAAGGCTTCATTAACTAAATGGTCTGGAAGCTCTTAGCAGCTGAATCAGAGGCAACATGCTCTTCCAGGACAGGGAGAAAAAGGTTGATTTAAAATGAGAACCATAGGGGGAAAACAATGGAGGGGGTAACAATGCTCAATAGGAAGTGTAGTCATTACCTTACTCATGTAACTGTAACCCTCTGTATAGTATCTTTACAATAAAAAATAAATAAATAAAAATAAAATAAATAAAATGAGAACCAAAAGGATCTTTCAAGACAGAAATTTCTTATGAACTACCTAGAAATTAGTAGGAACACGATCTTATAAATACATTTTTCTAATTTGGGGAAGGGAAGGGAAAAAACAAAATGCTTAAATAGGAATACAGATTGGCCCACTGTAACAATGAGATGTACAAGACACTATATTGAAAATGAACTTTACAACTTTGGTGGGGTAGGGGGTGGTAGTTGGGGAGGTGGGGAAGGAAGGGATGGTAGAGGAAAAACAAAGGAGGAGGCAACAATGCTCGATTAAAAAAATCTACTCATTACCTTACTCATGTAACTGTAACCAGCTGTATTTTTACAATAAAAAAAATTTTTTTTAAAAAGAAGGCAATTCACAAGTATGTAAACCTCATGTGCTTGCTCACTCATACTCGTACACACAGAGTCTATAAATTACTAAGGAATTAAAATATACACAACCTCCATTTAACTAAGCAAATAAAAATTAAAACAGGCCAAGCGCCAGTAGCTCACGCCTATAATCCTCCCTACTCAGGAGGTTAAGATCTGAGGATTGCAGTTCAAAGCTAGCCTGGGCAGGAAAGTCCATGAGACTCTTATCTCCAATTACCACTAGAAAACTGGAAGTGGTGCTTTGGTTCAAGTGGTAGACAAGCTGAGGAGATTGAGATCTGAGGATCACGGTTCGAAGCTAGTCCGGGCAGGAAACTCTGTAAGACTCTTATCTCCAATAAGCCACTAGAAAACCGAAAGTGGTTTAAGTGGTAGAGCACTCGCCTTGAGCTGAAGAGTGCAGGGACAGCGCCCAGGCCCAGAGTTCAAGCCCCATGAGTGTGACGTAAATCAAATGAGAAAGTAATTTTGTTTGGATTATTTTTCATTTGTTCAATTTGATTTGGAGGTTTTGTTTTGTTCTTTTTGTGTATGTCTGTTTGTTTTGGGGCTTGAACTCAGGGCCTGGGCGCTGTCCCTGAACTCTTTTGCTCAAGGCTAGCACTCTACCACTTTGAGCCACAGCGCCACTTCTGGTTTTCTGGTGGTTAATTGGAGATGAGTCGCATGGACTTTCCTGTCTGGGTTGGCTTTGAACCTTTGAACCACAATCCTCAGATCTCAACCTCCTGAGTAGCTAGGATTATAGGCATGAGCCACCAGCTCCTGGCTTGTTTTGTTCTTTAGTAACACTATGTAGCTCAGGCTAAACTCAAACATGCTATTGCCTGCCTCAGCCTCCTGAGTGCTGAAATTACAGGCATGTGCCACCAGATAGGGTTAGATTGTTAATTAATACAATTTTGTTTGAGAGAAGCAATTTTTATTACATTCTTTATGTTCATCTTCAGTTTAGTATTTGTATTTTTAACAATTTATCTCACAAATGTAAGTGTTCAAAGACATTCAGTATAGCATTATTTATAACATGGAAAAACACTACAATAATCCAACTATCTCCTAATTGAGGATGTTTAGATATTATTCTAATAAGATAATTACTAAACTTTAAAAAAAATGGTACAAGCCAAGTATGGTGGCACATGCCTATAATTCCAGAACTTGGAAGGTAGAAGCAGAAGGATCAAGAATTCTAGGCAAGGGATTGGGAGGGGCGGGGGACATACATAATTCAAGAGGTAGAACATCTAGCTAGCAAACTTGAGGTCCAAAGTTCAAGCTGCACCAAAAAAAAAAAAAAAAAAAAGGAAAAAAAAAGTATTTTACCAGGTGTATGTGGCTCACTACTGAACCCAAGCTATTCAAGGAGCTAAGATCTGAGGGTCATGATTTAAAGCCAGCCCAGAGAGACAAATCAAGAGTCACTTACCTTCAATTAACCACTAAAAAGCCAGAATAGGGATGTGACTCAAGTGGTAGAATTCCATCCTTGAGCAAAAAAAGGTAAGTAAGAGTGCAAGGCTCTGGGTTTAACCCTCAGTATTTTCTCTCTCCAGCTCTCCCTCCAGTGCTCTCTCTCTTTCTCTCTCCCTTTCTCCCTTTCTCTCTCTCTCTCTCTCTCTCTGTGTCTGTCTCTCTGTGTCTGTCTCTCCCCCTCTTTCACACATACATACACACACACACACACATACACACGAGTTCTAGACTAGCCTGAGCCACATAGCAAGACAGAAAGACTCATTATAAACAAATCAGCAAGCTACAAATCTTCACACGGGCTGTGATTAAGAAAGCAAGATGCAAAGCAGTATGAATAGATAGGCCTGGTGTTTATGGGGCTAAAAGGTTCTGTGATTAGATCATGATGTTGATTGCACACTGTTATGCTATCTTGATGGAAAAAATAGTAGTAGTAAGTGCATAGGAAAAACCATAAAGATTCATTAATACGTAAGTATTGACCATTTGGAAGGTGGTTATCTTTGAATATGGTATATGATTTACTGTCAGTACCCATATTGTTTGCCTTTCTTTTTCCAGAGATATTGCAGCTAGAACATCCTCATACATGTTAGCCAAGTTCTCTACCTCTAAGCTGTACCTCCAATCCTTTGGTATTTGACTTACTTTTTTGTCAGTACTGCAGTTTGAGCCCAGGGCCTTGCACTTTCTAGGCAGGTATTATACTAGTGCTATACTACTTGAGTCCAGCTCCCCCAGCCCTTCCTTGCTTTACTTATTTTTCACATAGGGTATCGTGCTTTTGCCCCCTACTGTGATCCTCTTACCTACACCTCCATACATCACCATATCTGGCTGATTGAGATGGGTTCTTGCTAACTTTTGGCCTGGGCTAGCCTCAAACTTCAACCCCCCCTGATCTCTACCTCCCAAGTATCTACGATTACAGATATAAGCCACCACAGTCACCTAATATAGTGAATGTTTAATGAAAGAGTAGCTTTCATATTTAAAGGAGAGAAAAGACATCATTCAAAAAATAAAAAACAAAGCCCTGTGTGCTCGGTTTCACTTGTGATCCCCACCAACCTCATACTACCTGCTGCTTCCAACAACAAGAGAAAGTATCAAATTCAGGAAGTCCTTTTACCTTTTTTTTTTTTTTTGGAGTACCAGGGTTTCAACTCAGGGCCTCTAGCTTGCTCAGCTGGCACCCTGACCACTTGAACCAGGCCTCCAGCCTGGCTACTTACTGATTATTTTGGAAATGGAATCTGGAGGACTTCAAACCTGGATCGTGAGATCTCAGCCTCCATGAGCCACTGGTATCGGCCTCAGTAGACCAATTTTTTTTCTTCCTTTTGCTGGGGATTGAACTCAGGACTCACACATGCTAAGCAAGTTTTCTACTACTGAGCTCTAGCCCACCCTTTGTTTCAGCTCTAAAAATGAAGCCGTATGCTAAAGGAAATAAAGAGATGCCATTGCAGAGTTTACTAGTTTAGCATAAGGATGTGTGTGTGTGTGTGTGTGTGTGTATGCATATGTGTGCACACACACGGGCATACACACCAACCTGGGGGTTGAACACAGGGCCTTAGCACTGTCCCTGAGCTATTTAAGACTGGCACTCTATCACTTGAGCCACATATTCACTTCCAGCTTTTTGGTAGTTAATTGGAGATAACTCATGGAGTTTCTTGCCTAGGCTGCCTTCAGACTGTAATCCTCAGATCTCACCCTTCTGAGAAGGTAGGATTACAGGCATGAGCCACAAGCACCGGCGTAAAAATTCTTACGCTAAAAGCATCAAGTAAGCTGGGAAGGTGGCTTAGCGGTAGAGTGCTTGCCTAACATGCGTGAAGCCCTGGGTTTGATTCCTCAGTACCACATAAACAGTAAAAGCCAGAAGTGGCACTGTGGCTCAAATGGTAGAGTGCTAGCCTTGAGCAAAACAAGCTCAGAGACAGTGCTCAGACCCTGACTTCAAGCCCCAGGACTGGCAAAAAAAAAAAAAGCATCATGTAGATACAGGAAAGTTATTTGCCCTCCCTCATCTGTCTAGAAGCAGGACATATATTTTCCTTTGAGGAAGGAATCCTCTGTACCAAGAGGGGAGTATATATCACAGATGCTACACCAACATGGGCCTGAATAACAAGCCTTACTAAAATAACCCTTATTTTCCATTAGCTTCCTTCAGGTAGTTCCAGTCACTTCTCAGCAATTTACTATCACTTGAAGCCAAATCCTTTTTTAAAGAAGTGTGTAGGCAACGCAGGGTGGTATTCACTAGACGCTATGTGGGAAATGAACTATACAACTTATGGGTGGGATAAGAGGGAAAAACTGGGAGAGAGAAAGGGAAGGGGGGGCATTGTTCAAAAAGAAATGTACTTATGACCTGACTCATGTAACCTGCATATCACCTTTATAATAATGATTAAAATTTACAATTTTATGTTTTAAAAAGAGTATGTAGGCTTCCTGACCTAAGCATTTCAAGTTTCCACTTCATTCCTGTGAAATAAAAATAGTTACACCAATAAAAATTATACCTTTTTTCCTGTTTATGTCATTTGTCAAGTGTATAGGCCTCATCTGGTGAGCATAAGAAGATAGAGAGCTAGGCACTAGTGGCTCACGCCTGTAATCCTAGCTACTCAAGAGGCTGAGACAGGAGGATCACCATTCAAAGCCAGCCTGGGCAGGAAAGGTCGTGAAACACTTATCTCCAATAAACCACTCAGAAAACCGGAAGTGGTGCTTTGGCTCAAGTGGTAGAGCGCTAGCCTTGAGCTAAAGAGCTGTGGGACAGCGCTCAAGCCCAGAGTTCAAGCCCTATGACTGACCAAAACAAGAAGATAGAGAAAATTTGTTTCCTCCATTACAAGACTATATGATTCGGTTGTAGAATGGTATGATTATGTAAAACATTGAGAGCAAGAGGCCATGTGTGACAACACTTAGCTGTAGTGCCAGAACTTGGGAAGTTGAGGCAGGAGGATCATGAACTCAAGAAGAGAAGGGAAGGAAAGGGGATGGGTGGGGGGAGGATGAGAGGGTAAGAGATCACATAAAAGATGCTTTGGGCACCTGCCTATAATCCTGGCTTCTCAGGAGCTGAGATCTGAGGATTATGGTTGAAAGCAAGCCTGGGCAGGAAAATCTGTGAGATGCTTTTTTGTTTTTTTGTTTTTTGTGGTTTTTTGCTGGTCGTGGGGCCTGAACTCTAGGCCTGGACGCTGTCCCTCAGCTCTTCAGCTCAAGGCTAATACTCTACCATTTGAGCCACAGCACCACTTCTGGCTTTTTGTGCTTATGCGGTACTGAGGAATCGAACCCAGGGCCTCATGCATGCAAGGCAAGCACTCTACCTCTGAGCTACCTTCCCAGACTGTGACATTCTTACTTCCAATTAATCACCAGAAAAGCTGGAAGTAGAGCTGTGGTTCAAATGATAGAGTGCTAGCCTTGAACAAAAAAGTTCAGAAACAGCATCCAGGCCCTGACCTCAAACCCAGGACTGGCACACACACACAAAAAGCTTTTGCTGGGCTTATAAATGAACTAAAAGCTAGGCACATGCACCCCACCTTGCATCTGTGCTCTTTGATCTGAGGCATTCCCCACTTCCATCACCTTATAATCACCACGGGCCCCTCAGCAGACAGTGCCATCTTCTTACCATCTTGAAGAGAACAGACACAAGCTACAGACTACCCTGGACTCAAAGGTTATACTAACAGTCAACCAAGCCATATCTGAGACTTGGACCTGTCTTAACTCTGCATACCCTTCTCACTCCTTCACTCCAGTTCCTCCTATTTAATCTGAAGCCAATGTCTGTACCCCCTGAAGATGGCTGAAGATGGACTGAAGTTCTGTCTTCCCATGGCTGCCATGGACGATGTCGTCTTTCTCTGCCTTTCATCATGTCTCTTTATGTGGCCTGTGGGGGTGAATGGGCAGACCTAACTTGGGACTCCTGGTTTCAGAAGGATAATGGAGAGAAGGGAGTGGGGATTCCACTTAAAGCAATGTATATTTTGTGTGTGTGTGTGTGTGTGTGTGTGTGTGTGTGTGTGTGTGTGTGTGTACTTGGTTTTTTTTTTGCATGCTGGGCCTCAGCCATTACATCTCAAGAGAGTCTATTACAACAATTATCCATAGATCTACGCCCCAAAATACACATTTGACCCCCTTATACATCACCTCTATAATAACAATTTAAGGAAGTAACATACATGTTTGAGCTGGGCACTGGTGGCTCACACCCGTGAGGAACTGAGATCTGAGGAACTCCAGCTTGGGCAGAAAAGTCCAGTTGAAAGCCTTATTGGGCAGGAAAGTCTGTGAGAGTCTTATCTTCAATTAATCACCAAAAAAGCTGGAAGTGGCTTTGGGGACAATGTCCAGGCCCTGAAGTCAAGCCTCGGTACTGGCACAAAAAATAATAATGATAGTACTCATTTGTAAGGATGGTCATACACTGGCTGCAGATTCTGAAGCAAATAGGAAAGAATAGATGAGAAGGCTGGCCCCCACCCCAGACCTCCCTTCTCCACTTCCAAGTTGCCTGTGATACTCTAGCCTGCCAACTTCTCCTGAGAACGTAAATCTGGCTCAATAAAAACAATTAGCAGAAGACAAAACATTCACCAGTGCAATAACCTAAATGTACCACCATTAACCATTCAAATGACTAATCCTGTATATTGATTATGTTCCAATAATGATAATTAAAACCAAATAACCTCTAGATTCATTTGATTTCTACAGGGACATAACTAAACCCCTAGGCACTGTATTGCCAGGCCTGATCAAGCCAGGCCAAGCCAAACAAACCTCCTAAGAGGCTTGGGCTGGAGTAGCTGGGTTACTCAGGCTATAGCAAGAAGGACTGGGCACCCTCTCACATGTCAATTACCAGATTAGGGAGCCCCAAAGACCACTTTCAGCTCAGGAACCCTCTATCCAGGCATTGTAACAACCAATGACGGAGTTAGACCAACTACTTCCTACTATGTCTTCCAGGTTCCACAGGGGGACCTCACACCTGTTCTGGGTTCCCTTATTACTGTGCCTGTACCCAATTCACTAGCACTAGCACTATCATCTGCTTGCACTGTATGAGTGAATGAAGACTAATTTTTTGTTTTGTTTTGTTTTTCTTTTTTTTTTTTTTCCAGTCCTGGAACTTGAACTCAGGGCCTGAGCTCTGTCCCTGAGCCTCTTTTTGCTCAAGGCTAGCACTCTACCACTTGAGCCACAGTACCACTTCCAGCTTTTTCTATTTATGTGGTGCTAAAGAATTGAACCGAGGGCTCATGCATGTTAGGCAAGCACGCTACCAAGAAGCCACATTCCCAGTCCAAGACTGATTTGTGTGTGTGTGTGTGCGTGCGTGCACACGCATGTGCCAAACCCATATTTCCCTTAATATTCTCTCCTCCAACCTGCTGAGATCGCTCCAGCTTTTCTTCTAATTCAGACTCCCATTTCCACTGTACAAATGCCATCTCCAGCCTCACACCTTCTGGTGCCTCATAAGCAATGGGGTATTTTCCCCAAAGGGAAAATCTGGAAACTGGGTCCCCCACGGCCATGAACTTGCCACTTGTTCTGCCATAAATTGTCAGCCTTTTGTAACGTAACTCAGAGCAATCTACAAAGTATCTCAACCCTAAAAAAACAACAACAAAGGATTTTTCTTAGAGAAATGATGTTTATGTTCATACAAAGATCTGTAGGAAAACATGTATATTTTCTTTGAAAGAGATAAAAACTGAAAACAATCCAAACAGCCTTTAACAGGCAACTAGATAAGACTGCATTATATCCATACTCTGGAATACAACTCAGTCATAAAAGGGAACCAAATTACAATGCATGTAACACTTTAGACAAATTTCAAGAGTATCATACTGAACTTAAAAAGGCCAGTCTGCTGGGTACCGGTGGCTCACACCTGTAATCCTAACTACTCAGGAGGCTGAGATCTGAGGATCATGGTTCAAAGCCAGCCTGGGCAGGAAAGTATGTGAGACTTATCTAAAATAAACCGCTGAGAAAACTGGAAGTGGCACTGTGACTCAAGTGGTAGAGCACTCACCTTGAGCTGAAGAGCTCAGAGACAGCGCCCAGGCCCAGAGTTCAAGCCCCACAACCAACAACAACAACAAAAGGCCAATCTCAAAAGTTTATGTACTAAGATGAAAGTTGACTCACTTGTAATATCTTCAAAAATGACAAAAATCACAGAGATTAATAATAAGCCAATCATTTTAATTAGAAGGACTTAGTAAGTAAACAATTTATATTAGGAAGACCGTCAATAACAAATAGTGCCATGGTTTATATGAAGTTCTGCATGTGCCAAATATTCCTAAAATGTAATAAATGAACAATACTTTAAATTGGTACCCGATAGTCATGATTAAGAAGGAGCAAAATGAGATGGTGACTCATGCCTATAATCCTAGTTACTCAGGAAGCTGGAGGAAGAGGAGGAAGAGGAGGGGGGAGGGGGAGGAGGGGGGGAGGAGACGGTAGCAAGTGTAATTTAATCCCCTTGAACTCTAATGGTCAATCTAGGTTTTAGAATGACACCTTAGGAGTTGGAGGCATGGCTCAGTTGGTAGAGCACTAGCCAATAGGTAAAAGTGTCAGGTACTTAGTTCAAATCCTATTCTTAGACCAAAAAGAAAAAGAATGACCCATTATACTGCTGTGGTCTACTTTTACTCTCTATCTCTTTTACAGTTCAGGACCTGTCTCACCTGAAATGTGACCAGAGGAGTTTGCTTTAGCTAAATATTCTCTGAAAACCCTAATGGTTAAATATGTATATGCTATGCAGATAACCTGAACACTTGATCACTTCAAACAACATAAAAACACATACCTGTGGGAGGTTCACCTACATCAGGACTTCAAAGGCTCTGGGAGAGGGCTTGCATGGACAGTCTCACTTTATCCTGACCAGCGTCTGAAGTCACCTTGCTCCTCTTCTTGTAGAGACACAAAGGGCAAGGAGTCCAAGGGTCCAGGTCATGGTCAGCAGAGCCAGGAACAACAATTGGCTAACAGAAACAACTACGTAGCTAGTTGCCTCTACCTGGTGATCTCTCTCGGGTCTCCTGTTTCCTCTGCTTCCCTCCAGTCTGTCCAGGAATCTCTTTACTGATTGTTCCCATAACAAATAATCACAAGTTTAGTGGTTTTGACTATTGTATTATCTAACCAGGTCCAAAATGAGTCTCACTGGGTTAAAGTCGAGGACTGACAGTGCTGGGTGTCTTCTGGAGGCTCCAGAGAACTTACTGCATCACCTCACTTCAGCTTGGAGAAGGGGAACGGGCCTCTAGGCTTGTCCTTCCAGCTTGAAGACCAGCAGCACTAGGCTGAGCTCTTTCCACACCGCTCTCGCTCCAGCTCCCTTTCTACTTAGAACACAGGAGATTTCATTGGGCACATCTAGTGGTTCTGGATCCTTCCCCCCACCCCCCACCTCAAGGTCATCTGATTCACAACCTTACCTTCACCTGCATATGAATTCTCTTTGTCTTGTCAGCCAACATAAACACAGGTTCTGGCAATTAGAACTCAGATATGAGAGGCAAGGTCTGCCCAACGTAAGCCACAAGCTAGCACCAATCACCTCTTGTTTAATCCCTTAAAGACATATTATAAATGTTGTTAAATGTTTCATGGGACCTTTCTTTAAAAGAGACTTTCCTGTCAAGTCTATTAAAACTGTTTCATTTATAGGTTTCTATTGTTGTTTTGTATAATTCCTAATGATGTAGTTTAAGAAGATACACATAGGAGCTGGGTGCAGTTCAAATGGTAGAGCACTTGCCTAGCAAGCATGAGGCCCTGGTGGCACAAAAAAAAATTCTATGATAATTAATCACATTTAACCATAAAACTAAATACTGGGGGCAATTTCTCTCCTTCATGGAGAAATTTCTTATATTTTTTTTTTTTTGTCGGTCGTGGGGCTTGAACTCTGGGCCTGGGCGCTGTCCCTCAGCTCTTCAGCTCAAGGCGAACGCTCTACCACTTGAGCTACAGCGCCACTTCCGGTTTTCTGGTGGTTTATTGGAGATAAGAGTCTCACGGTCTCTCCTGCCCGGGCTGGCTTTGAACCGCGATCCTCAGATCTCAGCCTCCTGAGTAGCTAGGATTACAGGCGTGAGCCACCAGCGCCCGGCTTCATGGAGAAATTTCTTTAGAGAAACAAAATGCATTTGGGATTGGAGGCCTGGGGGTAGAGCACTAGCCAATAAGAGAAAGCTGCAGGTACTGTGCTCGAGTCCTGGTCTCAGACCTAAAAAGAAAGAAAAACAAACTGGGGGGAAAAATGGTGCTGTCCAGCATTGTTGGCTCACACTTGTAATCCTAACTACTCAGGAGGCTGAGATCTGAGGATCATGATTCAAAGCAGCCTGGGCAAGGAAAGTCCATGAGACTCCAATAAACCACTCAGAGAGCCAGAAGTGTCCCTGTGTCTCAAATGATAGAGAGCTTGCCTGGAGCTACAGAGCTGAGGGATAACTCCCAGGCTCACAGTTCAAGCCCCACAACCACCACCACCACCAACAACAACAAAAGTGCATGTTTTCTCTTATATGCAGAAGCTAGATCTAAAATATACCACAACACAAGACTCTAGGCATTCACACACAGTAAGTCTTAGGAGAGGAGCACAAAGGCAAAATTCAATGTCTCTGTACCTCTAAATAAATAATAAATAAGTAAATAAATAATATTTAGCAAAATAAACTCCAGGAAATTGAAACGAGAGGGTATTCTTTTCTTTTTGCCTTGTTTGTTCATTTATCTGTCTTTGGGAGAGCAAAGGGAGCCACAGAAATGGAAGGATGAAGAGTGAACAAATGCAGCAGCAGTACTCATTAACCACCATGTTGAAAATGAACTATACAACTTGTGGGTGGGGATGGGAGGGAAAAACTGGGAGAGAGCAAGGGAGGGGTGACATTGTCCAAAAAGAAATGTACTTTTTTCCTGACATATATAACTGTAACCCCCATGTACATCATTTTTTTGTGTGTTTTGTTTTGTGTTTTGTTTTTTGTTTTTGTCAGTTGTGGAGACTGAACTCTGGGTCTGGGCGCTGTCCCTCAGCTCTTCAGCTCAAGGCTAGCGCTCTATCACTTGAGCCACAGCACCACTTCCCGCTTTTTTTTTTCCTTATGTGGTGCTGAGGAATTGAGCCCAGGGCCTCATGCATGCAAAGCAAGCACTCTGCCACTGAGCCACCTTCCCAATCCCTGTACATCATCTTTGTAATAACAATAAAGTAGTTTTTTAATTTAATGCATAGAAAAAACAAATGTGCCCAAAGGAAAGCTCATTTGTGCAGTTCCACCACTTCCCAGTAGGTGGCAGTAACACAATACAAACCAGTTCCAGCTTATTCTCTATTTATTGAAAGAATTCATCTTCCTTTTGGATTGAGGTTACAATATTAATTTTTAGTGTGACTTGATGGGCTTCATCTGTAATTTAACCATATTGGAATTAAATTCTGATACCTAATCACACGGATGTAAGCTCTATTAGATTTCAATTAGCATTCACTCTGATTTGATTATAAGGCTTTAGCCATTCAAATAGCAAATAGGGAGACATTTAGATAATTGCAGCTGTCTGGGCTTATTCCACTTGCTATCATTCGCCCAGAGTGATTCATGTAAAGACTGGGCCATACAATTGTAGGGGTTTAGGGTGGAGAAAAGGAAGAAGGGCTGACTATGGGAGGGGCAGTGTTAGGGCTCACGCTACAGTGGTCTGGCATTGGCAGACCATCCATTAGGATAAGAGTGAGTGGAGGGCGGTTACCTTTTAGCTGGGTTCCTAGGAGATCTCCTTGAGTCTCCATTCTCAGTATTGTTTCATTTGGCAAAAGAAAAGAGGCATTAGCCAAGTCTCCTTTTCCAGTTTTTGAGCTGAACTGGATTATACTGAACGTATTAGCCACACCGAGATTTCCCCTCTCCACCAAGGCCTTTCTCAGTAAATGGATCAGGGACTGCCTGTCCCCTAATACTCCTTCTTTTGTTTGTTTTTGTGCCAGCACTGGGGTTTGAACTCAGGGCCTCCTCCTCCTTGCTTTTTCACTCAAGGCTGGTACTCTAGGGCTTAAATCACTGCTCCACTTCCAGCTTTTCTGCTGGTTAATTGAAGAGTCATAGATATGTCTGCTCAGGCTGGCTTTGAATGGAGATCTCCAGACTTCAGCTTCCTGCGATGCTAGAATAACAAGAGTGATCTACCAACACCTAGCTCACCTGATACTATTTCTAGGGTGTTTGATTGAAGTCTCTACTCCACTAGGAAGAATTTGAAGCCATGTTATACACATGCCAGACTAAACAAGCTAAAGAAAACTTTAGGAGCCAAGTGCCGGTGGCTCTCTCCTGTAATCCTACTCAGGAGGCTGAGATCCAAGGATCCCAGTTCAAAGCCAGCCTGGGCAGGAAAGTCCGTGAGACTCTTATCTCCAATTAACCACCAGAAAACCGAAGTTGCGCTGTGGCTCAAGTGGTAGAGTACTCGCTTTGAGCTGGAAAGCTGAGGGACAGTGCCCAGGCCCTGAGTTCAAGGTCCAGGACAAGCAAAAAAAAAAAAACTTTAGCACTTATCATCCAGATTCCAGCAACCAACAACAGCAAAACAGCCTGCCCCCCATCAATCAAGTACCACTGCAGAAGCAGCTGTGAAACCCACTGGGGAGGTTTTTCTGGGTGGAACAGAGGAGTCTACTCTAAAGAAGTGGCTATAGAACTCACGCTTACTCTGTATGGAGCTCTAGGAGCCAAATCAAGCCTGGAGATTTTTTTTTGTGTCTCAAATTAAAAAAAAAAAAAAAGGATTTCTAGTCCGTAAAATCTAATAACTTGCCAAGGAGCCCAAATTTATTTTCTGTTCAAAGAAACACATGTGGTTACTGAGGGCTCTAAACCATAATGGGTCACTAGACCAGTGGCTCATACCTATACCAGCCCCTCTAGAGGTGGAGATCTGATGATTGTGGTTCAAAGCCAGGCAAACAAACCAGAGAGATTTTTTTTTTTTTGGTTGTTCATGGGGCTTGAACTCTGGGCCTGGGTGCTATCCCTGAGCACTTCAGCACAAGGCGAGCACTCTACCACTTAAGCCATACCACCACTTCTGGTTTTCTGGTGGTTAACTGGAGATGAGAGTCTCATCTTTCCTTGCCCCAACTGGCTTTGAACTGAGATCCTCAGATCTCAGCCTCCTGAGTAGCTAGGATTACAGGCATGAGCCCCTGGCACCCAGCTCAGAGAGATTCTGATCTTTAAATAACCAGCAAAAAGCCAGAAGTAGAGCTGTGGCTCAAGTGATAGAATGCTAGTCATGATCAGAAAAAGTTAAGCCAGAGTGAAAAGTCCTGAGTTCAAGCCCCAGTACCAGCACAATAATAATAATAATAATAATAATAATAATCAGTCTTTGACTGTGGCAAGTATTATACTTTTAAGATTTCTACTTGTTTGTATGTTCAAAAATCTCTCAGAAAGACCAACAGTATGCTTTTTTTTTTTTTTTTTTTAGTGCCTATCCTGTGGCTTAAACTCAGGGCCTAGACACTGTCCTTGAGCTTCTTTGTTGCTCAAGGATAACACTCTACCACTTGAGCTATAATTCCACTTTGCTCTCTTTATTTCCTTCTTTCTTTCTTTCCTTCTTTCTTTCTTTCAATCTTTCTTCCTTCCTTCCTTCCTTTCTTCCTTCCTTTCTTTCTTTCTTCCTTTCTTCTTTCTTTCTTCTTTCTTTCTTTCTTCCTTCCTTTCTTTCTTCTTTCTTTCTCCTTCCTTTCTTTCTTTCTTTCTTTCTTTCTTTCTTTCTTTCTTTCTCTCTTTCTTTCTTTCTTTCTTTCTTTCTCTCTTTCTTTCTTTCTTTCTTTCTTTCTCTCTTTCTTTCTCTCTTTCTTTCTTTCTTTCTTTCTTTCTGGAGGCAAGAGTCTCATCAACTTTCCTGCCCAGGCTGGCTTTGAACTGTGATCCTCGGGATCTCAGCTTCCTGAGTAGCTAGGATTACAGGCGTGAGCCACCAGCACCCTGCAACTTGTGCTTTTCCCCATGTTACTGAGTGTCTTTTCTTCCATGGCAGGTAAACCATGAGGTGGGCTGGGACCCACAAGCCTGGCCATAAAAAGAACTGAAGGTTTGAGCCATAGCTCACGACTCATAGGGGTGGAGTGGACTTTTCCCAGAAGTGAAAACAATGTAATTCGTAATACAGAAAAAATGTGACAGACACTGCCAGGGTGATTCCTTTGGAATTTGAAGAAAAGGCTAAGGGCGGGGGAGGGAGAGGAGGAAGTAAGACGTGGGGGAAGACAGGATAGTACGCCCAGGCACAGATTTCCTTCTGTGTCTGTCTCTTGCAAATGCTCTGTAGAAGGTTGTTGTGGAAACAAGTCCTTCTTGGAGGGACTTCTAGGAACTCCACGGCAGCAGGAGCTCCTTGGTCCCCCACATGGTTAGAACCTCAAAGTAGTGAGGTTTTTTGTTATTTTATTATTTTATTTGTGTGTGTGTGTGCACACGCGCGCGCGGCTGTATCTGTGTCTGTGTCTGTGTGCTGGGCTTGAACTCAGGACCTGGGCACTGTTTTTGAGCTTTTTTTTAATTCTACGACTTGAGCCACAGCCCCACTTCCAGCTATTTGCTGATTAATTGAAGATAAGTGTTTCATGGACTTTTCTGCCCTACATGGCTTCAAATTGTGATCTTTAGATTTCAGCCTCCTGAGTAGCTAGGATGACAGGATTTACAGAAGTCAGCTACAGAAGTCAGTTTGACTTCATTTCCTATTACTCTTCTCCTGACTCACTCTACCTCGCCCACACTGCAAGTGTAACACCACCTTCAGGGCCTTTGCACTGAACCCCTGGACCATTCTTCCTGAACACAGCCACCCAGCTCACTCCGTCCCATTTGGTTTGGATTCTTTGCTGTGCTCTCTTTTTCCCTCCCTCACCTGGAATGTCAGTGCGCTCTCATGCCTGTGTTTCTCTAAGTTTTCCTTGATTAGTAGTTTTCCCTTCTCAGTGTTCTAACATGTTATATGTTACTTATTTATCCTGTCTCTTTGTATCTTGCACTCAAGGCAGTGGCTAGACCAGTCTGAGTGTTCAAAACAGTTGGAAATGAATGAAGAAGTTCAGATCCAGGGCTGAGTCCATGGCTTAGTGGTAGAACACTTGCCTGACTTGGGCAAGGCCCTGGAGCCCATCCCTAGCACCACCAAAACAAACAGTAAGCATGCTTAAAAGTTCACATCCCTACGCATTGCTTGCATGGGGACATTGATTTGCATGGAGAACATTTTTGTTCATTTCTTATGCTGGTACTAGGGTGTGAACTCAAGGCCTCATATTCTTGCCTGTCTTTTTTTGCTCAAGGCTAGTGATCCACCACTTGAGCCACATCTCCACTTCCAGCTTTTTGCTGGTTATTTGGAGATAAGAGTCTCAGGGATTTTTCTGCCCAAGCTGGCTTTGAACCAAGATCCTAAGGTATTAACCTCTTGAATAGTTAGGACTACAGGCATGAGCCATAATTGTCCAGTGAAAATATTCTTTCTAAACAAATTATTATTATGGGGGATGGCAAGGAAGGGGTAATGTTCTGGAGCCTGATGAGGCAACCTGAGAACTCTGTTTTCTAGAACCTTCAAGTACCTGAAAGGGTTAGAGACTTGGAGATCAGTAATGTTGGTCAGAAACTAGTAGTAACCTGGAACCTATTAAAAAAAAAAAAGCCTTCTGGGGCTGGGAAGGTGGCTCAGTGGTAGAGCGCTTGCCTTGTGAAGCCAGAGGCCCTGGGTTCAATTCCTCAGCACCACATAAGCAAAAAGAAAAAAAGCCGGCAGTGGTGCTGTGGCTCAAGTGGTAGAGCGCTAGCCTTGAGCTGAAGAGCTGAGGACAGTGCCCAGGCCCAGAGTTCAGGTCCCACGACTGGACCCGAAAAAAAAAAAGCCTTCTTGTGCCTCACTTCAGATTCAATGAATAAAATCTTAGGTGTATCCCAGTAATATATGTTATAGCAAAGGAAAAGAGAGCAAGAGAAGCAGACAGGCAGGAAGACAGACTGACAGACAGACAGACAGACAGACAGACGACGGTAGACATGAGTTAGGTAAGATTGTAGCTGCTAATATGTATAGTTTTACAGTAAACTCTTTTATGAATAGAAATACACTCTAAAATAATGATTAAAAGTATAGTACATGAAGGCTGGGAATGTGGCTCAGTGGTAGAGTGCTTGCCTAGCATGCATGAAGCCCTGGGTTCGATTCCTCAGTACCACATAAACAGGAAAAGCCAGAGGTGGCACTGTGGCTCAAGTGGTAGACTGTTAGCCTTGAGCACAGAGAGGCTCAGGGACAGAGCCCAGGCCCTGAGTTCAAGCCCCAAGACTGGCCAAAAAAAAAAAAAATACCTAAGGGACAGGGCCTTGAGTTCAAGCCCCAATACCACCACAACTAAATAACTATATATCCAAACAATAATAATAATAATAAAGTAGCGTAGAGATAGGAACTGGTGGCTATAGGACAGTTCAAGCCCCAATACCACCACAACTAAATAACTAAATATCCAAATACTACTACTACTACTACTAATAATAATAATAATAAAGTAACGTAGAGACAGGAACTGGTGGCTCAGGGAAGCGCTGACTCACACCTCTGTATTCTGCCACTGCCCACCCTCAGCTTGCCATGTCCTTCTGCTTTCTGACTACCTTCTGCTCAAAGCCACCCCTTACGAACCTACTCAGTCTTGCTGGCTTCCCAGAGTTCCTCGCCCTTTCCCCAGCCTTGTCCCTACCAGATCCTCACCAGTCATTAATTCACCAGATTTTCCCCACCAGCCACTTGAGAGCAGAGAGCATGTTTTATTTTCATACCTCCACACAATCCAGCACAAAATAAATGCTTAATAAATACTTGACATGTTCATGTTTGTTTCTCTTTACAATGCTTTTCCTGAGTGTGTGTGTGTGTGTGTGTGTTATTGGAGTTTGACCTAAAGACCTGATGCTTACTAGACAAGCGCTCTGCTGTTGAATCACACCTCCAGCCATTTCTTTTTTTTTAATTGGTCATGGGGCTTGAACTCAGGGTCTGGGTGCTGTCCCTGAGCATTTGTGTTCAAGGCTAGTGGTCTACCACTTTGAGCCACTGTGCCACTTTCAGGTTTTGTTGTTGTTCTTTTGAGTGTTAATTAGAGATAAGACTCTCACAGGCACTTTTCTACCTGGCTGGCTTTGAACCACAATCCTCAGATCTCAGCCTCCTGAGTAGCTAGGATTACAGGCGTGAGCCACCAGCACCCAGCTACCTCCAGCTCTTTCTATCTGCACTGGTTATTTCCTGCTTAAGTGTGCACCTGAACTGTGATCCACCTATTTTAGGCTTCTCATAGTGCCTGAGATAGCAGATGTGTACCACCATGCCCGGATTCTTCCACTGAAAGGCAATCTGATACACTCTTCTGCCCAAGCTGGCCTAGAGCCAGGATCCTCCCAACCATAGTCTCTCAGATAAATCAGATTATAGGTGTGAGCCACTAACACCTAGATAAAAATAATAATAAATAATAATAATATTACCTTGTTTTGTGAATACTTTACATCTTCTTCATCTGTACTGCAGTACTGGGGATGAACCCAGGACCTCAGATCTGTGTTCATTTTATCTTGGTTTTATTTTTATTTTACAGTAGTTGGGTATGGATTCAGTCAGGACCTCATGCTTGCTAGGCAGGTACTCTACTGGTTGGCCTATGTCCCAGCTTTTTATATTTTTATTAGTTTTCAAGGTAAGATCTCTCATTTTTGTCTAGCACTGGCCTCAGACCAAGATCTTAATACCTATGCCCCTTTTGGCTGAGAAGACAGGTCTGAACTGCCAGGTATGGCTTATTGAGTTGGGGGTTTGCAAACTTTTTGTTTAAACTTTTTTTTTTTGGTCAGTCCTGAGGCTTAAACTCTGGGCTTGGGTGCTGTCCCTGAGCTCTTTTGCTCAAGGCTAGGGTTCTACCACTTTGAGCCAGAGCACCACCTCTGATTTTCTGTGGGTTAATTGGAGATAAGAGTCTCACAGACTTTCCTGCCCAGGCTGGTTTTGAATCATGATCCTCAGATCTCAGCCTCCTGAGTAGCTAGGATTACAGGCATGAGCCTGTCAACTTTAGCCTGGCTAAACTATTTTTTGTGCCTATCCTGGGGCTTGAACTCAGGACCTGGCTGAGTGCTGTCCCTTAGTGTTTTTTGCTTAAAGGCTGGCATCCTGCCTTAAGCCACAACTCTATTTCTGACTTTTTGGTGTTTAATTATAGATAAAAGTCTTAGACTTTCCTGCCCCAGCTGGCTTTGAAGCAAAATCCTCAGATCTCAGCTTCCTTGAGTAGCTAGGTGAGCTACTGATGCCTGACTAGTTTGAATTTTTTTTTTTTTTTTTTTTGCTGGTACTGGGGCTTGAACTCTGGGCCTGGGGGCTGTCCCTCAGCTCTTCAGCTCAAGGCTAGCGCTCTACCACGTGAGCCACAGCACCACCTCCGGCTTCTTCTCCTTATGTAGTGCTGAGGAATCAAACCCAGGGCTTCATGCATGCAAGGCAAGCACTCACTCTACCACTGAGCCACCTTCTCAACTTCTAGTTTAAACTTTTAACTCTAGCCTGAACTTCAATCCTTCTGATCTCTAGGCCTGAGATCCTGTGGTTTTAATCAGTTTGACAAAGCACAGCTTTAGGCAGAGACAGATATTTGTGCTTAAACTAAGAAAGAAGGAACTAAAAGATTGAATTTAACGGGAGGAAAGCCCTCTAATCTATGTGGGGGAGGAAGAAGTGAAAGCCTGTCTGTGACCTTTTGAAAGCACCAAATTCATTGTCACCTTGAGCTTTTCCTGTCTGGCAGAAGGAGTGACAGAGGTGGGGACTTTTGCTGTCTCTCTTGAGAGCAGGACTTGAAGGCCGGGATCTCTTCTGAGTGTTTCCTTTGCCTGTGACCACCAGGCAGGTTGCCCCCGGAACTCCCACCTATTTTTAGATCAACTCAACACCCTTGAGACTTCAGCCTCCTATACAGGTTCTTGCTCCTTGTCAGTCTTGCTGTTGTCCTATGAATCAGCTAGGGCTGGCCTGACAAATTACTAGACTTGAAGTGGGAGAACAAAAGCCCTAAGTGCGAGGGGTAAGGCCTTTAGCAGTGGAAAGTTGTGATGACGCTCTGCCAGCTACTACAATGATAACTGCCTTACTACTTTTACAAGACAGTTGGTGACTCTTCAAGCCAACACTCCGTCAGGGAATTCTCTGTGGCCAGAGGCACAACTGCAAAGCTGAATACTGTATCATCACAACTTGTTCTCTCTGATCATTTCTGCAGGAAAACTTACCCAGGAAACAAAATTGTCAACATTGCCCAGATCAGAGAAGACAAATTAGTTTTCATCCACCCATGATGACCTTTTCACTTGAGATTTGGTTAGTCTATTTTGACCTAGTTAACATAACCTACTTATTTAACCTCGTTCACATCACCTAGATACTTTCCATACAATCTATCTTAACTCAAGAACCTTAAGGTATATCTTTAAGCTATACCATTGCTTCTGAAGCCATCAACAAGCACTGGAAGAGTACTTGGAGGGCCTTTCTGGTTACACCTGGACTGGGGTCAGACAGACATGTGGGCATGGTTCTTCAGCTCCCCATTTCATTGATGGGAACGCTGACTATGCATTGCATTGCCAGGTGGCCTCTCCACTGCCCAGACTCATTCCCATCCTTCCTCCTTCAAAAAATTATATTGTTATTATTAAGGTGTTGTACAGAAAGGCTACCATTTCATAAGTCAGGTAATAAGTACATTTCTCCCTTCCTTCCTTCCTCTTATTTCCTTCCTTCCTTCCTTCCTTCCTTCCTTCCTTCCTTTCTTTCTTTCTTTCTCTCTTCTTCTTCTTTTTTTTTTTTTTTGCCAGTCTTGGTGCTTGAACTCTGGGCCTGGGTGCTGACCCTGGGAAGCTTTTGCTCCAGTCTAGCACTCTACCACTTTGAGCCACAACACCATTCTGGATTTTTCTGAGTAGTAGTTTATTGGAGATAAGAGTCTCATGGACTTTCCTGCCCATGCTGGCTTCAACCTATGATCCTCAGATCCTCCTGAGTAGCTAGGTGAGCCACTGGTGTACCTGGCAGTACATTTCTTTTCTTTTCATTCTTTCTTTCTTTTTTTTTTGTCTCAGTCATGGGGCTTAAACTCTGGGCATGGGCACTGTCCCTCCGCTCTTCAGCTCAAGGTGAGTGCTCTACCACTTGAGCCACAGTTCCACTTCCAGTTTTCTGAGTGGTTTATTGGAGATAAGAGTCTCACTAACTTTCCTGCCCCAGGCTGGCTTTGAACCGAGATCCTCAGATCTCAGTCTCCTGAGTAGCTAGGATTACAGGCGTGAGCAGTACATTTCTTTTTGGACAATGTCACTCCTTCCTTTATTTTCCCCCTACGATCCCTGCTTACAAATTACATGGGTTATTTTGCACCTGTTGAATGTGCATATGTTGAATAGCATGGTTACATTTGTTCTTTTTAATAGTCATTTACTATCAATCCTCTTGCTTTTTACATAAAACCCTCCAAATATATATTTAAAGTTAACACATCTCCCTCCACCCCCTAAAGCTAAGAATAAGGTAAAGACAACACCTAAATCCTATGCACTGCCCCATCTTACTGTGGCCACCATTGATGTCACACTCTAAGTTCCTGTGACTGTAAAAGTTCATGAAGAGCTGGCCACAAGTGGCTCACACCTGTAATCCTAGCTACTCAGAAGGCTGAGATCTAAGGATTGTGGTTCAAAGCCAACCAGGGTAGACAAATCCAAGAGACTCATATCTTCAATTAACCACCAAAAGGCCAGAAGTGGAGCTACAGCTCAAGAGTAGAGTGCCAACCTTAAGCCCAACACCCCTCGCCCCCTCAAAAAAAGCTAGGGAACCATTCTGAGCTCCTGCCTTCAAGCCCCAGGACTGGCCCAACCAAAAAAACCCTGAAGTTTATGCAGCCTTTTTTTGGGTGGAACATATCCTTTAGGGTAACTTGAATCTGTAGCCTGGGCCTTGCTCATTCATATTTGGCAGAGAACAAGCCATTTTCCTATTTCCTTAAAGTAGAGCTTCTATTTTTATGCCAGTATATCTCAATTTCCCATTTTC
The DNA here is from genome assembly GCF_019054845.1 of Dipodomys spectabilis. Taxonomy (NCBI): domain Eukaryota; kingdom Metazoa; phylum Chordata; class Mammalia; order Rodentia; family Heteromyidae; genus Dipodomys; species Dipodomys spectabilis. The sequence continues at coordinate 2,618,586 of NW_024870719.1, read as the reverse complement.
CTCCTGTCCTGGGGAGCGAGGTAGGCAAGCCTCTGGGGCCTCACCTCACTCCTTAAGGTGCTGAGGACAGGAGTTTTCCTCCTGACCCCCGATCCCATTCCAGAGTGACTCTCAGACCACAGAAGAAGGAAGATGAGAAGGAGAGCACTAATTTTTCCCCCAGTACCAGAATTTCAACTTCAGGGCTTCATCTTTGCTAGGCTGCCATTCTCCCACTTGAACCATGCCTCTAGCCTCCCTCCTTTTTTTGCTGGTTATTTTGGTGATGAAGTCTCTCATTTATCTTTCCAGGCTGACCTCAAACTACAATCCTCCAGATCTCAGCATCCTAAGGAACTAGAATTACAGATGTGAGTCCCTTTGCTCTTACTGTAACCTCTTACTTCTACAACACTGCAGTCTTCTGCCCCTCCGATAGGATGGACCAAGTTCTAAGTGGCCGGGGTTTATGACAACTTTCCTGAATCCTCTGCCTGCTTCTTGTGTAAGACAGAGAGGATGAGAACTCACTAGATGGCCTTCTGAGCCAGATGACTGCCGGAGAAGATAACTTCTGGAGAAGCAAGAAAATTGACTGAATGAAGAATGAAGTAGTGTCAAGGAGAAGGAGAGTCAAAGAGCAACTGCTCAGGCCTTACACAAGAGGCTGGGTGACGAATACTCTCCCAGTCCAGCAGACACCATTCTATTCCACACCCTGCAGTGTCAAAATGGGAGACAAGCAATAACTATGCTTAAGACCCAATGAACAACACAGATGTAAGACCTAGAGGACGTGGAAGGCACCAACAAGAGAGCACTAGAAGAGAGGTGAGAGGGAAGGAAGTTTGAGTCTGTGGTCACCAGACAGAGGGGAGAGGGTGTCTTTGAATGAGAGTAGTTGAGACAGGCCGTCCATGCTAGGGAGCCATGGGGACCAGGAGGGGCTAAGCTGGGAGGGATGGGGGGGATGCGGATGACAAGGAGGGGTCCTAACCCTGGAGAACTTCCAGGTGACTGTTGGCTGAAGAACTCGCAGTTTCCTGCCAGCCACACTAGGTTACCAGAAGTCATTACAGGAAATGTTAGGATAAAAATGTGTATTAGAACCAGCAGTGAAAAGAAAAGGAATGCTGGGGGGAGGGGGGTGTAGTTGAGGAGGTGGGAGGGAAGGGATGGGAGGGGAAAAACAAAGGAGGAGGCAACAATGCTCCATAGGAAATGTTCTCATTACCTTGCTCATGTAACTGTGACCCCTCTGTACAGTATTTTCACAATAAAAAACTTATTTTTAAAAAAAGAAAGAAATTTTAATTGTATAATTGTAACCTATTTATGTATTTTGCCAGTACTGGGGCTTGAACTCAGAGCCTGGGCACTGTCCCAACTGTAATCCTTTTAGATGGCTTAGCTTTTGTTTAATTACACACACATGTTGGGTCAACATAAAAACTAATTTTTAAAAGTATCAAAAATGTAACATAGAAAAAAACCCAAAAATATAAGCTGGGCACTGGTGGCTTATGCCTATAATCCAAACTACTTAGAAGACTGAGTTCTTTTTTTTGGGGGGGGAGAGGGGGGGTCCGGTCGTGGGGCCTGAACTCTGGGCCTGGGCGCTGTCCCTCAGCTCTTCAGCTCAAGGCTAGCGCTCTACCACTTGAGCCACAGCGCTACTTCCCGCTTTTTTCTTTTTGCTTATGTGATGCTGAGGAATCGAACCCAGGACCTCATGCATGCAAGGCAAGCGTTCTACCATTGAGCCACCTTCTCAGCCCTAGAAGACTGAGTTCTGAAGATTGTGGTTCAAAGCCAACCTGGACAGGAAATTCCTTGAGACTTTTATCTCCAATTCACCAGCAAAACATGGAAATGTATGTCTCAAGTGGTAGAGTAATAGCATTGAGTGAAGCCTAGCAAGAGTGCAAGGTCCTGAGTTTAGGTATTGACACAGTTCCAGTACTGGCATACACACACACACACACACACACACACACACACACACACATACACACACTTCAAACCCCAATATAGAAACAAACAAAAAAGGCCAGGTGCTGGTGGCTCATGCCTATAATACTAGATGATGCTGAGTTCTGAGGATCTAGGTTTGAAGTCAGCCTACGCAGGAAAGTCTGTGAGACTTTATTTCCAATTAAAACACCAAAGCCCAGAAGTGGAGCTATATGTATCTCAAGTTGTAGAAAGCTAGACTTGAGCAAAATAACTCTGGGACAATAAAAAGCCCTGAGTTCAAGCCCCAGAACCAGAAAAAAAAAAGAAAAGAAAAGACCCACATAACAGTGGTTTGGATGGATAAAACAAATGCTAGACAATTCTATCAAATGTTGTTTGTTCAATGAATGTATAAATAACAAAGAAGTAACTATACAACAGGGCTTGTGCTCCATGCAGACAGTGGAAATAGAAAGAAACGGTATGAGCTAGCTGGCTACGGGGTTGCACAAGTCCTGATCACAGGCAAAGTGGGGTCTTTCCTTGGGACTGTGGTAAATACTGCATAATCATCTTAACCAAATATCCAGCCTCAGAGCACATCTCCACCCAGCTTTCCCAAAATCCCCTTTGCTAGAAAAGGGGATTTCCCCACAGAAAACTTCTTCCACGAATGGCCAGAAGATGTCGCTGTAGACAGCACTATGCACACAGTGTTCCTGTTGGTGACTGGGTAAAATCCAGCCATTTACCAAGGAAAAATTCCATTGTGACTCCCAATGGTCTCCTTTAAGCCTTTGCTCCTGCCTTTCTTTTCCTCCTGGGTTCCCCCACCTCGCTGCCCTGAAGTCCATTTCCTGATGTGCTGGCAACCTGGGGGTGGACCTGAAACCCTCCACGATGGAGAGTCAGCAAGGTGATTGGGCTCCCCCTGCGCTTCCCTGTTGGCTCTTCTCCATCAAGTTCACAAAGAGCATTTACCAAGGTGGCATTGTCAACGCCACCCCCCATTCTAGCAGAGCCCTGTGAGTTTCAATAAATGCTTAGCCCTTCTATTGCCTATTTCCTGCATTCTCTCAAATCGGCCTACCTTTCAATTATGAACACAGAAGGAGTTGGTGGTCCATTGTGCTTTCGAAAAATATCAGCACTCTTGGGAAAAAAAATAATCTGTAAACTTTGGTCTATAAACAGTCCAAGGGTACAGGAAATGATGAGCATGTCTGAACCAAGCTAAATGACTTATCAAGAAGGACAATGTGTGATCATCATGGGACTAGATTCTGACAGTTGAGACCTGGGAACAAAGAAAAAATGTTCCAGGACATCAATCCTTACTTCTTGTTATGGTTTTGTGTGTGTGTGTGTGTGTGTGAGAGAGAGAGAGAGAGAGAGAGAGAGAGACAGACAGACAGACAGACAGACAGAGACATGGACACAGACAAAGAGAGAACGCAGCAGTACTAGAGCTTGAGCCTAGGTCTTGAACTCAGGGTCTTGCACTCTCATCTCACTTGGCTTTTTCACTTAAGGTTGGCACTCTACCATTTGAACCACAGCTCTACTTCCAGCTTTTTGGTGGTTAATCAGAGATAAAGAGTCTTGGGGACTTTTCTGCCCAGGTTGGCTTTGAACCACAAACCTCAGATCTCAGCCTCCTGCGCAGCTAGGATCGTGAGCAACTGCATTTGACTGCTTATGGTTTCTGGATCAACCAAGAATAACTTTCAGAGCCAATACTTTTACAAGTATCCTTCTCCATGCATAGCCTAAGAGAAAAAACTTGAGACACAAATCTCAATTTCTAAAGTTATCCACCTAATGTAAGATTCGATGCAAGAGAATGAAGTCTGTAAGGGAGTTTCAAACAATGCGTTATCTAAGAGCACACACACTATATATATATATATATATATATATATATATATTATATAATATATATATATATTTATGTATATATAGGCTGAGGTTGCTGGGTGCCAGGGGCTCATGCCTGTAATCCTAGCTGCTCCAGAGACTGAAAACTGAGGATCGCAGTTCAGAGCCAGCCTGGGCAGGAAAGTCTGTGAGACTCTTATCTACAATAAAACTATAAAGAAAGCTGCTGGTAAAGTGCTAGTCCTGAGCAAAAGATGCTCAGGGAAAGCACTCAGGCCCTGAGTTCAAGCCCCAGAACTGGGGGAAGAAAAAAAAAATGGCTGAGGTCAGGTGCCAATGGTTCATATTCTTTCAATTCTAAGTTCTTGAATAGAACCTGTGCTATTGCTAAGTCTCCTCATACCTTGATTAAACTCAGAATGAATTCATCCGAAGACAGGCCAGTAAAGACACTGCCATACAGCTCCAACACCTTCCTGATCCACCTACTCCTCTCAGAACACAGCAGCACCTGACCAACATACACACCTATAAATACTACCTGGTTTCTATCAACAAGCCTTGGAAAGAGAGCCAAGAATTTTAGCCACGGGCAACACATGTAGGCCACCTCTTTCCCTTGAAGCATATCACCCAATTGCAGCCTGAGCACATGGACATGGCACTTCAGAAGATGTATACTGAAGTGCAGTCATTAAAAGTATATGTACACATAAGCTGCCAGTGGCTCACACCTGTAATCCTAGCTACTCAGGAGGCTGAGACCTGAGAATCACCTTTGAAAACCAGCCTGGCCAGGAAAGTCCATGAGACTCTGATCTCTAATTAACCAGCAAAAAGCCAGAAGGGCAGCTGTGGCTTAAGTGGTAGTGCAGGAGCCTTGAGCAAAAAAGCTCAGAGACCGTGCCCAGGCCCTGAGTTCAAGACCCAGGACTGGCATTAAAAAAAAAAAAAGCCAGGTGCTGATGGCTCACGTCTGTAATCCTATTTAGGAGGCTGAGATCTGAGGATCATGGTTCAAAGCCAGCCCAGGCACAAAAGTCCGAGAGACTCTTATCTCCAATAAACCACCAGAAAACCGGAAGTGGCGCTGTGGCTCAAGTCGTAGAGCATTCGCCTGAGCTGAAGAGCACAGGGACAGCGCCCAGGCCCAGAGTTCAAGCCCACGACTGACAAAAAAAAAAAAAATAAGGTATATGTACATAAGGAATCCTCTTATTTTACACTACAGTGATTATAAATTGCTTTGGAAGAAATGTGACTCTGTTCAGGGCTCAGAGCCTTTAGTTCTAATTCTGCCTGTCAAATGTTCTGGATAGACCCTCCCATCCCTAGTCTCCTGTTACACCAAGGCAGAGGTCCTTGATGCCAAGGAAACAGAAAGTAGGGGCTTTTCCCCAAAACCACATTTTTTTAAAATCATACTTTGGCTGGGAAAGAGGCTGGAAACTCAGAGCCTGTGGATTTAATGTGGCCAAGATGGAGAAATACAATTGTGCTTGTTTTTAATGGTCATCTGCTCTACAATGCAGTAGAGACAAACCACAAACAAGTTCTTCCTAAACCCCAAACCAGACCCTTGCATTGTCTTCTTCCTTTTTGTACATCAAACAAAACCAAAAACAATCTGCACACAGTTCTGATTCCAAGTCTGGAATCAGTTCTTCCAAGTTGTAATGTTTGTTAAATCACATTAATCTGCATACCATGAGGCGAAAACCTGTTGGATCACATTATTTAAAACTGTCTCCCAGGGTTGCAAGAAAACAAAGGTTAGTTCCTGGGAATCCCCTAGGCAGGAACAAGGCATCAAAGCTCAGCACCTCCCAATTTTTTCAAAAGGCTTTTTGAGAACCAAGAGATAACTGCACGTCCCTTAACACTAGGTGGCACTCTAAATAATCAGGGGTATAGAATACTAGTCCTGAGTGGTATCAGGAATATAAAATCATCAAAAGAGGTGCAAAAATACTTTATTCTGAGTTTTTGTTTTGTTTTGTTTTTGGGTCCGGTCGTGGGGCCTGAACTCTGGGCCTGCGCGCTATCCCTCAGCTCTTCAGCTCAAGGCTAGCGCTCTACCACTTGAGCCACAGCGCCACTTCCAGCTTTTTTTTTTTCTTTTTGCTTATGTGGTGCTGAGGAATCAAACCCAGGGCCTCAGGCATGCAAGGCAAGCGCTCTACCACTGAGCCACCTTCTCAGCCCATTATTCTGAGTTTTTAATACCTGCAGCCCCAAAATTCTCTGTTGATGTCTTTTTTGTTTTTGTTTTTGTCGGTCACGTGGTCTGAACCCTGGGCCTGGGCATTGTCCCTCAGCTCTTCAGTTCAAGGCTGGTGCTCTACTGCTTGAGCCACAAGCACCACTTCTGGCTTTTCCTGCTTTTGTGGTGCTGAAGAATCAAACCCAGGGCCTCATGCATGCAAGGCTAGCACTCTACTACATGAGCCACAGTACCACTTCCACTTTTTTTGCCTGCTATGTGATGCTGAGGAATCGAACCCAGGGCCTCATGCATGCAAGGCAAGCACTCTACCACTGAGCCACCTTCCCAGCCCCTGATGTCCTTTCATAAGTGGAGCTTTACAAGTGTTTGACATTGCTGTACATTTTTTTACAAACTAAATTTAATTTTATGTGTATATAATGAAGACCGGATAGCCTTCTATGCATTTTTTAAAGAAACACCCTCTATTTCACCTAAAAGTCAGAGAAGTAAATATCCCAAATTATAGTGCATTTGGACTTACTTTTACAGTGTGTTTTCAATTATTAACTTTATAACTGCACTAGCAAAGTGACTAATACATAGTAATAGCAATTAGACAAACTGCCATGGGGTACTTGGATACATTTCTATGTATTTCAGTTTCTTTTTAATAAACTAGAACAATATCTATCTTACAATATTGGTTCTGAGAACTAACAATAAAATGCACAAACAATGGTGTTCTTCCAAAAATTTATACTATGATATTTCCAAGAGCCATGACTGCTCCTTCAAAGCAAGGTTAAATATGCATTTCTAGATGAGCAATGCAATTTCCATCATTAAATCCAGTCTTGGCAAATCACTTGCCTAGCAAATGCAATGTCCTGGGTTTGATCCCCAGTACCCAAAATGAAAAAGACAAAAAAAATATAGTTTAGATCCAATCTTGTTATTATAAAAGTGATACCAGTTAGAGGGAGATGAGCCTCTAATAACTTGCAGGTGGCAGCATACGCTGATAAATCAAAACCTGCCTGACAATGGGGGTCAGGGGCAGTAAGGACAAAAGAATAAGGAAATAAGGACAGGGCACTACATCTTTGCATCTGTTTTATATAAAACAGAAAGGAGATCCATTAATCAGAAAGCCATCTTCAAAAGAATCCTTCTTTAACCCAAGGCCAAGCTCTGCAACCATGTTAACATACAAGTACTGTTGTCTTATGGCATATGTATCCCTTTTCTTTCCTTCCTTCCTTTTTTCCTTCCTTCCTTCCTCCTTCCCTCCCTCCCTTCCTCTCTCTCTTTTCCTTCCTTTCTTTTATTTGCATGTGTTCATGTTCCAGTAGTGTAGATTGAACTCAGGGCCTTGCATTCACTTAGAGGGGTGTATGTGTGTGCATGCGCACGTGTGTGTGTGTGTGTGTGTGTGTGTGTGTGTGTGTGTGTGTGTGTGTGTGTGATCCTTGGGGCTTGAACTCAGGGCCTAGGTGCTGTCACTGAGTTTTTTGCTCAAACCTGGCACTCTACCACTTGAGCCAGAGTGTTTAACTCGAGGTAAGTAAGTTCCATGGGCTTTCCTATCTGGACTGGCTTTGAACTGCAATCCTTAGATCTCAGCTTTCTGAGTAGCTAGGATTACAGACATGAACCACCTGTCTCCATTAGCTTTTTTGCTCAAGGCTGGAGCTCTACCACTTGAGCCACATGTCCACTTCTGGTTTTTTGCTGTTTAATAGGCGATAAGAGTCTCACGGACTTCTGTCCCAGCTGATTTCTAATGTCAGTCTTAAGATCTCAGCTTCCTGAATAGTTAGGACTAGAGGCATTAGCCTTCAACACCTGGCTTCCATATTTCTTATAAACTTTCCTATCACTTTTACTAAGTTCAAGTCTTGCCTGAATTATTCTTTTTTTTCTTTTTTGTCAGTCGTGGGACCTGAACTCTAGGCCTGGGCGCTTGACCCTCAGCTCTTCAGCTGTAGACTAGCGCTCTACTACTTGAGCCTCAGCCCCACTTCTGGCTTTTTCTGCTTATGTGGTGCTGAGAAATGGAATTGAGGACCTCATGCATGCAAGGCAAGTACTCTGCCACTGCGTCACCTTCCCAGCCCCTGAATTATTCTCTTGACAGACAAAGGGACCAAGTTCAACTTATCTGCCCTAAATTTCCTGTAACAAAAGTATGTCTACCACAAAACAAATAAATAAATAAATAAGTTAACTGGCTTCCCCTACTAATATGGTTTAATGTGAGGTAGAACCTGGAATTGAATTCTCCAACTCATTGTCACTATGTCTAATCACTTCAATAATGGCATATTTGCATATGGAGCCTGTAGAGACAATAGAGCGGGTTCCCAGGAAGTTTTTACTTTAAAACTCTATTATTACTGCCTGGAAGATTTTATTTGTGGATTTTACTTTTGTTCCTTCCCTCCCCCTATGTTATCTTTCACCCTCTTGAGTCAAATTCCCTTCATTTAAATACTGAGGAGGGAACTGAGATAATATATGCTTCAAGAAAGAGTTGGGTTACTGTATGGCCAAAGAAATAATGATTGCAGAAGTCACCAGAGACCTCTGCAGAACTCTCCAAGCCTCCAGGAACAAAGTTTGAAGAACTCTAACTCATGTTTATTTTGCCTGGACTAATTGTCCAGAAGTAATGAATTCAACTGCCCTGCAGGATCCAGGTGGTGGGGGGTAAGAGGGTCAAACATGACACTTCCATTTATGTAGGTGAAGCCAGAGGGTGGCTCAGGAATTGCTGGCTGCCCACTAAGCATGCTGGGCCCAACTTCTACCCTGGGAGGAGGGGCAAGTAGGGCCTGCAAGGGCAATGGTAGGAGTGCCTTGGCCCTGCAGAATGCCTGGCAGTGACAATCCTAGACATAGTTTTTGGACCAAGCGTAGAGTAAGGCACTCAGAATGTAAGACAGAGAGCAAAACTGTGATTACTTCCTTACTTCAAGGTATCTATAACCTCTACTACAAAGAGTAACACCTTGCTTTGCATTGGGGGAGGGGGGTGGGGGTGAGATCAAGGTCCCTATTTAATACCTTACTCCACACAGAGGCAGAGATTGGCTCTCCTGGGGTCGAGAGGAGAGGATTATTCATTCCTGGGATATGATTTGAGGGTTTTCCAAGCACTGAAATTTTTTTGGGGGGGGTCCGGTTGTGGGGCCTGAACTCTGGGCCTGAGCACTGTCCCTCAGCTCTTCAGCTCAAGGCTAGCGCTCTACCACTTGAGCCACAGCGCCACTTCTGGCTTTTTTTTTTGCTTATGTGGTGCTGAGGAATCGAACCCAGGGCCTCAGGCATGCAAGACAAGCGCTCTACCACTGAGCCACCTTTCCAGCCCAAGCACTGAGATTTTTAAAAATAACTTTTTATTGAGATTAAGTGATTACATAAATTTCACAGTATTGTGAGCTGGTGATACTTCAAAGTCACAAACACATTTTAACCTTCAAGAGGCAAACTGTCATTATCACGGTCTATACTGTTTGTGAATTCTATGAGCTTTGACAATACAACTATTTCTTCCACCTTGGGTGATAGATACATTTCTCTCCTTTTGCTTAGTGCCAGCTGTTCCCTCTTTCCCTCTCATTCTGCCCTGGAGTTGCTTAGATCGTGTTCATCAATGGCCAGAAGCACTAAGATTTTTAATGCCAAAGCTTTCCACAAACTCTAAAGGAGATGGGGAGGGGGGGTGCATTGCCAGGCAGATGTCCCTACACTGCAAAGAGCCTGGTACTGGCAGACCCATGGCCAAACCTGCGACCTTCCTAGCAAGTCTTTGGAAGAAGCAGCCATGATTTCCACTCTGAAGTTTTCCAAAGATCAAAGGGGGGGGGGGGGGGGGAAGCCCGGAAAAGGACCAGGCAGGTTGGCCAACCCCAGTGTGGAACGGCCCAGCGGGTCGAGGTCCTGAGGATTTCAGAGGACTCCAAATCAAACCAAGGGGTGGGAAACCCCAGGGACAGCGAGCGGCTGGCAGGCGGGCCGGGCGGCAGGGAAGTACCCTCCCGGGGAAGGGGCCTGGCTGGGAGGACTTTCCAGCCACTCCGGGCTCAGCAAAAAGTTCCCTGCCCTTGACCCCAAGTGGCTCAGCCCAGGGAGTTTCTCCGATGAACCCCGGCCCAGAGTTTAGGCTTCTCAGCCCAGGCAGTTCTTTTTCTGGTCTGACTGGCTTGGAAATTCCCCACGTCTGACCCCGCCCCGGAGAAATCCCCTGCCAGCGTTTATAGCGCGCCGCGGCGGCGCTGCCGAGCCCACAGACTCCCCGCCGCCGTCCCGCCCGCCAGCGCCGCCGCCGCCGCCACCGCCGCCACCGCCACCGCCGAGCGAGCGCCCCGCGCACCGCGCACGGACACTGCCGCTGCGCGCCATGTTCCACGCAGCCGAGCACGCCCCGGAGTGGGCCGCGGAGGGCCTCCGGGATGGGATGAAGAAGGAGCGGCTGCTGGACGATCGCCACGACAGCGGCCTGGACTCCATGAAGGACGAGGACTACGAGCAGATGGTGAAGGAGCTGCGCGAGATCCGCCTGGAGCCGCAGGAGGCCACGCTGGGCGCCGAGCCCTGGAAGCAGCAGCTCACTGAGGACGGTGACTCGTAAGTGACCGGGAAGGGGGGCAGATCGCGGGGATCGGGAGTGCTGTGGGTGGAGGGAGGGTGCCCGGCTGGACGGCATGCGCCCCCCCGCCCCCGGCCCGGGGACTGTGCACCGCCGGGGAGCCTGCGAAGGACCCTGCAGGGCTGCACGGGGTTGGAGCCGAGGCTGCTGGCGGCGGCCCGCGCCCTTCCCCCTCCCCTCCTCACTTCCTCTCCGCCATCCTCCCTCCCCCCTCCGCGCCCCTCCCCGCGCCCAGGCCAGGGGCGGGGACGCCCGGACCCGGCGGGGCGGGGGTTTCTGGAGGGCGGGGCGCCCGGGCGCCGCGCGGCCCAGCCCGCAGGGGAAGTGCAGGGCGTTCCGGGAGGGCGGGGCGGCCAGGCCGGCGCCCGCCGCCCAGGGGGTGGGGCCCGGAAAGTCCCTGGGCACCTGCCAGGAACACTCAGCTCATAATAACCTCGCGGAAAACACCGAGGCCTTGGCCTCCAGAAACCCCGGCCTTGCGTAATCCCCCGCCCCCCCGTGGCCCCGCGCCTCCCAGGCCCCACGCGGCGTACTCACCAGCCCTTGGGGGGGTTTTCCCTCTCTTCCCCGCAGGTTCCTGCACTTGGCCATCATCCATGAAGAGAAGTCACTGACCATGGAAGTGATCCGCCAGGTGAAGGGAGACCTGGCTTTCCTCAACTTCCAGAACAATCTGCAGCAGGTGCGCCCGCTTCCCTAACGCTGGGCCCTCCCTGACCTTAGTGGTGCAGCTGAATGTAGCACCATCGCCCACAAAAACTTTCTATATTAACTGGCACAGGGTCTTTACCTACCCCGGCCTTTTACATTCAAATGAGCCAAACTTGCTAAAAAACGTGAAGGAAATCACATCTGTTTGCTGAGGTCTTGATGACCTGGTTTCCAGTATTTGCAAACCCCTCTCCCTCCACCTGTCAGGGAGAGTCAGCATCTACAACCAGGGGACATCTGGGACTCAGATTGTGGTTTCCTCCCATGGCTTATTCCTTCTGTTACCTCTTTCATTTGTAGACTCCACTCCACTTGGCTGTGATCACCAACCAGCCAGAAATTGCTGAGGCGCTTCTGGGAGCTGGCTGTGATCCTGAGCTGCGAGACTTTCGAGGAAATACTCCTCTCCACCTTGCCTGTGAGCAGGGTTGCCTGGCCAGTGTGGGAGTCCTCACGCAGACCTGCACCACACAGCATCTTCACTCCATCCTGCAGGCCACAAACTACAATGGTAAGTCAGTGTGCATCATCTAAGGGCAGGTGATGGGAAAAAAGAGATGTACTCACTTAAGAGTCCAGACAAAACCTAAAACTCCCAAGCATGTGAAAGGTTGAGAAGATATGTTTAAATGATGCCTGTTGGAGTCTGTTATGGAATTCTAAAATTTCAGAAGACATGACTGTTTGTGCCAGAAAAGATAGGAGTAAGGCTCTTGCTTCTGGTGTGGGTGTGAGGCTTGCAAACAAGTGCTTATACTTTGAATCATTGCTTCTTCTAGGCCACACGTGTCTGCACTTAGCATCTATCCATGGCTACCTGGGCATTGTGGAGCATCTGGTGTCCTTGGGTGCTGATGTGAATGCTCAGGTGAGTGCTTCATGTCTCAAGATGGAGTGAATCCTCCTGAGAACCATTTGGCTGGTTCTTGGTGCAAGCAGAACTCTCCAGCTGCTGCTATAAACATCTCAATTGCTTTTGGTTCCAGGAGCCCTGTAATGGCCGGACAGCCCTCCACCTTGCAGTAGACCTGCAGAATCCGGATCTGGTGTCACTCTTGCTCAAGTGTGGGGCTGATGTCAATAGAGTTACTTACCAAGGATATTCCCCTTACCAACTCACTTGGGGCCGACCAAGCATACGGATACAGCAGCAGCTGGGTCAGCTGACCCCGGAAAATCTCCAGATGCTACCAGAGAGCGAGGATGAGGAGAGCTATGACACGGAGTCAGAGTTCACAGAGGATGAGGTGAGTCTTCATGATCATCTTCAATATTCTGCCAAGAAATGGGCCATTCTCCTCTGCCCTCCCAATTCCCCAGAACTAAAGCTACTCTTTATCATAAGGATTGCAACATAATGAGTTTCTCAAATTTTAGCATGCTTAACCAGCATCCCAAGAGTGTGTGTCTTCTGGTTTGGTTGTAATGGCTTACTTTTTTTTTTTTTTTTTGGTCCTTGGGATTGAACCCAGGTACCCCCTTACACGTGCTTATCCATGTGCTCTACCGAGCCACACACCCAGCAATAGGGAATGATGGAGGATATTAAATAGATTGGAGTACATTGTAATCATATATGGAAATACAGCAACGAAAGCTCCCTCTGTATAATTAAGCAATTTTTTTTTTTAAATATAGAGGACATTATAGGAAAACTGCAGCCTGTGGGCTTTATTGCATTGGGGTTCTAGAAAAAAGGAGTCCAAGAATACTTGAGTTATTTCCAGTAGCAGCTCTCCTATCACCCAAACATCGTTGGTGAAATTCTGGAAGTTTAATGATTCTTTTATTCCTTTTGTTTTTTAGCTGCCTTACGATGACTGTGTGTTTGGAGGCCAGCGTCTGACGTTATGAACAGAAAATGTCAAAAAAACAAAAAACAAAAAACATGGACTTGTATATTTGTACAAAAAGAGAGTTTTATTTTTCTAAACAAACAAAAAACCCCCAAAAAATGTAAAGGGTATTCTTACACACCTGCCTGACCCCAGCACTGTACTGTAATGAACCAGCGTGTGTTGTCTTATTACTTTGTGTGGGAAAACAACAAAGATCATTGGAACCTGGAGAAAGCCTCTTTTGCTGGCTGTTCATAGCCAACTCGGGCAGAAAACTCAAGAGACTCCTTCACCACACCTCCACTTGTGGTTTTTGTTGGTTAAAGGGCCAGCCTGGAGCAAAAGAGCCAAGAGCGAAAGGCCCTGAATTGAAGCCCAGCGACTGCAGGGGCTGGGGGAGGGGGAAACGCCTCCTAAACTTGTGGGATGGGGGAGGTGAAGGTTATCCAGAGTCTGACGAAAGGACCACATTTTATTTATTTTGCTTTTTATTGAAGCGCTCTAGATTTAGTAGCTGACCCAGTGTGGTGTTGGGTAGTATGTGGTCAAAAGTTACTACCTTACAAAGGTTTGTGTTACCCTCTGTAAATTGTGTAGATAGTGTATTTTGTTGGTAACTATTTTGGTACTTCTAAGATGTATATTTATTAAACAGATTTTTACAAACAGTTATCATGATCCTTGCTTTTGGGCTGCCCTAGGACTCTGTCCTGAGTGCTCACTCGGATGGACACAGAGGCTGAGAGCTGTGAGGAGCAGGCTGCCACTTAGCCTCCCAACAAAGCCTTGCAGGCAGCTGGGCCCCTGTGGGAGGGAGGCTGTTGGTAGTGTAAAGTGCTTGGAGCTGCAGTGAAGCTGTTTGACCTGTGGCTGGGAGTCCATTATTATCTTCTTTCATCTTAGACTATGTGAGCACCCTCTTTTCACTTTAGGAAATTCTTCTGGACAGGCAGAAGAAGCTTAGTTTGTGTTTATAGGGCTAGGAAAGATCTCGCAAGGGTTCAGAAGTGGCACTGTGCCAACCTCTGTTAACAGATGCTAGTCTGTTAATAGATACTAGACTTGTTTTTCTCATTTACCTACTGAGCTGTATGTGAACACCACACAAAACAGCCCATGTAAAACACATAGCAGAGTGACGGGCATGTAGTGATAAAGGAAAATAGAAGCTGTTGCACAACATCCTGTATTTTACAGTGAAAGAGACCTACTAAGAGCCTGTTTGAGCCTACTTGGCAGGAGAGGCAGGTGATGAGCTTATTTAATATCTGCTTGATGCCATGCAGTTACTACTGATTCTCTGAATCTACCTGTTACTGTTAGTAAAGATTTGAAGGATCTTTAGGAGCTCAGTCTACTGATTGTGCTGACTGATTTACAGAAGCAGATTTCATAAGAAATCAGTATCTTGTGAAAGTCCGGTTTAGATGCTCTGTAATTGTTTCCATCCTAACAGCAACTCTTGCCTCGGAAAAACACAAGGAGTGAGACATTGTGGTATCCATTTATTTTATAGAATTCGGAATGGTGTATAAAATTAGCTCGTGATAAGAAAACGTTGCTATCACCCTATATTACACTTTTCTTGATTCACAAATGATAAAGTCAAATAGATATGATGCCTACCTCCCTCTCAGACCAAAAGGAGTCACCACTTAGTGGGTCTTTCGTATATAAAGAGTGTTGCTGCAGACTGGTCTCAGCTCAACCATTCCAGGGGCTAAACCATAGCCCCAGTCCTGGATCCTGGAATTATGGTCTCTCTTAACATGGGTTGTCAAAATGCCTCAGACTATTGTTCCTTCTAGAGCAACTGAATATAGGTATTCAGGGCTCAAATGAATGCTGAGACCTCTCAGCTAAGTGAAAACAGTAAGAGATCAAAGGTTGGGAATTTGGCTTCCTCATTTGGGAATTCTATTCCTTCTTTCCACTTCTATCCATCCATCATGCCAGTTGATTGGGTTGCTGGAGCTTAGAACTGGATGCACTTTAGAATGAAAGAGCTGTAGAAACGTCTTCAAATTTCTAAGCAAAGAACAAAAAAGTCTTAGAAGGACAGGTGCCGGTAGGATCACACCTGTGATCCTAGCTACTGAGGAAGCTGAGATCTGAGGATGGAGGTTCAAGGCCAGCCCCAAAGACTCTCATCTCCAATCAACCAACAAAAAGCCAGACTAGAAGCATGGCTCCAGTGGTAGAGCACCAGCCAAACAAACTGAATGATCACAAGACCCTGAGCTCAAGTCCCACTACCAATAATAAAAGTTTTTAACAGCTCAGTAGACTATGTCCCATCATATATATACTTTGATGTTCTAGAAGCTAAAGTCCTGTCCAGACAGGTATAAATTTGACAGTCTTGGGAAAGAGAGAAGTGACAGAAGAGGGAAATAAAAAGTCATATCAGCAACTTCCTCCAATTTAGTTCCTTAATTCCTCCTGCCTGCCTCATCCCGCACAATAAATTTCCTTCATGAGTCAGGTGGACCGAGTCCTCCCAGAAGGAAAGATTTTTCTTTATGGAGACAATAGACTCCAGTCTGAAGACCTTGCCCGCAGGCCTGGGGATGGGAGGAGGAGATGAGTGCCACTCATTTGCTACTGGAAGTGATTTAAGTGGTCTCCGCTGGAACTGAGTCATGATATAGACTCTTCTGCCAATTTTTCTGCCAGGTTTTTAGCCCTAGGTATGACTGAAGTTTCATTTGGGGGGGGGGGGGAATTAGAGTTCTGGAACTCACACATAACTGATAATGTATGCCATAATCCCAGCCCTGGAGAGGCTGAAAAAGGAAGATCATGGGTTCAAGGTCAACCAGGGCAACATACTGAGACCTCATTTCAAAAGGAAAAAGAGCTGAGAGTGTAGCTCTAGTGGTACCTGCTTACCAAGGTGAGGCCCTGAGCTCAAATTCCAACACTGCTCCCTCACCCACAAAAAGAGAAGAGAAGGAAAGACATTTGTCAAAGGACCATTCCTCAACCTCCACTGCCTGGTCAAGAACATTCCAGAAGTCTCCACATTATAAGGGAGTTTATGAAAATTGATAGTGTAGGTGCGTTTGAACTTGGGGTCTTATTTGCATTATAAAGAACTATTGTTTTGCAGACCAGAAAAATGGGCAAGTCGTGGTCTCTTGTCCCAAAGAGTTCCCTGCTTAGGTGGAGAGCATGAGCCAAACATCATGAATGGACAGCTGGAACTCAGAATGCCTACACTCAACGAAGTTATGTGAGGACAAGAATCAAGGGCATTACCCCTGTTACCTATCTATCCTATTTATTTGAATATAATTGTTATCTATTCTATTCTAGATAGTACCCTCCAGTGCTATTCTCTCATCCTGTGCCCCAAGCAACCACTAGCACCTTATTGATAGGTGCTAAGAAACACAGAAGTGTTCAGAACAAAACTTCCAGCCTGGGATTAAATCTACAGCAGATTACACAATGCATTTGTTTACATCTGTGGGTGATTATAGATTCCAGAAAGAAGTTTGCCACCTATCAGAATTAATGATAAATGAGCGGATCGCTGATGGCTCACACCTGTACTCTTAGCTACTCAGGAAGCTGAGATCTGAGGATCATGGTTCAATGCAAGTTCAGGCAGGAAAGTCGGTGAGACTGGTATCTTCAATTAACCACCAGAGAATCAGAAGTGGTAAAGTGACACTTTGAGCAAAATAATTAAGAGACAGCACTGAGTACCAAAGATCAAGACCAAATAACAGCATGTGCGTGCACGCAGGCACACACACACACACACACACACACTTCAGAGCTTAACAGACTCAACTTGCTATTGAACTGTGTAAAGATCTTGTTGAAATGTAAGTTCCCATTCTGTAGAAGAGACTTAGAAAAGTTGATCTTGCTGAAATGCAGATTCCTCACAGAGACTTGCAAGAGCCCAAAAGGAACTGAAAGCGTGGCGTTCCTGCCACCACTGGTGTCTCCTTTTTTTTTTAATTTGGTGTAGGATGTGTGTGTGTGTGTGTGTGTGTGTGTGTGTGTGTGTGTGTGTGTGTGTGTGTGTGTGTGTGTGTGTGTGTGTGTGTTCTGGGAATTTAACTCAGTGCCTAGGCACTGTTCCTGAGCTTTTTTGCTCAAACCTAGCCCTCTACTAATTGAGCCCTGTTAGCATTATGCCCACCTTTGGTCCTCAGCTCCATCCAGCCCTGAGTTCCCATAAAGCTGGCCACTCCCTCTCTCCACCCAGACCCATCTGAGCATGCACCTACCTTACTTCCTGACCCCAGACCCTCCTGCTACTTGAATAGGGATGGATGCCATGTGCTCCCTCTTTGGGGAAATATGGCCCCTCTAATAAATATATAATATAATAATAATATATTATATAAATATGTAATAATCTTTCTTCTGTGCTTGCTTGCCTCCAGGTGGTCCCCTGGGATGGATGTGAAGGATCCTTTCAAGCCACAGCTCTACTTTCAGCTTCTTTTTGGTGGTCAACTGAAGATAAGAGTCTCTCAGCTCAGATCTCAACCTCTTGCGTAGGCAGGATTACAGGCCTGAGCCAGCAGCCCCTGGCTTTGGAGATCTATCTTTGCTCTGAGCAGTTTTCTCTGAAGTCAACTCTATAGCTACCTTGGAATTCGAGAAGAACAGGCCTGACAGATAACAACTATGACAAGAGTCCTCCATCATTGTGCCACAAACAGCAGGGACTTTCTTATCCTGACTAGTCCCCCATGATGAATCTTGAGCTAACACCCTGACAATCAAACCACATCTGTGGTAGAGATTGTTTATAATTATATTTACTTCTCATCCTCATCCCAATTCTTCCTCTATTTAAAGCTACAGGTTCTGGGTGCTGGTGGTTCACACCTATAATCCTGGGAGCATTATACTCTCAGGAGACTGAGATTTGAGGAGCTCAGTTCAAAGCCAGCACAGAGTCTTTGAGACTCTTTTCTCTAGTTAACCATCAAAAAGCCACAAGTGGAGCTGTGGCTCAAGTGGCTCAAGCACTAGCCTTGAGTGAAAAAAAACAAGAGAGAGTACAAAGCCCTGAGTTCAAGCCTAATAGAAATAAACAAACAAACCTAAAACTAATGCCTGTGCTCTAAAGATGGGCTAAAGCTTTCTCTCTTGCTATGGCATACTTGTGCTATATAATAAATATCATTTCTCTGTCCTTTACTACTTCTATTTTCTTTATTTGGCTCACTGGAGCTGGTGGCCAGAACCAACATATCAGAACCCCTGGTGTTGGACCTCTGGCCTAGACCTCTCCTGGTTACATTTATTTATTTATTTATTTATATTTATTGGAAGTCATGGAGCTTGAACTCTGGGCCTGGGCACTGTCTCTGAGGTTTTGTGTTCAAGACTAGTACTCTACCACTTACAGCCACAGCTCCATTTCTGGTTTTCTGGTGGTTAACTGGACTTTCTCATGGACTTGTCTGACCATGCTGGCCTAGAAATGCCATCCTCAGATCTCAGCCTCCTGAGTAGCTAGAACTACAAAAGTGAGCCACCAGAGCCCAGGTGTTTGTTACAATTTAACTGGTTTGAATTTGACATCTTTCCTGGCATGGACTGTTGGTTCAGGATCCCACTTTGAACTAGGCCTTAGTGGTACTCTTCCACCCACCCCTATCTGTGCCTTGCTCATAGAGAGGATCCAGCACAGAAATATGAGGCTTTTGAAAAGTAGGGCTGTGGGGGGGGGGGGGCTGGGAAGGTGGCTCAGTGGTAGAGTGCTTGCCTTGCATGCCTGAGGCCCTGGGTTCGATTCCTCAGCACCACATAAGCAAAAAGAAAAAAGCCAGAAGTGGTGCTGTGGCTCAAGTGGTAGAGCTGAGGGACAGCGCCCAGGCCCAGAGTTCAGGCCCCACGACTGGACCCCCCCCAAAAAAGAAAAGAAAAGTAGGGCTGGGTCTTAAGCACTGGCATTAAAATAGAGACAAGGCGGCTGGGAAGGTGGCTCAGTGGTAGCGTGCTTGACTCACATGCATGAGGCCCTGGGTTCAATTCCTCAGTACCACATAAAAAAGGCCAGAAGTGGTGCTGTGGCTCAAGTGGTAGAGGGCTCACCTTGAGCTGAAGAGCTAAGGGACAGCGCCCAGATCCAAAGTTCAGGCTCCACCAGGACCGACAAAAATAAAATAAAATAAAATAAAAGATACATATATATATATATATAGAGAGAGAGAGAGAGCGCCAAAAAAAAATCTTCGTCAAACTAGTTAAGTACAATATGACTGACACAATTCAAAGTCAAAGCCATAATTAACTATGAAGAGAAATATTTGAAAGTGTAATCTGTCCATTAAGGAGATGAAAATCTGGGTTTAAGATTATTTCTCCAAGGCTATGCATTGATGACTCATGCCTATAATCCTAGCTACTCAGGAGACTGAGATCTGAGGTTTGAAGCCAGCCCAGGTAGGAAAGTCCATGAGACTCCTATCTCTAATAAACTACAAAAAAGCCAGAAGTAGAGCTATAGTCCAAATGACAGAGTACTACCCTGGAGCAAGAAAGCTCCTGGACAGCACCCAGGCCCTGAGTTTAAGCTGCAGAACTGGCATCAAAAAATCAATAAGTAAATAAAAGTAAAATAAAAAGTTTTATCTGTATTTTTGTATGGAGTAAAGAGGGTGAAGGACCAGCCTTGATCAGACCTAGGACTAGGAGTAGAAGGACAGTTACTTCTCTCCCTGTAACAAAGTTCAGACTATCTTTATTAAAATAGGAGGCCTTTAGGATATAATAAAGACACTTCCACATCCATGGTTATTGCTGCACTATTCACAATAGCCAAGGTGTGGAAATGGTCCAGATGCCCTACAATAGATGAATGGATATAAAAAATGTGATATCTATACACAATGGAATTTAACACCATCATTAGAAAGAATAATATTGTGTTATTTGAAGGGAAATGGATGGACCTAGAACAAATGTTGAGTGAGGTAAGACAAACAATGCAGGTTTTCTCTCAGATAGGGAAGCTAGATCTAAAATACACCAGGCCCTAATAAATTATACAGGTCTCTAGGCAATCACACAGAGGGAGACCAAAGAAGGAGACTCTTAGAAGAGGAACACAAAGGCACAATACTGATGTGCAATGATCATACAAAATAATATTTTGAAATGAATTCCAGGAAATGGAAACAAAGAGATTTTTTGTTGTTTGTTTGCTGTTTTTGTTTTCTTTTTGTCCTGTTTGTTTATGTCTTTGAGAGTGTAAGGTGGTGGGGGACAGAAAAACTTCTAGCTGGGCACTGATGACTCACATCTGTACCTAACTACTCAGGAGGCCTAGATCTGAAGATCAAAATTCCAAGCTAGTCCAGGCAGGAAAGTCTATGAGACTCTTATTTCCAATTATCCACCAAAAAGCCAGAAGTGGAGGTATGGTTCAAGTGGTAGAGTGCTACCCTTGAACTAAAAACCCAAGTCCCTGAGTTCAGTACTGACACAAAAAAATAAAATAAAACCTTCTGAGCCAGACCTGGTATGGCAAGATCAGCCTGGACTACATAGCAAGACTCTTTCTTAGAAAGGAACCAACAACAACAAAATCAACTTCCCCTTAAACATTTCACATATATCTTAAATGTACTGAATATAACATCTGTGAAAAGGTATTTAAAGGTCAGTTTTAAAAGACTTTTAAATTGTCATATTTGTATTTCGTCTTTGATCTTAGGAGCACATGATAAAACAACCAGTTGTGTGGGACTTAGAGACACAGTCCTAAACCCTAATCCTCTCCCCTGAAAGCCTTAGTACTAAATTTCATAATGCTAAATAAAGGCAGTGAGGCATGTCTTACCTTCCAGGAGCTTCCAGTGTGAGTCTATGTTTGTTTCTGACTAAGACTCAGGGCTACCTGAAGTCACCACATTGAACGCTTTGGTCAGACTTTAGAAACTTCACAGCATTTTAATATTCATCTCCAGGGATGCCAAAACAACAAAGCAAATGAAATTTTTTAAACATCAGTGACTGAACTTCTTTCCATACTGATGGAGTTGTCAGCTAGTTTTGTGTGTGTGTGTGTGTGTGTGTGTGTGTGTGTGTGTGTGTGTGTGTGTGTGTGTGTGTACATGTACCAGTACTGGGTCTTGAACACAGGGCCCACAATCTCCCTTAGCTTTTTCACTGAGAGCTGGTGCTCTACCGCTTAAGCCACACCTCCACTTCTGGAATTTTCCTGGTTAATTGGAGAGTCTCACAGACTTTTCTGACTGGGCTAGATTTGAAACACAATCCTTATATCTCAGCCACCTAAGATTGCAGTCATGAGCCACCAGTGGCCCAAAACAGTAGGTTTTGATAGATTTGAAAGGTTAAAATTGGTCTGGGAAAGGTAGCTCAGTGATAGAGTGCTTGCCTTGCATGCATGAGGCCCTGGGTTCAATTCCTCAGCACCACATAAGCAGAAAAAGCCAGAAGTGACAGTGACTCAAGCCTTGAGCTGAGGAGCTGAGGGACAGCGCCCAGGCCCAGAGTTCAGGTCCCATGACCGACCAAAGAAAAAAAAAAGAAAGGTTAAAATTGCAGGATATGATATGAGTTGTGGGGGAGGGGGTGCTAATGTGAATGATGAGCTCAAAAGAGGAGGGAATCAATAACATGCTTCACAGTCCAGGAGCTGCTTTGGCTGCCAGGTGCTGGTGATTCAGGCCTGTAATCCTAGCCTCCCAGCTACTCAAGAGGCTGAGATCTGAGCATCACAGTCCAAAGCCAACCTGGGCAGGAAAATCAGTGAGGCTCTTATCTCCAATTAACCACCAGAAAACCAGAAGTGACACTGTGTCTCAAAGCGGTAGAGCCTTAGCCTTGAGCAAAAATGCTCAGGGACAGTGCCCAGGCCCTGACTTCAAGCCCCATGACCTAAAAAATAAATAAAAACCTGGCTGAAAAGCATTGACTCCAATTCAGCTCATAAATGAATGAAAAGCAGGATATGGGAGGAAGGGAGAGGGAAACATAGCACGTCTTCCTCCATGTTGCTTGTCTGAAGCCAAGCTCTCCGTGGTCTCTTTGCAATCACTTTGGAATTGGTGCTGGTTGGTTGCCCCAAAACCCAAGGCCACATCAGTTTTCTGCTTGAGGTATCTGTCCCCACACCCCTAGCTGAGCTAGGAACCCCCAGTAAACTTAACCACACAATTATCTTTGGTGACTATTAGGGCAGAGGCAGCCTTCAGAGCTTCCTATTCACTGGAAGCTCATTCTCAGCCTAATCTGTACCTGTTGAGTGATCCGTTGTATGAACTTGTTGCTTAGCCTCTTTGGATCTCAATTCTCAACTATAAAGCCCAGGGAGGGGATATGTGGTCCCAGCTGCCTGGCAGGATCATTGTGATGCACAATGATCAATAATGCTGGCAGGAAAGCTTAGAGAAATAGCCTGACACACAGTAGGTATTCAGTAGATGGTGGTTTCTCCTCTGAGGATTGTGTGAGTGTGTGTGTGTGTGTGTGTGTGTGTGTGTGTGTGTGTGTGTGTGTGTGTGTCTGTACTGGGGCTTAAATGTGTGTATCTGTACTGGAGCTTAAATAAGGGCCTGGGGGGTTATGCTACTCACACAGCTCCACTTATGGCTTTTCAGTGGTTAATTGGAGATAACAGTCTCATAGACTTTTTAGCCTGAGCTGGCTTTGAACCATAATCTTCAGATCTCAAACTCATGAGTTACTAGGATTAAAAGCGTGAGCCACTGGTACCTGGCTTACTATGATCTTCATATTAATTAATTTATTTGTTCATTCATTTATTATTTATTTATTTTTGTGCCCATCCTGCTTGAACTCAGGGCCTGGTGCTACCTTGAGCTTATAATGCTCAAGGCTAGTACTCCACCACTTGAGCCACAGCTCCACTTCTGGCTTTATTTTTGGCAGTTAATTTGTGATAAAAGTCTCATAAAGGGCTGGGATGAGCTCAGTGGCAAAGCACTTACTTATCAAGTGCAATGTCTGGGTTCAATCCCCAGTACCAAAAAAAAAAAAAAAAGGCACTGAACAGAGTCCCTGGGTCACAACAAATTGGAGAAGAGATTTGATAAATGGGACTACTTTAAAATAAAAAGTTTCTGAACAGCTAAAAACATAGCTATCAAACTAGAAAGATGGCCAACCCACTGGGAAAAATATTTACCAGCCATGTATCAGACAAAGGCC
This sequence comes from Dipodomys spectabilis, assembly GCF_019054845.1. Taxonomy (NCBI): domain Eukaryota; kingdom Metazoa; phylum Chordata; class Mammalia; order Rodentia; family Heteromyidae; genus Dipodomys; species Dipodomys spectabilis. Next base: position 2,595,185 of record NW_024870719.1, on the reverse strand, counting down.
TAATACCCATTATATACAGAGAACTCAAGAAACTAATCCCTCCCAAATCTAACAAACCAATCATTAAGTGGGCAAGGGAACTGAAGAAAGACTTCTCAGAAGAAGAGATAAAAATGGCAAAGAAACACATGAGGAAATGTTCATCACCTCTGGCTATAAAAGAAATGCAAATAAAACAACCCTGAGATACCACCTTACCCCAGTCAGAATGGCCCACATCCTAAATTCAGCTAAATGCTGACAGTACCAGCTTTATTCTTGGTGTGAAGAATACCAGCGAGGCCCTCTCTGCAGGCACATTGCTCCTCTGAGCCAACAACACACTTTCCTGGGCTCTCTGGGTGGCCCAAGATCCAGACAGCCTCAGGCACTTAGTCTTCAGCCCTTACTCCCCACTGTTTCCACTGTGTCTCACCTTTACCCACCCCACCTCAGTCTCCCCACATGTGCAGTGCAATGTAGACTTGACCCCAAGCAGCTACCATAGAGAAGGTGGAGAAAGGATTGTAATGGGTCTGGACTAGGGGCAAGATGGGGATGCTCTTTATCTTTCAGAGTCCCCCGTCTGCAGGCTGCAGGTCACTGAGCCATGTACCTCAGGAGCAGCACAACTTACAATGTCACCCCTCTCCAATCAGTGATTGTTAGGGGTCCTGTAGCTCCCCTCAGACTCCTCAGTAATGCAGACAGTGATCTCTAGTAGAGACCCTTCCTTTCCTTCACCCAGCCCATTTGAGAACAGCAGAGCGTATAGGAAAAGAGGGAGAGGACATTTATGCCCTACCCACAGTCTCTGTGTGCCATCAAGTACAAAGTAATTGAGCACTAAGTAGAGCTATTGCCCCCACTTAATCCTATCTGGCAATAAAAAGTATACTTGAGCCAGGCGCTCAAGTTTAATCCTAGCTACTCAGGAGGCTGAGATCCAAGTATTATGGTTCAAAGCTAGCCTGAGCAGAAAAGTCTATGATATTCTTAGCTCAAATTAACCATCCCAAAACCATGCAATGCCCAGGCCCTGAGTTCAAGCCCAATAACTGACCAACTATGTGTGTGTGTGTGTGTATACACACATATATGTATATACGTATGTGTATATATAGTGTATATATGTGTATGTATGTACACACACACACACACACACACACTTGAACTGGGCACCAATAGCTTCTACTTGTAACCTAGCTACTCAGAGACTGAGATCTGGGATTCTGGTTCAAAGTAGCTAGTACAGACAAATCCAAGAGACTCTTATTTCAGATTAACCAACAAAAAGCCAGAAGTGGAGGTATGGCTCAGGTAGTAGAGCATTAGCTTTGAACAAAAAGCTAAACAAGAATATGAGGCCCTGAGTTCAAGCCCCAGCACTGACACACACACACACACACAAGAATAGTCTACCTACCAATTAACTAGTTGCATGTGAAATAAACCAATTCCAGGTAATATTGACAGAATCTTTATGGAAAGATTTCCGAAGAGTCTTGAAAACCTCCAAGTGACCTGGAAAGCCAGGGAGGTTCACTGTGAAGCCGCTGACCTCCCAAGCCCCATATACAGCTATCTTTGGCTGTCCTACCGTGGCTGGAATGGATTCCACACATCCCTCCTATTATTAGCCTCTGATTCAAGGTCTGCCCAGAGGGTGTGGTGGAAGGAGCCCTGGTTGTATGCCATGCAAGGGAGGCTGCAAAGGGAGCCACGGTCATTTCTGTTTCAAGTTAGCACAGCCTCCAAACAGAAAAAGGGACCAGATGACAAACATCACAGATGTCAACAGTGATGATCCCTGGGTGGTTGCCTTCTAGGTTTTTTTTTTTTTAACTTACTATGGAGACCTTTAAATATAAATAAATGTGGGCAGAAGATTAAATACCATCTCAGCCTGGCGCCAGTGGCTCATGTGTGTAATTCTAGTTCCTCCAATGGCTGAGATCTTAGAATTGCAGTTTGAAGCCAGCCAGGATAGGAAATTCCCTGAGACTTCTCTCAACCAGCAAAAAACTAGAATTGGAACTGAGGCTCAAGAGGCAGAACACCAGCCTTGGGTATAAAAGCTAAGGGGCCACACCCAGGCTTTGAGTTCAAGCCCCAGTATTATTATTATACAAAAAAGGTAAATCCCATCTTCAGCTCTAGTTATCAGCTCATGGACAATTTTATTTATTATATCTCCATCCATCTTCCTACCTCTAATTCCAAAGGAAACACTAGTGAGCATATCATAAGAAGTTACCTTTAAATAAGTTAATACTTAGACTAACCAGATAAACACTGTTTCCAAAGTATAACCATGTGTGTGTTTATGTATGTGTGTATATGTTTGGGTTTAGCCAAGGGCCTCACACAAGCTAAGCACACACCCCACTACTGAGCTCTATCCCATCCCTAATAGGAGAACTTTAATGTCAGTATCATCCCTTAAAAAAAAAAACTTACAAAAAAAATCAGAGGGGGGGAAGGAGTGAGGGAGGTGGGGGAGGGAAGGGATAGTGGGAGAACAACAAAGGAGGGGCTAAAATGCTTGACAAGAAATGTTTTCATTAGGCCCTGAATCAAGACTAGTGATTGCTGTAGCTATTGGTTTCAAACAAGAGCCTAGAGTAATATCTTTCTTTGGTCTGTGGGCTATTCATTGTTGCAGTGAGAATGGTCCATTTGATGGGAAGAAACATAGTGAAAAAAGAAAAACAAAAGAAATGTTTTCATTACCTTACTCATGTAACTGTAACCCCTCTGTTCAGCATCTTTACAATAAAATAAAGTTTAAAAATAAATCAGAGACTTAGAAGTTTGTGTTTTGTTTTTGGTTTTGTTTTGTTTTGCTTTTGCTTTTGCTCAGGGTTGGTGCTCCCACTTGAGTCACACCTCCACTTCCAGCTTTTTGCTAGTTAAACTGAGGTAAGACTCTCTCAGATTTATCTTTCCAGACTGGCTTCAAACTTTGATCCATAGATTCCAGTATTCTATATAGCTAGGATTATAGGTGTGAGGCACCACTACCTAGGAGAAAATCAGGGAGATTTTTTGCTCAAGGCTAGCACTCTACCACTTGAGCCATAGCTCCACTTCCTGCTTTTTTCCCCTTTAGTAGTTTACTGGACATAAGAGTCACAGACTTTCCTGCCCAGGCTGGCTTCGAACTATGATCCTCAGATCTCAGCTTCCAAGAATGCAGGAGTAAGCCTCTGGCTCCTGCTTAACTCTCTTCTTCATGCTATTCTCTTTGGCTATCAGAAAATAAATAAAGCTGTGCTCACTTTAAATTTGTTCTCAGGAACATGAATCCAAAATGGAGCATGCCCCACACACCAATCCTGATAGAAAAGAACAGTCAGGACAAAGCATAACGGAGGGCAATATAAAGTATGGTTTTCATGCCAAGTAACCAAAACCCCTGAATGAGGGCAAGGACAATAAAGCCATGTGGCCTGGAAGGCCATGGAAAGTCACCTGGACTCTTGCTTGCTGCTCTCTAAGGAGGTACTTTGCCTTCCTCTGTGCCAGAGGCTTTCCATTGTAGCTTGCCACTCAGCTGGAGAGCATGGTTGTGCAGCCAAGCTGCTCACAGGTGACGGGCAAGGAGCTGAGGTGAGCCAAGCCCAGGGAGAAGACTCTAATTATATCCCAGAAATTAGGGCACATTTAACTCCTGAGAGCCCTGTGCTAAAATCCTGGCTAGCAACAGGCAGCAGGAGGGTTGTCTCTGTAAATTGGCAACCTAATGGGTGCCCATGCCTCCAGGTCTTTTATTTTCTTAAGTCCCAGTCCATCTGGACTTTATTTTGGCATGGTTGATCTAGGTTGCAAATTTGTAGCAAGAGCTATGTTTGTATTTCTCAGCCTACTTTAGAGGCTCTCCCTCCTTTCCCAGAGGGAAGAAGACACACAGAGGGACTTTTGTATCTTCTGCTTATTCTTATATGTTTTTAAGTATCACTAGCCTTATCTCTCACATGATGTTCGTGTGTGTGTGTGTGTGTGTGTGTGTGTGTGTGTGTAGCCAGCTTTGCACCTCGATCTCAGCTTTCTGAGTATCTAGGATTAATATGTAAGCCACCAGCACCCAGTTACATGATGTTCTTTACTTATTGCAGAAAGACATATCCTTGGCTGTCCCTGCCCATGCCAGGGCCAAGCAGAGCAGAGGTGAACCAAACCTTGACATGGGGAAGGCGCTGAGTGGAGGCCAGGCTCAGTCACCAGCGAGTCTCTTCTACAAACTTGGCTTGCAAAATCACAATTCCAATATCAACTTTACTCTCAAATAGTGCAGCTGAAAAAGGTCAAAGTAACTATTAAAAGTCCTTTGCAATAACAATGAAGTTGTGGTGGACAAAACACCCAAGCTGTGCCCTGCAAGGGGCTGGACTCCTGGAATGCATTCCCTTTTGAAGTCCTCTCCCACAGGGATGGCTTTGGCAATGTGGCCTGATTTTGGCTAATGGCCTGTTAAGGAAGCCACCTTAAGAGCCTTGTGAGGTGCTTTCACTTTAGTCTGTCCTTGGAGCATCCCCCTTTTTAGGACCCAGCTACTCTGTCTTCAAAAATCCCTGGCTGACCAGCCCACAAGATGGGATGTGTAGGGAGGATAGAGAAGTATGGAAAATGAACTTCCTGTAGAGAAACAGGAGCCCACTTGAGTTCCAGCTGAATGCAGTTACCTGAGTCTTACCAGGTATGACAGAAGAACCTACCTACCTATCCACAGGGCCATGGAAAATACCAAATCAAGCCACTAAGTTCTGGAGTTGTTACACAGCAGTAGATATCTGAAACAAGGAGAAATGCACATGCAGTAAATGCCATGGAGGTTAAACCAGAGAGAAAAAGGCACAGCTGGGCATAGACAACCACAAGCACAAACACAAAACCACAAGCCAGGAGAGAAGCCGTGTTCAAATTGTAAAACACGTTTGCTGCTCATTAGGTTATTTTTTTAAGTTACTAATTTTAAAAGTGCTATGAGTGATGTCAAAATGTCTGCTCTAGGAATTACCATTCCTTAGGGAAAGTCCTGTCAGGACTACTAGTAAACTGGTGACTCCCAGCCCAGAGAAGAGTGAGCAGAACTGGAGATATTCTAGGGCTAGCAGAAGGCAGAGTGGCTTCCAGAAGTGATCGACATCTTTTTATAGAAAGATGTCAATCAGGGCTGGAAAGGTGGCTCAGTGGTAGAGCGCTTGCCTTGCATGCCTGAGGCCCTGGGTTCGATTCCTCAGCACCACATAAGCAACAAGAAAAAAGCCGGAAGTGGCGCTGTGGCTCAAGTGGTAGAGCGCTAGCCTTGAGCTGAAGTGCTTAGGGACAGCGCCCAGGCCCAGAGTTCAGGCCCCACGACCGGACCCCCCCCCCAAAAAAAAAAGAAAGATGTCAATCAGCAAGTTAGGAGTTGCACCACAAGACAGAATATGTAGCCAGGCACAGGTGGCTCATGCCTGTAATTCTAGCTACTCAAGAGACTGAGATCTGAGGATCATGATTCGAAGCCAGCCCAAGCAGGAAAGTCTGTGAGACTCTTACCTCCAATTAATCACATAAAAAGTCAGAAGTGGTAGTGACTCAAATAGATGCTCTCTTTGAGCAAAAGAAGCCCAGAGACAGTGCCCAGGCCCAGAGTTCAAGCCCCAGGACAAGCAAAAGAAAAAAAAAAAAAGAAAAGAGAGGGCTGGGAAGGTGGCTCAGTGGCAGAGTACTTGCCTTGCATGCATGAGGCCCTGGGTTCGATTCCTCAGCACCACATAAGCAGAAAAAAAAAAAAGACAATCTGTCTGTCTGTCTGTCTGTGTCTGTGCCTCTATGACTAGTCTGAGAAAGAAAAGACCTGTCCTTTGTCCCATGGCTGAGGCAGTACTAGGTTCAGTCCCCAGCTCAAGGACCTTTTACTAAGACTTGTGGCTAAGTCTTGAACTCTCTCAACTCATCAACTTGAAGCCAAACTAGCGCTGCAGTTGTTCTCAGCCAATGGTGACACAATGAGATGTATAAAGCTGGTATGAATGAACTCTAGTTGACTGAAAAATACACTATGTGATGTCTGTGAAAAATTAGGGAAATTACAGGGTGGTTAAGTAGGGCATGACATTTGGGAAAGTACTTAAAAATTATTTTAAAGGTGATATACAGTGGAGTTAGTTATATAAGTCAGGTAAAGAATACATTTTTTTCTGAACAATGTCATTCCTTTCCTTGCTCTCTCCCAGTTTTTCTCTCCCATCCACACCCACAAGTTGTACAGTTCATTTTCAACATAGTGTGTAGTAAGTACCATTGTTGCATTTGTTCACCTTTTTTCCTTCCATTTCTGTGGTACTTCAAAAACAAAAAAACAACTTACCAGGTACCAATGGCTCAGGCCTGTAATCTTAGCTACTCAGGAAAGTGAGCTCTGAGGACTGTGATTTAAAGCTAGCCTAGGCAGAATAGTCCAATTAACTAGCAAAAAATAGAAAGTGGAGGTGTGGCTCAAGTGGTAGAATATTAGCCTTGAGGGAAAAGTTGAGAAATTAAGCTCTGAATTTAAGCCCTAGTATCTGCACAAAAACAAACAGAAAAATTGGTGTCAGTGTCTCACACCTGGAATTCAAGCTAGTAAGGAGGTTGAGACCTGAGGATCCTGGTTCAAAGCTAGGCAGGGCAGGTAAGTCTGTGAAATTCTTATCTCCAATTAATCACCAGAAAACCGGAAGGGCATCAGGGCTTAAAGAGGTAGAGCACTAGCCTTGAGAGAAAATGCTCAGGACAGTGCCCAGGCCCTGAGTTCAAGCCCCCACGACCAACAAAAAAATGAATTAAACAACTTGCTAGGTGCTGGTGGCTCACTTCTATAATCCTAGCTACACAAGAGGCCGAGATGGGAGGATCTCAGTTTGAAGCCAGTCTAGGCAGAAAAATCCTCAAGATTCCATGTCTAATTGACCAATACAAACAGGGCTGGAGGTGTGGCTCCAGAGGTAGAGTGTTTGGGTGAGCAAACAATCAAAACAAGGGCACAAAGCCTTGACTGCAAGCCCATGAACAGGCAAAATAAAACAACTTACAGTTAGTTCACAGTGGCTCATGCCTGTAATCCTAGTACAAGTCTAAGATAGGGAGTTTTGCAGTTTTGAAGCCAGCCTAAGCAAAAAGTTTGTCAGACTCCATCTCAGTTAATAAAACGATTGATGTGGTCAACAACAGGGAAGCATAAATAGAAGAATCACAATTCAGGCTAACTGGACATAAAGCAGACTCTATTTGAAAAAAAAAAAAAAAGAAAGAAAGAAAGAAAGCATAAAGGACTACAATCATGGATCTTGTCAGGGAATGTCTGCCTAACAAGCCAAAGGCCCCGAGTTCAAACCCCAGAACTGCAAATAAGCAAGCAACTTATCTTGGCAAAGCAAGGCACGACAAAGAACATAAAACTGAGCCAGGGAGCAGTGTGAAGAGGCGAAAAGGACCCCCAGACAGACCAAAGCTGGGGCCACTGCATCCTGGCACAGAGCCTCAGTCCCAAGAGAAAGGCTGAAGGTGATACTAAAAGAGATAAAACAAAGGGGAAGGATGAGCCACAGAGATCTGACAGGTTGTCTGCGAAAACTGATCCTCCAAAGCCAGAGCACAAGCCACAAAAGCCCCTGAGAAGAAGAGAGAGAAAGTACCCAAAGGGAAGAAGGGGAAAGCTGACACTGGCAAAGATGGAAATAACCCTGCAGAAAATAGAGGTGCCAAGCAGACTAGGCACCGAAAGCTGAAGGTGCTGGAGATACCAGGTGAAGTGTGTGCATTTTTGATAACTGTGTACTTGGGGTGACTGGACAGTTGGAAATACTACTTTTTATCAAGTTTTATAAAAATGCAAAATTTGGTTTTACTATGTTGTTAGCACACAGGACACTTGTTGGGGGGAAAGGAGCATCTGTTCCTAATAGAATGTCTCCCAAGCTGGATAAATATAGGGGAGAACACCTTTCCCTGCTCATTTTGAGAGGCTTCTTGTTGGATCCCTGGAGGAGGGATTCCCTTGTTTTGACACACAACCACTTTGTGATGTGGGAAAACTCAAAATAACTATTATCCACCTCCTTTTCTGTCATCCGCATAGACTTAACACCCTTACAACCAGAGACCATGGGACCTTGCCCTTCCCTGGCCCCAAATTGTTTTTCCAATGTGCCAGGCCGTCTGGATGTCACATCAGCAGCAGCAAGATGGTGTTCGTTAAGAGAGCAGTGGTTTCTTCTTCTAAATCAAAGATTTTTTTCAGGTTTGTAATTCTGCCATTTTCATTGCCTGAAAGTCAGGGTCGGCTAGTGAAGAGTTGTTAAACAACATGTTTAATATGAAATGGCAAACCTCGCTCTAAACTTCCCCTATTCAGAGCTGCAAAGGAAGATGTCCATGAGTGTTATAGTGGCTTTCTGATTTTGATAATCCATCTAAGAAGGGAGTTTGAAAGTTGTTGTCAAAAAAGAAAAAAGATTGCCCACGTCCTGCCTGAAATATCATGAAAAGTATCTTTAACAAAGCTGGATAACGTCTGGCTTGGGAAAAACAAAAACAACAACAAAATAACACAATTTAGCCAGACATGTTGGCTCACACTATAATCCCAACACTCAGAAGGCAGAGTCTGATTGTGAATGTGAGGCCAGCATGGCTATATAGCAAGACCTTGTCTCAAAAAAGACCAAACAGAACATAATTTTATTTTATTTTTTTGGTCCTGGGGCTTGAACTCTGGGCCTGGGCGCTGTCCCTCAGCTCTTCAGCTTGAGGCTAGCACTCTACCACTTGACCTACAGCGCCACTTCTGGTTTCCCGGTGGTTTATTGGAGATAGGAGTTTCACGGACTTTCCTGCCTGGGCTGGCTTTGAACCATGATCCTCAGATCTCAGCCTCCTGAGTAGCTAGGATTACAGGCGTGAGCTACCGGCACCCAGATAAGAACACAATATTTTATTTCTATTCTCTCTTTATACTTTCAGGACTACAGTTCATGTGCATGTACTTGTATATAATAATATAGATAGGAAAGGGTAAAAAAGTAAGAAAAAAAAATCCAGAAACTCATTCATGTTGTGCTGGAAGGTTTGGCTGTTATCTTGAGCCCTAGCCAAAGTTGTAATGAGCATTGGCCAATTCCTACTTCCTGAGGTGGATTCAAGGTCAGATTTCCTGGTGTTCCAGAACACCCTGACCTCCTCCTCAGACACAATCATGTCTTTTCTGGCAGCTGTTCCAGACCTAACCGTTCTCTGAAAGATGACACTGCTGCTGTCCAGCATAAATCTTTGGGACAGGAGCCTGGGGCTTCAGCATTGAGCTGAAGAGTCCGGATCTTGTTCAATCACTTATTTAGAGCAAAGAGCAGTGTGTTTGCAACACTTCTGGTTCCCTTTGTGAAATGAAGATGTGACGAATCATCTTTCTGAGTTATTCCCTTAACGAGCTTTTCAGATTTCCCAAGCATCTTTTTATATATCTTTTTTTCCCCTTGACTAAGACGTGAGTGCAGTGAATAAATAGCCTCATAAATGTCCCTGTCAGTGGAGCTGCTGGTGTGATAGCTAGATGGCTTCAGATGCAGAAAACTCATAGAGCAACCTGTCCTACTCTTTGCTCCAAGCTCTACTTCCAAGAGCCAGAAAGCCACCCAGCTCATTCCCGAGGATAGGGGCATCCTGCCACAGCGTCCACTAGCCTCCTAAACTGACTCATTTGGGGGCTGTCAGTCCCTTATTGGAAATCCTTGTCCCAGCTCCTCTGCAGCCAGGCCCCTGTGATCTTAAGGGGAAGAACTTTCTCCTGGCTTGCCAGTCCTACATTTTATTATTATTATTATATTTTTGCTGGTCCTGGGGCTTGAACTCTGGGCCTGGGTGCTATACCCAAGCTTCTTTGTGCTCAAGGCTAGTGCTCTACCACTTAAACCACAGCACCACTTCTGGCTTTTTCTGAGTGGCTTATTGGAGATTAGAGTCTCATGGACTTTTCTGCCCAGGCTGGCTTTAAGACATGATCTTCAGATCTCAGCCTCCTGGGTAGCTAGGATTATAGCTAGGATTGTATGGCACCAAGCTATTATTATTTTTGTGTTTATATTGGGCTTTTTGTGCAAGGCTGACACTCTACTACTTTGGCAATACCTTGACTTCTGGTTTTTGGTGGTTAACTGGGGATAAGAGTCTCACAGACTTTCCTTCCCAGCCTGGGCTTCAAACCATGATCCTCAGATTTCAGCTCCCTGAGGAGCTAGAGTTACAAGCATGAGCCACTGGAATGCCAAAAGTCCTGCATCTTGGTTATTCGTTGTTGTTGTTTGCCAGTCTTAGAGCTTGAACTCAGGGCCTAGACTCTGTTCCTGAGCTTCTTTTGCTCAGGATTTGCACTTTACCACTTGAGCCATAGAACCACTTCTGACTTTTTTGGTAATTTACTGGAGATAAGAGTCTTATGGACTTTCCTACCCTAGCTAGTTTTGAACCACGATCCACAGATCTCAGCCTCCTGAGTAGCTATGGTTACAGGCTTGAGCCACCTGCGCCCAATAAGACCTACCTTCCAGCCCATTGTTTTACACTCCTCTGAAAAATCTAGCTCTCTGCAGACCCACCCTTCAGCAGCCAGTGATAGGAGCTGACCCAAGGTCTGGCTGGGTGCACTTGCTGGCCACTGGGCAGGCTTCTCACTGACCAGGCTTCTGGAACTGATGGAGTATTCTTTGTGAATGACAAAGATAACAGTCCTGGGTCCTGGAACCTAGCTTGATGGGTCCACCATGCAGTTACCCCAGGAAAGGCAGTCCAGCACAGTGGTTAGTAGTGACCTCCTGACCTCAAGTCCTTGTATGCAACCCTTAGCCTGGCTGTGCCTCAATTTATTCATCTTTATACGGGCAAAAGGGTTGTGGTAGTTTTATCTATCATTAAAAGAATTAATTCAGGGGCTGGGAAGGTGGCTCAGTGGTAGAGTGCTTGCCTTGCATGCCTGAGGCCCTGGGTTCTATTCCTCAGCACCACATAAGCAAAAAGAAAAAACCCGAAGTGACGCTTTGGCTCAAGTTGTGGAGTGGTAGCCTTGAGCTGAAGAGCTGAGGGACAGCACCCAGGCCCAGAGTTCAGGCCCCATGACTGGACCCCCCAAAAAAATTAAAAAAGAATTAATTCAAATGCTTGCGTGACAGCATGTGTGAGGCCCTGAGTTTGATCCCCAGCACCACCCTTCTCCTCTGCAAAAAGACATACTGAATAATACAACCATTAACATTCATCAGAAAGTTATAATGCTAGTAGCTATATGAAGTAAAGAATATAAAGTGTTTATTTTTGTCTACCTGTTTCTTTCGGCTAGTGTACAGGGGCTTGAACTGAGGGCCTTGTAATCTCACACAGCTTGCCTGCTTTACCACTTGAATCATGCCTCCAGCCCAGCTTTTTGCTGGTCATTTTGGAGATGAGAATCTCACAGAGTTTTCTGCCCAGGCTGCCCTCAAATGGCAGTCTTCCAGATCTTCCCAGGCCAGCTTAGAACTGTGATCCACTAAATCTTAGCCTCCTGACTAATTGGGATTATAAGCGTGATCCACCAGCCACTGGCTTTGTGAAGTCTTTTATTTGGTCACGGTTTTGTGTCAGAAAGCAATCCTAGTTGACTCCTGCAATCCAGCACTAGTACCCCTTCTTTTCCACCTGGGCTGCCTAGTTCCAGCCTGGAGGTACACCCCAAAATGGTCTTCACTCACAAGTGCTTGGGTTTCTCACTCAGTCCCCAGGTTGGGCCTGGGGAAAAGAGCTCAGGAATCAGTATATTGCACAAGAAGAAGGAACACTGCCATGACAGGAAAATGTCGCTTGATACAATGAATACTAATGTTCAGAGTCTACTTTGGAAGATCCTGAGAGGCCAAATTTCAGGAAGGGAAACACAGAGTTAGCACAGAGTTAGTTACCACAGAGTTAGCAGGGAGGGCTCCCGGAGGAAGGGAGCATCTGTTTCATAATATGCCAGGAGTCACGACTCCCCAACTCCTAAACAACACATTTTCTGCAAAGCCTGTAGGCCCTGGGGCTCCAGGCCTTTGGCAAAGGGGTTAGAAAAGCTGCTTCAAAACAGTTCACCCGAGCAGAGTTAGCCCAGCCGTGGCCACACCAAGCCGGCTCTGCAAGTCAAGAGCAAGTTCTAGCTCTTGGGGCCTCCTCTTCCTTGCCTCCCCTCCAGGTGGCAAAGTCCAAGTCACAGTGAGTTCCAGGCCTTGCCTCCCCTTCCGTGTGTGTGTGTGTGTGTGTGTGTGTGTGTGTGTGTGTGTGTGTGTGTGTGTGTGTGTGTGTGTGTGTGTGTGTTTGTGTGAGAGAGAGAGAGACAAGACCACGCTAAGATTCACTGACTCACATTGCACTAACAGGATACATTTTGTGAGCGCTCTGAACCCGGATAGACCATCCAGAGAGCATTTCCCGTTTCTCTGAAAGCTCCCTAGGGTAATGGAAAGAGTTCAATAAAGGGACGAGGACGGGAAACCGTGTGGCTCCAGTGGGAGAGGGCAAGTCTTGAACTGAGAAAGCCAAGAAGAGCACAACGCAGAGTTTTGCCCAAAATTCAATCCCAGTACCTACACACACACACACACACACACACACACACACACACACACACACACACACACACACACACACACACACACACACACAGATAAAGGGATGTGATCTAGCCACGAGGTTTCCTTCAGGACCAGGGCTCACAGTATATGCCCTGACCCTCCAGCCTGGCTGGGTGTGCCGGTCGCAGGAACCCTAACCCAACGACAACACAGAGAACTGGGTACGGCCCTGGGGTGGGATACGGGGGCCTGCATCTGCCCTTGGAAGCCTCTTCTGACATGAAGGATGAGCTCTGACCTCATTCTCCCTCCCCTGCCCGTCTGCTCTGGGCTTCCCCTGGGACTAGGCCCAACCAACCACCAACCCTTTGGCTGTCCCCACAGGGCAGCCTTCAGGGACAATGAACGTCACAGCTGGCCATTGTTGAAGCGCTTTGTCTTTGCTGTTTAAAGATAATCGTATAAAAACACTTGGTCCAAACAGGCTCAGGGCCAGAAGCTACCACTCCCATGGCCCTGCCACCTCTGGCTGGTTCTACCTCTCGGACCTATGGGTGACGAAGCGGGGCTGCTTTCTTTAGGGTCTGAGCTGGCTGTCCTGCCTGGTACAGGTTCTGGGTGGGGTCTGAAATTCACATTCCACTCTGACACTTCAGCAATTACCACGACTTTGTACTTATACAAAGACTTGTAAAAAATAGTTTTTGGTCCAAGACTTGAACTCAGTGCTTTCTACTCTTGCTCAGCTTCCTTGTTCACAACTGGCACTACCCACTCTGCTTCTAGCTTTTTGCTGGTTAACTGGAGATTAAAGTATTGAGAATTTATCTGCAGGGCTGATTTTGAACTGATATCCTGATCTCAGTCTCCTAGGTAGCTCAGATTATCTGTCTCCTGAGTAGCTATGATTACAGGCCTGAGCCAGTTGCACCTTACTCCAACAAACAAAAGAGTACCAAGAGGAGTGTGTGTGTGTGTGTGTGTGTGTGTGTGAGTCTTGGGGCTTGAACTTAAGGTCTGGGCAATGTACCTAAGCTATTGTGTTCAAGATTGGCACTCTACCACCTTAGCCACAGCCCCACTTCCAGCTTTTTGGTATTTAATTGGAGATAAGGCCCTCCTGGACTTTCCTGCACAGGCTGGCTTCAAACTTCAATCCTTAGATCTCAGCTTCCTGAGTAGCTAGGATTGTAGGCATGAACCTGAGGTACCCAGCGAGAATTTTGTTTTTATAAAATCAAATAAATCAGCCACAACTGTACCTACCAAAAAAAAAGCTACCTACCTTGTAAGCAAAAGAATGAAGAAAGACAATTGAAGATACTGGAACCTATGTCCAGAACAGTAGTTTAGGGCCAATCTCATTTTCTCTTTCTTTCTTTCTTTCTTTCTCTCTTTCTCTCTCTTTCCTTCTTTCTTTCTTTCATTAAATTCTTAATTTTTAATTTTTTTGGTGGGGTGGTAAAGGAAAGACCCTATGTCTATTTTCTATTTTAAGTTAGCTTGGTGGCCTTTATAACATTCTTGACAGTTCTTTATATCTAAAGGTATGTTATTTTGTGCAAATGTCTGTATGAATTCTTTTGTCTAAGATCAGAGATTAGTATCTTTTATTTATTCAGTGAAATATGACATACAAGCAATACATTAAAAGAAATATATCATAATTAATAGAAGGTTTAATCAATTCCAAAATAACCCAAAACAGAATGCAAACAATGGATGGATCTTATTTTTTTATTTTTTGTTTTTGTCAGTTGTGGGGCCTGAACTCTGGGCCTGGGTGCTGTCTCTGAGCTCTTCAGCTCAAGGCTAGCTCTGTACCACATGAGTCACAGCACCACTTCTGGTTTTCTGGTGGTTTATCGGAGATAAGAGTCTATGGACTTTGCTGCCCAGGCTGGCTTTGAACTGCGATCCTCATATCTCAGCCTCCTGAGTAGTTAGGATAACAGGTGTGAGCCACCGGCTCCTGGTGTGGATCTTATTTTTGATCCAATTTGCTATTATTCTTCTTTTTGTTGGAGACTTGAGTCCATTAATACTTAAAATTATAGAGAGATGTGTCCTGTTTCCTGCCATTTCCTTGATTTCCTGTATTTTGTTTTTTTCCTATGTTTACTAAATTGATCTTCTAATAATTTTTGTCTGATTGTGTGTAATTTTGACTGTTTTCTTCAGATTGTATTTCTCCCTTTAGAATTCTTTGTAATGCTGGTTTAGTGGTCATGACCTGTTTTTTTTTTTTTTTTTTGTCGGTCGTGGGGCTTGAACTCTGGGCCTGGGTGCTGTCCCTCAGCTCTTCAGCTCAAGGCGAGCGCTCTACCACTTGAGCTACAGCGCCACTTCCAGTTTTCTGGTGGTTTATTGGAGATAGGAGTCTCACGGTCTTTCCTGCCCGGGCTGGCTTTGAACCGTGATCCTCAGATCTCAGCCTCCTGAGTAGCTAGGATTACAGGCGTGAGCCACCAGCGCCCGGCTGTCATGAACTGTTTTAATGTGTGTTTGTCATGCAAGGTTTTAGTTTCACCATCTAATGTAAATGATAACTTCACTAGGTAGATCAGTATGGGTTGGCAGTTGTTGATCTTCAGTGGCTTGGATTATGCCATTCCAGGCTCTCCTTGCATTGAGGGTCTGTGTAGAGAGACCTGCAGTGATTCTGATTTTCTTTCTATTGTAATATAACTCCTTCTTTAATTTTGCAGCATCTAAAATCAGTTCCTTAGTATTCACATCTGATGCTTTTATTATGATGTGTCTTGAAGTATGACTTCTTGAATCCAGTCTACTGGGGGTTCTATATGCTTCTGTTAAGCAGGTAAGATTGTCTCTCTTAAGAGTGGGGAAGTTCTCAGCTATTATTTTACTGAATAGGTTTTTTTTTTTTTTTGGGTCCGGTCGTGGGGCCTGAACTCTGGGCCTGGGTGCTGTGCCTCAGCTCTTCAGGTCAAGGCTAGCGCTCTACCACTTGAGCCACAGCGCCACTTCTGGCTTTTTTCTTTTTGCTTTATGTGGTGCTGAGGAATCGAACCCAGGGCCTCATGCATGCAAGGCAAGCGCTCTACCACTGAGCCACCTTCCTAGCCCCACTGAATAGGTTTTCAATGTCTTTACTATTAAATTCTTCCCCCTCATTGATCTCAATTATGGGTACATTTGATTTCTTAGCTGAGTCTGTCCATTTCTGGACTTCTCTTTGGACTTCTCTTTCCATACTTTTGGTAAGAAGACAGCGACTTTTTCTTTTTCTTTTTTTTTTGGGGGTCCGGTCGTGGGGCCTGAACTCTGGGCCTAGGTGCTGTTCCTCAGCTCTTCAGCTCAAGGCTAGCGCTCTACCACTTGAGCCACAGCGCCACTTCTGGCTTTTTTCTTTTTGCTTATGTGGTGCTGAGGAATTGAACCCAGGGCCTTATGCATGCAAGGCAAGCGCTCTACCACTGAGCCACCTTCCCAGCCCCCTCTTTCCATACTTTTGACTTTTTGTTCTAGCTCCTCTGAAGTTCTACAACCAACTCACAACCAACGCAGCTGTGAGATTGACCTGTCAGGAGCAGTCTAATGGTGGGAGCAGCTGAGCAGTGAGAGTTGCCTAGTGCCTAGCAGCCAGGCCAGGTGACTGTAGCGGCCCAGCAGACAGAGACAGAAATCAGCAGCAAGTCACTGCTACACCCAGATCCAGAGAAACAACTTGTGAAAATAATTCTATTAGCAATTCTATTTAGCACCTTTGCTGGCCCTGGGACCCAGAGTACGGTAGGCTACCCAGTGTAAACTAGTTGAAGCCAAGCAAGGGCTGCCACTAGTCAGAAGCAAACAGGACAAACTAGAGTGATGGCCCTGACAATCTCTGAATCCAAATGCCCAAATCACAACAAAAAAATGACAAGATTCATGAGCACTCAAGACAACAAACTAAGCCCAATAGCCAACAACAATCCAGGGAAGGATTCAAGTGAGAATGAAGAAGAGATGAATACAAAAGAACCATTAAAGAAATGATGACAGGGGCTGGGAAGGTGGCTCAGTGGTAGAGTGCTTGCCTTGCATGCAAGAGGCCTTGGGTTTGATTCCTCAGCACCACATAAGCAGAAAAAGCTGGAAGTGGTGCTGTGGCTCAAGTGGTAGAGTGCTAGTCTTGAGCTGAAGAGCTGAGGGACAGTGTCCAGGCCCAGAGTTCAGGCCTCAGGACCAACACCACCACCAACCAACAAACAAACAAAAAAAAGATGACAGAATTGGTCAATAAAATAAAAGGGGAGATGTAAAAACAACTTCAAGAGCACAAAGAAGAAATGACAAAGAAAATCTAAGACTCCCAGAAAGATACAGAGAAAACAGCCACACTATACATGGCATTAAAAGGTGAAATGGACACTATGGAACCGTGAAAGGTTCAACTTCCACAATGCAATCCACAGTGGAATCCATAGGTAACAGAATAAGTGAATTGGGAGCTGGGAAAGTGGCTCAGTGATAGAGAGCTTGCCTTGCATGCCTGAGGCCCTGGGTTCGATTCCTCAGCACCACATAAGCAAAAAGAAAAAAGCCGGAAGTGGCGCTGTGGCTCAAGTGGTAGAGCGCTAGCCTTGAGCTGAAGAGCTGAGGGACAGCGCCCAGGCCCAGAGTTCAGGCCCCACGACCGGACCCCCCCCCCCCCACCAAAAAAAAAAAAAACCAGAATAAGTGAATTGGAAAATAGAACTCCAATCTCATTTTCTGCCAGAAGTCTAAAAGGATTTGAAGAAAAGCACATGTGGGAGCTATTTCCTAGTTGTATGATCTTGGACACATTTTTTTCTGTTTGTGTTTTTGTGCCAGTACTGGGGCTTAAAGTCAGGCCGTTCACTCTCACGCAAAGCTGGTGCTCTACCACGTGAGCCACAGCTCTAGTCACAACGTAAACCTCCAACCCCCCTACTGCACCCTGATTCCAAACTATACTGAGTACTGCTGAGTTGGGAGTACATGGGTTAACATAAATCACCCACAAAACTGCAGGGGCCCCATTGTCACCCCTGAGCTATTTGGAGTTTTGGTCTGCCCTCCAATGCCAGACTTGCTTCAGCAAGTTCAGCAAATGCTTGAACTGCTGGGGACAAGGTGACAGAGGTCCCACCCCCATCCAGCCCAAAGGGTTAGGAGACAGCCCAGTCTCCAGCCAGTACCCTTTACAAACACATAGTTTCTCCTGGAAGCCAGATGTGGGAGAAAGTGAGAGCAGACAGGGGACCCTAAAAATAGAGCACCCTCTGATAAGGAGATAAAAATAGAGCTCAAGCTTTTCCTGTCTCCTACCCCAGCTGGAGAAGGACCATGTAAAAGGCACTCAGGAGTGACCAGAAACAGACATGCAAATTACATCCATGCAAGGACAGTTGACATTGCAGGACCTGGCACAGGCTGGCACAGGGCACTTTGCAGGATGAACATTGTTGCACTCAGCACCCAGCTGTGTTGGGGAATCCTTCTGGGTGCCTGCCCTCTGAGCAGAGTGTTTCAAGTTAGGCTGCCCAAGTGAATCATGGATTGCGTTCAGTGGTGGAGCTGTCTCCTCCTCCCACCACACATTTGCATGAAGGACAGGGGACTACAAATCCGGGGAGGGAAGGGGAACACTGCAGGTTGACCCTAGGGGTGTGTGCCAACCTGGATCTTGCATCAGGATAGGCTGAGAAGAAAGAACTTGGATGAGCATCATATCCTCCCTGTGTCAGTTCCTGGCAGACCCTTAGCATAGATGTATGTGTGGCCACAGGAGAATATGTGCATTCCTGCCAGTACTAGAGCATGCACTCAGGTTCTGGGCACTGTCCCTTAGCTATTTCCCTTCAAAGTTGGCACTCAACTTCTGGATTTTTTTTCCTGATTAGTTGGAAATAGTTTCACAGACTTTCCTTCCTGAGCTGGTTTTGAATTGTAGCCCTCAGATCTCAGTTTCCTAAGAAGACAGGATCACAGGCGTAGAGAGCCATTGGTGCCTGGCACACTCTATCTCTCTTTGTCTCTGTCTCTGTCTCTCTGTCTCTGTCTGTCTCTGTCTGTCTCTCTCTCTGTGTACTGGGAATGGAACCCAAGACTCTTGCTAGGCAAGCAGTCTATCCTTTGATTTATACCCCTGCCCTTTTGGTTTTTATTTCTGAGGTAGAACCTAACTTGACCTAGGTTGGCCTCCAACTCTTGCTCCTTCTGCTTCCATCTTCCAAATAGCTAGGATTATGGTTGTGAACCACAACACTCAACCTTTGTATATACTTTTATTTAATTCCCTCCATAACTTGGTGAGTTATGTGTTCAAGACCTATTTTACAGATTAAAAAAAAACCTAAAAGATAGTGTTGAATTTTTCCCATTTTACCTTTGTAGAATTGGGGATCTCACTGTAGTGTCCAGGCTGGTCCCAAAGTTCTGGATTCAAGCCAGCCTCTTGTCTTAATCTCCAAGTACTTGGGACTATAGGTATGGAACAATGAGCCCAGAATCACATAGCTACCTGAACAGTATATCTCAGTGAGCTCCTAGAGCTGGTGGAGATTTTGAGCAGATGGCTGTGGATGGACTGGGGGCTGTAGCTGCAGAAACTGTGCATGTCAAAACAGGTTTGGTTAAACATGCATCTCTGTCGCAGATGGATTGGGGTGAAGTCACCAGGTTCTCTCTCCTCAAGTCAATGGGGGGTCCCCAGGCCTTAGGATTCCAATGTGGGTGAGATGGTGTCAGCCTTCCCAACTGATGCTCTTGGAAAAGCCCCTGCCTCCGCTATAGGCTAGAATGCTGTGTAATTTCCTCTGTGGGTCAGTCCTCCACTGAGGGCTATGACAGTGCCATGACTCAGGCCTCAGCCTGATAGTCACCAGCTATCAGCCAGCTGGCTCCATGGATGTAGGAGTGGCTTCCTGCTGCCTTCCCATTCTGCTTTGCTCCAGGAATGGATTGGTTGTGGGTTACATGAGACTGGGGGCATATATCAGGAGGCGGAAACAGGTCTGGGGTGTGGCTGGGGACATGGCTGAGGCTGACCTTCTGCCAGTCTACAAAGTCAGCCGTGCTCCTCCAGGAGTTGGAGCTAGGCCTGATGTCCCCACCTTCCCCCTTTCAGGACATCTGCCAGGGGAATTTGCTCCTTTTGGAGAAAGGTACTTGGCTTAGATAATTAGAACAACAGCCACTCAGGAGCTACCTGCAGTCCATGTATGGCAGGAGCACTATGTATGGACAGGAACTTGAAACTCAGCAGCTGACTGAGCGTTTACAGAAAAAGAAAGATAAGCTTTGGCTTCCTGGTTCTGGGTTAACAGAGCCCCTTGGGGGTGGGGAGGCCCGGGTAGGTGTCAGTCATTCTTCTGGGCAATTGGAAGTCACATGCTCTGTGTCACTGAGGACTGAGGCTGTGACTCACACAAGTGCTTACCAAAGATCATTTGCAAACGGGCGAAACTGCTCTGTAGGCATTTTCCTTGTCTCTCTCTGATTTTTCTTTCATTGGCAGTACTGGGGTTGGACTCAGGGGCTTCTGTATGCTAGGCAGGAGCTTTAGCCTGCACTTAAACCACACCCGTCATTGCATTTCAAAGTGAGGGCTTTCCACTTCCAGGAGGAAAACTGGCCTTTGAAGGAGACAGGCCTCTCCTTCCCTTCACCTGGAACCAGGACTGGGAGTGAGTTCTGTGTCCCCCAATCTCTAGCAATTTCCAGAGAAGTCTGAGAAATGACTGGATGAACAACAGAAAAAGTGAAAGGACATTTGTGGGACACCCTTAAGCCCCCAGTTTCGTTTTGTTTTTGGTTTTTGGTTTTTTTTTGGTCCTGGGGCCTGAACTCAGGCCCTGGGCACTGTCCCTCAGCTCTTCAGCTCAAGGCTAGCGCTCTACCACTTGAGCCACAGCGCCACTTCTGGCTTTTTCTGCTTATGGGGTGCTGAGGAATCGAACCCAGGGCCTCATGCATGCAAGGCAAGCATTCTACCACTGAACCACTTTCCCAGCCCCAAACTGGGAAAGTAGGCCTTCCCTATAGTCTTGCTCCTCAGGGGGCAGAAGATGCTGTGTGCTCCCCAGAGGCTACCTGGACAGAGTGAGCTAGCTAATGGTCAGTTATAACAAAGAGGTTCATGAATGCCAGGGGCTCACCCTTTCTCTGCCTCTGTGTGTGTGTGTGTGTGTGTGTGTGTGTGTGTGTGTGTGTGTGTTCATACTGGGGCTTGAACTCAGGTCTTTGAGCTCTTGCTTGGCCTTTTGGCTCTAGTGCTTAAGCCAGACCTCCACTTCCAGTTTTTTTGCTGGTTAATTGGGGATAAGACCTCTTGGATTTGTCTGCATTGGCTGGCTTTGCACTTGGATTCTCACTTATGTCTCCGCCTCTTGGGTAGCTAGGATTACAGGCATGAAGCACCAGCTCCTGGCCTGCACCTCCTTCCAAGAAGAGGATTCAAACCCCCTTTGATGGATTACAGCCACTAAGTATCTGAGCCTTTTGTGGAATTACAAGGTTTTTCTATTGTGATTATTATTGTGTTCCCTAAGTTTTTTGGTTGTTTTTTAAGTTTGGTGACAGACACTAAGATCCCAGGCAAAGCAGCATGGTCAGGCTGGGAGGAGGGAGCTGTCATTTGTGCATCCCGGTCAAGTTGCCCTGGGCCAGGCTGTCCCGGGGTCAAGTTGTCCCAACAGTGTGTGTGAGAGCAGATCCATACCTGCTCTCCCACCCCTCCCCTGCCTGGAAATCCCCTCCTTGATCGCTCCAGGGAGTTAGGTGGTAGTGACACCAGTTGTCACCATAGCTACTTTCTATCACAGACAGGGGGACTGGGCACCTTCAAGTGGGCTCACATTTTTACTTTCTTCCCTTTGTTCTCCTTTTGCCTTTTTCTTCTTTGGAAATCTAATTGCCTCCTGGTCAACTTAGCAGATGGGGTCTGGCACCCAGAGAGGAGGTAACCCTGGAGAGAGATTTGAATGGGGAAAAGGGCTTACAGCATGGAAGGGTTCAGTGAAGGATGCCCGCGTGGGCTTGGACACTTGGTGTCAGAGGTTCTACCTTTGAGATGCCTAGAGGTAGTGAGAAGATACCAAGGGTTGAGTTCACAAAGCAAATTAATGATAGGAACATTAGTAATGCATTAGGCTGATCACATGAACAATGGAGCCGATCTCTAGCAGGGGAATTCAAGTTCACTGTGCACTTCAGGCAGGCAATTCATTCTTGTCCCTGCCCCAGGATTTCCCACTCGCTTGGGCCTTCCACAGACTTTACCATAAACAACGAAAACTCTTATGGCCAAACAACTTTCAAAGACCGTTGTCTCTAAAAGGAAATTGGCACTACATTTTCCCACATGAAGTCCAAAAAGATGTGATTACTCAGAACTCTCAACATTCTTGGGAGCATCTGAGAAATTTCCCAGTACTTCCCACGGCCCTCCGTGCGGGAAGGCAAGCCGGAGCGACTCACACACAGGCCTTTCTTGGTCTCATAGCAACTGCACAAACCATTGCATAACTGTGTGTATGTGTTTGTGTGTTACTTTGATAAAGGAAAGGAAATGCAAATAAAGAAGTAATAACTTCTGGTAAGTTTATGCCTAAAAAGATGACTTTCTTTGTATTCTCTGTTGCTCTCATCTCAAAATTCTTCCTCTTAAAATCTCTTCTCTCTGCAATAATTTATATGATTAATTCTAGGAGATGCCCTACATTAGGGCTCAAAATGAACCTCAAGCCCAGAGATGAATGCAGGGACTCTCTAGTCAAGCATAGCTTTGGTCACCAGCTTACTTCCCATGCAAAGTGAAACTCAGGCAGGAAAAGATCTGGAGAGTCTTGGCAAACACTGAAAACACTACTAGAAAAGGATTGTGGGACCTATGGAATCTGTCCCCACCACTATGGGGCCCAGACAACTTACCTTGGTTACCTCTCACCATGGGCCTGGGGCAGTCTGCATGTGTCCTGGGGCCCAGAGAAAATAGCTGTTCATATCTGGGCCTGCAGCAAACCTGGAGGAAAAATGAGGATTCTCAGGATTCTCTGCCTGGATGAATGTTGGCAGGTAGACATTTGTCTCAACTCTTTTTTGAAAAATTAGTGTTATTATTATTTTAAAGTTGATACATAGAGGTTGTCTCAATTCTTAAAGAATGATCTATTTGATTTGTTGGTACTGGGGTTTGAATTCAGGGTATTCCCATTGGTTTGGTTTTCCTGCTCATGGCTGGTACTCTACGACTTGAGTCATGTCTCCAGCCCAGTTTTTTTGCTAGTTATTTGACCTTTTTTTGCCTGAGATGGCTTTGAAACTTAATACTCTAGGTCTCAGCCTCTTGAGCTGCTAGGATTAAAGTATGAGCCACCAGGGCCCTGCTTTTAAAAATAATTATTTATTATTATCTTTAAATAGTTGTACAGTAGGGTTTTGATTCAATATGTCAGTTTATGAGTACAATGCTTTTTGATCAATGTTACCTCTTCCATCATTCTCTCCTTATCCCAACTGCTTTGTATCCTTGTGTTTTGTTTTTAAAGAGGAGAGAAAAAGAAGGGGAAGGAGGAAGGAAGGAAGGAAGGAAGAGAAGGAAGAAGGAAAAAAGAAAAAAAGGAAAAAGGAAGGGAACAAAAGAAAAGTTTTAGCTGGGCTCCTGCTTGTGATCCTAGCTACTCAGGAGGCTGAGATCTAAGAATCAAGGTTCGAAGCCAACCTTGGCAGCAAATTCCATGAGACTCTTATCTCCACTTACGCAGCAAAAAAAAACCAAAACAAAACAAAAAAAAAAAAAACTAGAAGCAGAACTATGACTCAAGTTTTAGAGCAGTGGTCTTGAGCAAAAAAAAAAACACCTCAGAGATAGGGTCCCACACCCTGATTTCAAGTCCCAGTATTGGTACCAAATAAATAAATAAGCAAAAATTCTAGATCTGTTATGTTCAATTTGGGAACCGTTGCTCACTGTCTACAAACTGTTATTGAGCACTTGACCTATTCCTTCCCTTTACCCCTCTGCTGGAGGACTTCAGGGCCTTGCTACTAGGCCTTGCTTTACAGCACTGAGCATTTGAAGTGTGAATGCTCCGAAATGAGATGTGTTGTAAGTATAAAATATAACTTGTAATTTAAAATCTTAGAAAGAAAAAAATTTATTGATTATATGTTTACAAGATTATATTTCAGAGTTTTGCTTTCACTAAATAAAATAGACTAAAAAGCTGGGTGTGGAGGTATATCCCTGCAATCTGAGCATCCAGGAGTTGGAGGCCAGAGGATCACAAGTTTGAAGCCAGCTGAAGCTATCTACTGAGGCTCTGTGTCAAAAATAAAATGAAATAGCCAGGTGCTGGTGGCTCATGCTTGTAATCCTATCTACTCTGGAGGCTGAGATCTGAGGATCCCAATTCAAAGCCCGCTGGAGGCAGAAAATGGGTGAGACTCTTCAATTAACCACCAGAAAACCAGAAGTGGTGCTATGGCTCAAAGTAGTAGAACACTAGCCTTGAGCAAAAGAGCTCAGGGACAGTGCCCAGGCCCTGAGTTCAAGCCCTACAACTGAAAATGATAATAATAATATGAAATATATTATAGTTAATTTTACTTTTTTTGTGAGTAGTTAGGATTACAGGCGTGAGCCACCAGTTTCCAGCACCTTTTAATGTGTCTACTAGAGCATTAACTTACAAGTCCTTCTGTGACCTGTCCCTTAATTCCAAGACAGCAGTGCTTTACACAGTGGCTTCCTGGGTGGCTGGTGCTTAGCTCTAATCCTAATTCTGTTTCTACTTTCCACTACATTTTGCAGAGGCATTTTGCTCTGCCCCTTTCCCGAAGTGGGGCTATGGGAAACCTGCCCAAGTGTATGGCTACCACTGCATAGATCTAAGTATTGTCCTTAAAAGTCTCTTTTGATTTATTTTTTTTAAGACAGGCTCTCCCTATTTAACCCATGTTGGCCCTCCTGTCTCAATTTCAGGCCTACTTCACTGTTTGCTGCCTATGTAGCTATCATGTTGCTTGATCTTTTAAAATCCCTCACTTCAGATAAATGGGTGGCTATGTGTTAGTAATGGACAGCGGGATCAGGCGTGTGAGCGGAAGAGGTTTTGGTTAGGTCTCAGGGGAGGCTGAGTTGAAGTCAAAGTTCAAGTTTGAATCCAGATTTGTTTTTATGTGAGCTTCACAAGACCATTCACAGAATGAACATCTGTGTCTCCAACATGAATTAAGCTCCTTCTGTGCCCTACAGTGCACTGCATGATGCGTCTAGCTCACTGCTGCAGGATCCTGGAGGAGGAGAGATGGCAGGAAATGGTGTAAGTGCCTAGTCCTCCAGGCCACAGCCTGTATGTACATAGCTTTATATAGTCGTAATTACAGCACAGTATAAGTGGTGTGCTGTGAGAGCAGGACTTGAAATCAGTACCTGACACTTTCACTTATTGGCTGGTGCTCTACCAACTGCCCTGCCTTCAACTCCCCGGTGTGGCTTTTTTTTTTTTTTTTAAACAGTCTTGGGGCTTGAATTCAAGGCCTGGGTGCTATCCCTGAGTTTTTTTCACTCAAGGTTAGCTAGCACTCTAACATTTTGAACCATAGTGCCACTTCTGGTTTTCTGGTGGTTCATTGGAAATAAGAGTCTGGCTTTGAATAGCAATCCTCAGATCTCAACCTCCTGAGAAGCTAGGATTACAGGTGTGAGCCACTGGCACCCAGCTTTTTACTTCTTTCTGATGGATGTGTCCAAGCTCCTAAATAGTCCTTATAGTCCACAAATGACTCAGTTTCTAGCTCTGCATATTTAAATAAGATAGCAGCAAAAGTGGAATTTGCTTTACTTTTGTACCTTTCCTTTGGGATTTATATTCTCCTTAAGATATATTCTCAGAAAAAAATACATTATTGTGCTAAAAGTTAAGTTTTGTTTTTGAGCACATTGCAAGGTGCTATCCAAAGGGCATCCCTGAAGTTGGATGCATGTGCAATGATCCCTCACCTGTTCGGGGAGTTACATTCCAGAGACCCCTAATAAACATGAAAATCCACGAAGTAGCAGCATTATGTTTAATTATTTATACATCTATATTTTAAGGCTTTATAAACCGTTCCCACTCTCCTATAAACTTTCCCCTTTCCTACCCTCTTATTAACTTTTTTTACATTCTTTTTTTTTTTTTTTTTTTTTGGGTCCAGTCGTGGGGCCTGAACTCTGGGCCTGGGCACTGTCCCTCAGCTCTTCAGCTCAAGGCTAGCGTTCTACCACTTGAGCCACAGCGCCACTTCCGGTTTTTTTTCTTTTTGCTTATGTGATGCTGAGGAATCGAACCCAGGGCCTCAGGCATGCAAGGCAAGCACTCTACCACTGAGCCACCTTCCCAGCCCCAAACCTTTTTTTTACATTCTTATGACCATTTCATATGCTCCCTATAAATACCTACATACTGCAAAATCCCACAATATAGCGAAAATTCCATGATGCAGAATTAGAATGACATTAAAATTGGATTATAGAATTTTTTTTATACATCAAAGCTGCAATAAGTGAACGGTGATATAGCAAGAGTGACTATATTTGGTTTCTTTTTTTTTTTTTTTTTTGTCAGTTATGGGGCTTGAACTCAGGGCCTGGGCGCTGTCCCTGAGCAATTTTTGCTCAAAGCTAGTGTTCTTCCACTTCCATTTCCACTGGAAGTGCCACAGCAGCTCTTCCAGTTTTCAGGTGGTTAATTGAGGATAAGAGTCTCATGAACTTTCCTGGATAAGAGTCTAGTGAACTTTCCTGTCCAGGCTAGCTTTGAACCATAATCCTCAAATCTCAGCCTCTTGAGTAGCTAGGATTACAGATGTGAGCCACTGGCGCCTGGCTTATTTGGTTTCTTATATCTTTCAGGATAAAGGGGCTCTCATCCTGCCACCTCTCCCTTCCTTCCTTCCCCTCACATGCACTTTTTTAAAAAAACTTTTTATTGTTATTATAAAAGCATGTTACAGAGGGGTTGCAGTTACATAAGCCAAGTAAAGACTACATTTCTTTTTGGACAATGTCACCACTTCCCTCAGTCTCTCTGTTTTTCCTTCCCACTCCCACCTATAAGTTGTATAGTTTATTTTCAACATGGTGTCTACTATCACTGCTGCCACATGCAAATTTAAAGGCTGAATAAGTGATACCGTTTTACTTTTTTCTTTTTTCCGCTCTTTCCCCCGCCCTCCCCCCCCACCAGTTCTGAGGCTTGAACTCTGGGCCCCTCGGTGCTGTCCCTGAGCTCCTTTTGCATTCTATCGTTTAAGCCACAGTGCCACTTCTGGCATTTTCTGTGATTAATTGGAGATAAGTGTCTCATGGACTTTCTTGCCCGGACTGGTTTTGAACTATGATTTTCTCAGATCTCAGCCTCTGAGTAGCTAGGATTACAGGCGTGACCCACCAACACACCTGGCTCCTACTTTTTTTTTTTTCCTGGTACAAAAGTTTAAACTTAAAATTTGGGCTTGCTTGATTTGCCACGAAAGCTGGTATCTCACAACTGTATCCATAGCTATTCAAGAGGCTGAGATTTGAGGATCTATGTTTCGAAACCAGCCCTGAGTGAAAAGCCAAGCAAGAGCAAGAGATCCTGAGTTCTGGTCTGCACACACACACACACACACACACACACACACACACACACACACACAATTGCAAATGGGAGAATCTACAATGGTTTTACACCTTGCTTTAAAAAATGTTTCTCAAGGGGCTGGGAAGGTGGCTCAGTGGTAGAGTGCTTACCTTGCATACATGAGGCCCTGGGTTCAATTCCTCAGCACCACATAAGCAAAAAGAAAAAAGCCGGAAGTGGTGCTGTGGCTCAAGTGGTAGAGTGCTAGCCTTGAGCTGAAGAGCTGAGGGACAGCGCCCAGGCCCAGAGTTCAGGCACCATGACTGGCAAAAAAAAAAAAAATGTTTCTCAAATGTAGGTCCATGTCACCACATAGAAATCTATTTCTCCTCCCTCCCTCCCTCCCTTACCTTCTTTCCCTCTCTCTCTCTTTCTCTTGCTTGTCCTGGGGCTTAAACTCAGGGCCTGGGTGCTGTCCCTTAGTTTTTGCAATCACTGCTAGTGCTCTACCTTGAGCCACAGCTCCACTTCCAGCATTTTGGTGGTTTAAAAGGAGATAAGGAGATAAGCGCCTCCCAGACTTTCCTGCATGGACTGGCTTTGAATTGCGATCTTCAGATCTTATTCTTTTTTATGGTAAAAATACTGTGCAGAGGGGTTACAGTTCATGAGTAAGGTAATGAGTACATTTCCTATCGATCATTGTTACCCAGATCTTATTCTTTACAATTGTAGTCATGAGCCACTGGCACCTGGCAATCTACTTCATTTTGCAGAGCCACATTCTTCCACTGATGGTATTATTTATTACCTAGCTCTCTATTACTAGGCATTTAGGTGTTCCTTATTTTTGCCACTATAAATAATGCAGGGTCTGGGAATGTGGCTTAGTGGTAGAGATCTTGCCTACCATGCATAAAGACCTGAGTTCGATTCCTCAGTACCACATAAACAGAAAAAGCCAGAAGTGGTGCTGTGGCTCAAATGGTAGAGCGCTAGACTTGAGCAGAAAAGAAGCGCAGGGACAGTGCCCAGGCCCTGAGTTCAAGCCCCAGGACTGGCCAACAAAATGCTATTTAAATAAACATCCTTGTGGATTTTTGGGAATATACCTGCAGGGTAAATTCCTAGAACAAGAACAACACAAAGGAAACTGCACTTTAATGCTGAAAGATATTGCCAAATCGCTCTCAGTGAGGCTGTGCCAATTTCCACTTCCATCAGCAATGACTGAGCAAGGTTGCTTCCCTCCCCTCCACAGCATCAGGGTTTATTACACCTGTAAACCTTTCCCTTCTGATCAGTGAAAAATGCTATTTCACAGCAGCCTTCATTACATGTCTCAAATTATGGTTGAGAAATGTATTTGGAATGGAAAGAAAACATTTGGATTTCCCCCCCTCCTCCTTCTCCCCATCTCTTCCCTCCCTTTGTTAGTGCCTACACTAGGCTTGAACTAAGGGCCTTGAGTTCTTTCTTAGTTCTTTCCATTCAAAGCTGGCACTTTGTTGCTAGAGCCATACCTCCACTTCCTTTTCTTTTTTCTGATACCACGGCTTTACCAGGACCTTACACTCTCATTTGGCTTTCTTGCTCAGCTGGTGCTTTACCACTTGAGCCATGCTTACAGCCCAGCTTTTTGCTGATTGATTAGAGATGGAGTCTTTTTTTGGGGGGGGGGCCTGAACTCTGGGCCTGGGCGCTGTCCCTCAGCTCTTCAGCTCAAGGCTAGCACTCTACCACTTGAGCCACAGCGCCACTTCTGGCTTTTTTCTTTTTGCTTATGTGATGCTGAGGAATCGAACCCAGGACCTCATGCATGCAAAGCAAGCGTTCTACCACTGAGCCACCTTCCCAGCCCTCTTTTTGGTTTTTATTATTAGCAAATACTGGTTGCACACAGGGGTTCATTGTAGGGTTTCTGTATGTATATACAAAGTGTTCCAGTCAAATCCATCCCTTCTATTATCACTCTTCTTTCTCCTCCCCCCTTCTTGGAACAATTTCATCAGGTTTTGTTGTTTTATTTTCATATACACATATAAGATACTTCAACTATATTTGCCCTCACCGTTTGCTCTCCTATCTCTGGCTGGTGCCCATTCCCAAAGAGAATCTATTCTATATTCCAGCCTTCTTGTCTGACTCTGCATCTGCATAATATGTTAAAAATTCAATACAAAAGCCAGGTGCTGGTGGCTCACGCCTGTAATTCTAGCTATGCAGAAGGCTGAGATCTGAGGATTATGGTTCAAACCCAGCCTGGGCAGGGAAGTCCGTGAAACTCTTATCTCCAATAAACCACCAGAAAACTGGAAATGGAACTATGGTTCAAAGTGGTAGAGTGCTAGCCTTGAGCAAAAGGAACACACAGGCCCTGAGTTCAAGCCCCACAACTGACAAAAAAAAAAAGTGAAATAAAATATAGGCCGTGCATGTTGGCTGCCTCGGCAATCCCAGACACCTTGGAGGAAATAAGGAGGGCTGCAGGTTCAAAGCCAGCCTGGGCAAAAAGTTTGGGAGATTCTATCTCAGTCATAAAGCTGGGTATAGTTTTCTGTGCCTGTATGTCAGTTATGCAGGAAGCTGTAGATAAGATCACCATCTGAGGCTGGGCTCTAGGAAAAAGCAAGAAAGCTGTCAGTGGGCACTGGTGACTCACATCTGTAATCCTAGCTACTCAGGACACTGAGATCTGAGGATCACAGTTCAAAGTACATGAGAAAGTACATGAGACTCTCCCCTCCATTAAACTATTCAGAAAAGGCCAGAAGTGGTGCTGTGGCTCAAATGGTAGAGAGCTAGCCTTGAGCACAAAGAAACTCAGGGACAGCATCCAGGCCCAGAGTTAAAGCTCTGGGTCCAGCAGGTAAAAAAAAAAAAAGAAAAGAAAAGGAAAAAGAAAAAAAAGGCAGGAAAGTCTGTAAGATGTAAGACTTTTATCTCCAATTAACTACCAAAAAAGAACTGTGAAGTCACGAGTTAACTGAAGAAGGGGAAAAAGCATTTGTCTAGTTTAGTACAAGAATTAGTGGCAGTCCAAAAAAGCAACTTACCCCATGTCTCAATCCATCCTATCCCAAAGTGGACCAGACGGCTGGGAAGGTGGCTCAGTGGTAGAGCACTTGCCTTGCATGCATGAGGCCCTGGGTTTGATTCCTCAGCACCATATTAGCAGAAAAAGCCGGAAATGGTGCTATGGCTCAAGTGGTAGAGCTCTAGCCTTGAGCTGAAGGGCTGAGGGACAGTGCCCAGACCCAGAGTTCAGGCCCCACAACCGATAAAAAAAAAAAAGAGCTGTAAGTAGAGCTGTGTCTCAAGAGGTAGAACACTAGCCTTGAGCAGAAAAGTTCAAGGACAGCATCTGGGCCCTGAGTGTAAGCCCCAGGACCAACACCAAAACAACTCAAAATGAAAAATAATAAAGCCTGAAAAATAAAAACAGAAAGGCCTGGGACTGACTCAAGTGATTGCATGCATGCCTAGTAAATGTAACAATTGTAACCCTAGCTACTCAGGAGGCTAAGATCTGAAGATTAAGGTTAGAAGGCAGCCCATGCAGACAAATTCATAAGACCTTCCTGCCAATTAATTAGTCAAGTTCAGAAATAGATATGTGGCTCAAGTGGTAGAGTGCCAAGTAAAAAAATGTCCAGCAAGAATGCAAGGCTAAAATACTGGCAACACAAAATAAATTAAATATTATTGGGTGCTCATGCCTCTAATCCTATCTACTCAGGAGGTTGAGACCTGAGGATCAAAGTTCAAAACCAGCTTAGGGAGGAACCTCTGTGAGACTCTTATTTCCAATGATCTACCAGAAAGCCAGAAATTCAGGTGCGGCACAAGTGGTAGAATGCCAGGCTTAAGCAGTGGTAGGCCTTGATTTGAAGCCCCAGTACTGGCACTAAAAGTATATATTAAGTGTGTAAGGATTAATCTTTGTACATCAAGCTTTCTCCCTTTTAATTCCTGTTCCCCAGAGATGGCAGACATTTGATCTCAGTAAGTCAAGGATTTGGCCAATTCTCTTTCCTTTAGGCCCATTTCTGGGATCTCCTTTGCCTAGGTGCAGTGATACTACGTGGCAGTAGAGTGGGGCTTATTTGATCCTAGGCCTGCTCTCCACTTGACATCTGCTGGGCTTCCCTGTATGGCCACTTCTGGGATAGGCTATCACTTCTTCAGTATAGGGCTTCTCTGCAGCTGCTTTTCCCCTTGCTGGTGCCATCCCAAGCACACAGACTTCTTTCTTGACTCTTCAGAGGCCCAGCTGCCTGGACATGTCCAATATAGTCCTTAGCTACCTCAGCTAGCTTATCCCAGGAAGCATAGACAGAGGCCCCGTCCTCAGGAATCTACCACTATCCCTGTACAGATCATCACAACTCTGTTCTCCTCCCCAGCCCAGGGATAGAGACAGCTCAGGAATTCTCTTCAAGCAGCTTTTCCAAATCTAGGCCTGTGTCTTTTACCTCCCTCCAAATACTTCAAATTCTGAAACTCAGAGAACTGGAAGACATTTTTACTTTTCTTTCTGAATTTTTCCTCCTCTTTAGCTGCTCCTTGCTTGTACTTTTCTTAGATCCTCCGCTGACAGCTGACAACACCCAGGGAGCAGCTGTGGTTAGTCAGATTACGGGTGCCCCCTTCCTGAGAAGCCCTTGGTAGGCGGGGACTGGCCCATCTTGCTGTCCTCTGTGGCTCTCAGCTTGTGGGCCTGCACATCTGGGGCACTAAGGCTGGGTAGTATTGACTTTTTTCTGTGGGAAGTATGTGTGCTGGCTAAGCAGACACTCTACCACTTGAGCTTCACCCCCCACCCCGCATTTTACTTTTTGAATTTGTTTTCCAGATAGGGTCTCTCGCTTTTGCCTGAACTGGCTTCCCATAATGAGCTTCCTACCTGTGGCTCCTGAGTAGCTGGGATTACAGGTTATTGGCTATCATGCCCAGCCCTGCCTTTTAGTTTTAATGAATCGGAAGAATGTGGAAGAGTGGGGCTTCAGATATTCAGAGTGTCCCTCCACTGACCCTCAAGAAATGGGGGTGGGGGCTGGGAATTTGGCGGAGTATAGAGTGCTTGCTTAGCATGAGTGCAGCTCCAGGGTCAGTTCCTCAGTACTACAGAAACAGAAACAGCTGGCAGTGGTGATGTGGCTCAAAGTGGTAGAGTGGTAGCCTTGAGCAAACAGAAGCTCAGGGACAGCGCCAAGGCCCAGAGTTCAAGCCCCAGGAAAAGAAAGAAAGAAAGAAAAAGAAAGAAAGAAAGAAAGAAAGAAAGAAAGAAAGAAAGAAAGAAAGAAAGAAAGAAAGAAAGAAAGAAAGAAAGAAAGAAAGAAAGAGAAAAAAGAAGGGAGGGAGGGAGGGAGGGAGGGAGGAAGGGAGGGAGGAAAGGAAGGAAGGAAGGAAGGAAGGAAGGAAAGAAGGGAAGGTGGGGAAGTTCCAGAGAGAAATGTCCTTCTCCCCATGTGCATGGTACTCAGCCTCCATCTCTGCTTTGCTGTTTGTTTTTGTGTTTGTTTTTTCAGACTAGGAGGCTGGCCTGTATAAATGGCCTCATCACACACAGCAATCCAGACTCCAGGGCAGAGGAACCTGTGCAAGGCCAATCTCCCTAACTAGTCTCCAGCCCTTCTTTTCTTTTCTTGTTTTTGAATTAGTATACATTTGTATCATGAGGGCATTTCATTGTGAGATTTCCATACATGCACACAGTGCACTTTGAATAAAATCGCCCTCTCCAGGCTGGGAAGGTGGCTCAGTGGTAGAGCACTTGCCTTGCATGCATGAAGCCCTGGGTTCGATTCCTCAGCTCCACATAAGCAGAAAAAGCTGGAAGTGGCACTGTGGCTCAAATGGTAGAGGGCTAGCTTTGAGCTGAATCGCTGAGGGACAGTGCCTGGGATGAGTTCAGACCCCATGACCAACAACAACAACAAAAAATCTCCCTCTCCAGGGGCTGGGAAGGTGGCTCAGTGGTAGAGCGCTTGTCTTGCATGCCTGAGGCCCTGGGTTCGATTCCTCAGCACCACATAAGCAAAAAGAAAAAAGCTGGAAGTGGTGCTGTGGCTCAAGTGGTAGAGCACTAGCCTTGAGCTGAAGAGCTGGGGACAGCGCCCAGGCCCAGAGTTCAGGCCCCACGACCGGACCCCCCCCCAAAAAAAATCTCCCTCTCCAGCACATTCCCATTTCTCCTTTCCCTTCCCTTCCCTCCTCTCCCCTACCTTCCCCTCCCCTCCCTTCTTTCTCTCTCTCTCTCTTTCTCTCTCTCTCTGTGAGTGTGCTGGGGGCTTGAACTCAGGACCTCATGTTCTTGTGTTCTTGCTTAGCATTTTCATTTTCATTCAACGCTGGGGCTCTACCACTTGAGCTACACTTTTACTTTTGGCTTTTTTGCTAGTTAACTGGAGATGATAGTCTCTTGGATTTGGCTTCAAACTGGGATCCACATATCTAAGCCTGAATACAGCAATGAGCTACTAGTGTTCAGCTCAAGCTTTATTGGTGTGTGTGTGTGTGTGTGTGTGTGTGTGTGTGTGTGTGTGTGTGTGTTTGTGTTGGTACTGGAGCTTGAACTCAGCCTTGTGTTCTCACTTAGCTTTTTTTTTTTTTTTTTTTGTTGGCCGTGGAGCTTGAACTCTGAGCTTGGGTGCTGTCCCTGACCCCTTCAGCTCAAGGCTAGCGCTCTACCACTTGAGCCACAGTGCCACTTCTGGTTTTCCAGTGATTAATTGAAGATAAGTCTCACAGACTTTTCTGCTGGGGCTGGCTTTGAACCGTGATCCTCAGCTCTCAGCCTCCTTAGTAGCTAGGATTACAGGTGTGAGCCACTGGCGCCCAGCTTTCTCACTTGGCTTTTTATTTCTCTCAAGGCTGGCTCTCTACCACTTGAGCTACACTTCTGCTTCCAAGACTTTCTGTACACCCTTTGTACCCATTGAAATCTCAAAAAAATTAAACCCTAAAATTAAAAACATGAGAAGTATATTGATAAGGCCCAGGACAACTGGAGCTTTGTTCTACCTAAAGGTAACAGCTGGCCTGGTTAAATGGGGATGGTTTACAAAGCTGGGTATAGAATAAACTCAGGGCTGTGCAGCAGCCTGGGATTACAACAAAAACACTACTATTACTTACTAGAGTCTAGGAAAGAAGCTGTGACCTTCCTTCCAGGGTCATAAGCCAGCCTGGGCAACTTCACAGCCAGGGCATCTGGGGTATGAATACAGACTTCCTCTCTTCCCTCCCTTTGATCTCTCTCTGGATGGCCTGTCCATTGACCAACACCAAAAGGCAGCCAGAGGTCAAGAGTACTCATCCATGTAGCCAGGAGCCAGCCTGCCTGGGTGTGCAGCCAGCTCTACTACCGAGTGTCTTAAGCATGGTGATCTATCACAGGGGGATAAGAAACACACATATCTGAGAAGGGTGGTATGAGAACAAAACTCTCTAACCCACGCAGAGTGCTGAGAACAGCGCTGATGACAAACGCTTCCATTTTCTATGGCTTCTGCCAAGGCCAGATTCCTATGCGAGGCAGCCTGAGGAAGCCAGCAGCGGGGGTCAGGTCGGCTGGCCATGGGAATATCATTATTAACTAACCTATTCATTGAGCATCTCTACATGTCAGGACTGAGCTTCCCCCTTACCCACAACCTGTGTGGAATCTTCCTGGTCTTACAGAGGCGGTGACTAAAGCTGGGCCGGGGGCGGGGGGAGGGGGGCACTCCTTGCCCAAGGTCACACAGTGAACAGCCCAGCCCAGCCCTCAATGCTATTCCCTTCCCAGCAGCTAAGTGTTCTCTTTTAGAAAATCGGAGCCCAAACAGTACTTATAAAGTGCAATGTGAAAAGTTAAAATTGAGAACTTCCTGTCTTTTGTGAAATTTCATCTGAGCTTGTCAGGCATCTAAGTACTTTTACAAGGGTAAATTTCCATTTAAGAATATTGCCAGGGCTGGGTACCATGTTCACATCTAGGATTACACCTGTAATCTTAGCTAGTCAGGAGGGTGGAATCTGAGGATCTAGGTTTGAAGCCAATCTAGGCAGGAAAATCTGTGAGACTCTTATCTCCAATTAACCACCAGAAAACTGGAAGTGGCAAGGTGGTTCAAGCAGTAGAGCATTTGCCTTGAGCTGAAGAATTCAAGGACAGCACCCAGGCCTACAGTTCAAGCCCCACGACCAACAAAAAAATTAAAAAACAAATAAAATAAAATAGAATTTTGGGGAAGGGAAAATGGAGAGTGGGGGGTGTCTGATCAAGATAATTGTATGGACATGTCAAGATAACTCCCCCTTGTACAATTAATTGATGTTAAAAAATGATATACAAAAGTACAACATTGAAGATTATTGTAATTTTATGAAAAATTAAATATAAGTGTGTTAAAAAGTACATGCATTTTTTCATAAAACTACTAGGACCATCCTATTCAGTCTGTTATATTTAAGAAAGTGAAATAAAGGAATATGTATCAAGAAAAATGCTTCTTGGCTCTGACTGTGGCTTAGTGGTAGAGTGCTTGCTTAGCATTCATGAAGCCCTGGGTTCGATTCCTCTGTACCAAATAAACAGAAAAAAATGGAAGTGGAGCTGTGGCACAAGTGATAGAGTGCTAGCTTTGAGCAAAAGAAGGTCAGGGACAATGCGCAGGCCCTGAGTTCAAGCCCCAGGACTGGGAAGGAGAAGGAGGAGGGAAAGGGGGAAGAGGGGGGAGGAGGGAAAGAAGGGAGAGGAGGAGGAGGGGGAAGAGGAGGAGGAGGAGGAAGAGGAGGAGGAGGAAGAGGAAGAAGAGGAAGAGGAAGAAGAAGGGGGGGGAGGTGGCAGCTAGAATTCCAGGGCCTGGGCACTATCCCTTTGCTCCTTTGCTCTAAGATTGTGCTCTACCACTTAAGCCACAGCTCTGCTTCCAACATTTTTGTGTTGAATTTGAAGATATGATTCTCAAGGACTCTCTTGCTTAAGCTGGGTTTGAACCACAATCCTCAGATCTCAGCCTCCTGAGTAGCTAGTATCCAGCATGCTTTTGCTATTTTTAAACAACAGCATAAGCAGCATATAATACATTTTAATGAGTTGCTCTGGTGTACATGTTATCTTGAAAATTATTTTATTTTTTTTGGTTGCGGGGCTTGAACTCTGGGCCTGGGCGCTGTCCCTGCGCTCTTCAGCTCAAAGCTAGCACTCTACTGCTGGAGCCACAGCCCCACTTCCGGTTTTCTAGTGTTTTATTGGACATGAGTCTCACAGACTTTCTGCCCGGGCTGGCTTTGAACAGCGATCCTGGGATCTCAGCCTCCTGAGTAGGTAGGATTATAGGTGTGAGCCACCAGAGCCCAGCTAAATGTTCTACTTGAAAGATAAACTGGCCAATGAAGAGAGGAGTTAGAAATAGTTTGGGCCACATGGAAAAGGCTTTGACACAGGACTGAACAGTTAAGATTTTCCTCATCAGAAAGTCCAGTGTCCCAGTGAGTTTTGGACAAGAGAATGATGTGACACAACCCAGGTTTTAAGGAAGATTTATCTCACCATGGGGTGACAGTGTCTTTGAGAAGGACAAAAACACAGAAGGAAGCCTAATAGCCAAGGGAGAACTTGGAGGAGCAGGCAGGGATTCAGCAACTCTTCTGGCATCCAGAGGGGAAATGGGCCCAGGAGGAAGCTCAGGATCAGAAAACTTTGTCCAATTCAGGTATTACACCTGCTTCCCAAACTGTGTTGTGTATATGTGTATGTTGTGCATACATGCATTTATGCATGCATGTATGTGTGTGTGTGAGAAAGAGAGAGAGAAAGAGAGAGAGAGAAGAGGGGGGAAGAGAGGGAAGGAGAGGAGGGAGGGAGACCAATTCTCAAGTCAGGTCTCATGTCTCAGGCTGGCTCTGAGTATCAGCACAGCTGAGAATCACTCTAGGGCAAAGCAGATACACTACCAGTGTCTGCCCTGCTGACCTTGGCCACAGGAGCCCAGGTCTGGAAAGAAGGAGGTGGAAGGCAAGGAGTAGAAGGGGAATGGGGTTGTGGCTAATGGAGGTCTTGTGACACACATGGATCAATGGAGCCCTGGCTAGCAGGTTCCTCAAAAGCAAAACCACTTGTAACATATCATCTAGAACAGCTGAAGCCCTGTGGCCAACCCCCATTCATCCCTGAAGCTTTGGTTACAGAAACTCCCAGCCAGCAAGCAGCTGCCCTTGCAAATGGAGCTTCAACTAGATCATGGAATCAGTAAGGAAGGGTGGCGGGCAAGGCCCTGTAGGGTTAAGGGGTGATTCAGGGAGACAGCTTTATGACATATTTCTAAGCTGATCTCTACTTCTGTGTGTGTGTGTGTGTGTGTGTGTGTGTGTGTGTGTGTGTGTGTGTGTGTGTGTGTGTGTGTGTGTGTGTGTGTTGGTCCTGGGACTTGAACTCAAGACCTTGACACTGTCCTTAGGCTTTTATGTTCCAGGCTAGCGCTCTACCACTTTGATCCACAGCACCATTTCCAGCTTTTTAGTAGTTAATTGGAGATAAAAGTCTCACAGACTTTCCTGCTCAGAGTGGCTTTGAACCAGGATTCTCAGATCTCAGCCTCCTGAGTAGCTAAGTTGCAGGCGTGAGCCACCAACGCCTGGCAGATCTCTGCATTTTGACTGTCCTCTTCTTGGCTCTTGCTTTTCTCCCAGTGAAGGGAGGTTGGAGGCTCAGCTGTTGGGAAGAGCTGCCAACAAATGGTGAAAGGCAGGGACCTTGGCAAGCAGCGTCGCCTCTGTGGGAGCAGAGGGGCTAATTATATTCAGCTGGCAGCCTGGCCTTGGGAATTTCCCGGAGTTCACCCGCCTGCCTGCCCACCACCTCCTTCTGTGGGCAGACCAGTGAGGAGGTGGGGACAGAGGGGCTAAGAACAGGCAGGGTGAGCCTGTGTCAGCTCTGAAGAGGAGCCAGGGCCAGACCGTCCTGCTCCAACCTGGAATGTAACTTTGAGAACCTAGGAGGAGGGGCAAGTCCAGGCCCCTTCCTGGTTCAGGGTCCTGCTAAGGGGAGTTTGAAGTCCAAGGTTCACCCAGCTGGGTTACAGAAGAGCCAGAAAGGGACAGAAGGCTCTGGTACAGAATGTATCGTGCTTGCCTTTTTCCTTTTCCTACAAATCCCAGGGACTTTCCTGGGGTCAGGGCTGCTGTGCGGAGACATGCAGGTGTGAGCTGAGGTATGAGTTGGAGCTAACCCAGCCCGTACTGGGCTGTGTCCATCTGGATAATCAGTAGCCATCACCAAACCACACCAAAGACCTGCACAGGCTAGGGAGTGCGTGCTGCCTGCCAGGCTGATATCAGGGAAGGCGGCTCTTCAAAAATAAGCAGTAGCTGCCATCTCTGGTGCTCCTCCCCAGATGATGGGTCTGAACAAAGAGGACACTAAGGATGTCTTCAGGATGTTGTGCAGGATGGCCCAGTGCATCGTTCATTGCGTCTGACTCCTCACATGAATTCTCAGCCTAGGGGGTGAACAGCAGTACACTAATAGAAGGCCAGCCTCCTGATCTCTGCCCTGGCTGTGTTCCCACACCCTTCCTACCTGTGGACTAGCTTCTGTCATGGTGGCAGGGCCACTAGTTGGATTCCAGCCTATTTGTTTTGTTATGCTTTGTTTTGTTTGTAGTGCTGGAGATCAAACTTAGGATCTTGTACAAGCCAGGCAAACACTCTGTCACTGAGCTATATCGCTAGTCCTGGAAAATGTAGTTTGGGGGTGGAGGTGGGGTAGAGCAATGAATTTCACAGGCCTGGGCACTGTCCCTCAGCTCTTCAGCTCAAGGCTACTGCTCTACCACTTGAGCCACAGCACCACTTCCAACTTTTCCTGCTTATATGGTGCTGAGGAATCAAACCCAGGGCCTCATGCATGCAAAACAAGCACTCTACCACTGAGCTACCTTCCCAGCCCCTTATTTTGTTTTTAAGTTTATTTATTGTTTATGTGGTACTGAGGCATCAAACCCAGGGCCTCATGCATGGTAAGCAAGCACTCTGCCATTAAGCCACATTCTCAGCCCAATGTTGTTTGCTCGTTTGTTTTTGTCAGTTGTGGGGCTTGAACTCACGGCCTGGCACAGTCCTTGAGCTCTTTTGCTCAAGGCTAACCCTCTACCACTTTGATCCACAGTGCTACTTCTGGGTTTTGAGTGGTTTATTGGAGATAAGAGTCCCATGAACTTCCCTGCCCAGGCTGGCTTCAAACCATGATCTTTAGATCTCAGCCTCCTGAGTAGCTAGCATTACAGGCATGAGCCACCAGTGCCTGGCCCAATGTTTTATTTATTTATTTTATTTTGTCGGTCGTGGGGCTTGAACTCTGGGCTTGGGCACTGTCCCTGCGCTCTTCATCTCAAGGCAAGCGCTCTACCACTTGAGCCACAACACCACTTCCAGTTTTCTAGTGGTTTATGGAGATAAAAGTCTCACAGACTTTCCTGCCTGGGCTGGCTTTGAACTGTGATCCTTAGATCTCAGCCTCCAGAAGAGCTGGGATGACAAGTATGAGCTATCGGCAGGCTTTTCACAGACTTCACATGGACAAAAATGAGTCTCAAAGCCCTATTCACAGCAAACATCTCTGGACACTGCCCTCCCGACATCACCTCTGAGGACCCCGAAGGGAAGCAAACGTACCACGTCCTCACACTCATGAGTTGCAATCTGGTGGAAAGGCAGGATAGGAGACAACAAACACAAGATAATGGCAAATTGCAAAGGCATCAGGAAGACATAACCTGCTAAAGCAGACCGCAATGCACGTCTTCCAAGTGCTCCACATGTGACTAAGCTTGTTTTACTCTACATACTTGTGAGATGATTTTCAGAAAACTCACAACCCCCACCCCCCATGCAGGGCAAGGAAAAATATACTTTAAACGATCTCCAGACCTCAGAGCTAACGCGGACACCAACTTCCCTCCACACCTTTCCAGCTGTCACAGGGGCAAAGCCTGCATGCTCCTAGAAGTCAGAGGGAGGGAAAGAGTACTCAATTCCTGGGTATGTGGTATTTTCACTCATTGGCTAGCCTTCTACCAACACAGCCACGCCTCCAGTCTGAGATAGAGTTGGATTTTGAACGGTGGTTTTGAAAGATGAATCCAAATGGTCAGGCTGCTGTGGGGAAGCCTCTCTTGGCACGGAGCACAGAGGAGGGAACAAAGGCTGACATAGGAACCGGAAGAAAGTAGATGTACTGGACTCGGGGATCGGGGCAGCAGGCATAGGAAGGAGGGAAGGTTAAGGCCAAGCTGAGGAGGGCACCAGGGATCCTGCCAGGGCAAGAGTCCAGGCAACACTCAAGGGGAAGATGTCAGTTCTCTGAGAAACCTTCCCCTCCCTGCTACCTCTGCAGCTGCTTCTGCGTCTCTCTCTGGGGTTTCCCCAAACTGTCAACTAGCCAGAGTGCTGCAGGGCAAGGGCACGGCAGAGCACAGCCAAGGCAAAGGGGAGGAGGACTCTGGAGAGGCCTCCTGGGAGGAATCTGGCTTATTCTTCTGCAACACCAGGACACAGAGATGCATTGCTGCTGTTGCCACTGCTGCTGATCTATTATTAACCTGGGAATGAAGCAGTTGTCTAAGGAAGAGGAAATGGGTGCTTTGGACAGAGTTGCCTAGTCTGGCTTGACTGTGCAAGCAACAGTTCTCAAACTCAGTCTGTGAGGGTTACCTGGGCTTAGGAGCCTCTTAGCATGAAGATTCCTTGGTCTTTGCCATGAGGATATCTAGGATGGCCCCAGGAATGTGCAATTTGAAGACGCATCTGGAGATTCTGATAGGATAGCAGGTCCTGGCCTAGAGCCACTCTGGCTGGTGAGGAAGGTGGGAATGAAATGCAGAGGCCTAAGTTAGGCAGGTCAAGGAAGCTTTCCGTATCAGCAACTCCCCTCCAGGGGCACAGATGGGTGGAGCAGAGGTGCATGCAAATTTTTGGTGGCAGATGACCTCACCACACAAGTTTGTGGCTTTCAGTTAAGAGTCTTAGTTGCAAAATTGCACTTGTAATTCTGCAGTACAGTGTTTGCTTCATATGCACTGAGAGTTTGAGGCTCTGGGTTCAATCCCCAGCAAAATACACAGTTTTTCTCTTTCTTACTCTCTCTGTCTCTCTTTGTCTCTGTCTCTCTATCTCTGTCTCTGTCTCTCTCTTTCCTCTTTCTCCTCTCTCCTGCTGTCTTCTGCATCCTGGGCATGGGTGGTAAGGCCCTGCTTGTAAGGTCACCAGGTCTTTTCTGAGGCTGTGCAGAACAAAGCCTGTGCTAGGACTTGCCACATGGTCTATCTCAGAATCTCTGATTTTGCCCCGACGATTGTCCCACCTACTTGGTCTCATTCTAGCTCTTGCCTGTGTCCTGTGTCCCTCAATGGTACCCATGAGAAAATGTTAGGAGGGACTGCCTTCCCCTAGTGGGAGACAGGCCCATAGGCCAAACCCAAGGGCCCTAAAGTGAGTAAGGAAGTTACTTGGCTTGCTTGTGTGTGGCAGGGGGGCGGGGAGGGAGGAAGGGAGGGGGGGGACGTGCATGCTTGTGCCAGCACTGGGGCTTGGACTCAGGGCCTCAAATGCTTGCTTAGCATTTTTACTCAAGGCTGGTACTCTACCACTTGAGCCATACCCCCACTTCTGGTTTTGGCTGGTTAATTAGAGATGGAAGTCTCACAGACTTTCCTGCCTAGGCTGGCTTTGAACTGTGATCCCCAGATCTCATCTTCCTCAGTAGCTAGGATTACAAGTGTGAGCTACAGGCATGAGCCACCAACGCCCAGTTTGACTTACTTCTTATAAGAACATATACCTTATCTGGTCTATATTCTTGTTTGGGGAATTGATGATATAAAAATGGGGAAGCTCTCTCTGATCTATCATTAACATCTGTTGAGGTCTAGTCTCACTAAGCAGACCTAGGCCAATCTAGGGAGCCTAACGGAATACCAATGCTCATATCTTTCGAGAGTCTCCAAGGAGCCTTTGGGACCTTATTTATTTATGTATTTATTTGTGTGTGTGTGTGTGTGTGTGTGTGTGTGTGTGCATGTGTGTGTGTGTGTGTGTGTGTGTGCATGCATGAGAGTGTACCAGTAGTCTTGAACTTAGGGCATGGATGCTGTTCCTGAGCTTTTATGCTCAAGGCTAGTGCTCTGCCACTGAGTGCTCTACTGCTAGTGCTCTACAGCTACACTTCCAGTCCTTCTGGTAGTTAACTGGATATAAGAGTCTTACAGACTTTTCTGCCTGGGCTTTGAGCTGTGATCCTCAGATCTCAGCCTCCTGAGAAGCTAGGATTAAAGCATAAAGTCACCAGTGCTGGGCCTAGGACCCCAAAGTTCTGAAACTTGGAATTTGGAGATGGGTAAGACTCGGGACCAACTGTATTTGATTCCACAAGGTGAAAATTGCATATACATGAGACTCAAGGTCACTCATTGAACTTGAACTCCATCTAGCTTTGAATCACCACACCAAATGGTGACCTCGACCCAGTCACCAACCTCTGTGAGCCGCAGAATCCCAGGTGCCAGGCAAGAAAACAACCACCTCATAGGATTGCTATTGAGAGAGTCAAGAAGATAGTGTTTATGTTCAGCGCCTACCTGAGGGCTGGCACATAGTAGATGGACAGGGTGGGTTCCTACCACCTGTCCTTAGGAGCAGTAGTACTGCATTCCTCTCCAGAGTGATCTGAGCTTGGTCACTGGAGGCGGCGGCAGCCAGGCAGGAAGGGCACTGTGAGAACAGACAGCCTTGCAGCAGATCCTCACTTGGAGGCCATGGGATAGCCAGGTGAGGCCTGGAAGAACTCTAACAGAGTCATAAGAGGGTTTTAGCATCAATCCAATAGGGCTTCATATTTCTTTATCAACACACATTCTGCTCTGACAAGACATCTCCCTGTGGCCCATCTCCAGGGCCCTTGCTCATATCATGTGGCCCAGGACACATAGGTACAGCAGGCAAGACGTGGGAGCTGGTCTGTCTCTGGTTACAAGCTCCTTGTTGAAGGACTAAGACAGTGAGGCCCAGTCTACTGACAGCATCGCAGCAGATCAGCTGCCTTTCTAGGGTTCCTCCTTCGGCTCTTCCTGTGATTGTGGGTTTCAGATCTGTTTGTCTGGGAATCTTTACCTGTGCTCTACAACGACAAGTTGAACTTAGGTAAGTGGAGATAAATGGTAATATGAACTTGAATATGAACTTGGTATATATGAACTTGGTGTGAGTGTGTGTGTGTGTGTGTGTGTGTGTGCACGCACGTGCGTGCATGCGCATGCTCTCACACATGCATGCTGGGGCTTGAACCTCAAGGTTTCACATGCATGCTTAGCTTTTTTGTTCAAGGTTGGTGCATTACCACTGGAGCCATACTTTCTGGCTTTTTTTTTTTTTTTTGTCGGTCGTGGGACTTGAACTCGGCCTGGGC
Organism: Dipodomys spectabilis; assembly: GCF_019054845.1. Lineage (NCBI taxonomy): Eukaryota > Metazoa > Chordata > Mammalia > Rodentia > Heteromyidae > Dipodomys > Dipodomys spectabilis. Next base: position 2,551,572 of record NW_024870719.1, on the reverse strand, counting down.
GCTGTCCCTCAGCTCTTCAGCTCAAGGCAAGTGCTCTACCACTTGAGCTACAACACTTCTACTTTTCTAGTGGTTTATGGAGATCAGAGTCTCACAGACTTCCCTGCATGGGCTGGCTTTGAACAGTGATCCTCAGATCTCAGCCTCCTGAGTAGCTAGGATTACAGGCGTGAGCCACCAGCGCCCGGCACCTTCTGGCTTTTGTCTGGTTAATTGGTGGTAAGAGTCTCTTGGATTTGTCTGCCTGAGCTGGCTTCAAATCAGGATCTCAGATCTTAGCCTCCTGAGTAGCTAAAGATTATAGGTGTGAGCCACTAGTGCCTGCCTGGATGAATGCAAACTTGAATATGTACAAGGCACTTCTACAGGAAAGACTGCAGCATGTGGAGGTTTTGTGTGGCCATTCACTGGGTAAGGCAGCTTCCCTCTGATGCAAAGCTAAGGCCTCCTGGCTTGTGCTTGCCACAGCAGTGGGGGGTGGGGGCACAACTTTGTTTTGGACAGGGAATTAAGAGTCACAGGGCCTGCCTCACCCTCCTGAAAAGGAGGGTGCTAGTTGCCTGAGAGGCCCAGGAACATGCATTATTTTGTGTCAACAAGCACATTCCTGGAGATTTTTGGAAGAGCTGGAAGTTGCCCTAAGGGAAAGCAAAAGGAAACAGGAGAGCAGGTGGCCAGGAGAAAACAGGTGTGGGCAGAAATAGATGTGAAGTCCACCGGACCTAGGCTCTTGATTGAGGGACATTCAGAGCCTTGAATTCTTCTTCCATCCTTGTAGGCTGCAGATGGGGAGTCAGGACCCTGAACAGACCTGATCACTTCTGTGCTGTCTTTTCTGACCTACAGGAGAGCTTGCCCAATGCAAGATGATCTAAAGATCTGCCAACCAGGCTGTAGAATAAGATGGAAAATTCCTATAGTGTTCTTGCAGTTAAGGCTGCAACTGAGGCCAGGAGCAGCCAGCACTGTACTCTTCTCAGGCCAGACCTGCAGGGTCCCACCATGAGGACTGGCAGCTAAGGGGCTGGGGCAATAGCGGTTCAACAGCCACGGGGATGGGAATGGAGACCCAGCCTTGAACTTCCCACTCTGTACTTTTCTCTCTAGAACTACTCTGATTGGGCCTTGTGGTGTATGGGAGTGGGTTGGCAACGATGGAGAAGCAATAAGAAAATGAAAAAGAACAGACCGACTTTATGTAAAGGTCCAACAACCCACTAAAATAGGCTGAGAATCTGGAAAACAAAACAAAGCAAAGCAAAACCTCATGCCTTGTTGGGCACTGGTGGCTCACATTTATAATCAGGAGGCTGGGATGTAAGAATTGAAGTTTGAAACCAGCCCAAGCAAACAAATCAGAGAAACTCTTACCTCCAATTAACCAGCCAAATAAGTAGATGTGGAGATGTGGCTCAAGTGGTACAGCACCAGTATTAAGTTGAAAAAGCCAAGTGAGAGCCCGAGACTCCTCCTTCAAGCCCCAGTATCTGCACCAAGTAAGAAACTAAATCAATTAATTAAAAACAAGCAGCATTCCACAATCATGCCAAGATTTTAAATTTGAGCAACTGCTAGGCAACAGTAGCTCATGCCTGTCATCCTAGCTACTCAGGAAGCCAAGATCTGAGGATCACAGATTGAAGCCAGCCTAGGCAGGGAAGTTTATTTCCAATTTACGTTTATTATGAGACTTTATTTCCAATTAACCAGCAAAAAGCCAGAAGTAGAGCTATGGCTCAAGTGGTAAAGCACCAGCCTTGAATGAAAAAACTAAGGGACAGCCACCATGTCCTGAGTTCAAGCCGTCATAAGGGTGCAAGCGCGTGCGCACGTGCGTGTGCGCACACATACACACACGCTCGCGCGCGCACATGTGAAATTAACTATTATAACTCAGATTCATACTCTAAAGTTCAACCAGTGCTGGCTAACATAACACAATATTATCCTGGGGCTTTGGAGCTGCACATCCATGGTACCTACTATGTGCTGGGGAGGGCCATAGGGAGTTGCTCATTCAATCTAGTTGCTAAGGAGCTCACCAGCAGGAGGACATGCTTGATGTCCACAGAAAAGCCCCCAGCGACTACTCTTCCTGTTTCTCCTAGGACAAATGGAGAAAGTACTGGCACAGGCTATTTCCAAGGCTCTGGAGATTCAGGTGTTTACTGGTCGGGGCTCTCCAAGGCAGGAGCCTCCCAGTCCCTGTGCCCCAGAGAGATAAGAAGGATCCCGGTGTCAGCAGGAGTGTTCTCTGGACCCTTGGCCAGGAGCCTAGCACCAGACTGCCAGGCCCCATCCCTGTGGGGCCCAGCTAGGGTGAGGGAGGAAGGAAACTGTGCAAGACAGGATTTCCCCATCCAAGGCTAACAATCCTGGTTCCAATAACCTGATAAGCAAGCTGGTTGGATAGCTGACCTGGAGGGTACTATAGGCGTCAAAAGCCACTGGGAGGTTGCAAAATCCTTGCACAAGTGACCGAGAAGCCATATTCATTCAACAAGAATGTAAAGAGAAGCTGGAGGAGCACTGGGCTTTCTGTAGAGGCTGATTCACTTTAGAGCTCCCTCACGTGGCACCATGGAAGTTTGTTTCCCACTCTCTCTCCTGCTTTTCACAGCCCCGACGGGCTCCTCCATCTTGGCCCCTCCTTTTTCAGCTCCCTTGACTCAAGTCTTTCCATCTGCTCCACTCCTCCTGGGACAGCAGGGTTTGGGTGCAGGTCAGGAGCCTTGTAGCCCTGTGCTGGGGTTCAGATGAACAAGGACCACTAGGATCCTTGACAACTCTGCAGGCTCTAGGACCGAAGGGGATGGGAGACAACCCTGAGCTCAGGCTGCTCCTCAGAGCTCTAGGAGATGGTTTTGGCTCATGGGAGAAGCTTGCTTCTTGATGCCATCTGTGTGCTCCTCCAGACTGACAAGGTTCAAGTCAGGACAGGGCTTTCCCTAAAGGCCAGACATTCTCCAAGGAAAGAGCCACAAACTGTGATAGAGGAGCAAGAAATGTCTTCACAGGGAAAGAAGTAGGAAGTAAGTTCCCTAGCTGACATACCCAAAATTTGGATCTTGTGACTTAAAAAGCCAATATACTATGGAACTTGAGGGTAGAGATGGGACAGGGGGAGAACAAAGGAAGGGGTGAAACTGACCAAGAAGCATTGTACTACTTATAATCTGATGTATGAAAATGTAACCCCTACAATGTACAATGTCAACTACTTAATAATAAAAGCCAACATAGCCATCTGGGTGTGTGTGTGTGTGTGTGTGTGTGTGTGTGTGTGTGTGTGTGTGTGTGTGTGTGTGTGTGTGTGTGTGTGTGTGTGCCAACCATGGGGCTTGAACTCATGGCCTACGCACTGTCCCTGAGCCTTTTCTTGGGTGTGTGTGTGTGTGTGTGTGTGTGTGTGTGTGTGTGTGTGTGTGTGTGTGTGTGTGTATGTGCCAACCATGGGGCTTGAACTCATGGCCTACGCACTGTCCCTGAGCCTTTTCTCCCCCAGAGCTCTTTTTTTTTTTTGTTCAGGGCTACCACTCTACCATTTGAGCTACTGATATATTTACAGCTTTTTTGGTAGATAATTGATGATAAGAGTGTCTCATAATTGATGATAAGAGTGTATCATGGACTTTCCTTCTTGGGCTGGCTTTGAACCTTGAACCTCAGATCACAGCTTCCTGAGTAGCTAGGATTATAGGCCTGAGCCACTTGCACCCAGCTCATAACTATCTTCAAAATGTTCCTTCCTCCCCAGAAACAAGTACCAGCCAGTCTCCACAGGGCTACCTTAGCAGTGTGGCCCAGTTATACTGTACCAGGCAAACATGTTCCTGATGGAAGGTATTCACTAGACAGCTAAATCTTGTCCATGACTGAGGTGCTGGACTCTCTCCCTGAAAAACCCCAGCAAGGCTGAGCACTCTAAGATTGTTAGCTGGGTCTCCCCCCAAATCATCCCTACTCTGCCTAGGGAAACCAAATCTTTCCTGTTCTTCTGCTTCTCCTTTTTTTTTTTTTATCCTCAATCAGATAGTAATAAAAGCTTAATCATTGAAGCACTTGGTAAAACCTACACAACCGGTTAACTCTGAGGTTAGGAGAGCACCTCATGCAAAAAGTTTCTTTTTTTTTTTTTGGGTCCGGTCATGGGGCCTGAACTCTGGGCCTGGGCCCTGTCCCTCAGCTCTTCAGCTCAAGGCTAGCGCTCTACCACTTGAGCCACAGCGCCACTTCCGGCTTTTTCTGCTTATGTGGTGCTGAGGAATTGAACCCAGGGCCTCAGGCATGCAAGGCCAAGTGCTCTACCACTGAGCTATCTTCCCAGCCCCTCATGCAAAAAGTTTCTGGGTGAAGGATGCCACTAGTTCAAACAATTTTCTTGAGGTAACTTGCTGCTCAAAAGGAGCGTCAACAGCTTCATCAAAGTTTAGGCAGCCCAACTTGGCATCTGGGGACAAGGGCCTTTGCTCTAAAGGCATATTTCCCTATATTTCCTTTGTATCCTTTTGGACCTGGGAGAGGCCTCTCAGGGACAGGGGGCTGCAGAAATTCTTGAAAGGGGATCCCACCACGGGTTGCTATGCAGCTGTGCTTCTGAGATGGGTTGATCATTGTTAGGCATTTGCATGTTTTACTGCCTCCAGTGGCTGGAGGAAGAGGTCAGCAAAGACTTAGATGATAGAAGCCTTATGCACAGTGTGACTGTCCAAGACCCAGCAGATTCCTCGGCACACTGGTAAAATGCCCACTGGCTGAAATGGCACAGCAGGGATGAGCCCTAAATATAACTGCTTTTTTTTTCTTCTTTTTTGGGGGGGTCGGGTGAGGTTCTGGGTCTGGAAATAAGGGCCTCATGCCTGCTAGACAGGTGCTCTACCTCTTAAGCTCCTCACCCCCATTACAACTGCTCTTGTGTGATCTTGTCTCTTGCAATAGCAAATATCAGACGTGAAGGGAGGGTTTTCCGAGTAGCATCCGAGCCCACAGCAGCATCCTGGGAGACTGCTCTGTGACAGGCCCAGCATGGAAACTTGTCTCGGATACTTTTAAAATTCCCCTCGTGCTTCTCACGTTAAAGTCTGCCAGGAACCACCACGTTTCAGCTTAAAAGTCTTCCCTGTTTACCCTCATAAAATGTGGGCATGGAAACACGGTATTTACAGAGAATTTAAGCCACACTGAACTCTTGATTTCTTTTTCTTGGGTAGGATCGCTCGGCTCTTCTTTGAGTCAGAACCAAGCACCAGCACGCAATGCAATGGTAGTGTCACCTTGCCTCTAGAGATCAGGCAAGGCTAGGTTCTAGGAACCTGGGATGGGAGGTGACACCATGCCTACCGGGTGGTTCATTCGTGGGATGGGCGAGTAGAACTGATGAGAGCGCCCGGAAGTGTCGCTGGCTGTGTGCTTCCTCATGCATGCGCTTTGTGTAGTGGGGAAAAATGCCCTGGGACAAAGCTTTACACATGCGCAGAGAACGGGACTACCTGGCTCTATTATGGGTCCAAACTAAAGAAAGCAAGGGGGTTCACACAGGGCTTGAAGGAGTTCTCATTGGCAAACAGCAAGGCTGCTTTCCAGGTAATGGTACTGTTAGATGTAGCAATACCTAAGAATTGGAACAAAACAACCCATCCCTTTTCTTTTGGCTTTTTGGAGGTAGAGGGTGGGGGGTGCTGGTGCTGGTGCAGGGGCTTGAGCTCAGGGCCTGCGTGCTGTTTCAGCTTTCTTACGCAGGACTAGTGCCCTACCACTTAAGCCACACCTCCACTTCTGGCTTTTGGTGCTTAATTGGATTTAAGTCTTAAGGCCTGGTCTGGTTTAGAACCTCAATCCTCACTCAGATCTTAGCTTCTGAGTAGCTAGGATTACAGGTGTGAGCCAGGAGAGCCAATTTATGTAGCACCCTTGAGGTAGGGTAGTAGAGAGAGAGGGGGTGGGAGAGAGAGGGGATGGGGAAGGAGATTCATGGCATGCTAGGCAAGTGTTTAGCTATCCACTGTGTTTTGTATCCTGTTTCGTATATATTACATATGCAAAGCCCATGAGTTGGCATGTGCCTATGACCTAGCATTCTGGAGGTTGAGGCAGTGGAATTCAAAGTTCCAGGACCCTGTACTATTTAGCAAGGCCTTGTCTCAAAAACTAGCAAAAAAAATTGTTTTTCATATCACAAAATATACTTCAATTTTACTTTTTTTTTTTTTTTGCCAGTTCTGGGATTTGAACTAAGGCCTGGGCATTGTTCTTCAGGCTGTACTCAAGGCTAGCACTTTACCACTTGAGATACAGTGCTTCTTAAGACTGAGTAGCTTTTTTTTTTTTTTTTAAATTTTTTTTGGGTCCGGTAGTGGGGCCTGAACTCTGGGACTGGGCGCTGTCCCTCAGCTCTTCAGCTCAAGGCTAGCGCTCTACCACTTGAGCCACAGCGCCACTTCCGGCTTTTTTCTTTTTGCTTATGTGGTGCTGAGGAATCAAACCCAGGGCCTCATGCATGCAAGGCAAGCGCTCTACCACTGAGCCAACTTCCCAGCCCCTGAGTAGCTTTTTGAAGATAGTCTTACAGGCTTTCCTGCCCAGGCTGACTTTGAACCACAATCCTCAGATCTCAGCCTCCTGAGTTAAGATTACAGGCGTGAGCCACTGGTGCCCAACTTTCAGAAAAAAATTTTTTTTGTCTTTATTTCAGTCATGAGGCTTGAACTCAGGGCCTGGGCGCTGTCCCTAAACTCTTCAACTCAAGGTGAGCGCTCTACCACTTGAGCCACAACACCACTTCCAGTTTTCTGGCGGTTAAATGGAGGTCACTCTCACGGATGTTCCTGCCCACACTGGCTTTGAACTGCAATCCTCAAGATTTTAGCCTCCCGAGTAGCTAGGATTAAAGGTGTAAGCCACCAGTGCCCAGCTAAATTCATAAATTTTTACCAATTTTTTTTTGGTGTTCATTCCCTCAAGTAGTTTATACTCTCAGCAGTAGCAGCTAGCTTTTAGTGTAACCCTAACAACAGTCCCTTTGTAAAACATGTTTATTGAATACTTGTACCAAATACCATATATATATATTTTTTTTAATTTAAATTTTATTTTTTGTCAGTCGTGGGGCTTGAGCCCTGGACCTGAGCACTGTCCCTGGGCTCTTCAGCTCAAGGCGAGTGCTCTACCGATTGAGCCACAGTGCCACTTCCGGTTTTCTAGTGATTTATTGGAGATAAGTTTCACAGACTTTCCTGCATGGGCTGGCTTTGAACTGTGATCCTCAGATCTCAGCCTCCTGAGTAGGATTACAGGCATGAGCCACCAGCACCTGGCTTCCTTATGTTTTTTTTTTTTTTTTTTTTTGCTTGTTCAATTTTTTTTTTTTTTTTTTTTTTTTTTTATTGTAAAGCTACTATACAGAGGGTCACAGTTACATGAGTGAGGTTATGAGTACACTTCCTCTTGAACATTGTTACCCCCTCCATTGTTTTCCCCCTACCATCCCCTCCCTCCCTCCCTTCCCCGAGGTTCTTTTTTTTTTTTTTTTTTTTTTTTTGATTGTGATTAAATGATTACATAATTTCAAAGTCACAAGTTCATTCTAACTTCCCTGGAGCAAATTGTCTACCACAGTCTGTAATATATAACAGTGTTCACATGTTATATACCATATTTGTGATCAGCAGCATGAGGATATTTAGTAGTGGTTCAACCAGATGAGCGGGAGTTCTTTGTTTCTTAAGTCCTGTTAGTTTTGTCGTATCACTAACATTTTGGATTTAGCATCCACTTATGAGGGAGACCATGTACCGTTTGTCTCTTCGTTCTTGGCTTACCTCGCTCAACATGATTCCTTCTAGCTCCATCCATTTCCCTGCAAATGCCATTATTTTGTCATTTCTAATGGCTGCATAATATTCCATTGTGTATAGATACCACAATTTTTGGATCCATTCATCTGTGGTGGGGCACCTAGGTTGTTTCCATATCCTAGCTATTGCGAACAGTGCTGCAATAAACATGGAGGTGCACGTGTCCTTGTATATTGGTTCCTGTTGTTCAGGGTAGATGCCTAGAAGTGGTATGACTGGGTCGTAAGGGAGGTCAATCTTTAGCTTTCTAAGGACCCTCCAGACTGCTTTCCAAAGTGGTTGTATAAGTGTACATTCCCACCAGCAGTGTAATAGGGTTCCTCTTTCTCCACATCCCCTCCAGCATTTGTCGTTGGCTGATTTGTGGATGTGGGACATTCTGACTGGGGTAAGGTGGTATCTCAGGGTTGTCTTTATTTGCATTTCCTTCACCACCAGGGATGATGAACATTTCCTCATGTGTTTCTTTGCCATTTTTATTTCTTCATTTGAGAAGTCCCTCTTTAGTTCCCTTGCCCATTTAGTAATTGGTTTGTTAGGTTTGGGAGGGATTAGTTTCTTGAGTTCCCTGTATATACAGGATGTTAACCCCTTGTCTGATATATTGCTGGTAAATATTTTTTCCCAATTAGTTGGTTGTCTTTCTAGCTTAGTTGCGATAGATTTAGCTGTGCAGAAGCTTTTTATTTTAAGGTAGTCCCATTTGTCGAGTCTCTCTCCAACTTGTTGTGACCCTGGGACTCTGTTCAGGAAGTTCCTTCCTGTGCCTATTAGTTCAAGTGTCTCTCCTACTCTGTCCTGCAGTAGTTTCAGAGATTCAGGTTTAATGTTAAGGTCTTTAATCCATTTTGAGTTGATGTTGGTGCATGGTGATAGGCTGGGGTCCACTTTTAGTTTTCTGCATGTGGCTGCCCAGTTTTCCCAGCACCAGCGGTTGAAGAGGCTGTGTTTCTTCCATTGTATGTCTTTGGCTCCTTTGTCGAATATCAGCTGGCTGTAGGCCTGTGGATTTATATCTGGATCTTCTATTCTGTTCCATTGGTCTTCGGGTCTGTTTTTGTGCCAGTACCATGCTGTCTTTGTGATTATAGCTCTGTAGTAGAGTTTGAAGTTCGGCATGGATAGCCCTCCCATATTGTCTTTATCCCCTAGAATTGTTTTGGCTATTCTAGGTCTTTTGTTGTTCCATATAAATTTTTGGACTGTTTTCTGTATTTCAGTGATGTACGTCATTGGGATTTTAATAGGAATTGCATTGAATTTGTATATTAATTTTGGAAGTATCACCATCTTTACTATATTAAGTCGGCCTATCCAGGAGCATGGGAGGTCTTTCCATTTCCTAGTGTCTTCTGCAATTTCTTTCTTTAACTTTTTATAGTTCTCATTAAATAGTTCTTTTACATCTTTGGTTAGGTTAATTCCTAAATATTTTATTTTTTGGGAGGTTATTGTGAATGGGGTTGCTCCCTTTATTTCCCTCTCTTCCTGTGCGTTATCAGTGTATAGGAAGGCAACTGATTTTTGTGGGTTTATTTTGTATCCTGCTATTTTGCCGAAGTGACTTATGATTTCTAAAAGTTTGGGGATGGAGTTTTTGGGATCGTGGAGGTATAGTATCATGTCGTCTGCAAAAAGGGATAGTTTCACTTCTTCTTTCCCTATGCGGATCCCTTTAATGTCTTTTTCTTGCCTTATTGCCCTGGCTAAGGGTTCTAGGACTATGTTGAAGAGGAGTGGAGACAGTGGACATCCTTGCCTTGTTCCTGTTTTTAGGAGGATTGGTTGTAGCTTTTCCCCATTAAGTATAATATTGGCTATTGGTCTGTCATAAATGGCTTTTATTGTTTTTAGAAATGTTCCTTCTATTCCTATTTTCTCCAGAGCTTTTAGCATGAATGAATGTTGAATTTTATCAAAGGCCTTTTCTGCATCTGTGGCGATAATCATGTGATTCTTGACCTTGGCTCTGTTGATATGCTGGATTACATTTATTGACTTACGTATGTTAAACCATCCCTGTGTCTCTGGGATGAAGCCTACCTGATCATAGTGTATTATTTTTTTTATGTGTTTCTGGATTCTGTTAGCTAGAATCTTGTTAAGGATCTTTGCATCTGTGTTCATCAAGGAGATTGGCCTGTAATTCTCCTTTTTGGTTGGGTCTTTGCCTGGTTTGGGGATGAGTGTGATATTGGCTTCGTAGAATGAGTTTGGGATAGCTCCCTCCTTCTCTGTTTCTCTGAAGAGCTTGAGGAGTATGGGTATTAGTTCTTCTTTAAAGGTCTTATAGAATTCTGCTGTGAATCCATCTGGTCCTGGGCTTTTTTTTGTTGGAAGACTTTTGATAGCTTCCTGTATCTCATTATAGGATATTGGCTTATTTAATTGGTTAACTTCTTCTTTGCTCAGTTTGGGTAACTTGTATTTCTCTAAAAATGCATCCATTTCCGCCAGATTTTCTTCCTTTAGAGAGTATAGCTTTTGAAAGTAGTCTGTTAGAATTGTTTGGATATCTTGGGTACGTGTTGTGATGTTTCCCGTGGCATCCCTAATCCTATTAATATGGGTTTCCTCTCTTCTTTTTTTAATTAATCTTGCCAACGGGCCATCAATTTTGTTTATTTTTTCAAAGAACCAGCTTTTTGTTTGGTTTATTTTGGTTATGGTTTTCTGATTTTCTAATTGGTTAATCTCTGCTCTCAATTTGGTTATCTGGCTTCGTCTAGTAGCTTTAGGTCCCATTTTTTCTTGTTTTTCTAGCTGTTTTAGTTGCAACATGAGATTATTTACTTGGTCTGTCTCCATTCTCTTGATGTGGGCACTGAGGGCAATAAATTTGCCCCTCAGGACTGCTTTTGCTGTGTCCCACAAGTTTCTTTGTGAGGTGTTTTCATTTTCATTGAGTTCTAGGAAATGCTTTATTTCTTCTCTGATCTCTTCTGTTACCCAGGCCTTGTTAAGGAGTGTGCTGTTCAATTTCCATGTATTAGAGAAATTTCTGCGGTATGCTTTGTTATTGAGAGCTAGCTTGATTCCACTGTGGTCAGATAGGATACAGGGGATTATGTCGATCCCTTTGTATTTGCTTAAGTTCCTTGAATGAACTATGATATGGTCTATTTTGGAGAAAGTTCCATGAGCTGCTGAGAAGAATGTGTACTGTGTTGTTTTAGGGTGAAATACTCGGTAGATGTCAGTTAATTCCGCTTGAAGTATGGCCTCACTTAATTCGGTAGCTTCTTTGCCAATCCTCTGGTTGGTAGACCTGTCCTTTGGTGAGAGTGGCGTGTTAAAGTCTCCTAGTATTATCGTATTGGGATCTATTTTATTCTGTAAGTTTGAGAGCATTTGTTTAACATATCTGGGTGCACCGATATTTGGGGCATATAAGTTGATGATGGTTATATCCTCCTCTTGGATTGTTCCCTTTATTAATATGTAATGTCCGTCCTTGTCTTTCTGTACTGATTTTAATGAAAAGTTTATTTTGTCAGATATCAGGATAGCTACACCTGCTTTCTTATTGGGGGAATTTGATTGGTAGATCCTTTTCCACCCCTTCACTCTGAGTTTGTTTGTATGTTTGGCTGAGAGGTGGGTCTCCTGAAGGCAACAGATGGATGGGTCTTGTTTTCTGATCCAGTCCTCAGTTCGTTTTCTTTTAATTGGCGAATTCAGCCCATTTATATTAAGAGAAAGTATAGAGAGATGCATTGTTGTCCCTGCCATTCCGTTTTCCTAAGTTTTTCTTCTTTCCTTTCCTCCTGTGCTTGCTCAGTTAGACTTTGAGTAATGCCTGTTTGGGGCAGGTCCCAGTTCCTGGTTGCTTTCTTCAGGTTGTGTCCCCCCTCTTAGAATTCTTTGTAATGCTGGCTTAATGTTTATGTATTCATTTAGTTTTTCTTTGCTATTAAAAGTTTTCAGTTCTCCATCGAATGTGAATGCTAGCTTTGCCGGGTATATCAGTCTGGGTTGGCAGTTATTGGCTCTCAGGGCTCGTATGGTGCTTTCCCAGGCTTTTCTTGCATTCATTGTTTGTGTGGAGAGATCTGCAGTGATTCTAATTTTTTTCCCGTTGTAGTATAGCTCCTTCTTCATTTTTGCTGCATGCAGGATTGTTTCCTTATTATTCAGATCCATCATTGTTACTATTATGTGCCTAGAAGTGTTTCTCCTGGGATCTTGCTTGTTGGGTGTTCGATAAGCTTTTGTGATGTAGTTAAGATGGTCGTTTTTGAGGTGGGGAAAATTTTCATTGACTATCTTGTTAAATAGGTGTTGCATTCCCTTGCTCTGGAATTCCTCACCTTCGTCCACTCCGATTATGCGAAGGTTAAATTTTTTAGCATTATCTGCTTGCTCTTGAATTTCCCTTTGGTTTAATTTGAGTGATTTTTCCATATCTGTCACTTTTTGGTCCAGTTGGTGTATTCTGTCTTCTGTATCTGACACTCTACCTTCCATTTCATTCACTCTGTTGACCGTGGCTTCTATTGTGGTTTGCATGATGGAAATGGATCCCTTTATGGATTCAATGTTGGTTCTCAGAGTACTGATCTCACCTCTCAATGAGGTGATATCAGTATGCATTACCTCTAATTTGGCGTTTATCTCACTTCTTACTGAGGTTTGTGCAGCTTCTATTTTTGCATCCAATTTTTGTTTGATATCCTGTATATCTTTTGATAGTTCATCCTTGTGCTCTTTCAATTTCTGATCCATTTCTCGCTTTATTTCTTGAGTCATTGCCTCCAGCAACCCTTGGATGTAGTTTTTGTCTTCCATTCCTGCTTTGCTCCCACTGGGGCTCTCCCCTGCGTGGCTGCTGGCTTTTGAGGTGAGCTTGCTGTCCTGGGTAGTGGTAAACCTTGTGATTTTTCTCTGTGATTTTCGCATGGGGGTTCAGGAGACTGCTCTTCAATCTTGTTTTGGTGTGTCTGTCTTTGCTTGGTTGCTGATTCTCTATTGGTAGAGAGAGTCTGTGTCTGATCTGGATTCTGTTGGGAGCCTATTTCCAGCTGCTATTCACTTAGGATTCTCAGCTCTCTGCTGTAGCAATTCCCGCCTTTGGAAGGGTTGAGCAGCCTAGACTGCTTGTGTTTGCTCCTGCGGGTGCTCTTGGGAAGATCAGATGCTCTGGATGCACTCTCCCAAATACTGGAGTCTGCTATGGGCTCCTGATGTGTTTTTGTTTGTTTTGGGCTGGTTGTGGGCTTGAACTCTAGGTTTGGGTGCTGTCCCTCAGCTCTTCAGCTCAGGGCTGGCACCCTACCATTTGAGCCACAGCCCCACTTCTGACCCTTTTTGCTTTGTTCAGGCGCCGGTCCCCTGGCCTGGTTCCGGCCCCAGCCTGGAGCGCGCTCGTTAGGCCTGTGCTAATGTGTATACCACCTTGGTTATGCAGCCTGGAGGACACAGTTCAAATTTCTTCTACTGTTGGTAGTCTTGACCCAGGGGCACTGTTCCTGGCTTGAGCATTTAAGCTCCCTTCCCAGGGCGCTCTTGCTCTGGCCTGGCCAGCAGAGTGTGCTCCACCGGCTGGTGGGGCTCTCGAACAGTTCCCAGTTTTAGTGGGTCCTGTGGTCCGGGTGTTGGGGTAGGGAGTCTAGGTCAGGGTCTGGGGATTCCCTCCAGCTCTGGTCTCCCTTGATGGATTCCCTGTCCCCTGATGGGTACTCACCCTGTAGGTCGTCAGTTGTTGTTGCAGTCCGTCAGTTGTTGTTGCAGTCCGAGTTCAGTTGGGGTGGTTGCGGGCTGGGTTGGGCGGCCCCCCGCCGGGTCGTTGCGATCGCGACAGGTCCCTTTGTGGCGCTGCTGGTGCCGGGCGGCTTTGGCGGGATGGAGCCTCTCCGCTCCGGTGGAGAGTGATGGGTGGGGTGGGATCCTCCTGGAGACTCCCGGCTGGTAGGTTTCTCTGTTCCTGGCGATCCGCTGTTCTGCAATCCGGTACCTGGTGATCTGCAAGCAGCCCCCTGTGTCTCTGTGGCTCCGGCAGCCCCCGCCGGGCCGGCTGGCCGGCGGCTTGGCGCACTGCCGCGCGGCCAGTAAAGGTTGGGGGAGGGGTCTTCGCTCTTCTCTGTTCTGAAATTCTTCTTTTCCTCTCTTTCTTTTTTTGTTATTTTCCACCTCTGGTTTTTCTCTGAGTGTTCGTCTTTTTGTTGTTGTCGGTCTCTTGGGGAGATTAAAGGTTGGAACTCGAACTCTCTTTTTGGTTGGAGAGAGCTGTGGCGTTTCCCTACTGCCCCGTCGCCATCTTGAGAACTCTCTTGCCTGGCTTCCTTATGTTTTTAAATCTTAGTAATTTGATAGAAAAATATGGTATCATTTAAATTTCAAAATTGATTTGCCTTGTGAAGGTTAAAATGTGTTTGTGACTTGAACTAAGTATCACTATTCCACAATACTGTGAAATTCATATATTCACTTCTCAATAAAAAAATTATTTAAAAAATTTTCAAAATTTAAGTAAACTATTTTCCCAAGTTTGACAAGAAAATTTTCATGACTTGTCATGTTTTGTTTTGTCAGTTATGGGGCTCAATTGAACTCTGGGCCTGGGTGCTGACCCTGCACTCTTTATTCAGCTCAAGGTGAGTACCACTTTAGCCACCAAGCCACTTCTGGTTTTCTGGTGTCTAACTGGAGATAAGAGGCTTATGGACTTTACTGCCTGGGCTGACTTTGAACTGTCATCTTCAGATCTCAGCCTCCTGAGTAGCTAGGATTACAGACGTGAGCCACCAGTACCTGGCTACTTGATTCTTCTTTTTGCCTGTTTGTTTCTTTTTGTTTGTTTCTTCTTGTGCCAGGCTTTGTGGGCATAGCTCACAAGCCCTTAAACAGACCTCACTTTCCAAATGGTGACATTTCTATAGAGCCTAATGGATTTAGAAGGATAATCCCAGAGCAGCAGCTAAGCTGAAGAACATGCTTCCCTGTTAGGAAGCTTGCTTTATTTTTTTGCCGGTTGTGGGGTTTGAACTCTGGGCCTGGGTGCTGTCCCTGAGCTCTTCACCTCAAGGCTAGTGCTGTATCACTTGAGCCACAGCGCCACTGCAGTTTTCTGGTTATTTATTGGAGATAGAGTCTCACGGACTTTCCTGCCTGAGGTTGGTTTTGAACCTCAGATCTCAGCCTCCTTAGTAGCTAGGATTACAGGCATTGAGCCTGGTATAGGAAGCTTTGTTAATCCTGACTCATCTCTGAAGAGGATGTGGTTGAAGTTTCTGGTGGTCACATGTTCATATTATGGCCTTCGTGTGTGGGCCTGGAAGTTACAGAAGCTAACAACTCTGACTTCAGGTATTGGCATTTTATTCAATCAGCAACTACATTGACCTGTGTGAAGTCTCACATGTTAGTTTAGTCAGATATATTTCAAAGCACTGTAGTTTCCTATTTATTTATTAATAGTATCCTACTGCTATAGTTTGGCTTTGGGGTTGAAGTTTTTTCTTTTGCTTAAACTCAGGGCCTGGGCAATGTTCCTGAGCTCTCTCACTCAAGGCCATCACTTAAGCCACAGCTCCACTTCTGGCTTTTTGGTGGGCATTGGAGATAATAAGTCTCATGGACTTTGCTGCCTGCGCTGTAGGTCTCAGTCTCCTGAGTAGCTAGGATTACAGGCACAAGCCACCAATACCAGCTTGGGCTAAATTCTTTGAGCCAAGGAAACTTGTGTATCAGTTAACAAAAAGACTGAAGTTATGACATAGAAGATGAAAATACTTAATGCTGTGCATGTGCTAAAGGCTTAATATTTAAAACAGGAAGTAAAATAAAAAAAAGAAAGGATATAATTATTTTCCAAAAGCACTGGTTTTATTTATACAGAGTCCTAACCACATTAAGTGGCAGGAGTGGGAGAGGATCCTTTTTCAATCCAGGGGCCTCTATAATGGTGGTCTGCTGTTACCAAACACATAGGCAATTGGCATATGGATGTGGTAAACTAATGACAAGTTTAGTCTCTCTCTGCTAGAGCAACAAGATGAGCATCAATTTCTGCTTCTGTAAGAATCCTAGAAGGCAAAAAACAGTTGGAAACTTTACAATTCTTTTATTATGGAAAATTTAAAGTAATATAAATTAAGACATCAATACACACAACACACATATATACACAATAGGGAGTAATAGAAAGAGAAATATTTTCTGCTTTCCATGGAGGAAATGGAACAACTTACTATTTTTTTTTCATGTTTATACCACTTGCTTTCAGGTGATTGAACAAAGTAGGAAAAAAATACTACTGAAAAGCTCTATCTGGTATTAAGCTCAGTGAATAACTGCCCACATGATCATGACCATGGATCCCTCACAGTAGTGACCTGAGAGACGTATGGAATAGTTAAAATGCCTCCCAGCAGTTCCTAGCACCTGTAGACTTCAGTGTTGTTGTTTTTTTTACTAACCATAATAGCAACCTGAGAAATGGTATGCAAACCACCACATAGGTTACCAGGGAGGAGCTGATGTTAGCAACCAGCATGCATTTGAGTCACCCAAGCTGGTGTGCATAGTGGGTTAGTCACTTGGTAAGAACTTGCAGGCAATTCAGCAACTGCAACTCATTAGCTGAATTCACAATGTGCAGTTTCCAAAGACTTCTGATGAACAGTATTTAATATTGATTTTCAAAGCTCTGCTTAACCAAGAATAAAGCTCTCAATAAAAATCTCTTTGGAATCCAATTTCTGTTGTTGAACCCAGGGCCCTGTACATGCTAGTCAAGTGCTCTATCACTGAGATAAAAACCTAGCTTTATTTACTTTTTATTTAAAAAAGATTAGCATACATTGTAGTATGAGGTTTCAGTATTTTATTTCCTATGTAAAGGTTATTTTGAGCCAGGCGCCAGTGGCTCACGCCTGTAATCCTAGCTACTCAGGAGGCTGAGATTTGAGGATCACCGTTCAAAGCCAGCATGGGCAGGAAAGTCTGTCAGACTCTTATCTCCTATAAACCACTAGAAAACCAGAAGTGGTGCTGTGGCTCAAGCGGTAGAGCACTCACCTTGAGCTGAAGAGCACAAGGACAGCGCCCAAGTCCAAAGTTCAAGCCCCAAGACCAACAAAAAAACTTATTTTGGCCGGGCGCCGGTGGCTCAAGCCTGTACTCCTAGCTACTCAGGAGGCTGAGATCTGAGGATCGCGGTTCAAAGCCAGCCTGGGCAGGAAAGTCCATGAGACTCTTATCTCCAAAAAATCACTAGGAAACCTTTTGGAAGTGGCTCTGTGGCTCAAGCCATAGAGCACTCGCCTTGAGCTGAAGAGCTCAGGGACACTGCCCAAGCCCAGAGTTTAAGCTCCACGACCGACCAAAACAAACAAACAAACAAACAAAAAAAGTTATTTTGTATCACCCCACTGGTGATAGATATAAAATCACTGAAAAAAAAGAGGAAAAGTTAGCTGTCTTAGAGACTCCAATAAAGTTTTGGGCTGGGATGGAACCTAGAGTACTAAAGTACACTTGAGCTATATTCCAGCCCTTTAATATGTTTTTTGTTTTTGCTGCTACCTTCACCTTTCTAGTCTGAAGTTTGTAACTCACCTGAATTTAGGATTTTCAACTGTAACCACTCCAACCTCTATCTCTGAAGGTTTGAAGTCAATTGATAGGACAGTAGACAAACATGTAATTGCAGTCTGAAAAAAAAGTATCAACATTAAAATACATTTTTTAGAGATTCTATGGTTTTCTCAAGTTTATTAAAATAGAACATGTTCACCACAAGCTATATTTCTGCCCTATATTTCAACGATGTAGTTCTAGAGCCACATATTAGTAACAAATTGCTTAACTCTAATGTGTCACCAACTGACAGTAAATTTGTTTTTATTAATCTAAGCCATAAATTAAAAGAGTATGCTGGGCACCAGTGGCATATGTCTATAATCCTAGCTACTCAGGAAGCTGAGATCTGAGGATCACAATTCAAACCCAACCTGAGCAGACTCCATAAAACTCTTATCTCTAATTAAACAAAAATGGGAAGTGAGCTTGATAGGAAATATACTCCTTACCTTACTCATGTAACTGTAACCCCGCTCTACAGTATCTTTTTTTTTTTTTTTTGGGTCCGGTCGTGGGGCCTGAACTAGGCCTGGGCGCTGTCCCTCAGCTCTTCAGCTCAAGGCTAGCGCTCTACCACTTGAGCCACAGCGCCACTTCCAGCTTTTTTTTTTTCTTTTTGCTTATGTGGTGCTGAGGAATCGAACCCAGGGCCTCAGGCATGCAAGGCAAGCGCTCTACCACTGAGCCACCTTCCCAGTCCAACCCGCTCTACAATATCTTTACAATAAAAAATATATATTTAAAAAAATTATATTAAAAAAAAAACGGAGGTGAAGCTGTGGGTCAAAATGATTGTTGAGCAAAAAAGAGCTCAGGGGCAGTACCCAGATCCTGAATTCAAGCCCCAGTTATTGGCAACCCCCCCTCCCAAAAAAAAAGCTTATACCTGATGTGATTCATTCATGTAATTATTAAATTAATACATCTTTCAATTAAACAAACTTTCTTTTTTGGCCAGTCATGGAGTTTGAACTCATGACCTAGCCACTATCCCTGCGCTTCTTTTGCTCAAGGCTAGCACTCTACCATGTGAACCACAGTGCCACTTTTGGCCTTTTCTGTTTATGTGGTACTGAGAAATTGAACACAGGGCTTCATGCACGCTAGGCAAGCACTCTACTACTAAGCCACATTCCCAGGCCCCACAGCCTGTCTTTTATAGAACTAGCTTTACATCTCCTCTTAATATAAGATAAACTGCCAATCAAATATAAAAATATTAAGTAGCAATTTTTTTGCTGCTTATATACCAATTTTTTTTACTACATATGTATATATATATACCAGACTAGTCTCCAATTTATAATCCTCCTGTCTCAGTTTCCCAGTACTGGAATTACATGTGTGTGTTTTAGAAAGGTTTTAATCCCAGATTCTTTTTTTTTTTTGGGGTCTGGTTGTGGGGCCTGAACTCTGGGCTTGAGCACTGTCCCTCAGCTCTTCAGCTCAAGGCTAGCGCTCTACCACTTGAGCCACAGCGCCACTTCCAGCTTTTTTCTTTTTGCTTATGTGGTGCTGAGGAATCGAATCCAGGGCCTCAGGCATGCAAGGCAATCGCTCTACCACTGAGCCAACTTCCCAGGCCTTAATCCCAGATTCTTAAACCTGTTTTTTGTTTCTTTTTTTAGGTATTTTTTTCTTGGTGCTGGCAATTGAACCCAGGACCTCATTAATCTAGGCAAGTACTAATCCTACTCCTGTTTTCAATTTAATTTCAAGTCCCAATATCATAAAAACCACATAACAATACCTAAAACACCTACATTTATAATTCCCTTAAGACTCCTTTAGTAGACTTTTGTATCCCAGATATATATAGTTTTCTGCCAAGTCACTGTGTGAGATTTTTCCATGATTTTGTAGAAATGGATTTGAACTCATGGCCTGGAGCTTGCCAGGAAGGTATTCTTTAAGCCACTCCCAAAACCATTTTGCTGTTATTTGGCCGATAGGGCATCACTTTTTTGCCCAGGCCAACCTGGACTGCTATCTTCCTATTTCTACTTCCCATGTTCTGTCGAGATGACAAGCATGTATTACTTTCATCTTACTGATTAATATGGGGTCTGGGTAACTTTTTGCCCAAGCTGGCCTTGAACTACGATCCTCTCAATTTCTACCTCCTAAACAGCTAGATATAGATATGAACCACCATGCTATGTCTTTGTGGGCATATTCATTCATTGGGACAATTTGCTTGTGTGGCTACTTGAAAATCATAAAAGCAATATAACTGAGTCTTGACTATTTCACTTTTGTTACTAGGAGGTGTAAACCTAATTCTAGTCTCTCAATTATAACACCCACACAAGTCTTTGGGCCTGGTCATGATTCTTATTTTTATTCCTTATTTTCAATTTTATTATGTGTTCTATTACAAAGCCATTTCAAATACACCATAAACTAACATAGGAATTAAATGAACAAAAATAGTCTTCATTTTCTTGTGTCAGTAGAATGACATCAATTTTACTACTGAGGTGACAAACCTGGGTCTTGTGATATAACTCAAGAATAGCCTTTAGACTACCAATAATGCAAAGAACCTCAATGATCTATAGAGAATCTAAATAAATAAATGAAAAATTAAAAAGCAGATAGAAAACCCTTTTGGCTAACTTACTTCAACAGTCTGTTCAAATGTCCAGTCAAATTTCTTCTTCACTTTTTTTTCAAGAAAGCTGGTTGACTCCGTTTGTTTAACTCCTGCTGCAGTAGCTTTAAACCCACAGTAATAACCTGCAGGGTCACACTTGTACACCTGAGGGCCTTGTTCTTCATCTATACCAATCAAAATCATACCTAAAAAGAAAGACTAATTAAATATCTTATACTTTGGTACAACAAATTTTCCTGTTCCTTGTAGTATCACATAGATATAATCATTATATGTTGGCCATTATGTGTTTTAAGAAAAGTAACAAAATGCCGGCGCTGGTACCTCATGCCTGTAATACTAGCTACTCAGGAGGCTGAGATCTGAGAATCACCATTCAAAGCCAGCCCTGGCAGAAAATTCCATAAGACCCTTTTCTCTAATTAACTATCATAAAACCGGAAGTGGGGAGTGGCTCAAAGTGTAGAACACTAGCCTTGAGCAAAAAAGCTCAGGGATAGCACCCAGGCCTTTAGTTCAAGCCCCACAACCAACCAAAAAAAAAAAAAAAAAAAAAAAGGAAAAAAATTGACCAAATATGTTTATCTCAATAGATACATTTGTATTTCAGAGAAAGAGGTTATATATTTCTATGACATTATTTGAATATTACAAATGTAATTTATATTTTTTTCTAATCATTGCTACCACCCAAAACTTGTTTGTTTTTTGTCAGTTGGGGAGCTTGAACTCTGGGCTGGGCACTGTCTCTGAACTCTTCAACTCAAGGAGAGCGCTGTACCACCTGAGCCACAGTGCCACTTCGGGTTTTCTGGTGGCTAATTGTAGATAAAAGAGTCTCATGGACTTTCCTGCCCAGGCTGGCTTTGAACCGTGATCCTCAGATCTCAGCTTCCTGAGTAGCTAGGATAAAGGCGTGAGCCACAGGCACCTGGCAAAACTTGTTTATTTGAACCATAATCATTTGTGGTATTACTTGGACAAATATATTAGGAAGATGTTTTAGTAATTCTTTTTTGCAAATAAAAAATAATAGCATATTAAATGGTCTGAAATATCCAGTTGTTGGAGTGTCCCATCTTCTTTCTTTTTACCAGTCCTGGGGTTGAACTCAGTGCATGGGCTCTGTCCCTGAGCCTCTCTGTGCTCAGTGCTAGCAATCTACCAGTTGAGCCATGGTGCCACTTCCAGCTTTTTCTGTTTATGTGGTACTGAGGAATCAAACTCAGTGCTTCATGTACACTAGGCAAGCACTCTATCACGAAGTCACATTCCCAGCCCCCACCTTTTTTTTTTTTTATGCCAGTACCAGGGCTTGAACTCAGGGCTTAGAGCTTTTGCTCAGATTTTCAGCTCTCTTCTGGTGCTCTATCATTTGAGCCACACCTTCACATTCCTTTTGCTAGTTAATTGGCGATAATAGTCTCTTGAATTTGTCTGCCCAAACTGGCTCTGAACTGTGATCTTCTAATCTATTCTTCCTAAGATTATAGGTGCGAGGAACCGTGGGGCTGACTAAAGTGACACATTTAACTTGAACTCAGTTGTTCTTATTAGATCAAAGGATAAACTAAACCATCTGCCTTGTTCATTGATTTATTACATATGATTTAGGACAAGCACATCACACACACAACACACACAAGTTGTGGCTCAGTGGTAAAGTGTCTCCCAAGAGAGAAGCTCTCAGTTCAAATCTCAGTACTACCAAAAAATAAAATTTAAAAACAAAAATTTAATTCCCACACAGCATTACATAGCTTAGTTGTGTGAAGAAGCTCTCATTCCCACATCATTGTCAATTATTTTAAAATCACCATGCAATCGCTGTTTCCTTGTCCTTAATTTTGCCTCCCCCCCAAAAGAAAATGAATTCCTTCAAAGCAAGATAAAAGTTACAGTAAGCCGCTCAAATCAAAAGTGGCACAAATGGGCTTAACTGAAGTGATGAAGTAACAATATGAGATCTGTTAAAGGTGGCATGTCTTTAGCAGAAGCTGGGTGGTGGTATGGGAAAACTGAATCAAGCATCCACAGTAGAGCACTGAATACTATGCATCTTGAGTATTTATGGCTTTTCAATGGTGGTCTCCTTAGAACCATAGGTCTCAAGGGTCTATTGTACTTTTTGTTATCTTCTTTCTCCTTTTTAAAATTTAAATATATATTAAGGTCCCAGGGAACTAACAACAGATGGAACACATTCTGAAAATGCTTATAACTGTCTTATCTTAGTTTCTACTGATACACTATTGTATATATGATTATTTCTTTTTTTTTGTTGGTCATGGGTCTTGAACTCTGGGCCTGGGTGCTGTTCCTCAGATCTTAGCTCAAGGCAAGTGCTCTACCAACTTGAACCACAGCACCACTTCTGGTTTTCTAGTGGTTTATTGGAGACAGGAGTTTCACGGTCTTTCCTACCCAGGCTGGCGTTGAACCGAGATCCTCAGATCTCAGCTTCCTGAGTAGCTAGGATTACAGGTGTGAGCCACCGGCGCCGGGCTAGATTATTTCTGTTTTATACTCTAGATATGAACCTTTTTATATAGTGTCTTACACCCCCCCCAAGATACAGTATTAAGCTGTTTACTCATCTAACATCTACTAATGAGGAATTTTAAAGTTTATTTTACTGACATGCTTTATTAATGTAGATACCTGTTTTGCTTGCTTTAATTCTATATTTTATATTTGAGATATGCAAAGTATCTCTAACTGCTTTACCCTAGGGCCTGGCTAGATGAGCAGGGTTTGATAGATCAAATACTTTGTACTTCCATAGTGTAAAGTCACTAAAACATGAAATAGCAGAGTGCATCAAGGAACTTCAGGTGAGGGAGGAAGAGTAAGGAGTTCACTCCCTATACTGCCTATCGCTTTAGGGAGTCTGGAATTTACCTCCAAAGCTGATTAGGAATCAGTTTATGAAGAATCAACAATTAAAATTCAGTTTTATAATAATTCATGAGACAATATAGAAAGAATTATAAAGAGTAAGAAAAGGGAAGAGATGGATAGTTTAGATAGGCAGGAAAGACAATGAAAATGAAAAAGTAACAGGAGAGCAAGGAACTGATATTTGGAGGTAAAACTTGGTAACTAATCAGATGACCAAGGAAGGTGAAGGTGGGGTGAGTCTATAAAAGAAAAGCTGAAGATGAATGTAGGAAAAGTCACGATTTTGAGTTCTGAGGTATCTGTGAGATATGGAAGAAGGGACTGGTTTATGATAATGCATGAGCAACTGGCATGCTACAGTGAGTGAAGCTCTTCAAGTAGTTAAGATTATACACACGGGCTGGGAAAGTGGCTCAGTGGTAGAACGCATGCCTTGCATGCCTGAGGCCCTGGGTTCGATTCCTCAGCACCACATAAGCAAAAAGAAAAAAGCCGGAAGTGGTGCTGTGACTCAAGTGGTAGAGTGCTAGCCTTGAGTTGAAGAGCTGAGGGACAGTGCTCAGGCCCAGAGTTCAGGCCCCATGACCGGACCCAAAAAAAAAAAAAGATTATACACGCAGCTGGGTGCTGGTGGCTCATGCCTGTAATCCTAGTTACTCAGGAAGCTGAGATCTGAGGAAGCCAGCCCAGGCAGAAAAGATTATGAGACTCTTATTTCCAATTAACCATCAGAAAAACAGAAGTGTCACTGTGGCGCCAAGTGGTAGCACACTAGCTTTGAGCAAAACAAATTCAAGGAAAGCACCCAACCCCTGAGATTCAAAGCCCAGGACTGACCAGGAAAAAAAAAAGAGGCCCGATGCTAGTGGCTCATGCCTGTAATCCTAGCTACTCAGGAAGCTGAGATTTGAGGATCGTGGTTCAAAGCCAGCCCAGGCAGGAAAGTCCATGACGTTCTTATCACTAACCAGTAAAAAGCCGGAAGTAGAGCTATGGCTCAAATGGCACAGGGCTAGTCTTGGGCAAAAAAACCTGAGAGACAGCACTTAGGCCCCAGAAACAGCACTAAAAAAAAAAAGGAAGAACTGCCAGGCATGATGGTACATACCTGTAATTTTAGCACTTGGGTACTAAGTGAAGAGGACTGAGTTCAAGACCAGGCTGTGCTACACAGTAAGACCTGTCTCACATTATTATTGTTATTGAGGGTTCCAGAGCTTGAACACAAACTCTTATTCGGCTTGCTTGCTCACTAGAGCCATGCCTATAGTTTACCACTTTTACTAGTTAGAGACAGTCTCTTGGACTTTTGAATCCCAACCCTCAGCCTACTGAGTAGCTAGGAATACAGGCTTGAGCCACTAGTATCTGACTCCAAATAGAAATATTTTGATTAAAAAAAAAGAATAGCCAGGTGTGGGTGGTTCATGCCTGTAATCCCAGGTACCTGGGAAACTTGGGAGCAGAAAGACTCAGGTTCAAAGCCAGCCTAAATAGAAAAATTCTCAAGACACTAAAAAATAGTCTGACTTGTGGAACTGAAACTGCTTTGTATAACTATTGACAATAAAAATAAGGCAGACATGGGTAGCTCACATCTATAATCTTAGCTACTCAGGAGGCTGAGATCTGAAGATCATGGTTTGGACCTAGCTTGGGCAAGAAAGCCTGTGAGACTCTTATCTTCAATAAACTACTCAGAAAAATGCCGGAAGTAGCAATGTGGCTCAAGCAGTAGAGCACAAGCCTCAAACACAAAGCAGCTCAGGGACAGCTCCAGGCCCCAAGACTGGAAATAAAATAAAAGTAAATATTTTAGCTGGGCGCCGGTAGCTCACACCTTAATCCTAACTCAGGAGGCTGAGATCTGAGGAGTGTGGTTCAAAGCCAGCCCAGGCAGGAAAGTCCATGAGACTCGAGACTCTTATCTCCAATAAACCACTAGAAAACCAGAAGTGGCGCTGTGGCTCAAGCTTAAGAGCCCCCACGACCGTCCTCACCCCCTCCACCCCCTCCCCAAAGTAAATATTTAAAAAATCAGGAAAATAAAATCTAATAGTACTTCAAGCTTAATGCCTAAAATACTAATCTGATATCTATCCCTTATCTTTGATTTATTACAATGATTTTCTTTCTCTACATTATTTCCAAACCGTATGTTCTTTAAGAATTATAACTTATCAATTATTTGTAAACTTTCTAAGCATACTTACAACAACCAAGTGGCCTCATTTCAGCATTCTGTGTGTAGACTTGAGAAATATCAGCAATCCTTTTACATAGCATGTCCACAGGAATCTCATAGCCATACTTATATTTCCAATTAGCTGCTTCGTAGCGTGCCCTCTGTACCTGGGACCTGCTGTCAGCTTATAGCAAAAGCAAAAACCAAAACCAAACAAAAACAAAATAAAAGGCTTACCTCTTTGGAAGAAGAAAATAATGAACTTTATATCTCCATCATGAACAAGTACATGCTAAGACAAGAAAAATTTTAAAACTTGGAGCTCTATATACCACACTGCCCTTTTATGCTGAGCTTTTTATCAGCAGTTAAAGTAGTTTCTATAAGTGTCAAATAACCCTACGCAAAACAAACAAATAACAAAAAAGAAAGAAAGAAAGAAAACAAGGTCTAAGGAGAAAGAGTATCTTGGTCTTTGTGTTTTAGGCTTGAATATTCATTCAAGTTCAAAAAATAAAAACCCATGTAACTGTAATCCTTCTGTACATCAGCTGTATGATAAAAAAAAAAAAAAGATACAATAACTTAAGTTCCCCTTAAATTACTAACCATATCCAGTATCTATAAGGGAGGCCTCAGTCTAGTTTTCCTAACAAGAGCATAAAGATGTGATTCCATTATACTCATGTTTTCAAAATAGTTCACAGATAGGCATGGTAGGAACATCTGTAATCCCAGCACTTAGACACATACCACCTGAAAATCAGCACTAAAGGGAGCTTAAAATTAACATGAAATTTAAAATAATTTGAAGGAAGGCTTATATATCCAAGTAGACATGTAGCTGATTACCTGTCATTCCAGTCATTACACAACCAATGTTTTCAGTTATCTTGAACAAATGAGTCACTGTGCTTGAATCCAATAATTTGTCCTAATGAACAAAATAAATCAAGGTAATTTTTTATTTAAAAAAAGGCTACAGTTCTCTACAGTCTGAAAGAAACAATACTATAGAACTGTAAGAACAAATTACATAATGGAACTTACTAGACAAATAGTACCACCATTCATTTTAGCTAAAAGTTAATTTAAAAAATTTAAAAAGATGGCAGAAGGCTGTTTTCCTTTTGTAGATGTTATCTGTGGGCTTACCAAACTTGTGTCAAAGTCCCAGAAGAGAAAAGCCTTAGAAATCCCACTATGCTTTGTTATAATCATTCCACAAAGTTTAATATGCCACTTCGGTCTACTCAGCTAAACTGTACATAAATGCTTAATATTAACATATGCAAGAAACAATATACCTCTATGCAATTTCATGAAAAACACTTGCAATATATAATGTAATAAGTATTTGGGCAGTATTACTTACTGGTACTTTCTTCTGTGTGACAATTACTGCACAGTCTTTCCCTCTGACAGCTACTGATGTAAGGCCACCCTGGTTAATAGCCTTAAAAGCATATTCTAGAAAACAGAAGTTTGTTTTTTCAAAATAGGTTTTTTAAAAGGTGAAATAATTCATTGAGATTCACGCAAACAAAGTCACTAAATTAAGGTCAAGTGTGGAGACATAACAATGAAAGTTCCCCTAATAACTAACATATGCTAATTAAAAAACAAACAAACAAAAACAGAATAAGGTATCAGTGGTTCATGCCTGTAATCCTAGCTACTCAGGAAGCTGAAATCTAAGGATTATTGTTCAAAGCCAGCCTGGGCAGAAAAGTCCCCATGAGACATCTCCAGTTAACTACCAGAAAATTGGAAGTAGAGCTGTGACTCAAAGAGGTAGACTATTAGCCTTGAGCAAAAAAGCTTAGGGACAGTGTCCAGGTCCTGAGTTCAAGCCCCATGACCGACAAAAAAAAAAAATAATTAAAAAAAAGCTCAAACTATATAAACTAATATGGAATGCTTCTCAAGATATAGTCAGAGTAATACACATGATAATAAACCACAGTTAAACCAACTCCATTTTCTTTCCACTTTCATTTTAGCTGCTCTTACATAGCTCTACACTTAACATTCTGTTAACCTTTGGTCAGAAACTAATTTGACCACATGTGGGTTTAACTACTGCTACGTTATTTTCATTGATTTTTCTTTTTTCTTTTTGCCAGTCCTGGGCACTGTCTCTGAGCTTCTTTTTGCTCAAGGCTAGCATTCTATCACTTGAGCCACAGCGCCACTTCTGGCTTTTTCTGTGTATGTGGCACTGAAGAATCGAACCCAGGAGTTCATGCATGCTAGGCAAGGACTCTACCACTAAACCACATTCCCAGCCCTTCACTTATATTTTTATATACCAAGTTGAGTTTTCTGAATCATGCCCTTTTCCAAGCTTCATGCTACATTCAACAAACATTTCATTAGTTTTCTATAACAAACTTCAGTTTGTGCATTTCTAGCTGCTGTAATCCATCTCATCAGCTAAAACACTGGAGTCAAAATAATAGCACAAAAACATGTTAAGGCTAAGGATGCAGCTCACTGGTAAAGCACTTGCTTTAATTCCTAGCACTGCAAAAACAAAATAAACACACCCCCTCCTCCCTGAGGAAAAAAAACATAAACAAACAATTCTGTGCCAGTAAGCAGGGCTTGAACTCAGGGCTTGGATGTTGTTTTTTCACTCAAGGCTTGAACTCTCACATTTAAGCCACAGCTCTACTTGCAGCTTTTTGCTGGTTAACTGGAGAAAGTCTCATAAACTTTCCTGCCCAAGCTGGCCTCAAACTGTGATCTTCATATCTTACCCTAGAGTAGCTAGCACTTACAGGTATGAGCCACTGGTGCCTGGGTAACACAGATTTTTTTTTTGGTCAGTTGTGGGACCTGAACTCTGGGCCTGGGCACTTTCCCTCAGCAATTCAGCTCAAGGCGAGTGCTCAACCACTTGAGTGAGCCACAGCACCACTTCCAGCATTTTCTGCATATGCGGTGCTGAGGAATTGGATGCAGGGCCTCATGCATGCAAGGCAAGCACTCTACCACTGAGCCACCTTATCAGCCCGGGTAATACAGATTTTATAATTAGAAAAAAGCAATAAAAATAATGTTAGCAAAACCCAATGGCTCACACCTGAATTCTAGCTACTCAGGAGGCTGAGGTGTGAGGATTGCAGTTCAAAACCAGCCCATGCAGGAATGTCTGTGACAATCTTAGCTCCAATTAAGTGCACACACACACGTACACACGTAACACGTACACACACACACACACACACACACACACACACACACCCTAGAAGTAGAGCTGTGGCTCAAGTGATAAAGTACTAACCTTGAGCAGAAAAGCTACGGGACAATGCCCAGGCCCTTGAGTTCAAGCCTTAGGACTAGAAAAAAAAATGGTGCAGAAATGTAGAAAATATAGATTACTTCAAAGTCCAGTAATTATTACAGTTGACATGTAATAGAATATTTCAAAATTTTGTCTTCAGCTGGGTGTTAAGTGGCTCACACTGATATGCTAGCCATTTAAGAGTCTGGGATCTGGAGGACAGTGATTTAAGGCTATCCCATCTTGATAATAACTGTCTCCAAAATAACTAGCAAAAAGCAGGGCTGGAGACCTGGCCCTAAATTCAAACTCCAGTACTACCAAAAAAAAAAATGTCTTCAAGTTATTTCTCTGGACACTGGCTCTGAGGCCTACCTAGCCTCATCTACGCAGAATGTCACAAGTGATTAGGAATAGTTAAGGAAGATAGTGCTTATAAAATAAATAATAAATTTCCTTTAATAGGAGCTTTTTCTTTTTTTTTTTTTGCCAGTCCTTGGCTTGAACTCTGGGCCTAGGCGCTGTCCCTCAGCTCTTCAGCTCAAGGCGAGTGCTCTACCACTTGAGCTACAGCGCCACTTCCAGTCTTTTCTGCTTATGTGGTGCTGAGGAATCAAACCCAGGGCCTCATGCATACAAGGCAAGCACTCTACCACTGAGCCAACTTCCCAGTCCAATTTTTTTTTTTTTAAATGTGTGTGCATGCTGGTTCTGGGACTAGAACTCACAGCCTAAGTGTTATCCTTGAGCTTTTTTTGCTCAAGGGTAACACTCTACCTTTGAAGCACAGCTCTACTTCCAGGTTTGTTTTTTTTGGGGGGGTTGGTAGTTAATTGAAGGTAAGTGTGTCATAGACTTTCCTGCCTGGGCTGGCTTTGAACCACGATCCTAGTACTGCTGGGAACTGGTAGCTCATGCCTGAAATCCTAGCTACTTGGAAGCTGAGATCCGATGATTACGGTTCGAAGTCAGCCCAGGTAGGTAAGTCCGTGAGACTCTTATCTCCAATTAATCACCAAAAAACTGGAAGTAGAGCTGTGACTCACGTGGTACAACCCTAGCCTAGAGCAGCAGCATTCAGAACCAGAGGTCAAACTCTCGACGCACACAAAACCAATCAGTACTGTCAAATAGGTCCTTTCTGGGGTAGGGGTTCTCATGGGAGGGAAGGTGACAGCAAGTGAATATTCATTAAAATACTTCACGTACATTCATGAAAATGGAACCAATGAGGCTTGTTGATATTGTTCTGGAAAGTGGGAATGAGAGAGTGATAGGGCTTGTTCAAGGTAAACTATGTATATTCAGATATGTCAAAATGAAACCCCCTTGCACAACTGATGCTAATAAAAAAATATAAAAAGATCTAAAAAAAAAAAGAGGAGATGCTCTACAATTTTCAGCACACGGTTGGTTTTTAAGTCTTTCTCCTACATCTTGGTAATACTGTCAATGTTGTCATTTATAATTACACATTTTGTTTATAATTATGGTTAGCATTAATTTTTAAATTTATACTTTTACTGATTAACTTTAGGTTTTGTATATTTATTTTAGTGCTTGGACTCTAACACAGGTGGGCTTTAAGCATGCTAGGCAAGACTTTTTACCACTGAGCTATGCCCCAGTTCTCTACATTTGAGTCCCAACTATGGAAAACAAGGAGTAATATTCTTACCCCCCCCCCCCTTTTTTTGGTGCTGGTACTAGAACTTGAACTCAGGGCCTGGACACTATCCTTCAGTTTTTGTCTCTCAAGGCTGGTGCTTTACCACTTGAGCCACAGCTCCATAACCAGCTTTTGGATGGTTAATTGGAAATGAGTCTGATGGATTTTCTTGCCAGGGCTTGATTTGAACCTCAATCAGAACTTAGCTCCAGAGTAGCTAGAATTACAGGCACAAGACACTGGTACCTGGTACTATTTTCCCATTAATCTTTACTTCCTTCACCACTGTCCCTTGTTTTTTTTAACAAGAATTTTTTTCTTTTTGGTGGTTATGTGGTTTGTACTCAGGGCCTTGTGCCTGCTAGGCAGTGCTCTACCACTGGAGCTTTGCCTTACGCTACTTTTGTTATATTATTCTTCATCTGTCAAAGTTAACACCCTGTGCCTTACAAACTGTTCAGATAATTCCAAAGTTTACAAACTAGTAAACATTATTTGTAATATTATGAGGATGTTATACTTCAATGAGAACAATGGATAGACACTCCCCCCCAAAATAAAAATATTCCACATCTGCAAAGCTACTAATTTAATAGACTAAACAAAGAACCAAACAGGAATCTGATAATATTCTCTGAGCACTAAGTATGTGACAGGCACACACTAAAAACTGCACATATAATGCATCATTTAATCTCCAAAGCCATCATGTAAGAAGGAATTATTATTAGCCCAATTGTACAAACAGAAACTAAGGCAAAGCTTATATACTGGGCCAGGCCAGCTAGCATGCAGCAGAGTAGGGATCTGAATCCAGGTCTGGCTCCAGGGTTAAAACTATACTGCTTACTCATACTAACTGCACTTTCATTTTCTTAATGTTCAAAAAAGAGTGTTACTTCAAGGAATAGAATAAAATCATTGTTTAGCTATTAAACTGGTTTTGATGTATTTTCTTGCCAACCTGACTAAAATGACACTATATTCAGTCTTATTTCTCACCAAATAAGCAGCATTAAAGACTGTGCCTTCTAGCTACTTCTCAAGAAAAAATATAGAGGCAAGAGAGAAGTCTAAGTGTGGCCCTTTCTGTTCACAAATTACAAGCCACAACACAGCTACTCAAAGCAGTTGTCCAAAATGTGAAATTATTTAAAACTCATGAATAAAACACTAAAACCTAAAAGTCCTTGAGAAGGCAATGATTGTCTACCATCTATGATTACAATTTTCAATGGAGGTGAGTTGAAAGTACTGAATTACGGTCTTCCCTTGTCACAGTATACACTTCATGTAGTGACCCCAGTTACCTTTAACGCTATTAAAATTTATAAGTGGACAGAATCTCACACATAGGTCAATTCTCTGATTTTTTAAGAACTGTTCTTGAATTTGGAGCCACTGATTCTTTTTTTTTTTGGTCAGGTCGTGGGGCCTGAACTCTGGGCCTGGGCACTGTCCCTCAGCTCTTCAGCTCAAGGCTAGCACTCTACCACTTGAGCCATAGCGCCACTTCCGGCTTTTTTCTTTTTGCTTATGTGGTGCTGAGGAATCGAACCCAGGGCCTCAGGCATGCAAGGCAAGCGCTCTACCACTGAGCCACCTTCCCAGCCCCTGGAGCCACTGATTTTATCAGTCTTCCAAAGATGTCCTGAACTCTGTATATACTTGTAGCTGGTTTCTCGTTTATCTTTTTTTTTTTATTATTATTCTACTGGTTCCACATTCATGGTTTCCTTTAAGCTGTGCGCCTCCGGAGGGGAGGGGTGACATGTTACCTTTTGCACTGGACCCAGCAGTGTCTGGCACACCGCTATCGGGATGCTGCTACCAATCTGCCAACAGGGCAAGTTAACTCCACATTACCCACAAAGGAAATCAGGAAGGCGGCATTTTTACTGGGAGAGTTTCGAGGAGACGACTCGGGGGCTGCACAGCATTCTGAAGCCGGCCGCAGGAAGCAGGAGGCAGGCATTATGGTCCTGCCTTCGTCAACTCTTCATTGTGTCCTGGCGGGGCGGCGCTCGCCCCGAAGCCTGCCAGGTTCTCGTCTCCGCCTTCAAGCCCCCGACGCCCGCTTCCCACGGGGGGTGAGGGCACCCCCGGGCCTGCACCCGCGCCTCGGCCCTCCTCGCTGCTCACTCCCGCCCGGCTTCAGCCTGGGCTCGGACTCGCGCCACCTTTGCCTGCTCCAGGCCGAAGCATGACAGAGCACTTCGGCAGGACCGCCGGCAGACCTGGTTCACTCACCTACTTGGTAGAGCCGGCCCTCGGGCGAAAAAATGGTAATGTGGCGGTCAAAACCGGCGCTGGAACCACGGGACATATTGGTCCGCCGCTACTTGAAACTGTCTTACCGCCCGAAGCTCCCGCACCAGGCTTACAAACCTCTCCCGGAAGTTGCTGCGGAGAGTGCTTCCGGGGCACCCGCTGGGCTGCTTCCGTTCTCGTTCGCCGAAGTTAACAGACCTCGCGGTGGTGTTCCAGAGAAGGGAGTCGTAAGGTTCCGCCCCCTGTAGGGGGCGGGGCACTGAAGGCCGAGGCTCTTGGCAGCACGCATGCGTCCGGCGTGCTTCTGCTGTGGTGTTTTGCATGCAGGAGGTGAAATTTGCGTCCAGGCGTTTTAGGTCTTTCTTGTGGAGGATAACTTGATTAAAGCAAGGACGGACAAAGCTCTTCGGGGACTCGGTAATGACTTGCCTGTGTGGGTGACCTAAGAGGACGGTGTAATCAGCACGTCCGTCGTTCGTCGTGGCGCCTCGGGTCAGTTCATCCTGTCCCACCTGCGTGCTGCTGGCTGCTTTGACCCATCCTTCCTTCCGACCGGCGGAGGCCTCGGCCGGTGCAGCCGCTGCGCACTCACGGCGCTGGGAGAGCTTAAAGGACCCGCCGATTTTCAACAACAAAAATTGCTTTATGTCTGGCAGTAGCTTCCTCTGTACAGCAACGTGGTGTTTTTTGTTTTTCTTTTTCTTTTTGTCCTAAACTTGAAATTGAGGCTGAAATATTGGTAATAGGGAAATCTTGAGGTTAAGCAGCTTTGATTCATCATAACCCGTGAGATCCGATGGGATAAGAGCTTATAGCAGGTTAGTGTTGGATGAATTTAATGAGAATAATTTCTAATAGGCAAGGTAGCTCTAGGAAAACAAGTGGGTTTTCAAATACAGTCGTGTCTGTTTTTGCTTTTCCCCAAGGTATATTCCTATTCAACGAAAAACATGGTTGTTAGCCTCCCTGTATACACGCATGTAAAAATGGTTTGTGCACCACACCAAGATTTGTACTTCAATGTTTCTTTAATAACTGAAATGGGAGTTTAGCTGAGCAAAAAAGATCAAGGACAGCATTCAGGTCCTGATTTCAAGCCCCAAGACTGTCATCCTCTTTCTCCAAGAAAAAAGATGATGAAATTTACCAGGTAACATAACAATGGAATCACTTATTCTAAGATGAATTTTGAGTGAATCTTAACTATTTAAACTATAAATACTTGTCATATTAAAACACTCATTGTTATCAGATATGCCTGCACTCATGTCTGGGTCATGTACTTTCTTTCACTTGCTTTACTAATAAATTTTCTTGCTCTCTCTAAAAAAAAAACAAAACCCTGAAATGGTAGTGTTTTTTTTTTCTAAACTCATTTTGTGTTTTGCAGCAAAAAATAGTGTAAGATGCCAGGGCTGGGAAGGCAACTCAGTGGTAGAGTGCTTGTCTTGCATGCATGAGACCCTGCGTTCAATTCCTCAGCACCACATATGCAGAAAAAGCCGGAAGTGGCACTGTGGCTCATGTGGTAGAGTGCTAGCTTTGAGCTGAGGGACAGCACCCAGGCGGAGTTCAGGCTTCATGACTGGCAAAAAACAAATTAAAAAATATATATATTTGGGCTGGGAAGTTGGCTCAGTGGTAGAGCGCTTGCCTTGCATGCATGAGGCCCTGGGTTCGATTCCTCAGCACCATATAAGCAAAAAGAAAAAAGCTGGAAGTGGTGCTGTGGCTCAAGTGGTGGAGCGCTAGCCTTGAGCTGAAGAGCTGAGGGACAGCGCCCAGGCCCAGAGTTCAGGCCCCACGACCGGACCAAAAAAAAAAAAAATATATATATATATATATATATTTTAAGATTCCATAGAAGGAACCCCCAATTCCCAATTTCTCAAGTTAAAAAAAATAACTTTCTTGTTAAAAATGCTTTTTTTGGGGGGAGGGGTCAGTCATGGGACTTGAACTCTGTCCCAGAGCACTGCCCCAGAGCTCTTCAGGTCAAGGCTAGCACTCTACCACTTGAGCTACAGTGCCACTTCCAGCTTTTTCTGTTTATGTGGTGCTAAGGAATCGAACCCAGGGCCTCATGCATGCAAGGCAAGCACTCTACCACTGAGCCACCTTCCCAGCCCTCAAGTTCCATTTTATTAACCTCCAAACAAAGATACAAAACTAAAACAGCTAAGAAAATGCCAAGAACATCTCTGCAACACAGGGTACTTTCCAGCTTCAATTCCCAAGTGTACTGATAAGAGCTGTCTCTTCTGGTTCAGGTTTCTACTACCAGGATCAACTCTGGACCTTTTAAGTACTTCTGTCTGGTTGATGGAGGTTGGTACACTGTAATCTGTACCTGTAATCTGTACACTGTAATCTGTTTGCCTGAATAGTCATGAATAAAAGGTTCTCTGGACTTCAGGAGAATAAACTTACTTAGTCCCTTTGCTTCAACAACCTGCTGTATTCCGATAGCTCCCAAATTTAGGTCTCCTGCGGGTCACTTCTTTGGAAGTAAATCTTGATCCATTCACAACTCTTGATATCATTTCTATTTAGAGCAACATCTCATTGGCTTGCTTTTCTGTCTGGATTTCCTTTGATCTCTCCACAATATTCTGAACAAATTCTGGTATTTAGGTTGATATTGGAAGCTGTTGACAAATTGACTTGTTTCTTCAACTTCCTCTCCCCAACTCATTGACCTATTCTTGGCTGTACTCCACAAGCACTCCTCTGAGCAACACTGGTCACGCCCCAAGTTCCCCTGTACTCCTCTCTCATGTAAGGGCCACTAATTCCCATTTTACAAGATGTGCAAATCTGCCTGTCTATATCTATATGATATGTTCAGCACATATAATTCGATTTTTTTTTTTTAAGCCTGGGCCAGAGTATGGTGCTTTTTTTCTCCTGCCCCCATAGAACTGGGGATTGAACCTAGGACCTTGGTAAGCACTCTACCACAGAACTACACCACTTTTGTAGGTAAAATATTGGCAGTTATATGATGATTTTTGTTGTTGTTGTTGTTCAGTCGTGGGGCTTGAACTCTGGGCCTGGGCACTGTCCCTCAGCTCTTCAGCTCAAGGCAAGCACTCTACCACCTGAGCCTCAGAGCCACTTCTGGTTTTCTGATGGTTAATTGGAGATAAGAGTCTCATGGAGTTTCCTGTCTGGGCTGGCTTTGAACCATGATCCTCAGATCATGAGCCACAGGCACCCGGCAGTTATATAATTTTTTGTGTGTGCCAGTCCTGAGGCTTGAACTCAGGGACTGGGCACTATCCTTGAACTTTTGTGCTCAAGGCTAGTGCTCTACCACTTTGAGCCATAGTGCCATCTCATGTTATATTAATTGACTTAAAAATTGAGTTGTGCCAGGCACTGGAGGCTCATCCCTATAAATCCTAGCTACTCAGGAGGCTGAGATCTGAGGATCATGGTTCAAAAGTCAGCCTGGTCAGGAAAGTCTGTGAGAATTATCTCCAAAAAATTAACCACCAGAAAAAGAAGTGGTGCTGTGGCTCAAAGTGGTAGAGCACTATCCTTGAGCAAAACAGCTTAAGGATAGTGCCAGGCCCTGAGTTCAGGCCTCATGACAAAAAAAAAAAAAAAAGAAGAAAAAATTGAGTATGTCTGGACTTCATCAAAGAACAGTGGGGCAGAGGCCTGGTGTTTGCCATCGCTGTATCACTACCCTTCATAGGTGACTTGGTTCATCATAGTTCAATAAATGAACTATTGAATTGAACTGAAAAGCTTAGAAAGAAAGGGAAAAAGGGAGAAATATTTTCATAACTATAATCCTTTGCTTCCCAAGTAGACAAGACTCTGGACCATAAGTTGTTTCCTTTCCCCTAGCCTGTAGGGCTGTGAGGATATTTCTCAAAATCATCTCCTGAGGAGGCTATATTTAAAACTGTCTGTGAAAGAACTATAGGATTTTGAATGATATGTACCTTTTAATACTCAAGTAATCCTCACTGGCAAACTGGGTTGATGGCAGAGCTGCTCTAGCAAAGTCCTTAACAAAGGCAGCTCTGTTTCTGGGAGTTGGAAGTTAGAGGCAGAACTTTCCTACCACATGGAGTTTGCTATGCCAGGTGCAAACTTGGGCAGGCTATATATAATATCGGGGTGGTTGTAATGCTGAAAAGAGATGGCTATAATGCTTTGGGGAGCTTTATTACCCAAGCTAGATTGATTGCAGGTATTTCCTCTTGCTCTCCAGGTGTGTTTAAGAATTAAGCTCTTGCAGCCTTTGAAAAAAGACCATTGTAGGGCTGGGAATGTGGCTCAGTGGTAGAGCGCTCGCCTTGCATGCTTAAGGCCCTGGGTTCGATTCCTCAGCACCACATAAGCAGAAAAAAAAAAAAAGCCGGAAGTGGCGCTGTGGCTCAAGTGGTAGAGCGCTAGCCTTGAGCTGAAGAGCTGAGGGACAGCGCCCAGGCCCAGAGTTCAGGCCCCATGACCGGACAAAAAAAAAAAAAAAAAGACCATTGTAGTAAAAGACAAATTGACATGATTAATTAAACAGGACTCTTAAGCATTCACTCACTGAGAACAATGGATGATGTTCTTAGGCAAGAATCACAAGGTCCCAATAGCTATGTACGTATCATCATATAAAATGATGCTATTGAAAGAAACTCCAAGAAATGGAAACAAGAGTTTTTTTGGGTCCCGTTATGGGGCCTGAACTCTGGGCCTGGGCGCTGTCCCTCAGCTCTTCAGCTCAAGGCTAGCACTCTACCACTTGAGCCACAGCGCCACTTCCGGTTTTTTGCTTATGTGGTGCTGAGGAATTGAACTCAGGGCCTCATGCATGCAAGGCAAGCGCTCTACCACTGAGCCACCTTCCCAGTCCCACACAAGAGTTTTTTATTGTACTGTTTTCAGTTATTTATTTTTTCTTTGTTTATTTCCTGTTGTTGCTGTTTTTGATTTCTGTACCCCTTGTCTGCATATGAGATTATCTGATGGGGGAGGGGAAGGGAAACACAGAAATGGTAGGACAAAGGGTAAACCAATTCAGCAGTGATACTCACTAGACACTGTCGGAAATGAACTATGCAGCTTGAGGGTTGGAAAGAGGAAAACTGGGATAAAACGAAGGAGGGAGTGACACTGTTCAAAAAGAAATGTACTCATTACCTGACTTATGTAACGGTAATTCCTCTGTATCACTTTTACAATAAAATTTAAATAAAAAGAAAAAAATACTAAAGTAAACTTCCGGGAAGGAATCAACTTCATTTTCCATATAAGTATATGTTGAAAGCCAGACTTAAATCTCAGTATGCTTGAGGGGTTATAGCCGCATCTTACGCAGATTGTCTTACTCAACAGTTTATACTCAAACCAAACAGCCTACTATGAAGTAAGCATTAGCTCACTCATAGGATATACATTCTTACTACTTAGGCCTGTTATGTTTGTTTTGCTTCATTTGCAAAGATTTGTGACTAAATGAGAAATCCAAGATTGAGATTTTTCCACACAGGCAAATAAATCCCTCTGGGATATCTTTGGGAAAGACAAACCTTTGCTGATTCCATCGGCCGGGAAATCCCCTGGAAGCCTTGACAGCTGCTGAATCCTCAGCCAGGCGGACTTCCCCTTGGTTGGGGAGCTTTCACTGAAGTTTGGGCACCAGTACTCTCCAGCACTCCTGCAGCTTTAGCACAAGTGTGTGGGGCAGACCTGCTATGTCAGAGCGGAAAGTTTGATCTTCCTCTGTATGGGGACACTGAGTTAAACTTTTTTGAAATGACTTTCTGGGTTTTTGAAAACTTTCAGAGATGACTTGACATCTTGTGAGTCTTGGAAAAATCTCCCGGGGGGGCGGGGGGCCCTCTAGTTGGCAAAGCCCACACTCTCCCTTGTGATGTATGTGTGTAAGAAAGTGGAAGGTAGGGGTTACCCACAAGGCAAAGGGTAAAAAGTCTTAGAATAGATTTTCAGTGACTTCAGACATGCCAAATCACATGGTGTTTTAAGGGCAAGATAAGAATTTACCTTTTAAGATGTTCTGCTGGCAGTTTCAATGGACCGGGGAATAATAATAATAATAAAAAAACCAAGACCTGTATTTCCAGGTTATTAGCAGGTATTGAAATTCACAGGTGTTTACCTGTGAATTGACCAGAAACACTGGTGATACAGTATCTTAGAAGACATTAAAGGGACCCAAAAGACAGCTTATGGCCATGACACAGTGAGGGATGGCTGAAGTGTGAGAGGGAAGTAGGTCTCTCCTGACTTCTGGCTAGCAACCTAACCATATTCCTTCCTTCCTTCTTTCCCTCCTTCCCCACTCCTTTCCCTTCCCTCCCTCCCTTCCTTCCTTCCTTTTTTTTTTTTGGTTCGGTCCTGGGGCTTGAACTCTGGGCCTGAGCGCTGTCCCTCAGCTCTTCAGCTCAAGGCTAGTGCTCTACCACTTGAGCTACAGCGCTACCTCCGGTTTTCTGGTGGTTTATTGGAGATAAGAGTTTCACGGACTTTCCTGCCGGAGCTGGCTTTGAACCCTGATCCTCAGATCTCAGCCTCTAGTAGCTAGGATTACAGGTGTGAGCCACCAGCACCCAGCTCTTCCTTTCTTTTACAGAATCTTTTTTCAGATTAATCTCGGTCCTGCAATTCTTTTCTACAGTTTAATACTTGTGCTTGGCTACCCAGTAGTCAGACTAGAAGGAGAAAAAAAGTTCTCTCTCTGTACTCTAATTCTATTGT
Organism: Dipodomys spectabilis; assembly: GCF_019054845.1. Taxonomy (NCBI): domain Eukaryota; kingdom Metazoa; phylum Chordata; class Mammalia; order Rodentia; family Heteromyidae; genus Dipodomys; species Dipodomys spectabilis. The sequence continues at coordinate 2,512,476 of NW_024870719.1, read as the reverse complement.
TTACAAGTAAAGGAGGGGCACAATGTAGGCTGGGGTGTGATTTCTGTGACTTATACAGGCAACTTTATTTTTCTTCTATTTATGAGCCTTTCAAATCCCTACCTGACCAGATCAAAATAATACTCTCTAGCCCATAATTTCTGTATCTCTCCTTCCAGTACCATGCTGGGTGGCATATAGTGTCTACCCACATACACGTCACAAAAATATTTATATCCTTTCTCTTCTATCCATGCTGTGCCTAGATTCTCTCAGCTAGGCCAACAAACTGATAAAGGCTGCCTTTAGCTTTGAAAAGGCAATTTAAAGCTTTTTTTTTTCTTTCTTTCTCTACTCTCTTCTTTCTTTCTTCCTTTCTTTCTCGTTCTTTTTTGGTGCCAGTCCTGGGGCTTGAACTCAGGGCCTAGGCATTGTCCCTGAGCTTCCTTTGCTCAACGCTAGCTGGTACTCTACCCCTTAGGCCACAGTACCACTTCCAGCCTTTTCTGTTTATATGGTCCTAAGGAGTCAAACCCAGGGCTTCATGTATGCTAGGCAAGCACTCTACCACTAAGCCACATTCCAAGCCCCATGGTGGTTTTTAAATACACAACCTCCCCTGAAGCCCCTGGAAGAACTCTAACTACACTGGAAGCCCTGTAGAACTCCAAAGGACAGCAAGCAATATTTCAGTGAAAAGTAAGATGGGGAAGGAAGATGAGGTTCTGAACTTTGAACATAGTCAGGTTTTGCTCTGAGTAGAAGCAGAACTAGATTTGAATTTGAGCTTTGCCACAGACAGCCTAGTGAGTAGCTAGGATTATAAGCATGAGGCACCAGTGCCAGGCTGAACTTAGTTTCTCTTTGTCAAAGGAGAAAATACTGGTGAATAAGGGCTGGATTGTTGACTATTTTGCTTTGATCTATTTCTAGTAAAAAATGAAAGCAAGTTCTGCATAGACTTGTGCTGTATGTACATGTTATTTTTCAGAAGTGAAACTCTGGCTTCTTAATTTGGAAAGTAGCCAATTCTTACCTACACCTTGTCCCACATACACATTCTCATCCAGGAACGTGGACAGGGAAATGGAACTTGCAAACATCACAAGCATGGTGCTTCCCTGTATCTCAGGATCATTATGATTTTCTCTTTTTCTTTGTTTTTTTGTGTTTTTTTTTTTTGGGTCCGGTCGTGGGGCTTGAACTCTGGGCCTGGGCACTGTCCCTCAGCTCTTCAGCTCAAGGCTAGCGCTCTACCACCTGAGCCACAGCGCCACTTCCGGCTTTTTTCTTTTTGCTTATGTGGTACTGAGGAATCGAACCCAGGGCCTCAGGCATACAAGGCAAGCGCTCTACCACTGAGCCACCTTCCCAGCCCATGATTTTCTCTTTTCATGCTGGTCCAGCAGCTTGAACTCAGGGCTTGGGAACTGTCCTTGAACTTTTTTTTTTGCTCCAGGGTCAGCGACCTGCCACTTGAGCCACATCTCCACTTCCAGCTTTACTTTTTCTCCCCAGTAGTTAATTGGAGAATCTTATGGGGTGTGTCTCCCATACTGCTTAGAGTGTGCCCCTGCATTTCTGCTTGTCTATTTGTCTGCTTGCCTGCTTACTTACTAACTCAATAAAGTAACAAGGTTTCTTACCATTAAAAAAGTGTCTCATGTACTTTCCTGCCTGGGATGGCTTTGAACTGTTGACCCTCAGGTCTCAGTCTTATGAATAGTTAGGATTATAGGCATGAGCCACCAGTACCAGATTTTTATAAATCTTATGTGGATTTTATTCCCTCTGCTCCTCTCCACCATGCTCCTTGATCAAGTGTGGGGAAAGGTAGGTACAGAACTGGCCAGGCACCAGGAGAGTCAAGAACAGAAAGGAAGTAAGACTCAACAGCCTTCCCTTCAGCCTAGATACACTTCCTCTTTCTTGAGGTTTCCTCACTGGCTTCCTCTAATTCTTATTTTCTTACCACAAAATTAAATCATCTTGGATGCTCAGTAGAACAAGTCCTCTTGGGGTAATTGGAGAGAGAGAAACAATGAAAGTGAAGTTCTAAAAAAAATTTCTTTTGACAATACTAGAGGTTTGCACCCAGTACCTCGTGGATACTGCTGAGCCACACTTCCAGTCTTGTTTAATTTTCCACTAGATATTTTTAGGATAGGGTCTCACTTTCCACCCAGATGTGCCTAATTTGCAATCTGCTTGAAAAGTCAAGCTTCCCATTGGTGCTCGGCTCATAGGCATAAACCATTATACACTTCCTTTTCAATGAGATGCAATCTAGTATATTCTGCTGCCTCAGCTGGCCTGGCACCAAGTTCCTCCTAAGCTCAGCTTTCCTTGGATGTAGTCTGAAAAGATGTGTGACAAACACACCCAAGACATGGGTTAAGAAGGAGTCTTGAATTTTTTTCTGTCCTGGCTACTTTCCAAATAGCCCCCATTCTCAGCCTTCCAAGTGGCCAGGATTACAGGATGAGCCACTGGTGCCTGGCTAAGTTTATGATAATTTCCTTCCTTCCTTCCTTCCTTCTTTTCTTTTTGCCAGTCCTGGGGCTTGAACTCTAGGCCTGGACATTATCTCTGAGTTTCTTTTGTCAAGGTGAATGCTCTACCACTTGAGCCACAGTGCCACTTCTGGTTTCTTTCAGTAGTTTATTGAAGATAAGAGTCTCAGCACCCAGCTGGTTTATGATTATTTTTAACCAGTATTTTCTTTTATTAACTTAGGAACTAGTTTTTAAAGAATCTAGTTGTTGGGCTGGGAAGGTGGCTCAGTGGTAGAATGCTTGCCTTGCATGCCTGAGGCCCTGGGTTCCATTCCTCAGCACCACATAAGAAAAAAGAAAAAAGTTGTAAGTGGTGCTGTGGCTCAAGTGGTAGAGCGCTAGCCCTGAGCTGAAGAGCCGAGTTCAGGCCCCACGACTGGACCAAAAAAAAAAAAAAAAAAGAATCCAGTTGTTGATGGGAAACCAAGGGAATGTTCCAGTTTTATCTTCTACTTATTTTTTTGTTTGCTTTAACTGTTTTTTTTTTTTTGTCTTTTTTTTTTTTTTTTTTTGGGGGGGGGGGGGTCCGGTCATGGGGCCTGAACCCTGGGCCTGGGCGCTGTCCCTCAGCTCTTCAGCTCAAGGCTAGCGCTCTACCACTTGAGCCACAGCACCACTTCCAGCTTTTTTTCTTTTTGCTTATGTGGTGCTGAGGAATCGAACTCAGGGCCTCCTACATGCAAGGTAAGCGCTCTACCACTGAGCCACCTTCCCAGCCTTTGTCTTTTCTTTTTTGGTACTGAGGATCGAATCAAGGACATTACACTTGCTAGGCAAGTGCTTTGCCACTGAGCTACATCCCAGCCCATTTTCTACTTGTTTTAAAATTACTTGATAGACCTGAGCTCCAAGATTTACCCCAAATGCATTTCTTCCATAGTGGTAAAACAGAAGTCAAGTTTCAAAAAGCCATCCGAAACAGCAAATTTGAACATTAAAATATTCCAAAGGCTACAACTCTATACAGCAAGTCTTATTGCAGTTACCACAGTGCCATGTATACAGTGGATGCCTAATAAATTTCTAATTCATTTAAGATAAGATGGGAGAAAGTTGTTAAATGAAAATGACTATGGGGCATGATATTGAGAAATTATTATTATTACTAATATTATTATTATTATTTTCTGGTCATGAGGCTTGAACTCAGCCTGGGTGCTATTCTTGAGTTTTTCTGCTCAAGGCTAGACCTCTACCAGTTTCAGCTATAGCTCCACTTCCAGTTTTCTAGTGGTTAACTGAAGATAAGATTCTCACAGACTTTCCTGCCTAAGCTGACTTTGAACCACATTCCTCAGATTTCAACCTCCTAAGTGGCTAGGAGTTCAGGCAGAGCTACCAGTGTCTGGCAAAGAAATTGTTTCTTAAGGATCAGTGAAGGATCAAATGCCACAGACTGTAATACTGGGTGAGCCAGCACACACACAAAACACCAAGGACCAAGAGGGGAATTTACTGAAAGGAGAAGTGAGCATAAGAGGTAAAAATAAGGAAGATATTTTCAAGAGACTTCTCCAAAGTACTTCAACATTTACTGAATCTCTCTCTGCTATGGGAAAGAATCTGGGCTAGCTGCTCTGTGAGATAGATGAACCACATGGATTTCTTTACTCTTAGGGGTAGGATGAAAGATGGATCAGATTCTCATTTTCAATTAACCAGCAAAAAGCTGGAAATGGAGCTGTAGCTCAACCGGTAGAGTGCTAGCCTTAAGCACAAAAGCTCAGGGACAGTGCCCAGGCCCTGAATTCAAACCCCAGGAAATCCCCCTACCTTCTCCCCTCCCCTCATCTCTCCTCACACACACACACACACACACATACAAGTTAAGAAACAATGACACTAGAATATTCATGGAGCTGAAATTTGTGGTAATACTGGCAGTAAGAGAAAAAGATGTTCTATTGACATTTGTAAAGTACAAGCTGTTCGATATATTTCCTCCCATAAACTTTGTGTGGAAAAACAAAGGGAACCACATGGTTTGTTTTACAAAGTAAAATGTTATCTGTGTTCTCTCCAAAAACATGGTTCGACTAGAGTTTATTTCTTTAGGATCTGAAGATTAGAGGACCTGACTTAGAAACAACTCATTTCATGAAGAATCTGACCATGGCTGCCAGGAGGGACTAAGTTGCTAAAGGACATAACCCTTAATTTGAGCCAAAAGCTCTTATCAGGAAGACAGTTTCCTGGAGCAAGAATTTCCTCCTGGAGACAAGCAAACCTTGAGTTGAAGGTTGAGTATACAGCATGAGATTAGTATTTTATATTATACAGCAGTGCCCTGGTCTAAACTAGTTGACTCTTTATGAATTTACATTATTATGGTTATATAATAGTGCAAGGAATAAGTGATAGGGCTCTTGTAAGAACAATGAAAACTTTACATTTTCTGTCAGGTTAAGAAAAAGATGTTAGGCTGGTTGTGCTTGTTCTCCACTTGGGAGACTGAGGATACATAGTAAGACCATATTCCAAAATACTTAATTAAAACATGTTACAAAAGACTTTATGAAAATGATTTTTTAAGAGGCATGTATGAGCCTAGTGCCAGTGGCTAATGACTATAATTCTATCTACTCGGGAAACTGAGATCTGAGGATCATGGTTCAAAGCCAGTCTGGGCAGGAAAGTCCATGAGACTTATCTATAACTAACCACCAAAAAGCCAGAAGTGGAGGTGTGGCTTAAGTGGTAGAGTGCCAGCCTTGAGTAATAATGCTAAGGGAGTGTGCCTTGAATCCCAGTACTAGCATAAACACATACATACACACATACACAAAGGGTATATATATTCAGAAAAATGATCATATAATGTATGAAAACGTAATAGCTTATGGAACTTTGTGTAACTACTCAATAATAAAACAGAAATAATTTAATAAAAATTTTAATATATCAGACTGTTTGAGCTATGGAACAGAGAGCAAAGAAAGAAAACCTTACCATATGCTGTTGACTCATACCTGCAATCTTAGACACCTGGAAAGTTCAGAACAATAGGATCTAGGTTCAAATCCATAAATTTGAGGCCCCTATCTCAATCCACAGCTGGTCACAGAAATGCATGTCTGTCATCCTAGTTCCATAGGAAGTACAGATAGGCCAATTAAGGTCCAGACTGGACTCTATTCAAATATGTACATGAGACCTTATTTAAATAATCATGAAGGGTTGGGAATGTGACTCAGGTAGTAGATATCCTGCCCACTATATACAAGGCCCTGAGTTCATTCCTTAGTACAAAAAAAAAAGGAAAGAAAAACTTTGTTTCAAGGCAAGGTTACTGGAAAAAAGGAAGAAAATTCAAGAGTGATTTACTTCCAGAGAACCAGTAATACATTATGTCTTAGGCAATAAGTCTGGGTGGGTAAGGGACTTACTTTTCTGGCGACTTGCCATAGCCACTGCCAAAGGGATCTGTTTTATAGAGGTAGAATTTCCACCCCTTTCTCCCAGCCTAGGACTCTACTCTACCCCAGAATGGCCAAGCAGACAGAATTGTTAAAGAGTTCCATAGGTACCTATCAGGATGCTGACATTCCATTCTGATGACATCATAGAAGCATAAAAGATCTCCTTTAATATACTTGAAATATTTAAATGTGGACTGAACTTGATAATAATTGAAAGAGATGAAGCAATCTGATGTTCTCTTGAAAACAAATCTATTTCTTCAACACTAGAAATTAAAGCTCCTACCAGTGATTTCTTAGTATTTTTCTTGGGCTAGATTTAAAATAGCACCAAAGAGATAACTGGGGTAGGCATTTCAATGTGGTTGAAAGACTCCCTACCAATTTTTTTTTTTTTGTCAGTGATCAAAAAAACTTCTCCAAGTTAATATTTCTAACAAATTATCATGGCTATCATAATAACTCAATCTACTAGATAAGAGTGTACTTCTAAGGGACCTCTGATAGCAAAACTATTTCTGGCTACCATCAATGAATGGCCAGATAACTGTCTTCCTGTTTATTTCCATTCCCAGTTGAATCCAAGTTGTGTATGAAGTATTCTAGAATCTCTAGGAAGTGCTTATCAGATCAAATACTGCCAACAAAGAACAAATGGGAGCTTTAAGAAATCTTCAAACAGCATTAAATGGAGATGATGAGAGAAAGGATCATTTTTCAGGATCGCATTTACTCATCTGTGTTCTTAACCTCTTGTGTTTTCTTTTATTCCATTATTTTCTATGGCTTCTAAGTAGATCTCTCAGTGGATCTCTGAAGAGTCTTAAGCAGATTTGTCATTGGCTGGGACAAGGCAAGGAGAAGTTGATCTTTGTGCATTTCTTCCCACTATCAAGGTACTTCATTTACTTCCTTTCCTCGTCTGCTTCCCTCCTACCTCCTGCCAGGCTGTACAAATACTCCATTTCTCACTATTCCTCATCCTATCATGCTATCCCCACTAGGGTTGCTGGACTTTGCAAACAGAAATAGAAATATAGTGAAATATGTCTTAACTTGCCAATATTTAAAAAAGTATGTTCCTGAAACACTTGGGTATGGTTCTACTTTAAAAATACCTGAAATTCTGGAGCTGGGAAGGTGGCTCAGTGGTAGAGCACTTGCCTGGCATGCTTGAGGCCCTGAGTTCGATTCCTTAGCACCCCATAAGCAGAAAAAAAAAGAAAGCTGGAAGTGGCGCTGTGGCTCAAGTGGTAGAGCGCTAGCCTTGAGCTGAAGAACTGAGGGACAGCGCCCAGGCCCAGAGTTCAGGCCCCAGGACTGGACCCCCCAAAAAATATCTGAAATTCGAATTTTACTTGGACTCTTGTATCTTTGGCAACCCTGCTCTCTCTTTAGGGGCTACAGGAGGCTCTACTCTGGGCTGAGAATTTGATCTACTTCTATTTCAATCTTGAAAAAAGGCCAAAATCTGAATACCACCATTCCATCCCACTGGACTATGCTCCCATCTTCCAGTTCATTTTCATGAGATCTCCCTTACACATTTTTAAGTCTTCCAACTCCAAACAGATGAATAATTGACAAAATACCAGCTCTAGACTCCATTTAGCTTTGCCTCAGTCATTGCCCAAATTTTTATTTTCAGTAAATGAAGGTAAGATTCCCTAAGATACACCAGAATTCAGGCACCTACATAAATACCTTTGGTTTCCATTCCTGCTTTGTAATGAAGCTAGCAGGAGCTCAATGTGGTGCCATGTACCCATCTTATAGTTCCAACTAGGAGGGAGTGAGGTGGGCAGATCACTTAAGCACAGGAGCTCCAGACCAGCTTGGGCAACATAGGCAGATCCAAGACAAGAGTCTCAATAAACAAACAAACAAACAAGAAGTTATTATAGAAGAGGTCTAATGTACACAGTTAGACACTTACTAGAACCTTAGGGCAGTTAAAAATAAGTGAAAAACCTATGTATCTAAGGAAGCAGTAACTACATTTAAGTGCAAACTTAAGGTAAAACATCTATTTAATATGAAGAATAAAGCACCTCAGATGAAGTATTCCTAGTGGAGTACTGATAAAACTCCATTGAGATTTTCTTTTCATTGGGTCTGTAAATAGAAGGAGGAAAAGATAACCTAAATTCAATACGCTAGAAGGAAAAACAAAATCTTTTTTTGTTGATCTGGGAGTTGAACTCAGGGCCTGGGCGCTGTCCCTGAGCTTTTTCACTCAAGGCTAGCACTCTACCACTTTGAGCCACAGGGTCACTCCTGGTTTTCTGGGGGTTAATTGGAGGTAAGAGTTTCATGGAGGGCTGGGAAGGTGGTTTAGTGGTAGAGTGCTTGCCTCAAATGCATGAGGCCCTGGGTTCAATTCCTTAGCACCATGTATACAGAAAAAAGCCGGAAGTGGCACTGTGGCTCAAGTGGTAGGGCACTAGCCTTGAGCTGAAGAGCTGAGGGATAGCACCCAGGCCCAGAGTTCAGCTTCACAACCAACCAAAAAAAAAAAAAAAGGTTTCATGGACTTTACTGCCTCAGCTGGCTTTGAACTGTGAGCCTCAAATCTCAGCTTCCTGAGTAGCTAGCCACCAGAACCTGGTTAGTATAGCCCCTTTCTAAGTAAATCCCCTCCTTTGTCTCAAGAGTCAGAGTTAATGCCCTTTCAAAGGCTTCACAACTGACTTTAAAAGTATCCACCAGGCAGGGCAGACTCACAGCAATTAAGTGGAGGCAGGAGTCTCACAGCCGGTGGTGGTAGCTCAAATCTGTAATCCTAGCTGCTCAGAAGGCTGAGATTTGAGGATCACAGTTTGAAGTCAGCCTGTTCAGAAAACTCCCCAGGAGACTTATCTCCAGTTAACCAATAGAAAACCAGAGCACTAATCTTGAGTGAAAGAGCTGGGGGACAGCAGCACCTAGGCCCTAAGTTCAAGCCACATGACCACCTCCTTTTCCCCCCATAAAAAGTCTCACAGATTTTCTTGCTCTGGCTGGCTTTCAATTGCAATCCTCACATCTCAGTCTCCTGAGAAGTTAGAATTATAAGCATGAGCCACCAGTGCCTACCTAGGCCTGGAATCTTGATCCCTAGTCTCCAGTTCTCAAATAGCCAGTATTATGGGCTTGAGACACCAAGCTTGGCAAGTCACTTTTTTATGAAAGTATAAATTTTTGAGAGGTGTGTGTGTGTGTGTGTGTGTGTGTGTGTGTGTGTATGTTCTTAACTGAATCCATTTTAAGTGTTTAGTGTGATGAATTACAATACACATACACACACACACACACATATATACACACACACATGTACCTGTTATCATTACCTAGATCAATATATAGAACTCTATCATCTGAAGAAAGTTCTTAACTCCCTTCTCTCAGGCAACCACTGATAAAAACCACTAATTTAAAAAACAGTGGCACTGGGCTGGGAATGTGGCTCAGTGCTTGTCTAGCATGCATAAAGCCCTGAGTTTGATTCTTCAGTACCACATAAATAGAAAAAGCCAAAGTTGTGTTGTGGCTCAAGTGGTAGAGTGCTATCCTTAAACAAAAGAAGCTCAGGGACAGTGCCCAGGCCCTGAGTTCAAGCCCCAGGACTGGAAAAAGCAAAACAAAACAAAACCAAAGGCAGGAAACTCTGTGAGACTCTTTTTTTAAAGATATTATTAAATTTTTTTTTATTATAAAGGTAATGTACAGAGGGGTTACAGTTAGATAGGTAAGGTCATGAGTACATTTCTTTTTTGAACAGTGTTATCTCCTCTCTCATTTTCATCTGTTCTCCTTCCCACCCTGTTTTTTGTTGTTGTTGTTGTTGTTGATGTTTGTCTTTTTTTTTTTTTTGTACAACCCAGGATGTTGCAATTGCTAGGCAAGCACTTTGCCACTGAGCTACATCCCAGCTCTCTGTGAGACTCTTATCTTCTTCTTTTTTTTTTTTTTTTGGGTCCAGTCGTGGGGCCTGAACTCTGGGCCTGGGCGCTGTCCCTCAGCTCTTCAGCTCAAGGCTAGCGCTCTACCACTTGAGTCACAGCGCCACTTCCGGCTTTTTTCTTTTTGCTTATGTGGTGCTGAGGAATCGAACCCAGGGCCTCAGGCATGCGAGGTAAGCGCTCTACCACTGAGCCACCTTCCCAGCCCGAGACTCTTATCTTCTAAATTACCAAAAGAGCTGGAAGGGCAGCCATGGCTCAAATGGTAGAGTGCTAGTCTTGAGTAAAAAAGGTCAGGGACAGCACTTAGGCGCTGAGTTAAACCCCAGGACCAGCACACACACACACACACACACACACACACACACACACACACACACACACACACACACACACACACACACACACACACACAAAACCTCCCCCCAAAAACCCCCCAAAACATAAAACAAGGAATTACTCAATCTGACGTGGAATAAAACCCTTTTGTACAACCACTTAAAATTTAAAAATGAGCCAGGTGCTGGGGGCTCATGCCTATAATCCTAGCTACTCAGGAGGCTGAGATGTGAGGATCGTGGTTCAAAGCCAGCCCAGGCAGGAAAGTCCATGAGACTCTTATCTCCAAATAACCACCAGAAAACTGGAAGTGGCGCTGTGGCTCAAGTGGTAGAGCACTCGCCTTGAGCTGAAGAGCTGAGGGACAGCGCCCAGGCCCAGAGTTCAAGCCCCACGACCACCAACAACAACAAAAAATTTTTAAATGATAAAACTAGAATGATTAATTGTTCCTATTCTTAAAATATTAAATAATATACTACATATGGGTAAAGAAAGAAGTGTCATAAAGAATATACATGAAAATTTTCAGTTGAGATCAAGGGCCAATGAAAAATAACGTAGCTAATTGGAGAATAAAACAGAGGCAACTATTAAAATTTAATGACATTATTAAACTAAGTTAAACTTGATTACTGAAAAACTGTATACTTTAGAGCTTTTTTATACTGATTGGTGAAATTAATAGCAGTCATAAACTAGGCAAAGTGTGTGTGCCTGTAGTCCCAGTTACTTGCAAGCTGAAATAGAAGGAGCACTTGAGCCCAGATTTTCATAGCCAGTCTGGGCAACTTAGTGAGACTCTGTCTCTCTCCTTTTTTGTGCCAGTACTGTGCTCGCTCAGTACATATGCTCAGCTTTTTCACACATGGCTGACACCTCACCAGCTAAGCCATGCCTCCAGTTCTGCTTTTTTCTGGTTAATTGGAGATAAGTCCTGTGGATTTGTCTGCCTAGGCTGGCTTTAAACCATGATCCTTAGATTTCAGCCTTCTGAGTAGCAAGGATTATAGGCATAAGCTACCTGCACCCTGGAAAACTGACCTTGTCTCTTTAACAGAAAAAAACAAAAAACAAGAACAAAACCCTAACAAAATGTTGAATTAATTTGGAAAGGGTTTATAATTTAAGTTTTAAAATGAAGAAGAAACAATTGTTAGGCTTGGAAAGTAAAGTAAGAAGTAGCAAATAGACACCAAATGACACCAATGAGGAATAGCTGGCTCTGAAGGAGAAATGCAGGCTTCACTCTCCTGTAGATCCCTCAATTCTCCAAGAACAAATGTTAAAGTACAACAATACAGCTCATATAACAAAATATTTTATCTCATTTAATTAAAAAAATCAATTTGTTAAGCTCATGCCTGTAACCCTAGACACTCAGGAAGCTGAGATCTGAGGAATGCAATTCGAAGCCAGCCTAGGTGGAAAAATCTGTATGACTCTTACCTTCAATAAACTACTGAAAAAAAGAAATGGCACTGTGGCTCAAGTGGTAGAGTGGGCACAAAGAAGCTCAGGGACAGCACCCAGGCCCTGAGTTCAAGTCCTAAGACCAGCAAAAAAAAAAAAAAAATCTATCAATTTGTTAACTTTAGGGTAATATTGGGAGAGAGAAACGGAGAACGATACTAATCAAGATGCACTGTATTCCTGTATTCATAACCTTACTTATGGAAATGTAACTCTTTATGCAACTACTTAATAATAATAATAAATGAATTGTTGCCTGGAACAAACAGTGTCAATAAAACCTTCTTTAGGACAGAGGTAATATCCTAAACAAGATTCAATTTATGAGCTCTGCTACCAACCAAGAGGGTACCCAAACACAAAGGCTGTGGTAAGTAAGTCTTTTAAGTCTTTCGCTGCAAGCAAAGCCATTTGGTTGGCACTTCATAGGAATATCTTTCCACCAGGTCTTCATCATAAGGTATGTGCCACGAATCTCCAGTTGTTTGCACAACTGTGTCATATCTGAGAATACGCTGTTGAATAAAAAAGAGAACCAAACCTTGAGAATAACAATACAAGGTATCCTAGCTATTTCCCCATTTTCCAACAACTTCTCAATTTCTTTGAAAGGTAGCCTCTGTTCTATTTAAAAGTAGATTTTCAAAGAGCAGCTAATACTGAAAATTGGTACTGGAAATTCCTTCCTTCCTTCCTTCCTTTGTACTAGTGTTTGAACTTCAGGCCTCATGCTAGCAATGTAGGTACTACCTAGTCCTGTTTTGTAATTTTTTTTTTTTGGTCAGTCATGGAACTTGAACTCTGGCCCTGAGTATTGTCCCTGAGCACTTCAGCTCAAGGCAAATGCTCTACCACTGGAACCACAGCACCACTTCCTGTTTTTCAGTGGTTAATTGGAGATAAAGTCTCAGGGACTTTCCTGCCTGGGTTGGCTTTGAACCTCGATCCTCAGATCTCAGCCTCCTGAGCCTCCTGAGTAGCTGGGATTACAGGCATGAGCCACCGGGCACCCAGCTATAATGGTTATTTTTAAGATGAGGTCTTGCTTCTTCTCCAGGTGTGTACTTGGATCTGCCTTGATATGCTTATTTTAGGTTTTTGGTGTTCATTTATTCTTTTTTTTTTAATTTTGATTTTTTTTTGTGAACATACTGTACAGAGGGGTTACAATTACATGGGCAAGATAATGAGTACATTTCTTATCAAGCATTGCAGCCTCCTCCTTTGTTTACCCTTCACATCCGTTCCCAGCCTCCCCCCTCCCCCCACCCAATCCGGCCTCCCCTCGTTTATTCTTTTTTTTTTTGTTTCTATCATTGTTGGGACGACAGCATCACAAGTAGCTAGAAATATAGGTGTGAACCACCAGTAGGTGTTGGGAGCCAACAGTAAAGCTCCAAGGTCATCTTGACCCTTGTGCTCACTTGAAGGCACATACAAGGAACTGGCTTTCATGAAAAGCACCAGGTGCCCGGGTTTGCTTTGCTATGTCTGTAGAGTTTGTTTTACTTTCTATCAGTTGACCTTGTCTTGTTTCAATCTGCACCTTGTTTTTATTAAAATTTTCCTTGCTTTTCTGCACTATGGTGACCTTAGGTTACCTCTTGACTTCTAATAGTATATAATAAGGAGAGTTAAAAATAAACGGCTGCAGTCTTGAGCTGCAGACCTCCCGACCCCATCCTTTGTCTTATGTCTTTATTTTTCCCGTCCTCGCCCCCTAATTCAGGATTCCCTTTCGTTGCCGGCAGGCTCTGGCAAGTAGGTTCTCTTAGGAGGATCACTCATTTGCTGGTTAATTGGAATTTTTCTGCCTAGGCTGACTGAATTGTGATCCTTCAGGTCTCAGCCTCCTGAATAGCTATGATTACAAGCATAAGCAACCACCACTTGACTTCCAAAAAGAATCTTTTTGTTGCCTTCATTCATTTGTTTGTGAGAAAATTTTCAAATATATGAAAGAAGAAGAACACCATAAGAACTGCCATGTGCCCATCACCTAGCTTCAGCTATTAACAACTCACGGCTAATCTTATTTCATTGGAGCCTGGCCCACTTTCAACCATGTCATCTGTCCTGTACTATTTCTTTTTTTTTGGGTCTGGTCGTGGGGCCTGAACTCTGGGCCTGGGTGCCTCAGCTCAAGGCTACTAGCACTCTACCACTTGAGCCACAGCGCCACTTCCGGTTTTTTTCTTTTTGCTTATGTGGTGCTGAGGAATTGAACCCAGGGCCTCATGCATGCAAGGCAAGCGCTCTACCACTGAGCCACTTCCCAGCCCTGTCCTGTACCATTTCTAAGTTTTGCTGATTGAATCCCTTATTCTTTTTTTTTTTTGCTAGTCATGGGGCTTGAACTCAGGGCCTGAGCACTGTCCCTGAGCTTCTTTTGTTCAAGGATAATGTTCTACCATGTGAGCCACTGCATCACTTCCAGCTTTTTTTGCTTATGTGGTACTGAGGAATTGAACCCAGGGCTTCATGTATGATAGACAAGCACTCTACCACTGAGTCCTAGCCCCTTATTCATTTTTAAAATGAACAAATACAAATTATTTATATATATTAATTGTGAATATGGTTTGAAATAAGTCTACATTATGGAATGACCCAAGCTTAATAATTAACCTGAGTTACTTCACTAACTTATCCTTTTTCCTAGTGAGAACAACTTTTAAAAGTTATACCACATTCATACTATATACTTGGTTCTTAACATTACATAGAGAATAGATACCATACCTGAAAGGTTATTTTTGATCCTGGAAACCTATTCATAATTGCCAGCTGATGTCCCTGTTGCCACTTAAAGAACAGGTGTTGGGTCTTGACATCAGGAAGACAGGCCTTGTGGTCCCGCATCAGGTCGTTTGTGATAAACTTGCAGTGATTCCCCGAGTTCAGGGTGGCATACAGGAGGAATGGATCATCCTCTGAGCTGAACAGGGCATAAGAAAGACAGAATCAAACATACACAAAAGAAGGTAGTGTGGGCTGAGAATGTGGCTTAATGGTAGAGTGCTTGCTTGGCATGCATGAAGCCCTGGTTTTGATTCCTCAGTACTTCCAGCAGAAAAAGCTGGAAGTGGTACTAGGTCTCAAGTGGTAGAGCACTCAAGTGGTAGAGCACTAGCCTTGAATACAGAGAGGCTCAGGGAAAGAGCCCAGGCCCAAGCCCAGCTTAAAAAAAAAAAAAAGATAGTGTGTGTATTTTAAACCTGTTTATTCCTCCCACTTTTGCTAGATTTCTTTCCTTCTTTCCTTCTTTCTTTCTTCCTTCCTTCCTTCCTTCCTTCTTTCCTTCCTTCCTTCCTTCCTTTTTTTTCTGTACTGGCAACTAGGGCTTGAACCCAAGGCCTCTCAGTCTGGCTTAGCTTTTTCACTCAAGGCTGGGGATCTACTAATTGGGCCACACATACCTCCATTTCTGGCTTTTCTTTTCTATTTTGGTTATTTTCTATTTTGCTGATTAATTGAAGATAACAATCTCATGGATTTGTCTGCCAGAGCTGGGTCCAAATATCAATCCTTAGTTCTCCAGCTCCTGGGTAGCTAGGATTATAGGCATGAGCCACCAGTATCAGGCCTCAGAATTCTTTTTTTCTTTTTGCCAGTCCTGGGGCTTGAGCTCAGGCTTGGGAACTGTCCCTGAGCTTCTTTTTGCTTAAGGCTAGCACTCTACAACTTGAGCCACCTCTATTTCTGGCTTTTTGTTTATGTGGTACTAAGATATTGAACCCAGGGCTTCATGCATGCTAGGCAAGCACTCCACCACTAAGCCACATTCTCAGCCCCACCCCCTTTTCCTGTTAAATTTTGTTTATTGTTGACAAAAGTTTTGTGTTAAGTTTTATCTTGTATTTTATTTGGTGTTGCCTGTTTTTCTAGTGCTGATGTTAGGAAACGGAGTCATTAGTCTTAGGAAAGATCAAGTGGTGAAGGGAGAGACCGTACCTCAGCAGAGCAGAACGGGCTTTAATCATTACTGCAGAGAGCCTCCATGTCCTCTGAATTCTTTTTGGCATTTTCATTTAGGTTTGTTTCATTTAACTGTATTTTTTTTTTTTTGTCTTTTCTTTTTTGGTACTGGGGATCGAACCCAGGATGTTGCACTTGCTAGGCAAGCGCTTTGCCACTGAGCTACATCCCAGCCCAGTTTTATTTAAGTTTAATGTTAATTCCATGCTGTGTTTCAGTAAGAACAATACAGATTCTGTATCTGAGGCTCCAGTCAGATATCCAGTAGTACAAATTAGCTTCAAGTTACACATACTAAACAAAAGAGGTTGAGCGAGCAAAGGAAAGAAGGAAAAAAGAAGGGAGAGAGAAAGGGAGGGAGGGAGGAGAGAGGGAAGAAGAAACGAAGAACTGCTCTCAATTCTTTTTTTTTTTTGGTCGGTCATGGGGCCTGAACTCTGGGCCTGGGCGCTGTCCCTCAGCTCTTCAGCTCAAGGTGAGCGCTCTACTACTTGAGCCACAGCGCACTTCCGGTTTTCTAGTGGTTTATTGAGATAAGAGTATCATGGACTTTCCTGCCTGGGCTGGCTTTGAACCACGATCCTCAGATCTCAGCCTCCTAAGTAGCTAGGATTACAGGCGTGAGCCATCGGGTGCCCGGCTCTGCTCTGAATTCTTTTTTTTTTTTTTTAATTTAATTTAATTTTATTTGTGAACATACTGTACAGAGGGGTTACAATTACATGGGCAGGATAATGTGTACATTTCTTACCAAGCATTGCAGCCTCCTCCTTTGGTTTACCCTTCACATCCCTTCTGCTCTGAATTCTTAACAGACATAATTTCATAGAGAAAGCACCTGGAAGTCCTGAACCATAACAACACTGTGTAGAACCAACTGGAAAATGGAGGGCAAGGACTGCTCTAAAAGCCCAACTAGGCAATTCCACTAGAACAAAGAATTCCAACAATTCTCTACACATTTAAAAACTAGTTGCCTAGGGATGGGTGGAGGTGGTGGTGCGGAGAAAGGGGGGTGGAGTGAAGGAAGGGGTGACACTGGCCAAGAAGCATTGTACTCATAAACTGACTTATGCAATTGTAACCCTTTTATACATTCTTTAATAACAATAAAAATAAAAAAAAAAAGCTGGTTGTCTGTGGACCTTTTTCCTGTTAGCTTCATTTACCAGTTTATTCCCCCTTTCCTCATCCAAATTCAAGAAACCGCCAAAACTGAGGGGGGGGGGGGGACAGGGTAACACTTTTTAATTTTGTTTTTTGTTTGTTTGTTGTTGTTTTTTGGGTCCGGTCGTGGGGCCTGAACTCTGGGCCTGGGCGCTGTCCCTCAGCTCTTCAGCTCAAGGCTAGCGCTCTACCACTTGAGCCACAGCGCCACTTCTGGCTTTTTTTTTCTTTTTTACTTTTTAATTTTGTACTAAAATAATTGTTTGTCTTCAAGTCTGAAACTGGTAGCCCCAAGCGGCTTGTGGAAGTCACGAGGAAAGTCACCTGAAAGCAAGTCCTGCTTTCAGAAAGGTCAGTAACTGGGCTGGGAAGGTGGCTCAGTGGTAGAGCGCTTGCCTTGCATGCATGAGGTTCGATTCCTCAGCACCACATAAGCAAAAAGAAAAAAAGCCGGAAGTGGCGCTGTGGCTCAAGTGGTAGAGCGCTAGCCTTGAGCTGAAGAGCTGAAGGACAGCGCCCAGGCCCAGAGTTCAGGCCCCACAACCGGACCCAAAAAAAAAAAGAAAGGTCAGTAACTCGGACACTCCAGAAGACTTTCTCAGCACTTACCATTTCCTAGATGTACTATAGAAACAGCAGTTAACTACCTTGGCTCGGGACTGCAATCTGATACAAGTACCTTATGCCTTGATCAAATGACCCAAACAGGACCTTATTTGAAGTTCACCTTACACTGAACTATCTCAGGTAAAATTTGAAAACATAGGAAGTTACAAAACAAGATTAGCAAAATCATAATTGTTGCATCTAGGTGATACTTATATGGACTCCACTCTGCTGTTCTCTCTTTGAAAAGGCTTGTTTGGTATATTAGTGGAAATAGAGTTAATGTTTAAACTTTTAAAATTTAAATGCAGAGACTCAGAAGATCAAGAAATCAATCTTTCTGAGTTTGGAACTTGAGCTTGATGTAAAAACTTTAAACCAAGCCATGAGATTAATTTTCAAGAGGCTTGGTTGTAATACTGCATTTATCTAATTCTTCCAAGTAAGAAAAACGATGATGATGTGCTTTCTACGTACTTAGTGCTATGTTTTACATGTGTTATTTATAAGTATTAACTCAATCTAAAAAGCAAGCCCATCAGATTATATATGAAAAGATGCAATCATAGAGAAAGGAAACACTTCCCCAGATGGGTAGTGGCAGGGCTATGATGTGACCTAAGCCTGCACTCCTAATGTGGACCTGTGTTGCTCAATACTTTTTTCCAGCTAAAAAAAAAAGAGATCTGGCTTGGGATCTGAATGAAAGTGGCCTCTTGCTGCATACAATGAGAGCCATTTTACCTTCTTTAAATAACAGATGCTTTGGGACTACCCTGTCCCCACCTCCCCCACCCCCCAAAAAGGAGAAAAGAATAGGTACTATGAAGTAATCACACTTGATTCTTCCTCCTCCCCCACTTCCCCCTCCCCTCCTTCCTCCTTCCTCTTCTTCTGACAAGAGCCCAGGTTGATCTTGAATTCTCTATCCTCTTGATTTACCTCCCAAGTGCTCTGATTACAGGCAAGTACCACTCCACACCCAGCCTAAGTTATCGTGTGTGTATGTGTGTTTGTACATGTGCACATGCATGCATGCACATGTAAATATTGGTCCTTGAACTCAGGGCTTGGGCATTTTCCTACAGTTCCAATTGAGCCATAGCTTCACTTCTGGCTAGTTAATCAGAGAAAAGACTCTCACAGACTTTCTTGCCTGGACTGGCTTTGAACCTTGATCCTTAGATCTCAGTCTCCAAAGTAGGTAGGATTACAGACACGAGCCATCAGCACCTAGCACATGGCCTACCATCTTATCTTGAGGGTATACTACTTTTGCTTTTCTATTTGTTTTTGCCTCAATAAATGTCTCTCTGTTAAAATCTCCTGTGTTTCCTCAAAATCCTTTCTTTGAAAAGACCAAGAGCCTGCAATTTGTCTCTGCAGACACTGGAAACTGTAGCTCAAAATAGCAACTTTCTCTATATTTAGAACAAAATCCAATGTTCTTGCTTACCTACCAGAAGCAATGAAGTCCTCTGTGATGTGGTCTGTCTTCTCTTTGATCTCAAAACTTGTCATTTTCATTGGGTGTACCTGTGCCTCAAACCTATAATCCTAGCTACTCAGTAGACTGAGCTCTGAGGACACAGTTTGGGAGCCAGCATGGGTAGACAGATTCAAGAGACTTGTCTCCATTAAATAGTAAAATGCTGGAGTAGAGTCATGGCTTAGTGGTAGATAGCCATCTATGAGCAAAAAGGCTGAAGAAGAGTCCAAGGCCCTTACTTAAAGCCTGCGTACAAGACAACAACAATGCCCCCCACTCCCAACATTTTTACTTTCTATTATCTACCTGATCCACACTGGCCCTCTTGCCTTCCTTGTAAATGTTAAGTAAATTCCTGACCCAGGGCTTCTGAACCCAGGGCTTCTGTTCCCTCTCTCTGGGATGTACTCCCACTCTCCCTCCCCTTTCTCAAATGATTCATTCCTTTTTTTTTTTTAATCACATCTGCCCCCTCAGAAAAAGTCTTTCCTGCCCACTCTACTTTTTTTATTTTCTTTTGTTGGCCATGGGGTTTGGACTCTGGGCCTGGGCACTGTCCCTGAGCTTTTCAGATCAAGGGTAGCACTCTACCACTTGAGCCACAGCGCCACTTCTGGTTTTTGAGAGGTTAATTGGAACTAAGAGTCTCACAGGGACTTTCCTGCCCAGGCTGGCTTTGAACCATGATCCTCAGACTTCAGCCTCCTGAGTAGCTAGGATTACAGGCATGAACCACTGGCCCCACCGTGCTCTCAGCCTTATCTTTTGACCTAATACCTACCTAATCCTTTCCTATCCACTATGCCTTCTTATACTCATTGGATGCATACGGGCTGATTTGATTACCTATTTCTTTAGTCCTAAAAAGACAGGGCCTTTGTCTTAAGCATCATTCTTTCACAAAGAATAGAGAAGGTGTTCATAACCAAGTATTTGGCTAAATGACTCTTCTGATATGTATTAGGTATACTAATCTCACTCCTGACTTACTTTCCTCTCATTCCTCCTTTATCCTGATTTCTTCTACTTAACTTTATTCTGTTATAGAAATTTAAGTTTTGTAAGCTTCCTTAGATTAAAAAAAAATCAGGTTGACAGATATGAATGCACTTTGTAAAATGGTAAAATAGGTAACTAACAAGCAAATGATGGAGCTTAGTGTAAATTCCCTTGTTATATCTAATACTCACATATTATCAGCAAAGAAACAGCTGGCTTGCTTTTGTATCATTTCCATTTCATCCTTTCTCCATCGGGCATGATGTGTTAGCATGTGTTTCCGGCCCAGGACCAGCAGTTGAAGATTCTGCTTAGCTAGTTGAGAAACTACATTCAATAGCTATAAGACACAAAACATACACCAAGCTCTTTAGGTCAAGTGAAAAATCTCAAGCAAGTTCCAGGCCACCTAGCCTGGACAATTTTTTTTTCTGGACAATTTTTTAAAAGAAGTCTGGGTATGTCAGCTCATTGAGAGTGCTTGCATAGACTCAGGAACCCGTAGATGGATCCATAGGAACATACCTGCTCCCCCACCCCCTCCCCCCACCCCGCCAACACACACACACACACACACACACACACACACACACACACACACACACACACACACACACACACACACACACACACACACACACACACACACACACCAGAAATGGAACCACCATCCCCGCTTTTGATATTGATTTAAGTTTCCATGCAGCTGAGAAGATATAATTGAAAAAAACAAAAAAACCCAAATGGGTCTTTGAAGTTATATCCTGGCTCAGAGGTTACTAATTATTAAGTTAAAGGCTGAGAGTCCAAGAAAAGGCAGAAAAACCTTAGCTTGAACTACGCTGGAGCACCATCTTGTGGCTGACAGGCTTCTATTAACAGTAGCTCTAAAAAGAATAGAAGACATAGGAAAGATGAGTGGGTGGGCAGAATAAAGGTACTGTTTCCTGAAACACTTTGACGATCCAGCTATAAAAGCTTACTTCCATGCAGGGCACTGATGGCTCACGCCTGTAATCCTAGCTACTCATGAGGCTGAGATCTGAGGATCGTGGTTCAAAGCCAGCCTGGGCTGGAAAGTCCATGAGACTCTTATCTCCAATTAACCACCAGAAAACTGGAAGTAGCACTGTGGCTCAAGTGGTAGAGCACTTGCCTTGAGCTGAGGAGATCAGGGACAGCGCCCAGGACCAGAGCTCAAGCCCTATGACCAGCTCTCCCCACCCCCCCCCCCCTTAAAAAAAAAAAGGTTCCTCTAGAATAAATTCCAAGACAGAGAGACAATTTCCAAGCAAGGACTTAGGGGGAGGTGGTGGGTGGGGGAGAATGGAGAGAGAGAAGGTAGAAGAGAGGAAGGAGGAAAGAGGGAGGGAGAGAAGAAAGAAAACCAAAAACAACTAAGAAGTCCTAAGTTCTACAAAATAAGACTCTGTCTCAGAAACAAACAACTGAGAGGGAGAACAGAGTAGAGATATTTTTCTTCATTATTTTAGTATAACTAAAACCCCCGGATGTAAGAAGAAAAGGAAAGCTGGCTAAGGATTTTGAATGACATAGGGGTGAGCTCCTATATGTCCTAGCCTTAGAGCTGAAGAAGTTGTCAATCAGGAAATGCAGCCGTATGCAAACAAGAAAAGCAGGGCAAGGGGCTGGGAAGGTGGCTCAGTGGTAGAGTGCTTGCCTTGCATGCCTGAGGCCCTGGGTTCGATTCCTCAGCACCACATAAGCAAAAAGAAAAAAGCCGGAAGTGGCGCTGTGGCTCAAGTGGTAGAGTGCTAGCCTTGAGCTGAAGAGCTGAGGGACAGCACCCAGGCCCAGAGTTCAGACCCCACGACCGGACCCAAAAAAAAAAAAAAAAAACCAACAACAACAACAATGTGAATTATTTAATGTCATTGAACTAATTGTATAGTTAAAATTTGCACTGGGTATGATAGGGCACACCTGGAATCCCAACACTCAGGAAGGAGGCTGAGGAAGAAGATCTTGATTTCAAGGTCAGCGTGGGCTGCACAGAGATATGTCTTATTTTATGTTTTTACAATAAAAAAGTTTGATCACAGAAATTTAGAAACATAATTATCTTCAGACTTCCTCCTCAGATTATTTATTACTATTACAACTATGGTTATTTTTTAATCAAGAAAAGAGGTTTATTTTGGCTTAGTACTGAAGGTACAAGGTCGAGGGGCTGCATCCTTCTAGATGATTTAGAAACAAATCACAGACATTATATACTCTCATTTGTGAATATGTCAATGCATTTTTAAACATATAGCTCTTTTTTTTTGTTGTTGGTCGTGGGGCCTAAACTCTGGGCCTGGACGCTGTCCCTCAGCTCTTTAGCTCAAGGCTAGCACCCTATCACTTGAGCCACAGCGACACTTCTGGCTTTTTCTGCTTATGTGGTACTGAAGAATCGAACCCAGGGCCTCATGCATGCAAAGCAAGCATTCTACCACTGAGACACCTTCCCAAACCCTAAACATATAACTCTTAAAAACATGGGCACATGTACCTATCACCTGACTTCATATAACTGTAACACCTCTATACCTCACCTTTACAATAACGAAAATTAAAAATTAAAAACATAAGCACAATACCATCATCACATCTAAAAGCTTAATTCCTTAACATTTAATATACAATGATCATAATTCTGAGTTCTAAGTTTTTAAAAATTAGGATCTAAAAAAGCTCCCCTTACATTGCAATTGCTTGATAACTTTTAAAATTGTCTAGAATTTTTTGTCTTTGAAAGAAACAGGGCTGTTTTTCTCACACTTAGGTTTTTGATGACTTCATGGAACATAGCCTTCAATCATGTTTTCTGTAAGTTGGCAGCTGGATACAGGGATTGTGAATGAAGTCTGTTTTTTTTCCTTTCTTTTCCTTCCTTCCTTCCTTTCTTTCTTTCTTTCTTTCTGTTTTTCCTTCCTCTTTCCTTCTTTCCTTCTTTCTTTCTTTCTTTCCTTCCTTCCTTCTTTCTTTCTTTTCTTTCCTTTGCTTGCCTCTCTTTCTTCTCTCTCTCTCCACTTAAAAATCTCTGTATTTAAAATCACAGTCTTGATAAAGGGAAAAAGCCAGTTCACTCCTTAACATTAATTCATTGAGAACTTTCCCTATAAGTCATTAACCAGGACTGCAAGGGATACAGATGTAAGGGTTCAGTTTTATTAATTAATTAATTTTTGAGCTGATACTGGGGCTTAAACTCAGAGCCTGGGTGTTATCCCTTAGCTTTTTCTCTCAGGGCTGATGCTCTGCCACTTCAGCCATAGCTCTACTTCAGGGTTTTTGGTGGTTAACTGGAATTAAAAGCCTTATGGACTTTACTGCCTCGGATGGCTTTAAACAATGATCTTCAGCTCAGCCTTTTGGCTAGCTAGGATTACAGGTATGAGCTACAGGTGCTCAGTTCAGTTACGCTGACTATAACAATGCAGTAAGAGCTAAGAAGGAGCACAAAGGAAGGGCTTCAGATTATGGGTGAGGAGGGTGGTCAGGGACATCTCCAGAGAGGCAATGACCACAGAGCTTTATTTTCAGATGAATTATTCCAAGGACAAGGAGCAGCACATGTGAAAGTGGGGACTCTATTAGGATACTGAGTTCTGGGAAGTACAAGGTGCTAAATGTGGCTCAGGCAGAGTTATGGAAGGATGACAGCACTAGAAATAAGGCTGGAAATGAAAGCAGAGGTCAGGTGCCAGGGATTCTTGTAAGCTGTGCTAAGTCTTTTCTTGCCTGAGAACTATGGAGGAAAACCAAAAGGATTTGTAACAGGGGGTGACTTCACTTTTAGAGAGAACAGAATGATGGACTGCAACAATGCTGGACTAGCATAAGGAGATCATTGGGAGGCTTGGCAGTAATGTGAGCAAGAGATGAGAAAACTGGTAGTAATGTAGACAAAGACCTCTGAGATTCAATAAAGTGGCACTGAGCAGACTTAGTCCTTGACTAGATGTGGGAAACAGGATAGTACAAATCAAAACACATCTGGACCACTAAATGATGGTACCAAGGCAGATTCTATGAAAGGAGGAGCCTTTTGGGGGTGGGGGGCAGTTCTGGGGCTTGAACTCAGAGCCTGGGCTGTCTGTGCTCAAGGCTAGTACTATAACATTTGAGCCACAGCACCATTTCTAGCTTTTTCTGAGTAGTTAATTGGAGATAAGAGTTTCACAGACTTTCCTGGCTGGGCTGGCTTTGAACTTCAATCCTTAGATCTCAGCCTTCTGAATGGCTAGAACTACAGGCATGAGCCACTGACACAGGCTGGAAATAGATACTTTTATGTGCAATTATTAATTCTGATAATTAAGGGAATACAAAAGCACTTCAGGAACAGACAATGAAAAACTCTGCTTGACATTGTTCCAGGACAAAGACAAACATTAGTACATGCTCTCTAGGTTTATAGGAGAAAAAGCAAGGGAAGTTATAACTTGCACTAGTACAATGAAGTTTACTACTTGTATCTAGACTACATTCCTCTGCAGGTTCACTTACACTTATTCTCTTTTCACTTCTCCCCCTCTCTCAACAAGGTCCTGCTATACAGCCTAAGCAGACTTCAAACTCAAGATCCTCAGCTTGGTGCCAGTGGCTCATGCCTGTAATCTAGCTACTCACGACACAGAGATCTAAGGATCACAGTTTGAAACCAGCCTGGACAGGAAAGTGCAAGACTCTTATTTCCAATTAACTACCAGAAAACCAAAAGTAATGTTGTGGCTCAAAGTAGTAGAGCGCTAGTTTTGAGTGAAATAAATTCAGGGACAGTGCCCAGGCCCTGAGTTCAAGCCCATGGCCGACAAAATAACAACAACAAAATAACAAAAATCCTCAAGATCCTCCTGCTTCAGACTCCTGAATGCTGGTATTGTAAGGGTGAGGGACCATTCCTACCTTGAAAATAATTTTTTTATTTTCCTGCAGTGCTAGGGGTCCAGCCATGACCCTTGCATGTGCAAAACAAGTGCTCCTCCCACTGAGCTACATCCCCAGCTCTTCTCTTGAACTACGTTTTGGGAAGAGAATCCTTGTCCCTTTTCCCAGAGAAGATGACTATGTTTTTCTTTCCTTCACTTCCTTCCTTCCCCCCCTCCTTCTTTCCTCCCTCCCTTCCTCTCTTTTGTGTGTGTGTGTGCGCGCGCGCGTGCGCACGCGCGTGCATGCGCAGGTACCGGGGCTTGAACTCTCCAGTTCTCCCTTGACTTTTTTTTTTGCTCAAAGCTGGTGCTCTATCACTTGAGTCATACCTCTACTTGCAGCTTTTAGCTGGTTTGAGAGAAGAATCTCAATTTTTCTTCAATCTTCAGGTGTCAGCTTCCCATGTGGTTAGGATTACAGGCATGAGCCACCAGTGCCTGGCTTAATGACATTTTTTTAAAATCAGTGTGTGTGTGTGTGTGTGTGTGTGTGTGTGTGTGTGTGTGTGTGTGTGTGTGTGTGTGTGTGTGTGTGTGGTGTACTGGGACTTGAACTCAGGGCTTAGGCGCTGTTCCTGAGCTTTTTCTCTCAAGGCCATCCTGGGCTCTACCACTTGAGCCACAGCTCCAGTGACTAAGTTTCTTAAGTGACTGTCCTATTGAAGTAAGGAGGCCAGGTCTGGTCAGCGCCATATTGGCCATATGGTGGATGGTAGGGTCTGGCATCTTGTCTTCATGGAACAAGGAGGAACCCCCCCTCACCTGCCTCCCAGGTAATGGGCGTGCCTGGACCCCTGGAGGTAGGGGCAGACACTTGGCTGATAGGTTACTGAACCTGTCAGTCTAGTGCCTGGGACTGGGAATTTCCTGAAGATCTGCCCCCTGCGCTGACTTGTTTTAGGCCCGGACCAGCACAGCTGCTGGACTCCATGCCACGTGCGTCTCTGTGATTGTGTCCTGTGTCCTGCCTCCTGGCTGGTCTCCAGTCATCATGGAGTCCCATTTCAGCTCTCCATTGGAGCTGAATTGGCTTGTTGGTATTGTTTTTGTTATTTCTCTCCTCTTTAGCATGTTTCCTAGCTGGGTTATGTGTATTTGTGTGCTGCAGGCCTTTGTAACAACTGGCAGCTTGCAGCCTGGTAACTGTATAATAAAGACTCCAATATTCTATATTTTAAAATGTGGCTTCTGGAATGATTTACCATACAACACCACTCATCATTTTTCTATGCATCTCTGAAAACTACAACAATGGAGTAGAGAATATTCTATCCTGAGGCTTTCGGTTTCAAATATTCATATGTTCATTCAGCAGCTGCTCAGCTGGGTTATCTCAGCCTCCATTCTACCTTTGACAGGTGTTGCTGCTTCCAGGGAGAATAATCACAATTTACTGAAAGGGAGATCAGTAAGTTCTTGTTGGAATTACTCTAAATACCATATAAAGCACTAAATACCATATAAGAGACAGTACAACACGGGATAAAAATAGGAGAACTGGGAGATGAGAAAAGGAAGTATTTTGGTGAAGAAACAGAAGCTGGAGTGAGAAGGGAGATAGAAGCCACCACTGGTAGAATGGCAGGACCGCAGTAAGCACTGCAGGCAAGTGCTTTGTAAGTCTGGTGGAGTGGTTCCAGAGGATAGGCTAAAGCTGTAGTGAGTCCCACCTCCATCTCTTTGTGCGCAAAGATGTGAAACTGCGTGGTGACTGACTCACTCCAGACCCTTCTTTGAATGGCTATGGTTTGAGAACATACACACACCATTTTGATTACTTCATTGTGATGTCATGATCCCACTGGTTTATGTTAGATCTATCGCATCTTATATCCTGCATTTGTCAGTCTTGGGTATTTTAGGGAGATTTCAATTATCTCATCGTGGCTTTAGTCAATGAAACAATTCTACCAAGGAAGAGAAACGCCACTCCTGCTTTGGGAACATCCTGTGGGGTGTGGGATGCATTTCCTGTCTACCAGTCTGCTCTGATGCCTCTAGCACCCACGCAGTTATCCAGCCCTTAAAAAAACAAAAAAGCAAAAAAAACAAAAACAAAACACAAACTGAAACACACAACTATTAAATTGTTGGCCTGGGTGGATTTCCCCTGTAGTCACAGCTGTCTAGAAGGAAGATATTTTGGCTCTTGACTGATAGGGTAACTTTTCTTTGAAAATTAATATACATTTTTTTGGTCTTTCTAATTTTAGGGTAAGGTATCTCTCTTTCCCTTATCATCTGAGGCAGGAAAGGATAGGTAGTTTGAATATTTAAAACTAATTTTAGAGAAATTTAACTTATTTTGATGCATTTAAATTTCCACCCTCAGGACTGGGAATGTGGCCTAGTGGTAGACTGCTTGCCTTGCATGCACGAAGCTCTGAGTTCAATTTCTCAGTACCACATAAACAGAAAAAGCTAGAAGTGGTGCTGTATCTCAAGTGGTAGAGTGCTAGCCTTGAGCAAAAAGAAGCTCAGAACAGTGTCTAGGCACTGAGTTCAAGCCCAGGCCCAGCAATAAATAAATAATAAATAAAAATTTCCACCCTCAAAAGGCTTATTAGAAGTTTTCCCTAGGGTTCTGGATCCAGTCCAAATATAAGGAATAATCTGCTCACTATGGAAAGTATGTGAATACTTCCTGGGTCATAGAACATCATTTAATGGTTAGAAAAGGAAAAATTAAAGTGAGGAGCTCTCAAAGTCTGAAAATTTGTGTAGCCTTTCCCAATTGCACTGTGCCAATTCATATAGCTTTTGTCTTGCTACAAAGCCTCACAAAAATGTACAGTATGGTTACTGACTTTGTTCTCTGGAACAATCCTGTCTGTAATATTTATTTATTTTTTTATTTTTATTTTTTTTGGGTCCAGTCGTGGGGCCTGAACTCTGGGCCTGGGCGCTGTCCCTCAGCTCTTCAGCTCAAGGCTAGCACTCTACCACTTGAGCCACAGCGCCACTTCCGGCTTTTTTCTTTTTGCTTATGTGGTGCTGAGGAATCGAACCCAGGGCCTCAGGCATGCAAGGCAAGCACTCTACCACTGAGCCACCTTCCCAGCCCTGTCTGTAATATTTAAAAAGATCTGAGCCGGGCATTGGTGGCTCATGCCTGTAATCCTAGCTACCCAGGAGGCTGAGATCTGAGGATCCCAGTTCAAAACCAGCCCGGGCAGGAAAGTCTAAGACTCTTATTTCCAATTACGAGGTAACAATTAGGTACCTTGGGGTAGAGAGTAGGGAAACAGGCTAGGAGGGGAAAGGAAAAACCTGAGACAGAGGACACACAGGAATATCTTCATACATACAGTCTTCTTTATACATGGATGCTTTATTTTTTCTTTTGGTCAGTAGGGGGGCTTCAGTTGCAGGGTTCAAACTCAGGGCCTGGGCACTCTCTCTGAGCTCTTTTTGCTCAAGGCTAGCACTCTACCAGTTTGAGCCCAGCACCTCTTCCAGTTTTTGAGTGGTTAATTGGAAATAAAGAGTCTCACAGGGACTTTTCTTCCCCGGGCTGGCTTTGAACCTCAGATCTAGCCTCCTGAGTAGCTAGGATTATAGGCATGAGCCACTGGCACCTGACAACATGATGTATTTTATACCCCTAACCCACACCCCACAGAGTGTAAATTGTACTCATGGAATTGCCAATATTTTTACCATTGTTGATTTACAAAAGAGCAAACTCCTAGGTTAAACCTAGGAGGGTTTTTTTTTGTTTTGTTTTTGTTTTTTAATTGTGAAAATACTGTACAGAGGGGTTACAATTACATGGGCAAGATAGTGAGTACATTTCTTATCAAGCATTGTAGCCTCCTCCTTTGTTTACCCTTCCCATCCCTTCCCAGCCTCCCTCCCAAACCTAGGAGGTTTAATTGAGGTTCAGCAATGTGCCCTGGAGGCAAATGAAGAGCCAAAATTTTCCCACATGCAAAATATAGAGGACAAAAAAAAAAAAAGAACAGAAGGCTTCTGTTCAGTCAACTCTTATAATTGTGTAATATTCATAAAGATCACAAAAATCCCTATCCTTTAAAAAGTTAAAATATTTAAGTCTGGAATGAGGGAAATTCCTTAGTGTTTCCTAGAGAAAAAATCTGCCAAATATTATATTCATGTAAGTAGAGTTAATATAACATAACAATGAGGACTTAAGAACAGTGCTTAGAAATCCCCAAACCTTCATATCTTCTTCACTTCTACTTTTCTTAGCAGAAATGGGGACACAAACTGAACTGACAGGAAGCAATTATGGGGATGTAATTTGAAGGAGAGTTATGAGGGGAGGAATCAGAACACAAATGAGACCAGTGTGTCCATGTCACTTCTCTAATTCAGGCAGACACATGAATAAGATGAGTAGAAAGGCTGTTTAGAGACATTTTTAAAAGATATGTAGATTAAAAAATAATGTAAAGAAGCTGGGCTCTGATGGCTCATGCCTGTAATCCTAGCTGTTGAAGAGGCTGAGATCTAAGGATCAAGGTTCAAAGACAGCCCAGCCAGGAAAGTCTATGAGACTCTTAATCTCCAATTCACTATGAAAAAGTTAGAAGCTCAATAGAGAGCCATACCTGAATGAAAAGGCTAAAGATGGCACCCAAGTCCTAAGTTCAAACCTCAGGAACTATCCCCTCCCCAAATAATGTAAAGCAAAAAGTTGTCTATTTTTCCTCCTTTATGAGTTCTTGGGCAATTATGATGTGTCAAAAGTACTTTTAATGCCATTGTTTGTATACACACAATCATTGAATTCTCACAGACATCCTACAAATTCAGTACATTACCACCCCTTCAATATTCCCCTTTTGCATATGGAGAAACATGAGACTCAGCAAAGTCAGGCAACTGACTCAATGTCATAGGACAGTAAATAGCAGAGCTGGGTTTCAAACTGAGTTAATTCTAATCTGAATCTCATATCTCATAATTGGTAAAACACTCGTACCCTATCACCTCAATTCTAACTCTTCAAAGCTCCTTCTACTCCTATTTTATAGCTATGACCGTGGTAGTCTAGCAGCAAGTGGTTCATTATTTTTATTATTACTACTATCATTCCTTCTCTTTCTTTTGATCACATTTCTCCTTTTTCTCCCCTTTTTTTTCTGGTCCGGTCGTGGGGCTTGAACTCTGGGCCTGGGCGCTGTCCCTCAGCTCTTCAGCTCAAGGTGAGCGCTCTACCACTTGAGCTACAGCACCACTTCCGGTTTTCTGGTGGTTTATTGGAGATAGGAGTCTCACGGTCTCTCCTGCCTGGGCTGGCTTTGAACCGAGATCCTTAGATCTCAGCCTCCTGAGTAGCTAGGATTACAGGCATGAGCCACCAGCACCGGGCTTCCTTTTTCTCCCCTTAATGCCTCTCCCCCACCGTTGGCTTTCTTGTTTATGGCTGACTACCACTTGAGTTGTACCTCTACTTCTGGTATTTTGCTAGTTAACTAGAAGCAAGATTCTCAAGAACTTATCTGTCTGGGCTGGCTTTGAACTTCAATCCTCAGATCTCAGACTCCTGAGTATCTAGGATTATAAGTGTGTGAGCCACTGGTGATCCATTCCTCCTTTTTTATTTTGAGACAAGGTCTCACTATGGAGCTCAGACTGACTTTGAACTCATGGTCCTCCCACCCCATCCTCTGAGTTCTGGGATTGCAAGTACCCAGTATGACCTACTAAATCATCCTTTGTGAGCTGTAAGAAATCCCAGGTACTTCTAGAAAGCCTGACACCATATTTCTTTATTGCAGTAAATATGAGCAGTACTTGACAATATGGTGCAGATACTTGAAGCCACAGGTATATCTTCTTGAAGGGACAATTTGACTTCAGGCTTTATATTTTTGGGAGAACCTCCTGTTTTTAATAACAACAACAAAAAACAAAAAAACAAAACAAAAATGCAGATATGCTATTGTGTGTTTGGATACAAGATATACTAATTTTCAAGATAAATAAGATTGCAAAGACATTTTGTATGTCCCTCAGGGTAATAACCTTCAATCTATGAGGAAAGGAGTGCTTTTCCTCTTGCTTTAGGGGTACTCTACAGATAGTATGACAAGTGGTCTGTTAGTAAATTGAGTCCCTTCCTTTTTTTTTTTTTTTGTCGGCCGTGGGGCTTGAACTCTGGGCCTGGGCGCTGTCCCTCAGCTCTTCAGCTCAAGGCGAGCGCTCTACCACTTGAGCTACAGCGCCACTTCCGGTTTTCTGGTGGTTTATTGGAGATCGGAGTCTCACGGTCTCTCCTGCCCGGGCTGGCTTTGAACCGCGATCCTCAGATCTCAGCCTCCTGAGTAGCTAGGATTACAGGCATGAGCCACCAGCACCCGGCGTTGAGTCTCTTCCTATAGGCTCGTCCACACCTTCCCTTCTCCACAGCTTAGCATGCTCCCTTCCTAGGCAGCACTAGATCCATGCAGTAAAGGCAGTAAATAATCAACTTCCAACCCCCTTTACCTTGGGATGGCACTTCTCTGGGGCAGAAGGCAACAAGAGCCCCTTAGAGTGACCTTCAGGTCTGGGCAGTTGCAGGACCCTTATCTACTATTTGGACAGCAGCCATAAATCCTAGTCCACCATGATGAAGCCCCTGGCCTACATGTCCACACCAGGATCTCCACCTCCTAGCCCCTTCCAGCCCCTCCTAAACCCCTAGGATATATAGGTCACCCCAGACAATAGCCGTGCTTCTTCTCATACCTCCCTTGTGAGATTCCTCCCGGCAACAAACTTTTCTTTGTTCTATGTGCCTGGATGTCTACGTGGTTCTCTGGCAAAGTCTAATTAATCTTCATTTGCTAATATGGTACTGCAATGTCAAATAAGTCTATGTAGGCTAGGAAGACAGCCGCAATTCATGGCCCTAATCTAGCTGTTAGAAGATACTCCCCAAATTTTATACCTGAAAATACATGAAATATACTAAGAAAAGTGTAAATTTTGGAATAATGTTTAATTATGGCTCTTTTGTGTAAAATAATTACGTATGTGTGCTAAAAGTAGTCTTGAAAGATACACTAAGCTGTTATAAGTGGTCCCTTTTGGGGTGTAGGATTAGGGAAAGTGTTTACTCCTATCATTTGATATTATCTGAAGCTCCTCCCCATAAACATGTATGATCCTTTTGTAAAAGAAGAAAAATAACACCTAAAGGCTAAATAACACTAAAATGGCACAAGAGTAACCCCAAAGAATTAAGATAGTAAAGAGTCCCTTGGAACTGCATTAACCCTCTGAAGGGCGCGTTAAAGATCTCTGAAAGTCAGGAGAACACATGTGGAGCAGCTCAGCCCTTTATTGGGTTAAAAGGAGCAATCTGTATATGGTCTCCATAAATAACAGATGCTTCTAGAGGAGCTAGTTTATTTAGATATTTCTATCAATTAAGATTGAAGTTTTTTTTCAGTTTATTCCAGAATAAAGAGAGAGACATATAAACAAATCACTATAATCTACAGGATTATAATACAATACAAAAAAAGACAAAGGGGGGCTGGAAGGGGGCTCAGTGGTAGAGTGCTTGCCTTGCATGCATGAGGCCCTCAGCTCAATTCCTTAGCACCACATAAGCAGAAAACGCTGGAAGTGGGGCTAAGGCTCAAGTGGTAGAGCGCTAGTCTACAGCTGAAGAGCTGAGGCACAGCGCCCAGGCCCAGAGTTCAGGCCCCACAACTGACAAAAAAAAAAACAGACAAAGGTTAACTCAATGCAGTACTTACTCTGTTATATCTGAAACAAAGGTGGATATAGGGAGAATGGGTCATGGTTCCTGTCCTCAAGTTGTACAGAGCCCTGTGGCAGTAAAGAACAGGTACCTGGAGAGCTAGTGTAAGGGTAGAAACAAGTTTCTGGAAAGTTCTGAAAGCTAAACCAGAACTTTCAAGTCAGATAGAGGAGGAACACTCTGGATGAGTAAAAGAATGAAAACATGAGGGGAAACAGGATTTTAGGATTAATAAAATTACAGAGCAGGGCAGGGGGAGCAGGAGCTGAGAGGAAGTGAGAGACAAAGCTGAGAAGCGGACAGAGGCTAAGCAATTAGCATTCTTGCACACAGGATCTTATGCGATGCCTCATGGAAGTGACACTTTCAGATGTCCATTGTGGAAAGAACCTTTCCACTGGGGTTCAGATACAGGGAAGTAAATTATCAGACCTCAGCAACATTAAGACACGAAAGGGTCCAAGGTAGAACACAATAGACTAGAGCTAAGACAAATGTAATATGTTAAGAGAAATATAATGTATAACTATATATTGGGCAAGTAAACTTGTGAAGTAAATATTATTATTATTATTACTTTTAAGTCCTGGGCCTTGAACTCTGGGCATGGGTCCCTGAGCTCCTTTTGCTTAAGGCTAGCACTCTACCACTTGAGCCACAGCACCACTTCTGGCTTTTTCTGTGATTTAATTGGAGATAAGAGACTCACAGACTTTACTGCCCAGGCTGCCTTTCAACCATGATCTTCAGATCTCAGCCTACTAAGTAGCTAGGATTACAGGTATGAGCCACTGGCACCCTGCTGTTAATGTTTTGTTTAACCCACTGTATCAAGCTATTTCATTGTAGTGACAGTGGTAGAACACTTGTTTATCATAGTTAAGGCCCTGGCTTTGATCCCTAACATTAAAAAAAATCAACATGAAATTATTAAGATATTTTCTATCTTTAAAAATATTGTCTTTAAAGCAGGGTATGGTTGTACATGCTTGAAATCCCAGTTTTCTTGGGAGGTGATGATAGAAGAATCTCCCTAGGAAAGTTAGCAAGATCCTGTCTCAAAAAACAATATACAAACAAAAGGCCTGGGGATAGAGTGCCGAAGTGATAGAGCGCTTGCCTAGCATGTGAGAGGCCCTAGGTGAATCCTTAGTAACAAAACAAAACAAAACATGACCTTATCTTTGAAATCTGTCATTTTTCACAATTAACAGCATATCACTATTTGGTTAGCCATGTTTCAGGTACATAGTCACACTGGCTACTGGTTACCATGTCAGATTAAGCAAAACCAAAGGGATTATAGCATAGGAGGCAATATCAAGAGTTTCTTGGCTTAATCAAGAATGGGGAAATCCTTGTGACTACAGGCTTGTTCAACTGGATGAAGACTGATATCAGCAAACCATATCAGAGCATACAAAAAAAAAAATCTGAGGGAAGAGGAAAAGGAAAAGAGTGATTTTTGGCTATCCAATGGAAATACATGAAGTTATTTGCCCAAAGTAATCCAGAATTTTGACCTAAATCTCTTTGATGTCAACCCTTTCCTAAAGATTCTTCTCAGTAAAGAATTAACAAAAAAGAAGGAAAAAACATGAGGCTGCATTCCACCTCTAAAACAACTATACTTGCCAATACTGTTGGAGGAGAAAATGAAAAATTGTTAAAAGTGGTCCTAAAATTTCTAAAATCTTACGTAAAAATAAACATTCTGCAGGACTTTATAATCTACTGTGTAAATAGATACATAGCATGGGGATAAGACTTTTAAGATTTCATTAAATCATTTTCACACCATAGTTGAAGACGTCAACTTTTTTTTTTTTTGGGCGGGGGGGGGGTGGTCTGGTCGTGGGGCCTGAACTCTGGGCCTGGGAACTTTCCCTCAGCTCTTCAGCTCAAGGCTAGCGCTCTACCATTTCAGCCACAGCACCACTTCTGGCTTTTTTCTTTTTGCTTATGTGGTGCTGAAGAATCAAACCCAGGGCCTCATGCATGCAAGGCAAGCGCTCTACCACTGAGCCACCTTCCCAGCCCCAATGTTAACTTTTTTTAAAGTTCTTTTATTTTTATTTTTTGTAAAAATACCATACAGGGGGGTTACAATTACATGAGCAAGGTAATAAGTACATTTCTTATCAAGCATTGTTGCCTCCCCCTTTGTTTTTCCCCTACTATCCCTGCTCTCCCATCTCCACGACTATACTCCTCCTGCTCACCCCTCCCCACCCCCCACAAAAATGTTAACTTTTAAGAATTACCTGAGGGGCTGGAAAGATGGCTCAGTGGTAGAGTGCTTGCCTTGCATGCATGAGGCCCTGGGTTTGATTCCTCAGCATCACATAAGCAGAAAAAGACTGAAGTGGCACTGTGGCTCAAGTGGTAGAGCCCTAGCCTTGAACTGAAGAGCTGAGGGATAGCGCCCAGACCCAGAGTTCAGGCCCCACAACCAACAACAACAACAAAAAAAGAATTACCTGAGAATTGGCTCTGTGGCTCAAGTGGTAGTGTGCTAGCCTTGAGCACAAAGAGGCTCAAGGACAGTGCCCAGGGTCTAAGTTCAAGCTCCACAACCAACAAAAGAAAAAAAATTCAAAATTATTAGAAGTGTAGCCCAGTACCAGTGGCTCACGCCTGTAATCCTAGCTACTCAGGAGGCTGAGATCTGAGGATCAAGGTTCAAAGCCAGCCTGGGAAAGAAAGTCTATGAGACTCCTTATCTCCAGTTAACCTCTAGAAAACCAGAAGTGGTGCTGTGGCTCAAGTGGTAGAGCACTTATCTTGAGCTGAAGAACTCAGAGATAGAACCCAGGCCCAGAGTTCAAGCCCCACAATGGACAAGAAAAAAAAAAAAAAAGGGCCTCATAGACTTATGGTGCTGGGAATGTGGCTTAATGATAGAGTGCTTGCCTAGCATGCATGAAGCCCTGGGTTTGATTCCTCAGTACCACATAAACAGAAAAAGCTGAAGTATTGCTGTGGCTCAAGTGGTAGAGCACTAGCCTTGAGCACAGAAAGGCTCAAGGACAATGCCCAGGCCCTGAGTTCAAGCTCTAGGACCAGCAAAATTAAAAAAAAAAAAAAAAAAAAAAGAATTACCTGATAGCCAGAAAACTATGGCTTCTAATATATTTAAAAATGTAGAACAAGGAAGTGGTGCTGTGGCTCAAGTGATAGAGCGCTCACCTTGAGCTGAAGAGCTGAGGGACAGCGCCTAGGCCCAGAGTTCAAGCCCCATGACCAAAAAAAACAAAAACAAAAACAAAAAAACCCAGAGGAAAAAAAATGTAGAACAAGGGGCTCCAGTCTAATTTTATATGCTAGATCAAGGGTATTTCCTTGAACTAAATTTTCCTTCAACACCAGTAAAGCTAACAGCATAGGAAAGTGGTATTTTGGAAAGAAGGTGGGTGGTACCACAGGTGTCCCTAAATTGTTTGTTGTCTTAAGATACCATTGGTTACCTTAGAAATGGTTGTGAGTATAGCTTAAATGGCAGAGTTCTTGCCTGGCATGCATAAGCCTCAGGTTCAATCTCTAGCACCAAAAAACAAAACAAAAATAACATCAACAAAAAAAAAACGACAGAAAAAGCAGTGCCTACATGCACGTACAGATCCGGATAGGTTGCTATAGATGGGAATAAACAAAGAAAAAAATCCACCTGGGTAAATCTTAAAACAAAGAAAAATTGGTGTAAAAGTTGACCACCACACAGGAAATAGTAGCCACAGTATTTTTAAAAAGTTGTTAAAATGAGGCTGTCTGTGTGTATAGACTGAAATGAAGTGGTTTGAGGTACAAATTTGGTAGCAGTGAAATGATACATGATTCATCAACTCAAATGTCATTACATTTCTATCAAGCCCTGTTTCAAAAACTTAGGGCTCAGTTTTTCTATGGAAGTCAGAGAAGGAATTGAAGGTTTTCTTTTCTTTTAGTGGTACTGGAGTTTGAACTCAGGACCTTGCTAGGCTGGTACTTTACCACTTGAGCGACTCCACCAGCCCCTTTTATGTTGTTTATTTTTGAGACAGCTCATCGTGGACTGTTATTCTCCTGTTTGTATTTCCTATTTGGGGATGACAGACCTATCCACTGAGCCCAGCTATTGTGCTCCCCACTTAGTTGTATGCTGCCTTGCCCAGCTTTGGTTGAGATGGAGTTTCATGAACTTTATGCTCATGGCCTTGAACCACAATCCCTTTGTCCTTATCTCTCAAGTAGCCAGGATTACAGGCCTGAGCCATTGTGCCCAGCTCTGCTGGCTTTCTTTAGATGGGGTACAATAGCTCACGTCTCAATGACATACCACTGAATCAGCATTAACACTGGTATGGTTTAAATGACTACATACTGTGCTTATTGGCAATGCAACACATGATATGGCAAAGCAAGAATGAATCATGCACCTATAATGGGTCAGGAGACCAGCCTTCACATGTTCACTGCCCAACTCAATCAACTCTTGTTTCTAACATGCTGCCAAGCTGGTATTCAAATACTAACGGGTAAAGAGATTCCAGAGACTTGATCACTGGCTTGTGAAAAAAAAAAAATTTTTGATTCTGGGGAAATAGAAAAAGAATAAAAAAGAATAATGCTTCTACCTAGCACTGTTGGCTCTAGGTGAGTCACTTAGCTTCTAAGTTAATTTCCCATATACAGAAGGAAAAAAATATAACGTAGTCATTAGGGCTATGTGAGGATCAAATCAGACAATTTTTATGAAAGGATTTTGTAAGTTGTAAAAGTTTACCCATTGTTATTGGTAGCCTATGAATAAAGACTATGTGGCTCATTTATATACACATGTGATGTACTCCCTTAAAAGGCTAGGATTTTAAGAGACTTAGGCAGTCTTCAGGAAAACTTAGCTTTTCCTGAAACTTACAAGTTGACACATTTCTTTAAAAGCCCTTTATTTAATCCTTCAACTTTAAATACATGCTCTTATTTGTGTGTGTGTGTGGGGGGGGGCAGTCCTGGGGCTTGAACTTAGGGCCTGGGCACTGTCCCTGAGCTTCTTTTGCTCAAGGCTAGCACTCTACCACTTAAGCCACAGCACCACTTCTGGCCTTTTCTGTTTACGTGGTACTGAGGAATGGAACTTGGGGCTTCATGCATGCTAGGCAAACACTCTACCACTAAGCCACATTCCCAGCCAGCATGGGAGTTTTAACTTCATTCATTTCAGAACCAGGTATTCACCCTCCTTCAGTAACCAGGCAATACTCCTCTTCTAGGAAGTCACATATTGATGCCAAATCTAGACACATAATTGACAGAGCACACTACAGCCCAGAACTCCTGGGCACATATGACCCCTTCATACTGGTTGGTATGGGACTACAGGCAACCAATACTGCACGAAGTTCTTCTTTATTAGATTTTATTTTTATCACTTTAGTTCAAGATACCATTAAGCCTTGGTGTCTCTCCCTCTCCCTCATTTTCTCCCCCCCCACCTTGTGTGTGTGTGTGTGTGTGTGTGTGTGTGTGTGTGTGCACTCTAGTACTGGGGTTTGGACTCAGTTCCAAGGCATTGTTCCTGAGTTTTTTTTTGCTCAAGGATAGCACTCTACCACTTGAGCCACAGTTCCATTTCTTGCTTTTTGGTAGTTACAGTAATTGAAGCTAGGAGACTCACAGACTTTCCTGTGCCACTTCCAGCCTTTTCTGAGTAGTTTTTATTGGAGGTGAGTCTCACAGGCTTTCCTGCCAGCTGGCTTCAAACCACAATCCTCAGATCTCTGCCTCCTGAGTGGCTAGGATAATAGGCTTGAGCCACAAGTGACTAGCTGCTTTGTCTTTTAATATTCAATTTCTCCGGAACTATTGCCAGGTTACTCTCTTCCTATAATATTGCTTTCTTTGGTCATT
Source organism: Dipodomys spectabilis (assembly GCF_019054845.1). Taxonomy (NCBI): domain Eukaryota; kingdom Metazoa; phylum Chordata; class Mammalia; order Rodentia; family Heteromyidae; genus Dipodomys; species Dipodomys spectabilis. The sequence continues at coordinate 2,473,982 of NW_024870719.1, read as the reverse complement.
TTCTTATTCATACTCATTGCCAAACCCTAATTCCTGGTACCAGTAGCCTGTCCAAATTCTATAGGTATAAATAAATCAGATAATTACCTGGTGAGGAGAAGACTATGTGGGTTTGGGAATTCCACCTGAATACCACAGGGCATGCTAGTGTAGTTCAGTGATCGTAGATTTGGATTCAGAGTGGCAATTGAATTCTGGATCTGTTACGTGATTGATTGATTGATTGACTGATTAATTTTTGTGGGTTGTAGGGCTTGAACTCAGGGCTGGGGGCTGTCCCTGAGTCTCTTTGTGCTCAAGGCTACCATTTGAGCGATAGCACCACTTTCTGTTTTTGAGGGGTTTATTGAAGATGAGTCTCATGGGGACTTTTCTGCCAGGGTTGGCTTCACACCATGATTCTTAGATCTAAGCCTCCTGAGTAGCTAGGATTGCAGGCATGAGCCATAGGTACCCAGCTGTTACTTGAATTTATGATCTCAGAGTAGTTATTTAGTTACAACCAAGTTTCTTCATTTGTAAGGTGTTAAAGCCTGGCTTTAATAGAATTCAATGTTTTAGTTTCTAGTCCTTCACATAAAACACATAGAACAATAAAATACATTAACATTTGAGCTAAATAGCTGTGTGTGCTGTATGTTTAGAGTTTTATTTGCTTTAATTAATAAACAATGTTATATTTAATTTAAAGGGTAAGAAGGTTAAAAAGGCAAAATTGGAAAGGAGAGATATTTAACAAATAAACCTGATACTAGTTAGCAAAATACATATTTTAATATATTCATATATCTCCCTGGTCAAAAATATGAACTGTTGGAATTGAACATAGTGACACAGATCTATAAACCCAGGACTTGGGGGGATAAGGGTAGGGGCACTGTGTGTTTGAGGCCAGCCTGGGCTGCAAGATCCTGTCTCAAACAAATAAACAAAAAACAACCAGAGGTGATTCAGTGGAGTGTAAGATAAGATTCACCAGAAAGATTAAATTGTCAGTTTTTTTTCTGGTGCAAGTCCTGGGTCTTAAACTCAAGGCCTGGGTACTGTCCCTAAATTTTTGTGCTCAAGTCTAGCACTCTACCACTTGAACCATAGATCCACTTGCAGTTTTTGTTGGTTAATTGGAAATAAAAGTCTCATGGACTTTCCACCCAGGCTGGCTTTGAATGGTGATCCTCAGATCCCAGCCTCTTGAGTAGCTAGGATTACAGGTGTGAACCACCAGAACCTGCTTAAGAGATAAAGTTTTAAGAGGCTAGACAAGGAAATAATCAAAGTGCAAAGTCAGGGCATGGTAGAAAGATGGTGGAGTTGATACCCAATGTTGTGGGACATTTCAGTAAAGGTTTAGGAAACAAAGCATTTGGAAAAATACTGCTTTGGAAACAAAGCAGGTCTGAATCCAAGTTATGTTTGCGCTTAATTGTTAATAAATGTGAAATACACAGCTAGGGAATTTGGGGGTAGAAAATATTCCCTAAAGCTGGGTGTTCATGGCTCACATATGTAATCCTAGCTGCTCAGGAATCTTAGATGTAAGGATTGAACTTCAAAGGCAGACCGGACAGGAAAGCCTATGAGACTCTTATCTCCAATTAACCACCAAAAAGCTAAAAGTGGAGTTGTGGCTCAAGTGGTAGAGCTATCCTTGAGCAAAAGAATCTCGGTGCCCAGGTCCTTAGTTCAGGCCCCAGGAATGATGCATGCATGCAGTATGCATGCACGCAGTATGAATGCACACAAGCACGCATGTGCGTGCGTATGCGCGCGTGTGCGCGCGCGCACACACACACACACACACACACACACACACACACACACACTCAATACAGCATAAATGTTTAACAAGTGCCCACTCCTAACCACAGATCAAGGTGGAGGAATCAATGTAAAATTTCTAGAGGGTAAACATATTTCTTTGATTACTATAAGAGAAAAAGAACTTGAAAAATTGTTTTTCCCTGGGGCTGGGAAGGTGGCTCAGTGGTAGAGTGCTTGCCTTGCATGCCTGAGGCCCTTGGTTCGATTCCTCAGCACCACATAAGCAAAAAGAAAAAAGCCGGAAGTGGCGCTGTGGCTCAAGTGGTAGAGCGCTAGCCTTGAGCTGAAGAGCTGAGGGACAGCGCCCAGGCCCAGAGTTCAGGCCCACGACCGGACCCAAAAAAAAAAAAAATTCTTTTTCCCTGTGCAAAAAAAAAAATAAGAAAAAATGGAAAAGACAAATGTTCCTATGAGCTGGCTCAGTGGTAGAGTGCTTGCCCTGGATACATGAGGCCCTGGGTTTGATTCCTCAGCACCACGTAAACAGAAAAAGCCGGAAGTGGTGCTGTGGCTCATGTGGTAGAGCGCTAGCCTTGAGCTGAAGAGCTGAGGGACAGTGCCCAGGCCTAGAGTTCAGGCCCCGTGACGAACCAAAAAAAAAAAGTTCATATAAGTACTCAAAGGCATAGGGAAAAAAATCCTCCCCCCTTCCCTTTCTTTTTTGGTAATACTGGGGATTGAACTCTTGACCTTGTACGCAAGTGCAAGGACCTACACTCCTATCAAGGGAAACACCTTTTTTTTTTTTTTTTTTTGGGTCCAGTCGTGAGGCCTGAACTCTGGGCCTGGGCACTGTCCCTCAGCTCTTCAGCTCAAGGCTAGCGCTCTACCACCTGAGCCACAGCGCCACTTCCGGCTTTTTTTCTTTTTGCTTATGTGGTGCTGAGGAATCGAACCCAGGGCCTCAGGCATGCAAGGCAAGCGCTCTACCACTGAGCCACCTTCCCAGCCCAAGGGAAACACCTTTTAAACCTGCTGAAGGTAAAGAAAAGTGTTTTAGAATGGCTGAGCACAGGTAATATAAGGACAGACAAAGACTGATTTCTCTACAAAATCTTTCACTCTATGGGAAAGAACTGCATTCATTTTCCTTCTTTTCTTTTCTTTTTAGGTTGGCCTTGATCTCTTCATCTACTTGTCTCAGCCTGATAAGAACTGGAATTACAGATGTATGTCACTATGCCTGGATATACTTTTCATTAAAAAAAGGGATTGGACTTTGGCAATTATTGGAATATGGAAGCTGCTGTTTTCATTATAGGAGATGAGTTTCATCAAATTAAGCACAGTAAACATGACTACTGCATACAGATAAACAAGCTGTGCATTACAAAAGTCTAGGGCAATATTCACTCAGCCTCCATCATGAGTGGTACCCTGTGGAGTTATGCAATGCATAATAGTAGCTCTCGATTACAAATAACAAAAACTCCAGGAAGGTAGGCAATTTTCTGCTTCATTCATTGTTGTATCCCTGATACAAAATACAGGGCCTGAAGCTTAAGATGACCAATTAGTATTTGCTAAATGAGAAGGCAAGTTCAATAATTACAGGTAAAGACGAAACTGAATTTGAGTAGAGTATGTGTGTGTCAAGGTGTGGTAAAAATGGTTGAAGTATTTTATATACATTTATGAAAATAGAATAGTTAAACCCATTAAAATTTGTTTAAAAATGGAGAAGCGGAAAAAATGGAGAAGCGGGAAAAGAAGAACAGAGAAGAAATTTGATCAACAAACATTATGTATGGAAATATCACAATGTATCACCTTGGCACAATTAATATGCACCAATAAAATTTTAAAATAAAGTAAGGGTTACCAAACTAGAAAAAAACAAACACCAAACACCTGAATTTGACTTTTTTTTTCAGTACTGGGGTTTGAATTCAGGGCCTTGTACTTGTGAGGCAAGTGTACCTAAGCCAGGCTGCCTCAGCCCCAAATTGAATTTGAATGCTCAGAAGAGAGATATCAGAAGGATGATATCAATCAAGATGCATTCTAACATATATGTTAGACCAGGACTCTAGACAATTGTTAGAGATTAAGGGAGTCAAAAAAAAAAAAAAATCCAGTCTGTAATCCTAGCTACTCAGGAGGCTGAGATCTGAGAATCATGGTTCAAAGCCAGCCTGGACAGGAAAGTCTATGAGACTCTTATCTCCAATTAGCTGCCAGAAAATCAGAAATGGCACTGTGGCTCAAGTGGTAGAGTGCTATCCTTGAACACAAAGAGGTTCAGGCACAGCGCCCAGGGCCTGAGTTCATAGACCTACAACTGCCCCCCCCCCCCCAAAAAAAAAAATCCAGTCTGGCACCAATGGCTCACACCTATAACCCTGGCTATGTAAAAGGATCGTAGTTCAAATCTAGCATGGGCAGAAAAGTCTGTGAGACTCTTATCTCTAAGTGCAGCTGTAGTTCAAGTGATAGAGTGGTATCCCTGAGCACAAAAGTTGAGAGATAGGGCCTAGGTCCTGAGTTCAAGCCTCAAGACCAGCACACCTACACAAAAAGAATATAGAACTATTTTGGAGTGTTTCATCTGGTTTTGGTCTATGGCATGGTCTTACTGTGAAAATTATGTGACACAAGGGTGGAAATAACATATTAGCGTACATGGAGATTGTATTCAGAGTTGGCAGGCTATATCAAAGAATGTTGACATAAGCCAGGCACTGGTGGCTCATGCCTGCAATCCTCGCTACTCAGGAGGCTGAGATCTGTGGATCACGGTTCAAAGCCAGCCCGGGCAGGAAAGTCTGTGAGACTCTTATCTCCAATAAACCACTAGAAAACCAGAAAAGCTGCTGTGGGCTCAAGCAATAGAGTGCTCGCCTTGAGCTGAAGAGCACAGGGACAGTGCCCAAATCCAGAGTTCAAGCCCCACAACTGATGAAAAAAAGAATACTGACATAATTGGGTGATTTTTCTGTCAGTATCATGGCTTAACCATGGGGCTTTACACTTTTTTTTATGGCTGATTGTGAGGCTTGAACTCTGGGCCTGGGCGCTGTCCCTCAGCTCTTCAGCTCAAGGCTAGGGCTCTACCACTTGAGCCACAGCACCACTTCTGGCTTTTTCTGTTTATGTGGTGCTGAGGAATCAAACCCAGGGCCTCATGCATGCAAGTCAAGCATTCTACCACTGAGCCACCTTCCCAGCCCCAAGGCTTTACACTTTTGCTCAACTTGTTTGCTCACAGCTGGTGTCCTACCACTTGAGTTACATTGGCAGAATGTAGCGCAGCATTTTCTAGCTAACTAGAGAGGGATTTTTTTGTTTGTTTTTGCCAGTCCTGAGGCTTGAACTCAGGGTCTGGGCACTGTCCCTGAGCTTCTTTTGCTCCAGACTAGCACTCTATCACTTGAGCCACAATGCCACTTCCGACTTTTTCTGTGTATGTGTTACTGAGAAATCAAACCCAGGGCTTCATGCATGCTAGGCAAGCACTACCACTAAACCACATTCCCAGTCCCTAGAGAAGTATTTTAAAGGACTAGCTTTGAACCAGGTCTCAGTCACCTGAGTAGCTAGGATTACAGGTGTGAGAGATACTGGTTCCCAGACCAATTACTTTTTCTCTATCAAAAGCATCAACACTGAGAGAGGGGTTGGGTCGGGGCAGATGTGGGAGATGAAAGGGGTGATATCAATATGACTATACTTATAAAAACTGATTGCACAAATACTTAAAGATAATAAACATAATTTACAAAAACAAAAATAACATGGCTGAAGATGGAGTTCAATGCTAGAGTGCCTATCTAGGATGCATGTAGCCTGGATTTGACTTCTAGGACTGCATAAAAATGATAGGAGCATTATTATTATTTTTTTTTTTTTTGTCGGTCGTGGGGCTTGAACTCTGGGCCTGGGCGCTGTCCCTCAGCTCTTCAGCTCAAGGCGAGCGCTCTACCACTTGAGCTACAGTGCCACTTCTGGTTTTCTGGTGGTTTATTGGAGATGAGTCTCACGGTCTCTCCTGCCCGGGCTGGCTTTGAACCGCGATCCTCAGATCTCAGCCTCCTGAGTAGCTAGGATTACAGGCGTGAGCCACCAGCGCCCGGCTACAGGAGCATTATTAACATAGCCATTTCATATAGGAAGGCAGACTTCAGAAGATCTGATTTTTATAATGTGAACCTTTCACTCCTCAGATAAATTCCCTATGATTAAATGAGATAAACATTACAGAAATAATTCTCAAACTTACAAGCTACCATACTCTTCAATAGAAATACAGTTCAAAAAACTTTGGTTTTGTTTTTTGGTGGTTCTAGGGATTAAACTGAGAACCTTGTACAAGCTAGGCAAACATTTTATCATAAAGCAACACCCCAGCTCCTTATTTTTTACTTTGTTTTGGGAGAAAAGGTCTTGCTAGGATTACAGGTATGAGCCACTAGCACCTGTATGGCCTTCAACTTTTGATCCTTGTTCCTGAACTTCCTAAGGAGCTAGGTATATACTACCATGTTTGGCAGAGTTTATAAAGATTAACCAACCAATTAATGTACACTGATGGTATTTTGTATCTCACTAAATATGTGTGTGTGTGTGTGTGTGTGTGTGTGTGTGTGTGTATTGAGTTGGTAACTCATTCAATTCTTTGTATATATTTGACTTTCATTCTATTCACCAGGTGGTAAAAATCAATCCTCTATCCTATCCTTACAAGACCTCTTTTTCTTCCCCTTCCTCCTCTTTTACCAGTACTAGGGCTTGAACTCTTTGATCAACTTTTTTCACTCATGGCTGGTGTTTTAACCACTTGAGCCATACCTCCATTTCTGGCTTTTTCTGGGTTGCTTTTTGTATGTGTGAGAGAGATAAAAGTCTCAGATTTGTCTGCCCTGGCTGGCCTCAAACCCTGATCCTCAGATTGCAACCTCCTCAGTAGCTAGGATTACAGGCACAAGACCTCAGCACCAGGCTGTATATGTTTTCTTCTGGCTCTTCCAATGGTAAAGAGCTCTAATTTGCTTGAAATTCTGAGCAATGCAAACTATACATTTTTTTTCTGTTCACAATCTGTTTTCTTCATGGATTATTTGTCACATTTCATATGTAATTTCTATTAAAATGACAAAACCATTAAAATAAAATACAAAACCACATAGCTCTTTGATGTACTTATGAAAAAATCTGTAGTTGGTTTCTCTGGGAAGAACCACTCCCATTCAGAATGGCTAGAGGCTGAACAGGCTCTACCAGTTGAGAGGCATGAAAACAAAAAGTGGGAAGTTCCCTATAATCAAAACAAAGGTTGTTACAGACCTTAATGATCCTTAGCAATCTTTTTCTTCTATCCAATATGGATGTGTAATTTAAAAACCCAATAAGTAAAAGGCAACTGGTATATATTTTCCTCCGGTGCAATACAGTATTGTCCCAAGGAAAGAAAGTTATGTCTTGGGGTAGGTAATAAATTCTCACAATTCACATTCCAAAAGACACCAGAGGGTGTACGGTATTTTCACAATAAAAAAAAAAGACACCAGAGGGTATTCAATGAAAAGTTTCTTTTCCAGTCTATATCTAGCTACCTAGCTCCCCATCCCAGAGGCAACTAACATCATCTATTTCACAGGCAGATTTCTGGAGAGACAGCAATAGATGACTGCATGCATATGCATGTATATGCATGATTCTTTCCCCTTTTTTACCCAATGGTAAAATACTTTATACCACTTGTACATAGGTTCTTCAGCACTTGTCCTACTATGACATGGTCAGAAAGCAGATTCCTTCAGTGTAACTTCTTTGAACAATAGCAACTTCCTCAAATGTTGTCAAAAAAGTTTAAGGCATGTAGACTAGAAAGGACAGTGTGTTGTAACTTACTGATAACATCTGCTACATCCATGCTCTTCTTGTATTTTTCCAATGTTCTCACAGTAATTACCTACTTTGCTAACTTGGGAAAAGGCTGTCTGAGAATAGATACCATATTCCTTCATTAGTGCATGCAATGCAGAATACCTGCTTGACCACATGCCTAGCATGTGCACAAGTAAGTCCCACAGCAAAATCCTCATTTTTAAGGCTGAACAAAATAGCTTTTCATATTTTTGTTGTCTCAGTTGTAGGGCTTGAACTCTGGGTCTAGACGCTGTCCTGAGCTTTTCCGTTCAAGACAAGTGCTCTACCATTTGAGCCATAGTGGCATTTCCGGTTTTCTGGCAGTTTATCATAAACTTTACTGCCCAAGCTGGCTTTGAACCGTGATCTTCAAATCTCAGCCTCCTGAGTAGCTAGGATTACAGGAGTGAGCCACCGGTGCCTGGTGTTTTTCATATTTTTAAATGAGCCACTTCCCTCTATGCCAAGATACACTTGATTGACCCTGGTACTGCAGATTTGCAATGGAGTATTTAAAACACGTGACATTGTTTTCCATGACCAGAAGAACTTACAGCAATGCCTTCTGGCACACAACCTTTCTGAAAGAAAATACGTACACAACTTTACACAGATCTCATCTTATGTGTAATCATCTAGTTTCCAATTAGTGCCCTCTAAGGAGAAAAATAATGTGATTTCTGGAAGAAAATTGACAGGTAGGCAGATAAGGAAACAGCGGCAGAAAACGGAATAGAAATTTAATGATTAAAAAAGAAACTTTATGACTTTTTTAAAAGCCCAGTGAGTAGCTGGGCACTGGTGGCTCACGCCTGTAATCCTAGCTACTCAGGAGGCTGAGATCTGAGGATCGAGGTTCAAAGCCAGCCCGGGCAGGAGAGACCGTGAGACTCCTATCTCCAATAAACCACCAGAAAACTGGAAGTGGCGCTGTAGCTCAAGTGGTAGAGCGCTCGCCTTGAGCTGAAGAGCTGAGGGACAGCGCCCAGGCCCAGAGTTCAAGCCCCACGGCCGACAAAAAAAAAAAAAAAAAAGCCCAGTGAGTGAGAAAAATTAACAAAGAAAGAACATTATATTAAGTACCCAACTACTAGTCATTCAGGAATGGTTTGTATGAACTTACTTCTAATACTAGTACTGCCACCTACAGACATGTATGAATCAAGGCATGGCAGAACATGTGCTAGGGAGTAACTAAAAGGAAAAAGTCTAAGCATACTATATATATATAGGTAATGTCTTTACGGTCTTTGCTTTTTGAAGACAGTCTCACCATGAAGTCCAGCTTTTGTTGAACAAAACCCCCAAAATAACAAGAAAACCCAGACAGTGTTTTGAAATTATGTTTAGGAATAAGAAAGTTAGAATCTGACAACCAAAGTAAAATATACATACTTAAGCTGGAAGTTTTTGTGAGTAATAAATGGTGTTATTAAGTCACTAGTAGTATAGTCACAATCTACTGTTACAGCTTGCTAAAGCTTTGGATTGGCTAAAAGGTACATGACTTATCAGAGCTAACAACTCCCCAACACTACTCTTGCTCTGGGGCTTGAACTCTGGGTACTTTAGCTTTATTGTTGAAAGTTGGTGCTCTCATTTAAGCCACACCTCAACTTCCAGCTTTTTGTTGGTTTAATTGTTGGTAAGAGTCTTAAGTACTTTCCTGGCCACTTCAAACCAGGATCCTCAGATCTCGGCTTCCAAAGTAGCTAAGATTCCAGGCCAGGCATGAGGCATCAACACTAGGCTTTTAAATTAGATTTTTTTTTTGGCCAGGGGTGGAGGAGGGGGGAGGGGGGAGGCGTAGGGAGGTATAGGCTTGAACTAGACTGGGCACTGTCCTGAGCTCTTTTTGCTTAAGGCTAGCACTCTACCACTTGGAGCCATATCTCTACTTCCATTTTTGAGTAGTTCATTGGAGATAAAGTCTCTTTTCTGCCCAGGGTGGCTTTGAACCATGATCCTTAGATCTCAGCTTGCTAAGTAGCTAAGATTACAGTCAAGAGCCACTGGTGCCTGGCTTCAAGTTAGATTTCTTGAATTCAAATTTCAGTTGTCTCAACGAACATATCAAAAGGGCCTGACTCAAAAGTTAAAACTAGAAAGTAAACTGAAAAAGCATACATCCCCCTCCCAGCAGACCCCCCTTTTAGTGGTTGTTAAGTTAGTCTCCACTATGGTGGGGAATGAAAGATGTGTTGGTCAAAAGGTTATCAAGTCCTGAAGGTTATCTATGTTTTGGGTAGACCTCACCTATCTTACCCACCTAAAACCATTGTGTAAAGATGATGAGTTGCTAGACTACATGGCAGCTCAAGGAAGAAAAGCTAGAACTTTTTCGAGTCATTAGTTCCCATTTCCTGTATGGGGAGCAGGAACCACTACTCTTTTGCTCCCTACTTTACTTCAGTTTTACTCAACTTCTTGCTAAAACAAACAAAAAATCCACAACAACAACAAACAAATTTCAATTGTCTACTATATAACCTTAGGAATGTTACTTAATCTCTCCAAGTCTCAGTAAATTAGAAACTAGGACTAATTCCTACCTGGTAGATTTGCTTGTCATGAGAATTAGGTAAGTTATCATTTATAAAACATTCTGGACATATATTCCATAGTAAGCTCTATATGAAAATCAAATGAAATTGTTCCTTGATAGCTGAGATATTTCTCTAATTTAAGAAAAAAATGTGACTCCAGTGACCAACACAAGACAGAATGTAATTTTTTTTTTCAATTTTCAAATAGTCCCTCCCCTGTCTTTTTTTTCTGACCTTGTCTCAGTTCTCTGATTTTAAATTCTGCCCCTACATTGCTAGTTACTTAGGAAGCTAGGTACTTAGGAAATAGTACACTTGCTTGGGTTCCTTAATAGTTTTCACATCCCTCTAGTCTGCCATGTCATTAAGAAAAAAAGATGGGAAAAGAGAATGGTGTCATTTCCTATATATATGAGAGTAAATATTTAAGCTAATGATTGGAGGGTTTGAAGTCTTATAATATTACCTAAAAACAGACATAAGTCTCAGAGAGGTTCTGCAGTGATAACTAAATAATAGAAGTAGCAATCTTCCAGTAATGTATCATCAAAAGGTCAAGTAGATGGAAAGCAAGTTACAGGCTTCATTTCTTATGACAATCTGTACAACATAGATAATGGGAGAAATAAACTTGGAAGGTTTATATAGGTGTCCTGAAACTCTGACAATGGAAAGCAACACTCTATTCTAAAGGCATGACTGCAGTTGATGTACCATTATAATCTCCCAATATAGATTACAAAACAGATATAGTCACAGCAACAGCAGTAAAGACACATTGCCTCACCTATCATTGGAGAAAGGTTTCATTCTGGTAAATGAACAAACACTTGATAAATTGATACCATATTGACAATTTCACTTCTTAGAACACCAAAGAAAAGTGCTATTCGGGACTATGATGACTAATGAAGAGGAAACAGTAAGTGATATAGTCAGGAGAGAGGTCTATAAATAGGTGAATATGTTAGCAAGCATAGGAGGGCCCTAGACCCTAGGAGAGTAAATTTCAAAATGTTAAAGATAGAATAGGTATAATTCAATCCAAGTTCAAAACCAGATAGATGGAAGGTAAGGCCTGGAAACAAAACCAAAATAATACAAATGATTGTGGTGAGGAAAAAGAAGGAAATAAACTAAAGAAAGACGAGTATAGATATATTTATTAAAGGATAAATACAGAGTTAATTCACTATAATATCAGGAAAGTCACTGCTCTACTCAAGGCACATTTTTTTCCTTCCCCTTGGCTCCCTCTATTTTTTTTCTCTCTCTTGTAGATCAGATTTCTGGAAAAGTTCTACACCTCCAGGTGAACAGACTAAAGAAATAGAGCCTCAGCTTGGAAAAAGAACATTAATTATAGTACTAAATGGAGAAGGAGTATCTAAGAGTCTAATAAAAGCCATACAGGCTAGTCTGAAGACAGTAGAGTGGTCTGTGAAAAATCCTCAAACTGGGGCATATTAACAAGTATTAACATGGGTTAGGAGTGCCAGGTGACTCTGTGTTTGTGTGTGTGTGTGTGTGTGTGGTGTGTGTGTGTGTGTGTGTGTGTGTGAGAGAGAGAGAGAAGAGAGAGAGTGTGTGTGTACTAGGGCTTGAACTCAGGGTCTGTATGATGTCCCTTATCTTTTTTGCTTAAAGTTGGCACTCTGCCATTTGAGCCATACCTCTAATTCCAGCTTTTTGCAGGTTAATTGGAGATAAGAGTCATTTCCTACCTGAGCTGGCTTTAATCCTTATATCTTAGCCTCCTGGGTAGCTATTACATTGGACTACAGATGCCCAGATGTAGGTGATTTTTAGAAATTGGGTAGACAGAGCTACTGGTCCCACTGGTGGATCTGAGTAGTTATGCCAATATTTATATCAATTCCCTCCTAAGGTAATTACTGATAAGCTTTTTGTTGGTTTTGTGTATTTTTGTTTATTGAGTTTTGCTCTGAGTTTCATAAACCAAATCAGTAGTCCTGTTAGATACAGGCCAGTTTTTGAGGTTACACTTTACAAAGACTGAAATTTTGGTCTGGATTCTTATTGGATAACATCTCTAAACCTTCCAGCTGTTTTTTGATGAACATGGTTCCTTTCCCCCCCTGAATGTCTCTGGCCTTTGATTTTGATGAGGAACTCTGACTCTGCCATATTGATCTATTATTCATGTGTTTAGATCTACTGACTAGTTATTCTTTTTCTTAAGTTATGAATAAAAAAGTCCTTCTTTTTGTGTTTGGAGAAGTTAATGTCGTAATAAGAAATAACAAATAAAAATAAATGTCCAAGGTATAGTTGAGTTGGAAATGCTGAAGAAAAGACTCACTAGAAAAAGTAATACAGGACAAGTAAAGTGTCCAAAGTTGCTTCAAGTGAGTTTCATTTATCCACACTTAGGATAAACTGAACTCTAAGAAACAACGACAACAAAAATCTTGCATGCATAATCATGTAACCATTACTCTAAAGAATAGAGAATAGTAGTATGGAGATAAAAATACATGATTGTTGATTTTTTTTTTCTTTTTTCCAGTCCTGGGGCTTGAACTACAGCCTGGGCACTGTCCCTGAGTTTCTTTTGCTCAAGGATAGCACTCTAACACTTGAGCCACAGCACCACTTTGGCTTTTTCTGTCTATGTGGTATGAGGAATTGAACCCAGGGCTTCATGTATGGTAGGCAAGCACTCTACCACTAAGCCACATTCCCAGCCTGATTGTGATTTTCAAAGAGGAAGGAAATAGTGTGTGTGTGTGTGTGTGTGTGTGTGTGTGTATTGTGCTGGGTCTTGAACTCACAGCCTGGGCATTGTCCCTTAGCTTTTTACTCAAGGCTAGCACTCTACCACTTGAACCGTAGCTCCACTTCTAGCTTTTTGGTGGTTAATTAGAGATACGAGTTTCCTACTAGGCAGGTGCCAGTGGCTCTTGCTTGTAATCCTAGCTACTCAGGAGGCTGACATCTGAGGATCGTGGTTCAAAGTCAGACTGGGCAGAAAAGTTCCTTGAGATTATCTCCAATTAACCACTCAAAAATAAAATGGAAGTGGTGTTTTGGCTCAAGTGGTAGAGCACTAGCCTTGAGCACAAAGAGGTTGACAGACAGCACCAGGCCCTGAGTTCAAGTCCCACAACCGACAAAAACAAAACAAAAAAACACCAAAAAACATTTTCCTGCTTAGGCTGCCTTCAAACTGCAATCCTCAGATCTCAGAGTCCTGAGTAGCTAAGATTACAGGCCTGAGCCACTGGCACCCAGCAGAACCCTATTCTTAAGCTTTGATTGATAACCCTATTCTTAAGCTAATTGTTTTGCAATTTAGTTGTTTACATATAAGATTACATCTTATATGACATCGTATATTGCTCATCCATGCATTGTTCTAATACCTAACTAGTGCCTGGCACATAGTTGATCCTCAAAAATACTTGGCAGAATGAATGGAATGGATGTAATGGCACAGAAAAATCATTAAAATTAAGTGCTTATTTTGGATAGGCCGACTTAATATAGTAAAGATGGTAATACTTCCAAAACTAATATACAAATTCAATGCAATTCCTATTAAAATCCCAGTGACGTACATCACTGAAATACAGAAAACAGTCCAAAAATTCATATAGAACAACAAAAGACCTAGAATAGCCAAAACAATTCTAGGGGATAAAGACAATATGGGAGGGCTATCCATGCCGAACTTCAAACTCTACTACAGAGCTATAATCACAAAGACAGCATGGTACTGGCACAAAAACAGACCCGAAGACCAATGGAACAGAATAGAAGATCCAGAAATAAATCCACAGGCCTACAGCCAGCTGATATTCGACAAAGGAGCCAAAGACATACAATGGAAGAAACACAGCCTCTTCAACCGCTGGTGCTGCGAAAACTGGGCGGCCACATGCAGAAAACTAAAAGTGGACTCCAGCCTATCACCATGCACCAACATCAACTCAAAATGGATTAAAGACCTTAACATTAAACCTGAGTCTCTGGAACTACTGCAGGACAGAGTAGGAGAGACGCTTGAACTAATAGGCACAGGAAGGAACTTCCTGAACAGAGTCCCAGGGTCACAACAAGTTGGAGAGAGACTCGACAAATGGGACTACCTTAAAATAAAAAGCTTCTGCACAGCTAAATCTATCGCAACCAAGCTAGAAAGACAACCAACTAATTGGGAAAAAATATTTACCAGCAATATATCAGACAAGGGGTTAACATCCTGTATATACAGGGAACTCAAGAAACTAATCCCTCCCAAACCTAACAAACTAATTACTAAATGGGCAAGGTAACTAAAGAGGGACTTCTCAAATGAAGAAATAAAAATGGCAAAGAAACACATGAGGAAATGTTCATCATCCCTGGTGGTGAAGGAAATGCAAATAAAGACAACCCTGAGATACCACCTTACCCCAGTCAGAATGTCCCACATCCATAAATCAGCCAACGACAAATGCTGGAGGGGATGTGGAGAAAGAAGAATCCTATTACACTGCTGGTGGGAATGTACACTTATACAACCACTTTGGAAAGCAGTCTGGAGGGTCCTTAGAAAGCTAAAGATTGACCTCCCTTACGACCCAGTCATACCACTTTTAGGCATCTACCCTGAACAACAGGAACCAATATACAAGGACACGTGCACCTCCATGTTTATTGCAGCACTGTTCACAATAGCTACAATATGGAAACAACCCAGATGCCCCACCACAGATGAATGGATCCAAAAATTGTGGTATCTATACACAATGGAATATTATGCAGCCATTAGAAATGACAAAATAATGGCATTTGCAGGGAAATGGATGGAGCTAGAAGGAATCATGTTGAGCGAGGTAAGCCAAGAGCAAAGAGACAAACGGTACATGGTCTCCCTGATAAGTGGATGCTAAATCCAAAATGTCAGGTGATACGACAAAACTAACAGGACTTAAGAAACAAAGAACTCCCACTCATCTGGTCGAACCACTACTAAATATCCCCATGCTGCTGATCACATGTATGGTGTATAACATGTGAACACCGTTATATGTTATAGACTGTGAAAGACAATTTGCTCCAGGAAAGTTAGAATGAACTTGTGACTTTAAATGAGCATCATTATTCCACAATACTGTGAAATTTGGGAAATTATGTAATCACTTAATCACAATCAAAAAAAAAAAAAAAGAACCTCGGGGAAGGTAGGGAGGGAAAGGATGGTAGGGGAAAAACAATGGAAGGGGTAACAATGTTCAATAGGAAGTGTACTCATTACCTCACTCATGTAACTGTAGCCCTCTGTATAGTATCTTTACAATAAAAAAAAAAGAAAAGAAAAAAATTAAGTGCTTGGAAGCTAGACTGGGTAGTGCACATCTATAATCCTAGCACCTGAGATCCTGAGGCAGAGCTTCACAGGTTTGAGGCTACACAGTAACAATCTGTTGCAAAACAGGAACAACAAATAAAAGTTTAAGGCTGGGATATTTGGGATATAACTTAGTGATAGAATGGTGACCCAGTTTATACAAGCTTGAGTTCAATCAGCACTGTAAAATAAAAAATTAAATAATTGACAGTGTTGAGGACTGGAGGTGTGGTTCAAGTGGTAGCGTGCTTGTCTAGCAAATGTTAGGCCCTGGGTCCAAACTCCAATAATGTCAAAAAAGTATCTTGCTATTGTACTCATTACCTGACTTAGGGAATTGAAACACTTTTGTAGAACTACATCATCATCATGTATCTTGGAAAAGAACAGATTCTGAAATATAACTACTCCCCATCTATTTGAATAGATAAATGGAAGAAGTTGAAACTGCTGTTCCTCAATCCTTGTCTGCTCCAAACCCTCCTGAGGGAGATTCATTGCCTTTGTATCATAACTGGCTCACAAGAGCATGACATGCCTCTCCTATGGGAGCCATTGCTCTAAACCAGGAATTTTGTAAGAATGCTGCACAGCCAAAAATTCACTGGGCCTGGGATTGTATGGATGGTGGAACTCATGCTGGAAAGGATCTCATTCCTCCTAGATTATTCTAATAAGAGTGGTGGAGATGTAGCGCATGTGCTATTCTCCTTCAACTGAGAGTGATGACACCAGTCTTGCTAATCCCCTAACGCTGTGCAAGAGAAACCTGGAGCCTCTTGTTAAATGTTATTCCAGAATAGGTTTTGGCTCGATGTAAGGAAAAATCATTAATAAACAGGATATGTAGACATAAATGTATGCCATAAATGCACACTCATCAACTTTGTCAAGGATATTATAAAGTGGAACCAGCAATAAATTGGGTTAGAGGGAGCAAATGAATGGTAAAGTTCAAAATGATGACATTCCTAATTCTTGGAACCGATGAATGTGACCTTATTTTCATATGTTGACAAGTGAGAAACGTCCTAGTTGAGATCATTCTAGAAGACTTAAGTGGGTACTACATCCATGACCTTGTAAGAGAGAGGAGAGACATAGACACAGAAGGCAATCTGCAAACATGAAGACAAGGGAAAAACTTAGGCAGGTAGGCTGGTAAAACCTTCTAAATCTACTAATCTCTTTGCAGGTCATTTCCTGCCTACTGGAAACAAAACAGAACAGAACAACAGCGTCCCTGTGGAATGCTACAACTTAGGAAAGTTTTTCTGCAATGTTTCCAGAAACTGTTTCCAGAAACGAACACCTTTACTCTTAAGCAATAAAAAGAGGAGATGTATTGTGATAAAATAAGTAAGTAAGCACACAG
Source organism: Dipodomys spectabilis (assembly GCF_019054845.1). NCBI lineage: Eukaryota > Metazoa > Chordata > Mammalia > Rodentia > Heteromyidae > Dipodomys > Dipodomys spectabilis. Next base: position 2,457,016 of record NW_024870719.1, on the reverse strand, counting down.
GATAGGCTTATAAATTAACTAATGATGTTACAAAGTTCTTAGTATCAGGACAACTGGAAATCTATACATTAGGAATGAAGTTAAGACTTTATACTTCATGATACACATAAAAATCAACTCAGATGGATCAAAATGGTAAACCATGAAATTCTTAGGGGAAAAATTCTTTGTGACTTTGGATTAGGAATTTTTTGATTACCCCTTTTATTTCTTTGATGACTCACTAATCATTCAAAAGTGTATTGTTCAGTCTCTATGTGTATATTTTCTACAGTTTCTCTTCCTGTTGATTTTTTCCCCATTAAGGGAACTCTTCGATAGGTACTAGTGGCTCACAGGCTCACACCTGTTATCCTAGCTACTCAGAAGGCTGAGATCTGAGGATAATGATTCTAAGCCAGCATAGGCAGGAAAGTCCATGAGACTCTTATCTCCAATTAACTACCACGAAGTCAGAAGTAGATCTGTAGCTCAAGTGGTATAGTGCCAGCCTTGAGTAAAAAAGCTCAGGGACAGTACCCAGGCCCTGAGTTCAAGCCTCTAGAAAACAAACAAAACCCCCAAAATACATGGTTTCAAAAATATTTCATTCTCACCAGACAAAATAAAACAAAGCCAAAACCTATGTGTGTTTTGCTATATGCTGTCTCAACATTATGGAAAGAAAATGAGACTATTTAAAAAAAAGGCAGGAGTGGAAAAAAAATTCATGTGTGTTGGCAAATGCCTGTAGTTCCAGCTATATGAGAGGCTCAGGTAGGAGTATTGCTTAAATTCACAACTTGGACACCAGCCAGGAAAACAGACTTCATCTCCAAATAACAGAAAAAAAGGCTGGTCTTTGGTAGCTGACACTTGTAAACCCAATTACTCAAGAGGCCAATATTCTGGGCTGGGAAGGTGGCTCAGTGGTAGAGTGCTTGCTTTGCATTCATGAGGCCTTGGGTTCGATTCCTCAGCAACACATAAGCAGAAAAAGCTGGAAGTGGCGCTGTGGCTCAAGTGGTAGAGGGCTAGCCTTGAGCTGAAGAGCTGAGGGACAGCACCAAGGCCGAGTTCAGGCTCCACGGCAGACAAAAAAAAAAAAAAAGGGGGAGAGGGGGGGCTAATATTCTGAAGATCATGGTTCAAGGCAAGCCCAGGCAGAGCACTTGCTAGACTCCATTTCCAAACTAACCAACAACATGCTGGGCTGGGGAGGTAGTAGAGTGCCAGCTGAGCCAGTGTGAGGCCCTGAACTTAAAAAAAAAAAAAAAGCAGAAGCTCACTAAAATATTAGAAGTGGCTATATTTGGTGAGATTACTTTTTTATTTTCTTCTTTGAAAGTTTACTTTTTAAATTAGCACATACTACTTTATCATTTAAAAAGCTTTAAAAAGATACAGGAGGAAAATAAGAAGGGAGGGGAAGGAGAGAAAGAAAAGAAGGAAGGAAGGAAGGCAGGCAGGCAGGCAGGCACTTTTACAAAGAGTGTGCTTGAATCATTTAACTTTTTAGAGTTGTAAGAATCTTTGTTTTTTTTTTTTGTTTTGTTTTGTTTTTTTTGGGGGGGTCCGGTCATGGGGCCTGTACTCTAGGTCTGGGCGCTATCCCTCAGCTCTTCAGCTCAAGGCTAGCGCTCTACCACTTGAGCCACAGCACCACTTCCAGCTTTTTTCTTTTTGCTTATGTGGTTCTGAGGAATCGAACCCAGGGCCTCAGGCATGCAAGACAAGCACTCTACCACTGAGCCACCTTCCCAGCCCCAGTTGTAAGAATCTTTACCCATTACTAAGTCTGAGTGTCTCATTTTATAAATAAGGAAAATGGAATTTAAAAAGGAAAATTATGTAGCAACAGAGCTAGAAAAGACCTTGGATCTTAACTAAGCTTAATTTCCCTATCTTTTTTTTTTTTTGTGCCAGTTCTGGGGCTTGAACTTAGGACCTGGGTGCTGTCCCTGAGCTTTTGTGCTCAAAGTTAGCGCTCTACCACTTGAGCCACAGTTCCACTTCCAGCTTTTTGTGGTAACTAATTCAGGCTTTTCTGCCCAGTCTGGCTACAAACTGTGATCCTCAGATCTCAGCCCCCTGAGCAGTTATTACAAGTATGAAACACCAGCACCTAATTCTGTCTTTGCATTCTGTCTTTACATTCTTTGAACTCATGTGTGCATGTGTGTGCATGCACATGCACACACGTGCCAGTGGTGGGACTTGAACTCAGAGCCTGTGCATTATCCTGAGCTTTGTTGCTCAAGGCTAGCACTCTACCACTTAAGCCATGGCTCCACTTCTGTTTTTTTAGGTGGTTAATTAGAGATAAGAATCTCATGAACTTTCCTAAGTGGGCTGGCTTCAAATCTGGACCCTCTGATCTCAGACTCTTGAGTAGCTAGGATTACATGCATGAGCCCTCAGTGCACAGCTCACTTGGCTTTTTTGCTCAAGGCTAGCACTATACCACTTGAACCATACCTCTACTTTTGTGTTTTTGTTTTGTTGCTGGTTAATTGGAGATAAGTCTTAAGGACTTTCCTGGCTGGCCTGGCTTTGAACCATGATTCTCAGATACCTGGTCAAATGTAAGTTGTTATTGCTGTTGTTGTTTAAAGTAACAAGTGATCAGAATAAAATCATTTATTTCATTCTAGAAAACAAAAGTTTTTACCAAGAGTAGACTCAATATTTGTTTAGGGCTTCTAAGAAAAATCTGTGACCATATAATTGACCTAATGCATCAGGACATTATTATGGAATGAAGTTCTTCAATTTCATAAAAACAAACAGTACACCCAAGCACCAGTGGCTCTTGCTTGTACTTCTAGCTACTCAGGAAGCTGAGATTTGAGGATTGAGGTTTGAAGCCAGCCTGGGCAGGAAAGTCTGTGACAGCGTACTCATTTGTTTGTTTATTGATCGTGCTGGTCTTGGGGCTTGAACTCAGGGCCTGGGCACTGGTCCCTGAGCTATTTGCTCAGAGCTAGCATTCTACCACTTGATCCAGAGCTCTACTTCTGATCTTCTCCCTTTCCGCCCCACACCCCTTTTTGGCAGTTAGAGATAATAAAGAGTCTCAGACTTTTTCCCCTGGGCTGGCTTCAAATCTCAATCCTCAAATCTTAGCTTCCAGAGTAGCTAGGATTACAGGTGTGAGCCATAAGCACTTAGTTTCTGTGAGACTCTTATCTTCAATAAGCTACCACAAAGCTAAAAGTGGAGCTGTGGCTCAAGTGGTGGAGCAGTAGCTTTGATCAAAACAAGCTCAGGGACAGTGCCCAGACACTGAATTCAAGCCCCAGGACTAGCACAAATGAAGGAAAGAAAAAGAAAGAAAAAAGAAAGAGGGGAGAAGATAGTGGGAGGAAGGGAGAGAGAAAGAAAGAAGGAAAGGAAGGGAAGGGAAGGGAAGGAAGGAAGGAAGGCGGGCAGGCAAGGAGGGAGGGAGGGAGGGAGGGAAGGAAGGAGGGAAAGAAAGAATGCATAACCCTCTTCTAAATGTAATATAAACTCTGACATTTTTGTTTTTATCATTCTACTCCTACATCTGAGTAACAAGACTTCCATACAGCTATTTGAAAAAACACTTTTCCCCTCTTATTTGAAGGATGGCCAACAGAAATAATGAATATTCTGATAAGTGATACACACAGAATAATATGTCTTTTATCATCATCACTGTTAATAGTCTCAAAACTGTACTGAGCAGATATACTGGTGATATAATTTTTCCTAGCTGTCAGTTACTTGTACAATGATTAATTTATAGAAAAGAATTATTATTATTATTATTATTGTCAGTTGTGGGCTTGAACTCTGGGCCTGGGCACTGTCCCTCCAGTCTTCAGCTCAAGGCTCACACTCTACTACTTGAGGCACAGCACCACTTCATTTTCTAGTGGTTAATTGGAGGTGTCACAGGCTTTCCTGCCTGGGCTGGCTTTGAACCGTGATCCTCAGATCTCAGCTTCCTGAGTAGCTAAGATTACAGGCATGAGCCACCAGTGCCTAGCTCATTCATTCTTTTGAAAGATATTTTCTGAACCATTGGTAGCACACGTTTATAATCTCAGCTCTTGGGAGGCTGAGACAGGAGGTTCCAGAGTTCCAGGCCAGTCTAGGTTACCTAACAATATTTTGTCTTAAAACACCCCTCCACCCTAAACAAACAAAACAAAACAAAAAGTCCTAAGAAGGGAAATGGATGGACCTAGAACAAATCAAGTTAAGTAAACTGGACTCAAAAAAACAAATAGCAAATGTTTCCTCCATATGTAGAAGCTAGATCTAAAAATACAGCTGAGCATAATAACATATACAGAGCTCAATGCATTTACACACAAGCTGACTAAAGGAGGGTGTACTTAGCAGGGGAATCCAAAGGCATAACACTTTGGAGCAATTAAAGTACTGTTTATTGAAACAAATACCAGCAAGTTGAAACATGTTTGGGGGGGGGTCTAGTGAAGGGGGTAGCACAGGAAAGGAGGGAGGAAGGGTTAAACAAATGCAGCAATATACACTACGTAAAAAAAATGAACCATGTAACTTGTAGGTAGGAACAAGAGGGGGAAAATAGGGGAGAATAAAGGAAGGCTCATACTAAGAAGCATCATAACCTGATTTATGGACTTGTAACCACTTTGTACAACAATTTAATAAGAACAATTAGAAAATGAAAAAAAAAAAACCTGCAAAGACAAAACAGTATGGAAACAACTTTTTTTTTTTTTTTTTTTTGTCAGCCGTGGGGCTTGGACACTGGGTCTGGGCGCTGTCCCTCAGCTCTTCAGCTCAAGGTGAGCTCTCTACCACTTGAGCCATAGCACCACTTCCGGTTTTCTTAGTGGTTTATTGGCGATGAGTCTCATAGACGTTCCTGCCTGGGCTGGCTTGGAACCACGATCCTCAGATCTCAGCCTCCTGAGTAGCTAGGCATTACAGGCATGAGCCACTGGCACCTGGCTGGAAACAACTTTTGAAATAAGCTTTAGGAAGTGGCGTTGTGGCTCAAGTGGTAGAGCGCTAGCCTTGAGCTGAAGAGCTGAGGGACAGCGCTCAGGCCCAGAGTTCAAGCCCTATGACCTACCAAAAAAAAAAAAAAAAAAATCTCATTGAAATAAGCTTTACAGTATTACCCACTAAAAACTATCCACCAGTTCCCCATGGCACCTGAGTCTATGATAATGCAGTGGGAGCATCCTATAACATGAGTCATACCATGACTTAATTTCCCAAAGAAAACTGGAAAATACTATTTTTTTTCTTTCTTTTCTTTTTCTTTTGCAGAAGCTGAGCAGGCATATCTTGGTATTCCAGCAATCTAAATTCATTTTAAGCATTTCTAGTTAGTCACATGTGTCGACTGTTAAGATGCTTGATACTGATCAACAAGGGTGTCTTCCTGTAAAATTCAGCCACTGTCAGAACACTCGTTCTTCTTGCCACCAGAGTTGTCTTCCTTGACTAAGAGCTGATTTTGACCCCTTTTTCTCTGTTTGTGGTATTGGGTTTTGAATTTAGAACTTTGCACTTGATAGCACTCTACCACTTAAGCTCTCCTCCAGCCCTCCCACTCTAGCCTTCTATGGGCTGATTAAGACTCACAACTATCACTGATAACAGTTTCAAGAGTGTACAGAGTAGATGTACTAGAGATGTGTTTTTTTTCTTGCTGATAATTACTTATTTGATTCATCTGTAAAGAAAAATCATTCTTTTAATGTTAAGCAAAATGATCCCCAAGTTAAGGACTCGAATATTTTTTCTTTCTTGCTATTGTGTCTAACATATTTATAAGATATTTCTTTGTTGCTTTGTATGCCCCTTCCCCACGGTATAACACTTGTTTTCACTGTATTTGATGTTGGTATAATTTGTGGAAGGGAAGGGAAAAAAATTGTTTAAATAGGGATACAGGTGGACCCATTGCACCAATGAGATGTACAAGATCTTATGTCGAAAATGAACTATACATCTTTGGCGCAGAGGGGGTGTGAGGGGGGAGATGGTAAGGGATGGTAAGGGGAAACAAAGGAGGAGGCAACAATGCTTGATAAGAAATGTACTCATTACTTTGCCCATGTAATTGTAACCCCTCTGTACGGTATTTTCAGAATTACAAAAAAAATCTTTCTTTTGACTGAGCCATGTAGTAGCACATGTCTGTAATCTCAGCACTTAAAAGGCTGACTGACCCAGGAGGTAGGATTTTCCCAACATTAAAAACAAAACTAGGCCAGGCATGGTGGCTCATGCCTGTAATTCTAGCTACTCAGGAGGCTGAGATCTGAGGATCACCGTCCAAAGCCAGTCTTGGCAGGAAAGGCCATGAGACTCTTATCTCCAATAAAACACTCAGAAAACTGGAAGTGGCTCTGTGACTCAAGTGGTAGAGCGCTAGCCTTGATCTGAGGAGCTGAAGGCCAGCACCCAGGCTCAGAGTTCAAGCCCCATGACAGACAAAAAAAAAAACAAAAACAAAACAACAACAACCTAAAACAAAAACTAGAGCCAGGAGCCAATGCTCTTTATCCTAGCTACTCAGGAGACTGAGATTGAGAATCTTGGTTGGAAGCCATCCCAGGCTGTGAGACCCTTAGTTTCAACTAATCACCAGAAGTAGAGCTGTAGCTCAAGTGGTACTGTGATAGCCTTCAGTGATAAAGGTAAATGACCATGCCCAGGCCTGAGTTCAAACCCCAATATCAGTACCAAAAACAAAAACAAAACCCAAACCAATCAAGATATATTTGAAGTAAGACATGTCTTACATGATTTTTTCTATCCACTTTCTGGAATAAATATATTCAAAAACAGAGAATCAAACAAAGTATCTTCATTGTTCATAATTAAATATTTTGCTAATATAGAAAGAGAGTATATAGATGTCTTTTGTAACTGGATTTACACTTTATAGGTATTTATTTTTAATCAAAGTAAATATTTAATTCACAGCATCAAATCATTTTTTCTATTTATAAGAATGTGTATATGTCATTTTATGTGCTTTACTCACTCCCATAATCAGAATACAGAAAAGTATATAATCAATTTTTCATCTTTATAATTTTATTATGGTTAATGTGTTCTTTATTTTATAATAGAAACATAAAGAGAAACATAGAGAGAGGTTATGCTAGCAAGCCAGGCACTGGTGACCCAGGCCTATAATCCTAGCTACTCAGTAGGTTGAGATCTGAGGATCACAGTTCAAAGCCAGCCCAGGCAGGAAAGTCCATAAGACTCTTATCTCCAATATCAGAAAACCTGAAGTGGCACTGTGGCTCAAAGTGATAGAATACTAGCTTTGATCAAAAAAAGCTCAGGGACAGCACCCAAGCCCCAATTTCAAGACCCAAGACCAGCAAAAAAAATAAAAAATAAATGAACAAAACCCTTTTAAGTGTGAAAACACATTTCCAACCAACCACTCATTCAACAGCTTTTGTGTACCCACTATATAGCCAACACTGTGCCAGGTGTTGAGATTCCTAGAAAAAAGAATAGTCTCTACTACGAAGAAGCTTAAGACAAGTTAGAGAGATGATATCAAGCTTGTTAGAGCACGTACAGGAGAAGCCAAGTGCCCAGACCTGAGGACTTGGTGAGGATGTGTGGGACAGGGTTACAGAAGACCTTCCTTGGTAGCAGACCTAGCAATCTCATCCCTGCAGGTGAGAAGGAATTACCCAACCTAAAGTTGCTTTAGCTGAAGCTATAGCACAGGTTTGAACAGGCTGGCAGACTGTGAATATTTGCTATTTCAAAACCATGTTAACATCTAATTAAAAGCAATAAATGAAAATCACCAGTAACTTTCCCTTAATTTCTGAAGGTGCCTTTCTCTATGTGCAGATGTGAGTGGAAAATTGACAAGGTCCATCAAGAAAGAAAATAAGGGGCTAGGAAGGTGGCTCAGTGGTAGAGTGCTTGCCTTGCATGCATGAGGCCCTGGGTTCGATTCCTCAGCACCACATAAGCAGAAAAAGCTGGTAGTGGTGCTGTGGCTCAAGTGGTAGAGCACTAGCCTTGAGCTGAAGAGCTGTGGGGGACAGCGCCCAGGCCCAAAGTTCTGGCCCCACGATAGACCAAAAAAAAAAAAGACAGAAAGAAAATAATAAACTTTTTAGTTTAGGCTCTGATATCAGAAAACCTGGGTGTGGATCCCAGTTCTGACATTATTAACTATGAACTCACTATAGAGACATTTCATGATTTTTCTAATCCTCAGTTTTTATATTTGTAAAATAAAAACAATACTTATATAAACCATTGTTAGGAGTAAATGAAATAGATATACAGTACTCTGGAGAATTTTTGGTTTATGTAAACATTCTATTGTTTTGTTAACACAGTAGTCTAGACAGGTCTTCAAACTCATGACCTTCCTGCGTTAGCCTCTCAGAAGCTAGGATTATAGGCTTGCACCACCATGTCCACTCCATTTTTTCCTTTTAACTATCATTTATTAACAATTTTACATGGTTAGATACATGGCTCTACTTGTAATCCTAGCTAGTCAGAAGGCTGAGACTGGGAAGATAGAGATTTGACACCAGCTTGGGTAGAAACGTTCTCGATTCTTTATCTTCAAAATAACCAGCAAAGAGTTGGGCTGGAGGGATGGCTCAAGTAGTAGACTATGGCTGAGCAGGCAAAATGAGCAAGAGTGAGGCCTAGAGTTCAAATTCTGTTAACAGAAAGGAAAAATGGGGGGGGGGGGGGTAGGTGGGGAGAATCATACATATGCCAACAGGGCTTATGGGTTTGAAGCTATCTTGGACTACATCCAGAAACCTTGTTTCAACCTTCTCTAACTAAAAAAACAAAACAATTTAATTGGAAATACCACAAAATCCTAATATTTCTGAACAACTGAACAGAAATACTAATTTGAACTACAAGAAAATCTTTTTAAAAAAAATCTAAAAATAAAGGTTACCTGTAGTTTCTATACAGAGCTATTAGCACAGTTCACATGTTGATCGTATTGTTTTCTATTGTACAGTAGAGGATAGAGCTACTATTTATTTATTTAGGCTGTTTCACTTCCGGGCCTTATACTTGCTAGGCAGAAGCTCTACTACTTGAGTTATACACTACTTTTATTTTATTTTTTTGAAGGGCTGGGTTTTGAACCTAGTGCCTTGAGCATACTATGCAAAGGTTCTACTACTAAGCTACATACTTTTGACTGAACCAGAATAGAGCTTTAAAAAGAACTACCTCAAGGGGCTGGGAAGGTGACTCTGTGGTAGAGTGCTCGCCTCACATGCATGAGGCCATGGGTTCAATTACTAAGTACCGCATAAGCAGAAAAAGCCAGAAGTGGCGCTGTGGCTCAAATGGTAGAGCACTAGCCTTGAGCTCAAGAGCTGCGGGACAGCGCCCAGGCCCAAAGTTCTGGCCCCATGACCAACAAAAAAGAAAAGAAAAATAAAAAGAACTACCTCAAAAAGTACTTGATGTGTTTAAAAAAGTGAACTGTATTCTTAAGAAATATCTCATGACGTGCACCTTCAACTTGAACACAGAAAACTGAACATTTGGGCTTGTGGTCTCATTGACCTATTTCCTTTTTTCAGCAGAAAAAGAAAAAACCACTTTTCCTTACTTCTTCACAAATCTCCCAACATTGTTCCAATAACATTACTATTTGACATGACCAGCAACTTTAACAAAGGCTAAAAGCAAAATTTTTTTAAAATGAAAAAGAAAAAGGAGGTAAGTAAGCAGAATACTGCCTAAAATATAAGCTGTTCCTGTGCAGGAAGTTTTTTGTGGTTACCAGATAAAAAGAGATAATGATGCCATTTGTGACATACAAAGTTCACAATGTAAGATATACATATTTAGTATTCAGATTTAATAAACCAACAAAGAAATAATCCTTGAGATAGGATTTCACTATGTAGCCCAGGCTAGTCTTGAAATTGTGACTCTTCTGTATCAGCCTTTCCTGTGCTACAGGTGTGCCCCACCATGCCCAGCTCATTATTTATTTTCAAAACAGAAGTGTCTGTTGTTATCACTTCATAGCTATAACAATGGACTGATCCTATCAAAATAATTTTTGGATCAAAATCTGGATGTTATTAGTAGTATGATCAAATCAAATTAAGTAAAGCTTTACACTTACATTAACATACAATTTTGTAGTTCTTGCAGATTAATCCTAAGAAAGTGTCAAGAGCATTTGACTATCTTATGCAGAGGGCAGGGGTGTGGATTAAGTGTTAGAACATTTGCCTAGCAAATACAAGGCCCCGAGTTCAAACCTTATTACCTCCAAAGTAAATAAAATAATCTGAACTGTTTCAATAAAATTAATTTTCAATTAATTTAAAAAATAACCTGAGAAGCCAGGCGCCAGTGGCTTATGCCTGTAATCCTAGCTACTTAGGAGGGTGAAATCTGAGGATCATGGGTCCAAGCCAGCCTGTGCAGGAAAGTCCATGGCACTCTTATCACCGATTAACCACCAGAAAACCGGAAATGGAGCTATGGCTCAAGCAGTAGAGTGCCAACCTTGAGCTGAAGAGCTGAGGGGCAGCATCCAGGCCCAGAGTTCAAGTCCTATGACAGACAAAAAATAAAAAATAAAATAACATGAGGAACACAATAGATCTATTTTATTTCTAATGGCACAATTGCAAAGAAACTCTTTCTACTATGAAATATTAGAACATCCTGATTTCCAAACAGTAGCAAGAATGGAAGCTTTCTTTGCCAAGGAGTGTAGGTGGGGCAATAAAGAGAAGGTAGAGTTGCCTCTTACTGGAGCTAAGAGATGTACAGTTTGACGACGGCAACAGAACAGGAGGGAAACACCGTCGCTCTCTCCAACCAAATAGAGTTGGGGTTTCAACGCTCTGTTTCTTCAAAAGACCAACAACAAAAAGGCGATTACTCAGAGAGATACAGGAAGTGAAAAAAACAAAAAGGAAAAACTCCAGAACCTACACAAAGACGGTAAAGTAGAAGACCCTTCCCCCTCCCCTGGCTGCCGGTGGGGCTCTGTGCTGAGCAGCTCGGGCAGCCCGGCTCAGGACCCACCAGGGACACAGAGCAGCAAGCATCTCAAGGCTCCCGGAAGACTCCCAAGAGCCAGTGCTGACCGGGAGAATACACACAGAAAACTCGGACGCAGAACCCGCTTGAAGACCCCCTCATGGTGCAGCACCTCAGCCAGCCCAGTCCAGCCCTGAGCGGCAGCCAGCGGTGGCGGCAGTGACAAACCACCCCAGGCAGGCAGCACACTGCCTCTCCACATCGGCCTGCGGGAACAGCCCAGCCCAGCCCCAGCTGGGAGCAGCGGCAGAGAATGACTCCAATCTCTGTGCACCTGCACCAGCCTGCGGGAACAGCCCAGCCCAGCCCAGCCCAGGGCAGTGGCCATAGCAGTGGCAGCAGCAAACAACCCCAGGCTCCCAGGGCCACACAGCACCTCTCTGCACCCACCCTCGCCCATGTAAGCAACCCAGCCCAGAACAGCAGTGGCGGCTGAGGTGGCAGCAGTGGTAGCAAAGGACCCCAGACTCACAGTGCGACCCTGCGCCCCCCTGCGCTGGCCCGCGGAAGCAGTCCAACCAAGAGCTGGGAGGTAGCGGAGAGGAGCCCCAGACCCGCAGCACCAAACGGGACAGCATAAACAGTGGTAAAGGCTGTGAAACACAGACCCAGCCTGCACCACCACCCAGCACAGGCCACGATCATCTCAATGAATGGGAAACACGGTGTTCAACAGCAACCTACAGCACACAAAAACAGCGATCTGCCACAGGACCAATGGACAGCTCCCAACCAGTACCAGGATAAGCAGGAAGCCTCCCGATCTTAACTGCCTGCCCCTAACTGGTCAGGATCTGAGCGCACACCCCAGCAAATGGCGGAGTGTGTCTGCCTACCACAAACTAACAGGAGTAAGCCCTACCAGCGGCTGGAAAGCAGCTCCTCCCACAACAGAACCTCTGACCAGGTAAAAAAATACTCTCAACCAGCCCAGCCCGGAGAGCAAGCTACATCAATCGATCCAGGAACAAATTCAGAACCAAGCAAAGGTAGCCACCTAGTGACCAAAACAATCAGGGCCTGGAATTTGTCTCCAACAATCCCTGAATCCACATGCAAAAATCACAGTGAAAAATTACAAAATTCATCAACAGCCAAGACAGTAAACCAGGCTCAAAGGCCAGCAACCACCCAGGGGAGAACACCAGTGGAAGCAAAAAGTGGAAGACAAACGCTACATCCAAGAGATGATAGAGGCAATGACTCAAGAATTAAAATAAGAAATAGATCAGAAATTTAAAGAACAAAGGCATGAACTATCAAAAGACATCCATGCCTTCAAATAAGAAATACACACAAAAATACATACAGTACACACCTGGCTAAAAGATTAGTACTGTAAGGAATGACATAGAAATTATAAATGGCTCAATTTCCTTCATGCAAAATTCAATTTCCTCTATGCAAAGAAGCCACAGTTAATAGAATAAATGAAATGGAAAATAGAATATTAGATACTGAAGACAAAATGCAGGCACTGAAAAAAAAAAAAGAAGTTACAGATACGGAAAAAACACTCAAACATGCCAAAGGGAAGCCCAACAACAAGCAGACAGTGCCAAGAAATTTAACCTTCGTATAATTGGGGTGGACAAAGGGGAGGAATACTAGAATAAAGAAATGCAACACTTATTCAATAAGATTATCACTGAAAACTTCCCCAGTCTTTTTTTTTTTTTTTTTTTTTGTCGGTCATGGGGCTTGAACTCAGGGCCTGGGCATTGTCCCTCAGCTCTTCAGCTCAAGGTGAGCGCTCTACCAATTGAGCCACAGCACCACTTCCGGTTTTTCTGGTGGTTTATTGGAGATAAGAGTCTTACGGTCTTTCCTGCCTGGGCTGGCTTTGAACCAGGATCCTCAGATCTCAGCTAGGATTACAGGTGTGAGCCACCAGCGCCTTGCCTTCCCCAGTCTTTTTTTTTTTTGTCAGTCATGGGGCCTGAACTCTGGGCCTGGGCGCTGTCCCTCAGATCTTCAGCTCAAGGTTGGCACTCTACCACTTGAGCCACAGCGCCACTTCCAACTTTTTCTGTTTATGTGATGCTGAGGTCTCGAACCCAGGGCCTCCTGCATGCAAGGCAAGCACTCTACCACTGAGCCACCTTCCCAGCCCCTTCCCCAGTCTTAAAAGAGAAAATTTTACCTCTATAACAGAGGCCTATAGAACACCTAACAAGCAAGATCTCAGGAGGAACACTGCAAGACACATTATAGTTAAAATGCTAGATTTTAACAATAAAGAAGCAATCTTGCATGCAGCAAAAGCAAAAGAGCTACTACAATGGGAAAAAAAAATTAGAATCACTGCAGATCTCTCCACACAGACACTCAATGCAAGGAAAGCCTGGGAAAGTACCATCCGAGCCCTGAGAACTAACAACTGCCAGCCCAAACTGGTATATTCAGCAAAGCTAGCATTCACATTCGAGGGAGAAACTAAAATTTTTAATAGAAAGAAAAATTGAGTGAATTCATAAACAATGAGCCAGCATTACAAAGAATAATAAGAGCGGAAATACAATCCAAAGAAAACATTCAAGAACAGAGATCCAGACCAGATAGATATCATTAGAAGACCAACTTAGTAAATACAGGAGGAAAGGAAAGAAAAAAAACTTAGGAAAGTATAAAATGACAGGAAATACAATATACCTCTTTATAATAACCATAAATATTAATGGACTCAATTCACCAATCAAAAGAAAAAGAACTGCAGATTGGATCAGAAAACAAGATCATTCAATTTGCTGTCTTCAAGAGACCCACCTCACAGCCAAAGATAAAAGCAAATTCCAAGTGAAGGGATGGAAATGCCCCCAGCAAGAAGGCAGGAGTTGCCATTATGATATCTGATAAAAATAAACTTTACACTAAAATCACTATGAGAAGACAAAGAAGGTCACCATATAATAATACAGGGAACAATCCAAGAAGAGGACATCACCATTGTCAATCTATATGCCCCAAACATCGGTGCACCCAAATACATTAAGCAAATACTCTCAGGTTTACAGGAAATGATGGACCCAAATACAATAATACTAGGAGACTTTAATACTCCACTCTCACCAAAGGACAGGTCCACCAAAGAATTGGCAAACAAGTCTCTGAATAATGTCATATCTCAAACAGACTTAACTGACATATACCGAGTTTTTCACCCAACAACAACCCAATACACATTCTTCTCAGCAGCCCATGGAACTTTTCTAAAATAGATCATATCTTAGTTCATACAAAGAATTTAAGCAAATACAAGAGGATCGACATAATCCCCTGTATTTTATCTGATCATAGTGGAATCAAACTAGTTCTCAATAAGGCATACAGTAGGAAAAACTCAAACACATGGAAATTAAACAGCACACTGCTGAACAACACATGGGTCACAGAAGAAATAAGAAGAAATTAAAAAGTTCCTACAATTCAATGAAAATGAAGACACATCACAAAGAAACTTATGGGACACAGCGAAAGCATTCCTGAGGGGCAAGTTTATTGCTCTCAGTGCACACATCAAGAAAACAGAGAAAAAGTTGAACCTAAAGTCCCTAGACGGAGCAAGATAACCAAAATAAGAGCCGAAATTAATGAGATAGAGACTAAGAAAACTATAAATAAAAGTAATAAAACAAAAAGCTGGTTTTTTTAAAAAAAAATCAATAAAACTGATGGACCACTGGCAAGATTAATTAAAAAAAGAAGAGAGGAGACCCAAATCAATAAGATCAAAGATGCCACAGGAAAAATTATAGCAAACATCCAAAACATCCAAACAATTATAAATATTTCCAGACTTTATACTCACAAAGGAAGGAAAACCTAGCAGAAATGGATGAATTCCTAGAGAAATACAAATTTCCCAAACTGAACTAAGAAGAAATAAATCAATTAAATGCACCAATAACCTACAATGAGATAGAGGAAGCAATCAGAAATCTTCCAACAAGGAAAAGCCCAGGGCCAGATGGATTCACTACAGAATTCTATAAGACCTTTAAAGGGAACTAATACCCATACTCCTTAAGCTCTTCAGAGAAGTAGAAGCAGAGGGAGTAATCCCAAACTCATTCTATGAAGCCAATATCACACTTATCCCCAAACTAGGCAAAGATCCAACCAAAAAAGAGAACTACAGACCAATCTCTGATGAACACAGATGCAAAGCTCCTCAATAAAATTCTAGCCAACAGAATCCAGAAACATATCACAAAAAAAAATCATACATTATGACCAAGTATGCTTCATCACAGAGATGCAGGGATGGTTTAACATATGTAAATCAATAAATGTAATCCATCACATCAACAGATCCAAGGTCAAGAACTACATGATTATCTCCATTGACTCAGAAAAGGCTTTTGATAAAACACAACATTCATTCATGTTAAAAGCTCTGGAAAAAATTGGAATAGAAGGAACATTCCTTAAAAAAATAAAAGCTTTATATGACAGACCAACAGCCAATATCATACTTAATGGGGAAAAACTACAACCAATTCCTCTAAAAACAGGAACAGGGAAAGGATGCTCACTCTCTCCACTTCTATTTAGTATAGTTCTGGAGCAATTAGCCAGAGCAATAAGGCAGGAAAAAGACATTAAAGATATCTGCATAGGGGAGGAAGAAGTTAAACTATCTTTTTGCAGATGACATGATTTTACACCTTAATGATCCCAAAGGCTCCATCCCCAAACTCTTAGAGCTTATAAACCACTTCAGCAAAGCAGTAGGATACAAAATTGACCCAAAAAATCAGTCACCTATCTGTACACCAACAATATGCAAGCAGAAAGGGAAATCAAGGAAACAACCCCATTCACAATAACCTAAAAAATCTAGGAATTAACCTAACCAAAGATGTAAAGGATCTATTTCATGAAAAATATAAAAGCCTAAAAAAAGAAATCATAGAGGATACCAGGAAATGGAAAGATCTCCCATGTTCCTGGTTAGGCAGAATTAACATAGTGAAAATGGCTATACTGCCAAAATTGATATACACATTCAATGCAATTCCCATTAAAATCCCAATGACATACTTTAGTGAAAGTTCATATGGAACAACAAAAGACCTAGAATAGCCAAAGCAATTCTAGGAAAAAGAACGCAGGGGGGATCACCATATCGAATTTCAAGCTCTACTATGGAGCCATAATAACAAAGACAGCTTGGTACTGGTACAGATAGAGACCCAAAGACCAATGGAACAGACTAGAGGACCCAGAAATAAAGCTGCATATGTACAGTCAGCTGATATTTGACAAAGGAGCCAAAGACATACAGTGGAGGAATCATAAGCTCTTCAACTATTGGTGCTGGGAAAACTGGGTGGCCACATGCAGAAAAATGAAAGTGGACCCTAGCCTATCACCATGTACTAACATCAACTCAAAATGGATTAAAGACCTTAACATCAAACCTGATACTCTGAAACTACTGCAAGACAGAGTAGAGAGACACTTGAACTTACAGACACAGGCAGGAACTTCCTGAACAGAGTTCCAGGGTCACAACAAATTAGAGAGAGATTCAACAAATGGGACTACCTTAAAATAAAAAGTTTCTGCACAGACAAAGAAATAGCAACCAAATCAAAAAGACAGCCAACTAATTGGGGGAAAAAATATTTACCAGCAAAATATCAGACAAGGGTCTAATATCCATTATATACAGGGAACTCAAGAAACTAACCCCTAACAAATCTAACAAACCTATCGTGAAATGGGCAAGGGAACTAAAGAGAGACTTCTCAGAAGAGATAAAAATGGCAAAGAAACACATGAGGAAATGTCATCATCCCTGGCTGTAAAGGAAATGCAAATGAAAACAACCCTGAGATACCACCTTACCCCAGTCAGAATGGCCCACATCCTAAAGTCAGCCAATGACAAATGCTGGAGAGGATGCGGAGAAAGAGGAACTCTACTGCATTGTGGAAAACAATCTAGAGATACTTCAGAGAGCTAAATATAAATCTCCCCTATGACCCAGCCATACCACTCCTAGGCATCTATGCTGAGCAACAGGAACCAGTATACAAAGACACATGCACCTCCATGTTTATTGCAGCACTGTTCACAATAGCCAAGATTTGGAAACAACCAGATGCCCCACTATTGATGAGTGGATCCAAAAATTGTGGTACCTATATATAATGGAATATTATGCAGACATTAGAAAGGACAAAATAATGGCATTTGCAGGGATGGAACTAGTGCAGATTATTTTGAGCGAAGTAAGCCAAGAACAAAGAAACAAATGGCACATGGTGTCCCTGATATGTGGATGCTAAAGCCAAAATACAAGAGGATATGGCAAAGTAACAGGACTCAAGAAACAAAGAACAGCCACCCATTTTGTCAAATCATTGCTAAATGACTCCATGTTCTAGACCATATATATGGTAGATACATGCACACAACAGAGGGAAGCCAGGAGGAGGAACAGAATAAGTGGGAACAGCCTACACTAAGCAAAAGGAAAGAAATGTAAATATCATCTGATGCGGAAAAAGTACCTTGTATTGTCAAAGCTCATAGAATTCACAAACTGTATAGACCATGATAATGACAATTTGCCTTGTGAAAGTTAAAATGTGTTTGTGACTCTAAATATCACTATTCCACAATACTGTGAAATATGTGAAATTTATGTAATGCCCTAATCTCAATTAAAGAAAAAAAATGAGAGAAGGGATGGGTGACAATGTGGTCAGACGTTTTGTACTCATACACTGTTTTGTAGAATGGGAACTTCTTTGTACAACTACTTAAAGATTAAAAGAGAGAGAGAGATGTACAGTTTAGTAGCTCTACCTGCACTTCCATTTTTTTTTTTTTTTTTGGGGTCTGGTCGTGGGGCCTGAACTCTGGGCCTGGGCGCTGTCCCTCAGCTCTTCAGCTCAAGGCTAGCGCTCTACCACTTGAGCCACAGCGCCACTTCCGGCTTTTTTCTTTTTGCTTATATGGTGCTGAGGAATCGAACCCAGGGCCTCAGGCTTGCAAGGCAAGTGCTCTACCACTGAGCCACCTTCCCAGCCCCTGCACTTCCATTTTTATTTTATTTTATTTTATTTATTTTTTGGGTCCGGTCGTAGGGCCTGAACTCTGGGTCTGGGCGCTGTCCCTCAGCTCTTCAGCTCAAGGCTACCGCTCTACCACTTGAGCCACAGCGCCACTTCTGGCTTTTTTCTTTTTGCGTATGTGGTGCTGAGGAATCGAACCCAGGGCCTCATGCATGCAAGGCAAGCACTCTACCACAGAGCCACCTTCCCAGCCCATGCACTTCCATTTTTAGACCATGCCATATACCCAGGAAAATCTGGAATGGACTTTCCTTGAATGGCAGATCTTAAGAACTTGTTTTGATAAGTTAAAGGGGAGAGGAAGGACATGAGGATAAGTAATTTTATTGCATAAGGCTGAGAGTGCAAAATAAAAAATTCCTGTGGTAGAGGGCTGGAGTCCAGCTCAATGGTGGTAGGGCATTTGCCTAACACCTGTAAGGCCCTGGGTTCCTTATCCTTCACTACAAAAATAGAAGATGCACTGGACACCGGGGGCTCACTCCTATAATCCTAGCTACTCAGGAGATTGAGGTTTGATGATCACAGTTCAAAACCAGTCAGGGCAGCAAAGTCCATGAGACTCTTATCTCCAATAAACCACCAGAAAACCAGAAGTGGACTGTGGCTCAAGGCACCCAGGCCTAGAGTTCAAGCCCCATGACCAACCAAAAAAAAAAAAAAATAGACAGACAGACAGACAGACTAGATAGATAGATTGATAGATAGATAGATAGATAGATAGATAGATAGATAGATAGATAGATAGATAGATAGATAGATAGATAGATAGATAGATAGATAGAATGCTGGGCACTGGATGCTCACACTTTTGTAATCCTAGCTACTCCAGAGGCTGAGATGTGAAGATCAAGGTATAAAGCTAACCTGGGAAGAAAAATCTGAGAGATTCTTATCTCCAATTAACAGCATAAACTTGGAAGTGGAGATGAGGTTCTCAGTTCAAATACCCATACTGGCAAACAACAACAACAAAAACAAGAAAGAAAGAGAAAGCAAAGATTAAGAGGAGAAAGCAAGGCTGGCAATGTGGCTTAATGGTAGAGTGCTTGCCTAACATGCAGGAAGCCCTGGGTTTGATTCCTCAGTGCCACATACACAGAAAAAGCCAGAAGTGGCACTCAGACTCAAGTGGTGGAATGCTAACTTTGAGCACAGAGAGGCTCAAGAACAGTGCCCAGGCCCTGAGTTTAAATCCCTGGACCAGCAATGGGAACATAACCTCCATCCTTTCCCCAGTAAAAAGACCA
The DNA here is from genome assembly GCF_019054845.1 of Dipodomys spectabilis. Classification (NCBI taxonomy): domain Eukaryota; kingdom Metazoa; phylum Chordata; class Mammalia; order Rodentia; family Heteromyidae; genus Dipodomys; species Dipodomys spectabilis. The sequence continues at coordinate 2,437,626 of NW_024870719.1, read as the reverse complement.
CCTTTTTATGCAAATCACATAAAAAGCAGCTTCTGCCTACAACGTGTTTATAATCTTCTTAAAGACAATTCTTATACATTTGAAGCAACTGTCAAAGAATCCCAAGCAATGGGATTTGCACTTGTCCAAATGTAAAAGTGGTCACTGCAATTAGGTGAGACACTTGGGAAGAAGTGCCATTTAGTTTAACTCAACCAGTGGGAACACAGGTATAGCTAACAAAACTAATGTCAAATAATCACAAATCTGAATACAGAAAAAAAGTTCTCTAGTTCTCAAGCATTTCAAACCACAGAAAGGGTAACGTCTTTTCTTTGCATTTCTGCTCTCTAAAAATAAAACCTTACTATTTCCATATTATAGTTTCAAAAGCTCAGTTTTACAAAAACTAACAATACACAAATACATAATATTGAAAGCCAACATTGTATACAACCCTCCTTTTTGTTAGTAAGCTAGTGTTATTAGCTGGGTAGTAACCACTTTTGATTATCTGAGACAATATTAGTAGTGACTGATTATCTATACTACGTAGTTCCTATACCTTTTTTTTTTTTCTGGGGGGGGGGGCCTGGGCGCTGTCCTATACCTTTCTTAAGGGAAACAGAAAGGGAAAAACAAAATTAACACACTGATCTCCAAAACAGGCAACCTACCTACAAGATTATTTCTTGGGGAAAAAAAAAATCACAAGGTGACTGGTAAAACTGTAACATTAAGTGACAGAAATGACTATTGCTTGATTTTGAAAACAGAGTAAAAGTAGACAAAAACACTACCATTTCCTTTGATTGCCCCCAATAATTAAAAAAGGAGTAACATTTTTTCTTCAGAGATACAGAGTTTATCTAATTATTTTTTGCATTTTTTATCACAACCAATTGGTTGTATGAAGAGATCTCATTTTGACAGGTGCACATATGCATATAATGTAACCTCAATCAGACGCAGCCATCCCATTTCCACTCTTCCCAAATCAATCTCAACAAGCTCAGTGTTCCATTTTCCCACATGCGTGTGGAATATTTTGTCCATATTCACCCCCCTCACCCTTTCCGCCCATTCTCTTCCCCCTACCCTTGACAGGACCTGTTTTATAGATGTCATTCTTTTTTTTTTTAAAGTGTATGCCAATATGTATTGCCTGGGATCCTTTCAGAAAGTGGCTTACTAAAGCTAGGGCTTAATCAGAAGTAAAAGAATAAGAATTTGGGGGCTGGGAAGGTGGCTCAGTGGTAGAGTGCTTACTTTGAATGCATGAGGCCCTGGGTTTGATTCCTCAGCACTACATAAGCAGAAAAAGCCAGAGTGGCACTGTGGCTCAAGTGGTAGAGTGCTAGTTTTGAGCTGAAGAGCTGAGGAACAGTGCCCAGGCCTAAAGTTCAGGCCTCATGGCCTACCCAAAAAAAAAAAAAAAAAAAAGAAAGAAAGAAAAAGAATAAGAATTTCTTTTTGAGGGGGTTCTGGGATATAGCTCAGTGGCAAAACACTTGCCTAGCAAGTGCAACATCCTGGGTTAGATCCCCAGTACCAAAAAAGAAAAGACAAAAAAATAAATAATAAAAAGCCAAATGAGTTGTTCTTAACTGATCAATGTCACAATGATAACCATGTGATGGACACTGAAATAAAATTGCTAAAACAAAATACTGGAAAATAAGCATTTGGTATGCATATATATATATATATATATATATATATATATATGTATACACACACACACATATAAAACCATGGGACTGCTGGTTTGGGGATTTTCATCTTCAAGTTCTTATTTTGGTAAAAGACTGATACTCTTAAAATCATATGTTTTTGCAGGGTTATTTTGGTTCATTTGAAGAGAAACTGCTGTTTCAATTTAACCTACAAGTGTAAACTCAATAAAAATACTTATTATTATTTCTTTTCTAAGTAGATAACATTTTCAACATTTCCTAACATCGCATCACGTAATAATGTGTAGATCTTTCTCTGGGAAAAGATAACTGGAAAGTTTATATTTAGATTAACCCTATAACTTCATAGATATAAACACTGTAAGTATTCTAAGTATTTATGGTTCAGAAAAAAATTAAAAATTAAGTATCAGGTTAAGTTTACAAGCTTTTACAAGCTTCTTTTTTAGGTTTAAGAAATAGTACTGGGAGTGAGAGTGATGGAGGGGGTGATTTTGATTAAAGCACATTGTATGCATGTATGGGAACGTTACAATGAAATGCTGCCCTTGTACAATTAATAAATTCTAGTACAAATATTTGTAAAATTGTGAATGATAAGCAATATAAGACCTATGTTAAAAAAAAAAAAAAAGTGGGGGGAGAAGGGGACTGGGAAGGTGGCTGGCTCAGTGCTTGCCTTGCATGTATGAGGCCCTGGGTTCGATTCCTCAGCACCACATAAGCAGAAAAAGCCAGAAGTGGCGCTGTGACTCAAGTGGTAGAGTGCTAATCTTGAGCGAAGAGCTGAGGGACAGTGCCCAGGCTCAGAGTTCAGGCCCCACGACTGACAAAGGAAAAAAAAAAAAGAGTTCTGTTTCAGTCTACTTGTGCTTTTATATCCAGACACCTCAAACTGGGTAATTTACTGGACTGGGTAATTCCAGTCTGGAGGCTAGGAATTTCAAGATTAAGATAACAATAGGTTCAGTATCTGGTGAGGGCCCCAATCCTTTCCCAAGATGTACTTTGCTATGCTGTGTCCTCACTTTATAGAAGAGACAAAAGAGGAAAGAAGCTAAAACTCATTTCCTCAAGCCCTGTTATAAGTATGCTAATCTCATGACAGCAGAGCTATCAAGGCCTTCATTTTCTGAAGCTGCCATCTCTTGATACTGCTGCACTGGGGATTACATTTCAAGATGAATTTTACATAGTACAAACATTCATAGCTTAGCAAATGTCACTATAATTATGTAACATCAAAGACAACTCTGATATTGAGATTCATACAAATATCTCTTTAAAGTGATTGCTAAACAGCAGGGATAATAGAGATACACTATACATAGATACATATATATTTTGGGGGGTTTAAGGGGGGGAGGAAGGCAATCCTGAGGCTTAAACTCAGGCCTGGATGCTCTCCCTGAGCCTCTCTGTCCTCAATACTAGTGCTCTACCACTTGAACCACAGTGCCAGTTCTGGCTTTTTCTGAGTAGTTTATTAGAGATAAGAGTCTCAAAAACTTTTCTGCCCTGGCTGGCTTTGAACCATGATCCCCAGATCTCAGCCTCCTGAGTAGCTAGGATGAACCACCAGCGCCCAGCTGATACACTGTATTTTTAACTAGACTTAAAAAACTGCAATAAAATAATAGTTACAAGTTTTTAAAACAAGGTCTAGTTTGCTATGGATTACAATAGATCTGAAGTGAAAAAAAATGAACGTATTCATTTCCCCAAAGGGTCTAAAGGACATATATCCTATTACCAAGTCTACTTACCAATTTCATGGCATTTGTAATGCTGAGTTACCAGTGATACCTTCAGAGGCCTCCTTCATGCTCATACAACATTCTTCTGACTACTTTTCTACCAATTCTTACACAGTCCACTCAACTAGCTCTGTCCCTTGAAGGTCCACAGGAGAAATCCTTTGGATTTCAATATGAGGAATAATAGTACTTTCCCTGAACAATTTGTTCCTGTTTAATCTTACAAAATCTTCTGATAAAAATAGTTCACTGGAAAATATAGCAGAATTGGATGACTTTGAACTTCTCCACTCTCCAAAGTTCTGATCTCTTTTTTGTTTCCTTGTCCCCAAGCCACCTCCTTTGAGAACCTCTTTAAGTAAACAGAGATGTTTAAAATGGGAATATGGAAGAACAGAAAGGCACAACGCCTATATGCATCTTACCATACAAAATAATATTTATAAAAATGAACAAGAGTGTTTTGGAGTGTAATGAGAGGCACAAAAATGGAGGGACAAAGGGTGAACAAACACAGCAATGGTACTCACTGGACACTGTTGAAAATAAACTATACAACTTATGGATAGGTATTGGAGGGAAAACCTGGGAGAGCAAGGGAAGGGATGACAGTATCCCAAAAGAAATGTACTCTTTACCTGACTTATGTAACTGCAATCCTTCTGTACATCACCTTTATATAACAATTTAAAAAAGAAAGAAAAAAGAAAATAAAATGGGGGTATGGGATGCTTAGGAACAACATATAGGCAGATAAAAGTATGGGCTGGGAAGGTGGCTCAGTGGTAGAGTGCTTGCCTTGCATGCATGAGGCCCTGGGTTTGATTCCTCAGTACCACATAAGCAAAAAGAAAAAAAGCTGGAAGTGGTGCTGTGGCTCAAGTGGTAGAGTGCTAGCCTTGACCTGAAGAGCTGAGGGACAGCGCCCAGGCCCAGAGTTCAGGCCTTATGACCGGACCCCCCCCCCCCCAAAAAAAAAAAAAAAAAAAAAAAAGTAGGAAGACCTTGGTCTTAAGTGATCATGTTGCATCTTCAAGTTTGTTGACAGAATTTACAGCCATGTTAAGAAAACACCTAGAGACTGAGGGCTGGTGGCTCATGCCTATAATACAAGCTACTCAGGAGGCTGAGATCTGTTCAAAGCCAGGTCAGACAAGAAAGTTCATAAGACTATCAATTAAACACTAAAAAGCTGGAAGTTGAGCTGTGGCTCAAGTGGTAAAACACTGTCATTGAACAAAGAAGCTGAGAGTCTAGGTCCTGAATTCAAACCCCATGACCAGCTCAAAAAACAAAACAAACAAAAAACAATAAAAGAGATCACATATACATACCTCAAACCTTTTGTTTCCCTTAGCTCTTTTCCCTTTGGGCCTTCTTCTTATTTTAACCTTATTTTCTTTTAAATTTATTTTATTTTCTGTATTGTGTATATTATTATAATACACCCATCTATCTCTATCTATAACCATCTATCCAGAAAAAAAGTCCGAATTGCTGAAAATCAAACACACATGAAATTTACATCATTTTAAAGAAAAGCTCAGGTAAATTTACCACTCACTTTGGAATCATTATTTACCTTACTGACATAACAGATATATAATATAATATAATATATATATATATATATATATATAATAGCTAACATGGGATTACATTTTCATAGGTGGCTTCTAATTACCACATTCCTAAGGAAGGTGTTTCAAAATATTGTCATAGAAGCAAGATATACACAATAATGATTCACAAAGACAATTTCACCACACCCCAAATATTTAGCACACAGACACATTAAGACAAGGAATTAACTTGCCATTAAGATTTTACCAGAGGTAACAGGTACAGGAGCTTGGCAACTATATTCTTAACAAGGCTATTCTAAGACACTTGATCATTTGACTAATATAATCCAGGAAGTTTCAATTCAAATATTAGGCAAAGTGTGGCTTTCAGAGACATTTGGAAAGAAAGGAATATAAAGTTAAACTCATTATAGAAATTAACTAGTCAGGTACAGTTCGTGTCTGTAATCCTAGCTTCTTGGGAAGCTGAGATCAGGAGACTGCAAAAAGCTTGTAAGATGCCATCTCAGCCAATAAAAAATTTTGGTCTGGGAGTACTCATCTATCATTCCAGCTATACAGGAAGCCTAAGTAGATGGACTTTGGTCGAAACTGGCCCAGGCAGACATTGAGACCCTATTTGAAAAAATAACTAAGGAAAAAGGAGCTGGAGGCATGATTCAAATGGTAGAGTGCTTGTCTGGTTTCCATAAGGCCCTTAGTTCAACCCCATTATCCCCCTCCAACACTTACCCAACAACAACAAAACTAACTAACTGCATGGTTCATTCAATTTTCAACTCAATGCCCTTGATCATGTCACTAGAAACTCAGCTGATAGTTTATCATTTACTTCAATAGCAGCTGGTACATAAAAGAATAATTCTAGGGGCTGGGAAGGTGGCTCAGTGGTAGAGTGCTTGCCTTGCATGCATGGGGCCCTGGGTTCGATTCCTCAGCACCACATAAGCAGAGAAAGCCAGAAGTGGAGCTGAGGTTCAAGTGGTAGAGCACTAGTCTACAGCTGAAGAGCTGAGGGACAGCCCCCAGGCCCAGAGTTCAGGCCCCACGACCGACAACAACAACAAAAAAAGAATAATTCTAGCTGGGCACCGGTGGCTCACTCCTGTAATCCAGCTACTCAGGAGGCTGAGATCACAGTTCAAAGCCAGCTCAGGCAGGAAAGTCTATGAGACTCATACTCAATTAACCACCAGAAAACTGGAAATGGTGCTTGGCTCAAGTGGTAGCACACTAGCCTTAAGCTGAAGAGCTCAGGGACAGCGCCCAGGCCCAGAGTTCAAGCCACACAACCACCACCAACAACAAAATAACAATTCTAGTTGGGCAACAGTGGCTCACGCCTGTAATCTTAGCTACTCAGGAGGCTGAGATCTGAGGATCAGAGCTGAAAGCCAGCCCAGGAAGGGAAGCCCGTGAGAATTCTAGCTTCAATTAACTACCAAAGAAGCCAGAAGTGGCTCAAGTGTTAGTCTTGATTAAAGAAGCTCAAGGACAGTGCCCACGCACTAAGTTCAGGACCTAGGACAAACACAAGAAAAGAAAGGAGGGCTGGGAAGTTGGCTCAGTGGTAGAGTGCTTGCCTTGCATGCATGAGGCCCTGGGTTCGATTCCTCAGCACCACATAAGCAGGAAAAAAAAGCCGGAAGTGGTGCTGTGGCTCAAGTGGTAGAGCGCTAGCCTTGAGCTGAAGAACTGAGGGACAGTACCCAGGCCCAGAGTTCAGGCCTCACACTGGACCCAAAAAGAAAAAGAAAAAAGAAAGAGTAATAAATACTTATAAAAGAAAAAGTGAAGTTCATTTTCCCAATACTGATGAGTACAGACTTTTTATTACCAGATTGTCTTGCTAAACACACACATGCATAGTAATTTTTGTAGTACATTTTAAACAAAATGGGATCATCTTATAAACTTTTTTTCTTTTCTTTTTTTTCTTCAAAAGTAGGAATTGAATTCAGGACTCTGCTCAAGTGAGGCAAGCACTCTACCACTGAACTCTACCCACAGCACTTTTCATTTTATTTTGAGACAGAGCCTAAGTAAAGTTGTTCATGCTGGCCTTGTACTTTGAATCTTCCCACTCAAGAACTGGGATGAATAGGCGTGTGCCACCATGCCCATCTTATATTTTGTTTCATTTTGTCTTTTTCATATACTGTAGGTATCTTTCTATGTCAGTAATGTAAATTTACCTCCAGTATTCAACTGGCTTCTACGATTCCCAATTTTTGCTATTACAAAGATGCAATGAAAATTTATGTATATTTTGTGCATATTTATATATTTGTGCAAATTTTTCTGCAGAATAGATTTCTAGAAGAAAAATTGCTATATCCATGTATGTTTTGAGTACAATATCAAACTGATTCCATAAAGCTAAATTGATATTACCACTTACAAAATAAGACAGTGCTTGGCTAATGTTTTCTAAATGTAAAATAAGAATGATACCTGCTGAGCATGGTGGTGCACACTTGTAATCAATCCCAGTACTCCAGAAGGATCATGAGCTAGAAGCCAGCCAGAGCAACAGGTAAGTTTTATGCCAGGCTCAGCAACCCAGCAACTCTGACTCAAAACAAACAAATCATAAATCTTTTTTTATGTGTACCAGTCTTGGGGTTTGAATTCAGGGTCTGAGTGCTGTCCCTTATTTTTTTTTTGCTCAAGGCTAACTCCATACCACTTGACCCACAGCTCCACTTTTGACTTTTTTGAATTTTTACTGGAAATAAGAGTCTCATGGAAGTCAGGCAGCAGTGGCTCATGCCTGTAATTCTAGCTATTCAGGAGGCTGAGATCTGAGGATCACACACTTTTCTGCCCAGGTAGGAAAGTCTTTGGGACTCTTATCTCCTATAAACTACTCAGAAAAAGTCAGAGTGGCACTATAAACTACTCAGAAAAAGTCAGAAGTGGCACTGTAGCTCAAGTGATAGCACTAGCCTTAAGTACAAAATGTATCAAGGACAGCACCGAGGCACAGACTGGCAAAAAAAAAAAAAAGTTTCAGGAACTTTCTGCCCCGGGCTGGCTTTGATCCTCAGACTTCAACCTCCACAGTAGATAAGATTATCGGCATGAGCCTCTGAACCTGGCTAATAGCATCTTTTTTTTTTTGGCCAGTTCTGGGGTTTGAAATCAGGGCCTGGGCACTGTCCCTGAGCTTCTTTTGCTTAAGGCTAGCACAGCACCACTTCTGGCTTTTTTTCTTTATGTGGTACTGAGGAATCAAAACCAGGGCTTCATGCATGCTGGGTAAGTACTCTACCACTGAGCCACATCCTCAGCCCTAATAACATCTTTTATATAACAAAATAAACTCTGAGGATACTTCATTCATACGAACATGTTTATATTTAAATTTCAGGTAAATGCATTTCTGAATAAACAATAAAACTTAAAATCATATTGTAGGAAAAACTTTTCTAGAATGCATTATAATCTACCTTCATTCTAAAGTAGAATATAATCAGAGTTTACAATTACAAGTTTTCAAAAAAAATATAATTTGTCCACCTCTAAAATGGGATAAAGATTGTTAGGCTTTTATTATTTTGAACATGAGCTACTATAATCTACTTTCTTTTTCTCTTTCTTTTTTTTTTTTTTTTTGTCCGTTGTGGGGCTTGAACTCTGTGCCTGGGTGCTGTCCCTGAGCTCTTCAGCTCAAGGCAAGTGCTCGACCACTTGAGCCACAGTGCCATTTCTGGTTTTCTGATGGTTAACTGGAGATAAGAGTCTCATGGACTTTCTTTCCCAGGCTGGCTTTGAACTGTGATCCTCAGATCTCAGCATCCTGAGTAGCTAGGATTACAGGTGTGAGCCTGGTGCTCAGCTCTTTTACTTTTTGCTAGTACTGCATTTTAAACTTGCTTGATGCTTTACCACTGCATGTTTGTAGTCTAGCCTTTTGCTGACAGACTTTCCTGCTCAGGCTGATTTGTGTCTTACTTTCCAGATGTCTGCTCCTGAGTAGCAAGGATTACAGGTGTGAGCCACCCAGCACCTGGCTACTTTCTATCTTCTTATAACAGCTATTCTCTTTCAACTTGGGCAATCTCTTTTCCCCATCAAAAGTTCAATTGTTGCTAGCAGAAAACTTGTCCTCCCACTTTTTTTTTTGTAAATTACTTTATTGTTGTCTTAGAGAGATATACCGTGGAGTTACCATTATAAACATCAGGTGATAAGTACATTTCTTTTCTTTGGTTGGTATCATCAGTTCACTCATTTTCTCTGATTTCCTCCCTCCCATCTCTGCCCACGAGTTGTTTGGTTCACTTTCATCAGTGTCCAGTGCAGCTGATGGGCTTTGCTACTGGCACATTTTCATCTGTTTTCCACTGATTCTGTGCCTTCCCCCCAACTTCCCTCAGATGTGTATGTGTATATACCATGTATATGTCCTTCATGCATACACACTGGACTGCTGCCACAGACTGCTGGGGCCTGGAGAGCTGTCTGAAAGAGTAGATAGGTTCTAAGCAAAAGCCTGAAGAAGCCTCCAGTAAGTGGTGAAGTTGAGCAGCTCTCTCTTACTTTTCAGCCTGTGACTTTAGACAAGCAGAGACAATTTACCATTTGTAAAATGGAGGAATTGTCTACCTCCCAGGACTTTTCTGTGTGTGTTCCAGTCCTAAAGCCTGAAATCAGGGCTTGTTGGTATCCCTGATCTTTCTTGCTCAAGGCTAGAACCCCACCACTTGAGCCACAGTTCCACTTTCAGCATTTTTTGGTGTTTAATGGGAGCTAAGTATCTCATGAACTTTCCTTCCTGGGGTGGCTTCAAACTGTAATCCTCAGATCTCAACTTCCTGAGTTGTTAGGATTACAGGCATAAGCCACTGGTACCCCTGCCTCATAGGACTCAAGTGTAAAATAAATGTAAAGAGCATGACACATAGGAGATACTCAATAGCCAGTTGATACTATCATTATATTATTATTATTAACACTATTATTATCATTATAGGGTTTTTAGCATTGATTTTTTTTACTTTTTTCAGGCTTTTATGGCTTTTAAACTTTTTGGCTATGTTTTATAGGTCCCAAACTGCAGAAAGTCTACCATAATAAATACAGTGTACTTCATTTTCATTTATCTTATGGTACTACCCTGTGGATTTTTTTCCCCTTAAGGCAAGGCTCTCACTGTACAGCCAGGCTGGTCTTAAACTCATGATTCTCCTATCTCATTCTCCAGAGTGCTAGGGTTACAGGTTTATGTTTGTGCCACAACACCCAGACTGCTATTTTATTTTTAGTATTCTTTTATTTACTCATTTTTGGGGGGAGGGGTGCTGGGAATCAAACCTAGGGCTTTGTTTATACTGTGTATGCATGAGCATACATCACCAGCTTTGCAATGGTGCTACTACATCTTAAGAGATAGTGTTTAGAAACACTTATGGGGAAGAATATTTAAAAGGAGGCAAAACAGAAATTCCATGGCCAACATTTAATATTTGTTCTTCTTAAAATGATAAGGTACTTATGAGTTTCCTTGTTACTATCATATTACTGAAAGAGAATTTCAAGCACTATTGGTGACCAACTTCTCAACATTTCTACAGACTGGCCTAAAACAATATGCCCATGATTGTATACACATTCACATATACTAGCCACAGTTCATTGTGTCTCAGGTACTTTATGTATTGAAACATTTACAAGAGGCCACATAAATGGACAGAGAGAAATAAAATGACTTTGAGTGGCAGGGAAAAAAAAGAGAATGAGAACTCTGCCAAGCAAATGCTCTAGTAAATGACCATCAATAGCTAATCCTCTAGCCTCCACTTTTCTTTCACCACAGTAAAAACCAACTACAAGATGGCAATCAAAACAATTTTGCAGTTTCCACCCAACTACTTTCTATTCAATGCCCCAAGTACACTATAAGAAAGAAAGCATTCAGTGCAGATGTCTGGCCATAATTCTTTCAAATTACATTACAAGTTTTCATTCTGCTGATGCCATTTTAACCAATTCCCAGCTACAAAAAAAAGGAACAGCATTTTTTTAAAACTTTATTTTTAGGAGCGGCATTTTGAACAGCCAGCAAGATTAAGTAAAATGATGTACTACTCTTCCTCCCCCACAGTCTATTAGAGGAGGTTCAAATGAACACTGGTTATCCAAAATATAGACTACAAAAGGAATAGGAACAAAAGTATAAGGAATGAACCACGGAAGCATGTGGGTGGGGGAGACAATGAAAGAAAATGCAGCATAAGAAGCTTTCTACTTTATATACTTCTCTTTTCTAAGTGAAAAGTTGGTATGCTGTCCCTGTCCCTTCAAAGCAGTTTCATATATCCTATTATTACTGATTTGGTAATTGAAAAGAAAATCCAAGTTGTGAAAGTATGAGCAAAGTATGAGTGACAGAGACTTGTAGAATTCCCTCCCTGATCATCCTAGGAAAAAGAAAAAAACAGAAGTATAAGCTCATGCCAGGCATGGTGGTGCACACCTGTAATCCCAAATTCTCAGAAGGCAGAGATTGGGACGATCACAGTTGGAGGCCAATCTAGGAAAAAGTTAAGCAGAGTCCATTTCAACCACTAAGCTGGCATGTTGATGTGAGATGATCCCTATCCTCTTAGGGATGTGAGGTGTAAATAGGAGATCGCAAGCCAGGTTGTCCTAGGCTAAAACTCAGGGCCCTATGTGAAATAAAACTAAAGACATTCTCCAACCCAAGGAATATACTTTTTTTTTTTAAGGCTCTTTGCCTCCATCAGCCTTCAAACTGCATTATTCACTATTTGCTTACTTTCACAGAAATGACACAGGCCCAACAATGCGCACATCTGACTGATATTTAGTGCATTTACTGGTCAGATGCCAATTCTGAGTACTTAAGAAGCTCAGGGACAGAGCCCAGGCCCAGGCCCAGGCCCCAGGACTGGCAAAAAAAAAAAAAGAAATAAAACTAAAGCAGAAAGGGCTGTGGGCTTGGCTCAAGTAGTAGAGCACCTGACTAGCAAGTTGCAAGGCTCTAACTCTTCCCTCTGCTCCCACTTCAGGGGACCCCCCCCCCCACACACACATTTCCACACAAAACTACAGTAAAGGACCTTGATCTTGAAAATAAACAACAATCAATTACTAAAATATAATGTAATATAAAAATCCAGGCAAAGACAGTTTATACTGCCATGGTGAAACTCACTTTTAGCTCCTGGGCTAGATAGACTTAACAATGATAACAAGCAAGGTATCACCATCTCAGTGTGACAGACTTTGGAAAAATGCTCATTTTTCTTTTGAGAACCTTGTAAGATTGCTTTCTCAGTCATACTGGATTCAGGTACCTAGGTAATTTGCATAAGCTACTAGTAAAGAAGGGATAGGTATCACCTCAGAGTAGAGCTTTAAAAGGCTGTATATTCCTTTTCACTTTCCCTGTCCCCTGGCCACAGTGATCTGCACCATTCCATTTCTTCTAGGTGCTAAAATAAGAAGATAGTAACACAAACAACCATGTAGGAAAACACAAAATAAATTTTGTTGTGGGTGGTGGTGCTTTTTTGGAGACAAGGTCTTACTAAAAGTAATCTAGAACTTGCTTTGGATCCCGAGCTGGCCTCAAACTCATGCTCTTCTTGCCTTAGCCTCCCAAGTGCTGGGATTACACGTACGTGCTAACACCTGAGGCTTTGTTGTTTTAAGACACTGAAATTTTGAGTCATTACTGCAGCATAACCTAGCTTATTCTGACTAATATTAGAAACAATTCTTAATTTTTTCTAGACTCTCCATATAATTTCTTAAATTACTTTACAGAGAAGTTAGCCATTTACTTAGTGATATAAATTAAAATTCTGGGCATCAGTTAAAAAAGTATGAAGATGAAGACGGACAAAACTAAGAGAATTGTGATTGTCATATATTTAAACTAGGAAATTAAGTACATTCCAAATAATGATCATGCTTTTAAGTTTTTATGACATTACAACCATGGGCAATAAATACACTCACATGGGTATGCTTTTTAAGGTACTAAAAAGCATGTGCCAGACCCTGGAATAAGTATTTTCAAAGACAAAAAATGAAACTCCATCTGAAAAATAACTAAAGTCAAAAAGGGCTGCAGGCATGATTCAAATGGTAGAGCACCTACCAAGTCCCAAGTTCAACTCCCCAGGTAACATGCACACACACATATCCATGACTCAAGAAAAATATACATATTTTAGAATCTTAGAATACTTAACCAAAAATGCCTTTATTTTCCTTTCCTGATTTTTTTTTTTTTGGGTCCAGTCGTGGGGCCTGAACTCTAGGCCTGGGCGCTGTCCCTCAGCTCTTCAGCTTAAGGCTAGCGCTCTACCACTTGAGCCACAGCGCCACTTCTGGTTTTTTTTCTTTTTGCTTATGTGGTGCTGAGGAATCGAACCCAGGGCCTCATGCATGCAAGGCAAGCTCTCTACCACTGAGCCACCTTCCCAGCCCCTCCTTTCCTGATTTTAAATATAGAACATAATGCCTACTGTAAAAGAAAATTAAAAAAAAAAAAAATAGAAGCTGTATCATTCTTTTGTTCTATATCTCCCAAAAGTAACTACTGTGAAATACATGTGTGTGATACTGTGAATTTCTGGAAATTATGTAATCACTTAATTACAATCAAAAAAAAAAGAACCTCGGGGAAGGGAGAGAGGGAGGGGATGATAGGGGGAAAACAATGGAGGGGGTAACAATGTTCAAGAGGAAGTGTACTCATTACCTCACTCATGTAACTGTAACCCTCTGTATAGTATCTTTACAATAAAAAAAAAAATACATGTGTGTGTATGTGTGTGTGTGTGTGTGTATGCATGAGTACATAAGTCTCTAGAAATTTTCTAGCCATAAACAAACTTACCTAACATTCATCTATATAGAGGTAGCCCTTTCTGTTTAATACAAATATAATGACATTAGGCATGTTGCTCTGTCACTTTTGATTTTGGCTAGCAGCACATGGAGTTAGATATTATTAATTTACATGGATGTTTCAATACATATCAAGTTTTGTACTAATAGATATTAAGGTTGTTCAGATTGTTCTGCGTACCGATGTAATAATTACTGCACGTGCATATTGATTTTGTGTACTAGTATAAACAAATATGTCAGTTCTTACAAGTAGAATTTCAACACTTCAGAAATTAAAAGTTACCACTAAATCATCCATCAAACTAATATATGGTGCCAGGTGTTGGTAGCTCACACCTATAAATCCTAGCTACTTGGGAGGCTGAGATCTGAGGATCACAGTTCAAAGACAGCCCAGGCAGGAATACCTGTGAGACTGTCATCTCCAATTAACCACCAGAAAATCAGAAGTGAAGCTGTGGCTCTAAGTGGTAAAGCACCAGCCTTGAGGGAAAAAGCTCAAGGATAGAGCCCAGGCCCTGAGTTCAAGTCCCATGACTAACCAAAAAAACCCAAAAAACAAAAAACCAACAAAAAATGATACGGCTCCCATCCTTCCTCTTCCTCTGAAAAACTTTTCAATCTCAGTCAATTAGGAAGGTAAATATTTTAATTTGCATGTCTATAATTATAAATGAAAAAAAACTGCTTTTTTACTACATGGTGTATTTTCTTTCTTTCTTTCTTTTTTTTTTTTTTTTTTTTTCTGAGTCTGGTCTTGGGGCCTGAACTCTGCACCTGGGCGCTGTACCTCAGCTCTTCAGCTCAAGGCAAGTGCTCTACCACTTAAGCCACAGTGCCACTTCCGGCTTTTTTTTCTGCTTATGTGGTGCTGAGGAATCGAACCCAGAGCCTCATGCATGCAAGGCAAACGCTCTACCACTGAGCCACTTTCCCAGGCCCATGGTGTATTTTCTTACAGGCTTACAGATTATAAGTATAAGGCATGGTTTCAATTCTTAATTAATTATCATTTGTATATTGGACCTAGACTAAATCTAATATTAAGAAAGGCAACCTTTTCTCCAATAGGTTACAACTTTTAAGGCTGGAAGCCTTAAAATGGTACAGCACTTGCCTAACAAGTGAGAATAGCTCTGAATTCAATCTCTAGCATCACCAAAAAAAAAAAAAAAGTAACGAGTAACTAATATCTTTTGATAGTATATTGGGATATATTGATCACTTTCAACTAGAGCACAAGCCTAGGTGAGATAATAGAGATTTTTTTAAAAAGGAAAGAGCCAGTCTTTTGTTACAATCTTTCTTTTAAATTTCTTAACTTCTTACTCCCAGGCTTTCTTGATACTGTTGGAAAATTAGTCTTCTGTCATGTTATGAATATTTTTACAGATTATTATTTTCTTAGAACAACATCTAGCTTGTCTCTATTTCCTACCAGGGCTCTGGATTATTATATATGCCTCTAAGATCCTTCCCATCTCAAATGCAAAAATAGCACATATCACTTTACTTCAGCTGTAAATGGAAATGTACTTTCACATAGCTAGAGTTCAAATAGATTTTTAAAAAATGGAAAAATAGTGGGAAGAAACAAAATACTGAAAGTGATTACTGCTGAATGGCAGGATTATATACTATTTTCTATTCTGTTTTTCCAAACCTTATACATTAAACACTAATTGCTTGTTTTGTTTTTGTTGTTGTTATTGTTGGTCATAGGGTTTGAACTCTAGGCCTGATGCTGTCCCTGAGCTCTTCATCTTAAGGCAGCACTCTACCACTTGAGCCACAGTGCCACTTCCTGTTTTCTGGTAGTTTATTGGAGATGAGTCTCATGGACTTTCCTGCCTGGGCTGGCTTTGAACTGTGAGCCTCAGATCTCAGCCTCCTCAGTAGCTAGGACTACAGGTGTGAGCCATTGGTGCCAAGCTTTATAGTTTTGTTTTGTTCTTGTCCTCAGTTGTGGAGCTTGAACTCTGGGCCTGGGCGCTGTCTCTCAGCTCTTCAGCTCAAGGCAAGCACTCTATCACTTGAGCCACAGCAACTTTTTTTTGTTTGTTTGTTTTTTTGGCTGGTCTTGGGGCTTGAACTCAGGGCCTGGGTGCTGTCCCTGAGTAGTTGTTGTTTTTTCTTCTCAAGGTTAGTGCTATACCGCTTAAGGCCACAGCTTCACTTTTCCCTTTTTTGGTACTTTATTTGAGAAAACAGTGTCTTACAAACTTTTCCGCCTGGGCTGTCTTCACACCCAATCCTATCTCAACCTCCTGAGTAGCTAGGATTACAGGCATGAGCAACTGGTGCCCAGCTTATATACTAAGTTTTTATAGCCCTGGTTTCAATTCCTTCTTTTCTTTTTCTTTCTTCTTCCTTCCTTTCTCTTTCTTTTTTCTTGCTTTTTTTTCCCTTCTTTCTTTCTTTCCTTCCTTCTTTCTGTCCTTCCTTCCTTCCCTTCTTTCATGAAGGATCTTGCATTTTTTTTTCCAGGGGCTAGCTTCACATCACAATCATCCTACTTTGGGCCTCTCGCAAATGGCTTTTTTTTTTTCCCTTTTCTTCTTTAATGGTGGTACTTTTACTTTTATGGTTTGAGTTCAGAGCCTTTTATGGTTTGAACTTCTTGCTAGGCTAGCACTTAACCAATGAGCCATGCCTCCAGCCCTTTTATTGTCATTTTTGAGATAGGCCCTTGCTTCTTCCCTGGGTGTGTGCCTGAACCACAATGGTATTGTTCACTTTCTACTATACATGGGATGACAGGTGCATTCCATAATGCCTAGCTTCTTCTACTGAGATACAGGCTTGAGAAACTTTCTGTCTGGACTTTCCTGGAACCATGATCCTTCTGATCTTAGCTTCCCCCATAGTTAGGAGGACAGGAGCATTCCACTGTGCCCAACTATTGTCTGAGATGTGGTCTTTCATACTTTTTTGCCTGTATAAGCCTCAAACTGTAAAGCACTTAATTTAAGCATCAAGTAGCTAGGATTATAGGTATGAGGCATGGTTTCTTTTTTTTTTTTTTTTTTGGGTCCGGTCATGGGGCCTGAACTCTGGGCCTGGGCGCTGTCCCTCAGCTCTTCAGCTCAAGGCTAGCGCTCTACCACTTGAGCCACAGCACCACTTCTGGCTTTTTTCTTTTTTTGCTTATGTGGTGCTGAGGAATCAAACCCAGGGCCTCATGCATGCAAGGCAAACGCTCTACCACTGAGCCACCTTCCCAGCCCCCAATTCTTAATCAATTAAAATTTATATATTGGATCTAGACTAAATCTAATATTAAGAAAGGTAACCTTTTCTCCAATAGGTGGCAACTTTTAAGGCTGGAAGCCTTAAAATGATACAGCACTCGCCTAACAAGTGAGAGTAGCTCTGGATTCAATCTCTAGCATCACCAAAAAAAAAAAAAAAGTAACAAGTGACTAATAGCTTTTGATAATATATTTGGATATATTGATCACTTTCAACTAGAGAAATAGAGTAATACCAAATACCAAAGAGAGCACAAGCTTATGTGAGATAATAGAGATTTTTTAAAAAGGGAAGATCCAGTCTTTTGTTACAATCTTTCTTTTAAATTTCTTAACTTCTTACTCACAGGCTTTACAAACTACTCATCTGGCCAGAGATAAAAATGGTAGATCTTAGATGACTGAGCTGAATTTTAGAGGAAGGAAAGATGGTACAGCTAAGAGCCACAAGGAAGATCACAAACAGATACAAGTATTTCTTGACATGGAGAATAACAAAATAAAGGTTATACTTACAACTTGAGAGTCACGAGCTTTAGTGTACATTTTGCCAACATTGAGGCCATCAATGACAATATCAAAAGGAGGGCAGGAATTTACAAATTTCTGAAATCTTTTCAGTTCCTAAAAAAGACAGATAAAATATTAACAAGACATTAAGAATATTATTGTAAAAGGTGACTTGATAATAAAAACACAAACATGATGCTTCTCAGCTGTGGTCCCAAGACTCAGGAAGCTCAGGTAGGAGGATTGAGAGTTTGAAGCTAGCCTGAACAACACAATGAGTTTGAGTTGGGTGTACTAGAAAGACCAGGCTGGGAAGGTGGCTCAGTGGTAGAGTGCTTGCCTCACATGCATGAGGCCCTCGGTTCAATTCCTCAGCACCACATAAGCAGAAAAAGCCAGAGATGGCGCTATGGCTCAAGTGGTAGAGCGCTAACCTTGAGCTGAAGAGCTGAGGGACAGCGCCTAAGCCCAGAGTTCAGGCCCAACAACTGGCAAAATAAATAAATAAGTAAATAAATAAATAATAGAGAGACCCTCTCAAAATAATTAAAATACAGTACTGACCAAGGTAGTGAGTGCCTGTAGCCCCAGCTATGAGGGAGGTTTAGATAAGAGGATCTTATTCCAGGCTCACCTTGGCAAAAATACTAGATCCTATCTGAAAATTTACTAAGCTGAAAGGGATGGGGATGTGGCTCAAATGGTACAGCACCTGCCTAGCCACCAGCACTTGGCTCAACAAAAAATTTTTGAGCACCTACTATATGATTAGCACTTTACCACTAAAAAGACAAGAATCCCCTACTTTAGTGAACCTTAATGGGAGGACGCACAAATAATCAAAATAAATAAGTGATATTAACTGTCAAATGAGATGAGTGTAGAGGAAAAACAAGAGGACAGTACTTGCTTCTGGCAATGATGGAATAGTTTATGCTGGATTACAGGAATAACAAAAATTCTGTATTTAAAAACTGTGTATTTAGCCGGGCGCCAGTGGCTCATGCCTATAATCCTACCTATTCAGGAGGCTGAGATCTAGGGATCGCGGTTCAAAGCCAGCCTGGGCAGGAAAGCCCATGAGACTCTTACCTCCAATTAACCACTGGAAAACTAGAAGTGGTGCTGTGGCTCAACTGGTAGGCACTGGTCTTGAGCTGAAGAGCTCAGAAACAACGTCAAAACCCAGAGTTCAAGCCCCATGACCAATAAAAAACAAAAACAAACAAACAAAAACGTGTGTATTGAGGCTGGGAAGGTGGCTCAGCAGTACAGTGCTTGCCTCCCATGCATGAGGCCCTGGGTTCAATTCCTCAGCACCACATAAACAGAAAAGGCTGGAAGTGGCACTGTGGCTCAAATGGCAGAGCACTAGCCTTAAGCTGAAGAACTCAGGGACAGTGCCCAGGCCTAGAGTTCAAGCCCCACGATGGACAAAACAAACAAAAACCTGTGTATTTAAATATACTAAAGAATGACCAAAAGCAGGCACAAGATGGAAGGAACATGACATTTGAAAGCTTGATTTTGAAGTATGTCTGGAAATTGATGCTACCTCAAAAAGTGGAATGACATCCACTTCACATGAACATGGGCTCCCTCTTATGAGTGCCTGAATAAACAAAGGCCTGATGCAAAAGTAAGGCTTTGTGACTGCAGAGTACAGGAAATAAAAGACAATGCACCTTTTAATGTCTGCACAAAAAAGAAGAAATGCCTATAAACATGATCTAAGTTTATGCTTCAGAAAGCTACAAAAAGAAGAACCAGGCAAATAGCTCATCCCTACAATCTCAGCTACTAAGGAGGCAAAGATCAAGAGGATTGTGGTTCAAGGCCAGCTCTGGCAAAATAATTAATGAAACTCCATCTTAACAACATCATCATCACTTTATTATTATTATTATTATATTATTATTATTATTATTTTGCCAGTCTGGGGCTCAGGGCCTGAGCACTGTTCCTGAGCTTCTTTTGCTCAAGGCTAGCACTATACCATTTGAACAACAACACCACTTCTAGATTTTTCTGTTTATGTGGTACTGAGGAATCAAACCCAGGGCTTCATGTATGCTAGGCAAGCACTCTACCACTAACCCACACTCCCAGCCCAATATCATTACTTTTTAAAAGTCAAGAAAAAGTGCTGGGTATGGCACTGTATATTTGCAATTCCATTACGTGGGAGACTGAAGCAGGAGATATCAAATTTGAGACCAGTGTGAGCTACAGTGAGTTCCAGGACTACACTGTGAGCCCAGACGAAACTACTACGTTGTCTCAAAATAAAAAAAGAGATAAGATATGGGGATGTAGCTTTGTGAGACAGTGGCCTGGTATAAGCAAGCAATACTCTGTGTTTGAACCTTAGCAAGAGCAAGTTCAACTTAAAAGACAGTAGATGCCAGGCGTCAGTAGCTCACACCTATAATCCTAGCTACTCAGGAGGCTGAGATCTGAGGATTGAGATTCAAAGCCAGTCTGGGCAGGAAAGCCATGAGACTCTTATCTCCAATTAACCACCAGAAAAACAGAAGTGGCGCAGTGGCTCAAGTGATAGAGCACTAGCCTTGAGCTGAAGAGCTCAGGGACAGTGCCCAGGGCCAGAGTTCAAACCCCACGACCAACACCAACAACAAAAAAGACAGTAGAATTAAGAAGCAGAATTAAAAGAAGCAAATAATATAACAAAGCAAAATGATGAAAAAAATTCAATCATTATTTCACATCACATACAAAAATATTATTATTATTATTATTATTATTATTATTATTATTTTGTCAGAATTGAGGCTTGAACTCAAGGACTTGTACTTACTAAGCAGGCATTCTGGGGCTGGGAAGGTGGCTCAGTGGTAGAGCGCTTGCCTTGCATGCCTGAGGCCCTGGGTTCTATTCCTCAGCACCACATAAGCAAAAAGAAAAAAGCCGGAAGTGGCACTGTGGCTCAAGTGGTAGAGCGCTAGCCTTGAGCTGAAGAGCTGAGGGACAGCGCCCAGCCCAGAGTTCAGGCCCCACGACCGGACCCCAAAAAAAAAAAAGCAGGCATTCTACCATTTGAGCCATGCCTCTAGACATATTTGCTATCCTTTATTTTTAGGAAGAGGAAAAGTATATGCTGTTATTTTATGAATTTAGTCTTGCATTTATGCTCAGGTTGGCCTAGACTATGATCCTCCTATTTATGCTTTCTGAGTAGCTAGGATAACAGATGTATGCTACCATACCCACTTTTTATTAATTGAGATGATATCTTGCAAACTTTTTGTCCTACTGATCTCAAAGCACAATCTTCCAAATTCTGTCTCCTCCATAATTAGGATGACCAGCATAAGCTTTCTCAAAAAAATATTTTTTTAAATGAGTCTTAAACCTAAACCTAAAAACCCAAACTGAAGATTTTGGAAGAAAAGAAATTCTTTTTTTTTTTTTTAATTCCTTACAATACCAGGTTGGTATTTCTTGGGCAAAGTTTGGAGAGGTAGCTCTGCAGTAAAGCATTTGTAAAGCATACATGAGGACCCAGGTTCCATTCTTAGTACTGAAGAACAAATTCTTAGGCAGCACATAGACTCATTACGAATAGTTGGCTTAGCAAGCTTCTTTATTTAAAGGTCCCCAAAAAGATAAGCCCCCAAAAAGATACAACATAATTTTTATGATATTCTTGCCAAAAATATAGAGAATTTTACAAGGAAATAGCAAGTATACTTAAATTGAGACACTCTACAAACAACAATATGCCTATATATTTTTTAAAGGAAAATTGACACTGGACATTGGTGGCTCACACATGTATCCTCGCTACTTAGGATGCTGAGGATCTAAGGATCACATTTTGAAGCCAACCAGGAAGGAGACTCATCTCCAATTAACTACCACAAAGCCAGAAGTAGAGCTGAGCTGTGACTCAAGTAGTAGAGCACCAGCCATGAGTGATAAAGCTAAAGGACAGTGCTCAGGCCCTAAGTTTAAGCTCAAATACTACACACACACACACACACACACACACACACACACACACACACACACACACACACACACACACACACACACACACACACACACACACACACACACACACACACACAGCTGTGAGATCCAAGAAAGACAAAGACAACTGGAATTTTTATTTTTGTTTTGAGACAAGGTCTTGCCAAATGGCCCAGGCTGGCCTCAAGCTTGTAATCCTCTTGCCTCAACCTCTGGAATTACTGCCTCAACCTCTGGAGTACTGGAATTATAGGCATGCACCACCACACCTGGTAAAGACTGAGATTTTTGTTACTGGAGACTAAAAGAGACTAAAGGAACAGGACAACTAAATCTACTGTGTAATCCTGAATTGGATCTAGGGCACAGATGTGGGCCAACTGTGTAAGGTCTATGAATCAATTGGTACATGAACACAAATTTGTTTGGTACATATAGGGCAGATGTACCTGCTTCACCTCAGCCTCCCCTGGCCATCTGCTTGTACTGATAATTTTATATGGACCTTGAATGATGTCATAAATATCGGAATGGCTATTAGCAGAAAAAAATGTTTCCCATTCCATGAGTTAAAAGCCTATTGGGACAAGAAAAAAATTGGATTAGCTAATATTATTATATTAATATTACAAAAAAGAATTCCCTTTGTGCCAAGTCATGAGGAAAAATTTCCAGTGAATCCGTGCACTGGTGGCCCACGCCTGTAATCCTAGCTACTCAGGAGGCTGAGATCTAAGGATCATGGTTCAAAGCCAGCCCAGGCAAGAAAGTCTGTGAAACTCTTATCCCCAATAAACCACCAGAAAACCGGAAGTGGCACTGTAGCTCAAGTGGTAGAGTGCTAACCTTGAGCTGGAAAAGCTGAGGGACAGTGCCCAGGCCCAGAGTTCAAGCCCCATGACCAACAAAAAAAAATTTCCAGTGAGATACCACTGTACATACATTAGACTATTGAAATCATCTGACCAAAGTAAGTATGTAGAGCAAAGAGAACTACCAAACACTTCTAGTAGGAATGCAGAATTGTACAAAAACTTTAGAAATGTTTTTAGAAATTATCAAATTTACAATTTGGTAATTTTACACATATACTTGCATAATCTCTGAGCAATCTCATATCTAAGCAATGAAATGAAAACTCACACCTACATGAACTTTTATGTGAATGCGAACAGTGATCTGATGACTACCTGCCCAAATAAACTGCTAAATGAAAGAAAAAAAAACTGGTAAACTCAGACAATGGAGTATTTACTGTTCAGTCAAAGAAACAGGTACTAGAGGTGTGGCTCAAGGTAGAATACTTGCCTCACAAACTTGAGGCCCTGAGTTCAAACTCCAATAACAAACATAAAGAAAAACTAGGGATGCACACAACATGGATGAATCTCAAGCTGTACATAGTAGCACACACCTGTGGTTTTCAGCTATTTGAAAGGCTGAGGCAGCAGGATTACTTGAGCTCATGAGTTCAAGACCGACCTAAGTAATATGGCAAAACAACGTATCAAAAAAATACAAAACATAAAACCACGCACAAGTTACACACCATAAGAATAAATTTTAGATTTATTATGCTAAGTGAAAAAAATAAGCCGAATGGCCACACACACACACACACACACACACACACACACACACACACACACACACACACACACACACACACACATATACTGTATGTTTCCATTTATATGAAAATCCAGAAATGGCAAAACTATATGTGCCAGGAGAAAGTAGATGAATGACTACAGGTAGTTGAGAAAGAGAAAGACTAATGAACACAAGGAACTTTTAATCAATAAATGTTTTTATATTTCACTTATGGAAGTATAACACAATTGCATACATTTGTCAGAACTCACTACTAATTTTATCATGTGTATTAGGTCTTAATAAAAATGATTTGAAGCAAAAATCAGGTGTGGTAGTATATGACCATCATCCTAGTGACTAGGAGGATGAGGAGATTTTGTAGCCAACTCAGGCTACGTTACAAGACTCTATCTCAAAAACACATGAACAAATAAATACCAAAGAAAATATTAATACAAAATGTTTCCTTTTAAAAATAATCACTGTAGGGGCTGGGAAGGTGGCTCAGTGGTAGAGCACTTGCCTTGCATGCATGAGGCCCTGGGTTCGATTCCTCAGCACCACATAAGCAAAAAGAAAAAAGCTGGAAGGGGCGCTGTGGCTCAAGTGGTAGAGCGCTAGCCTTGAGCTGAAGAGCTGAGGGACAGCGCCCAGGCCCAGAGTTCAGGCCCACGACTGGACCCCCCCCCCCCAAAAAAAAAAATCACTGTTATCTACATCTACTTTCATTTCTTGCCTGATTTCATTAGCTTTTCTATCTTTGTAATTCCCATTCCTTTCCAATTCCTTCCCTTCCACTCAACAAAAGTTTAAAAATTTCTCTGCTCAAATATATATATATATATATTTTTATTTTTTATTTTTTGCCAATCCTGAGGCTTGAACTCAGGGACTGGGCACTGTCCCTGCACTTCTTTTGCTCAAGGCTAGTGCTCTACCACTTGAGCCACTTCTGGCCTTTTCTTTTTATGTGATACTGAGGAATAAAACCCAGGGCTTCATGTATGCTAGGCAAGCACTCTACCACCAAGCCACATTGCCACCCCTCAAACATATATATATTACAAAATGTTTTTTAAAAGTTCCATTTAAGTATGGGTAGGATGGGGAAAAATGTAAGAGAAGCATGGAAGAGGTGATATTGGCCAAGATCTACTTCACTGGCAAAATGGACATGTGAAAAATCAAAAGTTCAACAAGATAATACGAAAATCCCCTTCTAGTCCTGATATTCTACAATGTTAATAGCACTTGGAAATCCCTTAAAAACACAGAATGCAAAATAGTCTACTTGCAATGGTTTGTTTAAAAAGTGGACAATTGACGGGAAATGTAATAAAATCCCCATCTGAAGCTCATTCTCCTACTCCATGTCTTCTTTGTAAGAGAGACGGAAAAAAAAACCAGGCTATCAGGCTACTCTCAAATTCCATTACTGAAGTTCCACTTACCAAATAAACTATGGGTTAGAGGTTCTCCATAATGTTTCCAGAGCACCCTCCCTCCCCTAAACCTTCACTTTTCAAAATAAATATATTTATGTCACTAACTCAAAAAAGACTGGTAGAGGGGCTGGGAAGGTGGCTCAGTGGTAGAGTGTTTGCCTTGCATGCCTGAGGCCCTGGGTTCAATTCCTCAGCACCACATAAGCAAAAAGAAAAAAAGCCGGAAGTGGCACTGTGGCTCAAGTGGTAGCGTGCTAGCCTTGAGCTGAAGAGCTGAGGGACAGCACCCAGGTGCCGAGTTCAGGCCCCACGACTGGACCCACAAAAAAAAAACAAAAAACTGGTAGACCATGCAGACAAGGCAATGACACAGAAAAAAACTGCTAAGTGAACACACATAGGACAGGGCAACTGTATTCATAGAAAGTAAGTCTGCAAAAAAAAAAAAAAAAAGAAAAGAAAAGAAAGAAAGTCTGCAAACAGAACAACTCTGTCTTTCTAAACCTACTGCCCGGATTGTATTCAATTGCATATTGTCCAGTGACCTGGGTATGAAAATGTACCCATTTTTTAAATCATGGGCTTATTGGCTATTAAGTTTCTCTCCCCCCCCCTCTCTCTCCCTCTCTCTCTCTCTCTCTTTCAAAATCAGTTTCGCTGGTTGCTGGTGGCTCATGCCTGTAATCCTAACTACTCAGGAGACTGAGATCTGTGGATCATTTGGTGGATATTTGGGTTGCTTCCACTTTTTGGCTATTATAAATAATGCTGCTTTGAATATTGTATACTACAAGTTTCACATGGATATACATTTCCATCTCTTCTAGAATACCTAGGGATAGATCTGTCAGGTCATATGTTAAGTCTATATTTAACTTTTCAAGAAGCTGCCAAAGTAGCTGTACCATTTTTATTTTTGCAACTGTATTGTATAAGCGCTCCAATTTTTCTACATCTTGCCAACATGTTTTTTATTAGTCATGCTTATGGCTATGATACAGCGTTTTATTGCCGTTTTGGGTTTGTTTGTATGTAGGCCAAGCTGGCCTGGAACTTGTGAGCTGCTTGGCTCTTTGTTGTAGTTTTGATTTGTACTTGCCTAATGACTAATGATGTGTGCTGTCTTCTTTTTTTTCTTCTTTATTGAGATTGATTACATCAATTTCACAAAATTCACAGTATTGTGGGATAGTGATACTTAAAGTCACACACACACATTTTAACCTTCACAAGGCACATTGTCATTATTATAGTCTATAAAGATTATGGTCTCTACAAACTTTGACACTACAGCTATTTTTTCCAAATCTAGTGATATGCGTATTTCTTTCCTATTGCTTAGTGTAAGCTGTTCCCCCTTCTTTCTCAGTCCCTCCCTCCCATTGCTGTCCTTGAGTTGCTTAGTTCACTTTTCATTAGTGTTCAGTGCAGCTGATGGGCCCCTCTGCTGTATTTTTTCCTGTTTTCCTCTGATTCTGTGCCCTCCTCCTATCTTCCCTCAGATGTGCACATGTATATACCATATATGGGGTCAAGGACATGGGGTCATCTAGGGATGATATGACATATTAGGAAGAGGGCCTTTGTTTCTTGAGTCCTGTTTACTTTGTCATATGTCCTTCCATTTGGAGTTTAACATCTGCATATCAGGGAGATCATGTGCTGTTTGTCTCTCTGATCTTGGCTTACCTCACCCAACATGATTTGTTCTAGTTCCATTCCTTTCTCTGCAAATGCCATTATTTTGTCCTTTCTAATGGCTGTGTAACAGTCCATTGGTACCTATATAAGGTACCACATTTTGGATCCATTCATCTGTAGTGGGGCATCTGGGTTGTTTCCATATCTTGGTTATTATAAACAGTGCAGCAAAGAACATGGAGGTGCAGGTGTCCTTGCATCCTGGTTCCTGTTGCTCAGGGTAGATGCCTAGGAGTGGTATGGCTGGGTCATAGGGGAGGTCTATATTTAGTTTTTTGAGGTATCTCCAGATTGCATTCCAGAGTGGTTGCATTAGGGTACATTCCCACCAGCAGTGCAATAGGGTTCCTCTTTCTCTGCATCCCCGCCAGCATTTGTTGTTGGCTGACTTTAGGATGTGGGCCATTCTGACTGGGGTAAGGTGCTATCTCAGGGTTGTTTTCATTTGCATTTCCTTTACAGCCAGGGATGATGAACATTTCCTCATGTGTTTCTTTGCCATTTTTATCTCTTCTGAGAGTCTCTCTTCAGTTCCATTGCCCATTTAATGATTGGTTTGTTAGATTTGGGAGGGACTAGTTTCTTGAGTTCCCTGTATATAATGGAATAAGGTCTTTGTCTGATATATTGCTGGTAAATCTCTTTTCCCAATTGGTTGGCTGTCTTTCTAGTTCGGTAGGTAGTCCTATTTGTCGACTCTCTCTCCAATTTGTTGTCATCTTGTGACTCTCTTCAGGAAGTTCCTGCCTGTGCCTGTAAGTTCTAGAATCTCTCCTACTATGTCTTGCAGTAGTTTCAGAGTTTCAGGTTTAACGTTGAGGTCTTTAATCCATTTTAGGTTGATGTTAATGCATGGTGACAGGCTGAGGTCCACTTTTAGTTTTCTGCATGTGGCCACCCAGTTTTCCTAGCACCAATAGTTGAAGAAGCTATGTTTCTTCCACTGTATGTCTTTGGCTCCTGTGGCTGACTATGTGAGTTTATTTCTGGATCTCCTAATCTATTCCATTGGTCTTCAGGTCTGTTTCTGTGCCAATACCAAGCTATTTTTGTTATTATGGCTCAATTGTAGAACTTGAAATCTGGTATTGTGATACCTCCTGTGTTATTTCTTTTGCCTAGAATTGCTTTAGCTATTCCATGTCTTTTATTAGTCCATATGAATTTTTGGATTGTTGTCTTGAACATCATTGGGATTTTGATGGGAATTACATTGAACTTGTATATTATTTCTGGCAGTATGGCCATTTTCACAATATTGATCCTACCTAGCCATGAACATGGGTGGTCCTTCCATTTCCTGGTATCTTCTTTGATTTCTTTCTTTAGATTTTTCTTCAATTTTCACTAACTAGGTCCTTTACATCTTCGGTTAGGTTATTTCCTAGTTGCTTTTTTTTTTTTTTTGAGGTTATTGTGAATAGGGTGTTTCCCAATTTCCCTTTCTGCTTGTACACTGTTGGCGTACAGAAAGGCAACTGAGTTTTGTGGGCTAATTTTGTATCCTGCTACTTTGCCGAAGTGGTTTATAAGTTCTAGGAGTTTGGGAGTAGAGTTTTTGGAGTTGTTTAGGTATAAGATCGTGTCATCTTCTATGCCTCCATCAGAAAGAATGACATTGCCCCATTTGTTAGGAAATGGAAAGACTTGGAAAAAATTAGATTAAGTGAAGTAAGCCAGGCCCAAAGAAACATAGGTCCCATGGTTTCCCTTATTTGCAATTACTAGTCTATGTCTGAGACAAGCAGAAACAGTCAGATAAGTTGATGTTAGGCGAACTGAACCCCAAGATAAGGACTCAAATTTTTTTTTCTTTCTTGTGATTGTTTCTAACATATTTATAAGATGATTTTTTTTGTTGCTTTGTGTGTCCCTCCCTCACAGTATAACCCCTGTTTTCACTGTATTTGACGTTGGTATAATTTGTGGAGGGGAAGGGAAAAAACAAATTGTTTAAATAGGGATACAGGTGGACCCATTGCAACATGAGATGTACAAGATGCTATGTTGAAAAACGAACTTTACAACTTTGGCTGTGGGGGGTGGTAGGAGTTGGGAAGGGGAAACAAAGGAGGACGCAACAATGCTTGATAAGAAACTGTACTCATGGGGCTGGGAAGGTGGCTCAGGGGTAGAGTGCTTGCCTTGAATGCATGAGGCCCTCAGTTCGAGTTCGATTCCTCAGCACCACATAAGGAAAAAGCCAGAAGCGGGGCTGAGGCTCAAGTGGTAGAGCGCTGGTCTACAGCTGAAGAGTTGGGGGACAGTGCCCAGGCCCAGAGTTCAGGCTCTACAATCGACCAAAAAAAAAGAAAGAAAAAAGAAACGTACTCATTACCTTGCCCATCTAACTGTAACCCCTCTGTAAGGTATTTTCACAATAAAAAAGGAAAACAAAAGAATCAAAGAATTCATTAGTCACAGGTGTGAAACAACAACAACAAAAAAGATGTCATCTGCAAATAGGAATCGTTTAATGTCTTCCTTCCCTATGTGGATCCCTTTAATGTCTTTTTCTTGCTTTATTGCTCTGGCTAAGGATTCCAGAACTGTATTGAAGAGGAGTGGAGTGGGCATCCTTGCCTTGTTCCTGATTTTAGGGGAATTGGTTGTAGTTTTTCTCCATTAAGAATGATATTGGCTGTTGGTCTGTCATATATGGCTTTTATTGTTTAAAATAATGTTCCTTCTATTCCTATTTTTCCAGCTTTTAACATGAATGGATGTTTTATTTTGTCAAAAGCCTTTTCTGCGTAAATGGAGATAATCATGTGGTTCTTGACCTTGACTCTGTTAATGTGATGAATAACACTTATTGTTTTACGTATGTTAAACCAGCCCTACATCTCTGGGATGAAGCCTACTTGATCATAATGAATGATTTTTTAAAATATGTTTCTGGATTCTGTTGGCTAAAATTTTATTGAGCAGCTTTGCATCTGTGTTCATCAAAGAGATTGGTCTGTAGTTCTCTTTTTTTGTTGGATCTTTGCCTGGTTTGGGGATGAGTGTAATAGTGGCTTTATAGAATGAGTTTGGGATTGCTCCTTCTGCTTCTATTTTGCAGAAAGCTTAAGGAATATGGGTATTAGTTCTTCTTTGAAGGTCTTATAGAATAGCAAATCCATCTGGATCTGGGCTTTTCCTTATTGGAAGACTTCTGCTTGTGTGTTATTGGCTTATCTAATTGATTTATATATATCTTCTTGGTTCAGTATGGGCAATTTGTGTTTCTCTAAAAATGCATCCACTTCTACTTCCTTAGTGAATATAGATTCCGGAAATAATTCTTTTTGATTGTTTGTATGTCTTGAATGTTTGTTGTAATTTTTCCTGTGGCATCCCTGATCTTACTGATTTGGATCCCTTCTTTTTTTTAGTTGATCTTGCAAGAGGTCTGTCAATTTATTAATTTTTTTCAGTTTTGTGTTTTATTAATTTTATTTATGGTTTTCTTAGACTCTACGTTGTTCATTTCAGCTCTTATTTTGGTTATCTTGCTCCATCTCATAACTTTGGGTTCAATTTTTCTTGCTTTTCTAACAGTTTTAGTTGCATCATGAGATTATTTACTTGACCTACCTGTTTTCTTGATGTGTGCACTGAGAGCAATAAATTTGCCCCTCAGGACTGCTTTTGCCATGTCCCATAGATTTTTTTGTGATGTATATTCATTTTCATTGAAATTATAGGAACTTTCTAATTTCTTCTGTGACCCAGCTGTTGTGCAGACATGTGCTGCTCAATCTCCATGTATTTGAATAATTTCTATGGTATGCTTTGTTATTGAGAACTATCTTGATTCCGCTATGGTTGAATAAAATTCAAGGGATTATGTCAATCCTTATATAGTTGCTTAAATTCTTTGTATTAACTATGATCTGATCTATTTTGGAGAAAGTTCCATGGGCTGCTGAGAAGAATGTGTACTGGGTGTTGTTGTTGTTGGGTGGAAAACTGTAGATGTCTGTTATGTCCATTTGGGATATAGAGTCATTTAGTTCAGAGGCTTCTTTGCTAATCCTCTGGTTGGTAGACCTGTTCTCTGGTCTCACCAAAATGGACTATGGAAGTCTCCTAGTATTATTGTATTTGGATATATTTTTTTCTGTAAGACTGAGAGTATTTGCTTAACATATTTGGGTGCTCCAATGTTTGGTGAGTATAAACTGATGATGGTGATATCCTCTTCTTGGACTGTTCCCTGTATTAATGTGTGGTGACCTTGTCTTTTTGTACTGATTTTAATGAAAAGTTTATTTTGTTAGATATCAAGATGGCAACTCCTGCCTTCTTGCTGGGAGCATTTGCATAGAAAATCTTCCTCCATCCCTTTACTTGGAGCTTGTTTTTAATATTTGGCTGTGAGATGGGTCCCTTGATGATAACAAATGGATGGATCTTATTTTCTGATCCAAGCTGCAGTTCTTATTTTGATTGCTGAATTGGGTTTATTAATATTTATGGTTATTATAGAGAGGTGCACTGTATTTCCTGTCATTTTCTTGCTTTCCTAGGTTTTTCTTCTTTCCTTTCCTCCTGTGCTTACTAAATTGGTCTCCTACTGATATCTATCTGATGTGATTCCGTGATCTTGTTTGTTTTCTTCAGACTGTTTTCTCCCTCTTAATATTTTTTTTGTAGTGCTGGCTTATTGGTTATGAATTTACTTAGTTTTTCTTTATTATTAAAAATTTTCGTTTCGCTGTTAAATGTGAATGCTTCATTGATATACCAGTCTGGGTTGGCAGTTGTTTGTTCTTAGGGCTTGGATAGTACTTTTCCAGGTTCTCCTTGCATTTAGGGTTTGTGTGCTGTCTCTGTATATATTCACTGGCCTTTAAGGAACTTAACGGAACTTTAAGGAACTTTTTCTTTTTTCTTTCTTTTTTGGTGCCAGAACTAGGCCTAAACTCTCTGCTACTTTTCTCACAGTTAGTGTTTTATCACTTATGCCAACCTCCAGTTCTAGATTTTTCCTAGCTAACTAGAGATTGGATTGGTCTTCCCAGGCTGGCTTTGAGCCTTGATCCTCAGATCTAAGCCTCCTGATTAGCTGGGATTAGTGGTGTGAGCCGCCAGCACATGGCTTAACTTTTCATTTTTGTATGTTAATACAAGCTTTACAAATCCAAAATGTCACAACTTCTACCATCTTTATACATTTTATGCTTGTAAATTTAAATCTGAAAAAAATAACTTCAAAGGAATTGTAAATATGAATTACAAAGAGTGTTGCCCTAAATGACTGTAAGAACCAGGCAAGGAAAATAAAGACAAACATAAGAATATACAACAGGGGCTGGGAAGGTGGCTCAGTGGTAGAGCGCTTGCCTTGCATGCTCAAGGCCCTGGGTTTGATTCCTCAGCACCACATAAGCAAAAAGAAAAAAGCCGGAAGTGGCACTGTGGCTCAAGTGGTAGAGCGTTAGCCTTGAGCTAAAGAGCTGAGGGACAGCGCCCAGGCCCAGAGTTCAGGCCCCACGACCGGACCCAAAAAAAAAAAAAAAAAGAATATACAACAGAACCAGGCACCAGTAGCTTATGCATGTAATCCTATCTACTCAGAAGGCTAAGATCTGGGAATCAAACTTTGAAGCTAGCCCAGGCAGCAAAGTCTGTAACATATCTTATCTCTAACTAATTACCAAAAAGCCAGAAATGGAGCTGCTCAAGTGGTAGAGCCCTAGTCTTGAGCACCAAAAACAACAACAACAACAAAAAAGCTTATGGACAGTGTCCAAGCTCTGAGTTCAAGCCTTAGAATTGGCTGGTGTGCACGTACACACGTGCATGCGCACGCATGCACACGCACGCGCACACACACATACACACACACACACACACACACAGCAGGCAAAATAGCAAATTGCAAATGTTAGAAGCCTTATTACTCATGATTTGAGAGGAGAAGAGGTACAAACTGTGTCAAATAGGGGTATGTGAGTGCCTTACAGAGGAAGCATCCCAGTGCTTAGTCTGCACCTTATTGCTACACAAAAATAAAGATTAGGGTTAGTAGATTTGATTTTTCAGGAAAACCTGAGAACCTGGCATTTTAAAATATAGTTGACCCTCCATACCTATGGATTCTGTATCCACAAATTAAACCACAACAAGACTGAAAACATTCAGGAAAAAAAATCCAGACAGTTCAAAAACACAATTGTGCAGTAGCCTGTGTAATTTTACAGAGCCTGAGTCTCCCCAGAACCTTGTGTCATCTGTACACTAAGCAGTTAAGCCTAGAATGGTTGTGTCTGTAACTGGACATGTAGAGACTTTTTACTATTCTCTAGTCAACACAATTGAACAGCTCTTTATCTATCATTTACACTGTATTAGGTATTATTTGTAATCTACAGATGACTTAAATGTATAGTCCTGTGCGGACTGATATTTCAATCAATAATAGGATTCATAGACCATATATATCACAGCAGTACCATAGGATCATATGGCCTAGTGTCACTGCAGCAATCTTAGTTCATATGTGTCCTATAATGTATGCACAGTGAAGAAATTACTTGATGCATTTTTCAGAGTATCCTCGTGTTGTTAAGCAATATGTAATTGTATATAAGAGAACTGAGCATCTGTGGCTTTTGATATCTGCAGAAAATCCTAGAACCAATCCTCAATAGCTTTTCTTAAAAAAGTAAAACATAGAGAACGTCAAATGAAATATATATAAGGGTTAGATTCTTTTGTGTATGTCTACCTGTGACTTGAACTCAAGGCCTCATGTTTTGTTTGACTTTCTTGCTCATAGCTATTGCTCTACCATTTGAGCCATACTTCTAGACCAGGATTTTGCTGGTTATTTTGGAGATGAAGTTTCATGGACTTTTCTGTCCTGACTGGCTTTGAACCTCAATCTTCTAGGCGCCACCAGCACCTAACAGATTCTGCTTTTAGATACAAGTTTACAATACAGTGACTTGGTCAGCCAGCAGATTTTTTTTTTTTTTTTGTCAGTGTGGGGCCTGAACTCTGGTCCTGGGCACTGTCCCTCAGCACTTCAGCTCAAGGCTAGCACTCTGCCGCTTTAGCCATGGTGCCATTTCTGGCTTTTTCTGCTTATGTGGTGCTGAGGAATCAAACCCAGGGCCTCATGCATGCAAGACAAGCACTCTACCACCGAGCTACCTTCCCAGCCTCTAGCCAACAAATTTGTATTGAGTACTTATTTAATGACAATGTTCTAATTTCTGGGAAAACACAATGAAAAACTACCTCCTGCCTGTAAGACATTTATATAGTAATGGAGGGGGAAAGTAAAAGCAAGGTTACAAAAAAATACTTCTTTTTCGGTAACCAAAAGTTCTTTGTTGTTCAACTTCCTGCTACTATAATGAAACACCTGAGATAATTAGTTTATAAAGAGAAAATATTTATTTTGGCTTATGGTTTTAGAGGTTCAAGGCCATAATTGGGTAGATCTATTGCTCTTAGGCCTCTGGGGTACTGGATGGCAATGGCGGGAAGCACATGGTACAGCAAACTACTCACCTTGTGGCCAGGAAGCAAAAGAGGATGAAAGGCTCAGAGTCTCACAATCCTCTTTGAATGTACACCCCATTTAATGTCCTTTCACTAGGCTCCATCTCCTAAAGGTTCCTTCATCTTCTTACAGTGACACTCTAAGAACCAAGTCTGTAAATAAGTAGGCCTATGGGTAACATTTAACATTAAAAATATGGCAGGACGGGCTGGGAAGGTGGCTCAGTGGTAGAGCGCTTGCCTTGCATGCCTGAGGCCCTGGGCTCGATTCCTCAGCACCACATAAGAAAAAAGAAAAAAGCCAGAAGTGGCGCTGTGGCTCAAGTGGTAGAGCACTAGCCTTGAGCTGAAGAGCTGAGGGACAGCGCCCAGGCCCAGAGTTCAGGCCCCACGACCGGACCCCAAAAAAAAAAAAAAAAAAAAGGCAGGGCCTTCAAGGAAAATCAAGCAAGATAAGACATTAGCCCATTCTCCTTGGTCTTCTACTTTAGATATGGTAGACAGAGAAAGATCTTTGGTGACATATGAGTAAAGTCCTAAATGTGGTCAGGAGTAAACCATGTTCTCTCAGGGAACAGCTGTCTAGGCAAAGCAAACAACTTCTGTGGCTTTTACTGAATGCTAAGGGGTTCTGATGTTTAAGGACTGACTGACAAATAGGTAATTTGGAAGCTGAAAAAATAATTACATAGCACCAGCCTAGTAAGTGTGAGGCCTGAGTTCAGTCCCAAGTATAAACAAAAAAAGAGCAAAAGAAAGGGGGGAGGGAGATAGGCTAAATAGTTTAGTCAAAAATGAAACCCCCTTCTACAACTAATTGGTATTAATAAAAATGTAGAAAAAAAGAATATCTATAAAGATCATGTAATTATATTGTAGGTTTAATTTTTTTAGTATTTTTATTTGCTTACATTAGTTACACAGAGGGGGATTTCATTGTTACATTTCCATACATGTTTAAATATATACAAATTAATCTTGTCCTCTCTGGTAAATTAAAAAATTTTAATGATCTAATGTTTGCTTGTTACTATGAAGAGTTGATAAATATAAAAATAATTCTAAAACAGTTACACAAAAGTTTTAAACTCTTTATGTTATCCAACTTTATATTAGAAAAAATGAAGCAGAACCAATATTTGTTGTTTTGTAACTGTTGTCTAATAATAAATAAATAAATAGTAAAATATTCCGCAGATGTGCAGCGAGAAGCAGAAATTTAGAGCTGGGGATAGTAGGACATGCCTGTAATCCTAGTACTCAAGAGGCTGATACATGAGTCACAAGTTTGAGGCTAGCTTGAACTAAAAAGTCAAGTGTGTTGTAACAAAAAGCTGGCAGCTATCTGTAATCCTAGCTACATGGAAAGTTAAGTTTCCTGTCAGTGAGAAAAGGAAGAATGTCATTCCAGGCCAGTCTAGCCAAAAAAAGTTTGTGAAACCCTCTCTCTCTCCAGAAAAGCTGGGTGTGGTAGGTGTCTGTTAGCTCATCTGTACCAGGCAGTACAAGTAAGAGGATAGTGATCTAGACGTGCCCAGGCAAAAAGTGAAACCCTATATCAATGATAACTAGAGCAGGATAAAGGTATGGTTCAAGTTATAGAGTGCTTACCTAGCAACCTCAAAGCCTAAGTTCCATCACTAGTACTATTAAAAAAAATAATACAGCAAAAAGGTTAAAGTCATAGTTCAAGTTATAACTCAAGCAAATATGAAGCCTTAAATTCATACCCAGTAATGCCAGAAGAGAAAGAAATAAAAATTTTCAAATGTCATGGTTTGTAACTTACACAAACCCAATAAGCTCCAGAACAGCGATGACTCCAGCATCTAACCTCAAAGAGCTAACTTCATATTTATTTATTCATTTATTTATTTATTGCCAGTCCTGGGGCTTGAACTCAGGGCCTGGGCACTGTGCCTGAGCTGCTCTTGCTCAAGGCTAGCACTCTACCATCTGAGCCACAGCACCACTTCCAGCTTTTTCTGTTTATATGGTACTGAGGAATGGAACCCAGGGCTTCATGCATACTCTACCACTAAGCCACATTCCCAGCCTTGACTTCATATTTATGAATGAACCTCACCTCTTACAGAGTAAAACTGTCTCTTCTATATATGACTCCCCCTATCTTATGTGCAAAAATAAACAGGTTAAACAAGTGATTTTTCACAATAAGCAATACTCAAAGAGATACTAAACTTTTTTTGAAATTAAAAACTCTTCAGTTACTTGAATGATGGCCCATGTTTATGACAGTTTACTGTTTTTTTTTTGTTTATTTGTTTGTGTCCATACTAGAGTTTGAACTCAGGGTTCTGGGTACTGTCCTTTAACTTTTTCACTCAAGGCTGGTGTTCTACCACTTGAGCCATACCTCTTCTTTTAGATTTTTGGTGGTTGATTGGAGATAAGAATCTCTCAGGGGCTGGGAAGGTGGCTCAGTGGTAGAGCACTTGCCTTGCATGCATGGGGCCCTGGGTTCGATTCTTCAGCACCACATAAGCAAAAAGAAAAAAGCCGGAAGTGGCGCTGTGGCTCAAGTGGTAGAGCGCTAGCCTTGAGCTGAAGAGCTGAGGGACAGTGCCCAGGCCCAGAGTTCAGGCCCCACGACCGGACCCAAAAAAAAAAAGAGTCTCTCAGACTTTCCTGCTTGGGCTAGGTTTAAATCATGATCCTTAGATCTCAGCCTCCTGAGTAGCTAATATTACAGGTGTGAGCCACTGTTACCTGGCTGGTTTACTTTTATTCTTAAGCTTTTATACAAATCTTGCCAGATTCAACATTGATTTCATTTGTCTTATGTCCTGTTCCACATTAGCAACTAAGGGAAAAATAGGCACACAATATTATATATTCAAATTTTTACAGCATAAAAATCAGTGATCAATATGCATCCAATGTGTTTTAGGCACTAGGTAATATTTTCTAAAGATTAAAAGAAAATGAAGGGCTGGGAAGGTGGCTCAGTGGTAGAGCACTTGCCTTGCATACTCGAGGCCCTGGGTTCGATTCCTCAGCACCACATATGCAGAAAAAAAAAGCCAGAAGTGGCACTGTGGCTCAAGTGGTAGAGCGCTAGCCTTGAGCTGAAGAGCTGAGGGACAGCGCCCGGGCCCAGACCGGACCCAAAAAAATAAAAAATAAAATAACAGAAATCTAAATGAACTCAAGGAAATGGAAACAAGAGACTTTTTCTTTGTTTTTGTTTTTGTTTTCTTTTTGTCTTGTTTGTTCATTTATTGGTCTTGGGAGGGTTAAAGGAGGGCACAGAAATGGATGGACAAAGAGTGAACAAATTCAGCAGTAGTACTCACTAGATACTATGTTGAAAATGAACTATACAACTTGTGGATGGGGATGGGAGGGAAAAAGGAGAGCAAGGGAAGAGGTGACATTGTCCAAAACAAATGTACTTATTACCTAACTTATGTAACTGTAATCCCTCTGCACATCTCCTTTATAATAATAAACAAACAAAAAGCTAAAAGTAAAGCTAGCTCAAGTGATAAGAGTACTAGCACTGAGCAAAAAAAAGCTCAGGGACAGTGCCCAGGACCTGATTTTAAGCCCCCGTAATGGCACCAAAAATAAATAAATAAATAAAATTCACAAGAACTAGAGGCATGGTTAAGTGGTAGAGCACCTTCCTAGCAAGCACAAGGCTCTGAGGTCAATCCCCAGTGCCACTACCCCTACATAAGTTGATAAAAATGAGTCTACCAGGTCAAAACTACAACACACAAGAGGACACTATCCTATCCTCCATGTGTGAGAATCCTCTAAGACAAAAGAAAGATTGTAGTCCAAAGAACTCAGGATAAAGGATAATAGAAAAATCTAAAAAGCAATATAATTATATTAATTTCATAATGTTGGGTAGCATGAAAAATGCTTACAATCCCAGGACTTAAGAAGTGAGATTGAAACCAGCCTGGACTACAAAGTGAGCACTGTCTCCAAAAACAAAACAAGCAAATAACAAATAAAAATTTTTTAAATAATTAAAACATAAAAGAAAAATGAAAACTATAAGAAATGACAGGTAATAAAAATGGAAGAGGAACATTTGAAAGAGAAGTTCTAAAGTTAAAATTCTGAAAGAATTGAATGCATGGAGAAAAAAAATCTAAATGTTCACCAACTGGTAAATACAAATTTGGCATATTCATATCCTAGAATACTACTTGGCAATGAAAAGGAACCATTGATACTTGTTTTAAAAAAAAGCTCAATATTCATGTAAGTCTAATGTACTATAAAAACAACATATTAAACTTTAAAAAAGGCTGCATGGTCTATGTTCTTTGTTGTATTAACAGTTTTAGAAAAGGCGAACTCCAGAGACAGAGGTAGTTTAGTGTTTAAGGCTAAAATAACAGCAGGCAATGTGATGAAACTATTTGGGTGAGAAGTGGTTTCAGACTTATTACAATGATGGCCACCCAAGTATATAAATTTACTTGAGACAATTAAGCAGTACACTAATGAGGGATGAATTTTATCATATAGATTTGTGAAAAAATGAGGGAAACCATAAATGGATGGAGAGAGAAAATAGACAGATCTGAAGAGGTAATAATCTACAACAGAGCTGAAGAATTTACCCAGAATGTAACTCAAATGTATAAAGAAATGAAACATATGAATGATAGAGATAGAGAAGAAAGTGAGAGTATCTGATAAGAAGTCTAGTCAGAATTTCAGGACAATTAAACATTTGGAGATATAATTATTGAGAATTATTCAGAATTGATCCAAGACATGAAAGCTCAGTTTCCAGAAGTACAATGACTCTCAAAGAGGAAAAATAAATACACCCACACCTAGATACGTCATAGTAAAATAGTAAGAGAGAAAAACAAAAACCCAAGAGAAATAAAAACAGAAATGATCTACAATGGAACAAAATCAGATGGAAAGGCAATTTCTCAATACCAATAAAAGGAGAGATGATAATGAAATACTGTCATCAAAGTACTAAAGAAAAAGCTAAATTCTATGTAAAAAATATCACTCAACAAAGCAAAACAGCCAGGCACTGGTGGCTCACACCTGTAATTCTAGCTATTCAGGAGGCTGAGACCTAAGGATCATGGTTCAAAGCCAGCCCAGACAGGAAGTGGTGCTGTGGCTCATATGGTAGAGCACTAGCCTTGAGCTGAAGAGCTGAGGGACGGCACTCAGGCCCAGAGTTCAAGTCCCATGACCAACAAAAAGGAAAGAAGGGGGGGGCAGGGAGAGAGGAAAGAAGAAGGAAGGAAGGAAGGAGAAAAAGAAAGACCTCAAAGATTGAAATCATTTATCACTTTTAGTTTGCCAAGGAAGATGTCCAGCAGAAAGTTTGAGGCCTGGTAGAGGGCGAGGCTGCAGCTATAGATCTGAGTCTGGTATACATGTGGTCAAGAGAACCAAAGGATTGAATGAAATGTACAGGGAAAGTGGGTAGAGTAAGAAAAGGAGGAAGCTCCAGGAAGTCAGAGGCCTGACAAATACCAAAAACTTAGGGGCCAGGCCAAACACTTGCAAATTATTGCTCAATTGCCCTCTAACATCTTTCATTCTAGAGAGCTTTATGTAGAGAGGAAATAAAATGGTATGTTGGGGATGTGGCTCAAGTGGTAGAGTACCTGGCCTAGCAAGTGTGGAGCCCTGAGTTCAGACTCCAGTAAAAGGAAGGAAGAGAGAGAAGGAAGGAGGAAGGGAAGAACAAAGGAAGGAAGGAAGAAAAATAGGTAATCCTAGCACCCAGATTTGGGCTAAATAGTAAAATTTTGTCTGAAAAACATAACAAAAAATGTTTATTCCTCTATCAGTGGTATGAATAGGTATTGTGATTAGGAGACTGAAATTCAGAGAAGGTGACTATATAACTCTCAAGTGGGACACTTGGGAGTTCAACCTTGAAAGTCTACGTTGTTACTTATTCAACTATAACAAAGCAACAAAAATCCATCCAGGCATCCCCAAACCAAGCACGGCGTAAACAAGTACATTTAAAGATCATGGAGTATAAGTCATAGTTGAAGACAACCTCCTGGCACCTACCTTCTACCAATTTTTCCTTCTTCCTGGACACTATGTATTAAAAAGTGTGACCTGTCTTGATTGGCAATTAGTGCTCCTCCCAGCAAGATACATGCAAACAATCTTTCATGAGGTCTTTGAGAAATACTACTTTCTTTTGATAAAGTCTTCCTTGGATATTTAGAGAGATAGATCACTGGTGATTAAATTTTTAAGATACAACATTTGCAGGATACATTCAAATGGTAAACAACATCAAGGTTCCTTCTAGTTTCCTTTTTGCAGCATGGAGAAAGAACCCAGCACTTTGAGCATGTCAGGAAAGTGCTCTACCACTAACTAAACTACATCCCCAACTTTAAAATACCTTTTTTTTTTTTTGGTGCTGGTCCTAGAGTATGAACTCAGAGCCTGGACACTGTCCCTCAGTCTCTTATGCTCTACTTCCAGTTTTTTGTTAGTTTAGTGGAAATAAGAGCCTCACAGACTGTCCTGCCCAGGTTGGCTTTGAACCATGATCCTCAGATCTCAGCCTCCTGAGTAACTAGGATTATAGATAAGCATGAACCACACACTGGTGCCTGGCAAAAATTGTTTCTTAAATCTTGATTGCACTTTGGGAAAAAAGATTTAACTCCGATAAGCTCAGTTTCAAAATTAAGTAGAGCAGTAAGCTTTTAATACCATTTTCCTTCAATTTTTTAATAGAAAAAAGCTACAAGAAAGGGGAAAAGATATCTAATTCTTAGTTGCGAAATCTTGCTCCCAAATGATAAGAAAGACAAACAACCGGACCAGGATCTGCAAACTCTGAAATGCTATTAACCACATTTTTGTTTGTTTTTAAATGTTGCTTTCAGTACAGGGAGTTCATGTACACTTCCACACCCTGGAAATCCCCTCTGCTTCAACAACCAACCAGGAAGCTTCTCCAAAGTGCCCACAGAATGCCTGTCGTCTTTTCTTCCTTGGAAGGAAACAGAATATTGAAGTTCCTTCTCTGGGTGGTCCCGAAACAAAATCAAATACAAACTACAGTTAGATCACAGGGAAACTTTTCAAGAAGAGAAACAGAGCCAGCAGTGGTACAAATGCTTGTAATCCCAACCCTTGGGAGAGACAGGGAGGAGGATTGGGAATTTGAGACCTGTATGAGCTACACAGCAAGTTCTAGATCAGCCTGGGGTATATAACAAGATACTGTCTCAAACAACAGCAACAAAAGAAATAAAAAGGTAAACATTTCATTTTAAAATAAAGGGAAGAAATAGCACAGACAGAAATATATCAATACACAGAAATGTTAGATTAGTATATCATACAAACATGAACTATCCAAAACTGTACATATTGCACTACATAAAGATAGATTCTACTTGTAGATGGGGTAAAATCACTCAAAAAGAAAATCCCAATGCATTATTTATTTCTTTTCCTGTGCCAGTATTCAGGGCCTACTTGCTGTCCCTTAGCTACTTTTCTCAAGGCTGGGAATCTACCACTTGAGCCATAGCTCTACTTTCGGCTCTTTGTGGTTAATTGGAGATAAGAATCTCATTGACAGGCAGGGTACTGGTGGTCATGTATGTAATCCTAGTTACTCAGGAGGCTGAGAACTGAGGATTGAAGTTCCAAACCAGCCTGGGCAGGAAAGTCCTTGAGACTCCTATCTCCAACTAATCAGAGAAAAAGCCAGAAGTGGCACTGTGGCTCAAGTGGCAGAGTGCTAGCCTTGAGTAAAAGGAGCCCAGACCCAGAGCTTAAACCTCAGGACTGGCAAAAGAAAAAGAAAAAAAGAATCTCATAGACTTTCCTGCCTGGTCTGGCTTTGAACCATCATCCTCAGATCTCAGTCTCCTAACTAACTAATATATAGCCACTGACATTCAGCCCTGAATGCTTTTTAATTCTTCACCCTGAAAAACAGATCTCACTCAACAGGTTTCCTTTATCAAGAACTTGGACTATCATTTAATAGCTCAAATATTTTAGTATAAGTCCTCAATAGAGCTATGAGGTTGCCAAGATCTGGCCTATAGGTAAGCTCATGTGGGTATGCACAGATAGATCCTACTTGTAGATTGAAGTAAGACCACTCCCCTGTTAGGCTGTCCAGTTGCTCACACGACCTTAGTCATATCACCTTACTTTTCTGGAACTCAGGGTCCTCAGGTATAAAGCAGGCAGTTAATGCCTCCTTGGAAGGGCTAGTGTAAACAACTCAATGAAATTCAGTATACAAAAAAAGTCTACAATACATAAGCCCCTTCATTTGCTCTAGGTAAGTAGTTGCAACACAAGTTTTACCAGTTGCTTGCCAGCTTATATTACCCTTTGAATTTTAACACAGGTTTCAAGAAAACAAATTCCCCTACAGAATTTATGATCATTTATTCTCATTTAATGTTAATTTCAAAAGAGGAAAAGATGGTTTTGGGTTTTTATTGTCGTTGTTGACTTTTAGGAGGCAGAGACTACCTACATAACCCAGGATAGCCTTGAACTCAGGATCCTCCAATCTCCACTTCTCAAATGCCAGGAAGATTACCCATATGTACCAGTGACCTTAGCCTGGTCCTTTTCTAATGAAGAAACAAAAAAGAACCAAAAAACTAGGTATAAATGAATAAAGGAAAACTTAAAATTCCTAGAATGTTCTGTGCTTAAATTTAACAGTATTAAGTATGACTAACTTTAAATAAGTACACATGAATTTCTGTGTACCTTAGTAATAAGAAAGAAAACTATGAAAGCTGTCCATATGGATAGCAGAAAGGACATGATTAGTGATTTTGCTCTATTGGGGGGGGGGGGGGGGGTGGCAGGACATGTACTGTACTGGGACTTATTCTTTAGCTTTTTGCTCAAGGCTAGAGTTCTACCACTTAAGCTACAGCTCTACCTCTGGCATTTTGGTGATTAACTGGAAAGAGTCTCACAAACCCAACACCTGATACAGCTTTGCTCTTGAAGAAAACAGATTCTGGGAGTGGAGATACACTATAATCCCATGCTATTCTGGAGGCAGAGATCAGGAGGATAAAAAAGTTACCAAGAGCCGGGCGCTGGTGGCTCACGCCTGTAATCCTAGCTACTCAGGAGGCTGAGATCTGAGGATCGCGGTTCAAAGCCAGCCCGGGCAGGAAAGACCGTGAGACTCCTATCTCCAATAAACCACCAGAAAACCGGAAGTGGTACTGTAGCTCAGGTGGTAGAGTGCTCACCTTGAGCTGAAGAGCTGAGGGACAGCGCCCAGGCCCAGAGTTCAAGCCCCACGACCGACAAAAAAAAAAAAAAAAAGTTACCAAGAAAGCAAAGCATGGTGGTAACCCTAGCTGTGTGAGAGGCAGGATCCTGCTCTGAGGTATCCTATCTGTGGGTGGGGACAGGAAGGAAAAACAGGGAAAGAAAAGGTGACACTGTTCAAAAAGAAATGTACTCTTTATCTGACTTATATAACTGT
Source organism: Dipodomys spectabilis (assembly GCF_019054845.1). NCBI lineage: Eukaryota > Metazoa > Chordata > Mammalia > Rodentia > Heteromyidae > Dipodomys > Dipodomys spectabilis. Next base: position 2,394,226 of record NW_024870719.1, on the reverse strand, counting down.
AATCTGTCTGTATATCACCTTTACAGTAACAATGAAGAATTTAAAAAAAAAAATAGGGCTAGGGCTGGGAATGTGGCTTAGTGGTATAATGCCTGCCTAGAATGCATGAAGCTCTGGGTTCAATTTCTCAGTACCACATAAACAGAAAAGCAGGAGGTAGCACTGTGGCTCAAGTGCTAGCCTTGAGCAAAAGAAGCTCAGGGACAGTGCCAGGCCCTGAGTTCAAGCCCCAGGACTGGAAAAAAAAATAAATGAATACATGAATGAATGAATAATAGGGCTAGCAGGGAGTCAGTGGTTCATCCCTATAATTCTAGCTACTCAGGAAGCTGAGATCTGAGGATTGCAGTTCAAAGCCAGACCAGGCAAGAAAGTCTACAAGACTCTTATCTCAAATGCATCACCAAACAGCTGGAAGTAGAGCTGTGGCTCAAGTAGAGCACTATCTTTGAGCAAAAAAGTTCAGGGACAGCACCAAGGCTCTGAGTTAAAAGCCCCCAGACTGGCACAAAAAATAGGGCTGGATTCCTGGCTCAAGTGGTATAGTAGTTGTCAAGCAAGCAAGAAACCCTGACTTCAAAATTCAGTATTGGAGAGAGAAAGTGAGAGAGAGAGAGAGAGAAATAGAGAGAAAGAGAGAGAGAGAGGGAAAACTACTTGTAAACAACTGCAATTCCAGCCCTAAAGGAGGCTAAGGCAGGACGATGGAGAGCTCCAGGTCAGTCGGACTATGTAACAGAGAGAGGATCAAACACTGAATGGAAGAAACAAGAAGTTTGGTAGAACTTGTTTTGGTGGGTCTGAGACATCTGATGATCTGAGGATCTGGAGATCTGAGGATTGCACTTTGAAGCCAACACACAGAAAAGGCTATCAGACATTTATTTCTGATTAATCACCAAAAGAACCAGAAGTAGAACTGTGGTTCAAGTGGTAAAGCACCAGCTTTCAGCAAAAAGGTAAGAGACAGGGGGCTGGGAAGGTGGCTCAGTGGTAGAGTGCTTGCCTTGCATGCCTGAGGCCCTGGGTTCGATTCCTCAGCACCACATAAGCAAAAAGGAAAAAAGCCGGAAGTGGCGCTGTGGCTCAAGTGGTAGAGTGCTAGCCTTGAGCTGAAGAGCTGAGGGTCAGCGCCCAGAGTTCAGGCCCCACAACCGGACCCAAAAAAAAAAAAAGCTAAGAGACAGAACCCATGCCCTGAGTTCAAGCCCCAGTACCAGCACATATAACCAAAGAGCAATCAGGTAGAAATCCTGGGGATATCCTAAGAATCATCATTAGATCAAATGACACATTTTACATGTCATTGGTGATTTCCCTCCCATGGCTAACGTGGACAAAATCTGAATAACTAACCATGAGTCATCCCACCAGTAATCGGTAACTAAGGGAAATTCTATTTTCCTGTGAACTTGGACACAGTTCAAATTTATTTCATTGTTCCTGATGGCAATCACTGCTAACTGAGGTTTGCACAATTTTTCTTCTGCTACTATAATTAAATAAGTAACAGAAAGCTAAGTCTTAAATACTTTCATATTTTCAATTAGTCTAATAGAAGGCAGAATTACTGGCACTGTGTAAATGACATGACGTGTTACTGAGTCAATATATGTGGATTTGAATCCAGGCTTAATAATCCTTGCAACTTTACCGTAGAAAAAATAATTCTTCCTCCTCCTCCCCCTCCCCCCCCTCCTTCTTTTGTCAGTCACGGGGCTTGAACTCTGGGCTTGAGCACTGTCCTTGCGCTCTTCAGCTCAAGGCTCAAGGCAAGCGCTCTACCGTTTGAGCCAAAGTGTCACTTCCTGTTTTCTAGTGGTTTATTGGAGATAAGAGTCTCACGGACTTTCCTGCCCAAGTTGGCTTTGAACCATGATTCTCAGATCTCAGCCTCTTGAGTACCTAGGATTACAGGCATGAGCCACCATCGCTTGGCTTTCTTCTTCTTTTTTTTTTTTTTTTTGGGGGGGGGGATCAGTAGTGGGGCTTGAGCTTGGGGCCTGGGCGCTGTCCCTGAGCTCTTCTACTCAAGGCTAATGCTCTACCACTTTGAACCACAGCCCCAACTCTGATTTCCTGGTAGTTAATCAGAGATGAGTCTCATGGACTTCCTCCCAGGACTGGCTTCCAACCTCAAATCTCAACTTCAAAATGCCTAGGATTACAAGCATGAGCCTATACTGATATTTGAACTTGGTAGGCTGTTAGTCTACTACTCAAGCCACGTCTCCAGCCCTGGTCTTTTCCTGCTGTGTGCACCTAGAGTTGGATCACCTACTTTATTTTAGGTTTCCCCATGTTCTATGGGATGACAGGGGCATGCCACTGACAGTGGGATACTTTGCAAGCAGACTGAAAAAAAAAATTGATTGCTTATAATCCCATACTCAGAAGGATGAAAATTTAGAGTTCAAGGCCAGCCTGAGCTACATAATGAAACGCTATATAAAATAAAAAATCAAAATATATTTAAGGGCCTTGAACTCCCTCTAAACATGGGCTAGATATTTTGTAACTAGACTTTTTGTTGTTGTTGTTGGCATGAGTACTAAAGTTTGAATTCAGGGCCTTGTGATTCCTAGGCAGGTGCTTGACCACTTGAACTGTATCTCCAATCCTATATAAATAGAAATATTTTATGTGATTTCTCCCCATCAGTCATCATTGTTCATAGTACAAGGCTTCTACACCTGCAATCAGAGAATATTCATATGGCTATTAGGGAAAAAAGAACTGATTTTTATAAAGTATCCAAGTAACATGACAGATGAATCCTGGATGAGTAGAGTTGAATAATGAGATGCAAGACACAGTATTCATTGTCATGTCAGCCACGGCATCAGGGTAGCTAAATACGTAAGCCCAAATGTCAGCCTACTTCTATTGTACTTTTCAAGCAGAATATTGCTCTAAGCAAAAGAATGCGATTGGATTTTAGAGGAGAGGGAAAAAGTGTGGCTCTTCCTTGATTTGAGATTCAGCCTTGATGGAGTTACAGGTTTTTGTGGAACAGGTTGTTGACCACCCCCACCCCGAAATTTGTGTAAATATGTATGCAGTGTTTGAAGTATGTTATGAATTAATAGGTAGGTACCACACATATACTCATAGTAAAATTAGATTAAGTTCCAAGTTTAGCTAGACAGGGAAATTTGTGAGAAAATGGCCAGAAGAGGCAGTTTATTTCATCAGTTTCTCTAAGCCTCTGGATCCCAAATGTGTGCAAGCAGAAAACATAAATAGGAAGATTAATGTCCAGAAGGGCTTGGGCAAAAAGCAAGACCATATTTGAAAAATAACAAAAGCAAAAGGGCTATGGGTATGCCTCAAGTGGTAGAGTGCCTAATTAGCAAGCTTGAGGCTCTGAGTTAAAAAAAAAAAAATACATAAGCCGAGCACCAGTGGCTCATGCCTTTAAACCTAGCTACTCAAGAAGCTGAGATCTGAGGATCACGGTTCAAAGCCAGCCTGGGCAGGAAAATCCATAAGACTCTTATCTCCAATTCACCACCAGAAAACCGGAAGTGGTGCTGTGGAGCAAGTGGTAGAGAGCTAGCCTTGAGCTGAAGAGCTGAGGGACAGCACCAAGCCCAGAGTTCATGCCCCACAACCGACAAAAAAAAAAATTAAAAAAATATGTATATACATATACATATATACACACACACACACACACACACACACACACAGAGATATAGAGAAATAGATACCTATACTGAGATCTAGATAAACATATATATAGAGATAGCTAGATAGAGATAGCTAGATAGACTCTGTTATTCTAGTTTTTCTACATTTAGCTATGGTTGACATTTTCCCTAATACAAAGGTTAAAGAAGGAAGATGGAGAAAGGGCAATAGATGAAATCAATCTGACTAAATTACAATATATGCTCATGCGAGTTATCATGACAAAACCCTTTTGTACGATTAATACACACTGAAAAAGTGACAGGAATGTAACATAGGTACTACTAGGAAAGGGTAGCAGCGGAAAGGAGAGGGTAACTGAGGATGAATATGGTCAGAGTACTTTACATGTATGTATGGAACTAGAACAATGAAACCTGTTGAAATTGCTTCCAGAAGAAGGATGAAGGAAAAGGATGGAGGGAGGTGGGGTATATTGTATACATATATGGAAATTATATATGTATATATATGCATATATTGTATATATACATGTGTGGAAATATTGTATACATGTATGGAAATGTCTTTTATAAAAGTCCCTTGTAAAACTTATATATGCTAAGAAAAAGTCACATTAAAAAGATTAAAGAGGCTGGGAAGTTGGCTCAGTGGTAGAGCGCTTGCCTTGCATGCATGAGGCCCTGGGTTCGATTCCTCAGCACCATATAAGCAGAAAAAAAAAAGCCGGAAGTGGTGCTGTGCCTCAAGTGGTAGAGTGCTAGCCTTGAGCTGAAGAGCCGAGGGACAGCGCCCAGACCCAGAGTTCAGGCCCCAGGACCAGACCAAAAAAAAAAAAGATTAAAGAATTTAATTCTTATCTGAACAACTGAATAAAAAAAAAAAATCTGGGCTGGGAAGGTGGCTCAGTGGTAGAGCGCTTGCCTTGCATGCATGAGGTCCTGGGTTCAATTCCTCAGCACCACATAAGCAAAAAGAAAAAAGCCGGAAGTGGTGCTGTGGCTCAAGTGGTAGAGCGCTAGCCTTGAGCTGAAGAGCTGAGGGACAGTGCCCAGGCCCAGAGTTCAGGCCCCATGACTGGACCCAAAAAAAAAAAAAAAAAAAAACTCTGACCGCAATTTAATGCCATTATTAAGAATGAAGAACAGACAGGTGCTGATGGCTCACACCTGTAATTCTAGCTACCCAGGAGGCTAGATGATCACAGTTCAAAGTGAGCCTGGGCAGGAAGAAAGTCTCTGAGACTCTTTTATTATTTTTTTGGCAGTCGTAGGGCCTGAACTCTGAGCCTGGGCACTATCCCTCAGCTCTTCAGCTCAAGGCTAGCACTCTACCACTTGAGCCACAGCACCACCTCTGGCCTTTTCTGCTTATGCAGTGCTGAGGAATCGAACCCAGGGCCTCATGCATGCAAAACAAGCACATCTACCTCTGAGCCACCTTGCCAGCCCTCTGAGACTCTTATCTCCAATTAACCTCCAGAAAACTGGAAGTAGAACTGTGGTTCAAAGAGTACTACCAAGCAAAAAGAGCTCAAGGACAGTGCCCAGGCCCTGAGTTTAAGCCCCATGACTGACAAAAAAAAAAGAATGAAGAACAAGCCAAGGCACTAGTGGCTCAGCCTGTAATCCTAACTAAATCAGGAGCCTGAGATCCAGAGGATCATAGTTCAAGACCAGCCAGGCAAAAAAGTCAGAGAGACTCCAATCAATTACCAAAAGAACAAAACAGAAAAAACAATGGCAAAAAGAGCTGAAGGTGCGGCTCAATTGGTAAAGTGCCAGCCAACCAAGCAAGTCAAACAAGTGCTAAGTCTTTTTTTCAAATCCTAGCACCAGAAAAAGAAAAAGACAATAAGAAAAAGAACCTACTGAAATTTTAACACTTTTCACATAGCTCTGAATCCACTTTTTGGTCTTTATCATGCCTGCTCAATTAGTGTTGAGTTAAATTCGTGGACATGTGTTATTTCAAGTTCTGCTTTACTTAGTTTACATATGCAGCTCTCCACTTTACCTGATATCACTAACATAATTTAAACAAAAACGACAAAGATTCAGGTTGTGTTTAAAATAATCCTACTAGTAAAGGAAATGCAAATAAAAACAACCCTGAGATATCACTACCCCAGTCAGAATGGCCCACATCCTAAAGTCAGCCAACGACAAATGCTGGTGGGGATACAGAGAAAGAGTAACCCTATTGCACTGCTGGTGGGAATGTACCCTAATACAACCACTCTGGAATGCAATCTGGAGATACCTCAGAAAACTAAATATAGACCTCCCCTATGACCCAGCCATACCACTCCTGGGCATCTACCCTGAACAACAGGAACCAGGATGCAAGGACACCTCCATGTTCTTTGCTGCACTGTTCACAATAACCAAGATATGGAAACAACCCAGATGCCCCACTACAGATGAATGATCCAAAATGTGGTATCTTATATAGGTACCAATGGAATGTTACGCAGCCATTAGAAAGAACAAAATAATGGCATTTGCAGGGAAAGGAATGGAACTAGAACAAATCATGTTGGGTGAGGTAAGCCAAGATCAGAGAGACAAACAGCACATGATCTCCCTGATATGCAGATGTTAAACTCTAAATGGAAGGACATATGACAAAGTAAACAGGACTCAAGAAACAAAGGGGGGGGTGAGTAGGAGGAGGGGTGGGGGGTAAGAGGGGGAGGGAGATGGGAAGGGATGGGAAGGGGAAACAAAGGAGGAGGCAAAAATGCTTGATAAGAAATGCACTCATGGGGGGGGGAGGCTGGGAAGGGATGTGAAGGGTAAACAAAGGAGGAGGTTGCAATGCTTGATAAGAAATGTACTCATGGGGCTGGGGAGGTGGCTCAGTGGTAGAGCACTTGCCTTGCATGCCTGAGGCCCTGGGTTCGATTCCTCAGCACCACATAAGCAAAAAGAATAAAAGCCAGAAGTGGCGCTGTGGCTCAAGTGGTAGAGCGCTAGCCTTGAGCTGAAGAGCTGAGGGACAGCGCCAGGCCCAGAGTTCAGGCCCCACGACCGGACCCAAAAAAAAAAAAAAAAGAAATGTACTCATTAATTTGCCCATGTAATTGTAACCCCTCTGTACAGTATGTTCACAAAAAATAAAAAAAGAAATGCACTCATTACTTTGCCCATGTAATTGTAACCCCTCTGTACGGTATTTTCAAAATAAAAATAAATAAATAAAAATAAAAACAAAGGCCTCTTCCTAATAATGTCATATCATCTCTAGATGACCCCATGTATATACACCATGGTATATACATGTGCACATCTGAGGGAAGATAGCGGGAGGGCACAGAATCAGAGGAAAACAGGAAAAAATACAACAGAGAGGCCCATCAGCTGCACTGAACACTAATGAAAAGTGAACTAAGCAACTCAAGGGCAGCAATGGGAGGGACGGAATGAGAGAGAAGGGGGAACAGCTTACACTAAGGAAAGGAAAGAAATGTACATATCACCTGATTTGGAAAAAATAGCTGTAGTGTCAAAGTTTGTAGAGACCATGATAATGACAATGTACCTCGTGAAGGTTAAAATGTGTGTGTGACTTTAAGTATCACTATCCTACAATACTGTGAATTTTGTGAAACATATGTAATCACTTAATTGCAAAAAAGAAAAAAGTTATGATTTAAAAATATAATAAAATAAAAATAAAAGATAAATCTTCTAAAGCAGCTAACCTGGTCATAAACTAGAAAGAATTTTATAAAGTACTACTGACACCTGCTGGTTGTGTTTTCTAAGTACAGCAAATGCATGTTTTAAAAGAGGTTACTATAATTTTATTTTCTCATTTTTCTCTCAGAATTGTCCCATATAAATGGGACAATTTTCAAAATTTCACATTAGTAGCCAAGTGCTGGTGACTCACTCCTGTAATCGTACTTACTCAAGAGGTTGAGATCTGAGGATCACAGTTCAAAGCCAGCTTGATCAGAAAAGACTATGAGATTCTTATCTGAACCCCAAAAAACAGGAAGTAGAGCTGTGACTCAAGTGGCAGAGCAAACCTTGAAAAAAACACTCTCAGGGGCAGCACTCAGGTCCTGATGTGGCCCCAAGACCAGCACTAAAACTTAGTATTAATGATAATCTCACATAAAAGCAGTTGTTCTTGATGCCAACTGGACTTTAAAGTCATGGGAACTTTTGGACATCCTGATATTGACTTCTCCAGGCCAGGGGAATTAAATTAGGATCTCAAAATTATGACAGGTAATAAGTTTCTGTCATTGTGTGTATTTGTGTGTGTGTGTGTGTGCGCGCGCGCGCGTGCACGTGACACCAATATCAGAGCTTGAGTTCAGGGTCTCCCTCTTGCTTGCTTATTCTACTCATATCTGGCACTTTACCACCTGAACCTCCAGTTCTAAAGACTCTATCATTTTGAGACTAAATTTGTAGTAATTTCTTGGGGAAATCCCAGGGAAAACAAGGCTTGAGTTCAAATCCCAGTATTAAAACAAACAAAAAACGACCAATCCCTTAACTCCTCTCACCTAGACCTTTCAGCTCTTTTTTCCTTTCCTATCTAGTCTGTGCTAACTGCTGTCAAAAGTACCACACATCAAATCAACAAAATCCAATACTTTAAAAGTTTTTCAGACAGGATATCACTATGTAGTCCAGCTGGCCTTTAACTCTCCATAGGTTCACCTCAATCTCCTATGTGCTAGAAGTACAGGCATGTTCCACCACACACCTAGCTTCACTGATACAATTCATATTCTACTTATGTCAGTAAGCCACACTCTGTTGGAAATACATTCAATCACACTAACAGAGTAATGGCTATACACTCACTAGTCAGATCTCAGCATCCACCTTCTGCCACAATCCTTCTAACTTGTACTGGCATCTTGACATTATCCTTAAGACCCATTCCAAAAGCCCTGCATTTGAGACCCATCTAATTCACCTTGCATCCCATTTAACAGGTGTCACTTCTCTCATCCTTCCCAATAAAGTTGGCTCTGCATAGCCACACATTCTATATTCATGGATACAAATTATTTGAAAGACCATTCCAGAAAGTTCCAAATAGCAAAACTAAACTCTGCCACATGCTGAGCACTATGCTGAATCTACACGAAAAAAAGTAACATGTAGACACACTCTGCTATCTCTTGCCATATTTCACAGATCCTTAGTCGCCCTTGAGCATGTGATTTTGAACATTATTCACCCTAGTGTCTCATTAATATAACATTTAGTTAGATCTACATAATGGTTGTGTCTATGCAGAACAAGTACAGGCTTCATCATTCCCTAAACCAAATCAGTATGACAACTATTTAACAGCATTTACCTTATTTTAGGCACTACAAATAATTCTGAGATGATTTAAAGCATATGAAAGGATACACATAGGCCATATGCAAATTCTATGCCATTTTATATAAGGGTCTTTTTTTTTTTTTTTTTTTGGGTCCGGTCCAGGGGCCTGAACTCTGGGCCTGGGCGCTGTCCCTCAGCTCTTCAGCTCAAGGCTAGTGCACTACCACTTGAGCCACAGCGCCACTTCCAGCTTTTTTCTTTTTGCTTATGCGGTGCTGAGGAATCGAACCCAGGGCCTTGAGCATGCAAGGCAAGCGCTCTACCACTGAGCCACCTTCCCAGCCCTATATAAGGGTCTTGAGCATCCACTGATTTTGGTATCCATGGGGGTCATGGAGCCAATCCTCCATGGATACTGACGGACAACTGTACACCACACACATCGTCTTCATTTGCTTTTCTGTAAGTCTTAAATGAAATTTCTCTTAGAACTTTTCCATTTGTGCTTTTTTTGGTGACCCTTCCTACTTTTGAACTTGTTCATTCATCATTCTTTCTCTCTTCTATTTATCATGCCTATTCAACACCATTATCTTCACTAATATCTCTTCATCCTGTGAACTAATCTCTCCATCCTCCCCTGACCCTATAATCCTCTAGCCATGACCATTCCATCTCTTTCTTATCTTCACAGAAATTTTCAAAAGTATAGTTTATGTTCATTGTGTGTTCATTTAACTGCCATAACCTGGCTGAAACTGACATTCATCTAAAACTGAAATTGCTCTCATTTCTGGTCATCAATGACTTCTTAAGTCACCATCTAATGTACCTTTACTGGTCTTCCTCTCACTAGATTTCTACAGTTCATGTGACTTCTCTTGTGGAGTCTGTGCCAGTACACTGAACAGAGTAAGTCTTACTCTGATTGTTCTATGACTACATGGGACTTCTTACTTCCCCTTCCTATGTTGTGTTCCCCATCTGCCCTCCCAAGTACTCTTGCCACTTTTCCTAGATGAGCTCAGGCTTTCTTGGAGTTTCATTTACTATGGTTCTGATGGTCCCCCACACCTCTAGTATTACCTTTCTTCTTAATGTGGGACCCCAAGTTCTGGGTCTTTGGCTGGCATTAAAACTCAAGTTCATACCTCTTCCTGATAGACAGCATCAATCCAGGGGGGATAGAGGCAAAGAAATAAGCAAGTGAGAGTTTGTCCTCCATCCACCAAACTAGAATCATGGACATTATTTCTCCCTTTTCACTAGAACCAAATCAAATGCTGGTATTACAAGCCATAAGCTGGTAGTACCTGTAGCTAGTCAAGAGGCTGAGATCTAAGGATTATGGTTCAAAATGAGCTGGAGGAGGAAAGTCCTTGAGACTCTTCGATTAACCAGCAAAAAGTCGAAAGTAGAGCTGTGGCTCAAATGGTAGAGTAATAGCCTTAAGCAAAAAAGCCAAGTGAGAGGGCCTGAGTTCAAGCTCCAAAACTAGCACGTGGACGAGCATGCATGCACACATGCACACACACTTTCTCATCTAAAATATTCAAAGCTAAGTACTTCCTTCTCAATACTTTTTTTGTTTTGGGTCTCGGGACTTGAACTGAGGGCCTGAGCTTGTTTTTGCTCAAGGCTAGCACTCTACCACTTTGAACCACAGCTCCACTTCCAGTTTTTGAGTGGTTTAATGGAGGTAAGAGTCTCATGGGGACTTTTCTGCCCAGGTGGCTTTGAACCACGATCCTCAGATCTCAGCCTCCTGAGTAGCTAAGATTACTGGCTTGAGCCACTGGTGCCCAGCCTTCTTCCCTAGTTCTCTACACATGCACCACTTAAGAGCCTCCACTAGATGGAAGTGTTTCTATCTTATCTCTTTCAACTCCTTCTACCCAGCTGCTAGAGAAGTTGCTAAAATTATGTATGTATGCATGTATGTTTGTTTGTGTGTGTGTGTGTATATGTGTGTGTGTGTGTGTGTGTGTGTGTGTGTGTCTCTCTCTCTCTCTTAAAACACTTTACTGTCTCCTCAGCATCAATCATAAGGTTTGGCAGAGCTGCTTATTATTCTACACACAGAAGAGCAAAAGAGGCTTTCTCATACCCATTGCTGCTTTAAATTCATTATCAATTTACTCATCACCTAACCTGAGGTTTACAATATTCAGCTATTTCAGGGCTGCAAATCTGTGTGTTATAGTGTGTGTATGTGCCAATAATAGGGCTTAAACTTAGGGCCTTACACTCTTGATTGGCTTTTTTGCTCCAGACTGGCGCTCCACCACCACTTGAGCCTTAGCTCCACTTTCAATTTTTTCTGCTTAACTGGAGATAACAGTCTCACAAACTTTTCTGCCTGGTTTGGCTTTAAACTTCAATCCTCAGATCGCAACCTCCTGAGTAGCTAGGATTACAGGTGTGAGTTACCAGGGCCCGGCAAATGTTTTCTATAAAAAGTCCAAATGGTAAATACTTGAGACTTTGCAAGCCTCATGATCTCTTTTTCACTTCCTCAATTCAGCACTACAACAGCAACCACAGACAAGATATAAGTAAATGAGTATATCTGTATCCCAGTGATAGGCTAAATTCAAATACACACGCCATGGGTTTGCTGGTGTGCCAACACTTTCTTTTTGTAATAATCATCACTTGTCCCTGGAAACTCCATACAGATCAAGAATTTGGTACCTGACTGAGAATCTTCACCTCCAGCCTAAGTGGCAAAGCAAAGTAGCTGGCACATAAATGTAGTTGTAATTATTCCTATTAAAGGCCCTGTATTTGACCCCCAAGGCAGCATAAAAAAGAAAAGAAGGCACAGTGAGACCAAAAGAGGATACTTTTAGAGAACACAAAAATGCAATGCCTATATGCATCTAATCATATAAAATAATATTTATCAAAATGAACTCCAAGAAATGGGAAAAAAAAGAAAGAAAGAAAAGAAGGAAGCCTGGTGATCTTTGAGAGGCAGAGATTAGGAGAATCATAATTCAAGGCCAGCCCACCAAAAAAGTAGTGAGACCATCACCTCAACTAACAAGCTGGTGCTACACATATGATCCCAGGTACATGGGAGGCTAGAGGTAACAGGATCTACTGTGGTCTGAAATGAGTACCAGGCAAAAACATGACACTAGGGCTGGGAAGGTGGCTCAGTGGTAGAGCGCTTGCCTTGCATGCATGAGGCCCTGGGTTCGATTCCTCAGCACCACATAAGCAGAAAATAAAAAAGCCGGAAGTAGTGCTATGGCTCAAGCGGTAGAGCGCTAGCCTTGAGCTGAAGAGCTGAGGGACAGTGCCCAGGCCTAGAGTTCAGGCCCCACGACTGGACCCAAAAAAAAAAAAAAAACATGACACTATCTGAAAAATAACTAAAGCCAAAAAAAAAAAAAAAGCTGGAGTGGTAGTGTAGTTCTAATCAAAATTAAATCTCCTGATAACCATCCCACCATCTATGCATGCTTTTTGACCTCAATGACTTTCTAGTCCACTTTTATGCCTACTGCCTCACAATTCATAAGCTTCACTTGCTTCACTTCCTTCCTTAGTACCTTGATATTAGGTCCATGATTATACCACTCTCTCACCCACCCTCTCAACTCCTATTTTTCTTCAACTATAGCAAAATCCTGCAGGACCAGGGATACTGAAAATGGCTGTCAGCAGAGATGGATGGCATTACAAATGCACCTCTCCAGTCTCATTCCAGGCTCCAAGCATTAATCAATGCTTTTCCCAGTCCTCTCACAAATAATCCAACTTACAATACTTAAAAGTCTCCTAAACTCACTTACACTACTTTCTTATTTCTAAATGACCAACTTCTTCCTGCCCTCAAAAGAAATTAGAAGTGAGAACAAAGGCTCTAAATTTTTCTCCCTGCTACACACTTAGCCATTTTTCCTTCCCTTGAGGCTCACCTAGAGTGGTTTTTATCTAAATCACCAAAAGTGCTCAAAAGCCATCCCTGCCTCTTTTAGCTCACCCATGTTGCAAAAATAAAACCCCAAATCAACCCAGAGATGTGCCCCTATGCACTCTAACAAGAATACGGGGTTTGTTTTTTTTTTTCTTTCAGTACAGAGAACTGAACTCAGGACTTCTTGTTTGCGAGGCAAGCACCGTGTCAATTGAAGCTATACCTCCTGCCACATTTTGGCATTGGTTATTTTCCAACAGTCTTAATTTATGCCCAGGCCTGCCTGGGCTTTGATGCTCCTACTTATGCCTTTACACATTGTTGGAGACAACAGGTACAAGCCATCAAACCCAGCCATGTGTTGCGATGGAGTCTCTTGAACTCTTTCTTATGCTTTAGCTGGACTCAAACCAGGATCTTCAAGGCCCTATCTCTGCCTCCCAAGTAGCTAAAATTATAGACGTGAGTCATTGTGCCTGGTTAGAGGGATACATTTTCTTTTCTTTTCTTGTTGTGCTACCATGGGGTCTAAGTTCAGGGACTATGCGCTGTCCCTGAACATTTTGCTCAAGGCTAGTGCTCTACCACTTGAGCCACAGCTCCACTTCCAACTTTTGGTAGTCTCATGGACTTTCCTATCCAGCCTGGCTTCAAACTATAATTCTCAAATCTCAGCCTCCTGAATAGTTAGGATTATAGGCATGAGTCACCAACACCTGGCTTCAGATACATTTCTCTCTCTTTTTTTTAATTGTGAAAATACCGTACAGAGGGGTTATAATTACATAGGCAAGGTAATGAGTGCATTTCTTTCTTTTTTTTTTTTTGTCAGTCGTGGGGCTTGAACTCTGGGCTTGGGTGCTGTCCCTGTCTGTGCTCTTCAGCTCAAGGCAAGTGCTCTACCGCGTGAGCCACAGTGCCACTTCCAGTTTTCTAGTGGTTTATTGGGGATAAGAGTCTCATGGACTTTCCTGCCTGAGCTGGCTTTGAACCTCAATCCTCAGATCTCAGCCTCCTGAGTAGCTACGATTACAGGCATGAGCCACCAGCGCTCGGCTGATGAGTGCATTTCTTATCAAGCATTGTTGCCTACTCCTTTGTTTCCCCTTGTCATCCCTTCCCATCTCCCCCCTCTCAGATACATTTCTTTTTTTTGGGGGGGGGGGGGCGGGTCCAGTCGTGGGGCCTGAACTCTGGGCCTGGGCGCTGTCCTTCAGCTCTTCAGCTCAAGACTAACGCCCTACCACTTGAGCCACAGTGCCATTTCCCACTGTTTTCTTTTTGCTTCCCAGCCCCTCAGATACATTTCTTATACTCCTTCACCTTCAAAATACCTTTGCAGGGGCTGGGAAGGTGGCTCAGTGGTAGAGCGCTTGCCTTGCATGCATGAGGCCCTGGGTTCGATTCCTCAGCACCACATAAGCAAAAAGAAAAAAGCTGGAACTGGCGCTGTGGCTCAAGTGGCAGAGCGCTAGCCTTGAGCTGAAGAGCTGAGGGACAGCGCCCAAGCCCAGAGTTCAGGTCCCATGACCGGACCCAAAAAAAAAAAAAAAACTTTTGCAAGGTTTTTGTGAATATTATAATAGGCCGAGAGGGTCTCGATATATGATAATCATTAAATAATTACCATACTATTAATAGCTTACTATTAATAAATCTCTTTTACAAGAATTAGGATATATGACTGGGATAAGAATAAAGAAAGACCTCTGTACAGTATTTTCACAATAAAAAATAAATAAAAATTTAAAAGAAAAAGAATAAAGAAAGCGCAGGGCACCAGTGGCTCATACCTATAATCCTAGCTACTCAGGAGAATTAGCCCTGAGAATTGTGGGGGGGAAAAAAGTCAGTCTGAGCAGAAAAATCACAAGACACTTATCTTTAATTTACCACCAAAAGCTGAAGTAGAGCTGTGGTTCAAGTGGTAGTGCACCAGACCTGAGTGAAAAAGCTAAGCTATAACACATAGGCTCTTAGTCCAAGCCCAGTACCAGCACAAAACAAAAAAAGAATAAGGAAAAAAAAAAAAAAAGAAAGAAAAAATCATTTCCTCTGTCATAAAATGTCCTACATTTCTATGAATATAATCAGATCCATCATCAATTATAAATAAGTATATAGGGCTGGGAAGGTGGCTCAGTGGTAGAATGCTTGCCTTGCATGCACGAGGCCCTGGGTTCGATTCCTCAGCACCACATAAACAAAAAAGAAAAAAGCCGGAAGTGGCACTGTGGCTCAAGTGGTAGAGCGCTAGCCTTGAGCTGAAGAGCTGAGGGACAGCGCCCAGGCCCAGAGTTCAGGCTCCACAACCAGACCCAAAAAAACTAAACTAAAATAAAATAAAATAAAAAGGGGCTGGGAAGGTGGCTCAGTGGTAGAGTGTTTGCCTTGCATGCATGAGGGCCTGGATTCGATTCCTCAGCACCCCATAAGCAGAAAAAGCCGGAAGTGGTGCTGTGGCTCAAGTGGTAGAGCGCTAGCCTTAAGCTGAAAAGCTGAGGGACAAGCACCCAGGCCCAGAGTTCAAGCCCAGGACCAACAACAACAACAAAAAAAAAAAGTATATAACTACTCTTTGTGATTCTCACTACTGATTAGAACCTGGAATTAATACTGGGTTCTTTGGGGGGTGGGGGGGAGGCAGGGAGAGTTTTACTTTATCTCTCCCTATTTGGAAAGATTAAAAAAACACATATATGTTTTTTATTGTAAAAATACTGTACAGAGGGGTTACAGTTACATGAGTAAGGTAATGAGCATATTTCCTATTGAGCCTTGTTACCTCCTCCTTTGTTTTTCCCCTACCATCCCTTCGCTCCCCACCTCCCCAACTCCTCCCTACCCCCAATCCCGAAATTGTAAAGTCTATTTTCAACATAGTTGAACATAGTTTTCAACTGGTTGACAATGAGTCAACCTGTATCCTTATTTAAGCATTTTCTTATTTCCCTTCCCCTCCCCAGATTAGAAAAATGTATATAAAGATGCAGAGCACCGGAATCAAAGACAGTGAAAATGGGTTATACCATGGGGGAAGAACATACAAAAGAAACAAAAAGATCAAATAGTACATTATAAGTACATTAAAAACAATAGCTAGAAAGAAAAAACGACTGTGTTCCTATCTTGGGGTTCATTTCGCTTAAAATCATCTTTTTTTTATTTTTTGGGGGTCCGGTCGTGGAGCCTGAACTCTGGGCCTGGGCGCTGTCCCTCAGCTCTTCAGCTCAAGGCTAGCACTCTACCACTTGAGTCACAGCGCCACTTCCAGCTTTTTTCTTTTTGCTTATGTGGTGCTGAAGAATCGAACCCAGGGCCTCATGCATGCAAGGCAAGTGCTCTACCACTGAGCCACCTTCCCAGCCCCTAAAATCATCTTATATGGTCATATGTACATAGCTTTTGACCTTTAGTTGTTGTTGTTGTTTTTGGTCCCGTTGTGGGGCCTGAACTCTGGGCCTGGACACTGTCCCTCAGCTCTTCAGCTCAAGGCTAGCGCTCTACCACTTGAGCCACAGCGCCACTTCCAGCTTTTTTCTTTTTGCTTATGTGGTGCCTCATGCATGCAAGGCAAGCGCTCTACCACTGAGCCACCTTCCCAGCCTCTAAAATCATAGCTTTTGACCTTTTTAACACTGGGTTCTAAATGTCTTATCAACAAAAAATAAACAAACCTTCCTTCTATTAATATGCAATTAATAGAATTCTCATTTAAGAGGAATTTTGGAGCCAGACACTGGTGGTTCATGCCTATAATTCTAGCTACTCGTGATTTAAGGATCACGGTTTGAAGCCAGCCAGAGCAGAAAAGTCCATGAGACTCTTATCTCCAATAAACTAAGTGGTGGAGTGCTAGCCTTGAGCAAAAGAAGCTTAAGTTCAAGTAAAATAAATAAATAAGGAATTTTGGCAATGTCTAGTCACTGACCCCATTAAAAAACATATTCAATTAGGGACTCTAAGACTTGCTTAGGAATATTTCAAGGTGAGAGCCTGGGATAGTAATGGAGAGATGCTAAAAAAAAAAAAAAAAGGAGGCAGGAAGCCTTGCACAGGTAGCTCACAGCTCTGATAGTGCAGAGGCTGAGATTTAAGGATCCCAGTTTGAAAGCAGTCCAGGCAGAGACTTCACAAGACTCCATCTACAATTATCCAGCAAAGAGAGAAAATATAGCTGTTGCTGATTAATAAATGTAAGAGTTGAAATCATTACAAAACCATTTTGTGGGGCTGGGAAGGTAGCTCAGTGGTAGAGTGCTTGCCTTGCATGCATGAGGGCCTGGGTTCAATTCCCCAGCACCACATAAGCAAAAAGAAAAAAAGCCTGAAGTGGCGCTGTGGCTCAAGTGGTAGAGCGCTAGCCTTGAGCTGAAGAGCTGAGGGACAGCGCCCAGGCCCAGAGTTCAGGCCCCATGACCGGACCCAAAAAAAAAAAGAAAAAAAGAAAAAGAAAAAAAAAAAAAGAAAAAAAGCCGGAAGTGGTGCTGTGGCTTAAGTGGTAGAGCACTAGCCTTGAGCTGAAGAGCTGAGGGACAGCACCCAGGCCCAGAGTTCAGGCCCCACAACCGGACCCCCCCCCCCCAAAAAAAAAAAAAACATTTTGCAACCTCCAATGGTTGGCATGATTTCCATTATGTGCAAAACATTGGTCAAAGTTAATGGGTGACAGGACAGCATAATCTTGAACTACCACCTCACAAATATATTCAATATGGGGGGCTGGGAAGGTGGCTCAGTGGTAGAGTGCTTGCCTTGCATCCCTGAGGCCCTGGGTTCGATTCCTCAGCACCACTTAAGCAAAAAGAAAAAAGCCGGAAGTGGCACTGTGGCTCAAGTGGTAGAACACTAGCCTTGAGCTGAAGAGCTGAGGGACAGCGCCCAGGCCCAGAGTTCAGGCCCCATGACCGGACCCAAAAAAACAAACAAACAAAAACAAATATATTCAATATGAAGCGGAAAATATATCTTTACAACAGAGAGATCCAGAAGTTACTCTCTTAATCAAGAGATCATTTGGTATATTCAAAGGCACTTAAACCAAACTAATGAAAAGAAACTATCAGAAAAATCAGAGAGCTTTATATTCTTACTACTCAAAATTTGACCCCAAAGCCAAAATCACACTATCTGGAGTGTGTTGGAAATATAGCATCTTAGGCCCCATTCCAGACAACTAAGTTAGAATTAGAATGAATTTTTTTATTTGTGTATTATTTATTTGTTTATTTATTTATTTTTGTGCTGGTATTGGGGCTTGAACTCAAGGCTTTGCCCTTGCCCAGCTAGTTTACTCATGGCAACACTTGAACCATGCCTCAGCCTGTGGCCCTTTAGTAGTTATTTTGGAGTTGAAGTCTTGAGAACATTTCTGCCTGGCTGGGTTTGAAACTTCATCCTCCAGATCTCAGCCTCTTGGGAAGCCAGGATTACAAGAATTTATGTATACTTATTATAACCAGATTGCAACATGACTGATTTCAACAGATAATCATAAACCCAATTATTCTATTAAATTCCAAGTAATCTCTGGCAACTATAGCAATGGGTCAAATCTAGCCTACTGCTTGTTTTCATAAACAATTTTAACAAGACACAGTCATAGTTATTCATTTTTCCATTGTCTATGCAGAATTGAAAATTGTAATAGAGACTGAATGACCCACAAAGCCTAAAATATCCACTATCTAGCCTTTATAGGAAAAAAAAAAAATTCAGGGCCCTTTCTAGAACACAAAGCCTGTTGTACTCACCCGAGGTGTTGTCTTCCTGTATTGATCACCTCCATCTATCACATCCTTCATGATTTTTCCCTTGAGATATTCATACTCTTCTGGACTTAGGTGAATAGATTCTAAAGTTTTTCCACAGCCTAAACACTGACCACTGCAATTACAATGTTTTTTATGTTAAGTAATGTCCTGGAAAAGGACTTTTTCTAAAATGAATAATTCCTAAGCTGAGGAAATTGAAAGTCAGTGAGAACTTAAAACACTGGTGATTATTATGTACATACAATTTTTTGTAAGCCTAAAAATATCACAGATCACTGTACCAAAAAATCCAAACAAGTGATTGTCATGCACCTGAATAAAACTTTTAAAATAGTTCTGGATCTCTAGGCATTCACACACACTGAGATCAAAGGAGGACACTCTTAGGGAACAAAGGCACAATGCCTCTGGCCATATAAAATAATATTTCCTGAAATGAACTCTAGAAAATGGAAAAAGAAGGTATCCATTTCTTTTTGTCTTGTTTGTTCACTTATCTATCTTTGGGTACAGATATGTAGGGGGTAGAGAAACAAAGGGACAAAGGGTAAACAAATGCAGCAATGGTACTCACTAGACACTATGTTGAAAATGAACTATCCAACTTGTGCATGTGGACAGGAGGCAAAAACTGGGAGGGAACCATGGAAGGGGTACCCGACTTATGAAACAGTAACCCCTCTGTATATCATCTTTATAATAACAATTTTAAAAATATTTAATAATTTTTTAAAAATTCCTGAATCACAACTGGGGTCCCAAATCTTTAGAGACAAATACCTTTACAGACTCATAATACCAAGAAGAAAAACATTTTGACCATTACAGAGTCTCTGTATACAAAATATGGCTTTTTTTCTCCTCAAGCACTCTAGTGATACATAATCTTAATTAATTATCCTATTCCTAAAGTGTTCTTAAATATTTTTAAATCAATAGCAAGAAGAATCAAACAATTTCTTTTCTTTTTTTGGGGGGGGGAGGGGGTCCAGTTGTGGGGCCTGAACTCTGGGCCTGGGCACTGTCCCTCAGCTCTTCAGCTCAAGGCTAGCGCTCTACCTACCACCTGAGCCACAGCACCACTTCCGGCTTTTTTCTTTTTGCTTATGTGGTGCTGAGGAATAGAACCCAAGGCCTCATGTATGCAAGGCAAGCGCTCTACCTCTGAGCCACCTTCCCAGCCCCTCAAACAATTTCAAAATAAGTTAGCAATAACCTGAATCAAACAAGTTTAAAAAAAGCTGAATGTTGGTCTATACCTTTCCTGGATTGTGGTGAATTGTCCTTTCCATTGTTTTCCAGGCATACTACAAAAAAAAAAAAGATCAGAGGACTAAATCAGCAAAAGTTGTTAAATTCCAAGGAAACAGAAAGACATTCATTGTATTTAGTAACTCAGTAAGATCCACCTCTGAAAAGGTCAGGATACTTTCTTATAAATGTTTGATAAGAGTGGTTGTTATCTTGTGATGGAGATAAAGGACTGGTGGATCCTACCATTCATCTCATTCTTTCTGGCTTTGCTGCCATCCAACCCTGTCTCTTACAAATCTAAATTTACCTTCTCTGGAGCTGTAGAGGAAGCAGATGACCTGCTGGATGGTGATGACTCACACCTATTATCCTAGCTATTCAGATGCCCAAGATTTGAGAAATCACGGTCTGAAGCTAGCATAAGAAGAAAAGTCTGAAATTCTTTTTTTAGTCAGTCATGGGGCTTGAATTCTGAGCCTGGGTGCTGTCCCTGAGCTCTTCAGCTCAAGATGAGCACTCTACCACGTGAACAACAGCACCACTTCTGGTTTTCTGGTGGTTTATTGGAAATAAGAGTCTCACAGACGTTCCTGTCTGAGCTGGCTTTGAACAGTGATCCTCAGATCTCAGCCTCCTGAGTAGCTAGGATTATAGGCCTGAGACACCAGTACCCAGCTTAAGTCTGAGACTCTTATGTCCAATTAACTAGCAAAAAGTGGGGAGTGGAGGAGTGGCTCAAGTGGAAGAGTGCCAGCTATCAGCCAGAAAAAAAAGCAGAGTGAGAGTATGAGGCCCTGAGATCAAGCCCCAGGATTGACAGAAAGAAAGAGAAAGAACAAATGACCTTAATAGTATCATCTCTAAATCAAAGTCAACTTTCCCCTATTCCATAAAGCTTTCAGAGTAACTGCTCCTGTGAGCAATGAGAGTAACGTCCCTCATTTTTTTTTCTATTGTTTTATACCACTGTTAACTATCGGATACTATATTCCTAGTCAGGTGAGAAGGCCAACATAAAGATATTATGTCACAACCCATTTATAGTACCTAACCTTAATTTTGGAGTCATCAAAGAATTATTGCTTCATTTATTTTTTAATCAGCCTATTCTTTTTTTTTTCCTGTTCCGAGGGCTTGAACTCAGGGCCTGGGCACTGCCCCTGAGCCTCTTTGTGCTCAAGGCTAGTGCTCTACCATTTGATACACAGCACCACTTCTGGCTTTTTCTTAGTAGTATACTGGAGGTAAGAGTCTCACAGACTTTTCTGCCCTGGCTGGCTTCCAACTGGAATCCTCAGATCTCAGCCTCCTGAGTAGCTAGGATTATAGGTGTGAACCACTGGTGCCCAACTAGCCTATTCTTTTCCTCTTTTTTTTTTGCAGGGGGGGGGGGGGGAATGGGGGTGAGAGAAGTGGTGGTGAGACTGGGTTTTGAACTCAAGGACCATTCTACCTTTGAGCCATATTCAGTTTATCCTCTCCTCCTTCATTCTACGCATATTACGATCACTTCCTATTGATTATATCACCATCTCCTCTTACTCTGTGTGTGTGTTTGCACATGCATGTGCACCAGACTAGTACTGGGGCAACTCAAGGCCTCACACTCTTTTGGCTTTCTTGCATGCTTACCACTTGAGTCAGGCCTCTACTCCAGTGTTTTCCTGGTTACTTAGAAATGGAGACATAATGGACTTTCTGCCTAGGCTGGCTTGAACCTTGATCTTCCAGATCTCAAGCTTCTGAGTAGCTAGAATTACATGTGTTAGCCACTGCTCCTCCCAGTTCTTAATTCAGGATCCCATGTTATCTCATTCAAACAAAAGGTTGTATTTAAACAAACATCATATTTTTAGTCTTAACCCCGTCTAATCTGCTTCCCATTATTTTATCAATTACTTTTCTAAAACTACACTCCAAAATCAAAATTCTTTTTTTTTTTTTTTTTTGGGTCCAGTGGTGGGGCCTGAACTCTGGGTCTGGGCGCTGTCCCTCAGCTCTTCAGCTCAAGGCTAGCACTCTACCACTTGAGCCACAGCACCACTTCCAGCTTTTTTCTTTTTGGTTATGTGGTGCTGAGGAATCGAACCCAGGGCGCCTCAGCCATGCAAGGCAAGCGCTCTACCACTGAGCCACCTTCCCAGCCCCAAAATCAAAATTCTTGATAACAGAATAAAATCCAAACTCTGGAATGCTGTTAAAATTAGAATGAAGGCTGGAGTTATGACCTAAGTGGTAGAGTACCTGCCTAGCAAGAACAAGTCTCTGAGTTCAAATGTCAGTACTGAAAAAATAAACCAACAAGTTATATACTTGAGATTAGACAGAATAAATACAGGTCTAGTACTTCAATCGGATTTCAGAGGACCTTCTAAAATACTAACACAGACCAATAACAACTCCAGTAGAACATTAAATTCCACTCTTGCTACAATTTCTAGTCACAGGTACATCATGCTATATTAATCTGAAAAACATTTCAGAAACGACTTCAGAAAACAAAATAATAGTTCTAAAAGAAAAAATAAAAAAATTTAAGTGCTCTATAATTACTGTTATGTAATATATTAGAAGAAATTGATTTTGCTATTTTTTAGAGACCAAAACAACATAAAAGAGGGGCTATTTGTAAGAGATAAATATTAAAATAAATGCATGCAAACAAAAATCAAAATTACCTTTCAAACCATGTTTTTATACTGTGTACAAATGATTCTCCAGGATACAGCTGGTTATTTCTTAGATACAAAAGGATGTCTAGTAGTTTGTTTGAATAGTGATCATCTTTTATGCCTTTTCCAAAATCAAAGAAGGCTTTTAAAGTTTCCATCATAGGAATAATATTATGCCCTAGCAATTCCTGATGCAAATTCCAAGCTGTGTCCACATCTTGATGAAGGAGAGCTCCCTGGATACAGTCACTATAGTTCTTTTTTGAAGGGATCATGACTTTTTTCATATCCTCTAATAGCAGCAAGGCCTCTCTCCACCTGTCTGAATGGATTAATCCCCGGATAAGAAGACCGTAACCTGAAGATTCTAAACGCTTGTATCTGGATTTCATGATTTCATAGACATCAATAACTTCTGATGTTTGCTTATGAACAACACAGAGATACAAATACTTTACTAGTAAATTATAACTTACTATTCCATTGTTTTTTGCTGCTACCCATGCCAATAGAGATTTAGCCACATCTATTGAGGCATGACACTGAGTCATCTGAGAACTGATCCAGTCTTCAAAATTTGCCTTTCCTTCAAAATCTTCTTTAAGTCTATCCCACTCCTCTGAATTCAAAGGTTTTGTTGGGAGTTGAATACTGCTTCTCTCCTTGAGTAAGGCATGATCTTTACTCTGTAGATTAGTCAACAGTGATCTCTTCTTAGCAGCTCCAGCTGCAAAAAGATAAGAAGAATCAGAAGAAACTTGCTTCTTATGGTCCTTGTCTCCTTTCTTGAGAAATCTGGTGTTGGCAATCAGATCCATTGCTTTGGTATTCTGTAAAGACATAGTTTTAAGAGAAAACCATCTCTGTTGGTTCCTGATGGCACAGTAACCAGGGGAAAAGAAATAGATAGAAGAGTGCCCTGGGTCCAGCCCAAAGTAAGGTTTGTTCTTCCACAGCTTAGGAAAGCTTCGAAAACCAGACAAACAGAAAGCCATTCTGCAGTGAAAGCAGCACCAGACAATGAGTGTAATGTTTTCTTTAAAAAATAAAAAAAAAATAAAATTTAAAAGGCCTACTTATACAGCAAAATTATAAACGAAGGGACTGATGATTAAGGACTGGGCGTCAAAGAGCATCTATCTAAAGACTTATTTCTCCTTTACAAACAAATGATGGTTCTTCTTTGGGGGTTATTTCAGTATCAACAAAAGTGAGTTCTCTCCATTGAACAGCAACTGGGGGACATCCAACACTGGTCCCGAGCACTAATCCAAGGACAGAAGAGGATTCCTTTGGTACCTCTTACATTCCAATCTGCGAACCTGAGGCAAAAGCACAAGAGGGAATGATGTTTAATTCAAAGTGGATCACTACGGTCCTGAAAATGATCAGGTCTGTACAGGAGTGGGCATCGGAGAACAAAGTTAAAACCGTGACCAGAAGACCCTCAACCTTAGCCCCATAGCAGTCACAATGACGAAAAACAGTCTAGGGATCCCCGCTCAAGGTATGCCTCCCCAGGCCACAAAATTCCTCAGACGGGAGAGGAGACCTGGTGAGGTAGGGAGTCAGCGGAACCAACAACTCAGATAAGCAAGTGGGGGCCAGGAAGACCGGCGATTTGACCGTGGAATGAAGTTCATTCAACAACTCACTCAAAAACTTCTTCCCACAACTTCATTCAACAACTCACCACAGCACGCTTAACGCAACCATAAACTCGGCAGGAACTACAGGGTCCACAATGCACCGCGACGTCCCACGCATGCGCAGGCGTGACTGATAGGAAAGGCCTTCTGCCCGGCCTGGAGGCGATTAGAGGGGGAGAAATGGTGATTTTGGAGATTTTAGTGGCGAAGAAGGCTAGAGACGGCTGATAAAGGTTCTACTACACCACGAGACCGTGAGGGCTTCTAGATCAGTGAAAAGAGATATTGAAGATCTAGCTGCGTTCCGGCGGGAATCGCGGGGAACTACCAGATCACGTGGTGCGCATGCGCCAGGGACCCAAGCTGAAGCATATGTAGGCTTTTTCTGTCTGACCTTTAGAGTCGGGTTTGGTAAGGTTGGGACGTCTCCTCGAGAAGGATCACTTTTTCCCTCTCTTTTCCTTGTCTGTTTCCCACCTGTGAGCGTGATGCTCATCCACAATAGCTACTGTACAGTAATCGCTTTTTTGCTTCTCTGACAGTACTTCCGCCCGCGTCCAAGATGGCTGTGGGATGACGTTCCTGACATCCTGTGGGTTCGGCTGCGTCTGACGTAAGCGGCAGCGTCTGACGTAAGGGCTGGTAAGAGGTGGAGCAGTCAACAAACAGCAAATGCGGGTGCTGGTGCGCCAGAGTCAACTATGGACTGGAAAGAAGCGCTTCGCCGGAGACTAGCGACTCCCCGCAGGGATCGGGAGGGTGAGTTTGGGAGGGGCAGCTGGCTGGGGTGGGGAGAACTAAGAGGAGGAGCCAGTGGGAGCCGTAAAACTCCTTTGTCTTACTCTGTAAAACTGACCCAGGGAGGCGGGAGTGGAATAGGCTTTACTGAAAAGAACGGGCTTGACTCGAACTCCTTGGGAAGTGAAGGAACGAGAAGCTTAGCCGTAGCTCCTGACTTCCATACTCTCGGTCTCGACTTGTGAAGAATAACCGAGAACTCAGGCTCCAGTAAATTCTTCCACCCGCGCGTGTTGCTTGTTTTGTTTTAAGGGTCTCCTTATGGAGCCCAAGCAGGCCTCCCATCTGCTTCCTACATTTTTAGCTTCACCGATGTTATCCATTTTAGATTTTTCAACTCATTTTTCCTTGTCCCTTTTCTCTGCCTCCTTCACACTTGCCTCATAGCTTCTCAGTTCCACACCTGCACTCCAGGCAGGTGCAATTGGCTAGAGAGAAACAACCCTAGTGAGTTGCAGTAACTTTTAATCCATGTCCACTAGGCTAAAATAGATGGCTTAGTCGCATTTGTCACCTCCCAACCATAAGTGTGGTTCTCTGCCTCCACTGTTGGAGGACTGTCCAGGCTTTTATTTGAGAGCCCCTCCCCTCCAGCACCAGATCACATTTCCTTACTTATATTCACTGACTTCTCTCCAGCCTTTCCCTCAATTTCTTTCATACATCATCAAATTTTCGTTCCCTTCTAGATCACTGCCATTAGCACCGACAAACGTATGGTAATGTACCCTATCTTTAAAGAAGTTCTTTGAGCCAGGTTCTGGTGTCTCAGGCCTGTAATCCTAGCTACTCGGAGACTGAGATCTGAGAATTGTGGTTCTAAGCTCTATACACTAGATTCCCAGTAATTTTTTTTTCCATTGCTTAGAATTGACCTCACAGCCTTGTGCATACTAAACAAGTGCTGTTCCACTGACCCACAATCCTAGCCCCAATAAATATATTTGGTAGAATTAATTAGGTATACTCTATAGGTCTATATGAGAAGTGGTCATTTCAGGCAGAGACAAACCATAGTGATAAACAAAAATGGGCTGGGAAAGTGGCTCAGTGGTAGAGCGCTTGCCTTGCATGCATGAGGCCCTGGGTTTGATTCCTCAGCACCACATAAGCAAAAAGAAAAAAGCTGGAAGTGGCGCTGTGGCTCAAGTGGTAGAGTGCTAGCCTTGAGCTGAAGAGCTGAGGGACAGCGCCCAGGCCCAGAGTTCAGGCCCCATGACCGGACCCCCCCCCCCAAAAGAAAAAGTATGGGGAGCATTCTGAGTTATCAATTCTCGTTTTCTTGCAAAATTTAATAGTTGAGCTGGATGTGCTAGTACACATTTATAATCTCCTTTGATTCCAACTACTTGGGATGTGGGAGCAGGAGGATGACAGTTTGAGGTCAGCCCAATCAAGAGTTAGTGAGACCCTATCTCAAAACAAAATACAAACAGAAGGGCTGAAGGCATGGCTTAAGTGGTATAGTACTTAACTTGCAAGTTTAAGGCCTGTGGTTCAATCCCCAATGTGGGGAAAAACAATTAGTGGTTGAAGATGTAGAGGGAGCTGTTTCAGTGAAATGCTGTGGTTCCTGGTATTTCAAGGAAGTTAATATGGTATTCAATGTCTAAACGTAATTTTGAAGACCTGTTTTGGGTCTGCAAATATTTTAACTTAATATAAGGTATAGGGAGATCTGAATAAAAATATTATTTGAATTTTAAATTATGTTTTCCCTTTAATACATTTTATTATCAGGAAAAAAAAGTGAACAAGAACTAAAAGATGAAGAAATGGATTTATTTACCAAATACTACTCAGAATGGAAAGGTGGTAAAAAAAACACAAATGAATTCTATAAGACCATTCCTCGATTTTATTACAGGGTAAGTGATATTTAATCAGATGTCTCTCAGAGTCTACACATAAAATATAATTTCAAGCTGTGCGCAAGTGACTCACGCCTGTAATCCTAGCTATTCAGGAGGCTGAGATCTGAGGATAGTGGTTCAAAGCCAGCCCCGGGCAAGGAAAGTCCTTGTGGCTCTTATCTCCAATTAACCCCCAGAAAACCAGAGGTGGCACTGTGGTTCAAGTGGTAGAGTGTTTGCTTTGAGCTGAAGAGCTCAGGGACAGCGTCCAGGCCCAGAGTTCAAGCGCCATGATCAACAAAAATTCATATCTATCTATATATATATATATACACATACATATATATGTATGTATATATATATAATTTCAAAATTGAGATCCAGAATTTGTAATTTATTGTTTGTACTGGAGGTTGAACTTAGAGCTTTGTACTTGCTAGGCAGGCACTCTTACCTCATGAGCCACAGAATTTGTATTTTTTAAATGTTTGTTTTTCCAGTAGTTGAGCACATATGTGTGGACACACAGGAAAAATTGAGAGCCAAGTAAAGTAGCTCATTCCTATAATTCTACCTACTCAGGAAGTGGCGATCAAGAGGTTTACAATTTATGGCAAAAAGTTACCAAGACCTTATCTAACAATCTGCACATGATGCTGTGTACCTATTGTCCAGCTACAGGGAAGATGTAAATAAAGATTGCAATCCCACCTGGCCTAGGAAAAAACATGGCACCCTATCTGAAAAAAGCAAAAAGAGCTGGAGAAGTGGCTTAAGTGGTTGAATGCCTTCCTATCAAGTACAAGCAAGCCCTGTGTTCAAAACCCCAGTACTAAGAAAAAAAAATACATGAGATGCTGGGGGTGGATATAGCTCACTGTATGCTTGACTAGCATGTAAAAGGCTTTTGATTTTATCCCTATTCCTGCCATTAATCTTGAACTCGACTATTAGCTTTTTCAGGACAGAGATCTGGCATTGCTGTTCGCTGAATTTTCTTTTTCTTTTTCTTTTTTTTTTTGCCAGTCCTAGGGCCTAAACTCAGGGCACTGTTCTGGACCTTCTTTTGCTCAAGGCTAGTGCTCTACCACTTGGCCCACCGTGCCACTCTGGCCTTTTCTGTTTATGTGGTACTGAGGAATTGAACCCAGGGCTTCATGCATGCTAGGCAAGCTCTCTACTACTAAGCCACATTCCCAGCCCCTCACTGAATTTTTTATGGGTCTCTGTTTGTTAAATGAATGTTAAGATGAGGTACAAGAAGTGATTTGGGACAGTGGCATGTAGTTATTTCATAAAGTCACATAGCATTTCACTGATCCAGTAGTCTGACATTTTCATGAAGAAATTTATGTTTTTAGTTGCCAGCTGAAGATGAAGTCTTACTACAGAAATTAAGAGAGGAATCAAGAGCTGTCTTTCTACAAAGGAAAAGCAGAGAACTTTTAGATAATGAGGAATTACAGGTAAGAACTGAGTAGAAAGTTGATATAGAGCCATGTAGATGATGTAGAGCCCATAATTTTAACTCCTTGAGAGGCCTGAGATTGGGAGGATCATGGTAGAAAGCCAGACGAGGCAAAAAAAAAAAAGGGGGGGGGGGACCATTTTCAACCCATAAAAACTGGACATGGTGATTTGTACCTGTCATCCCCTCTGTATGAGAAGCATAAATAAAAGGTTCATGGTCCAGGCTTCTCGAAGCAGAAAACAAGACCCTATTTGAAAATAATAAAAGCAGAAAGGGGGCATAGCTCAAGTAGTAGAGTGCCTAGGGAGCACAAGGCCCACGTTCAAACCCCAGGACCTTAAAAACATGTTGCTGTAGAAGATACCCTTTTCTTTTTTGTGCTAGTTACCAAGCAGGATCTCAGTGTGTCTACAGAGTTAGCATTGATACTGCATCACCTCTTAGAGTAGAGCAGGTGCCTGCCAAAATCAGCTGCTAAACTTGGGTGAGTCATGTCCCCCAAAATTAGTGTTGTTAGGCTTGATTTTGCTGAAGACCCTGGATTATTCTAATCTGGAGCCAGTTGAGAACCTCTATTGTAGAATCACATTCAAGAGATTCAAATACAGGCCCTGCTGTATGACTTTTAGGCAATGACTCAAAAGTAGGGACAGTTGTCTATATTGCATAATTACATGCACTAAAGAGGCAGTATATTTGAAAAACTTAAAATTATAGTAGAAAATAAGTGTTATTTTTGTTGTTGCTAGTAATCAAAAGATAATAAGGCATAAGACTGATGTTAATACTATCAGACAATCCTTTTAATGTAAACAATACATTGAGCCTGGCACAGGTGGCTCACACCTGTAATCCTAGCTACTCAGGAGGTTGAGATCTGAGGACAGTGGTTCAAAGCCAGCCTGGGCAGGAAAGTCCGTAAGACTCATATCTCCAATAAACCACTTTAAAACGGAAAACCGGAAGTGGCGCTATGGCTCAAGCAGTAGAGCACTTGCCTTCAGTTGAAGAGCTTAGGGACTCAGACCCAGAGTTCAAGCCCCACGACCAACCAAAAATAATAATAATAATACATTGAACTACATTTAATTATTTTAACTTTGTAATATGTTCTTTTCTGTAATTCTCTAAAGAACTTATGGTTTTTACTGGATAAACATCAGACACCACCTATGATTGGAGAGGAAGCAATGATCAATTATGAAAATTTTTTGAAGGTTGGTGAAAAGGCTGGACCAAAGTGCAAGTAAGGATATTATAAAAAGAAGTATATTAAGCAATTTAAATGCCTCAAAAAAAACTGAAGTAAATATTTTGACAAGTATCAGTTTGGGTTGCTAAAATTTAATAAAATTACTTACACTTAAGAACATTGAAGCCAGACTCCAGTGGCTCACACCTGTAATCCTAGCTACTTAGGAAGCTGAGATCTGAGGATCACGGTTCAAAGCCAGCCCAGGCAGGAAAGTCCTGAGACTCTTTTCTCCAATAAACCACTCAGAAAACCAGAAGTGGTGCAGTGGCTCAAATGGCAGACCACTAGCCTTGAGCTGAAGAGCTGAGGGGCAGCGTTCAGGCCCAGAGTTCAAGCCCCATGATCGACAAAAAAAAATGTTGGCATGAAATTATTTAAATATTTATATATAAGCCAGATGCTAGGGGCTCATGCCTGTAATCCTACCTACTCAGGAAGCTAAGATCTGAGAATTGTGGTTGAAAGCCCGCCAAGACAGGAAAATCAACTTATAGCTCCAATTAGTTTACAAAAAAGCCTAAAATGGAGCTATGCCTCAAGTAGTAGAGCACCTTGAACAAAAAAGCTCAAGGACAGTTCCCAGACCTTTCAGTTCAAGCCCCAGGACCAGCACCAATAAAAAAATTATATATAAAATATACATATATATTATATATATATATAAAGTCTGGCTGCACTCATAGCACTCTGGAGGCTGAGGCTGAAGGACCAAAAGGTAAAGGCCTGCCTAAGCTACATAGTATGACCCTGTCTCAAAAGAAAAGAAAAGAAAAACCCACATAGTTTAGTCACACTTAAAGCTCTTCATTCTTCATACAGAAAAATGAGAAGAAAAGAGTATGCAAATATGTATAACTTCATATTTCAACTTTTGGGGACTTGTCACTTTGACTTTTTTTCTGCCTTTAATTTTGTGAATTTATGCTGTTTTCTAATTTTCATGGAGGTCATTTTATAATATGTTGGCACATTTTCAATCTTTATTTCTTTTTCTTAGGCAATTTTTTACTGCAAAAGTCTTTGCTAAACTCCTTCATACTGATTCATATGGAAGAATTTCCATCATGCAGTTCTTTAACTATGTCATGCGAAAAGGTGATTTGTCTTTAATTGTGCTTCAACTCCTGTCTGGGAATTAAGATTTTTGATCTGTGCTTTTATAGTATTTCATGTGATAGAACTCTGTTACCAAGTATACATAGCATAATTTAGAATATTTACTAGAAAGATTCTTTCATGGAGGTTTATTTACTCTTATGTCACCAATATTACAAGTTGATTTGCCTAAAAAATAGTCTCACACTATTGCTCCATAAATGTGGCATCAGTTAAACAACTTGGAGTTAAGAAACCTGTAAGTACAATAATGATCTGTGGAATATTAGTGTATGCCATCTCCAATTAATACACTTTGTTATAATTACATCAGTGGAAAATAAAAGAAGTTTCACTGAAGATGTAGCATGACAGCTGTCCCCATTTAGTAAAACACCAAGTTCAACTGGTTAAGAACAGTATCCTCTACTCTTAGGGGGAAAACCCAAAGTTGTCAGTCTTCTGAACATTTTAAATGCTATTTATGGAAACAAATTCCAGGAAATGGGAGCATGGGTTTGGTTTAGTGTGGGTTTTTGTTTTGTTTTGCTTTTGTTTTGCCAGTCCTGGGACTTGAACTCAGGGCCTAAGCACTGTCCTTGAGCTTCTTTTGCTCAAGGCTGGCACTCTACTACTTGACCCACAGTACCACTTCTAGCTTTTTCTGTTTATGTGGTACTGAGGAATCGAACTCAGGGCTTCATGCATGCTAGGCAAGCACTGTCTCACCAAGCACATTCCCATTCCTTTTTTGTCTTTTTAATGGGAGCAACTAGTGAGCATGGAAGTAGAGGGAGGAAAAGTGAACAAATGCAGTGATTATATTTAGTATACACTGTGTGGAAAATGAACTGTGCAAATTGTGGGCAAGGACAAGAGGGGGAAACAGAAAGCTAAGGAAGGGGTAACACTGTCCTACCTTATGAAATGTCAAACCCTCTGTACAACAGCTTAATAATAACAAAATTATATATTTTTAATGCAAAAAAAAAAAACAAACTCAGTGCCCATGGCTCATACCTGTATTGCTAGCTATTCAGGAGGCTGAGATCTGATGATCACAGTTTGAAGCCAGTCCAGGTAGGAAAGTCTGTAAGACTCTTACCTCCATTAAACTGCCCAAATAGCCAGTAAAGCTGTGGCTCAAGTGGTAGAGCACTAGCCTTTAGCAAAAAGAAGCTCAGCAACAGTGACCAGACACTGTTCAAGCCACAGGACCTGCTCCAAAAAAGAGAAAGAGAGAAAAACAGTATCCTCTAGCACATCACTTTTACTATAGATGCAATCATGGTAGAATTGTTGAAATTTGCCACCATATGCTATTATTTTGCTTTAGACAAACCAAGAAGTTAATAATTACTTAATGTATA
Organism: Dipodomys spectabilis; assembly: GCF_019054845.1. NCBI lineage: Eukaryota > Metazoa > Chordata > Mammalia > Rodentia > Heteromyidae > Dipodomys > Dipodomys spectabilis. The sequence continues at coordinate 2,362,150 of NW_024870719.1, read as the reverse complement.
TGAGAAGGGTTGTTGGATTGGCTCTAATCCGGAGCTTTTTATCTTCTTTTCACACATATGCTGAAATAATAAATCTTAATAGTTGTATTTCATGTTCTTGTATGTCAGTCTGGCTGCATCAAACAAGAATAGGACTCAGTTTATATGATGTTGCTGGTCAAGGATACCTTCGAGAATCTGTAAGTATTAACCAAATTTTAATAACTATTATAGACACCAAATATTGATAATGAGTGTTGGGATTATAGGAGGTAAATCTCATTAGTGTGTGTGTGTGTGTGTGTGTGTGTGTGTGTGTGTGTGTGTGTGTGTGTGTGTGTGTGTGTGTGTGTGTGTGTGTATGATCTGAGGCTTAAACTCTGGGCACTTTACCTGAGCATTTGTGCTCACGCTAGTGCTCTACCATTTGAGCCACAGTTCCAATTCCACTTCTGGCTTTTTAGTAGCTAATTGGAGATAAGTCTCATAGACTTTCCTGCCTCCGCTGGCTTTGAACCACAATCCCTGGATCTCAGCCTCCTGAGTGGCTAAGAATTACAGGCATGATCCACCAGTGCCTGGCAGTTTCTCTGTTTTCATAGTGTTTGCTCTTGCAAATATGTTACTAAAAGTATATATTGACTATATAAATTATTCTTTAGATTTTTTTTCTTCAGCCTTTACAAACATTTCTAAAAGAAAATGAAAATTTTTAATGGGCTTAAAATCATTCTGGTTAGGAAGTGGCGCTGTAGCTCAAGTGGTAGAGCACTCGCCTTGAGTTGAAGAGCTAAGGGACAACACCCAAGCCCAGAGTTCAAGCCCCACGACCGACAAAAAAAAAAAAAAAATCATTCTGGTTAATCTTGAATGATATCCATGTGTAACTATTTTCAGAAGTATCAGGAATTTTCTCTTTTTAATTTTTTTCAGTCCTGGGGCTTGAACTCAGGGCCTAGGCACTGTCCCTGAGTGTCTTTTGCTCAAGGCTAGCACTCTACCACTTGAGCCAAAACACCACTTCCTGCTTTTTCTGTGTATGTGGTCCTGGGGAATCAAACCCAGGGCTTCATGCATGCTAGGCAAGCACTCTACAACTAAGCCATATTCCCAGCCCTTCCCTTTTTTTTTTTTTGTTTGGGGGTAGGGGAGTCCGGTCGTGGGGCCTGAACTCTGGGACTGGGCGCTGTCCCTCAGCTCTTCAGCTCAAGGCTAGCACTCTACCACTTGAGCCACAGCACCACTTCTGGCTTTTTTCTTTTTGCTTATGTGGTGCTGAGTAATCGAACCCAGGGCCTCAAGCATGCAAGGCAAGCACTCTACCACTGAGCCACCTTCCCAGCCCTGCCATGCCCTTCCCTTTTTTAAAGAAAACTACTGTAAGTTGTGTAGTATAGAGTATCTGAACCTTTGCTAGTTTTCTCTTTCATCTTCCTTCATTCATAAACTGTAATGTGGCCTTTTGTTGTTGTTGTTGTTGATCGTGGGCCCTGAACTCTGGGCCTGGCCATTGTCCCTCAGCTCTTCAGCTCAAGGCTAGCACTCTACCACAGGAGCCATAGCACTACTTTGACCTTTTTCTGCTTATGTGGTGCTGAGGAGTTGAACCCAGGGCCTCATGCATGCAAGGCAAGCACTCTACCACTGAGCCACCTTCCCAGCCTCACATCCCCCACACACACACTTTTTTTTTTTTTTTGGGTCCGGTTGTGGGGCCTGAACTCTGGGCCTGGGCGCTGTCCCTCAGCTCTTCAGCTCAAGGCTAGCGCTCTACCACTTGAGTCACAGCGCCACTTCCGGCTTTTTTCTTTTTGCTTATGTGGTGCTGAGGAATCGAACCCAGGGCCTCTGGCATGCAAGGCAAGCGCTTTTACCACTGAGCCACCTTCCCAGCCCCCACACACACTTTTTTTAAACCTCCTCATATGCCCGTATTCTTTCTTGGTGCTTCTGTAAGAATCCCATTCTTACCATATAATGCTCACTACCAAATAGAAGACTTAAAATATATAAGCGTCTCATTACAAAAGGTATATGGTACCTTGTGCAATTTGATGTAGAGTTAGTTCAGATTTCTGTAAATGGAATCTCCTTTCACTTATGCTATGAATCTTCCTGGGACAAGTATAATTGTTTCAGACCAACTTGACAATAAAAAGGCTCTTGAGGAAGGGAAGATGATAGAAAGGGGGCATGACTGATAAAGATGCATTGTACACAGAAGCAAATATGTGAAGTTGAAACCCCACTGTTTAACAATTTTAAGATAAGAGGAAGCTGAGGTGGCTAGAGCACAAAAGTTAAAGTGGCAGGAGATCAAGTCAGAGAGGTATGTGGGGACTACATGGAGAGCCTTTTTAAGCCATAGTAAGGAGTTTGGATTGGGGCTGGGAGTGTGGTTTAGTGGTAGAGTGCTTGATGAGCATGCATGAAGTCCTGAGTTCGGTTCCTCAGTACCACATACAGTGCTGGAAATGGCACTGTGGCTCAAGTGGTAGAGTGCTAGCCTTGAGCAAAAGAAGCTCAGGTACAGTGCACAGGCCCTGAGTTCAAGCCCCAAGGACTGGCAATAAAACAAAAAACAAAACACCACACATACACACACACACAAAACATAGCTTTGCAAAGATTTATTCCATTAAAAGCAATATATTACATGCTAATACAACCTACCTAGCATTTCTAGCTCATAGCAATCTTTCAACATCTGCCATGCTGAGTGTGACAGATATCCCCACATTTCCCTCAAACTTGAACCATCAGCTCACTGCAGTGCTTCCCAAGCACCTAAGTGCATAATTTGGGAACTGTAGAAATTGTCTTTGTATCAGTGATGAGAATATGGCCTCTGTTGAGGAGGTAAGAAGTATGCCATTGTCTATTACAATTTATACATGTGTCTATGTTTTAACCTAGGAATTCCATTTATAAGAAGTGTATACTACAGTCTTCCACAGTAGGTTTGAATGAAAAATTAGTTTATCTCTTTATGATATTTTTAGTGTAACAAAATATTAGAAGCAACTGAAATGTCAGAGACCTAGTAAAATAAATTTTGGTATGTTTATACAACAAAATTAACAGTTTTGTAAAGTAGTAGCTCTTAAATATGCCTCTGTGGAATGACTATAAAGAATATTGTTAAATGACAAAAGCAGTTTTTGTAGTATGGTGCTATATCTTGTATTTAAAGAACATGAGAATTATACAAAAATATGTATTGGTTGTATGTGCATTGGTTGTATGTAGAAAGCCATACAGATGTTGAAATATAAACTTCCAGCTACTTGGGAGGTTTGAGTGAAGGGGATCTTTTGAGTTCAGATTTTCAAGGACCACCTAGGCAATATAATGAGACCTAGTCTCAAAATAGGGGAAGAAATTTAACTTTGGGGAGAGAAAATAGGGAAGAGAAAACTCTTTTTGGAGATAAGCTCTCATCGTGTAGCACAGGTTGGCCTCTCAACTGCTGAGATTATAGGCATGTAGACCATACCCAACTAATAAAATTTGGGGGCTTGTTGTTTGAAGCAATGTCTGGCCTCAAATTTGTTATGTATCCCAAATTGACTTTGAATTCCTCCTCTTCCTTCAGCTTCCTAAGTGCCAGATAACAGGCAAGCAGTACCAAACCCAACATAGCTGATATATTTTTTATGCTAAATAGTTTTTAGGACTGAAAGTATCTAAGAATCAAGACTGAAGAGAGCAAATAGTCTTTATATTCACTGTACGTTACATAAAAATTGAACTATGAAACGAGTATAGGGATAGGAGGATAGGGGAAAATGATAATTTCTTCAGGGTGTATTATACTCATAACTTGATTTTGGAATTGAAACCTCTTTGTATAACTATTATTAATGATAAAAATCAAGATTGGACATGTAGCAATGTAAACTTTTATTTTCTTTTGTTTTTAGGATTTGGAAAACTACATTTTGGAACTTATTCCTACTTTGCCACAACTAGATGGGCTGGAAAAATCCTTTTATTCTTTTTATGTTTGTACAGCAGTTAGGAAGTTCTTCTTCTTTTTGGATCCTCTAAGAACAGGTAAAAGAAAAACTCACTCTAGATATGAGAATAATATTATATCTGAACCGCAGTACTACAGAAGTCTTGAAAAATGTCACTTTCCTAACATCATTGCTGTTAAAAATCTAGCATCTATCAGCTGAGTGGATGAGGATTATAATTCGAAGCCACGCAGAAGACGAATCCAAGAAACTCTTACCTCCAATTAACCAGCAAAAAAATGCTAGAAGGAGATGTGGCTCAAGTAGTAGAATGCCAGCTGAATGAAAAAGCCAAGCAATAGCATGAGGCTCTGAGTTCAAGCTTCAGTGTCAGCACTAAAAAAAAAAAAAAAAATCTAGCAAATCTTTATTTATTTTATTTTTGTCGGTCATGGGGCTTCAGTTCTGAGCCTGGGCTCTGTCCCTGAGTTTTTCAACCCAAAGCAAGTGCTCTAACATTTGAGCCACAGTGCTACTGCCAGTTTTCTGGTGGATAATTGGAGATAATAATCTCATGGACTGGGGGCTGGGGATGTGGCTCAGTGGTAGAGCGCTTGCCTTGCATGCCTGAGGCCCTAGGTTCGATTCCTCAGCACCACATAAGCAAAAAGAAAAAAGCTGGAAGTGGCGCTGTGGCTCAAGTGGTAGAGAGCTAGCTGAAGAGCTGAGGGACAGCGCCCAGGCCCAGAGTTCAGGCCCCACAACCGGACCCAAAAATAAATAAATAAATAAAATAAAAAATAATCTCATGGACTTTCGTGCCGAGGCTGGCTTTGAACCTTGATCCTGAGATCTCAGTTCCTGAGTAGCTAGGATTATAGGCACCCAGCGCATATCTTTAAAAACAGAGAAATGTAAGAAAAGAAAAGCAGTAAAGGTTTGGTTAGGTTTATATAGATTTTTCAAAGAAGTAGCACTATAGCTCACATGGTAGAATGCATGCCTTGAGCTGAAGAGCTCAGGGACAGTGCCCAAGCCCAGAGGTCAAGCTCATGACTGACAAAAAAAAAAACAAAACTGTGTAACTGTGGAGTTGTACCTAATCTTTTCTTCCTTCTCTAAGAGAAGTACAAAATGAGTAATCATTGTGGCTCCTTCCACTTCTAACAAACACTTACTCTGGTATAATTTGCTGTTGCTGATATGTGACATGCAGAACTATTTTTTTTGTTTTGTTTTTGTTTTTTTTTTTTGGTCCGGTCATGGGACCTGAACTCTAGGCCTGGGCGCTATCCTTCAGCTCTTCAGCTCAAGGCTAGCACTCTACCACTTGAGCCACAGCGCCACTTTTGGCTTTTTTTCTTTTTGCTTATGTGGTGCTGAGGAATCGAACCCAGGGCCTCAGGCATGCAAGGCAAGCACTCTACCACTGAGCCACCTTCCCAGCCCCAGAACTTTTTTTTTTTTTTTTTTTTGTCAGTCATAGGCTTAAACTCTAGGTCTGGGTGCTGTCCCTGAGCTCTTCAGCTCAAGGGTAGCGTAGTGCTCTACTACTTGAGCCATAGTGCCACTTCCGGCCTTTTCTGTTTATGTGGTGCCGAGGGATCAAACCCAGGGTGTCATGCATACAATGCAAGCACTCTACCACTGAACCACCTTCCCAGCCCCAATGCAGAATTAATTCTGCATGTCATATATTTGGAGAAAAGTATGTATTTGGCAATCTGAGAGTCATTTAGCCATGATGTATTTTCTATCTCTTTAACTATCTAAATTAGTAAACATGGCCTCATTAGCAGTATGCTCTGACAAATGTTTGAACCTGCCAAGACAAATACATGTAACTGGGGCAGAGGAAGAAATCCCAAATTCCAATCCTTCATTCTTCTTTCCTTGAAAATCCAGCTATGAATCCATCACAGCACACTGTAGCTGAGGTTATTTTTTAAAACTTCCCAGCTGTAAGCAAATACATGTTTTTTTCCTCTGAAATTTTTTTTATTATTGTGAAAATACTGTACAGAGGGGTTACAATTACATGGGTAAGATAATGAGCACATTTCTTTTTTTTTTTTTTGGGTCCGGTTGTGGGGCCTGAACTCTGGGCCTGGGCACTGTCCCTCAGCATTTCAGCTCAAGGCTAGCGCTCTACCACTTGAGCCACAGCGCCACTTCCGGCTTTTTTCTTTTTGCTTATGTGGTGCTGAGGAATCGAACCCAGGGCCTCAGGCATGCAAGGCAAGCGCTCTACCACTGAGCCACCTTCCCAGCTCTGATGTGCACATTTCTTATCAAGCATTATAGCTTCCTGCTTTGTTTCCCCTTCCCATCCTTCCCCTCCTCCTCCCCCCCCCCCCCCCCGTCCCCCCACCAAAGTTGTAAAGTTCGTTTTTTCGACATAACGACTTGTTGCAATGGGTCCTCCTGTATCCCTGTTTTAACAATTTGTTTTTTCCCTCCCCCTCCACGTATACCAACATCATATATAGTGAAAGCAGGGAATATACCATGGGGGAGGGACATACAAGGCAACAAAGACATAATCTTTTAAATATGGTAGAATCAATCGCATGAAAGATCTTTTTTTTTTTTTTTTGTCGTGGGGCTTGAGCTCTAGGCTTCGGAGCTGTCCCTCAGCAATTCAGCTCAAGGCTTATGCCCTATCACTTGTCCCTCTGAAATTTTGCAAAAAATATGTTTTGAATTTTTTTAATGTATCAGGCACTATGTTAAGCATTTTTCTTTTATTATGCCAGCCTTTGGGACTTGAACTCAAACACTGTCAGTTATCTTTTGTGTTTAAAACTAGTGTTCTATCACTTGAGCCACAGTTCCACTTTTTTTCCCACCTTTTTTGGTGCTTAATTGGAGATGAGTCTTAGACTTTCTTGCCTGGGCTGGCTTGAAACATGATCATCAGGTCTCAGCCTCTTAAGTAGTTAGGACTACTGGCATGAGCCACCAGTGCCCAGCTTTCAATGGTACTTCTATATTTGTCTGCCAGTATAGTACTAGGGCTACAACTCGGGGCTTCTTGATCTTATTCAATTTTTCTCATTCATGGCCGATGCTCTACTACTTCATTCACAGTTTTCCTAGTTAATTGGAAATAATAGTCTCTTGGGTTTGTCTGCATGGGTTGTCTTTGAATCTTTTGTTGTTGGTGGTGGTGGTCGTAGGGCTTAATCTCTGGGCCTGGGTGCTGTCCCTCAGCTCTTCAGCTCAAGGTAAGCGCTCTACCACTTGAACCACAGCACCATTTCTGGTTTTCTGGTAGTTTACTGGAGATAAGAGTTTCACAGACTTTTCCTGCCTAGGCTGGCTTTGAACCAAGATCCTAAGATCTCAGTTTCCTAAGTAGCTAGGATTACAGGCATGAGCCACTGGCTCCCAACTGGCTTTGAATCTTGATCCTCAGATCTCAGCTCTTGAGCAGCGAGGATTATAGACCTGCCAATTTTGAGATTGCTCTTGAAATATACCTTTAAAATTGTTTTTCTTCAACTAAGTTACAGTTTAAAAAAAAAAAAAAAGAATACCAAGGGCTGGAAGGTGGCTCAGTGGTCGAGTGTTTGCCTTGCATGCATGAGGCACTGGGTTCAATTCCTCAGCACCACATAAGCAGAAAAAAGCCAGAAGTGGTGCTGTGGCTCAAGTGCTAGAGCATTAGCCTTGAGCTGAATAGTTGAGGGACAGTAGCCAGACCCAGATCCCAGATTTCAGGCCCCACAACAGACAATACATACATACATATATATGTATACATACACACACACACACACACCAATGCCAGCAACCAGTGGCTCACACCTGTAATCCTAGCTAATCAGGAGGCTGAGATCTGAGGATTACAGTTCAAAGCCAGCCCAGGCAGGAAAGTCCACAAGACTCCAATTAACCACCAGAAAACCAAAAGTGGTGCTGTGGCTCAAGTGGTAGAGTACTTGCCTTGAGCTGAAGAGCTCAGGGACAGTTCCCAGGCCCAGAGTTCAAGCCCCACATCTGACTCCCCGTCCCCCCCCCTTCCCCCCCCCCATCCCCTCAAAAATACCAGGAAGCTGAAACATGTTTTGTCAGTGAGGAGTAATTAAAAGGACAGGGGCTAGATGAATGGAGAGAAGAGTGGCTCCATGCACACTTGTGAAAATGAAACCAGCCAAACTGAGGGGATAGGTGGGGGCTGGAACAGATGGGGAGAATAATGGAAGGGGTGACATTGATCCAGATACATTGTACTCATAAACTAATATGTTGAATTGAAACCCCTTTATATGATTACTTAAAGATAATAAAAAAATAAGTTAAAAAACAAATTGTTCCTGAGCCAGACACGGTGGCTCACACTTGTAATCTTAGATGCTCAGAAGGCTAAGATAGCTGGTCACTGGTGGCTAACACCTGTAATCCTAGCTACTCAGGAGGCTGAGATCAGAGGATCGAGGTTCAAAGCCAACCTGGACAGGAAACCACCAGAAAACCAGAAGTGGCACTGTGGCTCTAAGTGGTAAAGCACTAACCTTGAGTGAAAAAGCTCAGGGACAGTACACCCAGGCCCTGAGAAGCCCCATGACTGACAAAAAAATAAAAATTGAAAAACTTAAAAAAAAATAAATTGTTAAGTGAAATTATGTTTCATTTTGTTTTTAAAGGGAAGATAAAAATTCAAGATATTTTAGCGTGTAGCTTCCTAGATGATTTACTTGAGGTAAATATGCTTTTTCAAATATTTTTAAACTTAATTGTATCACTTTATATTTGCCATCTTCTGATTATGTCTTTGTGTTCTGTGTTTAGCTAAGGGATGAAGAACTGTCTAAAGAGAGCCAAGAAACAAATTGGTTTTCTGCTCCTTCTGCCCTAAGGGTTTATGGTATGTTCTCATTATATACAATTTGAATTATTCATTCCTCAGGTAAGTGGGTTTCAGAGGAGAGTTTTATATATAGTCTATTTTACCTTAAGTTAAAAGTATTCTAATTAGGATCTTGAATTCTAGATACTAAGAATAACCCTTTTTTTTTTGCCAGGGCTGGTGGCTTACACCTATAATCCTAGCCACTCAAGAAACTGAGATCTGAGAATCTTGGTTGGAAGCCATGCCAGACAGGAAAGTACATGAGATTGTTATCTCCAGTTAACCACCAGACAACCAGAAGCAGAGCTGTGGCACAAAGTAGAGTGCTAGCCTTGAGCAGAAAAGCTCAGGGACAGCATCCAGGCTCTGACTTCAAACCCATGTACAACAAAAAAAGCCGGGCACTGGTATTTTATGCCTATAATCCTAGCTATTCAGGAGGCTGAGATCTGAGGATCACAGCTCAAAGCCAGCCTGGATAGGAAAGTCCATGAGACTCTTTATCTCCAATTAACCACCAGAAAAGTGGAAGTGGCACTGTGGCTCAGTGGTAGAGTGCTGGCCTTGAGCAGAAAAACTCAGGGACAGTGCCTAGTCCCTGAGTTCAAGCCCCACAACTGACACAAAAAAAAAAAACTTTTTTGGAATACATTTCTTTCCAATAGAAGAGATGTAATTTGATCTTTCTTATTAACTCAGATATCATTTATAAATGTTATCTTTGTGATAATTTCATTAGTTTGTTACATTATCCTGTTGAATTGTCTTCTGACTCATTTTGGTATCCATTATATAAATTTGCAAATTGATAGCATTTAATTGTTTCTTATTCACCCCTCCTTCTAATTTAGAAACCTAATAAGGTTCTAAAATGTTACAAACAAAATACAAAAATATAAGTGAATTAGGCACCTGTAACTCACAACTGTAATCCTAGTTACTCATGGGGCTGAGATCTAAGGATTGAAGTTGGAAGACAACCCAGGCAGAAAAGGCCATAAGCCTCAAATTAACCAACACAAAGCTGAAAGTGGAGGTATGCTCAAGTGGCAGAGCAATAACCTTGAGCAAAAAAGCTCAGAGACAATGCCCAGGCCCTAAATTCAAGCTCAGTACCAGCACCAAAAAACAAAACAAAATAAAAATAGCCCAAAGACATTAGCCTTCATGGTAGGCTTTCTTTGGCTATTTCTAGATTATTGGTTAATCTCCTTTAGATTCAAGCCATATGTTGATGGCTCATGCCTATAATTCTAGCTACTCTGGAGGCTGAGATGAGTATTGGGGTTCAAAGCCAGCCCTGGCAGGAAAATCTCTTGAGACTCTTCTGTTAACTACCAGAAAACCAAAGAGGCGCTGTGGCTTACAGTGGTAGAGCACTAGCCTTGAGCAGAAGAGCTCAGAGACAACATCCAGGCCTTGAGTTCAAGCCCTACAACCCCACAACCAAAAAACAAAAAAAATATCACTGATTTTTTTCTTTTTTTAGTTGGTTGTGGGGCTTGAACTCTGGGCTTGGGCACTGTCCCTCAGCTCTTCAGCTCAAGGCGAGCACTCTACCACTTTGAGCCACAGCACCACTTCCAGTTTTCTAGTGGTTTATTGGAGATACGAATCTCACGAACTTTCCTGCCCAGGATGGCTTTGAACCGAGATTCTTAGATCTCAGCCTCCTGAGTAGCTAGGATTACAGGTGTGAGCCACCAGCACCCAGCAGTATCACTGATTTTACTACACATAAGCCATTACCCTGTGACAAAATTAATTTCAATCCAAATATTAGCCCATAAATTGAACATTCCGTTAATGTCCAATCTTTGACTAAATTTTTTTGGGTTTTTTTGGTGGGGTCCGGTCGTGGGGCCTGAACTCTGGGCCTGGGTGCTGTCCCTCAGCTCTTCAGCTCAAGGCTAGCACTCTACCACTTGAGCCACAGTGCCACTTCCGGCTTTTTTTTCCTGCTTATGTGGTGCTGAGGAATCAAACCCAGGGCCTTAAGCATGCAAGGCGAGCGCTCTACCACTGAGCCACCTTCCCAGCCCCTTGACTAAAATTTTTATAGTCCTAAATATCTTATCTTTTTCCCTAGGTCAGTATTTGAATCTTGATAAAGATCACAACGGCATGCTCAGTAAAGAAGAACTCTCCCGCTATGGAACAGCAACCATGACCAATGTTTTCTTAGATCGAGTTTTCCAGGAGTGTCTCACTTACGATGGAGAAATGGTAATTGTATAAATCTTCTGATAAGCTTAAAAATTAGGCTTCTAGAGTTTCTAAGAGATCTTTATTGGTGTGAGTCAGCATTATTAGTATAATGAGTTACAGTATCCTAAAAAGTATAAAACAATCAAATTACTAGGTATTTGAAACTTCTGGTCCAAACATAAGTTAATTCACTGTAAAATATTTTTTATAGAAAACTTTAATAGTTTGTTGTCACAGGAGTATGAACTAGTAAAAAAAAATCTGAAAATTAACAGGTATTTTTACTACTTCCAAATAATACTTCAGCCATTAAATTACTAGGTCTAAAATAGTGCTAAATATGCCATGATTAAATCAAGAACCAGGACTAGGAAGATGGCTTAGTGGTAGATGCTTGCCTAGAATGAATAAAGTCCTAGGTTCGATTCCTCAGCACCACATAAACAGAAAATTCCAGAAGTGGCTCTGTGGCTCAAGTGATAAGAGTGCTAGCCTTGAGCAAGAATCTCAGGGAAAAGTGCCCAGGCCCTGAGTTCAAGCCCTTGGGCTGCTCCCCCATGCCCCCCCAAAAAAAGAAGGAAAGAAAAAAAACCCAGTTATTTGTCTATTGTTAGAAGCTAAATATAACTATATAAATTGATATAGAATTATCCTTTTTCTTCTCAAAATTCTTGTGAATGTGATTACATTTAACCTTAAAACTAACAGCTTACATTTATATAGTTGGATATAGATTTTTTTAAATTTCTCTTTGTTTTCAATATCCACTTCCCAAGCTAATGATGCTTAAGAAATAATCATACAGACAAAAATGGGGTTTAACATTTTATCAGCTTTAATTTAAGCAACTTACTGTTAAGCAACAGTAATGAAAAGAGGATGGGGCTGGTGCTGGTGGCTCACGCCTGTAATCCTAGCTACTCAGGAGGCTGACATCTGAGGATCATGGGTTGAACCAGAAGTGGCATCATGGCTCAATCTGATAAAGCACTAGACTTAAGCAAAAGAGCTCAGGGACAGGGCTTAGCCCTGATTTCAAGCCCCATGGGGTGGGGGTGGGGGGAATGGTCCATTGATCTACTGAGGGGCATATGGGTTGGTTCCATTATCTTAGCTATGGAGAATAATGCTGTAAAAAACATAGCTGTGCTGATAGCTTTTGTATGGCTTTGTTTTGGGTAAATGCCCAGAGGTGGGATTGCTGGGTCATTGGGGAGCTCTATGTGTAATCTTTTGAGAAACCTCCATACTGCTTTCCAGAGTGGTTGAGTAAGTTTACACTCCCATCAACAGTGTAGTAGGGTTCCCTTTTGGCCACATCCCCTCCAGTATCTGTTGTTATTAGACTTCTTGATTATAGCCATTCTAATGGGTGAGGTGGAATCTCAATGTTGTTTTGACTCGCATTTCTTTTATGGCCAGATAAGTTGAGCATTTCTTCATGTATCTATTGGCCATTCTTATTTCCTCTTCAGAGAAGTCTCTCTTTAAGTCTTTAGTCCATTTATTAATGTGGCAATTGTTTCTTTGAGGAATTGTTGTTGGGGGATTTTTTTGAGTTCTAAGTATATTTTAGAGGCCCTAGTCTGTTGTATGGCTAGTGAAGATCTCCCAATCCATTGATCTTGCTAGCTATGTCCTTTGCCATGCAGAAGCTCTGCAGTTTCATGCAATCCCATTTGTCCAACCTTTCTTTGATTTATTGTGTTTCTGGGTCTTTGTTAAGAAAATTTTGGCCTGTGCCAAGGAGCCCTAGAGTTTCTTCTATTCCTTCTTATGTTTTCAGGGTGTCTACTTTCACCTCAAGGTCTTTGATCCATTTGGAGTTGATTCTGGTGCAGGGTGATATATAAAGACCTAACTTGAGTTTTCTACAGGTGTTTAACCAAACCAATTTTGCCAGCACCATTTACTGAAGAGGCTGTCTTTCTTCCACTCTATTTTTTTGGCTCCCTTATCAAAGATTATGTGGCTATAGGTCTGTGGGTTCATTTCTGGGTCTTCAGTTCTATTCCATTGGTCTTCATGTCTGTTCTTGTGCCAGTACTAAGCTGTTTTAATTACTATGGCTTTGTAGTAGAGTTGAAGTTTGGTATTGAAATTCTTCTAGTCCTGTTCTTTCTGCTAAGGATTGTTGGCTATTTGGGGTCTTTTATTGTTCCATATGAATTTTTGGATTGCTTCTTCTATTTCATTGAAGAATGAGGTTGGGATATTGATGGGTATTGTACTGAATTTGTAGTCTTTGGCAGTATGTGAGATATATATATATATTCAATGGAATTCTATGCTTCCATCAGAAAGAATGACACTGGCCCATTTGTTACAAAATGGAAAGAGGGCTGGGAAGGTGTCTCAGTGGTAGAACGCTTGCCTTGCATGCATGAGGCCCTGGATTTGATTCCTCAGCACCACATAAGCAGGAGAAAAAAAAAAGGCCGGAAGTGGCACTGTAGCTCTCACCTTGTAGTACTCTCACTGTAGCACTCACCTTGAGCTGAAGAGCTGAGGGACAGTGCCCAGGCCCAGAGTTCAGGCCCCATGACCAGACCCCCCCCCCCCAAAAAAAAAAAAAAAAGAAATGGAAAGACTTGGAAAAATCATATTAAATGAAGTAAGCCAGACCCAAAGAAATACAGGCCCCATTGTTTCCCTTATTTGCAATAATTAGTATATGTCTAGGATCTTATCAAATAAGCAGAAAAGTTCAAGTGCTATGTACATATGACCATATTAAGATGATGCTAAGTGAAATGAAACCAAGATAAAGACATGAGGTTTTTCTTTGTTGTTTTTAATGTACAATGTGATTTTTTTTGTTTCTTTTGTATGTTCTTTTACCTATGGTATATCCCTGTTATCACTGTATTTGATTTTGGTACCTTGTATCTTGTATATACATTATCTAATTTGGGGAGAGGAAGGGGAAAAACAAAATGCTGAAAAAAGGACACAGGATGATCCATTTCAACGAGACTCACAAGACACTATGTTGGAAATGAGCTTTACAACTTTTGGGTGAGGGGAGTGGGGAGGCAGGGAAGGGAAGGGATAGTAGGAGAAAAACAAAGGAAGGGGTAACAATGCTTGACAAGAAATATACCCATTACCTTACTCATGTAACTGTAACCCCTCTGTACAGCATCTTTACAATAAAATAAAACTAAAAGAAAAAAGAGGGTGGGGAAAGAACTGTCTGTGACTCTACTCTTGGCAGTAGACTCTAAGGATCCTGTACTATCCTAGTGACTTCTGGTTAATAATGAAAATCAGAGATGGTAAGTGAATATGAAACTGCACTTCTTTAATTCTTTTTTTTTTTGGGGGGGGGGGGGGTCCAGTCATGGGGCCTGAACTCTGGGCCTGGGCGCTGTCCCTCAGCTCTACCACTTGAGCCACAGCACCACTTCCGGCTTTTTTCTTTTTGCTTAATGTGGTGCTGAGGAATCGAACCCAGGGCCTCTGGCTTGCAAGGCAAGCGCTCTACCACTGAGCTACTTTCCCAGCCCCTTTAATTTTTTATACTGCAATTTATACAGAAAGAAAAAAAAAATCTTCCAAGAATTTAACTTTTTTTTTTCCAAATGAGAATCTATCAAGTACTTTTCACTGTACAAAACAAGTACTATCTAGAAGAGTACCTTTTTAGGGACAAATTTGCTATTCAGGTCTTTTTTTCTTTTTCTTTTCTTTTTTTTTTTTTTTTTCCAGGTCCTGGTCCTTGACTCTGGGCCTTGACTCTGACTCTGAGCTTCTTTTGCTGAAGGTTAGCACTCTACCTCTTCTTTTTTTTCTTTTTTTTCCTTTTTTGGTCAGTCATGGGGCCTGAACTCTGGGACTGGGCACTGTCCCTCAGCTCTTCAGCTGAAGGCTAGCACTGTACCACTTGCGCATCAGCCCCACTTCTGGCTTTTTCTGCTTATGTGGTGCTGAGGAATCCAACCCAGGGCCTCATGTATGCAAGGCAAGCCCTCTACCACTGAGCCACCTTCCCAGCCCCAGCACTCTACCTCTTAAGCCACAGCACCACTTCCAGCTTTTTTTTTTTTTTGAGTAGTTTATTGGAGATAAGAGTCTCACAAAGTTTCCTGCCCAGGCTGGTTTTGAACCAGGATCCTCAGATCTCAGCCTCCTGAGAAGCTAGAATTACAGGTGTGAGCTACCAGTGCCCAGCAATTCAGGTCTTCCAAGCTTTTGTTTGTATCTTTTTTTTGTGTGAATGGAAACAGATTTTCTTACTGGAAATCTTTTTTTTTTTTCTTTTTGCTGGTCCTGGAACTTGAACTCAGGGCCTGGGCACTGTCCTTGAGCCTCTCTGTGCTCAAGGCTAGTACTCTACCACTTGAGCCACAGCACCATGTCTGGCTTTTTCTGTTTATATACTGAGGAATCAAACCTAGAACTTCCTGCATGCTAAGCAACCACTCTACCACTAAGCCACATTCCCAGCCTGGAAATCATTTTAACAACATTTTAAACAACAATTATCTGTAAGTATCAGCAGATGGTTCTAGGATCAGATACTAAAACTTAACAGATGATGCTCTCAAGTTCCATATGTAAAATAGTATATTTGCATACAACCTACATACTTTCTCCCAGGATACTTTAAATCATACCTAAGATAAGTAGTATGGATATATTTTTAAGGACTAGTGAATGACAAGGAAAAAACAAATATATTAAATATAGTACAATTTATTTTCGTTTTGGTTGGTCGTTAGGGCTGAACTCTGAGCCTGGGAGCTATCCCTCAACTCTTCAGCTCAAGGATAGCACCCTACCACTTAAGCCACAACTCCACTTCCGGCTTTTTTCTGCTTATGTGGTACTGAGGAATCAAACCCAGGGCTTCATGTATGTGAGGCAAGCACTCTACCACTGAGCCAACTTCCTATCCCCAGTACAACTTTTTTCCCAAAGATTTTCAGTCTACAGTTGAATCCATAGATGTAAATCACAAATATGGAGGACTAGCTATATTCTACAATAGCAATTTAAATGTTATTTTTTTCTAAATAACCATATTGAAAAGAAAATACAAACAATGGCAGTGTACAATAATTTAGTCACTATATTGTCTTTATGATAAGAGGTTTAAAATAGCAGGTCTCTCTCAGGAAATGAACTATGTCCTCCAATACTGTTTTACACTGGTTAACTTAGAATTCTTAGAAAGTAACATTAAATGTACAAATGGACTTACATTTTATTAACTTAAAATAATTTGCTACTGATGATTGAGAAATAACTTCTAATTATCAGATATTCACCTAAAAATCGAATTTCAATTTAACCTCTTATGAGTATTCTCTTTTCAATAGGACTATAAGACATACTTGGACTTTGTTCTTGCCTTAGAAAACAGAAAGGAACCTGCTGCTCTGCAATATATTTTCAAACTGCTTGATATCGAGAACAAGGGATATCTGAATGTCTTTTCCCTTAATTATTTCTTTAGGGTAAGTATGGTTTACATAAAAAAAAATTGTTCCTTAAGACTTATTTACCATTTGGCTTAATATACATACTGGTGACAATTTAACTTGTGACTTTTAAATTTAACAGAAGAGGTTAAGAGGGTATAGCTCATGCCCTGTCTAGTCTACTAAGTAGCACAAGGCCCTGAGTTCAATCTCTAGTACTGCTTCCATATCCCCTCCAAAGGAAAAAAAAATTAAGTTTATGAACAAAAGGATTTATACAACAGATTGCAAAAAGAAATAAAGTCTGTTTAAGACTTAAGAAATGGAAACAGCTGGGCACTAGCTCATACCTGTAATCCTAGCTACTCAGGAGGTTGAGATCAGAGTATTGAAGTTCAAAGCCAGCCCAGGCAGGAAAGCCTGTGAGACTCTGATCTCCAGTTAATTACCAAAAGAGCCAGAAGTACAGCACTAGCCTAAAAGTTCATGGGCAGGCCCTGAGTTCAACCACCAGGACCAACACCATAAAAAAAAGAAATGTGAACAGGTAAACTAAAGCTGATTTGATTAGATTGTAGAATAGTTTAAAAAAAATGTAGAGATGATACAATGAATGTTTGAAACAAGGCAATTTATGTTTTGAATACTTCATATATGAACCTTCATTCAGCCACTGCAATAAGCTTAAATGGGAATAAATGTTCTCAGAAATGTGAAAAAAAAAATGTAGAGAAAAAATGTTAGGAGTTTTATAAGCCCTTGGAGGGGAGAAATTTGTGCTCTTTTTGATCAGAAATTTGTGTAAGCTTTAAGCAGTAGCTCCTAGCCAGGGAAATGTTTTTTTCTTTTTGGTATTAGGGCTGGCTGGTATATGTCTTGCAATCACTCTTACTTTTTGCTTTAGTTTTTTTTTGTTGTTTTTTTTTGTTTTGTTTTGTTTTTTTGTAAGGTCTCATACTTTTTACATAGGCTGGCCTTAATCCAAAATCCTCCAACCTTCACCACATGTAGGTGGGATTACCATTTGGCTTAAGATACATACATGCAGACTTTTGGAGAAGCTTTACATAATTGTGTTATAGATTCTTTTAATAGGTATATTATTAAAGATAACTTTAAAACTGGCCAGAATTATATGCTGCATTTCAGTATGAAATACATTGGCTGAATATTTATCTTGGACCTTAGCTGGTCTCAGAGAATAATGAGCTCTAAAGATAATTTGATTGTATCTGATTCAGTGTCAAGGCTGTAAAGGCTGTTTGCTCTTCTAAGACATAGGATTCTGTAATTTGAATAGCAACTTTTCCAATTGATGGAATAGTTTTGTACAGTAAAAATAAAGGTAAAAATTGGTAAGAAAGCATGACTAAAATGATAAAGATTGTGGTCTGATAGAAAAGAAAGTAAAACTGTAGAAAAGGTCTTGCAGAAGGTTGGAGCAGATGCTTCCCCCACCCCTTCCCCGGTCCTGGGATTG
Source organism: Dipodomys spectabilis (assembly GCF_019054845.1). NCBI lineage: Eukaryota > Metazoa > Chordata > Mammalia > Rodentia > Heteromyidae > Dipodomys > Dipodomys spectabilis. Next base: position 2,344,243 of record NW_024870719.1, on the reverse strand, counting down.
AACTTGGCCTGAGCACTGTCCCTAAGCTTCCTTTGCTGAAGGTGAGCACTCTACCACTTGAGCCATAGCACCACTCCTGCATTTTTTTTTGTTGGTCATGGGGCTTGAACTCTGGACCTGGGCGCTGTCCCTCGGTTCTTCAGTTCAAGGCTAGCACTCTACGGCTTAAGCCACAGCACCACTTCCAGTTTTCTGGTGGTTTATTACAGATAAAAGGCTCACAGACTTTCCTGCCAGGGCTGGCTTTGAACTGTGATCCTCAGATCTCAGCTTTCGGAGTAACTAGGATTACAGGCTTGAGCCACCGGCACCCAGCATCTCTCCTGCATTTTTGTGAGTAGTTTATTGGAGATAAAAAGTTATCATGAGGGGCTGAGAATGTGGCTCAGTGGTAGAGTGCTTGCCTTGCATGCCTGAGGTGCCCAGGGTTTGATTCCTCAGCACCACATAAGCAAAAAGAAAAAAGCCGGAAGTGGTGCTGTGGAAGTGGCGCTGTGGTTCAAGTGGTAGAGCGCTAGCCTTGAGCTGAAGAGCTGAGGGACAGCGCCCAGGCCCAGAGTTCAGGCCCCATGACCAGACCCCCCCGCCCCCCAAAAAAAAAAGTATCATGAGCCAGGCATCAGTGGCTCATGCCTGTAATCCTAGATACTCAGGAAGCTGAGATCTGAGGATCGCAGTTCAAAGCCAGCTTGGGTAGGAGACTCATTTGTAATAAACTACTCAGAAAACTGAAAGTGGCGCTGTGGCTCAAGTGGTACAGCGCTCGCCTTGAGCTGAAGAGCTGAAGGATAGTGCCCAGGCCCAGAGTTCAAGCCCTATGACTGACAAAAAAAAAAAAGTATTGTGGACTTTGCTGCCCAGGCTGGCTTCACACCACAATCCTCAGCCTCCTGAGTAGTTAGGATTATAGTTACGAGCCACCATTGGTCAGCTATGCAGTTTTCATTTTTTATTTACATATTTATTTCCACTAAATACAGGCCATACAAGAACTAATGAAAATCCATGGACAAGATCCTGTTTCATTTCAAGATGTCAAGGTACCTTTTACTTAATATAACATCAGATAATATTGCTATAATAATACTAAGTATTTGTGTTAAATATATTTTATAAAAGCAGCTTATGGCCAGACACCAGTGACTCACATCTGTAACCCTAGCTACTCAGGTGGATAAGAACTGAGGATAACAGTTTGAAGCTAGCCCAGGCAGGAAAGTCAGTGAGTCTTTCCAATCAACTAACAAAAGTGAGAAGAGGAGCTATGGCTCAAGTGGTAAGAGTGCTAATCGCTAGCAAAAAAAGCTCAGGCCCTGAGTTCAAGCCCTAGTACCAGCACAAAACAAAAAACAACAGCTACTCAGTGGCTGGGTACTTGTATAGCATCTGTATGACCCTGAGTTAAATCCCTGGCATGGGGAGGGTGGGGGATGTTGACACACAGTTCAACACAACAAAAACACCAAGATATTGTTTTGCCACCATTAAAAAGTAACAAAAGTTAGTTTTAATATGAATTCAAAGAATACTACAGTTAGATTGCCACTAATTTAGTGTGGATTAAATTTTGAATTTTGGTTTCTTTATCTACATAATGAAGGATAGTTATCATATAGTAAAAGTATGCCAAGAAAATGCTGTTATTATAAAAATTATAAACTGCCTTGAGTTTTAGATCACCATATGATATAAGTTCATTCGATCAGATTTCATTCTATTTTTTTTTTCTCTTGGAGGATGAAATCTTTGACATGGTAAAACCAAAGGATCCTTTGAAAATCTCTCTTCAAGATTTAATTAACAGTAATCAAGGAGACACAGTCACTACCATTCTAATTGATCTGAATGGTTTCTGGACTTACGAGAACAGAGAAGCCCTTGTTGCAAATGACAATGAAAACTCCGCAGACCTTGATGATACATGACCTCCAAAAGACTAGACTGTCTTCATTAAGATGTGTAAACACTTCATGCAGAATCTTTGAAGCGGAATCCTTGGATATGATCTAAATAAAATACTTGATATATCTACAGAACAGTTGTTTTAAGTTGCTCTAACTTGTTTTAAGTTGCTGTAACTTAGGTTTCATAGTTTGGAAGTAATAGGATAAAATTCTGCTTTTTAAAAGGCGGTGAGTTCTGGTACCATTTAGGTCAAAATGATAACTGTGATTTGCTGCTAAAATAGAAAGTACTCCATTTAAATCACTATAATCTTTAGAGATTATAAAGTTTTCATTTAATATTTCTGACATTTATTCAGAATTGGAACAGTTGAGGGATGACTTAAATCATTGTTTTTATTTATTTTATTTTTTTTTTTGCAAGTCCTGGGGCTTGAACTCAGGGCCTGGCTCTGTCCCTGAGCTTCTCTGTGCTCAAAGTTAGCGCTCTACCACTTGAGCCATGGCGCCACTTCCATCTTTTTCTGTTTATGTGGTACTGAGGAATCAACCCTAGGGCTTCATGTATGCTAGGCAAGCACTCTACCACTAGGCCACATTCCCAGCTCTGACTTAATTAATGTAATCACTTACACTTCAATCTTCTAGAACATTGTGTATAATCAAAGATGTTACACTTTTCCATTAAAGTAGCCATTTTGTTTTTATTAGAAGTATTTTAAAAAATCTTTCTTTTACTAGGTTGTTTTCATAAAAAGTATTCCAACTAACAGCTCTCATTAAAATAAAAACTGGTAAAAAAAAATTTGTCTAGCTTTATTAACCATTACCAGGGTTAGGTTTACAAAACTATTTTTGTTAAGAGTTTTTGTTAGAGTTGTTAATTCAGTGTAAACTTTTTTACTACACACTAGTTAATGTTAGTTTGGATTTTTGAGACAGGATTTTACTATCTAGCCCAGAGTGATCTCAAAATTCTGATCTTGCCTCAGCCTCCCAAGTGCTGAAATTATAAATTGGCCCAACACTCAGCTTATTTTAAGTTTTTATGAGATGAAAAGAAAATAGATTATTATGAACTGTGATCCAGAGAGAACAGTAATTCTTCAAAAAAATTAAGAAGTAGGAAATAGTAAAAGAGGCTTAAAATGAAACATCATTTAATGCACTTATGAGAAATTTTAGTTGGTATAAATAAAAATCATAAAAGTTTAAGGCACAATGAATAAATACTATATAAAGTAGCCACAACTGGACAAGCAAAGTAAAATTCAAGAAACATAAAAGCTCCTTAAGTTATCATTTTCTCTTTCTGTTATAATCAGAAAGGTTTCTAGTTAAGCTATTTTATATACTTGTATTCCTAAGGAGAAAAGATTCAGATCATCTTCATATACATTTATCTTTACTTAACCAAATGTTTGAGAAGTGCCATCTCCAATTTAAAAACAAATCAGAGAGGCCAGGCTAGCAGAGTTTAGAACTGTTAGTAAACAATTTATTTATACTTACATAATCTAAAATTTAAAACTTTTACTCATTTATACCCATGAATAAAAAATACCATATGTACTATGAACCATCATACCATGAATCCATACAACCAAAGATTCCTAAAGAATTATCCTTCCTAAATTCTTTAAATTTCAGCTGAAAAACTTAAAACATCTGAACTTGAAGTTGAATAACTTAATTTATTAACAATAGACTTCTGTAATATGCCCACTATACATATCCTTTGATGTGATTGTATGTGTGCACATGCCCACCAGTACTGAGGCTTGAATTAAGGGTCTCATGTACGTGTGTGTGTCTGTGTGTCTGTCTGTCTAGGGCCTGAACTCTGGGCCTGGGCACCGTCTCTCAGCTCAAGGCGAGCACTCTACCACTTGAGCATGTGATGTGTGTGTGTCCTGACCTCTGGGCCTGGGCACCGTCTCTCAGCTCAAGGCGAGCACTCTACCACTTGAGCGTGTGGTGTGTGTGTGTGTCCTGAACTCAGCCTGGGCTCCGCCCCTCAGCTCTTCAGCTCAAGGCGAGCACTCTACCACTTGAGCATGCGTGTGTGTGTGTGTGTGTGTGTGTGTGTGTGTGTGTGTCCTGAACTCAGCCTTGGCTCCGCCCCTCAGCTCTTCAGCTCAAGGCGAGCACTCTACCACTTGAGCATGCATGTGTGTGTGTGTGTGTGTCCTGAACTCGGCCTGGGCACCCGTCCCCTCAGCTCTTCAGCTCAAGGCGAGCACTCTACCACTTGAGCATGCGTGTGTGTGTTTGTGTGTCCTGAACTCGGCCTGGGCACCCGTCCCTCAGCTCTTCAGCTCAAGGCGAGCACTCTACCACTTGAGCGCGTGCGTGCGTGCGTGTGTGTGTGTGTGTGTGTGTGTGTGTCCTGGGCACCCGTCCCTCAGCTCTTCAGCTCAAGGCGAGCACTCTACCACTTGAGCCACAGCACCACTTCTGGTTTTCTGGTGGTTAATTGGAGATAAGAGTCTCATGGACTTTCCTGCCTGAGCTGGTGCTGAACCACAATCCTCAGATCTCAGCCTCCTGAGTAACTAGTCTTATGGGCGTGAGCCACCAGCTGGGGGTCTCACACACTTGCTAAGCTTTTTTTGCTCAAGGCTGGTGCTCTACCATTTCAACTACAGCTACACACTTCTTTTTACTAGTTAACTGGAAATAAGCCTCAGTGACTTTCTTGCTCTGGCTGGTTTCAAACTTCAGATTCTCAGATTTCAGTCTCCTAAGAAGGATTATAGATGTGAGTTACCAACACTGGTTGCTTTGACTTTCTTTTGAGATATATGTAAGAGACAGCTAAAGGGTGCTGTTCTTTAGCCTTTTTGTTTGGCTATATTTTACACAGATTTAAACTGAAAGCTTCATACTGTTAGGAAAAGGCTGCTACTCATTAATTTGTTAAAAAAAAAAAAACTAAAGAGTATGACTAGAAAACAGCATTTCTATACCACACATTTTTCTTTATCCATATTTAGTTATAAATCAAAGCAATACAGATATCTCATAAGGTTCTGTGTACATATTTAGGCATATTTTTTGAATTAGCTTTGTATTATATAGCTTTATAAAGTTTGCAAATACCCAGTAGAGAGAAAAATGACCAACCTGGGTTCAAATAAACTATCCATCTTACTGCTGCTACTTCAAAATGGCGAATGACAACTAATTTCATTGTTATATTTAATAGCTCCTAGTGGGTTAACCTGCATCTCCTCCCACAGTCCTATCCCATCCCCACTATTTTGACTATGGGACACATGAAGGACTGAATAGATGATATAATCAGGATGCTGAGTGCATAATAATGAGCTATTACCATCTAAATACAAATATTAATAAATGCATCTAGCTATTTCAATTTGATAACCTATAAAAGAATAGAATATCAAGTGACTTGCATTTAAAACTGGAAACCTATCTCAATATTTGGGTTTCTATAAATGACTTCAATGAAAGAAAATTCAAAGTGCTTCCATCTTGCTTCTTTTATTACATACTCACTAAACCATCTTTAGTATGAAATTAGTGGTTAGGTATATTAAGTGCAAAGCATAAAGTGCAAGTCATAGTACGAGAAAATCTAGGGGGGAAATTTCTCATTTTAATCTGAGTCTAGGATTTTCGGTTCCAATTAGTTCCAATCAACTCACCTTTTTTAAAACAAAATAATAGATTAACTTAATTAACTCTTAATTGATTAGGACTCTAGAATGTCATTAACTTAAATAATTTAAAACACCATTTTAAAACTCTCAGTACTATGCTGAGAGTATAACTCATTTACACTCAATGACAGAATACTTGCGTAGCTAGCATGCATGAAACTGTGGGTTTCATCCCCAGCAGTGCAAAAAGGAAAAAAAAGAAAAGAAAAAGCAATAATTGTTAATTGGACATAAAGTAAAAGCACAGTACAAATATCCAAAGGTCAGATCCAACTTTTGCTAGATACAACCTAGAAATGAAGGAACATTTTCCTTTCCAGATAGTTTAAAATACAAATAATTGTTTTAAAGTTATTCCACTAAACAGAGAATGTGAAAAGTTCCAGATATATAAAAACATTTTAGGGCTTCAAATTTGATAGTCATTTCATTCTAGGGTGGGACAGGGACTGCATTTGGTTTGCTTTCTGTAATTACTTCACAGTCTTCTTCCATTTCAAAATTAAGATTCACAAATGAACTAGATACCATTGTTTCTGGTTGATCGGTCTGAACAATGGAATCAGCCTGCAGCTTATTTTTTTGGTATTGTCTCTCTGCTTCTTCAGACATCCTATTTTCTTCTTCTTCCTCTTCTTCCTAAAAACAGCAAAGATCCATGGTTAAAATATTAAATGTTCTAAAGGAACAATATTCTCACTGGAGCTTTTTAAATTTTTTTAAACTAAAACTTTTAATGTTATGTTCAATTCAGTTTGGCCTAAGAAATTCTTTTTTTTTTTTTTTAATTTTTGGGTCTGGTCATGGGGCCTGAACTCTGGGCCTGGGCGCTGTCCCTCAGCTCTTCAGCTCAAGGCTAGCGCTCTACCACTTGAGCTATAGCGCCACTTCCGGCTTTTTTTCTTTTTGCTTATGTGGTGCTGGGGAATCGAACCTAGGGCCTCATGCATGCAAGGCAAGTGCTCTACCACTGAGCCACCTTCCCAGCCCCTAAGAAATTCTTTTAAAAACTTATTTTAGGGGCTAGGTGCCAGCAGCTCATGCCTGTAATACTAGCTACTCAGTAGGCTGAGATCTGAGGATCACGGTTCAAAACCAGCAGGAAGGACTGAAACTCTTATCTCCAATAAACCACCAGAAAACCAGAAGTGGCATTGTGGCTTAATTGGTAGAGCGCTGGCCCTGAGCTGAATAGCTCAAGGACTGTGCTCAGGCCCAGAGTTCAAGCCCCATGACAAGAAAAAAAAAAAAGGGGGGGGGGGCTAGAAACGTGGCTTAGTGGTAGAGTGCTTGCCTAGCATGCATGAAGCCCTGGATTCAATTCCTCAGTACCACATAAACAGAAAAAGCCAGAAGTGGCACTGTGGCTCAAATGGCAGAATACTAGCCTTAAGCTAATGAAGCTCAGGGACAGTGTCCAGGCCCTGTGTTCAAGCCCTAGGACTGGCCGAAAAAAACTCATTTTAGGCCAGGTACCAGTGGCTCATGCCTATAATCCAAGCTACTCAGAAGGCTGAGATCTAAGGATCCTGGTTCAAAGCCAGCCTGGGCAGGAAAAGTCCATGAGACTCTTATCTCCAGTTAACCACTAGAAAACGGGAAGTGGAACAGCGCCCAGGCCGAGTTCAAGCCCTACAACCGACAAAAAAAAAAAAAAATTGTAAAAGTAATGTTCAGAGGGCTTACAGTTACATAAGTCAGGTAACTGAGTACATTTATTTTTTTTAACAATGTCACCTCTTTCCTTGTTTTCTCCTAGTTTTTTCCCTCCCAACCTCTTTCCCTCTAGGTTGTATAACTCATTTTCAACATACTGTCTAGTGAGTATCACTGCTTAGTTCACCCTTTGTTCTACCATTTCTGTGCTTCCCCTTCCACTTCAAATCAGATAAACTTATTTGCAAGATGAAAAATACAGAAATCAAAAACAACAAAAGGGAAAAACAAAGGAAAAAAAGCCACAAAAAGTAAAATAAAACTTTTGTTTCCATTTCTTGGAGTTCATTTCAATAAGCATCACTTTATATGATCATATACACATAGCTATTGAGCCCTTGTGATCCTCTCCTAAGAATATCCTCCCCTTTGGTCTCACTGTATGAATGTTCAGAGTCCTCTAAGAAATTCTTGAAGCTCAATGTTTAAAGGGCTTTCTTATCATATAAAGGAGCCTGGAGTTTTGATCCTTAGCAACACCTTTGAAAAAAAAAAAAAAAAGCATGGACTTCCCCTATTCCTAAAATTAAACAATAACTATTAGAAAACATATTAAAGAAAACAAGTTATTTCTAAAACATGGTCCTGTACTCTGTAAATGAGACCTCTTTATTAAAAATTAATTAGCTCTAGCTGGGCACCGGTGGCTCACGCCTGTAATCCTAGCTACTCAGGAGATTGAGATCTGAGGATCATAGTTCAAAGCCAGCTCGGGCAGAAAAGTCCATGAAACTCTTATCTCCCATAAACCACTTGAAAACCGGAAGTGGCACTGTGGCTCAAGCAGTAGAGCGTTCACCTTGAGCTGAAGAGCGCAGGGACAGCACCCAAGCCCAGAGTTCAAGCCCCACAACAGACAAAAAAATAAAATAAAATAATAGTAATAATAATTAGCTCATGTCTGTAATCCTAGCTACTCAGGAGGCTGAGATCTGAAAATTGCAGTTTAAAGCCAGAAAAGTCTGTGAGACTCTTATCTCCAATTAACCACCCCAAAACCAGAAGTGGAGCTGTAGCTCAAAATGGTAGATCACTAGCCTTGAGTACAAAAGCTCAGGGAACATGTCCAAGCCCTGAGTTCAAGGCCTATGACTAACCAAAAAAAAAAAAAAAGCTTTTAACAAAGACTATATTTGTTTAGATTAAGCCTAATTTAAGTAAGGTGAGCAATATTATGTAGATTATATAATTATACTTCAGTTATAAGGTATCTTTCTATTTAGTTGACTAGATTGGTTCCTTCATTTAGTGGTATACTAGTTTATTTTCCCATAAGTATTTAGTATATAGATAATTATGAGAAGTATACAAAGTCTCTGTCCCCAAGAAGTTTACTAGTAGGAACGTTTAAGACATGTTTATATGATGTACAAGAGTGATAAGACGAAGATTTAGAAACTTAGTTCTAGAGCTCCTCATGGAAGAGGTAGCATTTATACTGGACTCTGTGGTACTAAAGTAGTCGGTACAGGGAGACTATCTTCTTAAGACGCATCTGGAGTTTGCCTGAGAAGTAAGACAAGGGATTATTACAAGGCTATTAGAATGGTACAAATGAGGTAATAAGGTTCTAAAACAGTTTTAGAATATTAAAAAAATCATTTGTTCATAAAACATGTTTAAAAATCACACAACAAATTTAAGGTAATTTTTCCAGACTCATCTGCAGCATTACCCTCCAGTGATTAAGTGCTATTCTTATTATTTACTCAATAGCTAATCTTCACATCTTTTTTTTTTTTTTTTTCTGGGGCCTGAACTCTGGGCCTAGGCACTGTCCCTCAGCTCTTCAGTTCAAGTCTAGCGCTCTACCACTTGAGCCACAGCGCCACTTCTGGCTTTTTTCTGCTTATATGGTGCTGAGGAATCGAATCCAGGGGCTCATGCATGCAAGGCAAGCGCTCTACCACTGAGCCACCTTCCCAGCCCTAATCTTCACATCTCTATATTCTACTTTACCTAAATCTCTGTGCTTAGTTTACTTGGAGAATAATAGATTCTGATATTGATTATGTGTTCATCAATATATACTAGGCACTATTCTAAGCATTTATTATCTCAATCCTTAGAGCAATCCTAAGCATAGATATTGCAATTCTCATATGAATAAGAAATTGTGCTTTAGAGGCTACATTTTGCTACAAAGGTAAAAGTAGCAAAAGACTTTGAATTGAAGCCTTTTAAATTCAAATTGTTTTGGGGAGGAAGAGGTTCTGGGGTTAAAACTTAAGGCCTTGTACTTGCTTATGCATTGCTTTACCACTTGAGCCACACACACTCCCAAACCTTTAGGTTTTTATCTGCATTTCTGTCCAGGGTTGGCACTGGACTACAATTTTCCTAACTGTGCCTTCCACATAGCTGAAAACACAGGCACACCACCATAATTGGCCTGTTGCTTGGGATAAGATTTTGCTGATTTTACTCAGTCTGGGCTGGATCTACATTCCTATTTAATCTTGCTTCCCAATTAGCTGGGTAAGTGACTGCACCTGGCCCAAAAGCCTCCTGATTCTTGAGCCTATGCTGTGACTTACTTATTCTTTAAGTCTAAATCCCCCCCCCCCCCCCCCCCGCCACATACACATACACATACACACACACACACACACACACACACACACACACACATTTCTGTGCATCAAATTTATTCCATTTCTATATCTAGTCTTTGTGCTTAAATATAAAATGTTTGGGTCTTATTTCATCTTAAATCAGAATAATCCAAAAATACTGTGTGAAGATTAATATAGGCACAATATATATAACTAGCACAATAAAACTGCTTAATTTAGCACATGGATCTTGGGAAGATTACAGTTTTAACAAATACTAAAATATACTTTGATTAGATAAACAGAAAGGAGCTATCTTCAGTGACAAGGCACTTGCACTTGCCTTGCATTCATGAGGCTCTATGATCACCAACAAAAAGAAGATAAATAACCAGGCACCAGTGGCTCATGCCTATAATTCTAGTTATTCAGGAGAGATCAGAGATCTGAGGATCATGGTTCAAAGCCAGCACAGGCAAGACTCTTATGTCAATTAAGAAAACTGGAAATCGAGCTGTGGCTTAAAGTGGTACTACACTAGTCTGAATGAAAAAGCTCAGGGACAGTATCCAAGCCAAGTTCAAGCCCCAATCAGACAAAAAATAATTTTTATTTTTTGCCAGTAACGGGGCCTGAACTCTGAGCCTGGGCACTGTCCCTCAGCTCTTCAGCTCAAAGCTAGCGCTATACCACTGGAGCCACAGAGCCACTTCTGGCTTTTTCTGTTTATGTGGTGCTGAGAAATCGAACCCAGGGCCTAGTGCATGCAAGGCAAGCACTCTACCACTGAGCCACCTTCCCAGCCCATAAAAAATATTTTTTAAATAAAATAAATAATAAGGAGTTATCTCTTTGTAGCAGTTAGAGGATCCATATGCTCACTACAAAATGTATGAGTCAATAAAATTCAAAAAGGAGACACACCTCCTTCTTCATCCGGTAATACTCATCAATGGCATATTGGTATTTTGGGGTACTGATCCCCAAAACAGATGCAATCTTCTCTCCGAGAAAGTCACACACTAAAGACACAGAAGTTAAAAGACATAAAATTCCATAAGCATTTCTTATGTACTTTAAGACAAGAAAAATATAAAAGTTGCTATTCCTATCCTCCAGATTATCATGCTTTTTCTGGGTATCCAACAACAGTCCATCCTTCCCCCCCCCCCCCCAGATTATTATTATTATTTTGCCAATTCTGGGACTTGAACTCATGCCTGGGGACTGACCCTGAGCTTCTTTTGCTCAAGGCTAGCACTCTATCACTTGAGCCACAGCACCACTTCGGGCTTATTCTATGTGGGTGATACTGAGGAATTGAACCCAGGGCTTCATATATACTAGGCAAGCACTTTACCACAAACCCACATTCCCAACCCTTTCACAGATTTTTGAGACAAGGTTTCATTATGGAGGTTAGGCAAGCCTAGAACTTATGATTCTCTTAATTCTATATAGTGCTAGCATTATAGACATGCACCACACCTGCCCACATTTCTCTTATAACAATTCTTACCAGTTATGCTTAAGTTTCATGTCAATTTCTTTAAGAAAAACATACTGTTAAAAAGTTAGTCTATGCTGGGCACAGGAGGCTCATACCTGTAATCCTAGCTACTCAGGAGGCTAAGATCTGAGGATTGCAGTTCAAAGCTGGCCAGGGCAGACAAGTCCATGAGATTCTTATCTCCAATTAACCACCAGAAAACCTGAAGTGGAGCTATGGCTCAAAGTGGTAAAGGGCTAGCTAGCCTTGAGCAAAAAAGCTTAGGGATAATGCCCAGACCCTGAGTTCAAGGCCCACAACCAACAACAACAACAAAAAAAAAAGAGGAAGATTCGGAGGAGGAAGAGGAAGAGGAGAAGAAGATAATACCAATAGGAGAGTAAATGGCAAAAGTATGTAATAGTTGCTAACAGGATTCAAAACATGAAAATCCTACCTACATTTAATGATGCCATTTTCAGAGAGGTTTTTATTTTTTTGTTTGCTGGTCGTGGGGCTTTATTTATTTTTTAAGTGTTAAGATTTTAAGAAATCAATATTATTTATTCTCACAGGGCTTTAAAATCAGGGTATGGGCACTGTCCCTGAGCTTTTTTTTTTTTTGCTCAAAGCTAGCACTCTACAACTTGAGCCACAGCTCCACTTCCATTCTTTTGATGGTTATTTGAAGATAAAGAATCTCATGGACTTTTCTGTCCAGAGTGGCTTCAAACCCATGATCCTCAGATCTCAGCCTCCTGCGTAGCTAGGACAGGTGTAAGCAACCAGTGCAGCTTCCATTCATTTATTTTTTTAATTAAAGGTGAATATCGTCTTCACAAGTTAGATTGCTATTTTCTAGTGTTAGACAGATAGCATCTGAGGATAAAATGATTAACTCTCCATTGTCTTCTCCAAATGTGAACATCCCATTTGGCAAAACTCCTGTTCTTAGAACTTATTACAGCAGTTACACAATAGTCAAACAGAAGAGCAATACCTGAGAGGGTTGATGTGGCAGCCCGAAGCATGTAAAACCATAAATAAGGGCCCCAGGTAAGTTTTGTCTGAAACAAAAAGTCAGGTTAGCAACATTCATTCCTAAACTCATTCTATATATTTAGGCCAGGAGTAAAGAGCCAAATAGTTGGTAGGCATACACAATATTGTATAAGTGGCACTACAAACTGATTGTAATCCAGTAAAAAAAAAAAAATCTAAATCCTCTACATTCACCCAAAAACAACCACAATTTTAAGTCCATGGAAGAACTAATCATACAGATTTATTAATCCGGAGCTTTCTTTCACCTGTCCTTTTTTATCCCCCCTTCTGGACTGTATTTTTTTTTTTTTGGGGGGGGGGGTCCGGTTGTGGGGCCTGAACTCTGGGCCTGGGTGCTGTCCCTCAGCTCTTCAGCTCAAGGCTAGCGCTCTACCACTTGAGCCACAGCACCACTTCCGCCTTTTTTCTTTTTGCTTATGTGGTGCTGAGGAATCGAACCCAGGGCCTCAGGCATGCAAGGCAAGTGCTCTACCACTCAGCCACCTTCCCAGCCCCTGGACTGTATTGTTTATAAGTACAACCATCAGAGAGTGTGTGAAGTCAATAGAAAGAAGCTTAAGAATCATAGTGTGACAAACATAGTGAGAAAGTGAAGATCAGAGAAACTAAGCAAAACAAGTTAGGGCATCTTTAGTGTTGAGAAAATAAGAAAAGTAGCGAGATGAATTTTTGTTTCTGTAAAGATTAAAAAGGAATTAGGCTTTAAAATCAAGTAACAACATTGGGTGCCAGTGGCTCACACCTGTATTCCTAGCTACTCAGGAAGGTTAAATCTGAGGGGCATGGTTCTAAGCCAGCCCAGACAGGAAAATCCATGAGACTCTTTATTTTTTTGTCGGTTATGGATCTTGAACTCTGGGCCTGGGGACTGTCTCTGAGCTCTTCAGCTCGAGGCTAAGTCTCTACCACTGAGCCTCAGCATGCCACTTCCCCACAAGATTCTTTTTTTTTTGGTCCAGTCGTGGGGCCTGCACACTGGGCCTGGGCGCTGTCCTCAGATCTTCAGCTCAAGGCTAGCGCTCTACCACTTGAGCCACAGCGTCACTTCCGGCTTTTTTCTTTTTGCTTATGTGGTGCTTAGGAATCGAACCCAGGGCCTCATGCATGCAAGGCAAGCGCTCTACCACTGAGCCACCTTCCCAGCCCCACAAGATTTTTATCTCCAATTAACCACCAAATGATAAAGCATAGCTCTGTTCACCCAGGCTCTGAGTTCAAGCTCCAGCACCAGCACACACACAAAAGTATTAGGATTGGAAAAGAAGACTGGAGCTATCTGTAAATGGCATGATTTGATCTCGTGTCACCAAAAATAAGTCTTCGAAAATTCAGAAGAGCCAGGTGCCAGTGGCTCATGCCTATAATCCTAGCTACTCAGGAGGCTGAGAGCTGAGGATCCTGGTTCAAAGCCAGCCTGGGCAGGAAAGTCTATGAGACTCTCATTTCCAATTAACCACCAGAAAGGTGGAAGTGGTGCTGTGGCTCAAGTGGTAGAGTACTAGCCTTGAGCTGAAGAGCTCAGGGACAGTGCCTAGGCCTAGAGTTCAAGCCCCACAACCAACCAAAAAAAAAAAAAAAAAAAAAAAATCAGCAAGACAATCCTGTTTCTATATACTAGCAATAAATCATCTGAACACAGAACTAAACTTTCATGTACAATGGCATCAAAAAGAACAAAACATTTAGAAAGAAATTTAACACAGGAGTACAAAATTTACACACAGAACTCTTAGAAACAAATTAAACACAATAGTACAAACTTTACACATGGAAAACTACATGTTAGGTTAGGGCTATATCTCAAAGGTAGAGCATGTGCTTTGTATTTGCAAGGCCCTTAGGGAAGGAGAAAGGGAAGTAAGGGAACTAACCACATAATACAGAAAAAGTTAAAGAAAAATAAGCCATGAATAAAATTATTTACTATTATTAATATAGCAGTACTCCACAAGCAGATATACAGGTTCAATACATTCCCTACTTGGCTACATAAATTGAAAGAATGATTCTAAAATTTTTATGGATTTTTAAGGATCTAAAATAACCAAAACACTCAAGATAGCAAAACAAAGTTAGGGGGGCTGGGAAGGTGGCTCAGTAGTAGAGTGCTTGCCTTGCATGCCTGAGGCCCTGGGTTCGATTCCTCAGCACCACATAAGCAAAAAGAAAAAAGCTAGAAGTGGCGCTGTAGCTCAAGTGGTAGAGCGCAAGCCTTGAAGCTGAAGAGCTGAGGGACAGCGCCCAGGCCCAGAGTTCAGGCCCCATGACCCGGCCCAAAAAAAAAAAAAAAAAAAAGAAAGAAAAAGAAAAGAAAAACAAAGTTAGGAGTCTTAACTTTCCAGTTTTAAAACTTAGTACAAAGGAATGATAATCAAGATGGTGTCATACTGGTACAAATAATAGATATGCAGAACTATGACGAAATCTAGAAATAACACCATGATTCGCTTTTTTTTTTTTATAAGGGGTTTCAGTTACGTAAGTAAGGTAATGAGTACATGTCTTATTGAACATTGCTACTCCCTCTCGTTTTCTCCCACTTCCCTCCTCCCTCTCTACTTCCCCCTCCCCCGCCAGGTTCATTTCCAAAATAGTGTCTTTTTTTTTGGGGGGGGGGGGGGGGCGGTCCGGTTGTGGGGCCTGAACTCTGGGCCTGGGCGCTGTCCCTCAGCTCTTCAGCTCAAGGCTAGCTCTCTACCATTTGAGCCACAGCGCCACTTCTGGCTTTTTTCTTATGTGGTGCTGAGGAATCAAACCCAGGGCCTCAGGCATGAAAGGCAAGCACTCTACCACTGAGCCACCTTCCCAGCCCTCCAATATAGTGTTTTAACATCATGATTCTATCAAAACTGATTTAACAAGGAAGCCAAAACAATTCAGTGTTGGGCTAGCCATACAACAGACAAGGGTCTCATATCTAAAATATATTTGAAACTCAAAAAATTAAATCTCCCAACAACAAATCCTCAAAGAAACAACTGCCCAATAAATAAGTGGGCTAAAGACTTGAAGAGAAACTTCTCTGAAGAAGAAAGAAAGATGGCCAATAGACACATGAAGAAATGCTCAACCTCCCTAGCCATAAAAGAAATGCAAATCAAAACAACATTGAGATACCACCTCACCCCAGTCAGAATGGCTATAATCAAGAACCCTAACAACAGATGCTGGAGGGGATGTGGTCATTGTTGGTGGGAGTGTAAACTTGTTCAACCACTTTGGAAAGCAGTATGGAGATTCCTCAAAAGACTTCACATAGAGCTCCCCTATGACCCAGCAATCCCACTTTTGGGCATTTACCCAAATGTTTACAAACAAGACCACACTAAAGCTACCAGCACAACTATGTTTATTGCAGCATTATTTACCATAGCTAAGATATGGAACCAACCCAGATGCCCCTCAGTAGATGAATGGATCAAGAAAATGTGGTATATATACACAATGGAATTCTATGCCTCCATCAGAAAGAATGATACTGCCCCATTTGTTAGGAAATGGAAAAACTTGGAAAAAATTATATTAAGTGAAGTAAGCCAGGCCCAAAGAAACATAGGTCCCATGGTTTCCCTTATTTGCAATATCTAGTATATGTATGAGTCAAGCAGAAGAGGGCAGATAATGTGATGTTAGGAAAATGAACCCTTAGATATGTATTTTAATGCTTTTTTATTTCATGCATTTGTTTCTAACGCATTTATAAGATTATCTCTTTGTTGCTTTGTATGTCCCTCTCCCACAGTATAACCCCTGCTTTCACTATATTTGATGTCAGTATAACTTGTGGAGGAGATGGGGAAAAACAAGTTGTTTAAGGATACAGGTGCAACAATGAGAAGTACAAGGTCATGTTGAAAACGAGCTTTACAACGTTGGTGGGGGGGGGGATTGGGATGGGAGGGAGGGGGGAGGTAGGGAAGGGATGTGAAGGGTAAACAAAGGAGGAGGCTGCAATGCTTGATAAGAAATGTATGCATTATCCTGCCCATGTAATTGTAACCCCTCTGTACAGTATGTTCACAAAAAAATAAAATTTAAAAATAAATAAATAAATAACACAGAGTAAAAAAAAAACAAAACAATTCAGTGTTGGGGGGCGAGGGATCTTCAAAAACTAGTGTTAAGTCAAACTGGAAAATTCACATTCAGGACCTTTACCTCATGCTATTAAAAAAGGGAACCAAAGATGTAAGTGTAAGAGCTAAAACTGAAACTTCAAAAAGAAAATGTAAAGCTAAATATCTAACCTTAGATTTGGCAACATATTTATAAATATATTAAAAACACAACCCAAAATAAAAATACATACTTGAGGGCTGGGAAGGTGGCTCAGTCGTAGAGCGCTTGCCTTGCATGCATGAGGCCCTGGGTTCGATTCCTCAGCACCACATTAGCAAAAAGAAAAAAAAGCTGGAAGTGGCACTGTGGCTCAAGTAGTAGAGCACAAAAGCCTTGAGGTGAAGAGCTGAGGGACAGTGCCCAGGCCCAGAGGTCAGGTCCCACAACAGGACCAAAAAAAAAAAAAAAAAGAACATACTTGATACTTCATCAAAATGGTGGTGGTGGTGGTTTTTTTCTTCTAGGAGGGGAAAGGAGGTATACAGAAAGGGAGAGAGGAAGGGTGAACAAATGGAATCATGTCATTCAGTATACACTATATGGAAAATTACCTTTGTGGCCGGGAATGTGGCTGAGTGGTATTGTACTTGCCTAGCATGCATGAAGCCCTGGATTTGATTACTCAGTACCACATAAACAGAAAAAGCCGGAAGTGGCGCTGTGGTTCAAGTTGGTAGAGCACTAGCCTTGAGCAAAAGAAGTACTGAGCCTAGGTACTGAGCTCAAGCCCCAGGACTGGCAAAAAAAAAAGGGGGGGGGGGGGGCTGGGAAGGTGGCTCAGTGGTAGAGCGCTTGCCTTGCATGCATGAGGCCCTGGGTTCAATTCCTCAGCACCACATAAGCAGGAAAAAAAAAAAAAGCAGGAAGTAGCGCTATGGCTCAAGTGGTAGAGCACTTGCCTTGCATGCATGAGGCCCTGGGTTCAATTCCTCAGCACCACATAAGCAGGGGGAAAAAAAAAAGCCGGAAGTAGCGCTGTGGCTCAAGTGGTAGAGCGCTAGCCTTGAGCTGAAGAGCTGAGGGAAGGCACCCAGGCCCAGAGTTCAGGCCCCAAGACCGGACCCCAAAAAAAAAAAAAAATGACCTATGTAACTTATGGGCAGGGATGGGAGGGGGAAATTACCTGACTTATGAAAGGGTACCCCTCTGCACAACACATTAATAAAAACAATAAAGTTTTTTATTTAACTTTTTTGCTAGTCCTAGAGCTTGAACTCAAAGCCTGAGCACCATCCCTAAGCTGCTTCTGCTCAAGCCTAGCTCAAAGGTTTTACCCTTGTAGGCGTGGTTCTGCTGAGCCCAAAGATAATTAATTCTTAAGATGTGGAGAGCTGGGCATAGTGGCTCATACCTGTAATCCTAGCTACTCAGGAGGCTTAGATCTGAAGATCTCAGTTCAAAGCCAGCCCTGGAAGGTAGGTATGTCTGTGAAGCTTTTATCTCCAATTAACTACCAAAAAGAAGTGGAGCTGTGGCTCAAGTGGTAAGAGTGCTAGCCTTGGGCACCAAAGCTCAGGAACAGTGCCCAAGCCTTGAGTTCAAGTCCCAGAACTGGCACCAATAAAAACAATGTGGAGAAGTTAGCAGTTTTTCATCCTAGTGACAGGAATATAAAATGCTACAACCACTTTGGAAAACAATATGGTGGTAATGCAAATGTTTAAACAAGTTACTAAATAACAATAATTCAAAGCACATTTACACAAAAGCAGCATTATTCATATCAGGCAAAAGGGGGAAAGAACTCAGATTTCTATTAACTAATAAGTGGATAAATGTTATGCATTGATAGAACAGAATATTACTTGATCATAAAAAGTAATGAAGTACTAAGACATGTTATAATATGAATGAACCTTGAAAATATGCTACCCTCCCCCACAGTATAACCCCTGTTTTCACTGTATTTGATGTTGGTACAATTTGGGGAGCGGAAGGGAAAAAACAAATTGTTTAAATAGGGTTACAGGTTGACCCATTGCAACAATGAGATATACAAGACACTATGTCAAAAAATAAACTCTACAATTTGTGGGGCAAGGGGGAGTGTAGTTGTGGAGATGGGAGGGAAGGAATGGTAGGGGAAAAACAAAGGAGGTGGCAACAATGCATGAAAAGAAATGTACTCATTTCCTTGCTCATGTGATTGTAACCCCTCTGTACGGTATTTTCTTTTTTTTTTTTTTTTTTTTTTTTGGTCGGTCATGGGGCTTGAACTCTGGGCTTGGGCACTGTCCCTCAGCTCTTCAGCTCAAGGCGAGCGCTCTACCACTTGAGCTACAGCGCCACTTCCGGTTTTCTGGTGGTTTATTGGAGATAGGAGTCTCACGGTCTCTCCTGCCCGGGCTGGCTTTGAACCGCGATCCTCAGATCTCAGCCTCCTGAGTAGCTAGGATTACAGGCGTGAGCCACCAGCGCCCGGCCTGTACGGTATTTTCACAATAAAAAATTTATTAAAAAAGAAAAATATATATTATGCTAAGGAAGCCAGCCACAAAAGACCACATAATGTAAAGATCATTTATATCAAATGTCCATCAGAGGAAAATCTATAGACAAAGATTAACAGTTGCCAAGGACTTAGAGGGAAGAAACTGAGTAAGAGGACAGGAGTAATAGATAAGAGTATGTGGTACCTTTTGGAGGTGACATAAATGTACTAAGATTAACTGTGGCAATGGTTGTATGTATCTGTGAATAGGCTTTAAA